>NC_064644.1:180524476-181774476 GCF_023864345.2 Schistocerca serialis cubense | reverse complement strand
TGGTTGACAGTTCGTCTGATTACATCGTGAATTAGACATAAGGCGGGGAAACAGCTTTAATTTTGGAATACAGTGTATATTATGAACAGAAATGGTATTGTAATATTCTCTTGAGACACGCGAGAAGTTTTAAGTCCAGAGATTTATGTTCGTTAAGAATTACATACTGAGTTCTAGTTGCTGGGAATTCCTCAATCCAATCACAAACATGAAGTAATATTTTATACGCTGATATTTTGTTCATTAAGCGATAGTACGGAAATGTTTCGAGTGTCTGTGTCAATAAACACGACATCATCTGGGCGCTGGTATATACTGCCTTTAGGGTCTCGTGGAAGAACATAGAGAGCTAGGTTAAACACGTTCATGATGCGGAATCCATACAATTATCATTAGAGATAAAGTTGGTGACAAAGTTATACATACTTAAAACAGTACTGAGATTAAATTTTGTGTAGGCTGTTCCTTCTTAGAATGGTTGAGATCGCGAAGAAACCCTTCTGTCCTTCCTTCCGTCACTTCCCTTCATCCCTTACCCAGATCACATGATTTCGTGATGTACTTCTGTTTGTCCACTCTAAACTGTAATTTCTAATTTTCCTTCAGAGGAGGTCGCTACTATATCGTGTTCTGCGAATATTTTTGTTAATAACGCTCTGTTGACCTTTCCAACATCCCAACGCCACTACCACTACACCACCAGGTGACGTGTAACAATACGTAGTATTTCTAATGGCAGTACGCAGTCAGTTGGCCGCCGGGCTAGCCGCGCGGTCTGACACACTGCTACTCTAGCGGGAAGGCGTGCCGGTCCGCGGCACGAATCCGCCCGGCGGATTAGTGTCGAGGTCCGGTGTGCCGGCCAGCCTGTGGATGGTTTTTAAGGCGGTTTTCTTTCTGCCTCGGTGAATGTGGGCTGGTCCCCCTTATTCCGCCTCAGTTACACTATGTCGGCGATTGCTGCGCAACCACTGTCTCCACGTACACGTACACCATAATTCCTCAAACATGCAAACATTTGGGATTGTACATGTCTGGTATGAGACATTCCCATGGAGGGGGGGAGGGGGGGCACTGGCGGCCGAAACGCACAATAACCCTGGATTCGGCGTGGGGCGGCGGTGGGATGAGTGGACTGCTGTAGCCTGTTCTGGGGTTGTGAACCACTGAGGTTCTATGGCGGGCGAAGCCTCTCTGTCGTTCTAGGTACACGGTTCAACCCCTAATACACCCAATCAGTTGAGCAGCAATGTCAAGACTGAAATTATGTGACATCATATTCTTTGTGAAGTCTTCTTTTGTCTGGTAAGCAAACTGTTATGACACTATGTTAATTGTAATGTTGTTCAGATGTTGTGTTTGCACTTTTATGACAATTGGTGATGCTTTTGCCAGATATTCTGAGCAGAGACTATGCCCGAAACGCATAAATGAAAAATTCTCACTCTGCAGCGGAGTGTGGACAGATATGAAACTTCCTAGTAAATTAAAACTCGAATTCGGGACCTTTGACTTTTGCGGACAAAATTTGTTTTCTCCTCAAAACTGTATTTGACAAAATAACGTTACAGAAATATATCACAGTAACATATGAACAAAATAATCAGTTAATGAATTGTTATGCACATTGTAACGTTCTCACACTCGAGTGTTACGTGTGGATAGGTAAAAGTTCCGAATTCGAGTCTAGTCCGGCACACAGTTTTAGCCTGCCAGGAAGTCCACATCAGCGCACATTCCACTGCAGAATGAAAATTAATTCTGGAAACATTTCCCAGACTATGGCTAAGCGACATCTCCACAACATCCTTTCTTCCTGGAGTGCTAGTCCTGCAAGTTTCACAAGAGATCTTTTATGCAGTTTTGAAAGTTGGGGATGAGGTATTGGTGGAAGTAAAGCTGTGAGGACAGATCGTGCATCGTGCTTGGGTAGTTGAGTTTGTAGAGCTCTTACCTCCGAAAGACAAAGGTCCCGTGTTCGAGACTCGGTCTAGCATACAGTTTTAATCTGGCTGGAAATTTCAAGAGAATTGTGTACACTTATTTTCAGCGGTCAAAAATCAGTGGAAAAGGCATGTTCAGTATTCACATAATGGTCACAGGCGTCCAGTGCGACTTTTTGTTAGAACTTAAACTAGATTTGATTCAAATTATTCAGGGCGTTTTAGAGTTATGACTGTACGTCATCAGTTTTTGACCTCTTCTAACAAATAGGAGCCCTTGGGGAAGGAAGGGCTTAACGTCCCGTCGACATCGAGGTTATTAGAGACAGAGCAGAAGCTCGGATTGCGTCAAGGGTGGGGAAGGAAATCGGCCGTGCACTTTCAAAGGAGCCATCCCTGCATTTGCCTGGAGCGACTTAGGGAAATTACGGAAACCCTATATCAGGATGGCGAGACACGGGTGTGAACCGTCGTCCTGCCGAATGCGAGTCCAGTGTGCTAGCCACTGCGCCATTTCGTTCGGTAGAGGGTCCATTGGGTGTCGTCCCCTTACGATAATGGTGTTCTAATACTGTGTCGTATACATACCATGTTAGGTTGAATTTAATCCAGAGCGGTACCGGAACACAAATCCATAAACTCTCTCTCTCTCTCTCTCCCGCCTCTCCTCGCCTCGCCTCGACCGCGTCACGTCGCAATTTTCAATTCTGGGCGCGTAGTGAGTACGTAGAGTACCCCACGAAGTGTGAAGTGGTACTGAGGGGCTCCATCTCATTTCGTGCAGCCTACATAACGTAATTGCATGTGCTTCCTTCTTCATGAGAATGTTCGGCCGCACACTGCTAGTGGAACAACGACACTTCTCCAGCGTTTCACCACGCACCATACAGCCCGGACATGGCTCCCTCTGATATTCGCCTCTGCTCACATGAACCGCTGTCTGTGAGGACATCATTTTGGAAAACACAGTGAACTGCAGAGCAGAGCACGAAATTGACGGAAAGCACAGGTGGCTGCGTTCTATGACGAAAGTACCACGCTACGACAAATGTCTAACCCAGGCCGGCGACTAGTTAGAGAAGCAGTTGGAAGGTTGTAGCTAGACGTGGCAAATAAAACATTTTTGGTTTTAACTGTGATTCCCACTTCGCGACCGATCGGAGGGGAAAAAAGCAGTCGTACTTTCACTCTCTCTAAAATACTTTAGATAAAGCCAAATGTCTGAGAATCTCTGTGCAGAAACGAAGCTGCATGTGAATGTTAAAAAAAAAAAAAAATAAATAAAATAAAATACAACGTATTGAACTTCCTCCCAATTATTTTGGTTATAAAGCTAATATAGGGTGTTTCAAAAATGACCGGTATATTTGAAACGGCAATAAAAACTAAACGAGCAGCGATAGAAATACACCGTTTGTTGCAATATGCTTGGGACAACAGTACATTTTCAGGCAGACAAACTTTCGAAATTACAGTAGTTACAGTTTTCAACAACAGATGGCGCTGCGGTCTGGGAAACTCTATAGTACGATATTTTCCACATATCCACCATGCGTAGCAATATTATGGCGTAGTCTCTGAATGAAATTACCCGAAACCTTTGACAACGTGTCTGGCGGAATGGCTTCACATGCAGATGAGATGTACTGCTTCAGCTGTTCAATTGTTTCTGGATTCTGGCGGTACACCTGGTTTTCAAGTGTCCCCACAGAAAGAAGTCACAGGGGTTCATGTCTGGCGAATAGGGAGGCCAATCCACGCCGCCTCCTGTATGTTTCGGATAGCCCAAAGCAATCACACGATCATCGAAATATTCATTCAGGAAATTAAAGACGTCGGCCGTGCGATGTGGCCGGGCACCATCTTGCATAAACCACGAGGTGTTCGCAGTGTCGTCTAAGGCAGTTTGTACCGCCACAAATTCACGAAGAATGTCTAGATAGCGTGATGCAGTAATCGTTTCGGATCTGAAAAATGGGCCAATGATTCCTTTGGAAGAAATGGCGGCCCAGACCAGTACTTTTTGAGGATGCAGGGACGATGGGACTGCAACATGGGGCTTTTCGGTTCCCCATATGCACCAGTTCTGTTTATTGACGAAGCCGTCCAAGTAAAAATAAGCTTCGTCAGTAAACCAAATGCTGCCCACATGCATATCGCCGTCATCAATCCTGTGCACTATATCGTTAGCGAATGTCTCTCGTGCAGCAATGGTAGCGGCGCTGAGGGGTTGCCGCATTTGAATTTTGTATGGATAGAGGTGTAAACTCTGGCGCATGAGGCGATTCGTGGACGTTGGCGTCATTTGGACCGCAGCTGCAACACGGCGAACGAAAACGCGAGGCCGCTGTTGGATCACCTGCTGCACTAGCTGCGCGTTGCCCTCTGTGGTTGCCGTACGCGGTCGCCCTACCTTTCCAGCACGTTCATCCGTCACGTTCCCAGTCCACTGAAATTTTTCAAACAGATCCTTTATTGTATCGCTTTTCGGTCCTTTGGTTACATTAAACCTCCATTGAAAACTTCGTCTTGTTGCAACAACACTGTGTTCTAGGCGGTGGAATTCCAACACCAGAAAAATCCTCTGTTATAAGGAATAAACCATGTTGTCTACAGCACACTTGCACGTTGTGAACAGCACACGCTTACATCAGAAAGACGACGTACAGAATGGCGCACCCACAGACTGCGTTGTCTTCTATATCTTCCACATCACTTGCAGCGCCATCTGTTGTTGAAAATTGTAACTACTGTAATTTCGAAAGTTTGTCTGCCTGAAAATGTACTGTTGTCCCAGGCATATTGCAACAAACGGTGTATTTCTATCGCTGCTCGTTTAGTTTTTATTGCCGTTTCAAATATACCGGTCACTTTTGAAACACCCTGTATGAACAGTGTACTGTATCCGTCCTCTGCTCTGCAGGTGACGGCTACCTGACAGACCCCAAAGTCCTGAGAACGTTCAACGAGAATTTCGAGGTCGCCACGGCGCCGGACATCCATCTGCCAACGGAGGAGGAGCGGATAAACGCCACGCGGAAGCTCCACGACTTCTACTTTGGGGAAGGAGACATCACGCTAGACGATGCGCAGTCGCTTGTCGACGTGAGCAAACTCCAGCGAATCTTTTCTGCTCTTTGTTGCACATCTTCTGTGGGACCTTGGTCTTCATTTCTTTCATACTAGACACTGATGGCAGTTTCTACTCTTATTATCTTATTATACTCTTATTATCTTATTGTATTAGATACAGGCTCCCAGGTAGATGCCAATTTTCCTTGACTTCCGCAAGGCGTTCGATACAGTTCCGCATTGTCACCTGATAAAGTAAGAGCCTACGGAATATCAGACCAGCTGTGTGGCTAGATTAAACAGTTTTTAGCAAACAGAACACAGCATGTTGTTCTCAATGGAGAGACGTCTACAGACGTTAAAGTAACCTCTGGCGTGCCACAGGGGAGTGTTATGGGACTATTGCTTTTCACAATATATATAAATGACCTAGGAGATAGTGTCGGAAGTTCCATGTGGCTTTTCGCAGATGATGCTGTAGTATACAGAGAAGTTGCAGCATTAGAAAATTGCAGCGAAATGCAGGAAGATCTGCAGCGGATAAGCACTTGGTGCAGGGAGTGGCAACTGACCCTTAACATAGACAAATGTAATGTAGTGCGAATACATAGAAAGAAGGATCCTTTATTGTATGATTATATGATAGCGGAACAAACACTGGTAGCAGTTACTTCTGTAAAATATCTGGGAGTATGCGTGCGTAACGATTTGAAGTGGAATGATCATACAAAATTAATTGTTGGTAAGGTGGGTGCCAGGTTGAGATTCATTGGCTGAGTCCTTAGAAAATGTAGTCCATCAACAAAGGAGGTGGCTTACAAAACACTCGTTCGACGTATACTTGAGTACTGCTCATCAGTGTGGGATCCATGCCAGGTCGGGTTGGCAGAGGAGATAGAGAAGATCCAAAGAAGAGCGGTGCGTTTCATCACAGGGTTATTTGGTAAGCGCGATAGCGTTACGGAGATGTTAAGTAAACTCAAGTAGCAGACTCTGCAAGAGAGGCGCTCTGCATCGCGGTGTAGGTTGCTGTTCAGGTTTCGAGAGGATGAGTTTCTGGATGAGGTAACGAATATATTGCTTCTCCCTACTCACACCTCCCGAGGAGATCACGAATGTAAAATTAGAGAGATTAGAGCGCGCACTGAGGCTTTCCGGCAGTCGTTCTTCCCGCGAACCATACGCGACTGGAACAGGGAAGGGAGGTAATGACAGTGGCACGTAAAGTGCCCCCCGCCACACACCTTTGGGTGGCTTGTGGAGTGTAAATGTAGATGTAGATGTAGATTATCCCACAGATGGTGTTCAAATTACATGCTGTCTGGAGGATAGTATGACCAAGTATCGTATACAGGCTGACTTTTCAGTGTGTATGGAAAGTCAAAGGGCATACAGATAATGCTTAAATGAATGAAAACTTATGTGGCATTTTTTACGCAAACCGGTAATAACTACTATGTTATCAGTGCTTTTCTGTAAAGACAAGTCAGGAAAACATAAAACTAACGCTAAAGCAAAATGTTTGCTTTATAAAGATTTCACCTAGCTTCTTCGATTAAAGGAAGTACTCTAGTCACAAAATACACGAAACGTTAAAATAATGAAGCAAACGAAAGATAGTTTTTCATACATCGCACTTTCTCCAAGCTTCACTGGTCGCGCTGCTTGACGAGTTCTGTCGATTGAATGTGGCAGAGTTTTTTCCTCGCACTCGTCTTCGGCATATTGAAAGTACGAGTCAGGAAGCCTCTCGTATGGCAGGCTGTTTTCGCCACTGCACGTTTCCAAAGGCTGGCGGTATTAATAAATGATTTTGACGCTGATTATGGACTAAACGGTCAACTAAAGACAAAAATTTTTGCTCGCGCAGTGGGGGTCCACGCTGTAGATTTTTGGCGGAAACGCTGAGATAAAATCATAATAAGCGTTTTGTATAAATAAGTAATTTTTAATCATCAATCTCTTCATTGCCTATACAAGCAGTACTGTAGTTACAGAATAGATAACTCACAAGTTTACCGAATGTAGAAACGGTCTATGGGCTCATGAACTCGAAGCAAGTACGTCAGGTGATGTTGCATAGTATCGCCATCGATGAAGTCAACATGATCAACAGGGGCATCTTTCATAAAATAGATAACCGCCTGAGGCAGATCACAGCCTCACATGCGCGATAATTTGCCCGATCGGCTAGCTACGCAATCGCTTTGCTACATTTTTTCATTCCTTTGGACGCTGTCGTAACTCTCGCTTTCTTCGGCATTGGACTTTATAGGCTTTTTAGATCGTTTCGATCCGAGCTTTCCTCTGACTTGTGTCTTCTATATTTCCGTGCACGTTAACGACTGGTATGAGACGACATAATTCACTGTTTTGTAGTTTTCTAAGTAATTACCGATTTTTACTTATACTCCGGCGAATATTTTTAGCTTCTCACATTGAGTCCTGTTAGTGCTGGGCAAGCTCTTAACAATGACACCCGAATCAATGTCCAAGCTAAACGACTTTCATGCTAAACCAATGTGTAACTTCGTATCATCTTAATCCGTAATAATTACGCGGATGAACCTACACTGGTACCATGATCTATCCATTGCGGGTTCAACCATTGTTTACACCTCGTAGTTATTAGTAGAATCTGCCGATATTTTGTCAACCCAAGCAAGTTCGACTGACGACTGAATACGAGCGGTCTATGGCGCTGCAGTCATGGACTGTGCGGCTAGCCCCGGCGGAGGCTCGAGTCCTTCCACGGGCATGGGTGTGTGTGTTTGTCCTTAGGATAATTTAGGTTAAGTAGTTTGTAAGCTTAGGGACTGATGACCTTAGCAGTTAAGTCCCATAATATTTCACACAGATTTGAACATTTGACGACTGAATAGTTGTTTTCACGTCAAAAAGTCAAGGAAGGAATATTTTTGTCTGAAAATTATCTACGTTTTCCGCTGGCGACATTTCCGTACGCACCGGAAAGTCACCGTGTGTAATAGTGTGCCGCATTGAATTGTGGGGGGGGTGAGGGTGGGGAGGGGGTGGAGGGGGGGGAAGGGGGGGAGGAGCTGTAGTCCCATTGCAATTACTCGACAGTTGGTGGTCTGTCGCTTGCCGTTAGACTGTTACCACATCGGTTGTCGACTACTGCTCGGTTATAGGCGACACGCAAACACAGCAATATACCCGAGGAAACGGTGGTCAACGGTCTGCGGCAGAATTAAAATCACGGTCGCTTTGTTCACGGGGATTAGACCTAACTTGTACGAGCAAATTCAAGAGAGAAAAATTTAATAATCGAGAAAATACACTGTCATTCTATACGTGTTGGACTAACCTTGCTCATTTGTTCAGCAACATAATTTACAGTGTGGGACATCATATGGTGGACCAACATTACTGAGTCTCTTATACTTTCCATTCCGGCCCTGCACATGGATACACTTCCTACAAGAATATTTTGGTTTCAGTACTGAAAGCGTCCGTTCCTGGTAGCTGAGTGGTCAGCGCGACAGAATGTTAATCCTAAAGGCCCGGGTTCGATTCCCTGCTGGGTCATAAATTTTCCCCGCAGACGGACTGTGTGTTGTGTTGTCATAATCATCAACATCTCATCCTCATCGACGCGCAAGTCGCCGAAGTGGCGTTAAATCGAGAGACTTGCACCCGGCGAACATGTCTACCCCACAGGAGGCCCTAGTCACACGGCACAGTGCTGAAAGCAAACTGCAGTTTTTCGTTATCATGGTTACATGAGATTATGCTCACTTTGGGCGCACGACCTGCCGCATTACCAACCAATGTGCAGTCCTGGTTGCCACTTGGTAGCAGATTACGGGTGACACAGGCAGATACCAAGCGAAAAGGAAAGATAGGAAGAAAAGTAAGAAAGAACAAAAAAGTCAGTACGATATGAAAATGACGCGCCAAAGTTTTCGAAATAAAAAAAATATATTTAAATGAATTCTTTGAATAAAAATTGTAATCCAAGTCTTTTGACTAGATTTAGAAATGACAGAAAAATTCGTGGGGTTTGTATAAAATCTAACCCATGATCTGCTACACATCAAGTATATGCGCTAACCACTACGCTCCGCTACCACGTGGTTGGAGATTTTGGTAGTTACTTTCTTCAAGTTACAATAAGTGAGAATGACAAGGCACGAGATAACCTAACATACTACTTTCTTTTAGATACTAGCAATGACTAAACGACCAAGGAATAAACAACAAAAACTGTTCATCAGATTTACAAGTCCTTGACGCTATAACGCAATACTCTCGTTTCTTTAGCCGCTACTCTGTGGCGAAATATTAATGTCACCACAAAGTTTTATTTATGACTCTAGTGACTCAGTTGCAACGATGAATTGCAGGCTCCAAAAATTCGGCTTCACTTAGTGTCATGCGAAACTGATCTGATGTAAGACGATCTCTGTGATTATAATCAATGTACATGTGATAGTGAATGGCGTTTTGTGCGAAAGGATCGAGTAGTGTTTGGTTGGTGCTTTGGATGAAACGTGTATATTTCATTAGAATCTTTGTGTATGTATTGTTTAAGTGTGGTTTACTTGTGTTTATCATGTGTGATGGAATAAGAAATAAAAGGACCAGATTTGGGATTCAAACACAGGAAGAAAGGAAGCTGGACAAATAATTGGAAGTGAACTGACCAACTGTAATGGCAATTTGGCAACAGCAAACAGTTTTGGTGCGACCTTGAGAGTCTTGATAGGAGGAAACCAGCTCCAACGTATGAAATGTCAGCTATAAAGTAATTTTAATCGGACTGTAGTTACTCTGAAGAATTATTGTATTTACCAAACGCACTTGGATCCCTGCCACCGAAAATACTCGTAGTTGCTGTTATGAGATCACCAGCTTACATGCAGCAACTATACAGCCCCGTCACTGGGACAAATAAGGCTAGGCAACAGCTATGGAAAAAATGGATGGCAATACAGATTGGCAACATCTTGCAATGATTTAGCGATAGAATTTTTAAACTACTTAGCTGCATTATGAAGATTGTGCGTGGCAATATAGGTCAGTGTTCACTTGCACTGTTCTGTCTTTAACACTGGCATAGTCCTAGATCCAGTGAATGGTGACTGACATCACTTGTATAACATCCAGTTTGGAACCTCTTGGCGGCGACTGTAGAGGTGTCGTGAGTATCTCAAAACACAGTCCTCTGTTGAGGTACTGCAGTATTGTGTCGAGGTTCTGACTACCACCGAGGGCAGGCCGCTGTGGCCAAGCGGTTCTAGGAGCTACAGTCTGGAACCACGTGACCGCTACTGTCGCAGGTTCGAATCCTGACTCGGGCATGGATGTGTGTGGTGTCTTTAGGTTAGTTAGGTTTAAATACTTCTAAGTTCTAGGGAACTGATGACCTCAGATGTTAAGTCCCATAGTGCTCAGAGCCATTTGAACGATTGTGAACCAACGAGGCCACATAGCAATCGGTTTTTCTAATTTTTTATATTTATGGTACGTGAAGTCCAGAACTGAGACATCAGTTCCCTGAAACGTGTCGATACAACTGTAACAAATTATCTAGAAAATCGACTTTGAATTTCTGAGAGCATTTAACACGCGAAAGTAAGGTAGAGTTTTCGACAGACAGTGTGACTCTGTGGTGGAATACTCACCTGTTCCGAAAGGTTAAATTTTGAAACAAAGTGTATTTTTTACGAGCATTTAGTGAAGCATGATACACATAAATATCGAAAAAATCAGTAGCGCTCGAGACTGCTTATCATTCGAACGTTCGATCAAGCCTCGTTTTGTGGTCATTACTTTTTCCGTTTTTCTTCTGTTCAGTTCGAATGCCTAAGATTTTAAATATAAAATTCACTGAATATATGCTAATTAACACATAAAATTGCCATTCTTATGACAGATGCACATCTTTTTATTTCTAATTACGTGTCTCAAACAAAGATAAAGTTTTCGTAGCAAATACAAAAACTTAATTACCAATATTTTATAAAAGATTGTTAGTGAGGATTCTTTAAATTAAAAGAAACACTACAAATTAAATTGATTTTACACTTCTACACTTCACAGCCAGGAATAGAACCAGGGCCACCTACGTGGCACGCGAGTATTCTACCCATCGAAAGAAAAATGACCCTCATTTAAGATATTAAAAACTCTCGGAAATCTTCAAAGTTGATTTTCTCGTAAATTTTTGAGAGATGCATGGCCTTTGATGACTGATTATTGAGTTCTGAAGTTAACGTACCATAAATACAAAAAATTACAAAAATTAAATTGCTGTGTGGTTTCTTTTTAAGTGGAGCTGTGTTTCTGCTTACGTCCACGTTACGTGTGGCGTAAGTGACTATTACAACGCCATCTATCACAAATCGAAAAACTAAAACATTCATATTTCTTTACGTACTACACGAATATGTAATAAAAAATGGGGGTTCCTATTTAAAAAAACGCAGTTGATATCCGTTTGACCTATGGCAGCGCCATCGAGCGGGCCTACCATAGCGTCATCTGGTTTCCCGCTTCAAGCTAGACAAGTTTTGTTCTTCGCAATTTTTTCGTTTGACGCTTATTTCGTGAGGTATTTGGCCCGGTATACCCGAAAATCACAAATGGACGACAATGATTACCGAATTGATTCAGTCGCTGTGTGTCAAACATCAGATTTTGGCACTTACTGTAAGACATGGTTAGTTTCCATCAAACTGCCGCATCCTCTTACGTATTTGAATCTGCCGATGGGCAATTGACAGGATGTCAAAACTAGCTATCTTTCTAACAAAGATTTCAGCTCCATCTGGCCGCGTGGTGACCGTCAAGCAACTGTTGCCTGAAATCTAGAAATGCGGATACATTTATACTCTACCAATCACTGTGGAGTGTGCCCACACGGCGAAAAGAGCACTTGTTCCACTGGCAGTTTCATTAGAGAAAGAAGCGACTCCCTTAAATCTCTTCGGCGACAAGCGAAGACACAACACAGCAGACACGGATCGAGGGCTAGGTTCTGTGGGATTGGGAAGGGAGAAGTAGGAGGGGCGGACGATTGAGGAGGGGAGGGACTGAAAGGGAAGAACGGGGCAAAGCGGGAAGAGAGCTGGAATTCACAGTTTCTTACTTTCTCCTCTCCCCCACCCAAAACGTAATTCTCTGTCACTCCTGCTTCTAATGTTCCTAGAATTTAATAATAATAATGGTAATACATATAAAATGTTTTAATGTAATGATAATAACTAGCTTACATTAGTATTAGGGTACTGGTGAGCAAAACGCAAGGACAAAAGCAACTTTCGCATGATATTTCACTGTGAAGTAATGTAGGCCGACCTCGATGAAACTTGGACCATACATAAAAAGAATTCTTGCGGTCTAGTACAGAACGTTACTGAAAGAAATACGCAATGACACGAACAGAGTTGACACTTCTATTCAAAGACGATTATTACATTCATGTCAACGCTACTCATGATGGTCTCCTGAACAATTCAAACGGCGCGCTATGGTTCTTAATACGGTGTATGATCACTACGGAGGACAGGGGTCGCAAGGGGGGTTTTTATTTTATATTTTTTAAGTAGCCTCGCAATTTTGGCCGAGAGCAGTCCAAAGTACGAAGGAAAGCGGATGTCTTGTCTTCTTCTTCCTCTTCGTGGATTCCAACTTCTTGTATATTCTTGAATGCCCCACTCCTCTACACTTTACTGTACCAATTTTTGCGGAATGCTTCCTGCAGGTGTTGCAGTTCGTCTGACAGGTTTTCTTCATCGGAGATGACGCCTGCTCTATATACCAGGGTGGTCAGCACTGTCTGCTATTGCACTGGATCGTGGCAGCTTGTTTCAGGCACACGTCTATATGTGTCTTCTTCCTATCCAGGGTGCTCGGAAAGTCCCGTTACAAACTTCTGTGACTTGTAGAGAGGAGTGAGTAGATAACATTTTGAACAGGAACCCATGTCTCGAAACGTACCGTTTCCGTGTTACATCCGTTTAAAACACGTTTCCTATATGAGCATGCAGCAGGATAGCCATGGTGGGAGGTAAGCATGTTGGGAGGCGGATACGTCGGATCAGCTGATGTCATTTGACGTGTATCTTGCCTCTCTGACCTGGTTCGTGACTTATTCACGTGGCTGTGAGTGCTAGCGCAACACGGTTTGAGTACACGTTTCCAGCATATACCGGCATGGTCCTTCTCAATAGCGAAGAGACAACGTCCGACTTCATCGCATACCCTTTTCGCCACAATTTCGCAACGAGAGCTATGAGCACTTGTTCATCTTCGAAACTCTGAAACAGATCTCTTGTACTGCAGGGAATTTGCTTCCCATATTTTTGGAGTAGGTAGTATGGAGCAAATAAAGAAAAAAAATATACAGTACACGTGGGGTCTACAATGCACCCTTCAAGAATTATGAGCACTTGTTTATTTCACTAGTGTGGGACATATGTCTTGTATTGAACAATTGCTTTTCGATCTTTAGGTATGCCTTTTAGAGTCCATGTCGGCCGTTGTGGCCGAGAGTTTCTAGGCACTTTAGTCCGGAACAGCGCTGTTGCCACAGTCGCAGGTTCGAGTCCTCTCTTGGGAATGGATGTGTGTGATGTCCTTAGGTTAGTTAGGTTTAAGTAGTTCCAAGTCTAGGGGACAAACGACCCCAGATGTTAAGTCCCATAGTGCTCAGAGCCATCAGAGGCATTAGAGTCCATAAAAATGTGTGTGAATTCCTACGGGACCAAATTACTGAGGTTATCGGTCCCTAGACTTACACACTACGTAAATTAAATTAAATTAACTTATGCCAAGAACAACACACACCCATGCCCGAGGGAGGACTTGAACCTCCGGCGGGAGGGCCGCGCACTCCGTGACATGGGGCCTTAAACCACGCGGTCACGCTGCGCTGCTTTAGGGTCCATTTAACAGATTTTTTTTTATTGTTATGGTGTAAGGAATCTGTCCCTAAAACTTGTCGGTGTTTTTATGAGGCACCCTAAGATCGGCTGTCATTCCATCGACTATCCTGGCAAGGATGGAAGAAGTGAAATTTTATGGAAAGTAGTTGAAGGACAGTGAAAATACAAATAGGTGACAAAATGTTCGACATTCACGCATGATCACAGAAGGTGGATGTCGGAGGCTTACCTTCTCTGTACAGCAGGATAGGCGGCGACTTGCGGCAGATCTAACAATAGAGTACAAAGCTGGTGCATGGACAAGTGCCTCGGAGCACATCGCTAAGCGCACGCTGTTGATCATGAGGCTCCGTAGCTGACAACCCTTATGTTGACTCAACGACAGTGTCAGTATTATTGGATTGGGCTCGATCATTGTACTGAGAATCAATGAAAATGTGTCACCTACTCGGATTAATCACCTTTACTGGTACACCAGAACGATGGCCATGTCGAGAAACACCATCATCCTGAGTGAACGTTATTGCGAACCACATGCATCCCTGCATGACTGATATCTTTCCCTGCGACGATGGCATCTTCCAACAGGATAACAATTCGTGTCATACGCACACAATCGTTCTACAGAGGATTGGGTAGCGTGTTAATGACGTTGATATCTTGGTCACCATATTCGCCTGACATGAATATAACAGAACACATCTGGGACGCTGTCGGACGCCAGCTCCGTAGACCAACACATTATTAAGCTGTTCATCATAATGTTTTGGCTGATCAGTGCAGCGGTAGCAGAGCAATGTGGAAAGAGATATGGTCGGCGTGTGAAGCTCTAGAACCGAGACGCTGCAACACACTTCCAGTTGTAGCACCACAACAGAATGTTTTGATACTGAAAGTTGAAAAAAAAATTCGCAACGATCAAAAACTGGACCAAAGGATAAATCTATTAAAATGTTTTGTATTAATTCTGATTTGTTTAACTAAAAAGTAAAAGATTTATAAAACAATAATTTGCGTGTTGGATACATTCTGTTTCACTAATGGCGAATTGGCGAATCTGTTACGAACTTTGATTTTATGTACTGTTAATTTATCGGTACTTAATGGAGGGCATAGGGACTTTCAATTTATGCCACATAACGATTAATTTTTGTTTCAAGTCATCAATGTCGATTTCTGGAAGATAGTACATTTGCCTAGCTCAAATAAATGCTAATTAATGGCTTTCCTTTAATTATTCAAGACGGCTGTAACATATCATGCTTTCATATTGGCCACTACATGCGAGTGAAGATGTACGTATGTCATCGAGACGTGGCCAACGCCCGCTCAGGGTTTAGTACAGGTAACTACGTTGTCCAATCAGCAGCTCCCTGTACCATGTATCGGCCAGAGAAATTCTCCAGTGGAGTCACTACTGCCTACTGGCAACGAGGTAGAGCACACATGTGACATGACCACAGAGTTAGCTCGCAACCTATCTGAATTGATCCAAAGACATGTAGGTAGCATAATTATAATATTTTAGTAATGCTGTTAGATGAACACTCCATTAAGAAAGATAATATTTTCCTCGTCCCCGTCATCATCTGACCAGCATCCTGGTCTCGTACACTGTCGAGAGAGAAGTTTCTAGTAACCTGAGGTATCCCTGTAACGGTAAATCGATGCTGTCCTCAGCCTACATTGTAGTTGTCTTTAATTCATTTCCCCATTAAGAATAACTGCTGCAAACATTACAGGTAAATATTTTTTCCTTCAGCCTCTCTAGCGACACATACCAAATGTTTGCACTGCCGCCTGGAATCGTCTATCTACACAGTGGAGTTACCTGACCTGAGGGTGACTATTTATTACTGAACGCAGACTTTCCAGCTTGTATTTATCCTCGCGGACTCCCAAAGTGTGTTGCAGAAACTACAACATCCAGCGTTTGATAAACAGGACGTAATAGACGTGAAGGCATTGGCCATTGACGCCCACTTACTTTGGATAAAAGGGCACCAAGGCATTCTCCTCGCTGAGAGAAGTATTACGGAAGTACAATTCGGCGCAATACCAATCGCTTGTAAGGATTTCATCCCGATGGTCAAGAAAGCTGCTTATCACGACCAGAATTGTGAATGACACATATTCCAGCACTACAAGGACGGCCATCTGGTGGCCATACAATCGAATGTCTCTTCTCTGCCATGGTTCACCTCTGTGAAGCTTTGTAGACGTTATGTACATCTCTCATCAGCATGAAGCTTGGGTACGGGTGTTACCCCGCCTACCTATTACGACTGAAAATCTTAGCTTCTCGGCACTGTGATCAGGATGTAACGGTGGTAATGGATCTGAATCACAGGTGGTCTTGTACAAAATTTTGGTTTTGACCTGTTACTTTCTCACCTGTTCGATATAAACACTGACCAAAAAAACTCAACAACAAAAAATAATTAATGTAGAGTAACGAAAATACCGGTATACATTTGTCTAGGTAACATATTTAAGCGAATAACCCTGCAAGATCACATGTTAACGTAAGCGGGAGACAAGCAGTTGCAAATGTGAAATGCTGGTGCATTAATAATAGGAGTACAGCCAGAATGTTGAACGTGAGAGTGGAAACATGCATGCATGGTGTTGCATGGCTGCTGGGTGTCTGTTTGTGGGATGGAATTTCATGCCTATGCCACTTGGTCTATTAATGCAGGAATGGTTAACGCTGTTGGTGGATGACTCTGGAGTTGTCATCCGAAGATGCCCCGTAGGTGCTTGACTGGAGATAGATCTGGTGATGGAGCAGGCCAAGGCAACGTGTTGATACTGTGTAGAGCATGTTGGGCTACAACAGCGGTATGTGGGCGAGCGTTATCCTACAGGAAAACACCCCATGGAATACCGTTCATGAATGGCAGCACGACAGGTCGAATCACCAGATTGACGTAGAAATTTGCAGTTAGGATGCTTGTGATGACGACGAGAGTGCTCCTGCTGTCATGCGAGATCACACCTCAGACCATAACTCCAAGGATAGCTTCACTGAGTCTAGCAAGCAGACTGGTTTGTTGCAGGTCCTCAACTGGCCTACTCCTAACCAACACACGGCCATCACTGGCAGCGAGCCAGTGCCAGCTGACCACTCTGCCATCCAATGAGCTCTCGCTTGACACCACTGAAATTGCAAATGTTGGTGGTTTGGGGTCGGTGGAAAGCACAACACAGGGCGTCCTGGCTCGGAGCTGTCTTTGAAGTAATCGATTTGTAACAGTTCGTTGAGTCACTGTGGTGCCAGGAGCTGCTCAAATTGCTGCTGCAGCTGCATCACGATGCGCCAGAGCCAGAAGCCGAACTCGCTGATTTTCTGTGTTGGTAGTGCCACGTGGCTGTCTGGAGCCCGATCTTCTTGCGACTGTACAGTCCCGTGACCACCGCTGCCATGAATTACATAAAGTGGCTATATTCCTACCAATTTTTTTCTGCAGTACCGCACACGGGGCATGCAGCTTCTCGTAACTCTATTACACTACCTGCAACAAAGTCAGTGAGGTGTTGATGATTACGGCTTGGTCGCCTTAAAGGCATTTTTGAGTAACACAAACTCAGCACGCCCAGTACCAAAGGTTACTAACGCTCACGATCGTTACAGAGTGTGTTTAAAACAAATCTGATTTGCATGCTCATATTTGCGCTACTAGCTCCAAACCGCCAGTATAGCCGAGAGTGACTCGATTTTTGAACATACCTCAATGAACGTCATTATGTCGTTGTCTGTCACCCAAAATACAGACAATTTTTCTCGAACTTCCTTGGGAGTGCTTTCCACGACCTGCCTCGCAGCTGGAATGTGTTAAGCCAAGAGAGAAGAAGGTATCCTGTTTGAACCAATGAACATTTCTGAACAATTGAACGGAACACATCAATTTCGAGAAGACGTGACCCAACATATTACCAGCGGGGCGCAGAAGGCCTCTGATCAATTACACAACAAAAATAACCAAAAAATAAATAAAAATAAAAATAAAATTCAGAAAAAGGAAGATTTTGTTTTGTTGTAAGGATAGCCCTAACCTTGATTTCCCATATTTCCCCTGGTATATAGGCAGCTCTCTGGGGTAGGTTTAGTCAGGAGCCAACGCCTGAAGTGGACCAGATTTTTTTGTTATGGGATGAAAAGCGGCGGTGGCACTTAGTTTTTTTTTGGTAGTTCCATTTTCCTAAGGGGCTTTAAAATAAGACAGGAAAAAAGGGGGCAAATTAAAAAAAAATAGAAAAAAGGGGTCGGAAGTTTTTAAAAAAATAAAAAAGAGAAAAAATTAAAAATTAAAAAATATATAGAAAAGTTGGCAGGAAAAAAATAAAAAAAATAAAAAAATTAGGTAAAGGCTTATCATGCAGCAGACCCGGTTTCGATTCCCGCTGCTAGCAATTTTTTTTTCATTTTATGTCATTGCCCGCAATGTTAAACTATTAATTATAAAATTTAAATATACTTAAACAGGTCATAAAAAAGAGCACTAATACGCTGCTTCCTGGACTCGGGTACGCGCGCTGGCCCCAGATCGAATCCGCCTGCCGGATTAACGACGAGGGCTGGTATGCTGGCCAGTCTGGAAGTGGTTTTTAGGCGGTTTCCCTCATCCCTCTAGGAGAATACCGACCTGGTCCCCACGTTCCGCCTTAGTTACACGACTCGCAGACATTTGAAAACGTTCGCACTATCATGGTTTACACTAGACGTAGACAGCCGGGGCGCACTGATTCCGTCCCAGGGGGTTCGGGGTAGCGACAGGAAGGGCATCTGGCCACCCTCTTTAACGAACACCGCCACATCCATAGTAATAAGGCCGACCCAGCGTTGAAGCGGGACAAAGGCCCAAAGAAAATGATGATGAATGATTTGTGCCACTAACTCCACTCTTATACGACTGGCGCGAAATTTAAGTAGACGTCGTCTTTCAGATGTAGAAACATGCCAACCAACTTCAATTATGTCGCGCAACTGTTTGTTGATGTTGCAATTTTTTCTGTCAGTGTGTAAGAATTATCTGCTAGCGAACTATTTAAAAGACGCCGATGTCCAACTTTGATCTATAAGTTGTGTGGATCTTGTCCTCCAATGGGACCATCTCGTTCGAAAAGTGGAACATCTTTTTGTGTTTTAACTTTGCGTTAAGAACTTATCGCTGTAAACGACGCCGTTGTCCAACTTTCGATTATAAGTTGATGTGGACGTCTTTCTACACAGAACCGTCACAGTTCGAAACCTGGGTCGTACTTTTGCGGTTTTTTAAATTTATATGGTGAACTTATCATTGTACTTCACACTCTTATCCTTGTTCTATTGTGAAAATTGCACTAATGTTAACTTGGCGCTATTGTAACTACTGACGGCTGTGGTGTTCGTCTTTGAGTGTTTTTATTTTACATTAAGAACTTACGTTTGTACATGGAACTTTTTTGTTGTTATACCGTGGAAATTGCAGTTATGTTAATATGGTACTCTTGTAACCACTGTTGGCTGTATGATGTTTGCTGTCGAAAGCTAAAAATAAATAAATAAAGTAAAACACTTTTGCGTGTTGCAGCTAGCGACTGACCAGCACTTCGCAGAGCCGACAGACTCTCTGGTGAGATACGTGTCGCAGCTGTCCGACCAGCCAGTATTCTACTACCTCTTCGACTACCGCGGCGCCCATATAGGCAACACCACTTACGGTAAACGGCTGATAGCTCCTTTCTGCCTACCATTTTTACGTAGTTGGCAATGGACGTTTGAACAAATCTTAATTTACAAACGTCTATGCGTTACAGCATTTCAGTGCGTGCAAGTGCTTGAATTTGCGTTAGAAAGGAACTCGCTTTCATAATCTCTGTTGCTCTCTCTTTTTTATCAATTAGTATTACATAGAAATAACCAGTACCGTATGTTGAAACATTACGGAATTAGAGAAAAAGCTTGCAATGGTCTCAGGTTTGCTCATTGCTCACTTACCTCAAAAAGTCCACAAATTCGCTGTCTCGTGGAGGGCAATGAGCAATACAACCAATTCAAAAATAGCTGTAATAATTAAACGCAATGTGCGTCTCCCTAAACATATTTTATTCGTTAGTCTGTTGTATGTTTGTTATACAAGTCAAATCTAGGTTGTCCAAATAAATGAGGACAGCTCTTTGCCAAAAAACTGTACGGTATATTCATGTAGAAAAGTCAGAAGTACTGAAGCCAAGACAGGGCTAAACAGAAAGTACACCTTTCGAGCGCACTGTTATTGGTACGAATATTAATATTTCTTTTTCTATTCTCTTCATTCAACCTAAACATTCTTAGTAACAGACATCACCCATATGGAACCAACGACCTACCGAATAGAAATAGCAAAACTATAAGCTTGTTAACAATTAAATATTCGCATCGTATTCGTTTGTCACTGACCTAGTGTTTCTAAGCAGAGGCTGATGCACCAGATGCAACATACAATGTCACTTATAGCAAACAGGGTAGTTTCGGTTTGGCTAATCAAACTCTCAGAAAATTTGTAAAAATAGGATATTAACGACCATGTTCTCTATCATACTTTTACTTGCCAGAATAAGTGCTGAAACTTTGCCAAAATTTTCAAAGCAGCTGCAGGCACGTCTATCCCCTTTGAAAACTAGCCTCTCGTATAAGTAGGTACTTCTCCTACCAGACCTGTCTTAAACCTTTAGGTGATATTCGAAGTCCGCCAAATTACAGGCTCGATGGAACCCAAACGATATTTGAATATCTTTGCGTGTTGTAGGACTAAAGTGAAGATATTACTTCCTCAGTATGTGTATAACAACTGTCTTACAAACGTGTTGGTTATGTGCAAACCGGTGACAAGTGAAATAATACCTACAGAGGACTTGCAAGATACAACTAATTTATTACTGATCAACAGTTTAACCCAAAGGGCACAGTATTTACCCAAAAACTTTCTACAAGTGTCTATTATTCACAAATCAGAAAAATATATTGCACAATACCTTTCTAATGGAATTAGGTGCAAACAAGAACTTCTTATAAGAGCTTCAATAATAAAAGGTGAAATCAAATTCATTTAACAAGGGCACTTGAACAATAAAGGTGAAACAAGTTTCTTTTGAACAGGATACACAAGTCAAAAAGTACATTACACAAAACCTTTCTGATTGAATTACTTGCAATCAAGAACTTCTTATAACTTCTATACTATCTGTAACCATTTCAATAATAAAAGGTAAAATCAGTTTCATTTAACAAGGGACACTTGAACAATAAGGGTGAAATAAGATTCTTTTAAATAGGTCACCAGGGCAAGCAGAAGAGGACGATTCACATAATTTCCAGTTTCTGCAACCCATCAAGTATTTCTCTAAGTTCAACTCCCGCTGCACGTAAGATATAATTCAGAACACTAGTCTCCTTCCTTTATAGTTTTGAAGGTCATACTCCGGACATCGATTTAGACATGGACTAGGTGCCCGCTGCAGTGCTGCAACAGAAAAGCACAAACACACAGCCACAGCCAAAAGAAACAATGTTAACAACCCCAGAATATAGTAAGATAAAATTCTGCAAAGACAGATCACATCAAGACAAAGGCAAATTAAAAATGGTTAAAAGCATTTACTGTAGACTTCAAATTTCAAAATATGTAAAATTGCCCCAGCACAAACAGACTAGTTTTAAAAGGGCAACGATAATACAAAGCATAATATTATTACACCAGTACGTCACAGTTCCAATACAATATTGACACTCATAAGAAAAGGTAGAAGCTAGTGATAACACAGGTAGGCCCGATTGCAAAACTAGAAAGCTTGAATGTATACTTCTTCAGTAGACAGCTACGTGGTACATAGTTCTATGCCACTAGTAAAAATGAGTAACACATTGCTCAGCGTCCTGTTTAGAAGACCATGACCCAGTCACGTTTCAAGAACTTGCAATAACTGGCCCGCTTCCGCACTCCGAGACACATATACCGGTCAAATCCAGCTAACTCCACGCAAACACAAGTTTCACCCTCTGTGGAGCGACACATACCAGCCGTTCCAAAGCCAAAACCCAGTCTGCCCGCCAGCCCATCAGCACCACCACCGGCCAACGAGGCAAAGATAAGCAACGCCAGAGGGAAACAATTGATCTGGGTGAATCGAACGGAGAAAGCAACTGGCGCCGGCGCCTCCCCACGTATCAAGTAGCATGAAGTCAATGGATGTTTGCAAACTGTCTCCCAGGTTGCCGAGCGTAACCATTTTCAGTCAATGATCGGTTCAGTTGGACCAGAGCACGTAGTCCATTCCACGTAAAGACAGCCCACACCATTATGGAGCCACCACTAACTTGCGCAGCGTCTTGTGGACAACTTTGGTGCATGGCTTCGCGAAGTCTGCACCCCACTCGAACCCTAGCATCAGTTCTTACCAACTGGAGTCGGGACTCATCTGACCAGTCGTGGAGGGTCCAGGAGAGCCGCTGAAGGTGATGTCATGGTGTTAGCAAAGGCAATCACGTCGCTCATCTGCCGCCATAGCCCACTGACACCAGAAGTACCCTCGCGCATAGTACTCGATCAATCTCTCTGCATATGGCGGTCACAGAGCAATCTTGCCGTCATATGTTAAAAGACTATCCTCACCTGGGCAATGACCAACCTACCCTGCAAGGTGAAGGATGTCCACCTGCTTTCCTAATAGCATATGTGGTGCCAGCTGCCCTAGACTCAGAAAGCAGCCTCTCTGTATTGGTGCATTCAGGTGCCGCATTACGTCTTTTGGAGTGCAGTGGAGGTTCGTGGTGATATTGGCTCTCAGCTGAAAGTGGTCAGTTGGCCTCTACTCTGGCTGATAGCGGCACAGTGGTGGCTGCTGTTGCCCAACACAGTCCGGCGAGTGTTCGTGTCGACTTTGTGGCAACGGCGAAGCGAAAAGCAGAGCCTTTGCCCAGTGTGATGTTAAATAAAGACACAATTGTTTCTATCCTATTCTAAGTAAAGATGAACGCGACACCTATACGGGCTACATCAGTGGGATAGACATTTTTAAAGTTAGGACAAGTGCTCTAGTTATGAAAACCAGCATACTTGGATTTTCTTATCATATTAAGTTTATAGAACTGGTGGGGAGGCATAATGATTCAAACTGTATTGCTAGAAAGGCGGTGGTTTAAACTTGGGGGAAAGTGGCTTTACGATTTTCGAATTTAAATAGCACATGTAGTGTGACATATGTGTTGCCCATTTTGCATTTCCTACCAAACTTAAATTTAGGGTGACAATTGTTTAAATGGTGACATTACAGGTGGAGAAACCTGGAATTCTGTAAGTGACCTGACTACTATAAATAGCCATAAAAGTCAGAGTGAATAATAGTTTGGGGAAAACATGTTAAGTAGGACAGCAGACATGTTACTTCATTTTATCCCAGCATCTTGGATTATGACATCATAGAGACTGTGTCCATATCCCAGGTCGACCATCTTTGAGTCTATACTTAGCACACATGACCTACTTCCACAGTTACATCAGGGCAAAAACCCAGTCGCCGTCTTCAATTATGTATTTTGCACAAGTGATCTACCTCCACCAACAGGGCAATGCACTATCTTGGAATATTTTATTTTCTGCCAATTTATACTTAAGACAACAGCCCTACTTCCACAGTGACATTATGTGAGTGGGACAAAGACACTTTAGTGCAGTTGGGCTATTTTGAATTTCCTGCTTGTTTTTGAATTTCTTGTCATTTTATACATAGAGTCCTTTGCCTATGTAAAGGGGGGTAGGAAATCCGATGACTCAACGATGACATCACCGACGACTTTCTTTGTCCCAGAACTCTCACAGTCTACCTACTCAAATCCCAGCTTAGAAAGGCAAAATCACAATTTCTGTCGGAGGTTGTATTTAATCTCACATTTGAAATCTATTTATACCAAATACCACTTTAGAATCCCCCCCCCCCTCTATGAACCTTGGCGTTGGCGGGGGGGCTTGCGTGCCTCAGCGATACAGATAGCCAAACCATAGGTTCAACCACAACGGAGGGGTATCTCTTGAAGGCCGGACAAACATGTGGTTCCTGAAGAGGGGCAGCAGCCTTTTCAGTAGTTGCAGGGGCAGCAGTCTGGACGATTGACTATTCTGGCCTTGTAACACTAACCAAAATGGTCTGGCTGTGCTGGTACTGCGAATGGCTGAAAGCAAGCGGAAACTACAGATTTAATTTTTCCCGAGGGCATGCAGCTTTACTGTATGATTAAATGACACTGGCGTCCTCTTGGGTAAAATATTCTGGAGGTAAAATAGTCCCCCATTCGGATCTCCGGGTGAGGACTACTTCTGGTCAGGTAAATACAGGGTTATAAATACAAAATCAAATAGAGGTAACGCTGGAGTAGGTTTAATAATGAATAAAAAAAAATAGGAGTGCGGGTAAGCTACTACAAACGGCATAGTGAACGCATTACCGTAATCAAAATCGAAACGAAGCCCACGCCTACGACAGTAGTACAAGTTTATATGCCCACTAGTTCCGCAGATGACGAAGAAATTGATGAAATGTATGATGAGATAAAGGAAATAATTCAGATAGTGAAGGGAGGCAAAACTTAATAGTCGTGGGTGAGTAGAATTCGATAGCAGGAAAAGGAAGAGAAGGAAACGTAGTAGGTGAATATGGAAGGGGGTAAGAAATGAAAGAGGAAGTTGCCTGGTAGAATTTTGCACAGAGCATAACTTAATGATAGCTAACACTTGGTTCAAGGACCATGAAAGAAGGTTGTAGACATGGAGGAGGCCTGGAGATAATAGAAGGTATCAGATAGATTATATAATGGTAAGAAAGAGATTTAGGAACCAGGCTTTAAATTGTAAGACATTTCCAGAGGCAGATGTGAACTCTGACCACAATCTATTGGTTATGAACTGCAGATTAAAAATGAAGAAACTATAAAAAGGTTGGAATTTACGGAGCTGAGACTTGGATAAACTGACAGAACCAGAGGTTGTAGACAGTTTCAGGGAGAGCAGAAGGGAACAATTGACAAGAATGGGGGAAAGAAATACAGTAGAAGAAGAATGCTCAGCTTTGAGGGATGAAATAGTGAAGGCAGCAGAGGCTCAAGTAAGTAAAAAGACGAGTGCTAGTAGAAATCCTTGGGTAACAGAAGATGTATTGAATTTAATTGATGGAAGGAGAAAATACAAAAATGCAGTAAATGAAGCAGGCAAAAAGGAGTACAAACGTCCCAAAAATGAGATCGACAGGAAGTGTAAAATGGCTAAACAGGGATGGCAAGAGGACAAATGAAAGGATGTAGAGTCATATCTCACTACGTGCCTACATGAAAATAAAAGAAACCTTTGGAGAAAAGGAAACCACTTGTATGAATATCAAGAGCCCAGATGGAAACCCAGTTCTAAGCAAAGAAGGGAAAGCAGAAGGGGGGAAGGAGTATATGGAGGATCTATACAAGGGTTATGTACTTGAAGACAATATTATGGAAATGGAAGAGGATGTAGATGAAGATGATATGGGAGATACGATACTGCGTGAAGAGTTTGACGGAGCACTGAAAGACGTAAGTCGAAAAAAGGCCTCGGGAATAGACAGCATTCCATTACAACTACTGATAGCCTTGGGAGAGCTAGTCCTGACAAAACTCTACCATCTGGTGAGCAAGATGTATGAGACAGGCGAAATGCCCTCAGACTTCAAAAAGAATATAATAATTCCAATCCCGAAGGAAGCAGGGGTTGACAGATCTGAATATTATCGAACTATCTGTTTAATAAGCGACGCCTGCAAAATACAAACACGAATTCTTTACAGACGAATGGAAAAACTGGTAGAAGCTGACCTCGGGGAAGATCAGTTTGGATTCCGTAGAAATGATGGAACACGTGAGGCAATACTGACCCTACGACTTATTTTAGAAGATAGATTAGGGAAAGGCAAACCTACTTTTCTGGCATTTGTAGACTTAGAGAAAGTCATTGACAATGTTAACTGGAGTACTCTCTTTAAAATTCTGAAGGTGGCAGGGGTAAAATAGAGGGAGAAAAAGGCTATTTACAATTTGTGCAGAAACCAGATGGCGGTTATAAGAGTCGAGGGGCATGAAAAGGAAGCAGTGATTATGAAGGGAGAGAGACAGGGTTGTAGACTATCCCCGATGTTATTCAATCTGTATATTGAGCAAGCAGTAAAGGAAACAAATGAATAATTCGGAGTAGGTATTAAAATCCATGCAGAAGAAATAAAAACTTCGAGGTTCGCCGATGACATTGTAATTCTGTCAGAGACAGCAAAGGACTTGGAAGAGCACCTTGGATAGTGTCTTGAAAGGAAGAAAAAAGATGAACATCAACAAAAGAAAACCGGGAATAATGGAATGTTGTCGAATTAAATCGGGTAATGCTGAGGGTATTAGATTAGGAAACGAGACGCTTAAAGTAGTAAATGAGTTTTGCTATTTTGGGAGAAAAATAACTGATGATGGTCGAAGTAGAAACGATATAAAATGTAGACTAGCAATGGCAAGGAAAGCGTTTTTCAAGAAGAGAAATTTGTTAACATCAAGTATAGATTTACTAATCAGGAAGTCGTTTCTGAAAGTATTTGTATGGAGTGTAGCCATGTATGGAAGTGAAACGTGGACGATAAATAGTTTGGACAAGAAGAGAAAAGAAGCTTTTGAAATGTGGTACTACAGAAGAATGCTGAAGATTAAATGGGTAGATCACATAACTAATGAGGAGGTATTGAATTGAATTGGGGAGAAGAGAAATTTGTGGCATAACTTGACTAGAAGGAGGGATCGGTTGGTAGGAGACATCAAGGGATCACCAATTTAGTACTGGAGGGCAGTGTTGAATGTAAAAATCGTAGAGGGAGACGAAGAGACGAATACACTAAGCAGATTCAGAAGGATGTAGGTTGCAGTAGGTACTGGGAGATGAAGAAGCTTGCACAGGATAGAGTAGCATGGAGAGCTGCATCAAACCAGTTTCTGGACTGAAGACTACTACAACAACCACAACCACTTTAGAGTGCAACACCTTTCATATTATGAGTCACTTCACGCCTCTTTCAGCGTGGTTGCTCGTAAAAGTCCAATCATGGACACGGTAACAGGCATATAGAGTTCCAAACACTTCTTCTGAGATATATTCGAAGACAAAAAAAAAAAAAAAAAAAAGAAATGTTGTACCACGAAGGACTTATCCGAATGGGCCAGAAATCGATAGTTGTGATGTACGTGTACAGAGAAACAAATGATTACAATTTCAGAAATATTGTATCATTTATCTACCAGAAAGAGCTTCACAAATTAAGGAAGTCAATAATGTGTTGGTTCACCTCTGGCCCTTATGCAAGCAGCTATGAGGTTTTAAATGGACTGACAGAGTTGTTGGGCGTTTTCCTGAGAAATACTGCGCCAAATTTTGCCCAATTGGCGAGTTAGATCGTCAAAATTCCGAGATCGTTGGAGGGCCCTGACCATAATTATCCAAATATTCGCAGTTGGGTAGAGATTAGGTGAATATGCTGTCCAAGGTAGGGTTTTCCAAGCACAACGACAAGCACTACAATCTCTTGCCGTTTGCGGGCGGACATTATTTTGGTGAAATGCAATCCCAGAATGGTTTGGCCTGAAGTGCAACAAAATGAGGTTGTTGGAATATACGTACCAATGTGTTGTAAGGGTGCTGTTGATAATAACCAAGGTGGTCCTGCTATGGAAATAAATGACACCTCAGACCATCACTCCCGGCCATTAGACCGCTTAGATGGCAGTAGCCAGGTTGGTATCCCACTGTTGTACTGGGCGTCTCCAGACATCTCTTCGCTGGTCATCGGCGCTCATTTCTCAGCGCGACTCATCACTGAAGACAACTCTACCCCAATGAATGATATTCCAAGACAAAGACGTGTCGGTGAATAATCACCATGGGATCTATTGTTACCACCTAGAATCAGCCACTTTTCCGCGGTACAGTTACACTAAAGAGCCAAAGAACCCGGTACATCTGCCTAATATCGTATATGGCCCCCGCGAGCACGCAAAAGTGCCACAACGCGACGTGGCATGGACTCGAATAATGTTTGAAGTAGAGCTGTAGGGAAATGACACCATGAATTGAGCAGGGCTGTCCATAAATCTGGGTACGAAGCAGTAGAGACTTTTTCTGAACTGCAGGTTGCAGGGCATCTCAGACATGATCAATAATGTTCATGTCTGGGGAGTCTGGTGGCCAGCATAAGTGTTTAAACTCAGAAGAGTGTTCCTGGAGCCACTGTGTAGCAAATCTGGATTTATGGGGTGTCGCATTGTCCTGCTGGAATTGCCAAAGTCCGTTGGAATGCACAATGGACATGAATGGACGCAGGTGATCAGACACGATGCGTACGTATGTGTCACCTGTCAGAGTCGTATCTAGACGTATTAGGGGTCCTATATCACTCCAAGTGCACACATCCCACACGACAGCAGAGCCTGCACCAGCCTTAACAGTCCCCTGCTGACGTGCAGGGTCCATGGATTCATGACGTCCATCCGCTCACTACAATTTGAAACGACACTCGTCCGTCCAGGCAACAAGTTTCCAGTCATCAAAAGGCCACTGTCGGTGTTGACGGGCCCAGACCAGGCGTAAAGCTTTATGTCGTCAGTCACCAAGGGTACACGAGTGGGCCTTTGGCTATGAATGCCCATATCGATCATGTTTCGTTGAATGATTCGCACACTGACACTTGCTGATGGCCCACCATTGAAATCTGCAGCAATTTGTGGAAGGGTTGCACTTCTGCAACGTTGAACGAATCTCTTCAGTCGTCACTGGTATCGTTGTTGCAATGTCGGAGATTTGACGTTTTACCGGATTCCTGATATTCAAGGTACACTCATGAAATGGTGTACGGGAAAATCCCCACTTCATCGCCACCTAGGACATGCTGTGTCCTACCACTGGTGCGCCTACTATAACGTTCAAACTCACTTAAATGTTGTTAACCTGTCACTGTAGCAGCAGTAACCGATCTAACAACTGCTCCAGACACTTGTCTCATATAGGCGTTGCCGACTGCAGTGCCATCTTCTGCCTGTTTACATGTCCTTGTATTTGAATACGCATGCCTGTATCAGTATCTTTGGCGTTTCAATGTATGGTATAATGAAGCCTTGTGTGTCTGAACTGTTATTTTAGCTCTCATTTTAGTACAAATTTTGTGAGACATGATACACATTTTTTTGAGAGTGGATATACTGACTTTCTGTGCATGAGTGCTTGTGTGAGTGTGTGTGTGTATGTGTGTGTGTGTGTGTGTGTGTGTGTGTGTGAGAGAGAGAGAGAGAGAGAGAGAGAGAGAGAGAGTGTGAGTGTGTGTAACAGGAATCATTCTCATTATTGTGATGAACTAGTCAGCAGTTTTTCTTGGTACCACCTTCCATTGCCGTGTTATAGATGGTTGTAAATGCTAGATACTCTTCTTAAATGGATCCAACGATGAGCAATTACAATGTCATTTCATGTAAATTAAAACAAAATTTAAAGTACTAAGATTCAATTGCTTGGTAAGATATATAGAAATGTCAATGCTTCAAATTTCTTTTGTAGGTAGTCCACACGCAGCAGAATTAGCGTTCATCTTCCACAGAAACGACAGTGCTGTAGAATGGGAACCAGGGACGGTAGAAGGCGACCTTACCCAAAGAATGGTGAACAGCTGGAGCAGTTTCATCAAATATGGGTATGTTTACACCAAAGACGTGAAAAAAACCAAACCCATAAAACCATGTCCACTAGTATGTAGCTGAAAGATGAGTGTTGCTTTGATGAACCCTGTTGAACAAATGCAAGTTCAAACACTGTCGACTTTCGTAATACGAGGGTAATCCCGAAAGTAAGGTCTCCTATTTTTTGTAAGTACATAGACCTGTTTATTTCTACAATGGATTACATCAGTTTACAGCATTAACATTTAGCTATTTTTCGACACAATCATCATTTCTGTCGATGCATTTTTGTAGACGCTGTGGCAGTTTTTGTATGCTCGTGTCGTACCAGCTAGCCGCCATGCTGCTCAGAATGTTATGAACCCCTCCTTTCATATCGTCGTCGGAGCTGAATCGCTGAGACCACAATGAACGCTGAAAGGTACTGTGAGACTCTGGGAAAACTCAAACGGTCAATTCAGAACCGGAGAAGAGGAATGTTGAGCAAGGGCGTACACATTCTCAATGACAACGCTCGCCCACACATCGCTCGGCAAACTGTTGCTCTCCTGCAACAGTTTTAGTGGAACATAATCACCCATTCACACTATATTCCTGATTTGGCGCCCAGTGACTATCACCTGTTCCCTAGGTTAAAAGAACCCTTGGCCGGAAAGTGATTCAGCTCCGACGACGAGGTGAAGAAAAAGGTTCATAACTTTCTGAACAGCATGGCGGCTAGCTGGTATGACTTGAGCATACAAAAACTGCCACAGCTTCTACAAAAATGCATCGACAAAAATGGTGATTATGTCGAAAAATAGCTAAATGTTAAAGCTGTAATCTGATGTAAACCATTGTAGAAATAAGCAGGTCTATGTACTTACAAAAAATAGGAGACCTTACTTTTGGGATTACCCACGTAGTTACCGAAATCTATCTATTTAATTCTAGTTTAATATTCACGCCATATATTCTGAATTTTGAGAGGAAATCGGTTTCCAAATAGTGCACTTAAAGTATTTGAGAAGGGATGTGGTTATTCACAGATTAACGAGTGCAAATGTAGCGGCAAGCTTCTAACAGTTAAAAGTTGCTCCACAACTAGCGTAGCGTGTCTACTACTGCTAGCAGTTTGAAATGTCATTTATACTTTACGAAAACTGTTTCGCAGTTACTTGAAATTTTCTAGTCTTTTCTTTATAGAGCTTTATGTCTGTATAGTAAAAACATCTTCATGCGTTCATAGAATGAAGGCTTTCACGACCGGATGACATAGCTGCTGGTAATGTCTTCATCAGAAGCATAATGATGTTTCGTCTCCTGTCACAACTGAATGGAGAAAGACGTCACCTTCATTATCGTAACGCAAGAGAAGTTCCTGGCAAATTTCGAGTCTGTGCGCTTTCATTTCAGGAGTCAGCATCTGGGGTACCCATCGTGCACAGATCTTTCGATAGCCAAGCAAAGCAATAACTAAACCACACGTTCTTGTGAAATGCCGATTGTGCTTGCAATTTATGAGTGATACGACAAACGTCCTGAATCAATCTGTCAACATTTTGCTTGTGAAACTCGGTGGTTGCTGTCACAGGCCGTCCAACTCTTTGTTCGTCACGCAGGTCATATATTCCCGCCTCAACATCTTTGAAGGACGCACAGTATTCACATAAACACAACTAACATAAACTGCTTTCATTCTCTGACGAATCTCCTTTGGGGTGACACCTCCTGCTGTCAAGAATTCAATGACTGCACGTTGCTTAAATCGCACTAACCGACCGTCTGCTCAAGGTTCCATACTTTACACTGTAACAACACAGTCGTTCAATGCTAAGTCTTCCCACCAACTGGAGCTGTAGAGAAGAGGCTACGGAACAAGCCAGTACCTGCCGCATACCAATGCTGCCAACTGTTGAAGAGCTACGAATGTGGAGGCATTACTTTTCAGTCAACCCTTGTATAAAATCAGGTCGCTGCTCTCTGTAGACTACGTCGTCAAAATTTAATTTACAGTTCGTGTCACAGACACAGGTTTACTTCTCTATACATGTTATGCATGTAATGAATGGAAAAAAGAACGATATATGAATGGAGAAGTACAATTTCGTAGTATACACACTTCACCTGAAAGATATTATTTCTGATTACATTTCTGCAACTCTTTTCCTCTCAGAATTGAGTTTTGTTGAACGAAGCTATGTGCTAATCAGTTTATGATAGTGAGACTAGTGTAATGTTTCAGAGATCCAAACTACGCTAACGACAGCGTCGTGTGGGAGCCTTTCAGTGTGTCGTCGACAAACTACTTGCACATCACGGCGGACTACGAGCTGAGGCAGAACACAGACCAGGGGCGCATGAACTTCTGGCACGAGAACATTCCTATGTAAAAGGAAGACCTGATAGTTTCCTGCACTCAACGAGTTCGTCCGAAAGATCACCAACTGATGACTCTTATCTTCTTCACAATGGGAGATGCGAATGATAGATTTTCCAAACGTTACATTATTCTCTAAAACTGTTTCCGATAATGTGGCTTGCTAAGAACATATTGTGAATAAAAATTAAATTACTGTAGTATGGGATTTTATTGTTTTTGTATTAGCTTCCTTTAGTAGTAAATTGAGAGTTTAGTTTTGTGCTAATATTTTGCTGTCGTGCACGTTTCAGAGGATTTACCATCCTCGCTGTACCATATACTCAACTTCAAAACTTGACTGAAAATCAATGTAGATTTACAACAGTGTAGGGAACTAGGCAAGCTATAATTATATTAGACAAAATATTCCAAAGTTTTGTGGAATCTATTGACGAAGGAATTACTTTCGACTGTGTGGTCTAAAACGGAATAGATTCTGAACTGCTTTACATTGGCTCATAGAGACAGGAAAATAACACACCTACTGCAGAAACTAGGTTAAAAGGCCTGTGTTTAGCCTAGGTGCAGCTTTCCTCCTTACAATTCAACACCTACGATGAAGTTATAAGAAATAAATGTGAAGAAACGTGTGATGAAATAGCAGTTTTAGACAGGATAAACATGTAGGTTCTTAAATTTGCAGACAAATTAACAATTATAGCTGAATAAAATTAAATTTTGAGAAGGCTATAGGTTGCAAATATAACAGATTTTCAGAAATATGTAACATGAAAATATATAAACAAATGTGATATTTTCGTTGGTAACTCACAGTCAGTTTCCGTACAGAACTCCTTATACTAAAACAGCATAAGACAAAAAGAAGAAACTATTGACACCAAACGACATTAGTACTTACATCAAGAAACGACTTATAAAATAGTGCAATTAATTTGAAGCATTGGGCCTCGTTCACAAATACGAGTTGTAGGAGTCCTGAGAAGAAAAGTCTGCATTGCCTCTAACACAAATTTACTGATACGTTTTGGAGGTTGCTCGTGATGATCCGTACCATAAACTGCAATTAGTAACACGGAACTAACAGGGTATCGCAGACTACGTTATAAGGTGAAGAAAGGATATACTGTGAAAATCAATGTTGGCATGAGAAAGATCAATCAACAACAGAGGTCCCTTTAGGTGACTTGTGTCTTGCCTAACGACCTCTCCTCTCACCCATTTGTTTATAGGCTTACAGAGAAACTGAAAATGACATGGCCAACGAAGACATATAGAACCGAAGGGGTAACGACTGCGGTTTACTGATTACTTATTCAAGGCACTCTACGGATGCGAATATTACGTAAATATTTATTTCATGCCACAGATTTGACAACTATTTCACACTGAATCTTCAGCTTCAACGAATCACTGAAAAAGTGAGGAACCACAAGAGTGCATGGTGTCTGCGTAAGCCGTGATAACTTCCTATAGCCGACTAAACTAAATCGTATCGCGCAAACACTACTGTTAACAGGATTCGTTTATGATGTACAGAGCGGTAATTTTCTTATTTTGCAATAGGCTTACAGCCTTTGAAGGAATTAATAAACAACAGGACCACAAAATCATTGCCGTGCGGGATTAGCCAAACGGTCTCGGGCGCTGCAGTCATGGACTGTGCAGCTGGTCCCGGCGGAGGTTCGGGTCATCCCTCGGGCATGGGTGTGTGTGTGTTTGTCCTCAGGATAATTTAGGTTAAGTAGCTTGTAAGCTTAGGGACTGATGACCTTATCAGTTAAGTCCCATAAGATTTCAGACACATTTTTGAGCGCAAAATCATTACATGTGTGAATCCTCCCAACCAGCTAAGCACAATCCAGTTTTTCTACAAGAGTTTATTTGAAAGTCTTGAATATTAATAACGCATCAAGCAGTGAGCACATAAAATGTATATGGCAGTTGTTTTACGGACACTGACGATAGTGGTTTCACTGTGCAAGTTTTTAGTGTCTCGCCGTGTGACACGTTAGGGGCACCCGATTGAGTATGCTCCTTACATGTTAGAAGTATGAACTTTCAGTACGTGGTTAGTCATCTTACGCCGCTCGTTTACCTTACAACGCTCGTTACCTTCATTTGATCACGAGAGAAGCGAAATCTTTTGGTGTAAAACGATTTTTTTTTCGTTTAGAAAGAAAAAATGCATCAGGTGTCCCAGTATTTTGTTGATCGCAGTATTACAGTGTATTTCTTTCCAGCTTAATATGTCAAATCTCCTCAACAAATAACAACTTCCATAAAACGAAAGAATTTGCTTTCCTGTGATTATTCTCACTGTTTTGTATGACTGTATTTTACTGTTACGTACACGTTGATGTCTTCGGATATACGAGGTTTTTTCGACACTTTATTGATACCATATTTGCAATTTTAAATGGGAAACCTCTGTCGGAGATAAAGAGAAACTTATTCGGAATGAACTGCATTTAGACTTTCCGTCGCTTCTTTTGTATACTTCATTTCGGCTGATATTCTGAAGGTCTCTTCTGAAGCTGTTTATTGTGACATCATTGAATGTTTTGTGTTTCTATTTTAGACTGCACTTTTGAACTATCACATCGTCTATTGTGTGTAGCTGACCATCAGTATCTGAGACTGCTTTTTAAATTGAACAAACGTAAACTTAGTACAAATAAAAATGTGACAAAAAGGTTCATCCACCCTGCACACTTCTTTCCCAGGTATATTGCTGACGTTACACGGAAAATATTAAGAAGTTTTCCTGTATGTTATTTCTTTCCAAACTCCTTAAAGTTGGCAACTAAAACGCCACTCTATGTTGAACACTATCACATTAACTTCTAATCTCTCTAAAACTCCTGAAAATATTCCGTAGGGAGTGTGCGAAGTGTGATAACTGTAGGTGTGTTGCTAGCTAGTGTCCTTTCTCAATCGGATCGTGTGTATAAATTTGAATATGGTTATTTTGTACATAAAAAGTAATGAATGATCTTTCTTCAGCCAAGATATTGTTATACAAATAGCCGATTTAGACATTTTTATGTTCCATTCTGAAATGTTTCGCTGATTATTTCATTGATTACCAAAAATTAACACAAGGTCTTGTGCTTGCATCTTTCGTGAAGTGTCTGACTGGCTCATTAAGACGGTTACTTTTTTTTCACAGACATAAAAATGGATAAAATTTTCTTTAGGTTCTGATCAAAGAGATTTTTATGTATACGGCGTCAGCCTGCTAAAGTATTTATCGTGCTACTACCTGTTTTGATCGTAAGTAATCATCTTGCAGACTTTAGAAATTTAAGTCTGCCAGAAGAGACGTATGGTCGAAACAGATAGCACTACAATACATATTTTAGCAAGTTGTCGTCTTATACATATAAGTGTCTTTGAAAGCTGTTTATAACCCCATTGTGCTTTTGGAGTAGTAAGAGGCTAATTTATAGTTTTTAATAGCCTACACCAGCCATAGAATGTTAACAGTATTCAATTTCCTAATTAATTTAAACAAACAATAAAACTGACTTCTTTCCGCACCATATATCTGGTGTACCTAGACTGGAGATCGAACTTCCATGTCTATGTAGGTACGAGAATTTAGAGACGATATGACATAATGAGTGTTTGCTCGCTAGCGATATTTGCATGCGTACAAAATGAAGGAACAAGTGTGGGAGTTTACAAATTAAAGCTATCGAGCTCTGATACTTTAGAAGCTTGTTACGGAAAGAGAAGACATGGGCTAGCTGAATAAAGCCAATTTATACAAATTGAATGTGATATGTACAATTCCACTAGTTGTCAAAGTTTCATCAGAGAATATACCTGGTAAACGTGGCACTGAAAATCGAAGCTATTCTTTCATTGCACATATCAAAGACATTCAAGGTGTTTCTTCAAGATTTATCTGATTTCTAAGACTATATCCTATGCAATATCCTATCCAGTTAGAATATAAAGTTTTTATTTTTCAATGGAGTTCAGTTTTCATTTATATTTCACAGAAGTTTAATGTCTCATCAAAGTGACTTAAGGCACATATGTAGATGACAGTAAACTTGGTTGCATACTTTTCCAAGCATGTACCTAGTTACTGCATTCACGTTTGCTGTCACACAGCGTCGCAGTTGACATAAACTGAATTTCACGGGACTTTTTCCCCCCTCCCGTCCTGTCTGTCGTGACAGTAATGCTCTGGTGCTGTCAGTTATCGGATATTTTGTTACGGAGATTCGAGTTTAAGCTTTAATTAAAAACGAATGAATACGCCTGTTGCAAAATGACTTATACTTGTTGTAACAAGTGACAGTTGTACTGCACATGCTGGATTCTGCCAAAGTTTCGATATTACAGCGTATACGCATACATATCCTGTAAAAGAGAGTGATGTGATGCCAACTGTCCATCGCAATGGATGTAGACAGATGGATATTAAAAACAAAGGTCACCCATACAGTTGCAAGCCAGCACCCAGCATTATACTTTGAAATAGCTATGTAACCTCCTGTACATCGTCTGACGATGAGCCTGAAAAAAATTCGAAAACAGCTTCAGGGAAGAAATAACTGCTTCAGAAAATGGACTGGTTGCAGTTTTCTGTATTTGCTAATCTTGTTGTAATGCCAGGAGTGCTGAAAATACTGTTGGTGTCTCACGACTTACTAAAGAGACAAACAAGCGTGAAACAATGAGCAGTGAATGTCAACAAGAAAACGGCCTACAATACTGAGGACTGACCGTTCTCCACACAAAATTTAAAATGGTACATATCTCAACAACTATTTTCTTTCCGAACACGCGTTTTTACAGGACGTGTTTTTTACACGCTTCGCTCTGTTTGAGTGTTCCAAAATTTCTCGAAATTTGTCTCAATCACTTGCTCTGGAACTTAAGGGTGCATCCTACTCTGAAGTCTTCGAGTAGATTCAGGTGACAAGTAACTGTGTAACTTCATACTTTTTGCAAGGAAACAATATTAATTACTACAAATAATTTTCATAAAAAATACTTGAATAGTTAGTGTGTGATCTTTGTATGAGAGAACGCAGATGTAGGGCTGGGAATATGAAAAAAACTGGGCACTTCATTTAGCATGGAAACATACTTACTATATCATGCTGGACTACAAACGACAAATCACCGCTGGGACATCCACATCTAAAAACTTTAAATAAGAAACTGTGGGTCAGAACCTGAAATGAAACTCAGACTGGCATTGTGATTAAATGTTGTTTTCAAACTAAACGCATTAAAATGTATTTTGCAGTGAGCAGAACATAATAAAGAATATCACAGCATTCAACTCTTTAAGAAGCTAGTATATCTCTCCAGAAATCCATCCGTTCCTTGAGGACGTCCTGACGTGTTGTAAACTCCAGTTGCATATCCAGATAGTTGGAAGCATTCGCCGTCAACGTTTCCCACACCACTGGACTTCCGGATGGCGCCGGATCACTGGAATACGAAAAACAGCCGTGTGATAAATTGTACATACCTGTGGGAGGTAAAACGTACAATGACGCTGCTCTCCTTGAACTTCGACATATGCACTTAATTCTTAAGTGTGTCGGAACGGAAACGAAATTTTTTACGGTACGGCATAATGCAATGATTAACAGTATCATAACAGTATCATTCTTACCACGAAAGAGGCAGAATCTGATTATCTGAGAGTACATTGGATGCTGTGGGATTAAAGGAAGACACCTCGCATTGTGAAGTCGTATTCTTGCCACAAGCAGCAATGGAAGTTCAATATCTGCTGTGTAGAGTAAGAATCGCTAGGTGTTTAATAGCTTGCCCTTCTGGTGTTCGTGGCAATAATTCCTGACCATGGATTCAACGTTCAGAGGATTCAGGGAAGGACCGCTATTTTTTGCTATTATCTATGGTACTAAGAATGCGATACCATCAAATCACGATGAGCTCTTACGAATACATTCAAATAATAGTGTTATTGACAACTATTCGCAGAAGACTTCGGGAAGGCGGCATGCAATTTAGCCGTACCACTTTCATCCAGTCACAACAGAAAGGTTTTTCAAATGGCTCTTAACATGTACACTGGACTAAGGTCGATGACAAACGTTATTCTACTGGGTGAGTCTGTTTCGTTAGCAAAGCTAACGTGTTTTTATCTAGTGAGAAGTTTGTCAAACATCTGTGAAAAGAATGTGTCGACCACGCAGTGAACGTATGTTGCTGATTTGGTTCATGCTGAGGATGTAGAAGATGGCATCCCTGTACAAAAGACAGGCATCACGGAAACATCTCAAGTCGCTGTAGATAACATTTTATTTCCAGGGAACTAGTCATGGTTTGACAGTGTAGCAAGTATAAGGAAGGTTTCTAGGGGGCAAATACATGACTCTTTTTACTTTCAGAATCTGTCATATACACATGTGTCTGTTATACATTTTCCAGCGGTCATCTTGTGCAAAATCGAGAGCCTATTACAGTGTTAAGTGTACTGTCTATACGAAATCGTACGATAAACTTGGTAAGTTTATTGTACAGACTTTTGCACTTGGTGGCTGCTGGATTGCATGTAATACAATAGAAGCACGTATATGGAACAGACTTCGACACCTAAGAACCTCCCTTACAGGCGATGTAGTATTAAGCCATGACTTGCAGGTTTCTGCTTACCAGAGATTAGTTATCTGGAAATACGTACTCAGTACAGTAGAACTTGGTGGTTCCACGATGCCCTTCTTTAAATAGATTCAATCTGTGCAAAACTGTCTACAGAAAACGTTTCTGTATGTCGACAGAACTTCGACAGCACAGCGTTCGTCTAGCAGGTGAATATATTCAGCATCAAACACTTCAGCGCTAGAAATTATCAGCATGATCCCCTACATTAATGTCATAGGGCACGTCTGGAATGATCCCATGAGACATGTTGTTCTCACATTCGTTCTCCAAACGCCCTTGCCGGAGAGCAGTTTTATATGACGTTGCTCATTCACATCTTACGGAAGTTGCTGGTAGCATCATTGCTGTGTTGGTACTCCCGTTAATCACACATCATATTAGAACTACTTGTGTTGTAGTAGACTGGTATGGTTTTTTATACTTTTTAAAGCTTTTATGTATGAACACGTGGTCTTTGACTGAACTGGGCTCTGATACTGGATTCATAATGTGTCTTGACGTAGTCCATCTATATCACAATCGACAAAAAAATCTTAGATTTGTCACTATTATTCCGATTTGTTCCTTTTTTCATATAAAGCTGTACCGGTACCACATTGTTTGAAAGACATCAACAAATACAGTCTCACCATGCATCCACTGGACGTATCTGGAGTTCCTATGATGAAATCATTCCACTATTCAGAGTATAGTAGGTTTCACTCAATCACAACGCTCTCAAGTTCACACTTTTAATTTATGAAGCAACTGATAATGACCACGTACTGAAATCAACTAATAGTGTAGGATAAAATATTGGTAAAAAGAGTCATTGATTTTTAACGTTCTGAGTAGTCCAATATGGTGAAAAGGCTATAACCATAAAAATGCAAAGCTTCATTGCTTGTAGAACAGCCTCCAGTTAAATGTCGACGTCTGATTGCCAAATCTTAATGCTTAAAATACATCCAGATTGTAAGCTTTCCATTTTTCAGATACAGTAAATCAGAATATTAGTTTCGAAAATATAGATTATTCTACTGTGTGCACACGAGGCCATACCAACTCTTTCGATAATTTCTTTCTGCATCCATCGAGTCGTTGTCTACAGCTGCCCCAAATAAAACACGTACAGCAACAGTAGTACAACTTCATTGTTCATCTGAAGTATTTTATTTCCATGTTTTGGTCATAGATAATTTTAGTATTACAGTAATGGATTTTTTGGTCAACACTCGAAGATGCCCTTCTAGCGTTTCACATTAGTTGTGGAATTTTATTTGCACTAAAAGCAAACATCAAAATGTCACCTAAGCAAAGGTGGTATACGTATGTTTCAGTAGCACAGTTTCCGCAGTTCAAAGACCTGAAAATTTCCACTTGGACTGATAAGAATGATTTGGGTGATAAAATTATGTTATTCCCTATCCTGGTTCCTCATCTATTTCTGAGTTTTCCACTGCCATGCCGATGTTAAATGGAAGCATTTTACTGACGCATACATTCTTCAGTGTACAAATGTTTCTCAAGGGCATTGTCCTTTATGGAGAGATAGTGGATAGATAGAAAAGTTTTTGCCTCGCGAAGTACCATAATTACGCCATTTTCCCAGTTTTCTAGAACTGTATTCCTTAAGTAATTCAACAAGTTCTTCGCGTATTATTTAACTTTCTGCATTTCTATTGCAGCACCAGCATCTAATCAACACATCGTTATTGCTCTTGTTTCAGATTCATTTCTTAAACAACACAATGTTGCTAGCTACGTCATCTTAAGAAATGGAATGTGACGTTTAGCCAGCACTAGTTTCTACTTGTTTTCTCCATACCATTTCACTATTTTCAATTGTTTCTTTTATGCAAATTGACGTTGTTTTCTCACATACTCTCGAATCTATTTACGCATAATTTAGATTAAACCAACACATTCTCTAACATTCCTTCTATCATTTGTTGGAAATGTTGCCTGTTTCACTGCTGCCTTGTTCCACTTGAGATTTTCGTTTCTTTAACTTTCTTCATATCTGAAATATCTTTCTTGTTTGCATAAGAATCTTTGTTAAATAATATCCTCTTTCAGCTATGTATACCTACATTTACTTTGAAGCTTCGTGTAGTAAAATTCCCTTGTTTTATAAATTATCATAGTATACATTTCTGATTTGCTGCTTGATAAGTGTTCGTTACAAGATTTTTATTTATTTTTGCTCCAGTTCTTATGTGAGTAAGATCATTTAAAACTGTAAAATTGTTTAGGGTCATCACATACTATACAATTTCTTTGTTGTTTGCTACAATATAGTCACTTTTATTTTAATTCCATTTGATTCTTATTATGGACATTTACTACTCGTTTCCTTGTGGAAGAATGTATTAAAGGGAAATACGCTAGACGTCGGCAGAACTGTGCTCATTGCAGTTTCAACCCAGACGTGCGTGCTTCTAAATTACAAACCCCTTTAACACAGTGCCGAATTCGCATCGCAATCAGTTTTTATGTCATTAATGATATGTTTAGACCAGATATGAACTCTTATTCTTTTCCACACCATTATTCAGCCGGCCTCACAGTTTCAATTCTAACCGTATCTCGTCTCCTACCTTCCAAACTTCACAGAAGCTCTACTGCAGACCTTGAAGAACTAAAACTCCTGGAAGAAAGGATATTGCGGGGACATGGCTTAGCCACAGCCTGGGGATGTTTCCACAGTCAAATTTTCGCTTGAAGCGGAATGCTTTGCCATTCATGGGCATGTGCTGTGCCATCTGAGCTACTCAGGGACGGCTCACGACCCTTCTCACAGCTTTAATTCCGCCAGTACTTCGTCTCCTACCTTCCAAACTTCACAGAAGCCCTCCTGCAGACCTTTTAAAACTAGCCCTCCTGGAAAGAAGGATACTGCGGAGACATGGCTTAGATGGTAGAGCACTAGACCGCGAAAGACAATGATCCTGAGTTCGAGTCTCGGTCCGGCACATAGTTTTAATCTGCCAGGAAGTTTCACATTAGCGCACACTCCACTGCAGAGTGAAAATTTCATCTTGGATAGTAACTGTGGTTCACAAGTTTCGGTCAATTAGTCTAATAGTCTGCAATATCTCTCTTCCTGAAAAAGGGGAAATTTGAAAAACTTATGATTAGCGGACATCCTGTCCACATTCACTGATTGGTGTGTTACTACATGCCACACGATGCAAATGTTTGGGATATGAATCGTGACCTGTCAATAGGTGCACCACATCTCGAGTAAGAGAAGTGTTGCACAGTTTGGAGCTGTTCTCGATGATTGGCAACATGCAGTGCTTCTAGTGTTCCAGTCAGACTGCCATTCATCTAACTTGCAGGCTTGTAAACGTCTTTTATCAGTAATATGAGTGATGTGACCTCGTACGCTCGATCACATTGCCCACGCCCCAACCAATGCAGCACTGCCCTGTAACGTACAACGACATCCATCGGACGTATCCCGTGAATCACCAAAAAGGCCTCCACCAGTACAGTGCGCAAGAAGCCGGTGAGCCTCAGAAGCACGCTCCAGTGAACTAGGGGCAGTATTGTTTCGCAGCTTCCTTGTCGAAGGCGATGCCTCCAGACTCTGACAGGGAAGCCCGCAACGATGTAGAAGATAGCTTCGTGATATAATCGCACCACAAGCAACGGCAGTTTATAATCAGCAGTGTCAGTACGGGCAGTCGTATTCATAATATTAGCCGATTTCTGAGTACCAGCTTTATATTTCCTAGGAAGTTTCTTTTCTCGTCTAGAAGAATACTTAAATACCTACAAATACTGCTGCGTTTTGCAGGGTTTCCATGAAGCCTCAAAAAAGGATTTCTGGGGAGAGAAAGTCTTCCCTTCCGTTTGTTGTCCTTGCACCAATGCAGCAGCTGAGCGAGGCACATCATTCGTCATTGCCTCAAGTCTCGCCTGGAGTCTGCAGACACAACTACTAGAATGTCATCTGCGTGTACAACAACACGTTCAGTGGCGTCTGCTCGTCTGACAGATATAGTAGGGTTCAATACTAAGATCCCAAAACAACGGACCACTTATGAAGTCTTGTGGACAGCCCATGGAAATCTTTTTGTTTATAGTGCTCTGCCCCGCAAGTCACTGGATGTGACGTCCGCTACAATAATCTACAAATCTCTTATATAGACGTTACAGTCACGGGTGAAGGGATTCCCATCGTCATTTTCTGCCGGATTGGGTGAAAAGTTATGGTGTACGTGTCTTCATCACCAAATTTTACGTCGATGTTCTGGGTTAAGTTCCAAAATTCACTGGAGTATTGAGGCATGAGATACTTGATGGTGATCTGCTTTCGATAACCCCTCCAATGAAAGTGTTACTTTCGGCGACCCTCGTGGTGGTGTCCGAGACGATTGAGTTATGTGCCGACATGACTTTTCAATCTCTCCCTTCTTTTTCACGACAATCAACAACGTAAACTCCATACCGTACAGCCGACCGCTGTGGCCGAGCGGTTCTAGGCGCTTCAGTCCGGAACCACCGTGCTGCTACGGTCACAGATTCGAATCCTGCCTCCGGCATCAATGTGTGTGATGTCCTTAGGTTAGTTAGGTTTAAGTAGTTCTAAGTTTAGGGGACTGATGATCTCGGATGTTAAGCCCCATAGTGCTTAGCGCCATTTGAACCAACCATACCATACACACACTCATACCAAACGCAAATCGGGAACATTACCTTCAAAATGCCTTACATGTAGTCTTTCCAAGTAGTCAAATTAGGAAAAACACAGGCTTGGACTAGGCCCTGAGATACAAGGGTAAATAAAATTACCTGTTTGTATGTCAGCTCATCTCTCTAGAATATGTCATACACATAACTGAGATCAACAGAGAGAACCAAAGATTTCAAATCAATAAAAGTTGTTAGTGAAGGCATTTGTTCAAAACATGGCTGCCAGAATGTCTTCTAAACTATCTGATCATTTCACTTGTTACTACAAATACGTTCCGTTTCCAGTGACTAAGCATCATTATTATTGATTATTATGCGGTTACTGGTATACAATTTATGATATATTCGGGATAATACACTACTGACCATTAATATTTCTACACCAAGAAGAAATGCAGATGATATTAATTGGGCAAATATATTATATTAGAACTGACATGTGATTACATTTTCATGTAATTTGGGTGCATAGATCCTGAGAAATCAGTACCCAGAACAACCACCTCTGGCCGTAATAACGAAAACAAAATTCATATGAACATTTACAATGCCAATGCAACTTCTCTTTTGATAACTTGTATACAAGCCTATACTTATTTCTACCCTGATCAGGAGACCTCACTAACTGTGAGGCCATTTTCTATAATGGCCTTCGGCTGTGCGTCTGAGGTATGACTTGTGAGGTTAATTTATTGAGGTTCTAATAATTGTACCACAACGGCCTATTACGACTTTGCCTAAAATCAAAGTACCTATAACAACAAAGTGTTGTTTTCCACCAACAGAAGAAGTATCCACTGTGATAAGAAACGAATCGCTTCTCTTTTTATACCCACGGCGGCGCATAGGAGTTGCGTCACCATCTGGCACATGTCCAAGCCGGTCAGGCACGTCCTGGCCCGCACGCGGCCTTGAGGATGTTGCGCAAGACCGAAATCGCGGAATCGTGCCACTAGTAATACTAGGTGGCAACGATTGACTTTCTAATGGGGCTCCCACAGGGTTTTCGCTGGCAGCGGGTGCCCCTGCAGTTCCGAATAGGTACGCTGGCACGGGCGACAGTGACACTTCCCATCCGTCGTTAAATTCAGATTGAGTCAAACGGAGCTTGGATGGCGTGTACAGGTACAGTTGCCCATGCAGCTTCAACACGATACCACAGATCATCAAGAGTGGTGACTGGCGTATTGTGACAAGCCAGTTGCTCGGCCACCAATGACCAGACGTTTTCAGTTGGTGAGAGATCTGCTGACCAGGTCTGCAGTCGAACATTTTCTGTATCCAGAAAGGCCCGTACAGGACCTGCAACATGTGGTCGTGCATTATCCTGCTGAAATGTAGTGTTTCACAGGGATCTAATGATGGGTAGAGCCACGAGTCGCAACGCATCTGAAATGTAACGTCTACTGTTCAAAGTGCCGTCAATGCGAGCAAGAGGTGACCGAGACGTGTAACCTTGGCACCCCATACCAACACGCCGGGTGATACGCCAGTATGGCGATGACGAATACACGCTTCCAATGTGTGTTCACCGCGATGTCGCCAAACACGGATGCGACCATCACGATGCGGTAAACAGAACATGGATTCATCCGAAAAATGACGTTTTGCCATTCGTGCACCCTGGTTCGTCGTTGAGTACACCATCGCATGCGCTCCTGGTTGTGATGCAGCGTCGAGGGTAATCGCAGCCATGGTCTCCGAGCTGATAGACCATGCTGCTGCAAACGTCGTCGAACTGTTCGTGCAGATGGTTGTTGTCTTGCAAACATCTCCATCTGTTGACTCAGGGATCGAGACGTGGCTGTACGATCCGTTACAGCCATGCGGATAAGATGGCTGTCATCTCGACTGCTAGTGATACGAGGCCGTTGGGATCCAGCACGGCGTTCGTATTACCCTCCTGAACCCACCGATTCCATATTCTGCTAACAGTCATTGGATCTCGACCAACGCGAGCAGCAATGCCGCGATACGATAAACGACAATCGCGATAGGCTACAATCCGACCTTTATCAAAGTAGGAAACGTGATGGTACGCATTTCTCCTCCTTACACGAGGCATCAAAACAACATTTTACCAAGCAAAGCCGGTCAACTGCTGTTTGTGTATGAGAAATCGGTTGGAAACTTTCCTGATGCCAGCACGTTGTAGGTGTCGCCACTGGCGCCAACCTTGTGTGAATGCTCTGAAAAGCTAATCATTTGCATATCACAGCACTTCTTCCTGTCGGTTAAATTTCGCGTGTGTAGCACGTCATCTTCGTGGTGCAGCAACTTTAATGGCCAGTAGTGTATTTAAATACCACTAGTTAACAAACTTTTCAAGTCATTATTGATTTAGGAATCCATTGCTCGACAAAATTAAATAAGTAGAATTCTTCTTGTCATGCCTTACCTGTATTTGGGGAAATTGGTCCACAGAGTTGTCAACAGGTCTGCCACCTGCCCATCGTTGGAATTGGAGTCCGTGTCTGGTCCCGACGAGTTGCTCGGAAAGAGATACGGAGTTTCCCCTGCATGCTTCATACCTGCAAACATTCGTACAACAAACATAGGTGGGAATATAATAGGCAGCTTTCCGTGGCCAGAGCCAGTTGACATGAAAGTTTTCTGGTGTTGCGGTAGGGAGCGTGTGCATGACAGTGTGGAGCATGCTTGTGCTTTTACCGAACCAAATATCAATTCTTCGTTTACTAATGAACATCACACTTCATTGTAAGAGGAATTTCACTACAGCTGGCCACAACACGGTTCAACATCCAGGTATGTTTAATCAACACTGGCACTAAGAAAACAAATGTTCCGTCTTACAAGTGACAGTAAAAATATTTTTCTGTAATCTTTCATGCACATTATAAAAAAACCAAGACTCAACCATATATATACTACTAGTTAACAAACACAGTACTGCCCAAGTATTCATTTTGCCAATTTTCTATTAGAAAAGAAAGCAAAAGATGAACTGTGTTAATAGTGTTGATTTTAATTCCCTTTTGTGTTATATGTAAGATTTTCATTCTGTTTTGGAAGGAATCGAAATCTTTATACACTCACATACAGACACTGATAAAATATTAAACAAACAAACGGACCTAAAACATAAATAGTTTCTAAATCACTTTACTGAAATCTTACAGCTCGATTCGGGCTAGTTGTAATAAAACAAAAACAGAGAAATATACACACTACAAAAACGTAACAAAGATTATAATACTACTCCATAGATAATTAACAAATGAATAAACAAATCGTAATCATACAGCATCGCTGGATTAGTTGTAAACCACAATAATACACTCCTGGAAATGGAAAAAAGAACACATTGACACCGGTGTGTCAGACCCACCATACTTGCTCCGGACACTGCGAGAGGGCTGTACAAGCAATGATCACACGCACGGCACAGCGGACACACCAGGAACCGCGGTGTTGGCCGTCGAATGGCGCTAGCTGCGCAGCATTTGTGCACCGCCGCCGTCAGTGTCAGCCAGTTTGCCGTGGCATACGGAGCTCCATCGCAGTCTTTAACACTGGTAGCATGCCGCGACAGCGTGGACGTGAACCGTATCTGCAGTTGATGGACTTTGAGCGAGGGCGTATAGTGGGCATGCGGGAGGCCGGGTGGACGTACCGCCGAATTGCTCAACACGTGGGGCGTGAGGTCTCCACAGTACATCGATGTTGTCGCCAGTGGTCGGCGGAAGGTGCACGTGCCCGTCGACCTGGGACCGGACCGCAGCGACGCACGGATGTACCCCAAGACCGTAGGATCCTACGCAGTGCCGTAGGGGACCGCACCGCCACTTCCCAGCAAATTAGGGACACTGTTGCTCCTGGGGTATCGGCGAGGACCATTCGCAACCGTCTCCATGAAGCTGGGCTACGGTCCCGCACACCGTTAGGCCGTCTTCCGCTCACGCCCCAACATCGTGCAGCCCGCCTCCAGTGGTGTCGCGACAGGCGTGAATGGAGGGACGAATGGAGACGTGTCGTCTTCAGCGATGAGAGTCGCTTCTGCCTTGGTGCCAATGATGGTGGTATGCGTGTTTGGCGCCGTGCAGGTGAGCGCCACAATCAGGACTGCATACGACCGAGGCACACAGGGCCAACACCCGGCATCATGGTGTGGGGAGCGATCTCCTACACTGGCCGTACACCACTGGTGATCGTCGAGGGGACACTGAATAGTGCACGGTACATCCAAACCGTCATCGAACCCATCGTTCTACCATTCCTAGACCGGCAAGGGAACTTGCTGTTCCAACAGGACAATGCACGTCCGCATGTATCCCGTGCCACCCAACGTGCTCTAGAAGGTGTAAGTCAACTACCCTGGCCAGCAAGATCTCCGGATCTGTCCCCCATTGAGCAAGTTTGGGACTGGATGAAGCGTCGTCTCACGCGGTCTGCACGTCCAGCACGAACGCTGGTCCAACTGAGGCGCCAGGTGGAAATGGCATGGCAAGCCGTTCCACAGGACTACATCCAGCATCTCTACGATCGTCTCCATGGGAGAATAGCAGCCTGCATTGCTGCGAAAGGTGGATATGCACTGTACTAGTGCCGACATTGTGCATGCTCTGTTGCCTGTGTCTATGTGCCTGTGGTTCTGTCAGTGTGATCATGTGATGTATCTGACCCCAGGAATGTGTCAATAAAGTTTCCCCTTCCTGGGACAATGAATTCACGGTGTTCTTATTTCAATTTCCAGGAGTGTAGAAGTAGGTACTAGCATACAGTAAAATAAAGTTGTTATTAAATATAATGTTACGATATATAGAAAGGCTCATCCTTTATATGCGTGTGTGTAGCATAGGCTAAAGTAACTGGCTGACAGTTGTTTAGGTTCAGTCTCTGCTATATTGCTTTATGAAATTCCAAGAAACAAAACTGACAACTATGAACTGAGTAATACATCAAACTGAAAAGAAAATGCTATAGATTTAGACAACTAGCACTATTACTCAATAATTAAAGTAAAATAAAGTTGTTATTAGTTATGATGTTACAATTTTAACAAAGCGTATTTAGTTGCAGATAACCTGAAGATGACGATTTTGCCGAAATAGACCCATTGTTAATCTAACACGTCGAGCAACATTTATAGTAGCATTCTGGAACATTACCGCCTTTTATTTTATTTATGTTGGATTGTTTCAGGGTCATATTCGTTGCTTCGGAGGTTCTGAAACGATAGAAAGGCTCATCCTTTATATGCGCGTGAGTAGCATAGGCTAAAGCAATTGGCTGACAGTTATTTAGGTTCAGTCTCTGCTATATTGCTTTATGAAATTCGAAGTAACAAAACTGACAACTATGTACTGAGTAATACGTCACACTGAAAGGAAAATGCTATAGATTTAGACAACTAGCAGTATTACCCAGTAATTAAAGCTATTCTGGATTAGGATTATGTGACACGTTGTAAGAGTAATACTGCACACAAGGCGGTACTCCTTGCAATAAATTGTTTATCAGAACTACGAAATTTTCGGTAATACTTTTTACGTCATTAATAAAAAAATGGTTCAATTGGCTCTGAGCACTATGGGACTTAACATCTGTGGTCATCAGTCCCCTAGAACTTAGAACTACTTATACCTAACTAACCTAAGGACAGCACACACATCCATGCCCGTGGCAGGATTCGAACCTCTGACCGTAGCGGTCACGCGGTTCCAGACTGAAGCGCCTAGAACCGCACGGCCACACCGGCCGGCCCGTCATTAATACCACACTAAATGTAATCATTATGCTTCTCAGGAACATAATATATTTACATGCAACAGTAACGTCTCACGACAAACACATACCATAGTCTGTAGAGCCAGTTCCATTGTACTCGAAGAAATAGAAGTGAACAGGTAGGCTGTTGGAGTTGGCCACGGTCCTAGCGAAGGAGTCCGCTGATTGTATGAAGTACAAGTCTGAAAACAGCTGCAAATAAACAGTTACGTTGTAGAAATACTTGGGAGACAGCAGTTAATTGCATCAACACATACAAAGTAGCACTAGAGACATCTGTCCTGATAGTGTTTCACAACAAAAAAATGTTCAAATGTGTGTGAAATCTTATGGGACTTAACTGCTAAGGTCGGCAGTCCTTAAGCTTACACACTACTTAACCTAAATTATCCTATGGACAAACACACACACCCATGCCCGAGGGAGTACTCGAGCCTCCGCAGGGACCAGCCGCACAGTCCATGACTGCAGCGCCTGAGACCGCTCGGCTGATCACGCGCGGCGTTTCGCAACAAGCGTATAAAATGTTTGCCATTTGAACCGTCTTACAATACCAGTATAGGGGAAACACAGCTTATTCGGAGTGCTTAAGCCACTTAATTGGCATTAGGGAGAAGGAGCGCCTCAAATTTCCATCCGGTCCTCCATGCTTATGTTTTCCGTGGTATTCCAAAATGGTTGAAGATGAATGCCGGTATGATTCCTTTGAAAAGAGCGCGATCGATCTCCTCACAGATCTCTACAGAATTCTTCCATATGTCCACCTCCTGACGGACCGCAAAAGACTTATCTTCGTATCTTCCAACGAGACGGTTACAACAACCCCAGATGAATGAAACGCAGAGCTTCCAGAATCACTCACTGGGAAAGCGATGGACAACATACTCTGACGTAAACATGAAAGACAAAAAAATAAGCGCATTTTCGGCATATGAAACACAGTCTATCCTAGCAGTCTTTATAGTATGTTTTCTTTACTAGGAATAGGAAACATAATGCTTTGTCTGTCTTTCGCGGTACCTCTCACTATTTTCAGATGGCAATTATGAGTCGAAATTGATTCTGTGGTCGTCCGTCGCCATCTGAGCTCGCTGTGAATGTTGTCGTTCTTCAGCTGCCCTCACTTTCTGGTTCCTAGATTTGTGCGCCAGCGTTGTTAATAAAACCCTTGATAGTTATAAATTCACGCTCTTCCAGTAAGTGAAATGAAAATTTTATTACAGTAAAATAAATGAAGATTGTAAGGTGGGACGTATCGTGCTTTCACCATGCCATTTTAACTTACTATTCTGTTTTGACGAAAAGAGTATTCGTACTAGCCTTATCGCATTTTTTTTGTAGCAAGTGCGTCATTTCTCACTTTGTTCATGATTTGACAACTCTGCAGGCATCTATCGCAATATACATCTATCACTGCTGTTTACAACATATATCCCACGACCACAAACTATCCCACTAACATACAGGCACAAAAGCATATACCAAAAATTTTTAATTTTAGTCTTTAATATGAAGGTAATCTTTTGGATTGAACCCACTGCATTATTTCGACGCTCTCAGAAGTCTTTAATTATTATAGTAGCAAACGCAGGCATGGCCTACCGAGGACGTAGTGACCGTTGTAAATAGTATTCAGATAAACAGCCACTGGTGTTTGACTGTGTTACCGATCCGTACTTTTAATCCCGTTGTGTGCAGGGTAATCTGACGGTGCTCGCGGCAGAGAATCGAAACCAGTTATGGCAAATGAAACAGTTTGCGATCAGTGGCTGTTTTATCTTAATGTTAGACAGTAGTATGAAAATCCTGACTTCCGCAGTAGATAAAATCAAATTTTTAAGGGAGAAAAGGTGATGAGAGGTGGAACACTGCTGAAAATCTATTCAGGTAGAGGAGGCAGTAAAGCAGTGAGGACAAGAATGTAGGAAATATAAACTCGCCGTAATATGTTAGTGATGTTAAAGCCCTGGTAAGGAGATAATTATACTTCAATGACTTTCCGTAGTTTTATGGTTTCATGGCCTTTTAGTGGCGCTGTTTTATTGCTCTCACTATCATATCTTCAATACACGACGATGCTTAGGACAAGTGTGCAATGATTCGTTTTGTTTTATTTTCTGTTGAGATGAGCAGCCTCTTCCTTTTCCATTTCCAGGTCCTGATTTCTTTATCTGCATGATGTGGAAGCATGGGTGTGTGTGCCGAGTACATCAGAGAAGTTTCCTTCTCACAATAGTGTCCACACCAACCTTATGTTCCTTTCGTCTCAGTTGAGCTCCAATAAAATAACGTGAAGCGAATCCTGAGCGTTACTCGTCTTTCCGTTTTACCAGTAAAAAAGAAGAAAAAAACACCGCGGATTGTGAGCTCTCTCGGTTTTCTATTTTACTCGATTGACTAGCCTAGGGCCCTTGAGGAAAAAGGGAGGCCGCTTTTTCAACGGACGAGAGGAACCTAGATTTTTTTTTTTTTGCGGACTCTCTTCCTGCAGACTTCGACGTGTGAGTGTGGCGATTCGTTTGGAAAATGGTCTTTGTATAAGACGGATTGAGTTGTGTGAGTGAAGGTGTTCTTAGTTGAAAGTATCAGCGCTTTCATTTTCAGTTTCTGGTAAATAGTATTCCCGCTGAATACTGAACACCAATAGATTCGTGTTCAAATTAAGGCCTTGTGTTCATATTTTGTTCTTTGTCCTATCTGTCGATATCTTCCATGTCTTGCCTCAGTTAGCCAGTGCTCTTAGTTTAGCGGAGTAATGATTGAACGAAATGCTTAACGGCAACGAAATTCTAGTAGTGGAGCGGACTTTGTATCTTTTATGAATGAGTGCCCCATGTACGATGTGGTGTCACCGCCAGACACCACACTTGCTAGGTGGTAGCCTTTAAATCGGCCGCGGTCCGGTAGTATACGTCGGACCCCCGTGTCGCCACTATCAGTGATTGCAGACCGAGCGCCGCCACACGGCAGGTGTAGAGAGACTTCCTAGCACTCGCCCCAGTTGTACAGCCGACTTTGCTAGCAATGACTCACTGACAAAATACGCTCTCATTAGCCGAGACGATAGTTAGCATAGCCTTCAGCTACGTCATTTGCTACGACCTAGCAAGGCGGCATTATCATTTGCCATTTATCTTGTGATGCATGTACAGTCAGACAGATGTTCACCAATTATGGATTAAAGTTAAGTATTCCAGCAGCTACGTACTTTTCTTGATAGTATAATTACTTTACCTTGTTCCAGACCTCACGCCAGTCTGCGTGAGCTTAAACGCGTGCCTTTCGGCTACCTCATAGTGGCTTGGCTGTCTTGCCAAGTCACAACATACGATCCTTAGTAATCTTGAGTTCTAATTATTATTTCTTCTTTCAGTCGCTGTAAACGAGCTTTACCATTATGATTCATAAGCCATCTGGTTGTTATCTTTCTAGAAGCAAACGTTTAGTAGGATCATGTCCATCCTTTGTGTGGTGCTGGAGAACACGTGGGGACAAAGCGGTGTTTTACGGTTAATAATTCCTTTTACCAGAGAGAACTCGATTCTAAGAGCATACTGAATATCCATATCAATAATATAAAGCTCTTCTAATGAATTTTACTTGAGTTAACTAACTTTGCTGACGTGAGTGGTCTGTTTCCATTATCCATTCTTAGCCTCTGAAATAATCGTGTGACACCAGTTATCCTGAATAGAATGAACCCACACATACAGGGTGATGCTTTCCTTGAACAGGTATTAGCGGAATAATTAAATTCTTAAAGGGCATGTTCATCTTGCAGCTTTCTTCTCTCCAGTGTAAATTACATCCCACCTATTATCGAGAAGTGCTCTTGCTGATCAATGTAATTAAGTTAATCAATGTCTTTTCATGTCTATAGAAGACCACAGTAATCTAAGATTTATCTCTGATAAGGTCGTTCTTTATTTTGAACTGAAATTTTGTGTAACAAACAACTGATTTCTACGGGAATTAATCTTCAGTTTGAGTCACCCCTTGAAAGACTCCCCCACTGCAGAAGCATTTGAGAAATGCACTAAAATCCGAAATGTGTATTGAATCGCAATAGAATGGTTCGTCATCGTACGTAATCACGTGCGTTTCCATTGTGTGCTTTTATCATGAAGATCAAATATATTACGGATTAATCTCTTACCCTACCACGATTCAGTACGACCCTTTTACGTACGATACTGGACGTTTCTACTTAAATGAGAATAGAGAGAAGCCAGAAACCTTGTTACTATTGTCAGGACTGTCGCGGCAATCGATCTCAAATCCATTTTCTGTGGTGATACACGAGATTAAATATTATGCAAGAAAGGTCATTCCTGTTTACAATCGTTTGTGTTGGATGTAGCGATGAGTTTGATGGTTATTGTCTACAAATAACACGGGACCAACAAACTTCGATGGATTATTGTCATTGTAATGACAAATGATGGTTACCCATTTTTAAAATACTAACTCAGATAATGTTTCACTCATTCTGTAATAAGAACTCTTGAAACGTTTTAAAAGTTGTGAGTTACACAGTAATTTTTGTCGTGATTTCCCTACGGAGAGTCAGAATGATGAGCCGGCTGTGGTGGCCGAGCGGTTCTAGGCGCTACAGTCTGGAACCGCGCGACCGCTACGGTCGCAGGTTCGAATCCTGCCTCGGGCATGGATGTGTGTGATGTCCTTAGGTTAGTTAGGTTTAAGTAGTTCTAAGTTCTAGGGGACTGATGACCTCAGATGTTAAGTCCCATAGTGCTCAGAGCCTATCAGAATGATGAGGCTCCGTCATGTATTGCTCGTATTATTATATTACATACAAGATAGCAGAATTAAGTAAGCACAAGCTTTTTATTTTGTATTTTCTACGACACTATCAATAAACCCCATTTAATGATTATCGATTTAATGAGTACCTCTCATGTTAGAATCCAAACCATTCCAAATAAGTTGGTCCTCACGTAGAGATACGCACGCAACTCTTTTGAAACATTTCTTTTGTTTTCAGAAGCCTAGAACCTCAACTTGTTGTTGTGGATGTGGTTCTTCCAAGTGGGCAAACCAAGTTTGCCTCTCAAATCGACTCTGAGACTGACGTCATATCAGCACTACCTTAGAAGATTTCTCTGCTACAGTAGAGTGGTGAATGACAAATACTTACATCAATAACGGCTTGCATGTCGTCCGTGGAGAAGCCCTCGTCCCCAAAGTAGAATTGCTGCAGCTGCTCCGCAGCACGAGTCCGCTGTTCCTCCGTGGGCAGCGGCAGCTGGGAGCCGATCAGCATCGTGAAGTTCTCCTTCAAGTCCGCGATCTTTGCTTCGGTCACTAGAACAAACAAACAGCTCTGCAGTAACAACCGGATTCTGCGCGCTACAAGTCCATAAAATGTGCGTCCAGCAGCTTCTACAGGACTAGGGATGAAGAGTTTCTGACTCCTGTGGCGTGCACTTACATGTTTCTTTAAATTCCCGAACTATCAATGTCAGATTGACACGTTAGCCTGGTGGTCTATTGGGAGTTTGTTGAGATATAGTCTGTACTGGCATCTAATTATTTTCGTTCATCTTTTTCCTTGCCATGTCAATACTACACGAAGATTCATCACAGACAACGTAAACAAACATCAACAAGATAATAAATGAAAAGTATTATGATCTGCCCTACGAAGGTCATTAAAGGCTTTAGAACTTTCCGTGCTCCACTCTCGATATTGGCAACTGAAGCAGCTGTGACGACCAATATCCACATGGCTCAGAGTTTAGCATTATTCAGGAGTGTGCAGTAATCGAACTTTATTGTGAACCGACTGCTTTATCAACTACAGTTAGATACCTACTCCTCAAGCCACTGTGCGGTGCAGGGCGGAGGGTACCACGTACCATTACTAGTCATTTCCGTTCCTGTTCCACTCGCAAATAGAGCGAGGGAATAACGGCAGTCTATAAGCCTCCTTTTGACCCCTAATTTCTCTCGTCTTATCTTCGTGGTCCTTACACGAAACGCACGTTGATAGTGGTAGAATCGATCTGAAGTCGGCCTCAAATGCTGGTTCCCTTATTTTCGCAGTAGTCCCTCGCGAAAAGAGCGTTGTTTCCGAAGCACCTCCATGATTCTCGAGTGCTGATCGAACCTGCCTGTCAGAGATCTGACAGCACTCCTCTGAATTACTTCGATATCTTCCTTTAATCCGACCTTGTGGAGATCTCAAAAACTCGCTCAGTAGTCAAGGATGGGTTGCACTAGCATTCTACGCGCCGTTTCCTTTATAGATGCGCTACACTTTCTCAAAATTCTCTCAATAAAACGAAGTCGAGCATTCGTCCTCCCTACTACCAACATCATGTGCTCATTTAATTCCGGATCGCTTTGCAACGTTACACCTAGATATATAGTCGATATGATTGTTAAACAGCACACTGCTAATGCTGTGTTAGAACATAATAGGATTGTTTTTCGTACTCATCGGTATTAGCTTATATTTCTTTGTATTTAGGGTAAATTGCCATTCGTCACAGCAACTGGAAATCCTGTGTAAGTCAGCTTATGCTCCTACAGTCACTCAACAACAAACCCTTCCTGTAGACTGCCGTGCCATCAGCAAACAACTGTAAATTGCTGCTCACCCTGTCCGTCAGATCATTATGTATGTAGAGATTAAGAGCAGTCCTGTTACACATCCGTGGGGCACTGACGAACACACGCCGTCGAGGACAACGCAGTGAGTTGTATTAGGGTAATTCCAAAAGTAAGGTCTCCTATTTTTTTATAAGTACAGAACTCTGTTTGTGTGTCAATTGGTCACACTGTTATGAAGAGTGCTTCACACGCTGTGCGTAAACATGCGCACGCAGCACCGAGGCGCTCAGTGTTGGCTTGGCAGCCGTTGAGACAGGTGCTCCCGTTGGATGTTACCGTCAAGTGCGAATTGCTCGCATTTCTTCGGTTTTTGAACGCAAAGGGCACTGCGCCAATTGATATCCATCGCCAATTGACGAACGTGTATGGTGAGTCGTGCATGGATGTCAAAAATGTTCGTAAGTGGTGGAGAGAGTTTGCAGCTGGTCGGATAGAAATTCACGACGAACAAAGGAGCGGGAGACCGTCAATTTATGAGGAGACAGTGTTGAAGGTTGAGCAAAGCATGCTTCAAGATCGGCGGATCACCCTGGATGATCTCTGCACTTTGGTTCCTGAGGTTTCCCGAAGCACCGCTGACAGAATTTCAACGAAAACATTGAACTACCGGAAAGTGTGCGCAAAATGGGTACCACGCATGCTGACTGAGGACCACATGCGGCAACAACATGCTTCCCGCGCATTTCTTCATCGCTTTGCAGCCGAACAGGACAACATTCTGGACTCAATTGTCACGGGTGACGAAACCTGGGCATACCATTTTACACCTGAGACCAAGCAACAATCACGCCAGTGGCGGCATCCTTCTTCGCCAAGGCCGCGGAAATTCAAATAAACACACTCTGCCGGTAAAGTCATGACAATCGATTTTTGAGATCGGTCTTTATGCCCACTGGGACCACAATTGACGCTGACAGGTACTGTGAGACTCTAAAAAAACTCAAACGGTCAATTCAGAACCGGAGAAGAGGAATGTTGAGCAAGGGCGTACACATTCTCCATGACAGCGCTCCCCCACACATCGCCCGGCAAACCGTTGCTCTCCTGCAACAGTTTCAGTGGAACAAAATCACTCACCCACCCTACAGTCCCGACTTGGCGCCCAGTGACTATTACCAGTTCCTTAGGTTAAAGGAACATTTGGCCATAAAGCGATTCAGCTCCGAAAACGAGGTGAAAGAAGACGCTCATAACTTTCTGAATAGCATGGTGGCGAGCTGGTATGACATGGGCATACAAAAATTGCCACAGCGTCTACAAAAATGCATCGACAGAAATGGTGATTACGTCGAAAAATAGCTACATGTTCAAGTTGTAAACTGATGTAAACCACTGTAGATATTCGCAGGTCTATGTACTTATAAAAAAAATAGGAGACCTTACTTTTGGGATTACCCTCGTATTACTTAAAGAGGCTTCGAGCCACTCACGTATCTAGGAACCTATTCCATATGCTCGGACCTTCGTCAGTGTCTACAGTGAGGCACCGTGTCAAACGCTTTCCGGAAATCTGGGAACATGGAATCTGCCTGTTGCTCTCCATCCTCGGTTTGTAGGAAGTGGCAAGCTGCATTTCGCACGAGCGGTGCTTTCTGAATCAGTGCTCATTTGTGGACAGGAGCTTTTATGTTTCAAGGACATTTATTGTATTCTAGCTCACAAAGCGTTCAAGAATTCTGCAGCAAATCAAAGGACATTAGCCCGTGATTATGCGAGTGCGTTGTTTTACCTTTGTTATTTACCTACCTTTTTTGCCGTCGCTCGGGAGTTTTTGTGGGCGAGAGATTAACGATAAAGGCAAGCTAAGTAAGGGGCCAACGCCGCAGAATATTTTCTGTGAAATTGAATTGGGGTTCCATCAGGACCTGAATCAAAACATGGTGACCTTCGCAGAACTCGTAATCAGAATAACGAAGAAGACAAGAGAACCACCCCCTCCCTGCTCACCACAGTATAGTGTATATATGTAACTATTACAAAAGTGGCATGTGAATCACATTAGATTCAAGTAGACGAAGCATAGCAGGGAATGTGCACAGATCATGTTACTTACAGGTGGGTACGACGGTGCCTTCTGCGGAAGTGACGCCCACAATTATGGGCACCTGGTTGTAACTGCCGGTCCTGAGAATGTCTGCTGGAGGCTCGACGATGACTGCCGAGTCCGATGGCGGTTCCACGGCGGGTACGAACGCCAGCGATAGTGGACAGCGGTTTTCCTGTAAATTTTAGTGGTACCAAAGTCATCATCTACTCGTTGGTATAAACGAGATACGTTCGTCATAACTGACACGAGATATCACCTGAAGTACAAACTTCCTAAAATAATGTGTATGGAAACAGTCTACCTAGGGTAGTGTGTAACTACAAGAAACTAGGTTACAGCTGTAACAATATCTCGTTTCAGAATGACTAGTATTCTTTGGATAGTATTTCCATGATTCTGCTCTCCGATTTCAAAGGATTTTCCTGATTAGATCAAGAGGTCTGGACCACTTGCTTCTATTTTGTTTCGTTGTTGCTTGTGGTGTACATCAGTGACCAAATGGTTCAAATGGCTCTGAGCACAATGGGTCTTAACATCTGAGGTCATCAGTCCCATAGGTATTGACTCTGGCATCCAATCGATCGTACAGATGACGATTACTCTCCTCGGATGCATTTTGCCACGCCTGCTCGACCTGTGCACGTAGTCCTGTGAGTGCTGTTGGTTGCCGAGTCGCACGACTCACTTCTCGTCCCATCATGTCGGTTGGAGACAAGTCTGGAGATCGTGCTCGCCACGGAAGTTGCTGCACGTCTTGCAGAGCACGTTGAATTTCACGGCCAGTGTGTGGGTGAACATTTCCTGTTGGGACAACATATTACCTTCTTGTTGCAAGAAAGGCGAGAAAACGGGTCTAACAACATCCCGCACTTACCGAGCGCTGGTTAGCATCCCCACCCCCAACAAACACCAAAGCTGAACGAGAGTTGTGGCTTATCTGACAAGGCCTGGGATGGGACCGGTGTGTAATGGGCAATGAATTCTACGACACAGCGCTTACTAGGTCTACGACGCACGCGCAGAGGACTATCAACTGTGTGCAGGCAGTATCTTCTTCTATCGCTGAAGACCACGGCACGCCATTCCATCTTCCAAGTTTATCTTCTGACGGCACGTCGATGCTGTGGCGTGAATGGAAGACGGGCTATAGGTATGCATGTCCGCAGTCTCACTCCTAATAACCGATTCGCAACCGTTAGTGTTGACACGTCTGGGCTCACAAGCGCTGCGCTGTGGTAGCTGGACAGTCTGCCACTGGTGCCCTTACAATACGACAATCGGCGCTGCTTGGAAGTCCAGAATCTCGCCTACGGGCGAGAGAATGTACAAGTGACCACTGACACCAGCGTCGTTGCACAGTTGATGCAGCACGTCCAACTTGTGTGGCAGTTCAACGAAAGGATATTCTGCCACTCGGTCGGCCACGATTTTACCCTTTGCAAACTCGTTCATTTGGCTATAGGAAGCACGAGTGCACCTCCGTGATATGGTTGCCTGCTTGCTTCACACTTTTGCAACACACTGAGCCCTCTACCTGCGAGAATCCCCTTTTAAAGGGTAGACACAGATGGCGCCCTGTTATTATCTGTTGGCAAACGACGTTGAAACCATTATCAGTACGTATACCATCCACCTTCGGGGTGCACTCAGCCTCGTGATGCCAATTGAGGAGGTACTCGACCGAATAGTAGCGGCTTCGGTCAAGAATACCATCAGAACGACCGGGAGAGATGTGCTGACCCCACGCCCCTCCTATCCGCATCCTCCACTGCGGATGACACGGCGGTCGGATGGTCCCGGTAGGCCACTCGTGGCCTGAAGACGGAGTGATTTTTCTTAATACCATCCACCAGCTGGCATATACTGTCATAGGATCAAAATCGACGTCGTTTTTCCGGGTGTACCAATATTTTCCGGCAGTGTGTATGGACTGCATGTAATCTTGATAACAGAAACATGCTTTTGAAAAGTAGTTGAAAATGTTGAAAATTTGTTTGGTAGATTGAATACAGAACGAAGATGTACTGAATCGAATTGGGAAAGCACGAAATTTATGGCGCAACTTGACTCAAAAAGGGGATCGATTGACAGGATATGTCCTGAGGTATTAAGGAATTGTGAACTTGGTAATCGAAGGGAGCAGGGGGGGGGGGGGGAGGAGGGCTAAATCAGTAGAAGAAGGCCAAGGCTTGAGTACAGTACAATGTTGGAATGGATACAGTTCACAGTAGCTATATGGAGTTGCACGGGCTTGCACAGGATGGACTGGCGTGGAGAGCTGCATGGAACCAATCTTTGGACTGAAGACAACAATATGCTTTGAATATATGGTTCGAGCGTAATTTGTTCATTAACGTACATGGTTCACTTACGAGATCCGAGAGTGCGATTGAGGTGTCGTTAATGAGGTCTGAGTAGTTGGCAGCGCGAAAAAAGGCAGCCAACCGTACGTCGTCGTCGTCAGTGTGGTTGCCCCCCTGCGCCTGGAAACCGAGCGCCTCTGCCATGCGGTATGCCTTCTCGCGAGGATTGTTAGCCAGCGCCCAGGGGGTCGTCGCTACTCCACTCTGCATGATCACTTGGCTGAAGAGCCCTGTCGAGAAGTTCCAACGAAAATGGATGACTCACATATAATAATCACATGTAGTAATCACAAATGAAATTTATCCCCTACTGTCCTGCATTGATTGTATGTAATATTCGTAAGAAGATTAAATTTTGTATCATGCTATTATTTCAGGACAGCTACCTGTGTTTCACGAGCAATAGGTTTTAAGATCGGAGATTCTCGAACAAAAACTTGATAAGAAACAGTAATAACCAATAAGACTGTTGACTAACACACTTAAAACAGAGTCTGATACCTCACGACTAATGCCTCTGTGTGCGCATCCTATTAGTCAGTATCCAATGATCGTTCTACGTTTTTTCAAAGCAATTTTGAATTGGTGTTTCGGTTGTTTTGGTGGGACAGGATTTGACTTAGGTTTGTAAATACAATTATTCGTATAAATACAATCACTTATATATTTGGAGACTGAGTAAAACGCAATAATGTGCAAATAACTAGACTCCGTTCAAATTACCTGTTGCTTATTGGCGTCACGCTAAGAATATACAGAAACCAAACTATAATGGCCGACTCATTAAAGGCTGCCAGAAGAAAAGAAGAATTACCTAACCATGATTATTGCAGTAGATCGTGTAACTTAGTGGAGACATACAGTGCAAGCCGCTTTCGTCAGTTCAGTAGGAGGTCATATGCATTGAGGAACTGATGATTTCACTCTCGCTGATTGCGAATTGAAGGCAAGGCGATGCAGACATGTAACACGTACAAGCAAAAAGGCCCAAAGACCGTATATAGAAGCCCTCAAACATCAGAGTTCCAGACGGAAAAGAGTTGCATCCAGCAGCCTCGTATTAACAACGGCCTGCGGCAGATACTGTGTGATTGAGCATTACATTCAAGTAAGCTTGCACAGTAACAAGGACATGTAAAGCTTGCGTGTACGTACCTTTGGACTATGGTCACTGATCTAATCCGTATATTTGTCTTCATGTACATGCTTCTGTTTGTCACTTCCATGGTGAAGTGTGCAACTGACCCTAAGGTTTCGATTAAGAAAACCGGATCTGGCTGTTCCATGACCTGTGGTCTGTACTACCATTCGTTGCTACTCTGTATGCCCGAATCCTGAGAGAGTTATAGGACGGTGTGGCTATTGTTCTTATTTACTGATTGGCCGCATTATCTATGTACTACACTTACTGAATTTATAAAACTGTGTCTGTGCTCTTCTCCATGTTCATGGCAAACACATGAAGAAGCATTAAGGGCAGACCAGTAGGCTAACCCAGATTCTCATATTCTTATCGTTTCCATCTCTATCTCCTTAGCCTGACATGGGACTCATTTTGTACTGTCTCAAATCACAGAGACCTGAAAAATCTCAGCCTGACCCAACTGCTATCTCACTCCTGTACGCATCCGCTCGCTTGTCAGAGTTGGATGACCTCAAATCCCTCGTCATCTCTCATCAGAGTGTCAGCTTCTAAGTAAGTACGTTGCGACGTACGTAGTGTTGAGACAAAGTGAGAAAATACAGTCACATTTAAAGAAATGAAAACAGGTACTTAAAAAACGCCGCTCTTGACGTATTGTATAAGCAGATGAGGATGCCACTGAATAGAAACATGAAGCAAGACGGTAAGAAAAAAATAAATTTTGTAAATTACATTCATTGATTTATACTACTCAGTCATGCAATTGTTATCCACGGATATGTTACAGAGATATATTGAGATACTGAAGTTGCACAAATACAATCTGGGGTTAATGATAATGCATTTCATCTTTTTAATTAGGAGTTATAGAAGTTCTCAGAAAACAAAAATTGGAACACTGTGGACTGCGACGAGGCTTTACTCCTGGAATATTAACGTAGATAGAAATTTCTTTCTGCTAATTCTGCTTGGAGAGGGGTCTGGATAGATGATTTGTATTGTTTAGAGACGCCGTTGGAGCAATTTTGTAATTTTTGTAAACTTATTGTCCGAGTTTTGGATGAGATTCAGTATTAATGTAATAATCAGTAGTAGGGATAAGTTTTACCGAACTATGAGAATATAACTCACATGTGTAAAAGGGAATTTCGACGTGTTACTGTCCACATTAATGATTCTGGTTACAATCGTGCTAGCGGAGGTTTGTGGATCGAATGAATCACTGGACTTGTGGAACGAACTTGTGCTTCTGAATTAGCCCTGTCTGGCGAAGTTTTCAAATTAACTTTAATATACAGTACGACAGCTACGATCCATTAGCCATTGACAGCACCACTCTTGAACAACGTGTGAACTTCCTTCCATCTATAAACTATTAAAGAGATTCCAAGAGTAGCATGACTTAACTAAAGAAGTGACCTTTACTATAACATATTGTTATACCTTGTGAGGAATGCACCTTTCGCATCCAGAGAGAACGCATAAGACAGTAATCATAATAGTTAGCTCAATTAGCTACACTCAAATCTTATTATTAAGATTAAAAACTAATAATAATTAAGTCGTCATGTGCTTCGCTAGTTAACGAAATTCCAATACTAGAGTCAACACTACACGTTTCCCGCTGATTTGCCTATTCAGTGATTCTGTCTACTGATACGACAGGATTATGTATTGTGTGTACTGTCTTTATTGTATTCGTTGGTAACAATTGTACTACGTTTATGCTGCATGTTTTGAGATTGGTGGAGGATACAGATCCAGACGGTATCGAATCAAGGTCCATCATAAACGAGCTTCATAATACAGTAGCAGAAAACAAAGTCAGTCGCATACACTAACTTTTGCTACCAGCTCTCACCTGTACCAAACTGTCAAAGAGTAGTGATCCTTATAGTTGATTTACTGGTGTTGGGCTGCTGCTGTGCACTGAAATCAACCTGGAGTCTCTAAATGGAAGATGAACAACACCAAATACTGTGTCAAGGGGAAAATACTATTTGTCTCTTGCTGAATACTGATGTAGAGCCAAGATACCAGATTTCTGTACGATCCAGGGTTCAATTAACATCTGAAACACAGATTAATTTACAATATTTTTAATAGAAAACTTTAAAAATTTATAAAAAGAATTGAGAAAAATGGATGGAACTCTAAAGAGAATGACAGAGTGCATAACAATGTCTATAAACAATAATGACAAGGAGACTAAACTTCCCAGTCAAGGATTTCACATAAACGCCGACAGTCTGATGAAGAAGGTTATGACACTAGTTTGGTAACTCAAAGGCAAACACAAGTGGAGTAGGGAAGTGACGAAAAATTTTAATTCCGTCTTATGAGGTGATATATTTACTTTCTGTATCTCGTTTATAAGTCTTATAGTTCTTGAATGAATCCATTTTGTTTATACCCTTTATAACTTAAAGGGTGCTTCTCACCTCTGGTCGCTGGCGAAAGGAAGAGATGTGATGTGGAGGCTCCGCCAGCACTCTCACCAAATATGGCGACCTTGCTAGGATCCCCACCGAAGGCGGCGATGTTGTTCTGCACCCACTGCAGTGCCAGCACCTGGTCCTTGAGGCCCGCATTGCCTGGGATGTCATCGTTCTGCAGGCTCATGAAACCTACCACATGCCAGCAACACATAAATCTCTCAAATATGAACTACTAGACGTCATCTACCTTGTTTATCCAATATACAAGTTCCTTATCATCTAGTTTCTGAATTTTTTGCTCTGAAAAACAAAAACAAAAAATCCAGCACAGAAACAACAGAACACTAGCCAGAGGAGTCTAGTTAGCTACATCTGCTGGATGACTCTTAATGGTTTCTTTGTATGCTGTACTCAGAGTCATATTATCAATTTCCTATAGGTGCAGGTTAAAGTTGTTGGATAGGACGACACAGTGTCATACCCTGACATTTTAATCTTTAGAATGTAATGCATATGGTTTTTGTTTCATTCAAAACATGAAACTTTTAAATGTATTTTCTGTTTTACATTGAAGACAGTGAACCACTTCACATAATGGAATACTTCGTCAGCACATCACCAGCCGTATGTTCCATTTGCCAAAAGGTCATGCAAGGACATCACGATAGACAAATATGACTGTGGGATTGAAAATTTATTAGAGATCTAAAACGTGTCAAATACTGGAAAAAACTGCACACTCACTATCATAATAAATGAATCCAGATTGTTTTGGACCATGCCTAGAGCAGTTTATTAAGATGACAGCAGACTCGAACTTACGAAACTGTCTTTCATGTCAACATGGAAACAATTCTATAAACGCCAGTGTCATTTTACTGTGACCTCAGAGTTGTGATTTTCTTCTGTGCAGTTTTTTTGAAAAATCTCATATTTCGCGTTACGTCCTTACTGTGGAGGGAAGATTTATGCCAGAGTCTTTCACGGCAATATACTTGAATAAGATCTTCTCAGTTTTCAAGAGACATCGTTTGCGATAAAATACTCGAGCGTACCAAGACTGTCTACGCATCGTCGTCAGGAGTAAAAATCACTAACTGCCGGGGCTAGTGTGGTTTCTGCTTATATAGGTACGATTCCAGCATCTAGCACTAATCATAGAGGGCCGAAACGTCGCGTCGCGGAAGGTGACTCGGTTAGCTCTTAGCAGCTCCTTCTCGCCATGAGGCTGGCACCACGTTTGAAACTCCTAAGAAGAAGGGTGCAAGACTTGATTATTGTTTCGTTATTTCATTATGGTATGTAGGGTGTGAAAACAGTGAAAATTGATCTCCACAACATAAATGTCAGGTACTGCTAAGATGTGCACGTCACATTGAGATAAATCCCTTTTCTTAGAGAACCTCTGATAATCTGCATATATTCTTCAATGCTAGATAATACCTTCATCAGCCGACTGACGTAATGTGGATCTGACTCGGCTGTGGAAACCATTGTAACATTTTCTTTAGGCAAGATGTCTGGACAAAGCGAGCTGCGGATATCGTTTTTTGGTAGAGAGAGATGTTGGCGACTGGGCATGATTATTGGATTCTAAACGAATGAAAAAATTGCATTTATTTTTCTGTCTTAAGTGTCTGAAGCTCAAATCTTGCTGTTGTTCAGCACATACCATGTACTGGGCTCTAGTATGGAAAAGAGTCCACCCGTCGCAAGTATATCACAATTAGTAGAAATCAAGAAAAAAAATAAAGACAATTAAAAGAAAAAGCAGTAACAGCGTTACTTTCACCCTTATCAAATATTAACATCCCATTATAGTGATCAGTCTCAAGACACTACGGTGCAGCATATCTCGTGCAAGTCTTTCATATTCTTACATTTTTCTTCGTCGATGGACGAAGATGTATCGATGACAGAAACCGTAGCTTTCGTAGTTCAGCGGCCCCGTCAGAAGCGGAAGTAACTGCAGAACATAACCGCCAGGCATGCAATTCACACGCCTGGGGAACTACAAAACTGGCGATGTAACTGCCAGCAGGGCAGATGGAAATAAATGCTCTTCCTGCAGCCATTTCAAGAAGGTCCACGTCAGCTGTGCTATGCCACCGTCTTCCTTCTACGACCACCACTGGACACTGTCAGTCTCCTTTGCTAGACTTGACCAATGCCTTGCCTCGTCATGCTCTACTCCTACAGGAGTTCGCCAGCAGCGTTCGACTGCGGATGATAGGCTCGGAAACATTTTCACCGGATAGATGTTCTACCGATGTCTGGGTCGTGTGGTGCTCTCTGTACTTTCTTACGTTATTATCAAGTGACTCTAACTGGATCCTGTGATAGACACTGATCTCCTGAACTTTGTCAGTTCCTTACACTTTTTGATGACTAACAAATACTGTAAGTGAAAGAATGTTTACTCGTTACTGTAGGTTTCAGCACATATGTATGTGCAGTACCCTACATCCACTTGAACCTCTTTATTGTGTTCAAGCTTTGGTCGGTACATTTTTTTACATGCACAATTCCTTTACCAGTGCCTTGATGCATCTGCATATCGCATGTTCATTAATATCTCTGAAATCCGTAGAACCAACTCAATGTACCTATTGAATTTTCAGCATTCGTCTGTACCACCGCATTTCAAATCTTTTATTCTCTCTCGTTGTTCGTCTACGTTCGACGTCAACGTGAAAACAATCACTCAAAGGCGGCAGGTGGCAGCACTAGCAGTGGAGAGTAAATGAAGCGTGTCGCGGTTTTGGGGGAGGGGACACGGAGGACAGTGCAGTCGTTGTCGTTACACAGAAACGGAGCGATTTATCTGACATCCAAAAGGACATGATCACTGGCTTTCGGAACAATAGTTGGAAGCATTTTGGAAACAGTGAAGTCTGTAAACTGCCGTGGTTAAAGCATACCGTGCATGGCAAAATGGTCTATCCAAAACTGGAGCCAAAGCAACTGTGGCGCATCACGAGCCATAGATGAATGGAGTAAACGACGGCTGCGGAGATGTGTACAGGCGAACAGACGTGCAACTGTTGAGCAACTGACCGCCCAGATGAACCAAGGGGTTACCTACAGTGTCCCCTCAACGACGATTCAGCGAGCGTTGCTGAGTATGGGTTCACCGCAGCTGGTGCCTGAATTTGTGCTCAAAACTAACTACAGGTGATCGGTGATGAAGGCTGGAACTTGCACGCCAATGCCGCAAATGGACATCCTTTTCAGAAGTTTCACGTTTTGTGTACCATCGGACAGATGGCCGTTGGCGTCTGTGACATGAAACGTCTGAAAACAAACATCCTTCAACAATTGTCGAATGCGTCCGGGAGGCTGGATGGAGCGTTACGGTCTGGGGACTATGACTGGACGGTGTGTATAAAAAATCTTTCAGGAAGGACTTCGTAATAAGACCGCCTAAATTAGGAACTCCGATTATAAACTTCAATTTTTCGCGGCGATTCCAGAGGAATTATCCGAATTCGGACAGAAAATTACCGTCCAGTTGTACACTTCTTCTCACGAGCCAAAACATTATGACTGCTGGTCACAGTGAAACCGAATGAGTTCTGATGTGCTTGTAGATGTGCGAGGCGATAAGGAAGTATATAAACAAAGCAGACACGAATGGGGAATCATTCTACAGATGATGCTGGCCGCAAATTGCAAAATCCAGTGATATATCGCGGTCGTTGACGTGCGTATGTTGAAAGTACGAGTAGGCGACGAGATATTGGACATCCACGGCATCAGAGAACTTTGGGGTTGAGCCATCCCCTCCCCTTACAAGTGGGCCGAGCGGTTCTAGGGGCTTCCGTCTGGAACAGCGCGACCGCTAAGGTCACAGGTTCGAATCCTGCCTCGGGCATGGATGTGTGTGATGTCCTTAGGTTAGGTTTAAGTAGTTCTAAGTTCTAGGTGACTGACGACCTCAGATGTTAAGTCCCATAGTGCTCAGAGCCATTTGAACTATTTTTGTTGTAGATCAGGCTACAGAGTACAATTCTGCTGCAAGCAATTAATTGGAGGGTAATTTTCTTTCCGATTTCGGATAATTCCTCAGGAATCCCCACAAGAAGTTTATGATCAGAGACCCTAATTTAGGCAGTGTTATTACGAAGTCTTCCCTAAAATGTTTTTTTATATACAGTGTCGAGTCACATTTCCCAGACCGTAACGCTCCGGCCTCCTTCCTGGACCCTTTTAATGATTGTTGCAGGATGTTTGCTCTGAGACGTTTCACGCCATACACGCCTCTTTCGCCAGACACCATTACGTGTTTCCGTGATGACCCAACGACACTGTGCAGTGGGCACAGGATCAACGAGACTGGACCGTGGATGAATATAAATATGTCAACTGATCGGATAAACCACGTTTCTTGTTGCAGAAGGTCGGTAGTCGTGTCTGGATAGCCATTTTCCAGGCGAACAGCAGCTGGAAACGTACACCGCGCTACGGATGCAGGCTGGTGAGAGTAGTACGAGGGCGAGTCAAATGAAAACTTTAAACATATTTTTAAATTTTATTTATTGTGCAGAAGTGATACAAAGCTGTATCACTTTTCAACATAATCTCCCCCACGCTCAATGCAAGTCCTCCAGCGCTTACAAAGTGCATAAATTCCTTTAGGAAAAAAATTTTTGGTAGTCCGCGGAACCACTCATGCACCGCGTGTCGTTCCTCTTCATCAGAAAACAACTTTTTTCCTCCCATTGCGTCTTTGAGTGGTCCAAACATATGGAAATCACTTGGGGCAAGGTCCGGTGAGTATGGTGGATGAGGAAGACACTCAAAATGCAGGTCTGTGATTGTTGCAACTGTTGCACGGGCAGTGTGGGGCCTTGCATTGTCATGTTGCAAAAGGACACCTGCTGACAGTAATCCACGTCACTTTGATTTGATTGTAGGCCGCAGATGATTTTTAGGAGATCTGTATATGATGCACTGGTGACAGTGGTCCCTCTAGGCATGTAATGCTCCGAAATGACGCCTTTTTCGTCCCAAAAGAGAATCAGCATAACCTTGCCTGCTGATGGTTCTGTTCGAAACTTCTTTGGTTTTGGTGATGAGGAATGGCGCCATTCCTTGCTCGCTCTCTTCGTTTCCGGTTGGTGGAAGTGAACCCAGGTTTCGTCCCCAGTAACGATTCTTGCAAGGAAGCCATCACCTTCTCGTTCAAAGCGCCTAAGAAGTTCTTCACAAGCATCAACACGTCATTCTCTCATTTCAGGAGTCAGCTGCCATGGCACCCATCTTGCAGACACTTTGTGAAACCGGAGCACATCATGCACAATGTGGTGTGCTGACCCGTGACTAATCTGTAAACATGCTGCAATGTTATTCAGTGTCACTCGGCGGTTTTCCTTCACTATGGCTTCAACTGCTGCAATGTTCTGTGGAGTCACAACTCGTTGTGGCTGGCCTGGACGAGGAGCATCTTCCACTGAAGTCACACCATTTGTGAACTTCCTACTCCATTCGTACACTTGCTGCTGTGACAAACGTGCATCATTGCACTGAACCTTTATTCGTCGATGAATTTCAATAGGTTTCACACCTTTACTACCCAAAAACCGAATAACAGAACGCTGTTCTTCCCTGGTGCAAGTCGAAAGTGGGGCGACCATCTTTATACTGATACTCGGGCGGTATGTGTGCATCTGCACTATGCTGCCACCTACATGCCACTCTGCACGCTGTTTGTAGCACGCTTACCAACTTACAGGATAACGGCGCGAAATTTCTATTTGTTATTACAAGTTTAAGGTTTACATTTGACTCACCCTCGTTTTATAGTATGAGGAACATTCATCTAGGCCTGCATGGAAAGTGTGGTAATAATCGAAGGCACCATGGCAGCTGTGGTCTACGTGAACATTATTGTGTACTACCTGCAGCCCTTCATACTTCATGTCTTCCCTGACAAGGATGGCCCCTTCTAGCAGGATAGCTGTTCGTGTCACCAGGCCAAAATCATGCCACTGTGGTTTGAGGAACGTGATAGTTAATTCACGGTCGTGTCTTGTCCACTAAAGTCACCTGATCACAAAACAACAGAACGCATTTAGGACGCCATAGGTCACCAGCTCCGCCACACAAACAACTGACCCTATTTTACGGGAATTCCCTGCCCTGTGCGTAGAACTCTGCTGCCAGACACTTCCAAAAACGAGACACACCCAGAGACCTACCGAGGAGTTTTTAATTCCATGCCATGCAGAATCATTGCGTTCCAAGAGTTGACCAACATGCTATTATGCAGGTGGTAAAAATGTACATCGGTGTATACAATGTGCGACTGGACCATGATGATCACTCACGTCTTGATAATGCGATGTTCTGAGTTTTCATGCAGCTCTAATTTTTTCTGTGAGTTCTATTACTTTCTTAACTCAGTTTTGCACCTGTTTTCTTCTCTGTCTCAGTCTGACTGCACTTCCCATCTGTCAAAATCTTATATGTATTGGCTCTGAGAACTATGGTACTGAACTTCTGAGGTCATCAGTCCCCCATAACTTAGAACTACTTAAACCGAACTAACCTAAGGACATCACACACATCCATGCTCGAGGCAGGATTCGAACCTGCGACCGTAGCGGTCGCGCGGTTCCAGACTGTAGCGCCTAGAACCTGCTCGGCCAGCCCGGCCGGCCTTATATGTACTATTTCTGTATAAAACGTCCGATGAATTTATCTGAACTCTATGTAGATCGTTTTTAACGTGTTGAATACGGAGTTGCTGCTTGTACGAGTATCTTAAAATTTCGTGGGAGTTTGCTGGGAGTTTGTGGATGCTCCCCTAAGACTTTAATGTTCTTTTTCGAATCCATGCGGCGATGTCGAATAATTTTTCTGTTGTTTCATTTGAGTTTGGTTTGAATCCATCTGTTCTCACCCAGCATATCTCACATATCACCTCCTACAACGGGAGATCAACACCTTTCCGTTCGAAGTCAGTACAGTCCACAATCGGTATGCCGATCACGCAAAATTGCCGTGAGGATTCTACGTCTGCATCTACATCTACATGGGTACTCCACAAATCACACTAAGGTGCCTGGCAGAGGGTTCATCGAACCACCTTCACAATTCTCTATTATTCCAATCTCGTACAGCGCGCGGACGGAATGAACACCTATATCTTCCCGTACGAGCTCTGATTTCCCTTATTTTATCGTGGTGACCGTTCCTCCCTACATTGGTCGGTGTCAACAAAATCGTTGCAACGAAAAACGCCTTTCTTTTAATGATTTCCAGTCCAGCTCCTGTATCATTTTTGTGACACTCTCTCCCATATTTCGCGATAATAAAAAACATACTGCCTTTCTTTGAAGTTTTTTCGATGTACTCCGTCAGTCCTATCTGGTAAGGATCCCACATCGCGCAGCAGTATTCTAAAAGAGGACGGACAAGCGTAGTGTAGGCAGTCTCCTTAGTAGATCTGTTATATTTTCTAAGTGTTCTGCCAATAAAACGCAGCCTTTGGTTAGCCTTCCCCACAACATTTTCTATGTGTTCCAATTTAAGTTGTTCGTAATTGTAATATCTAGGTATTTAGTTGAATTTTCGGCTTTTAGGTTAGACTGATTTATCGTGTAACCGAAGTTTAACGAGTTCCTTTTAGCACTCACGTGGATCACCTCACACTTTTTGTTATTTAGGGTCAACTGCCACTTTTCGCACCATTCAGATATCTTTTCTAAAGCGTTCTGCAGTTTGTTTTGATCTTCTGATGACTTTATTAGTCGATATACGACAGGGTTAACTGCAAACAACCGAAGGCGGCTGCTCAGATTGTCTCCAAAATCGTTTATATAGATAAGGAACAGCAAAGGGCCTATAACACTACCTTGGGGAACGCCAGAAATCACTTCTGTTTTACTTGATGACTTTCCGTCAATTACTACGAACTGTGACCTCTCTGGCAGGAAATCACAAATCCAGTCACATAACTGAGACGATATTCCATAAGCAAGCAATTTCACTACGAGCCGCTTGTGTGGTACAGTGTCAAAAGCCTTCCGGAACTCCAGAAATACGGAATCGATCTGAAATCCCTTGTCAATAGCACTCAACACTTCGGGTGAATAGGGAGATAGTTGTGTTTCACAGGAACGACGTTTTCTAAACCCATGTTGGCTGTGTGTCAATAGACCGTTTCCTTCGAGGTAATTCATAATGTTCGAACACAATATATGTTCTAAAACCCTACTGCATGTCGACGTTAACGATATGGGCCTGTAATTTAGTGGATTACTCCGACTACCTTTCTTGAATATCGGTGTGACCTGTGCAACTTTTCGGTCTTTGGGTACGGATATTTCGTCTAGCGAAAGGTTGTATATGATTGTTAAGTATGGAGCTAATGCATCACCATACTCCGAAAGGAACCTAATTGGTATACAGTCTTTCGAGGCAATCATCCCACCGATGCACCAGGTTGAAGATATCCGTTTGGTAAAATACCGTGTCCAGCTGAGTGGAGAGGTCCGTAAGTGCCTCCTGCGCATACCTGTCCGACAGGAGTCGTCGACTCTACGAGGCCTTCGTTTAGGGACTCGATGCGTGTTATTCGCAATGGTAGAGATCGGGACTCTGGGGCGGGTGCTCCAGTGTCTCCCACTTGGCTTGGCGGAACTTCTGATTCCCTTCCAGACCTTGTGTCGAATCGTGACCAGCACGAAACTTGGCTCACCATTCCACTACGGTGGCTTTCGGGAGACATCTCCCCTATACAAATTCTTCTTCCTCCCTTGGATGTCTACCGGCGTTTGCCTTTCGGCAGCTAAGAAAAATAACAGCACATTGCTCCCGTTTGAATGCATTTGGTAATAACGTCGTCATAGTTCACATACTTGCATTTACCGCACGCACATCGAAAAGACACAAATACCTACACGTCGGTTTTTATATACCCGCATCGGAACAACGCTCTAACGGAATCACACTACTGGCCATTAAAATTTCTACACCACGAAGATGACGTGCTACAGACGCGAAATTTAACCGACAGGAAAAAGATGCTGTGATATGCAAATGATTAGATTTTCAGAGCATTCACGCAAGGTTGGCGCCCGTGGCGACACCTACAACGTGCCGACACGAGGAAAGTTTTCAACCGATTTCTCATACACAAACAGCAATTGACCGGTGTTGCCTGGTGAAACGTTGTTGTGATGCCCCGTGTGAGGAGGAGAAATGCGTACCATCACGTTTCCGACTTTGATAAAGGTCGGATTGTAGCCTATCGCTATTGCCGTTTATCGTATCGCGACATTGCTGCTCGCGTTGGTCGAGATCCAGTGACTGTTAGCAGAATATGGAATCGGTGGGTTGAGGAGGGTAATACGCAACGCCGTGCTGGATCCCAACGGCCTTGTATCACTAGCAGTCGAGATGACAGGCATCTTATCCGCATGACTGTAATGGCTCGTGCAGCCACATCTTGATCCCTGAGCCAACAGATGCGGACCTTTGCAAGACAACAACCATCTGCACGAACAGTTCGACGACGTTTGCAGCAGCATGGACTATCAGCTCGGAGACCATGGCTGCGGTTACCCTTGACGCTGCATCTCAGACAGGAGCGCCTGCGATGGTGTACTCAACGACGAACCTGGGTGCACGAATGGCAAAACGTCATTTTTTCGGATGAATCCCGGTTCTCTTTACAGCATCATGATAGTCGCATCTGTGTTTGGCGACATCGCGATGAACGCACATTAGAAGCGCGTATTCGTCATCGCCATACTGGCGTATCACTCGGCGTGATGGTATGGGGTGCCATTGGTTACAGGTCTCAGTCACCTGTTGTTCGCATTGACGGCACTTTGAACAGTGGACGTTACATTTCAGACGTGTTACGACCCGTGGCTCTACCCTTTATTCGATCCCTGCGAAACCCTACATTTCAACAGGATAATGCACGACCGCATGTTGCAGGTCCTGTACGGGCCTTTCTGGATACAGAAAATGTTCGACTGCTGCCCTGGCCAGCACATTCTCCAGATCTCTCACCAATTGAAAACGTCTGGTCAATGGTGGTCGAGCAACTGGCTCGTCACAATACGCCGGTCATTACTCTTGATGAACTGTGGTATCGTGTTGAAGTTGCATGGGCAGCTGTACCTGTACACGCCATCCAAGCTCTGTTTGGCTCAATGCCCAGGCGTATCAAGGCCGTTATTACGGCCAGAGGTGGTTGTTCTGGGTACTGATTTCTCAGGATCTATGCATCCAAATTGCGTGAAAATGTAATCACATGTCAGTTCTAGTATAATATATTTGTCCAATGTATACCCGTTTATCATCTGCATTTCTTCTTGGTGTAGCAATTTTAATGGCCAATAGTGTATCTTGCTCGCCCCATATATATGAATATAAGATTTTTGCAGGCATACAGGCCTTATGATTTGATAATTATGTTGTAGAGAGTGTTTTTTGTATTGTGTGCTTGAATTTCTATAGAGAAATTCTCTGTTCCATTTTTATTTATTCCACAGTAGATTCAAGGAACTCGCATAGGAATATTAAGTACGAAACTCCCTCGAATCAATTGTGGACAATTTTTCTATGTCGTGGTTACAGCACATGAACTGAGTTCTTTTTTGGGAGAAAGTATGTAAGCCAAGCTTTTGAGCGTATTAACTATCCGAAAAATGTCACATTACAGCCTTAAGCTACTGGTTAAATTATTTAATCAACCTTTTCAGTCGTCTGACCGTCATCAAGTTCATAAAAGTACTCGCAGTATCATGTGATATTGCTGAAGACTTGGCAGATGATTGGTGGCAGCGGTGGTGATAAATCCATTAACAATAGACTGTCAACATATATTAATAGAAATTATGTCGAAAATCTATAAAAACTGTGCTGCGGAGAGCACACGTTCATAACAGGATTGCAGTTTTAACGTGAGTGTGTACACTCCACAGCACAGTTCTTAAAGATCAACGACGTAATTTATATTGCGATAGGATGACAGTGTATTGTCTATGTTTTTATGAACTGGCAATAACGAGTTTATATTTCTTCTAACATGATGCTGTGGATAATCCTATGAACTTGATGATGGTCAGACGATTGGAACTGGTTGTATAAATAAAGTATTTTACCAGCAGCTCAAGACGATAATACGACATTTTTCAAATGTATAAAAGCTGTTGGGCACTCCCTCCTGAAAATATATTAATTTCTGTTTCATTCCAGTGGTTTCGAAATTTGCTAATATTGCCAAACAGCGAAAGCACAGGATGATATACCATCATAAACACATTTTTTAAGTGTCGATCGTAAGATTTCGATTTGTCTCTTGCTGTGCTCATTTCGGCGTCGCACGATTCTGTGTTGGTTTAATCGCCCTAATCGATTTCCCTTAAGACCAGAATCTTCTGGATTTCTCGAAAATATTCGTAGCTAACGCCTGTCCTGAAGCAAATAAAACGATTTATTTACCAAGGGCGCCGAGACGATAGGCGGTTGTGACCAACACAGCGCCCTTCTCCACGAAATAGTGTGGAGTACCATTGAAGGAAAAACCCACTGAGAAGCCGCCACCGTGAATGTAGACCATGACGGGGAAAGGAGCACTCCCCGTAGCCGGCACATACACGTTGAGGTAGAGGCAGTCTTCGGAGCCGTCGTAGTCGGTCTGGGGGCAGCCTCGCGCGAGGGTAAGCGCGTCTCGAACCCCGGACCACGAGGGAGCCGGCTGCGGGTCCTGCGCACGTCAGCACATGGTCAAGACCAATCGCTACTGCCACCAATACATGCACGCGTCACAGTACGACATATTGATCCACACATTTAAACATTAATACACTTTGGGAGGTTCCTACCCCATTCCGTGGCATCTAATAGTCAGGCCCACTAGATGAGTGGGTTGCCAAGCGAGTGCATCAGAAATATTTTCATGATTATCGTACCCACTGAAACTATGCTTGAAATATGAGCCGTAGTGCCTATCAGTTAAGCTATAATTTATTCTCGTCCTTACTTTTTAATGCAACGGAATGGATAACGCATCTGACTAATAGCTAGTGCACATTTCTGATGGCCTCACTCCACTCTGGCAAGGCCATGTTTCCTTCCTGTGGTACATATTTTATCCAAAACTTGGACATCCCCGCAAGAAAATGGAGGTTATGGTGAAATAATTCAACAAAATGGCTACCCACAACTCAATAAACAAGACCACTATTTGTCTGATATATCTCCACTTTTATTGCAATAAATTCTTTCATGCTAATGTTGCAAAATATCTTGCATTACACTTAAACACAATAGTAAAACAAGTGATTCTCCACCCAATGGGCATCATACTATGGTCTCGTAATGTTTCTGTCTATTTCTACTGTGCACTTTCTGGATTGGTAAGGAATCTTTTGCTACTTCATTCTCTCCCACACTCTCATACTCTCATTCATTAGCAACATAACGAATTTACTAACTTTCGTGCTGTACTAGGGAAAATCATGCTTGACCCACTAAATTCGCTACTGTCTCATGCAAAACACACAGATTAAATACACATAATAAATCACACTAACAGTATAAAACTCATCTCTACAAACAAAATGTTTGGTTTTATACTCGTTCGGCTTTCCCACACCAAACAATAGTCATCTCAGATTCACACGTCACTGACCCACGTAATAATTTTCCTACCAAAAACTCTGGAGGATTTGTGCACATCTCCCTGTGCAATTCAACCCTCATGGTGTTGCCGGATAGATGGCTGACTCACCTCACTTCACTCTCAGAGTATCTGAATATCAAACTGGCATCACACGAATGTATCTCATAATGGAAGTTTTGGTATCTTATTTATTTCGCACATGGATCCTCAACTGAATGCTAGCACAAGCACTTCTAATTCTTTTTATTGTCTCATAGTCAGGTTGATACTCACACTGTACTCACCATGTGGAAGTGCTTGTCTCTAATTCAAGTTCTGCACACGGAAATCTTAATTATTTTCAACGTAGATTTAGACACGCAAGTATTTCATCTTAATACTACCACACGCTAGTATTTCGTCTTATCATTACAACACGTCGTTTCCTTGTCACTTCCGAAGAATCCTATGTTCTCCATGAATTTTTATCTGCCTATCTTTCTCAAAACAATTTACATCAGCCTCCCACCAAAAGTTTCTGAAAAGAGAAATTATTAGTTCACCTACACCTTAATATTCTACTTGCATACCATTTTTATTTACCTTCGTTTTTCTGGAGCACACATAGATCACGTCTTCACACCTCAGGAACCAGCGACAGAGTGCTGAAACATGGCCGTTCATGCGGTCATCCCGCGCTTCCGCAGAAGTGAGGAAGGGCCTTGCCACCGTATTGGTCAGCCACATTCCAGGCCCTCTGGTGCTCTGGTCTACTTCACTCTTTGGTTCGGCCAAAGGTGACCAGAGAACCGTCTCAAAGATGATTACAGTATCTACCTTCACTATCTGTGCAGCAGACGACCAGCCATTCATTCAATTCACAAACATTACCAAACTGGATTCAGGGATCTATTTCAAGGAAGTGCACATCTGAATAATTAAACATACAAATTGCCCTTCTTTCCTACGTTGGTAAGTGGCTTCGGTGTATTAAATAAAATTGTGTTATTCTACAAAAAACGCTGTTCTGACAAGAACAACAAAGTATGTTGTTGCACATCTTTTCTACGTCGGGCAGTACTGTACCCTTTCAACTTAAACAACGTTACTCTGCACTGAAGGGCAAAAATCGCAGCAGCAAAAAGTAATTAATGTAGACTAATTAAATTACGGGAACACTTTTGTCTAGGTAACATTTTTAAGTGATTAACATTGCAAATCGCAGCTTAATGCAAGTGTGAAATAAGCCATAGCAAATGTGAAATGCTGGTACATTAATAACCGATGTAAATGCTAAAATGTTGAATGCGAGCATGCAAGGGCGCTTGCGTTGTGTTGTATAGGTGCCGAAGGTCAGTTTGTGGGTTGGGGTTCCAAGCTTGTTGCACTTGGTCGGTCAATACAGGAACGGTTAATGCTGTTTGTGATGGACAACGCTGGAGTTGTCATCCGATGATGTCTCATATGTGCTCGATTGGAGGCAGATCCGGTGGTCGGGCAGGCCAAGATAACGTGTCGGCACTCTGTAGAGCTTGTTGGGCTATACAAGCGGTAGCTGGGCGAGCGTTGGAAAACACGCCGCAGACTGCTGTTCATGAATGGTGTCACAACAGGTCGAAGCACCAGAATGACTACAAATTTGCACTCAGGTCGCTTGGAACAACCACGAGAATGTTCCTGTTGTCAAACAATATCGCAATCCAGACCATAACTCCAAAGCAGCCATGGACGCGGATAGGGCAGCCTTTAAGGCCACCCTGACTGCAGAGACGGAGGAGGCATGCAGCCAACTGCGGCAATTGCGCTCGCAGATGGCGCACGACACCTGTGCGGACGCCGCAGGCGAAGAGAAGACGCCAGCCGCCGCTCCCCTGACGGAGCAGCCGGCGGAAGGACACACCGCGGCGGACACACTGGACACCGAAGAAGACGGAACGCGCCGCAACAACGCCGAAGCCTGTCGGCTCCGAGCAGCTCTGCTCTGACGAGTGGGCTACCGGGGCGATCAGGACGCTCAAGGGCATGGGCTACGTCGTCCGCCACACGGGAAAGACTCAGCCGCCGCGCTTGGCTTCGATGCACGCCCACCAGACACCGATGGACGACCTGGACCCTCCCCCGCGCGAAGTCACCACTGGCAACAGGGCTTTGGGCTCTCACAGCTCAAACTGTAGCACACAGTGCTGCAATACCGTCACGGACTGATCTCTTATGACTAACACTTTGCATGAGATGGTATCCGATTGCATGGTACCCGCATCTAACTTAACTCATCCTTGCATGGCTTATCGCAGTCCGCAAGACATCCGCTACTGCTCTTATTACCCGACCTAACTATCGTAGAGGTTTTTTCCCTTGGCGCTTGCCCTGACACTTTTTTCCCTCTGACCTTCAAACCGCTTCCCTTCGTTCGACTTTCGACCCAATCTGTCTCCAGATGAGCACGTATTAATGGTTAACCTTAACCAGACGTACGCAAACATCGCAGTACCCACATCCTGCGACACCTCACTTTAGTGAACACTAACCCTTATGCACAGATGGCAGTAGACCTTTTGAGTTGGCCATGATGCCGGTGTGGGCGTGGAGGGGCTCCACTTCTTAAAAACAAAATCCAGCTGTAGGTCGTGCGTGTAGCACGCAGAGAGGTTGGTTTCAGGCCATCAGCTGGCCTCCTTCTAACCAAACACGACTGTCACTGGCACTGAAGCAGAACCAGCTTTCATCTGAAAACCAAAAAGACCTCCGCCCTGCCCTCCAATGAGCTCTAACTTGACAGCACTGAAATCGCAAGTGGTAGTGGTTTCCGGTCAGTGGAATGCATGCTAGATGGCATCTACCTCGGAGTTGTCCTTGAAGTAACCGATTAGTCACCGTTCGTTGTGTCACTGTGATGCCAAATTCTGCTCAAATTGTTGTTGCAGATGCTGAACGATGCTCCAGAGCCATACGCTGAACACGATGATCTTCCCTCCCGGCAGTGCCACGTGAGCGTCCGGAGCCCAGTCTTCCTGTACCCTTACATTCTCGTGACTACCGCTCCCAGCAGTCTTGTACAGTAGCTACATTTCTGCCACGTCTTTCAGCAATATCTCAGAAGAAACATCCTTCTCGTAGCCCTGTTATACGGCCTAATTCAAACTGAATGAGATGTTTGTCACCTTAATGGTGTTCTTGACTAACATCTACTCATCACGTCCAGGCTCAAAGGTAACTTACGAGGTGCATTCAAGTTCTAAAGCCTCCGATTTTTTTTCTAATTAACTACTCACCCGAAATTGATGAAACTGGCGTTACTTCTCGACATAATCGCCCTGCAGATGTACACATTTTTCACAACGCTGACGCCATGATTCCATGGCAGCGGCGAAGGCTTCATTAGGAGTCTGTTTTGACCACTGGAAAATCGCTGAGGCAATAGCAGCACGGCTGATGAATGTGCGGCCACGGAGAGTGTCTTTCATTGTTGGAAAAAACCAAAAGTCACTAGGAGCCAGGTCAGGTGAGTAGAGAGCATGAGGAATCACTTCAAAGTTGTTATCACGAAGAAACTGTTGTGTAACGTTAGCTCGATGTGCGGGTGCGTTGTCTTGGTGAAACAGCACACGCGCAGCCCTTCCCGGACGTTTTTGTTGCAGCGCAGGAAGGAATTTGTTCTTCAGAACATTTTCGTAGGATGCACCTGTTACCGTAGTGCCCTTTGGAACGCAATGGGTAAGGATTACGCCCTCGCTGTCCCAGAACATGGACACCATCATTTTTTCAGCACTGGCGGTTACCCGAAATTTTTTTGGTGGCGATGAATCTGTGTGCTTCCATTGAGCTGACTGGCGCTTTGTTTCTGGATTGAAAAATGGCATCCACGTCTCATCCATTCTCACGACCGACGAAAAGAAAGTCCCATTCATGCTGTCGTTGCGCGTCAACATTGCTTGGCAACATGCCACACGGGCAGCCATGTGGTCGTCAGTCAGCATTCGTGGCACCCACCTGGATGACACTTTTCGCATTTTCAGGTCGTCATGCAGGATTGTGTGCACAGAACCCACAGAAATGCCAACTCTGGAGGCGATCTGTTCAACAGTCATTCGGCGATCCCCCAAAACAATTCTCTCCACTTTCTCGATCATGTCGTCAGACCGGCTTCTCCGAGCCCGAGGTTGTTTCGGTTTGTTGTCACACGATGTTCTGCCTTCATTATACTGTCGCACCCACGAACGCACTTTCGACACATCCATAACTCCATCACCACATGTCTCCTTCAACTGTCGATGAATTTCAGTAGGTTTCACACCACGCAAATTCAGAAAACGAATGATTGCACGCTGTTCAAGTAAGGAAAACGTCGCTATTTTAAGTATTTAAAACAGTTCTCATTCTCGCCACTGGCGGTAAAATTCCATCTGCGGTACGGTGCTGCCATCTCTGGGACGTATTGACAATGAACGCGGGCTCATTTTAAAACAATGCGCATGTTTCTATCTCTTTCCAGTCCGGAGAAAAAAAATCAGAGGCCTTAGAACTTGAATGCACCTCGTATACCCACGACCGTTGGTGCGTGTATTTGAAGCAAACCTGATCCGCATCGTCATAGTGGCGCTACTAGCGCAACTCTTACGAGACTGGCAAGAGATCTGAATAAACATCATCTTTCAGATGTAGAAAGATGCCCTCCAGCATTCTTTTATGTCGCACAACTCCTTCTTCAGGCATCGATAGGTACAAACTTTATTTATTTATTTACTCAGTGCTTTATTCTGGAGATATTGAGATCTCCAGGTCCTCAGATCAAATCAAACACCTCACCTTAATTTGCAAAATTTTACACACCTCTATAAAGGACACTTGTCGCTTTTGAGCGCTATATACAGGGTTTTAGGAATACGAGAGCAGATTTTTTTGTTGATGACTGAGGACAGTGTACTGAACAACGTTATATCGGTATGTACTTCATCTGCAGACTAACAATTATAACTACTAGGAGTAGTATGTTTCTACACTCATGCTCATAAATTGAGGATAATGCTGATACAGGCTGAAACAACACTCTGGTGGGCGGACTGCAGGTTTAAATCACCTCGGAGTATGACCATGCGGTGCATTTGACCCGTAGTCGTCGCACAGTGGTGCTGGCTGCAGTCCACATACGCAAAGGTGTGTTGGTACATGTCAGAGTACGGTGCAGCGAGTAAGTGTGCAGACGTTTTCAGACGTGCTAGTGGTACAGTGTGTTGAAATGGCTCAAAGAACACATACTGATGACGTTATGAGGGGTAGAATACTAGGGCGACTGGAGGCTGGTCAAAAACAGCTGATCGTAGCACGGGCCCTCTGTGTGATCTCAAGATTATGGCAACGATTCCAGCAGACAGGAAACGCTTCCAGGCGCTACAGTACGGGACGTCCACAGTATACAACACCACAAGAAGACCGATATCCCACCATCAGTGCCCGCAGACGGCCATGGAGTACTGCAAGTAGCCTTGCTCGGGACCTTACAGTTGCCTCCAGACACACAGTCTACAGACGACTGAACAGACATGGTTTATCCGCCCAGAGACCCGCAAGGGCATTCAACTGACCCCTGGTAACAGGAGAGCCCTTAAAGCCTGGTGTCAAGAACACAGTACATGGTCATTGGAACAGTGGTCCCAGGATATGTTCACGAACGAGTCCAGGTATAGTCTCAACATTGATTCTCGCCGGGTTTTCATCTGGCGTGAACTAGGAACCAGATACCAACCCCTTAATGTCCTTGAAAGATAGACGTGTGGAGGTCGTGGTTTGATGGTGTGGGGTTGGATTATGATTTGTGCACGTATACCCCTGCATGTCTTTGACAGAGGAACTGTAACAAATCATGTGAATCGGGACGTCATTGTGCACCAGTATGTCTGTCTTTTCTGGGGTGCAGTGGGTCCCACCTAACTCCTGATGGATGATAACGCACGGCCCCACCGAGCTGCCATCGTGGAGGAATACCTTGAATGGCGAATGGAGTGGCCAGATTTTTTTCCAGACCTAAACCCCATCGGGCACGTCTGGGATACTCTCGGTCGACATATCGCTGCACGTCTTCAAACCCCTATGACACTTCATGAGCTCCGACAGGCACTGGTGCAAGAATGGGAGGCTATATCCCAGCAGCTGCTCGACCACCTGATCCAGAGTATGCCAACCCGTTGTGTGGCCTGTGTACGTGTGCATGGTGATCGTATCCTATATTGAAGTCGGGGCACATGAGCAAGAAACAGTGGCGTTTTGTAGCACATGTGTTTCGGGACTGTTTTCTCAACTTATCACCAATACCACGGACTTACAGATCTGTGTCGTGCGTGTTCCCTATGTGCCTATGCATTAGCGCCGGTTTTGTGTAGTGCCACCTTGTGTGACACCACATTCTGCAATTATCCTTAATTTATGAGTATGAGTGTAGATAGGTTAGTATCTTCAAGTAGTTGTGCCAAGAGAATTCATCAATGCTTACGAGGGCTGTTCGGGAAGTAAGCTCCAATCGGTCTCGAAATGGAAATGACAGTGAAAATCCGATGATGCTTTGCACAGATGTGTTGAGCAGTGTCTCTAGCAAGCCTGTCGATCGTTTCATGAATCTCTTTTTAGTTCTGAGCACACAGTGAACACGTAAAGATGCCTAGACCAACAGAGTCTCGCACTAAGTATGGGTCCTGCCGAGAGATTTCTCCTGATTTCATGCAACCCCACATAACGTAACTCTGAAGCATTTCTTTCTTCATGAAAATTCTTGGCCGCACACTACAGCGGCAATGAGGACACCCCTGCAGAGTTTTAGGTGGAACGTGTTTGATCAACCACCATGCATTCCGGACTTGGCTCTCTGCTCACGTGAACCGCTGGCTATGAAGACGTTTTGGTGCAGACCACGAACTGCAGACCAGCGTAGAGAAACCACAGGCAGCTGTTTTTTATGATAGGGCGTTGGAAAGTTGGTACAATACTACGATAAATGTCTAATTCGGAGGGGCGCCTATGTAAAGAAGTAGATGGAAGGTATAGCAAACTGTTGCAAATAAGACATTTTTGATTATCACTACGGTTTCCATTTCGCGACCGATCGGTCCTTACTTTCCGAGCAGCTCTCAGTTTCGGCTAACGTTTCGTCAAACTACTGCAGCAATTCGTTTCAATACATCAAATATCTTGATTATTGGCCACCTGGCTGACAAAACAACACACACATCAAACAAAGTTTTGCATCATCCCGGTTCCCAGAACTCCTGAAGATAGACGTTGACTGTGGGTATTGTACACAGACACAGTCCCTTTGACTGTTCAGAGATGTCACTTAACCCGCACAAAGACGTAAACCACCATACATGAGCAGTGCCTGGCCCGACAGCCGATCAGTTCCAGTCATTCCACCAGGAAGGACGTATACGGCTCGTGTTGTCTGTAGTTCAACCATGCCTAAACGGTCAATACCGCGGTTCGATCGCGTCCGCATTGTTACTTTGAGCGAGGAAGGTCTCTCAACAAGACAAGTGTCCCGGCGTCTCGTAGTGAACCAAAGCGATGTTGTTCGGACATGGAGGAGATACAGAGAGACAGGAACTGTCGATGGCATGCCTCGCTCAGGCCACTCAAGAACTACTGCTGCAGTGGATGACCGCTACCAAAGGATTATGGCTCGGAGGAACACTGACAGTGACGCCACCGTGTTGAATAATGCTTTTCGTGCAGGCACAGGACGTCGTGTTACGACTCAAAAGGTGCACAATAGGCTGCATGATGCGCAACTTCATTCCCGACGTCCATGACGAGGTCCATCTTAGCAACCACGACACCACACGGCGCGTTACAGATGGGCCCAACAACATGCCGAATGGTGTGCTCAAGACTGGCATCACTCTCTCTTCACTGATGAGTGTAGCATATGCCTTCAATCAGACAATCGTCGGAGACGTGTTTGGAGGCAACCCCGTCAGGCTGAATGCCTTAGACACACTGTCCAGCGAGTGCAGCAAGGTGGATGATCCCTGCTGTTTTGCGGTGGCATTATGTGGGGCCAATGTACACCGCTGTTAGTCATGGAAGACGCTGTAACGGGCTGTACGATACATGAATGCCAACCTCCGACCGAAAGAGCAACCATACCAGCAGCATAATGGCGAGGCATTCGTCTGCATGGACTACAATTCGCTCCCCCATCGTGGGCATCTTGTGAATTACTTGCTTCAGGATAACGACATCGCTCGACTTGAGTAGCCAGCATGTCATACAGACATGAGCCCTAGCGAACATGCCTGGGATAGATTGAAAAGGGCTGTTCATGGACGACGTGACCCATCAACCACTCTGAGGGATCTGAGGGATTGCCGCTGAGGAGTGGGACAATCCGGACCAATAGTGCCTTGATGAGCTTGTTGATAGTATGCCACAACTAATACAGGCATGCATCAATGCATGAGGACGTGCTACTCGGTATTAGAGGTACCGGTTTGTACAGCAATCTGGACCATCACCCCTGAAGGCCTCGCTGTATGGCTGTACAACACGCAATGTGTGGTTTTCATGAGCAATAAAAACGGCGGAAATGATGTTTATGTTCATCTCTATTCCAATTTGCTCTCTGTTCCAATTTTCTATACAGGTTACGGACACGCCCGGGTTCCCGGGGTCCGCTTCCCGGCGGGGTCAGGGATTTTCTCTGCCTCGTGATGGCTGGGTGTTGTGTGCTGTCCTTAGGTTAGTTAGGTTTAAGTAGTTCTAAGTTCTAGGGGACTTATGACCACAGCAGTTGAGTCCCATAGTGCTCAGAGCCATTTTGAACCAGGTTACGGAATTCTCGGAACCAAGGTGATGCGAAATTGTTTTTTGTGTGTGTATTTACGATATCTAATAGGCAAGGTTGTCCCCTAGCAATGGCGTTCTACGCGTCAACCAGTGATCACTTGCAATCAACATCGGAACGGAGAAAGTGCCTTCCTTTGCTTATGCTGACTACGTTTGCTTTGCAGTTAAATCCATAGCAAATCTAACGGTAGTGGGGAACTTAAACGTCTTTAACACCTTCGTCGGTGCGCAGCTAAACAAGAGAAAGCCGACGATGCTCCATATAGGAGGAGGCATTGGTGATGCTACCCATCTCGATTGACGTGCAACGAGAACACAGCACGGAGTTTACTGGTGCGCGGTACCAGATGTGGTGGCGACAAAAAACAGGACAGACATGTTGCACTAGATCACAGCCACAACATGAATTTATCCTGACAGGGACTTGGATCTCCTGTAAAGAGTGCACACAATTAGACTATCTACAGCTATGGAACGCTGATGTTACCAACATCACGAGGAGTACGTGGTCTCAGTAGTACCAGACATAAATGTCGGACATTACTGAACATCCGCATGCGTAAAACTATCACCAATGACACACCGAGCTTAATTAATAACTTAACGTCATAATGGAGGCCATGCAGTATAATGCTACCAATAAACGAAATTATGTTATCAATAACCTTTCGCCGTATTAGACTCTACTACAATGAGTTTAGTTATCTATACACAAAAGTTGACAACATCCGTCCACCTTAGACCAACACGAGAATTTATACCTTTCTCACAGCAGATGACAGAGAAAACAGTCACATTCAAAAATAGCAGCAAGCCAAATGGAACACCATCTGGAGAAGTAACCATAATTGTGTATTACCACCACGCGTCCGATCTACATGGTATCTAATCAGTAACGACAAAGTTATCACCAATGAGATGTTCCACGTCATCCACCTGAACCAACACCAGTATGCGCCACATGCTGTCACGTGGACACCTTAATTCACATGCTGATCACGGCACAGGATCCGCACAACGTCCACATCAGTTAACAAGGCCAGAAAAAAAGATAACCCTGCAGGAACCACAATGCCGCCGGTTGGATTACACCGCTGCTTATATCACCAATACTTGAAGAGTACTGTGCTTGTATGGAATATGAACATGCAAAGATAAGTGGAAAAAGCGATTATGTTGACACATATGGTGACATGTTGAAAATTATGATGCAGAAGCGAATCAATTTCTTTTGAGTCAGTACCTAGTACTAAATAACATATCACAAGCACATGAAAAAATCGCAGCTTGTCGTTCTCAGAACAAGGAGACACCACACTCAGAACACCAACATCTGGAAACTGACATACTACTCAAATTAAGATAGGATGTGGAAAAAACTGCAAACTCAAACATTCAAGAAGAAGAAATTTGATACAGGCAGTACGCTGAGATAGGAAAAAAAAGTTTCAGTACAAGGTACAAAAGAATCCTTAAGTTAATATCAATATTATTCGTATCTTTTCCTTTATTTGGGAAGGAGCCAATTTTAGTTGCACAAGAAGACATTTTAAAATAGACGATTTCTATTTACATTCATTTACGTGAAGAACAGATTTTGCTCGCCATACTAAGATGGCAGTTTTCTTTTTACTTATAAAGAAAAAAGTAAAGCATAGCTGGTTGAGGCATTACGAGGTTGGAATGGAAGATGGTTCGCGTCCTGATACATCCAATTTTTTTTCTACCTTCGCATTTTCTAAAATCTTATGGAGTTTCCCACGAAATCTGTAGAGATAATTTCTGTAGTATTTGATGTTATAAGTGCGCTCTCTATCATGAGGGAGTTCGTCCCATTAGGTGAACATTTGTAAGCTGATGTCCCTCCTGGAGTAGACGTGTATCTTTCCTTTTGTCTTATTACACGTCCGCGTTTATCGAAGTTTTTACTTCTGTACGCCACAGACATAACAACATGATTAGCATATCGTCAAAAAAGGAAATGTGCATTTTATCAGGTGACCTTCCATTCAGGAGGCTGTTGCACGCAGCGACTGTTATATTGACTTGTAAATAATAGATTTCAGCTATCAGTCGTCCTTTTGAAATCTTATTGGCAGATCTAGATTTCAGCTAGAAACTAGCCATTCTCAATGCACTATCATTTTTGATCAATGCATGTAATGCCTGTTGGTCGGCCTTCATCCACAGTTCATTGAATACTAATATTCACATTGATCAAAAACGATAATGCATTGAAAATGGCTAGTTTCTAGCTGAAATCTAGATCTTCCAGTAAAATTTCAAAAGGACGACTGATATCTGAAACCTATTATTTACAAATGTGCCTTTTAGAAGGGCTAACGTATGAATTCCATGCGCATCCATTTGCGTCAACAAATTATATCGTTTGCGAGCCACGTAAGTCCGACATGTCCGGCTTGAGTGCGCTAAGAGTTAATCAGCTCCTGGCCTTTGCCGACGGCGCCCTGGGTCCCGTGACGGGTATCCGTCTGCGCGCACGTCAGCGTTAGCTGCCTCGTCCCGTGTGACGACGGCATAAATCCCACAGAAATGTAGAGAGCTACTTGGAACAGGGGGTAGAACGTAGTAACCGACCTTCTCGCTATTTGTTGGCTCAAGAGGGTCTGATTAACAATGAATGTCAGTGAGATAGTTGAAGCAACTTGCGAACTCTCTTCCTCGCTGAATTAGGGCCATAACAAAGACAAAGAGCTATGTTGACATGTATGGTAATATGTTGAAAATTATGTTCTTTTTGCAGGGTGTTTATATAAATTCTTTCCATTGTAATGCTGTTTTACTTATTTTGTGATAACTGTAATATAATCAGGGCTTAAAGCATAATTTCATGTAATTTTTTTCCTTCTCTCTTCTGCCAACCTCTTCATCTCAGAATAGCACTTGCAACCTAAGTCCTTAATTATTTGCTGGATGTGTTCCAATCTCTGTCTTTCTCTACAGTTTTTGCCCGCTACAGCTTCCTCTAGTTCCACGGATGTCATTCCCCGATGTCTTAATACATGTCCTATCATTCTGTCCCTTCTCCTTATCAGTGTTTTCCGAATTTGTGCAGAACCTCCTCATTCCTCACCTTATCAGTCCACCTAATTTTCAACACTCATCTGTAGCACCACATCTTAGACGGTTCGATCCACTTCTGTTCCGCTTTTCCCCACAGTCCATGTTTCACTCCATACAATGCTGTGCTCCAGACGCAGATTCTCAGAAATTTCTTCCTCAAATTAAGGCCTATGTTTGATACTAGTAGACTTCTCTTGGCCAGGAATACCCTTTTTGCACGTCCTTGTCTGCTTTTGACGTCCTTCTTGCTTTGTGGGTCATTGGTTATTTTGCTGCCGAGGTAGCAGAATTCCCTATAATCTTATAATCATCTGCTTCGTGACCATCATCCTGATGTTAAGTTTCTCGCTGTTCTCATTTCTGCTACTTCCCATTACTTTCGTCTTTCCTCGATTTACTCTCATTCCATATTCTGTACTCATCAGACTGTTCATTCCATTCAGGAGATCCTCAATTCCTCTTCACTTTCACTCAGGATAGCAATGTCATCAGCGAATCGTATCATTAATATCCTTTCACCCTTAATTTCAATTCCACTACTCAACCTTTCTTTTATTTCCATAATTGCTTCTTCGATGTACAGCAGGGGCGAAAGACTACATCCTTGTCGTACACCCTCTTTTATCCGAGCGCTTCGTTCTTGGTCGTTCAGTCCTATTATTCCCTCTCAGCTCTTGTTCATATTGCATATTACCCGTCTCTCCTGGTAGCTTACTCCGATTTTTCTCTGAATTTCGAACATCTTGCACCATTTTACTCTTTTTCTAGGTCGACAAATACTTTCAGTGAATCTTGACTTCACTTTAGTTTTGCTTCCATAATGAACCGCAACGTCAGAATTGTCTTTCTGGTGCCTTTATTTTTCCAAAAGCCAAACTGATCGTCATCTAACACAATTTTCTTTTCCATTCTTTTTTATATTATTCTTATAAGCAACTAGGATGCGTGAGATGTTAAGGTGATTGTGTGATAATTCTCGCACTTGTCAGCCCTTACAGTCTTCATGATTATGTGGATGATATTTTTCCGAAAGTCAGATGATATGTCGCCAGACTCATACATTCTACACACCAACGTGGATGGTAGTTTTGCTGTCACTTCCCCCAATGATTTTAGAAATTCTGATGGAATGTTATCCATCCCTTCTGCCTGACTTGATCTTAAGTTCTCCAAAAGTCTTTTGAATTCTGATTCTAATACTGGATCCCCTATCTCTTCTAAATCGACTCCTGTTTCTTCTTCTAACACATCAGACAAGATTTCCCCTCATAGTGGCCTTCAATGTACTCTTTCTATCTATCCGCTCTCTCCTCTGCATTTAACAGTGGAATTCCCGTTGCACTCTTAATGTTACCAACCTTGCTTTTAATTTCACCGAAGGTTGTTTTGACTTTCCTATATGCCGAGTCAATCCTTCCGACTTTCTTTTTCGATTTCTTCACGTTTTTCATGCAGCCATTTCGTCTTAGCTTCCCTGCTCTTCCTATTTATTTCATTCCTCAGCGTTTGTATTTCTGTATTCCAAAATTTCCCTGAACGTTTTTGTACTTCCTTCTTTTATCGATCAACTGAAGTATTTCTTCTGTTACCCATGGTCTCTTCGCAGTTACCTCCGTTGTACCTACGTTTTTCGTTGCAACTTCTGTGATTGCCCTTTTTAGAGATGTTCATTTCTTCTCAACTATTGTGCCTACTGAACTGTTAGTTATTGCTGTAACAATAACATTAGGGAACTTAAACGTATCTCGTTATTCCTTAGTGCTTCCAATTCCTACGTCTTTGTGTACTGATTCTTCTTGACTAATCTCTTAATCTTCAGTCCAGTCTTCATCACTACTATATTGTAATCTGAGTCTGTATCTGTTCCTGGGTACGCTTTACAAACCAATATCTGATTTCGGAACCTCTGCCTGACCATAATGTTATTTATCTAACAAAACCTTCGCGTATTACACGGCCTTACCCAGTATATCTCCTCGTTTTGTTGTTCTTGAATAGTGTATTCGCTATGAATAGTTGAAATTTATTACAGAACCTAATTAGTCTTTCTCCTCTACCGTTCCTTGTTCCAAGCCCATATTCTCTTGTATCCGTTCCTTCTACTCCTTCCCCTACAACTGCATTCCAATTCCCCATGACTATTAGATTTTCATCTCCCTTTACGTATTGTATTTGTGGTGTCACCGCCAGACACCACACTTGCTAGGTGGTAGCCTTTAAATCGGCCGCGGTCCGGTAGTATACGTCGGACCCGCGTGTCGCCACTATCAGTGATTGCAGACCGAGCGCCGCCACAGGCAGGTCTAGAGAGTCTTCCTAGCACTCGCCCCAGTTGTACAGCCGACTTTGCTAGCGATGGTTCACTGACCAATTACGCTCTCATTTGCCGAGACGATAGTTAGCATAGCCTTCAGCTACGTCATTTGCTACGACCTAGCAAGGCGCCATTATCATTTGCTATTTATCTTGTGATGCATGTACCGTCAGACCGATGTTCACCAATTATGGATTAAAGTTAAGTATTCCAGCAGCTACGTACTTTATTTGCTAGACTCAAATCCTTTTAACTGTTCCAGACCTCACGCCAGCCTGCGTGAGCTTAAACGCGTGCCTTTCGGCTACCCGTCGTTGTGGATTGGCTGTCTTGCCAGTCCACAACAGTATTATCCTCTCAGTATCCTCGTATAATTTCTCTATCTCTTCATCTTTAGATTTAGGCGTAGGCATTTATGCCCTGAAATATTGTTCTCGGTGTTGGTTTGCTGTCGTTTCTGATAAGAACAACCCTATCGCTGAGCAGTTCACAGTAATACACTCTGTCCCACCTTTCTATTCACAACGGATCCTAATCCCGTTATACCATTTTCTGCTGCCGTTGATACTACCCTGTACTCATCAGACCGGAAATCCCTGTCTTCTTTCCATTTCACTTCACGGACCCCTACTATATTTAGATTGAGCCTCTGCATTTCCGTTTTCAGATTTTCTAGCTTCCCTACCATGTTCAAGCCTCTGGCATTCCACGCCCGACTCGTAGGACGTTATCCTTTCGTTGTTTATTCCATATTTTTCTCATGATCACCTTCCCCTTGGCAATCCTCTCCCGGAAATCCTAATGGGGGACTATTCCGGAGTCTTTTGCCAATGGAGGTATCATCTTGACACTTTTTCAATTACAGGCCACATGTTCTCTGGGTACACGTTATGTGTCTTTATTGCAATTTTTTCCATGGCCTCCTGCACCCTAACACCGTTGATCATTACTGATTATTTCACCTGTAGGGACAGTTTCCCACCCCAAGGACAAGAGAGTGTCTTGAACCCTTGAACCTATGTCAGCTCCTTCCCCCCCCCCCCCCCCCCCCCCCCGGGTTTTGAACCCGATTATTAATCAAAGACGCTATCCCTGTTTCTTTCTTTTCATTTTGTTCGGTATTGTTTGTTGAGTTAGGTCTGAGAGGACGTCATATGACATACGTTCAAGCTGATCGTTGAATCCTTTACTCAGGTTTTATTACAAAGGGTTGCACGCTGAGCTACCCACGGATATAACTACTCAGAACCCCTAAAACATAGGTGAAGTATATATACTCATTATATTATACATTCTATACATTTCTGAAATGCTTTCTCAATATACAGGATGAACTACACTGGTGACAAGTTACATCCCTGAGGTACTCCTGTCTGTACATAAGCCACTTGTACTTTACCAATTCTGTGTATACAGTTAGAACCTCAGTTTACTGAAATGGCTGGTAGTAAGGAGATAGGTACTTATTTTGCACTAATGGTATTAGATTATAAGCCACTTAAACTTCACCAATTCTGTGTATACAGTTAGAACCTCAGTTTACTGAAATGGTTGGTGGTAAGGAGAAAGGTACTGATTTTGCACTAATGGTGTTAGATTATAAGGTAATTTAAAATAATACTAACACATAGCTCTGTTCTTCCCTGTAGTCCTTTGTTGTTGTTTGTCGACCCTAGATAAGGGTCATCGTAAAACGGTACGAGCCTTCATGTAGCTCACATAAACTGTAGCAGGTTGTATAATCAGTTAAATAAAATGATCAACGTGCTGACACTGTGTCTAAAATCCATGAGAACTGGTCTGCTCCGAAAACGAGAAAACAAGTAAGATTACATGGGGCGTTCAATAAGCGATGAAACATATTTTTTTCTCGACCAGTTTCGGTTGTAAAAATTCAGAATTTGTTGTGGAATGTCGTGGAATATTCCCGCTTCAGTTCCTATAGTTTCATGTAGTTCCGACAGGTGGCGGTGCTATAGCTAGCCTTCGAAATGGCGTCTGTAACGGAAATGTGTTGCAAACAGAATGCTGTTACTGAGTTCCTTTCGGCGGAAAATCACAGCACTGCAGATATTCATAGGCGCTCGCTGCATGTTTACGTTGATCTGGGAGTGAACAGTGGGCGAGGAGTCTCTCATCGCTGCAAGAAGGTCGCGAAAACCAGTCAGATATGTCCCGCGTGCCGGCCAGTGCCAACACTGCCTCAAAGGAAGGCCTCGGCGCTTGTTGGTGACGTCATGTCAGCTAGGCACGGCGAACGCCAGGTCTGTTGCAGGCAGAAACGCCTGGGCGTGCTTATCACTAAAAAATCTCTTATTTTTGGACAAAATGTTTGGTATTGTTTTGGATTCTGCAGTTTTATTTAGATGAAAGATTTTTCTTACTATCGTAAAGATACAAATGAAGATCATAGTTTTGTATTACTGAATCCTGTCGAAACAAACGTAGATCAATATGAGAAGACGCTTTGCCCCATTGCAAGCTTCGGAAATTTTACATTCAAGTAATTGTATTTACTTGATCCATTTTGTTATCGAAACTTACTCCAACCCCCTTACAATGACCTCGTTTCTTTTATTTATTTTCGATTGACATCGTCACTGGAAATGTGAACTAATTTACATGTGTAAATGTCCAACTGTTGCCAGTCATTAGATTACAGCCGTTTTCAACGACAGCAATTCTAAACAGGAAACAAAATAGCTTCATACATCGAAAATACTGCTGAGCTTAAACTTTTTTAAACATGCACATTAGAAAAGATAAATATTAGCCTCTTGCAACTGAAAGGAGAAACTTTATAAGATTAAAAAATTTTATTTGATAAAACAAGTATCTCTCTTTTGCCTCTTCTTCTGTCCCCCACCCCCTCCCCCAACGTGTACAATCGCAAGATATTTCATTAACATTCAGTGCTCCTCACCCCATAATCAACCAAGATACCTAAAGAAGAGCACCAATATGTTCACAGTTTCTTGTAAAAGCAACCCAGTACAAACGTAACTTCCTCAGATTTACAAATAAGGTAAAGAAGCACGAATTCTGTTGCTGCTAGGCCATGAAGTTGTTTTTGTATGTCAATCCTTAAAACAGGTGGAAACTTAAGTTCATGAGTACACTATTTGTTAAGAAGTGTAATGAATTGCACAGTTAATTGATAGCAGAAATCTCTCAGAACAATGTGGGTTGGTCAACTACCGCCAGTAGTTTCACATTTTCCTGTGTCAGGTAGGGAGACACCACCATCATGAGTATGCCTGGAACAGACCTGGCGTTCGCCGTGCCTAGCTGACGTGACGTCACGAACAAACACCGAGGCCTTCCTTTGAGTCGGTGTGGTCAGTGCACACAGTTGTGACTCTTGCAGCGAAGAAACGGCTTTCAGCGTGTCCGTCGCCACAAAAATGCAAACGAACTTCTCCTTTTCATGACAACGCAATATCTCATACAATTCTGCGCACCCGAGAGCAGCTCACGAAACTTCATTGAACTGATGTTCTTCTTCTACCCTTCAGTCCGGATCTCGCACCTTTCGACTTGCATCTGTTTGGACCAATGAAGGACGTACTCCGCAGAGAGGAGTACTTGGATTATGGGGAAGTTAATGATGCTGGGAGGTCTTTGACTTCTACTAGTGGAGTGGTACCATGCAGGCATACAGGTTCTCCCCCCCTGTAAGGTGGGGTAGGGCAGTCGCAACGAACGAAAATTGTGATGGATAATAGGGATTTGTATCCAGAAGAGTGGGGAATAATATGTTGATTGGGATCCTGAATAAAACCAATCTGCTTTCAGATGAAAATGTGTTGCGTTGCTGATTGAACGCCCGTCGTTTATACAGAGTTGCCTATGTATTCAGAACTTCCACATCTAGTACTCACGCGGAATCGGAGATCTCCCACAGGCGGCGTGGCGAACGGTATGCCCAGGAACTGGTTGTAGAGAGCGCCGTTCAGTGACGTGGCCACCACGCCCCTCAGGTCGCCGTTCTCTACAGTCACGATCACGTCGTCTCCCTGTAACAAGTTCTCTGCTCAACATTACGATGACTGGTGACGCGTCGAACGCGCGTGCAAAACCTATCAAACAAACTTTAGGAATAAATGCAATGAAACATCTCTCCCCCGAGGTCAGACTGACAACCATCAAGCCATCAGAAGTCTTTTCTTCCCTCGCCTTTACCCCGTATCTCGACTGGGTCGGCGTGTTAATGTATATTTGGCAATGTGAGTGATAGAGTGTGGCTGAGTGTCCTTCCTGTTGTCATCCTTTACCCCTTCGGGCCGGAATTTGTATAACCCAACTGTATGTGCCTGGTGTTAGCAAGGTTAAAGCATGAGAACGTTTACCGTAGTGTTTGCGAACAGTGTAACTGAAGCAGTCGTATCAGCGCGGTATTCACCTAGCCGGATGCAGGAAACCGCCTAAAAACTACATCCAGGGTGGCCAGAGCACCGAACCTCGTCGTGAAGGGTGTAGACCGGGGCAGAAATTTTTATTGGCTTAAAATGTTCGTTAGAGAGTCTATATTTAAGATTAATTCATACCAAATGTTCGTTAGAGAGTCTATATTTAAGATTAATTCATACCAAATGCGTCGTAAATGCTAAAAATATGTTAAAACCGCGGTTTTCTGCATGGGTGTCTGGTGCACGCTAGAGCTCGAACGTAACCGATGTAATACTATAATAGTTAACGACGGAAGAGGGGTCCTGTTAGTTTCGGCTAGTATCAAAAAAAAAAAAAAAAAAAAAAAAAAAAAAAAAAAAAAAAAAAAAAAAAAAAAAGGTTCAAATGGCTCTGAGCACTATGGGACTCAACATCTGTGGTCATAAGTCCCCTAGAACTTAGAACTACTTAAACCTAACTAACCTAAGGACATCACACACATCCATGCCCGAGGCAGGATTCGAACCTGCGACCGTAGCAGTCGCGCGGTTCCTGACTGAGCGCCTAGAACCGTCGGCTAGTATCACAGATGACATTAGTATCAAGTAAAATAGTATTTTCAACGAGATTTCTCTTCGTAACACGATTCATTTATTGATAATTTTTATTTATGGACCGTCTGACAGCAACTGAATAAAACACAATTTTAGTGCCATACGCGTTTCGCCTTTATTTTCTGCAAGGCATCATCAGTGGCCTGGAATATGTACATATGTTAGCTATTTAATTTACGTTTTTGTCACTGTGCCTATAATTTATAAACAGTTCTGGTGGTTGGTGTTTCCTATTAAGCAGTAATGTTTTTAAGTGTACTTACGGGTTGCGTGGACAATTTCTTACATATTACGCTCCTGTTGCATTTTTGGTGTTGTTCTTCTTCTTATGAATGCCAATTTGCGTTTTTTCCCACATTCCACAGCACTATGAACTGAATGCTTGTTTCAATGGAATGTTTTGGTTTCTGTTGCCGACTGTCAAATGTTTTTGCCAAGGATCGAATGTTATTGCCAAAACTTTCGAGTGTAATTATTGAAGTATCTGTGATCTGTTTGTGTTGTAAGTAGGCTGTTTAGGTAACGCCACGTAGTGCTCTGTATGAAAATCGCTGACTGTGCTGTGTGCAGTCTGAGGCTGGTCGGCGTTGTTGCAATAGTCGCTATTGTAGTGTTGGGCAGTTGGCTGTTAACAGCACGTAGCGTTGCGCAGTTGGAGGTGAGCCGCCAGCAGTGGTGGATGTGGGGAGAGAAATGGCGGAGTTTTGAGAGCGGATGATCTGGACGTGTGTCCATCAGAGACAGTACATTTGTAAGAATGGATGTCATGAACTGCTGTATATATATTATCATTTTTGAACACTATTGAGGTAAATACATTGTTTGTTCTCTGTCAAAATCTTTCATTTGCTAACTACGTCTATCAGTAGTTAGTGCCTTCAGTAGTTTGAATCTTTTTTTTAGCTGACAGTAGTGGCGCTCGCTGTATTGCAGCAGTTCGAGTAACGAAGATTTTTGAGAGGTAAGTGATTTGTGAAACGCGTAGGTTAATGTTAGTCAGGGCCATTCTTTTGTAGGGATTACTGAAAGATTGCATTGCGCCAAAAATATTGTGTGTCAGTTTAAGCACAGTCATGTATAATTTTTCTAAGGGGACGTTTCAGTGTATGCATTTGTGTGTGCGTTTGTGTATGTGTGTGTGTGTGTGTGTGTGTGTGTGTGTGTGGGTGGGTGGGTGTGTTTTGGTGTAATATAATTTTTTTGTGCTGTGTGTGTGTGTGTTGTTATGGTGGTTTTTTATTTTTGGCTCTGCTTGTGTGAACAATCTGAAAACACGTGCCTGTCTCACGTCTGTCATTTCGCTTGTTCTTTTGTACGAAGTAAAACGTGAGTGCTAGAAAATGACAAAGAGACGTATTTACACGAATAGAACAGGTTATAAAAGCAATCCCAGTCGTGCAAAAAACACTTCCATAGGTAAGCGGAAGCCATTTAATCGACATAATTTAGTCAAAATGAGTCTTCCGACATCGGCGAGAATGAGGCTAAGTGAACGGTGCTGCCACTGCTGATTAAACGGTTGTTTAGTTTCAACATTAAAAAATACACGTTGAAATTTAAACGTTTGTTTTTTCGAAAGAACCTTTTCAAGTTAGTTAGAGTTGTACCTCATTAAATATACATTCACTTGCATTATAACTTTTTGTAACCTGTGAGTCGGTGTTTTCTATACTGTAGTACGTAGGATTTTTGCGATATATTTTAATTTCGATTTTTTGTGCACGTTCTTATAACTACTTTAATGTCGAAAACATTGACTTTCATCAAATCATGCAATAAATTGCGGAGAATGATCCAAGTTGCAATATTAATTTTCCTTACTACTTGACGACTAATTTCGAGAATAAGCTCATCGACTAAGCTATGCAGTAACATCCATTACGACAGCCAATGCCTATTAATTGCACGTAAACACATTTTGTTAACTAGTGCATGGCATAGTTAGGTGAATGAATTTCAGTCCTGCATTAATTGACAAGACGTGGTTAACTGGAATGAGTAGACATGTGGTTGTTATAATACATGTTACTGCATGGCTTAGTGGATGATTTGACAATGAGCTTGGGCTTGAAGATAGTCATCAAGTAATAAATAAAATTAATATTGCAACTTGGATGGTTCCCCTAAACCACAGTTGCTGACGTAATGCCTTCCAGAATCTTGGAAATTAGTAAACTGACTTTTATTTCAGAGTGCTGCCACTTGGTTAAAAACCATTTTTTTTAAAGAAACACCTAAGTACCTGGTTATAAGGTATCAACAGTTTCAAAGCAGTTTTTAAAAATTTTGTGCTAGGTTGAAAATTGTGGCGTTCAGAGCTACCACCAACCGCCTTCTCACTCGTGTAGTGTCCTTTGTGCGCAAACTTATTACTTAATAAAATACTTACTTCAATTTAAGAGTATACAACAAAGGTCATAAGTCAGCTTTGTGATGTGTTTGTTGTTTTAGCGAAAAAAATCGTTAATGTCAGTTCCAAAATAGAGCTGTCACCTGGTCTACACCCTCAATCCACGGGCCGTGCACTCCCATGAACCCCGGAAGCGGCTTAAAGAGAAGAGCAGACGTCGCATCCCAGTTGTGCTAATATGATTTAAGAAGTTTATTTAGTTGGTGTAAACCACTACGGGAGACTCAGAGGACCGTTCATTAAAGCCTTCTTGACATCTGCGCTACTACTTAGGAGCCAGTCCACATCTTATACCAACAGTGCCAGTGAATGCGCACCAGCAGTCTGTGGCAAGCACGCTCATAGTTCTTCAGTGACACACTGAATGAAACTCTTAGAACTATGACAGTCTGTTTCAGACATACCATACCTCAGCAATCAGTCAACCTTCCTACTGGTACCGCTCCTCCAGAATTGACAGAGGAGAATATGACAGGAAGAAGCAAACGTCTCACCAAAGGCATTACGATACCCAAACATCCCACCACCCCTCCACGTCTCACATCGAGGAACAGCTTCATCAACAGAATCACACCCCTGGAGGCCACACATATACAACTTTGGATGTAATCTACCCCAGAACATAAAAAATTTGATACAAAAGGAAAAAAAGTGCTAAGTGAAGACCATTTACAATACGGAAATTAGGGAACAATCAGTAGGCTGACAACTATAGGACACTACAGTGAAATGGGAATACAATGACGAAGGCGATTCTGGAAAAATCTAGACTCCAGAAAATTTTCCCTCCTGCTGAAATCTAGACGAGGCTGAGCTACAGCTTAGACTTATGTTGTGGAACATCGCAAAATTAAGAATTATTGCTCTATGGACTCGAAAAGTGAAGAAAGTATCTGAGGTACTGCTTTGTCTTTTATAAATTTGATATCTAATAGAAGTCATCCTCTTTTTGCCGACAGTCTTTCCAAGAGGGACGAGGACGGGGCAGAGGTTCAGAGCACTTTTTTACCCTTGGGATGGAAAATTGCCTCTGAAAGGCGGATGAATCAGCAATCACCGACGGGATGAAGATGCGGAAGGCTGTGGGATGAATGCCTTAAATACAAATAAGGTGTATCCATCAATTGACCTGTAATTGAAAGTGTCATGAAGATATATCTAAGGCTAAAGGTTTCGTATTGGTCCTCCATTCGGATCTCTGGATGAGCACTACCAAAATGGATGTGACCATGACAAAAAGATGAACTAACAAAGGAAAGGAAAATTTTCTACATATCGAAGCGTCTAAAGGTGAAGTTGGAATACCTAAGGCTCATTCTAGATGTAGCTGGAGTCAGTGAAGTGAAATGAAAAGAAGACATATGTACCTATTTCGACGAGCATGGGGTAATAGAGCATGGGGTAATATCAACAGCAACTGAAAATCTTAAAACTTGAGAACGATTCGCTATGAAGGGAAAGGTAGAGTACTGAGTGAGTTACTTTGAACAGTTCAGTGATAGGATTGTTCTCATCAGAATCGACAGCCAACTGACGCTGATAAGAATAGTCCATGTATACATGCCGACGTTACAAGCAGAAGAGATAGAGAATTTATTTCAGGCTATTGAGAAGGTAATTCAGGACAATAATCACGGGGGATTGGAAAGCAGTTGTAAGAGAAGTAGCAAAGAAAGCTTTACAGGAGAATTTGTCCTCGGGAGTAGGAACAAGGGAGGAGAAAGACTAATTGAGTTATCAATAAATTTAAGCTAACAAGAGCAAATACATTCTTCAGGAATCACTACATGAGGGGCTATACTTGGAAAACGCCTGTAGACAGGGAAGATTTCATCTTAATTACATCATGGTCAAACAGTTTCCGAAATCCGATATTGGATTGTAAGACCTATGCAGTAGCAGATATAGACTCATAAGCTGGTAGTGATGAAGAGTAGACTGCTGTGCATGAGAGTCTTATGGAGCTATCATTGTGAAAGGACATGGGATATCGAAATAATGAGGAATGATAAGATGCTGTTCAAATATATTAGAGATCAGGATACTGCAATAAGGAATACCACGGCAGGCACTACTGTTGAAAAGGAGTGAGCGATTGTAAAAAGAGCAATCACAGATGTTGGAGAGGAAAACATAGTCATTGGGAAGGTAACAATGAAGAAACCACAGAGATCAAAAGAAATACTTTGATTGGTCGACTAAAGGAGAAAGTACAAAAATATTTAGGGAAAGAGAAATACAACAATATAAATCACTTGAGAATGATATAAACAGAAAGTGCAGAGAAGCCAGGACGTAATGGCTGAAGGCGAAATGTGAAGAAATCGAAAACAAATTACTGCCACAAGGACTGATTTTGCACAAAGTCAGTTCAATTTTCTGTGAGATTAAAAGGAAGAGCGACAACATTCAGAGTGCAATCGTAACTGACGAGCAGGGAGTGCAGAGTTGGAAATTGTATTGAAGGGCCGGCCGAAGTGGCCATGCGGTTCTAGACGCTGCAGTCTGGAACCGCGAGACCGCTACGGTCGCAGGTTCGAATCCTGCCTCGGGCATGAATGTATGTGATGTCCTTAGGTTCGTTAGGTTTAACTAGTTCTCAGTTCTAGGGGACTAATGACCCCAGAAGTTGAGTCCCTTAGTGCTCAGAGCCATTTGAACCATTTTTTTGTATTGAAGGCGTCTATGAGGACGAGGAATTCTCTGCTCATGTGATAGAAGAAATTGAGGTCGATAGAAATTATTGGATTGGATTGGATTGTTTGGGGGAGGAGACCAGACAGCGAGGTCATCGGTCTCAACGGATTAGGGAAGGAAGCTGGCCGTGCCCTTTCAAAGGAACCATCCCGGCATTTGCCTGGAGCGATTTAGGGAAATCATAGAAAACCTAAATCAGGATGGCCGGACGCGGGATTGAACCGTCGTCCTCCCGAATGCGAGTCCAGTGTGCTAGCCACTGCGCCACCTCGCTCGGTGATAGAAATGAGATAGGGGATAGAGTATTAGAGTAGAATTTAAAAGAGCACTCGGAGACTTGAGATTAAATAAGGCAGAAGGGATGTACGAGGTGCGACAATAAAGTAATGAGACTGATGTGAAAAAAAATGTTGCTTACCGTTTTAGTCAAGTTTAGTGTTGTCTCCTTCAAAGTAGTTCCCTTCTGATTGCACACACTTTTTACAGCGATACTGCCATTGATGGTAACATTTCTGAAACTCATCTTCTTTAATATCCTCCAAGACCCTCGTCACAACTTTTTGGACATCTTGTGTTGATTGAAAATGGTGTCCCTTGGCCACCGTTTTGACTCTTGGAAATAGAAAAACGTCGCACGGAGCGATATCTGGTGAATAACGTGGCTGTGGTAGTACTGAAATTTATTTTGAGGTTAAAAATTGCTGTAATGACCGAGCAGTATGGGAAGGCGCATTATCGTAATGTAGAATCCAATTTCAGCAATGTTGTCACAGACATGAAGAACTCTCTTACGAAGTCTTTCCAAAATGTCTTTGTAGTAATATTGGAACTGTTGGTCCAGGAGGCACCCACTCTTTATGAACAAGTTGTCCAAGTTGACATCCGTCCGAGAGGTTGATGGTCGTCCACAGCGGTCTTCATCTTCAAGTTGACATCCGTCCGAGAGGTTGATGGTCGTCCACTGCGGTCTTCATCTTCAACATTTGTTCTGCCTTCACTAAACATTTTATGCCAACGAAAAACTTGGGCTCTTGACATAACCTCCTCTCCAAAGGCTTACCGTAAGTTGTCGTCGCGTTTTCATCCAATTTAATGCAAAAAGAAATGGCATACCATTGCACAATATTATGCGTTTCCATTTCTGTCATGAGAGACACAACACATGTTAACCTATTACAGCACAACTCACGACTGACCAGTTGCATCGATGTGCTGTTTGGACTAGAAGCAGCTTGTAGACCAAGGTCAAAGATATTGTATCTACACAAGCCTGCAGGATTGCCACATCTTGCAAAGAAAATCAGTCTCATTACTTTATTGTTGCACCTCGTATAAGATCCAATCGAAATCTCTGAGTTTATTGAGGAAAGCGCAAACTATTTAAGTTGGTCTGAAGAATCTATGATACTGCCAACATACCGCCAGACTTATGGAGAAACTTACGTGCACAATTCCAAAGAAGTCAAGAGCTGATAAGTGCGACAACCATATCACAATCAGAGTATGAGCTCGTACATCGAAATTGCTGACAAAAATAATATTCAGAAGGATGGAGGAAAAAGTTGAGGATGTGCTAGATGACCATCGTTTTGGATTTAGGAAAGATAAAGGCACCAGAGTAGCAGTCCTGACGTTGCACTTGGTAATGCAAGCAGGACTAAAGATACACCAGGACACATTCATAGGATTTGTCGACCGGGAAAAAGCATTCAGCAATGTAAGATGGTGCAAGATGTTTGAAATCCTAAGAAAAATAGGAGTAAGCATTGGGAAAGACAGATAATATTCATTACGAGTATGTACAACGGTCAAGAGGTAACACTAAGACTCAGAAAGCAAGAGTAAAGTGCTCGGATTAAGAAGCGTGTAAGACGCGGACGCAATATTTCGGCCCTACTGCTCAATCTATACAGCGAAGAAGCAATGAAAGAAATAATAGGAAAGTTCGAGAGTGGGATAAAAACTCAGCATGAAAGGATATCAGTGATAAAATTCAGTGATGACATTCCTATCCTCAGTAAAGGTGAAGAAGAATTATAGGACTTGTTGAATGGAAAAAAATCCAGTGAGAACATAGTGTGAGAGTAAACCGAAGAAAGGCGAAAATAATGAGAAGTAACAAAAATGAGAGTAGCGAGAAACTTAACGTAAAAATTGGTGATTACAATGTAGAGGAAGTTAAGGAATTCTGCTACCTTGGAAGCTAAATAGCGTATGACGGAAAAGCAGGGAGGTTATAAAAAGCAGACTAGCACTGGCAGAAAGGGCATTCCTTGCCGAGATAAGTCTGTCAGTTTCAAACACAGGCATTAATCTGAGGAAGAAATGTTTGAGAACGTACATCTGAAGAACAGCGTTGTATGCTAGTGAATCAGGGCTGCATCAAAACAATTAAAAGACTGATGATTTAAAAAACGTGTAACTGGACATTATATTTTAATCCTGCACTCATGATAACACATTGATGTATTGTTAAATGCGATTTCGTAAGCAAAACTGTGTTGCTCTGCCATCTATTGGCGACAGGCAGTATTACTGCGTCAGCTAATGTTAAGTGTAGGGACGTGTGTTGATTGTGATTTTTGTCACGAAATGTATGAGGAAATCAGGAACTACGAATGTGCACGTAGAAAGAAAAAAAGTGTAATTTAGCAAGTGAAACAATTTAGAAGGCTACTAAATCTTTCAGAGCGTATTCGTAACTTAATTGTTGAAAAGTTATGGGAAGAGACTACGGCTAAGGAGTTCGTTTCGGAGATTGCTTCCAAGTACACCACACTGAAACTTTATGTTAAAGCGTTATGTACGTTTTAAACGTAATAAATGTTTGCTCTGTGTCAGCCCTAGAGCAACTCAAATAAAAATCTGAATTCATCTGTCAACCTGCTAGCAGATTAAGCGAGAAAACGGGAACTGCTGACTTCAAGGGTTAACTTTACTTGATTCGTTGTCGATTAACGTACCTCCTGAACCGTGGAACGGCGCGGAACAGCCGTTACCCTCGCGGAGAAAGCGGCAGCAATCAGCAGCAGCGTGATGGAAAACATGTTTACGTTTGGAAGAAGACATTCGTGCTGTCGATATATACCTACATGTCTCAGAGGAATTATCTTTCATCTGATTTAGGATAAGATAAACCGGGAAATACCTTAGTTTCAAGTATCTCATATCCAGTTCGAGGACAAATATCATCTCTTTCCTAGTATAGTCAATATTTATTTATTTAATCTGATCTGATTAGGGCCATCAGGACGTCTCTTACATCGAACAAGGGTTTCAAACATACAGTATGCCTTCATTTTAATGAAGTCCATCCCACATGAAAAGTCGTTAGCAGTGGATTTATAGGTTACATTTGCCCGGCAATGTGTGTTTATTTGTTGTTTCATTGTTACTTTTTTTCGGTCAGGCCCCGTTCACTGTATGTGGTACTGGTTGACTCAGAGAACTAGTTTATACCTCATCCTCACGGAATCTCGCATACCACTTGATAAACTCGCTAGATTTTTTACATGACTGGTACAACTTTCTCGTACGCAGCCAAGGTGTAGCCCGATTTTCACATCTGTATGATGTGAATTTCCTGAAGATTCGCTCTTAATTTTCCCTGTTCTTCGTAGCGCCTGAAGTTGGGGTTGTGTTTACGATTTTACCCACATACAGGATTTGCCAAGAACAACTGTAGCAGATTTAGTCATCACGAAAAACTTTGGCAACGGTTGTGGAGGTCCTGTAGACAGTAGATTATACAATACCTTTCTGCATCATAGTTATCCAACAAATAACAATTTTTATACAATTAGTATTAAAAATGCCGGCCCCTGTGGTCGAGCGGTTCTAGGCGCTTCAGTCTGGAACCGCGCGACTTCTACGGTCGCAGGTTCGAATCCTGCCTCGGGCATGGATGTGTGTGATGTCCTTAGGTTAGTTAGGTTTAAGTAGTACTAAGTTCTAGGGGACTGTTGACTTCAGATGTTAAGTCTCATAGTGCTTAGACCCGTTTGAACCATTAGTATTGCCGGCCGGAGTGGCCGAGCGCTTCTAGGCGCTACAGTCTGGAGCCAAGCGACCACTACGGTCGCAGGTTCGAATCCTGCCTCGGGCATGGATGTGTGTGATGTCCTTAGGTTAGTTAGGTTTAATTAGTTCTAAGTTATAGGCGACTGATGACCTCAGAAGTTAAGTCGCATAGTGCTCAGAGCCATTTGAACCATTAGTATTAAAGTGATTTTAGTGTTTGAAGTAGCACTCTGAGTGCTATGCAATAGCACTGACCGTCTTGTTTTCAGAAATAGTTTATTAATAATGTATCTACAAGCTCAGACATATTCAATCAGCATATTAAATAAGTAATTAACATTTCTTTCTTTTAGAGGCTGCAGCTACAGCGTCATCACCACCAGCAGTTCGATCATCAATTCATCATCATCATCATCACATTCTTCTTCATCTTTTCTATGTCAGCACCTTCACTGCCATCACCTAGGCAGTTTCACTGCCCTGTTATGTTTGTGTCAATCCTTCTGGTTTTTCTCTTTTCATCACCCGGTTTTTAAGATCATGCTTCCATTGCCCTTTTCCCCGTTTCAGTGAATGATTGCTAAAGACTATCAATGCCACAGGAGATTTTTGTTTTTATCATCAGTCTTCTAACTGCGTTAATGGGCCACCACCAACTCTTGTCCTGTTTCAATTTCTTCACCTCAAAGTAGCACTTGCACTCTACGTCCTCAAATATTTGTTAGATGTATTCCAATCTCTGTCTTCCTCTATATTTTTTATCCGCAACAGCTCCCACTGGTAGCCTGAAAGTTATTCCATGTGTCTTAAATTTCCTGACCATTCTTCTTGTCAGTGCTTTCCATACGTTCCTCTTTGCGCCGATTCTGCTGAGAACCTCCTCATTCCTTACCTTATCTGTCCATCTAATTGTCAGCCTTCTTCTTTACCACCACATCTAAAACACTTCGATGATCTTCTGTTAGGGCTTTCCCTCAGCCCTTGATTCACCATATAATGCTGTGCTCCACATGAAGATTCTCAGAATTTTTTCCTCTAAAAAAGGTAAATGGCTGATACCCATAGACTTCTCTTGGCCAGGAATGCCCTTTTGGTGTGTGCCTGTGTGCTCTTTGTGTGCTCCTTGCTTTGTCCATGTTAATCTTGTTTCTTCTACTTCTCATTGCTTTCATGTCCGCCCCTGGTAACTGAGTGGTCAGCGCGAATAGGAAGAATGTGTACTGGACTGTGAAATAAGAAGCAAAATAGAAACAGTGAACGGTCCAAACACAAGATGTGCAGCATCGAGCGAATTCGCAGAGCCACGGCGTCGTGGTTTTGCTTTCACAGTATTAGTTTGTGAAGAGGCAGTTCCGTGATCAAATCTTCCTCGTACCCCATATTTTTTTATCAGAAAATTATGAATTGTCTTCCCGGTCATTGGCGTGTCTGTTTGCTATACTGCGCTATACTGCAATCAGTTTCTGTGTCGTGGTGTAATGTCAGTTTGCAACTGCGATGTATGACGAAGGGACCTCCAGACGTATGCACCTTCTATTTACTCTACACAAGCACCACACGTTTTGACTCCTGCATTCAGTTTGTTGTAACATAGTTGGTTCAAATGGCTCTGAGCACTATGGGACTCAACTGCTGAGGTCATTAGTCCCCTAGAACTTAGAACTAGTTAAACCTAACTAACCTAAGGGCATCACAAACATTCATGCCCGAGGCAGGATTCGAACCTGCGACGTAGCGGTCTTGCGGATCCAGAATGCAGCGCCTTTAACCGCACGGCCACTTCGGCCGGCTGTAACATAGTTGACACGCGCTTGTTTGTTGTGTTCATTTCCGTGAGAGGTCTACGCGGCATCTCGCCTGCTCTCACTATTCATCACATTTACTTGCGACGGTAATATATGCTTACCACATTACTCATATTCTATAACCAATGTAAACCAAGATTACAGAAACAGAACAGATACGTCAGTGACGAAAACTTCATAATTTTGCGAAACAAAATTGGGGCACGAGGAAAATTTGAACATCGATTTTCTGCTTTGTAGGCCAACACCGTGACCACACAACTACGGCGCCGTCAATCAAAAAGTCAGTATTAGTTTGAAAACTGAATAAATCACGGAATAATGTAGATAGAGCGGTACAAATTGACACACATGCTTGGAATGACATGGGGTTTTATTAGAACAAAAAAAAAAAAAAAAAAAAAAAAAATACAGAAGTTCAAAAAATGTCCGATAGATGGCGCTTCATCTGATGAGAATAGTAATAATAAGCATAACAAAGTAAGACAAAGCAGAGATGATGTTCTCTACAGGAAATGCTCAATATGTCCACCATCATTCCTCAACAATAGCTGTAGTCGAGGAATAATGTTGTGAACAGCACTGTAAAGCATGTCCGGAGTTATGGTGAGGCACTGGCGTCAGATGTTGTCTTTCAGCATCTCTAGAGATGTCGGTCGATCACGATACACTTGCGACTTCAGGTAACCCCAAAGCCAATAATCGCACGGACTGAGGTCTGGGGACCTGGGAGGCCAAGCATGACGAAAGTGGCGGCTGAGTACACGGTCATCACCAAACGACGCGCGCAAGAGATCTTTCACGCGTCTAGCAATATGGGTTGGAGCGCCATCCTGCATAAACATCGTTCTTTCCAGCAGGTGTTTATCAGCCGGGCTGGGGATGATGCGATTCTGTAACATACCGACGTACCTATCGCCCGTCACGGTGGCAGTTACAAAACCAGAATCACGCATTTCCTCGAAGAAAAAAGGCCCGATAACGGTAGATGTGGTAATCCAACCCATACCGTGACTTTCTCGTCGTGCAATGGAGTTTCCACGACAGTTCTAGGATTTTCGGTAGCCCAAATTCTGCAGTTGTGGGCGTTGACAGACCCTCGGAGCGTGAAATGAGCTTCGTCGGTCCACAACACGTTACTGAACCTATCGTCATCTTTGGAAACGGCCACACCGCAAATGCCCTCCGCTTCACTAAATCGCCAGGTAACAGTTCATGATGCCGATGGATTTTGTACGGATAGCATCGGAGGATACGCCTAAGTGCCAACCAAACAGTAGTATATGGAATGCCGATGCGACGTGCGACTGCACGAGCGCTGACTTTCCCGTGCGTAGACGAACCCGCTACAGTCTCCATTTCTTCCTGAACTGTCTCAGCAGCATTACCCCTTGTGCTCGGTCGGCCACTACGGGGTCTATCGTCTAGACAACCTGTGGCTTCGAACTTGGAAATCATTCTCGCCACAGCTGCATTTGTCAATGGACCTTTACCCGTTCGAATCCCCTTCCTATGGCGATAGGATCGTAACGCTGAACTAGCACATTCCCCATTCTGATAATACAGCTTCACTGAAAGCGCCTTTTCAGGTAACGTCAACATGCTGCGACTGCTGGCGCATCTGATTCCGTCTCTCATTACAGCTCCTTTTATACACGATTGTCATGTGCAGTCACTGACGTTTTGCTGTCCAGCGCCATCTGTCGGACATTTAGCGAACTTTGTTTTTTTTAGGTTCTAATAAAAGCCCATGTCATTCCAAGCATGTGTGTCAATTTTTACCCCTATATATACATTATTCCGTGGTTTATTAAGTTTTCAAATTTATACGGACTTTTTGATCACTCGGTAGTTTCTCGATGTTGCACATTTTAAGCTTGGACCGTTAACTCTTTGTATCTTGTATTTTGCTTTTTTTTCATAGTTCAGTACACCTCCTTCTGTTTTCATACTTCATACGTGTTCAGCTTTTGACAGGCTACCTCTGGGCCAGTTTACCACTAAATCTGGAGGGGCGGGGGCTGCGATGGGGAATTTCCCTCGTCAGTATTTCGGTATCCCATGTCCTATCACATTAATAATTCCATATGACTGTCTTGAATTACAGTCTACACTTCATAACTTGCAATGAGAGTCTGTATCTGCCGCTGGATACGCCTTACAATTAATTATCTGATTTTGGAAACTCTGTTTAACCGTGATGTAATTAAACTGGAATCTTCTCGTGTCTCCAGAGCTTTTCCACGTATACCATTTCGTTTTATACTTCCGGAACAGAGTATTTGTTATTACTAGCTGAAATTTATTGCAGAAGTCGATTGTCCTGCTGCCGTAACCCTTTCTGTACTATTTCCCTTACAACTGCATTTCAATCCCCGTTGATTATATTTTCATCACTCTTTACGTATTATATTACCCATTTAATATCCTGATATAAATTCTTTATCTTTTCTGGTCTTGAAGTTGGTATGTACTCTGGACTATTGTTGTCGGCGGCGGTTTACTATTAATTCTGATGAGAACAACCCTACCATTGAACAGTTCACAGTAACTCACTCAGTGCCCTACCGTTCCACTTACAACGAAACGTCCTCTCGTTATAACATATTCTGCTGCTATTGATATTACCTTATATTCGTCGGAACAGAAATCCTTGCTTTGTTTCCATTCGAAGCTCAGCATTTCCCTTTATAGACTTTGTAGCTTCCCTGCCACGTTCAAACTTCTGACATCCCACGCTCAGAGTCGTGGAATGTTACCCTTTCTTTCGTTATTGCATCTTTTTCTGATGCTCATGTCTCCTCAGCAGCCCTAGGAGGACTAATCCGGAATCTTTTGTCAATGGAGAGGTCATCATGACAGTTTTTCAGTGTGATAAAAGTACACATTGACTTAGGAAAATGGCTATGTCGTCCATCTAGGATGCTTCATTTGTGAACCACGGAATGTGTTTGTAATTATTGTGGATGTCAGCAAGTGTAAGACAACCCATTTTTTGGAAGAAGCCTTCAGCTGCAGCCAGCCAGACAAAAACAGCAATAGCCATATTCATATTTCACTCTGTTCTTTTTTCTCCTCATATTTTCATTGATTGCAGTGCTGAGATGTACAAGGGGGTATAATTTTTTAAGAGCTGTATATTTTCAAATTGCTTAAAAGACTGCCTGTTCACACTGGACTCGCATTCGGGAGGACGACGGTTCAATCCCGCGTCCTGCCATCCTGATTTAGGCTTTCCGTGACTTCCCTAAGTCGCTCCAGGCAAATGCCGGGATGGTTCCTTTGAAAGGGCACGGCCGACTTCCTTCCCAGTCCTTCCCTTATACAATGAGAACGATGACCTAGCTGTTTGGGCTCTTTCCCCAAACAACCCAACCCACCTACCTATTCCCTTCAAAATACTCTCCATTACAACTAATACATTTGTCCCACCGGTGCTTCCACCGCCCGAAACATTTTTTGTAGTCACCTTTAGAAATGGCTGACAAATCCTCCTCGTTATTTTCTTGACCTTCAATGTTGTCAAATCGGTGTTCTCTCACGCCCCATTTCATGCGTGGAAATAAGAAAAAGTCGCTCGGAGCCAGGTCAGGCGAGTAAGGTGCGTGGAGCTGCCGAACCATGCCATTTTTAGCCAAAAACTAACAGAGATGGCTGTGTGTGCAGGTGCTTTGTCGTGGTGGAAGAACTAGTCTTCTGTCTGCCACAGATCCGGCCTTTTTGACGTACACTATTGCGCAATCTTCTTAAAACTTCCAAATAAAAGGTCTGATTGATGGTCTGACCTTGGGGAAAAAACTCTGAACTACGCCCTTGGCCTCAAAAAAGCAAATCAACATTGTTTTGATGTTTGATGTGACTTAACGACATTTTTTTGGATGGGGAGACGTCACCATCTTCCATTGGCTTGACTGCTGTATTATTTCTGGATCGTAACCATAGCACCATGAGTCATGATCAGTAATGACCTTTGACAGAAAATCTGGATCAGTTTCAAGCTGTTGTTTCAAAGTACGAAATGTTTCAACTCGACGTTGCTTTTGATTGTCAGTCAAAACTTGGCACCAAGCCTTTTCATTCCCAAATCTCCCGTTTAAATTTTCTGAACAAAGCTCGAAGATAACCCACTAATCTCTGAAAGTTGATCAATTGTCTGTCGTCGGTCTGTGAGAACAAGCTCTCGAATTTTTTCAGTAATTTCGTTGATTCGGGCAGTTGACGAACGGCCAAAACGAGGTTTATCATCAATCGACAGATCGCCATTTTTAAATAGTCAATCCACTCTTACACTTGAGTCTTTCCCGTAGGATTATTTTGGTAAGATGTTTTCAACATTAAAACGGTTTCAGCAGCATTTTTACCGAGTAGAAAACAAAATTTCGCAGCTGCACGTTGTTCACTTAAACTTGCCATCATAAAAAAACGAAACGTGAACAAACAGCGCTAGCAAAAACAATCACTCTAGATGAACAGTACATGCCAGGTCGACAACACAGCATGCACTGAACTGGTAATGAGCTCCGCTATGCACGCCTAGCGCAGAAATGCGCACTACACTAGCTCCGTCCACGGCAATGTTATTCCGGTTATTTTCGGGTACCCCCTCGTAATACACACACTTTTGCTTATGTTTAGCGTCTTTCGTTAATGATAATTTATCCACTTTCCTTGTTGTTGAGCTCTGTAGCTGTAGATCATATTAATTTAAGAAATATAAGAACCAGCCTGTTTCATATATTTTTAATTATGGTAATACCCCTTTCGGGGTGTCACCCACTTCCAATTTTTGTAATAAATATTTGACATCGACAGAAAATTGGATGTTGCAGCTGCCTTTCTACTCTGCCTGTTGTTTCGGTTTTTGTGTTTATAGATATGGCACTAACAATTTTCCACATGTACCTTGCACAAAAACAGCTCAGTATCCACCATGTGCCGACCGACGGCAGAAATACTGCATGTACCAGACACCAGACTGCCTTGATCCATGGCTTTCAGGATGTCATGCAAGAGCGTTGCCAGGATGTTGTCAAAAAGATGGGGGGGGGGGGGGGGTCCGTTTCTTTAAAGAGGACCTAAAAAGGGCACCTATTTTTCATTTGCTCTGGAAATACATTTGTTTATTTTAATTTTATGTATATAAGTTGCTTTTGGGAGTCCTTCACTCAAATACGAGGCGTTGTCGCAAAGTAAGTTCCGATTAGGCGCGAAATGGGAACCACTGTGAAAATCCGATGGAACATTGCACAGATGTGTTGGGCAGTGTCTTTAGTGTGCCTGTCGGTCGCTTCACGTCGCTCTTTTCAGTTCAGAGCGCAAAGTGATCACGTAGAAACGCCTAAAACAACAGTGCCTCCCGCCAATTAAGTGGATCTGGTGAGAGATTTCGCCTGAAGCTATGCAGCTCACATAACATAAGTGTCATGCGTTTCTTCCTTCAAGACAATTTTCAGCCCCATTCTGCAGGGGCAATGAAGACGCTCCTGCAGCGATTTCAATGGGAGTGTTTGGTCACCCACAATACAGCCCTTAATTGGCTCCCTCCGCTGATCATATCTGCTCACACGAACCGCTGGCTACGAAGATGACATTTTGGGGCTAGCAACGAAAGGCAGACCAGCGTAGAGAATTGGCAGAAAGCGCAGGCGGCTGCTTTCTCTGACGAGTGTACTGGAAGGTTTGTACAACGCCACGACAAATGTCTAAGTCGAAGCAGCGACTATTTAGAGAGGCAGCTGGAAGGTGTGGCTAACTGTTGCAAATTAAAAAAAAATTGATTTTCACTGTAGTTTTCATTTCGCGACCGATTGGACCTTAATATCCGAGCAGCCCTCGTAGTATCTGGTCTCCAAAATTAAACCAGAAAAGCTTTGCTTAAAAAAAAAGTATAACATATAGTTTTAGTAGTATGTAAGAAATACCCAAATGCACAATTAAATATTTATTTATTTGGCAATGTGATAACTTTACACTATTGCCAAACGAATTATAATTCTAATATAATGTATTGCCTCCTTACTATCAAATAACAGCTCAATCTTCTAATATATGGTTCACTATCACCTCCGGGAATCCTGGAAGTGCAATGCTGATGGGTGCATCTATCCGTGCGGGTCGGATAAAGTTTGACATGTTAAACAAATCAGTATCATTTGATCCATGTCTTTTCAAGCCTCAGGGATTTCTCGTGCATGTTCGCGTATTTTGACCTTACAGGAAATAAATTCATGCATACCGCATATTTTTTTTACTTAATATGATATATTTTACACTTTAATCCTGTATATCCTGTATATTAATCACCTTTCCCTGCCTTTAGTGTATAACATTACACTATTTTATGTAATAGTGCATTTTCTCAATTTTGCTCCATAAAATATGGAATTTCCATAATGAACGATAAACCATTATCTTCAACAATGATGTCGGAGCTTTTAACAAGAGGGGATATTGTCTCCTTACTTCGTAGTGCTGTATTTTGGCAGTCAACTAAGTAAGAGTCACGCTCTAATCTCGCTTCAACTTCCAAGGTTTTTCACCCTCTTCTTCTTTCGATTTGAGCTTAGGAAGTGATCAGAATCAACGAACGCGAATTTTTTTGTGGCACCGAGATTAGTAACGACTGGGTTGTTGGAATAAGCAGATCTGATACTGTTGTGTTCGAAGACAAGCCAGAGCAGTTATTAGTAACGACAGTGCAAAGGATCTGGAGTTATTCAATCTTACACTTTCCAAAATTTACTCATTTAAATATCTATTTGTCACTTCTTGCAATAGAGAAAGATCATTTTCTGCAGATAAATGCATCAGCCTAAATCAGGAGAATTTGGATTATAATTTACCAGCGGAAAAATGCTCCTATCGAAGCATGAAAAAGGCGAATATACTCTTACTTAAAACACTGACTCACTCTACTTTCCTCAGCACCTCTAAAAATTTCCCAAACATTTTGGCATGCGAACTTGTTCGTCAATTTTCTTAATCTACAACTGCTCCTCTAACTGTAACTCGCTCAAACCCATTTTTTCGCTGTAAATCACTGATACCGAACAACTTCCACTGTTTTCTTCGCCCTCAGCATAAAAAAGCGCAAGTATGCAGATTTTCGGAAATTTTTTTATAGATGCTAAGGAAGGCAGATTGAGGCCGCTGGTACCCCAAATTTTCAGTCAGTCTTTTAAACATGAGCATATTCCCCATATCTGCGCTCCAACAGAAGCATTTTTCCTCTGGTTTCCTTCTTTTCCCTGCTACAGCAGGGCATGTCACTCATACGAAAAGAATTATATGGATCAGTAAAATTTTGCTAGTTTACTTACGTGAATTTGAAATTTAGGTGCACAAAAATTTTACATGTGCTTCAGTACTACAACATGCTGTTGCCAGAGCCATTCTAATGATAACAGAGAGACTTTACAGCATATTTCTCCGTGCTCAGTCACTTCAAATCTACGTTTTCGCCTCACACCGGAATTTACGTTGCACTTTACGTCTACAGGTACGGTAACTTCGAACCTCAGTGTCTCGGGACCGGATAAAGATATCAAGAAAATTTTCAAGGGCGTTTGACATTGGGAGCTTAGGAATATGTAGCAAAAACTACACTGTGCGTAGCTGTCTTGGAATCTGCGGCTCGGTTTTGGTACTCAAGAACCATATGTTTTGTGTGTTTCTCGTAAACGGATAAGCGATTTGCTGTTGATATTTATTATTTGGATTTCGCCTCACACCGTATTTTGCTTGTACATGCATAGTAACTTTGCGCCTCTGTGTCTCGGGAACGGATGCAGATATCAATAAAATTTTCATGGTTGCTACATATCGAAATATTGGGAATATAACGTCAAAATGCCATCCATTTGCTGTGCATAGCCATCTTCGAATCAAAGCCACTGTTTTGGTACGAAAAAATGATAAAAACCCTTATTTAGGGGTTTTAGAAGGAACCACTCATGAACTAATGGTGTCCACATAAGCTGCTTAAGGCTCACTATGGCCCATATCAAATGCAAAAAGAAGCACCGATATGTTCCATTTGGCTAGCAGGAGTAAATGTATAATATTCGTAATTTGACTCTGCACTGTCGTTTAGTGACACGAAGACGATCCGTCTGCTGGGTATACATATGGTCGCTAGTCCAAAGGCTACTCAAAGCACTTGTCCCTGCCATTTGATCACCAGAGAAACGAAATCTTTTTGTGTCAAACGATTTTTATTTCGTGTAGAAATAATAAAGCTGTTGGATCGCAGTGTTGCAATGTATTTCTTTCCAACTTAATATGTCATATCTCCTGAACAAATAACAACTTCTGTAGTACGAAAGAATTTGCATTCATGTGCTTATCCTCACAATTTTACGTGGCTGTATTTTGTGTTACGTGACACGTTGATATTTTCACGTATCCAGGGTTTCTTCAATGCTTTATTGACACCATATTTGCAATTTTAAATGGGAAATGTCTGTCGGAGATAAAGAGAAACTTATTCTGAACGAATTGTATTTAGATTTTACGTCTTCTCGTTTGTATACTTCATTTCGGCTGATGTTCAGAGGGTCTCTTCTGAAGCTGTTTATTGTGACGACATTGAGTGTTCTGTGTTTCTAGTTTACCCTGGACTTTTGAACTATCACATCGTCTATTGTGTGTAGCTGACCATCAGTATCTGAGGACGCTTTTTTTAACTGAACAGACATAAACTTGGTACTCACACACACAAATGTGAGTCATAATGTACAGCCATCCTACACATTTCTTTCCCATGTATATGGCTGACGTTACATTGAAAATGTTAAGAAGTTTTTCTGTATATTGTTTCTGGCCAGATTCCTTAATAGATGATATCGAAAACGCCACTCTATACTGAAGGCTATCACAATAATTTCCAATCTCCCTAAAACTCCTGAAAATCTTCCGTAGGGAAACTGCGAAGTGTAATAACTATAGGTGTCTTACCTTAGTCGGAGCTTGTGTATGAATTTGAACATGGTTTTTTGCATATAAAAAATAATGAATGTTCTTTCCTCAACCACTGCCTAGATACCCGTATTTCAATTGAAAAGGCCGATCTAGAGATTTTTATGTCCCATTCTGAAATGTTTCGCTGATCGTTTCATCGCATTGCCAAAAATTAATTTAATTTCATGAACTTGCATCTCTTTTCTTTCGTGAAGTGTCCGACTGAACCATTAAAACGGTTGCATTTTTTTCACAGACATAAAAATGGTTAAACTCTTTTTTGGGTTCTGATCAAAGACATTTTTATATACACACAAAAAAGGTTTGCATCACCACGGTTCCAAGAGTTTCGGAGCTTGTAAAGAAAATTAGAATAGAGATCAACATCAACATTAATTCCACCCTTTTTATTACTCATGAAAACCACACACTGCATGTTGTACCACCATACAGTGAGAGCTTCAGAGGTGGTGGTGCAGATTGCTGTACACACCGGTACCTCTAATATCCAGTAGCACGTCCTCTTGCATTGATGCATGTCTATATTCTTCGTGGCTTACTATCCGCAAGTTCATCAATGGTTGGTGGATCACGTCGTCCATAAACAGCCCTTTTCATTCTGTTCCAGGCATGGTCGATAGGATTCATGTCTGGAAACATGCTGGCCACTCTAGTCAAGCGATATCGTTATCCTGACGGAAGTCATTCACAAGATGTGAACGATGGGGGCGCGAATTGTCGTCCATGAAGACGAACGCCTCGCCAATGGGCAGCCGATGTGGTTGCACTATCGGTCGTAGGACGGCATTATCGTATTGTACAGCCGTTACGGCGCCTTCGATGACCAGCAGCGGCGTACGTCGGCCCCACATAACGCCACCCCAAAACAGCAGGGAACCTCGAACTTTCTGCACTCGCTGGACAGTGTCTAAGGCGTTCAGCCTGACCGGGTTGCCTCCAAACACGTCTCCGACGATTGTCTGGTTGAAGGCGTGTGCGACACTCATCGGTGAAGAGAACGTGATGACGATCCTGAGCGGTCCATTCGGCGTGTTGATGGGCCGCGCTGTATGGTGTCGTGGTTGTTAAGATGGCCCTCGCTATGGACGTCGGGAGTGAAGTTGCTTATCATGCAGCCTATTGTGCACAGTTTGAGTCGTAACACGACGTCCTGTGGCTGCACGAAAAACATTATTCAACATGGTGGCGTTGCTGTCAGGGTTCCTCCGAGCCAGAATCCGTAGGTAACGGTCTTCCACTGCAATAGTAACCCTTGGGCGGCCTGAGCGAGGCATGTCATCGACAGTTCCTGTCTCTCTGTATCTCCTCCACGTCCGAACAACATCGCTTTACTTCACTCCGAGAAGCCTGGACACTTCCCTTGCTGAGAGCCCTTCCTGGCACAAAGTAATGACCGTCTAGGCATGATTCAACTACAGACAACACGAACCGTGTACCTCCTTCCTGGTGGAATGACTGGAACTGATCGGTTGTCGGACCCCCTCCGTGTAATAGGCAATGCACAAGCATGGTTGTTTACTTCTTTGGGCGGGGGTTTAGTGACATCTCTGAACGGTCAAAGGGACTGTGTCTGTGAGACAGTATCCACAGTCAACGCCTGTCTTCAAGAGTTTTGGGAACTGGGGTGATGCAAAATTTTTTTGATGTGTATATATAAGGCGACAGCCTGCTAAAATATTTATTGTGCTGCTACTTGTTTTGATCGTACGTCATCATCTGGCAAACTTTTAAAAATTTAAGTCTGCCAGATGAGACATATGGTCGAAACAGGTAGCAGCACAGTACAGTATTTTAGTAAGTTGTCTTATACACTGAAACTATTTATTACCTCATTGGGCTTTTGGAGTAGGAAGTTGCTAATTTACAGTTTTAAAAAGCTTACATTTATGTTGGTTTCTAATGGCCTACAACCAGCCACAGAATGTCAAACACTATTTCACTTCATAATTTATTCAAACAAACAATAAAACTAATGTTCTCCATCATGTATCTGTGTACCTAGACTGGAGATCGAATCTCTACTTCCATATACGTACGACAATTTAGAGACGATATGACATAACGAATGTTTGCTACAGTACCGTAAAGTATGTTCCGTTATCGGCTAGCGATATTTGCACGCGTACCGGTCGAAGGAACAAGTGTGGGAGTTTACAAATTAAAGCTATCGAGCTCTGATACTTGACAAGTACGTTACGAAAAAAGAAAGAATGGGTTAGCTCAATAAAGCTAATTTATACAACTTGAATATAATACGTACATTTCCACTATGTAGTCAGTTTCATCAGAGAATATACCTGATAAACATGGCACTGAAAATAGAAGCTATGGTTTCATTTCACATATCAAAGAGATACGATGTGTTTCTTAAAGATTCATCTGATTTCCAAGACTATATCCTATGCAATTTTAGCTGACGACTTTGAATGTAAAGTTTTCGTTTTCCAGTGGACTACAGTTTTCAGTTACGTTTCATAGATGTATAATATGTTCTCAAAGTAACTCCAGGCACACATATAGATGACAGTCAACTTCGTTGCATACTTTTCCAAGCATGTTCGTAGTCACTGCATTCACTTTTCCTGCCACGCAGCGTCGCAGTTGACATAAACTGAATTTCACGGCGCATTTTTCTTTCCTCCCGTCCTGTCTTTCGTGACAGTAATGCTCTGGTGCTGAGTGTCAATTATCGGATATATTTTGTTACGGAGATTCGAGTTTAAGATTTAATTACAAGAGAATCAATACACCTATTGCAAAATGAGTTATATTTGTTGTAACAATGCCAGTTGTACTGCACATGCTGGATTCTACCGAAGTTTCGATATTACAGCGTATACGCATACATATTCTGTAAAAGAGAGTGATGTGCTGCAAACTGTCCACCACAATGGAAGCCGCCCATATATTGCAAGCCAGCACCCAGCACTACGCTTTGAAATAGCTATGTAATCTCCTGTAGGGCTACACCATCTGAAGATGAGCCTGAAAAAATTCGAAAACCGCTTCATGGAAGAAATAACTATTTCAAAAAAGGGACTGGTTACAGTTTTCTGAATTTGCTAATCTTGCTGTAATGCTAGAAGTGCTCAAAGTATTGCTAGCATCTTATGACTAAGTAGAGAGGCAAACATATGCGTGAAATAATGAGCAGTGAATGTCAGCAGGAAGACTGCCAACAATACCGAGGACTGACCGTTCTCGACACAAAATATAAAATGGTCCATATCTCAACAAGTATTTTCTTTCCAAACTACGTGTTTTGTGCTTCTGATCAGTAGTCGCCTCTGTGGGGATACGGGTCCGCTTTTTTAAAACACGTTGCATACATGATAACCATTTCTGCAGTGATCAGCTTCTGAATTTGGTTTCACTTGCAATGTCTAGAAATAAAAATTCATAATAACATGGCGTTGTTTCTCCACTAAACAAATGACACTTGGGCGATAAAAAGAAGCAGTCACTCTTCATCGCGAAAGTTGATGGAACAAAAAATACCACTCTGTATTTTACAGACGAAAAAACAAACATGGAATCATTACGAAATACCTGACATTTTCAGCACTTTTATGAAAACATTTGACATAAATAAGATGTCTTAAAAAGTAATATACTGAAATTTTACTGTAGCAAAATAAATAATACTAGGTCTAGAACTTTGCTTCCGCCGTTTTTTCTCGAAGTTCGGGGCTTTATTGTGAAAAAAGTACAAAAAAATTATTGGCCGCTACATTATCCCTTGCGCTACATTATCCCTGTGCGTTGCCGTGCAACAAGCTGTTTTCCAGCTCCGCAAGACGACGGTTGACATTCCGCTGCCTTGCGGAGCTGGATCAAAATATAACCTCAGGGAGTCACACCTAGTGATACGTGGCTGGCGACCACGGGGCCCCGAGCTGAGTCCTGGCATTGCTTCCACTTACTTATGCCAGGCTCCTCACTTTTATCTTTCCTATCTGGCCACCCTCGGCCAGCTCTTGTTCTTTTCCGACCCTGACGCTATTAGGTTTCGAGGGCTAGGGGTCTTTCATTTTCCAACCTATACTTCTCATGCAGCGTCTGACCCGGAGCGGGCGGCTGCAAAAGACGTCTGTATCCCATGTTAGGGGCGGCCTCCAGAACTGCGGAAGGCAACGGAATACCACCGCAGATTATCTTCCCTGCATAATGCAGTCTCCATTTTATGCACAAAAAATGGCTTCCTCTCATGTTAAATCAGTGTCCGGAGGTAGAATAGTCCCCCATTCGGATCTCCGGGGGGGGGGGGGGGGGGGGCACGGACAATTTGAAAGGAGGCAAGAAATCAAAACGAGAATTGGTTCCTGGAATGTCAGAACTCTGCTACAAGCAGGGAAACTAGAAAACTTTAAAAGAGAGATGGAAAAGAATCATATGGACCTCGTAGGAGTTGCTGAGGTAAGATGGAATGGACATGGAGAGTTGCAGTCAGATGAATATGTATTCTACTACTCAGGAGGAGAAGTAAAAGGAATTAATGGAGTAGGAATGATTATGACAAAGGAATTGGCTAAATGTGTGGAATATGTAGACTATGCAAATGACCGGGTTATTGGTGTAAGGCTGAAAGGAGCACAAAAAGATTTACTGATTGTCCAGGTGTACATGCCAACTTCAGAACATGATGACCAAATTATAGAGGAAACGTACAATGTAATAGAGAGAATAATGGACGAAAATAAAAAATGCTGCAAAATAGTAATGGGAGACTGGAACGCCATTGTGGGAGAAGGGAAAGAGGGAAACATAGTAGGCAGTCATGGTCTTGGAAAGAGAAATGACAGAGGTGAATGGTTGATTGACTTCTGCAGGGAAAGGCAGCTGATAGCGGCAAACACATGGTTCAAGAACCATAAGAGGAGGCTTTACACTTGGAAATAACCAGGGGATAAATACAGAAACCAAATCGATTTTATACTGGTAGAAGAAAGATACAGGAATGGAATCAAGAAGGTGCACACATTACCAGATGCAGATATTAATAGTGACCACAACTTACTTTCGCGTAACTCGTAAATTATACACTCCTGGAAATTGAAATAAGAACACCATGAATTCATTGTCCCAGGAAGGGGAAACTTTATTGACACATTCCTGGGGTCAGATACATCACATGATCACACTGACAGAACCACAGGCACATAGACACAGGCAACAGAGCATGCACAATGTCGGCACTAGTACAGTGTATATCCACCTTTCGCAGCAATTCAGGCTGCTATTCTCCCATGGAGACGATCGTAGAGATGCTGGATGTAGTCCTGTGGAACGGCTTGCCATGCCATTTCCACCTGGCGCCTCAGTTGGACCAGCGTTCGTGCTGGACGTGCAGACCGCGTGAGACGACGCTTCATCCAGTCCCAAACATGCTCAATGGGGGACTGATCCGGAGATCTTGCTGGCCAGGGTAGTTGACTTACACCTTCTAGAGCACGTTGGGTGGCACGGGATACATGCGGACGTGCATTGTCCTGTTGGAACAGCAAGTTCCCTTGCCGGTCTAGGAATGGTAGAACGATGGGTTCGATGACGGTTTGGATGTACCGTGCACTATTCATTGTCCCCCCGACGATCACCAGCGGTGTACGGCCAGTGTAGGAGATCGCTCCCCACACCATGATGCCGGGTGTTGGCCCTGTGTGCCTCGGTCGTATGCAGTCCTGATTGTGGCGCTCACCTGCACGGCGCCAAACACGCATACGACCATCCTTGGCACCTAGGCAGAAGCGACTCTCATCGCTGAAGACGACACGTCTCCATTCGTCCCTCCATTCACGCCTGTCGCGACACCACTGGAGGCGGGCTGCACGATGTTGGGGCGTGAGCGGAAGACGGCCTAACGGTGTGCGGGACCGTAGCCCAGCTTCATGGAGACGGTTGCGAATGGCCCTCGCCGATACCCCAGGAGCAACAGTGTCCCTAATTTGCTGGGAAGTGGCGGTGCGGTCCCCTACGGCACTGCGTAGGATCCTACGGTCTTGGCGTGCATCCGTGCGTCGCTGCGGTCCGGTCCCAGGTCGACGGGCACGTGCACCTTCCGCCGACCACTGGCGACAACATCGATGTACTGTGGAGACCTCACGCCCCACGTGTTGAGCAATTCGGGGGTACGTCCACCCGGCCTCCCGCATGCCCACTATACGCCCTCGCTCAAAGTCCGTCAACTGCACATACGGTTCACGTCCACGCTGTCGCGGCATGCTATCAGTGTTAAAGACTGCGATGGAGCTCCGTATGCCACGGCAAACTGGCTGACACTGACGGCGGCGGTGCACAAATGCTGCGCAGCTAGCGCCATTCGACGGCCAACACCGCGGTTCCTGGTGTCCGCTGTGCCGTGCGTGTGATCATTGCTTGTACAGCCCTCTCGCAGTGTCCGGAGCAAGTATGGTGGGTCTGACACACCGGTGTCAATGTGTTCTTTTTTCTATTTCCAGGAGTGTATGTATATATATATATATACTCTTTTCTATTTATTTTTGGTTTTGTTTTTGTTATTGCTCGCATAATAACGCATATACGAAAAGAGCCGCGAAATACCTTTTAGTAATGCTGTGCCAAGAATTTCTTTATAATCATTAATTTTCAACAAAACAAAATATATTGGGTTCTTATTGTTCTGTATCTGGCTTTCTATTAAAGGAACATTTTTGGTTACTGTAACTCACTATAAAAAATCAACATATCTTCCCTACTTTATAGTTATTGAAAATGAAAATTATTTTGTTATGAAATACTGATGTTACAGTTCGCAAAGATTGTTCAACATTTTGCAGTGGATTTTTGTTAAGCGTAAAACACCAATAATTACCACGACTAGCACAAGAACATGAGACTATTGTCGGAGAAAAATACGTTTTCACTATAAGGTTTGCCAGACCAGAACTAAGCACACACAAATTCCTATTTTGTTACGAAGGTAAATTCTCTTTTGTACTGTTAGCAATATATTATCAGCAGCCCGCGTCAACCTGCAAAACACATCATAAAATCTGCTGCTCTGCTCTGCAAGTCCGGAAGCTGAAAGAGATGATTTTATTTCACTATTACCTTCCCGCTTCTTTGCGGTATGATCGATTTCTTTTAATACAGTTTGAATGCGCCGCGGCAGCGGCTTGTTCGTTCGTAGCGCAGCTCTGCACCACGGATAATATTTAAATAACTGAAAATGTCTTAAAAGGATGGGATAATAATTTAAGCAAGCTACTACAAATAATAATGCAAGGTTTCATTAAATAACTCTATTCAAAACATTCAAATATGTTAACTTATCTACAATACACACCCTTTTTAAAAATGAGTACGTAATGGCGTACATCGATTAACCATAACAAAAGAAGACTACGTTAGCATGTACAACTGCGACACAGGCTATCTTACTCCCGTAACTCCAAGAGGAAGACAAAGAAATTAATGTTCATGCTGTATTATTTATACTAATGATGTTTTTCATCTGTGTATGATATTTATCGTCTGTGCGGTTTCAGTACTCGCCGACACAGATATTATCTAAAATAAATAATAATAATAAAAAAATACATAATTCCATACAATAACAGAATACGATGCACAATATTTTCTCTTTACTACAAAATATGTCTTTTGCTAAGGGACGTTACATTATTTATGGCAGAAATAGAAATAAGAATGAAAAAACTGAAAAAGGCGACAATGGTGAAGAAGTGGGATTTAGATAAGATAAGGTCCAACAAAGAACAAATTACAGAAATGCTGTCTCAGGACTTTCTAAACACATTACGAGACAAAGAAGCACCAGATAATGCCAACGAGTACTGGAATATGCTGAAAGAAGGAATCATTAAAGCAGGACAGCGTAATATAGGATATGTAAAAGGGAAAAGGTAAAAAAAAAACCATGGGTCACACAAGAAATGGTTTCCAAGATGGAGGAGAGAAGAAAATTGAAAAACAAGAACACTGAAGATGCAAGAAAGATATATCGAAGGTTAAATAACGAACTGCGAAGAGAAACAGAGCAGGCTAGGAAAAAATGTCTAAAAAGAGGAATGTGATGAAATTGAAGAACTGGACAGGAAGGGAAGATACGACTTACTATACAACAGAGTAAAGACTATGACAATGGAACAAAACAGAGCAGGAAGTGCTACTATGGAAATTTTGAGTAAAGACGAAGAGCTAGTGAACAAAGATTGTGACGACGTCCTCCAGAGATGGGAAGAATATATAAAAGAGCTATATGATACAAACAGCAAACCAGAAACTCTGGAACTTGAATCACACAATAGTGTAAGTGATGAAGAGAAAGGACCGACCATCATAATGGAAGAAGTCTGCCATTGCTGCAATGAAAAATGGCAAAGCAGTAGGTACAGATACAATACCGGGAGATTTACTAAAATGCTTGAACCACAATGGAATAGGAGAAATATTGAGGTTATGTAATAAAATGACAGTGGTGAATGGCCTGAGGACTTTTTGACAACAGTAATGATTCCATTACCAAAAAAACGAGGAACCAAGAAATGCAGCGAGCACAGGACAATCAGCCTCATTTCACATGCAGCCAAAGTGATGTTAAAAATAATTAATAAAAGACTTGAAAAAGTAATAGAGGAGAATCTCGGCGAGGAGCAGTTTGGCTTTAGACGGAATACGGGCACCAGAGATGCAATAGGACTCCTACGAATCTTGGGAGAAAGGTTTATTGAAAAAGGAAGAGACCTATATATGTGCTTCATCGATTTAGAAAAGGCATTTGACAATGTGGTTTGGGACAAGCTGGTGACTGTTATGAGGGAAAAGAGAGAGGACTGGAAAACCAGAAGACTTATAAACTCATTATACCGTAATCAAAAAGTTTCAGTTAAAGTGAGAGGAGAAAGTAGAAATTGGGTCAGACTAGGGAAAGGAGTAAGACAAGGATGCTGTTTATCACCTACTCTTTTCAACCTGTACTTGGAAAATATGATTGACCAATGCTCATTAGATGACAAAGGAGCAGAAATTGGAGGAAGAAGAGTAGGGTGCTTGAGATTTGCTGATGACATGGTCCTTCTAGCCACAGGGGAAAAAGAATTACAGGATTTGGTGGACACCATTGCAACTAACGGAAAAAAATATGGAATGAAAATTAACACAAATAAAACAAAAGTATTGGCAATAGGAGGAAATAAGGAAATAAAAATTGCGCTGAATGGAGAAACACTAGAACAGGTGCAAAATTTTAAGTATCTTGGAAGCAGGATAGACACCGACTGGAAGTGCACCACAGAAATTAAAACAAGGATAGCAATGGCAAAAGAGGCGTTTTATAGGAAAAGGAGAATCTTCTGCAGCGGTCTGGACGGAGAACTCAGAAACACTCATAAAATGTCTTGTATGGAGTGTTCTTCTATATGGCACTGAAACATGGACTATGAGGAAAAAAGACAGAGAAAGGCTGGAGGCTTTTGAGATCTGGACATGGCGGAAGATGGAAAGAATAAGTTGGACGGACAGAGTAAAAAATGAAGAGGTACTGAGAAGAGTGGGAGAGAAAAGACAGTTACTAGATATAGTAAAGAGAAGAAAAAGAAATTGGATTGGGCATATAGTAAGGAAGAATGACGGACTGATAAAAACAGTTTTAGAAGGTTATGTAGAAGGGAAAAGGAAGCGAGGAAGGAAGAGATTCCAGATACTGGATGACATGATGGACGGTACAACATACAGCAGCCTTAAGAAGGAAGCAATGGATCGCAGAAAATGGAGAGGCAAAGGACTTGCTAATATAGCAGATAACTGTTGATGATATTATCCCATCTTTCGGATAGCATACGAATCCCGTAGCGGAAGAACTGGGCGTCTTTTGTGGGGATCCATGAATCGATTCAATTTTGCACTTGTTCATATGATCGGAAGCGCTGGTCAGCCAGACTGTATGCCACTGATCGTAAAAGGTGGTAGTCAGAAAGAGCAACGTATGGAGAACACGGCGGGAGGGATAGGACTTCTCATTTCAATGTTTCCATGTATATTTTGACGGGTTTTGCGACATGGGGTCGAGCACTACCTGCTGCAAAATTACCTTTACATGTCTATGGCTGTACCGTGGCCGTTTGTGTTTCAGTGCTGGGCTCGAACGCATCAATTGCTTCAGATAGTGATGTCCTGTGACTGGCTTAGTCTATTTCAGTAGCTATGAAATCGTTCTGTCTTCCATCACGATGCCGGTCTTCGACATCAAAATGACCGTTCTTAAGGCGTTGAAACCATTCTCTGCACGTTCTTCGACTAATAGTTCCCTCATCATTGATCTTACCCAGCATTTTAAGAGCCATAGCCGCAGATTTCTTCATGTTAAAGCAGAAAATTAAAACTTCCCGCAAATGGCGAGAGATGGGTAAGTAGGTTGACGTACTTAATCGAGAATAACCTTATGATGCAATCAGAAATCGACTAATATTTTTATGGCATTATGTTTACAGATGCCTAAGGTTATTGTATTACACCTATGACCAGCCACCTGAACCCCAGTTGCCGCTACTGCCGTCTATTGCAACACGGCGGAAGCAAAGTTGTAGACCTAATAAAAGAGATGTTATGAATGATAAATTAAATAATGGCAAAACATATCTTCTGCACACTGTCATTGCCCTATCTAGTACTGGGTTACTGAAACAAATTTATCAAAGATCTGTGAAAATCTTATGGCGTATACTCAGTCATTTTCTTCACATACTTCACGATTTTTTTAATTCACTGCGATAGCTCCAGAAGGGTAACATAAGAGAGTTGGGAAACCTGATGTTCCGAGATTGCATCTCTAAGTAATACAATTACGATAGCCCGTTGTAAAAGGCACGTAAATGATTTATACGCTGATAAGGAACGGTTTACATTACAAAAAGAACAATTACTTTTGACAGTTTGAGTGTGTTGTTCTGTTTGAGTATTACAAAATTTCTCGAAACTTGTCTCCTTTACTTACTCTGTAACTAGAAGGTGCATCCTTTTCAAAAGTCTTAGAGAAGATCCAGGTGACAAGTAACTGTGTAACTTCCTATTTTTGTAAGGAAACTATATTACTTACGAAAAATAATTTTCATAAAAAATACTTGAATTGTTAGTGTGTTATCTTTGTATGAGGGAACACAGATGTTGGACTGGGAATATGAAAAAAACTGGGCACTTCATTTATCGTGGAAACATATTTACTATGTCATGCTGGACTACTAACGACAAATCACTGCTGGAACCGCCCACATCTAAAAACTTTGAATGAGAAACTGTAGCCGGCCGAAGTGGCCGAGCGGTTCTAGACGCTACAGTCTGGAACCACGCGACCGCTCCGGTCGCAGGTTCGAATCCTGCCTCGGGCATGGAAGTGTGTGATGTCCTTAGGTTAGTTAGGTTTAAGTAGCTTTAAGTTCTAGGGGACTGATGACCTCAGAAGTTAAGTCCCATAGTGCTCAGAGTCATTTGAACCTTTTTTTTTGGGGGGGGGGGGGGTAACTGTAGGTCAGAAATGAAACTGAGACTGACATTGTGATTAAATGTTGTTTTTCAAACGAAACGCATTAAAATTTATTTTGCGGTATACAGAACATAACAAAGAATATCACAGCATTCAACTCTTTAAGATGCTCATATATTTCTCCAGAAATCCATCCGTTCCTTGAGGACGTCCTGACGTGTTCTAAACTCCAGTTCCATATCCAGATAGTATTCGCCGTCAACGTTTCCCACACCACTGGACTTCCAGATGGCGCCGGATCACTGGAATACGAAAAACAGCCATGTGATAAATCGTACATACCTGTAGGAGGCAAAACGTACAATGACGATGCTGTCCTTGAACTTCGACATATGCACTTAACTTTTACGTGTGCCGAAATGGAAACGAAATTTTTTAAGTTACGACATAATGCCATGATTAACAATATAATCCTTACCACGAACGCGGCAGAAACTGATTATCTGAGAGTACACTGGGGCTATGGAATTATGAGAAGACAACTCGTATCGCGGAGTCATGTTCTTGCCACAAACAGCAATTGAAGGCCAATATCAGTTGCAGAGATTAAGAATCGCTAGATGTTTAACAGCTTGCCCTTCTGGTGTTCGTGGCAACAATTATTGACTTTAGGTTCAACGTCCAGGAGATTCAGGCGAGAATAACCAAGATTCTTTGACCGTTAGTTTTTGTCGTGGTCTATGGTGACCAGAATGCGATACCATCAAATCACGATGAACTCTTACGAATACGCTGAAATATTGGCGTCATTGAGAACTATACGCTGAAGACTTCTGGAAGGTGGCATGCAATTGAGCCGATGTAACGCATTCTTCCCGTCACAGGAGAAAGATTTTTCAAATGGCTCTTATCATGTGCACTGCACTAAGGTCGATGACAGACGTTCTCCTATTGGGTGAGTCTGTTTCATTATCAAAGCTATCGTGTTTTTATGTAGCGAGAAGTTTGTCAAACACCTGTGAAAAGAATGTGTCAAGGAGGCAGTGAACGTATGTTGCTGATTTGGTTCATGCCGAAGAAAATGGCATCCTTGTACAAAAGACAAGCATCACGGAAACACCTGTGGTCGCTGTAGAAAACATTTTATTTCCAGGAAACTAGTCATTGTTTAACAGTGTAGCAAGTGTAAGGAAGGTTTCTAGAGGATAAATACATGATTCTATCTAGTTTCAGAATCTGTGATACACACATGCATCTATTATACATTTTCCAGCGATCATCTAGTGAAAAATCGAGAGCCTATTACAGTGTTAATCGCACTGTCCAAACGAAATCGTACCACAAACGTGGTCAGTTTATTGTACAGACTTCTGCACTTGGGGGATGCTAGATTATGTGTAACACAATAGAAGAACGCATATGGAACAGATCTTGACGCCAAAGAACCTTCCTTAAAGGCGATGTAGTATTAAGCCATGACTTGCAGATTTCTGCTTACCTGACATTATTTATCTGGAAATAAGTACTCAGTACAGTAGCACTTGCTGGTTCTACGATCCCGTTATTTAAAAAGACTCAAACTGTGCAAAACTGTCTACAGAAAAAGTTTCTGTAAGTCGACAAAATATCGACAGCACAGCGTTCGTCTGGTAGGTGAATATATTCAACAACAAACATTTCAGCGCCAGAAACGATCAGCATGATTCCCAACAATAATACCGTAGGGCACGTTTGGAATGATCCCATGAGACATGCTGCCCTCACAGTCGTTCGTTAAAAACCCTTGCCGGAGAGCAGCTCTGTATGCCGTTGATCATTCATTCATACTACGGAAGTTGTTGGTATCTTATTGCTGTATTGGTACTCCAGTTAATCAAACACGGGTATCAGAGTTATTTCTGCTGTAGTAGACTGGCACGCTATTTTTATACCTTTCAAAGTTTTTATGTGTGAACATGTGGTCTTTAATTCAACTGGCCTCTAATATTGTATTCATAATGTGTCTTGGCGTTGTTCATCTTCATCACAATTGATAAATAAAACTTAGATTTTCATTTTTATTCGGAGTTTCTCTTTGTTTCATATAAATTTGTATCAGTACCACATTGTTTGAAAGAAATCAACGAATGCAGTCTCACTACGCGTCCACTGGCCGTATCTGGAGTTCCTATGATGAAATCATTTATCAGAGTATACATGTAGGTTTCACTGAATCACAACTCTTAAACGTACAAATTTTATTTATGAAGCAACTGATAATGACCACCTGCTGAAATAAGCTAATACTGTGAGATAAATCACTGGCAAAAGAAGTTATTGATTTTTAACGTTCTGAGTAGTCTAATATGGTAAAACGGCTATAACCATCAAAAAATGCAAAGCTTCATTCCTTGTAGAGCAACCTTCAGCTAAATGTTGATGTCTGGTTGCCAGATATCAATGGTTGTAATACATCCAGATTGTAAGCTTTCCATTTTTCAGATACAGTAAATCAGAGTATTAGGTCTTAAAATATAGATTAGTCTACCTTGTGCACCCCAGACCATATTAACTCTTTCGATAATTTCTTTCTGTATCCGTTGAGTCGTCTTCTGTTGCCCCAAGTAAAAAACATACAGCAACAACTGTACAAATTCATTGTTCATCTGAAGTATTTTCTTTTCCATGTGTTGGCCATAGATACAGTTAATATTACTGTAATTGATTTTTAGGTCAACACTCAGAGGTGCACTTCTAGGTTTCCACATTGGTTGCTGAATTTTATTTGCACGAAAAGCAAACACCATAATGTTGTCACCTAAGCAAAGGTGGTTTACGTGTGTTTCATTAACACAGGTTCTTTCTTCGATTCAGCAGTTCAAAGACCTGAAAACTTCCACTTGGACTGATGAGAATAATTTGGGTCACAAAATTCTGTTATTCCCTAACCTGGTTCCTTATCTGTTTCTGAATTTTCCACTTCCCTGATGTTAAATGGAGGCGGTTTACTGACTCATACATCCTTCAGTGTACAAATGTAACCTGTAACGTTTCTCAAACGCATCGTCCTTTATGGAGAGATGGTTGATAGGTTCAAAAGTTTTTGCCTCGCGAAGTACCATAATTACAGAATTTTCCCAGTTTTCTAGAACTGTATACCGTAAGCAATTCGGCAAGTTCTTCTTGTATTATTTCACTTTCTGCATTTCTATTGCAACATCAACATCTCATCATCACATCGTTATTTTCCTTATTGCCCTTGTTTCAGATTCATCTCTTAAACACGATGTTGCTAACTACGTCATCTCCCATCTTAAGCAATGGAATGTGACGTTTATCCAGCATTGCTTCCTGCTTGTTTTCTCCATACCATTTCACTATTTTCTGTTGTTTCTTTTTTGCAAACTGACACTGTTTTCTCTCGCATACTCTCCAGTGTATTTGCGCATAATTTAGATTAACCCAGAACATTCTGTAAAATTCCGTTTATCATTTGCTGCAAAGTCTCGCCTCTTTCATTGCTGGCTTGTTCCACTTGAGATTTTCGTTTCTTTAATTTTCTTCATATCTGAAGTACCTTTCTTGTCTGCAAAAGAATCTTTGTTATATAATGTCCTCTTTCAGCAATGTATATCTACATTTACTTTGACGCTTCATGTAATAAAACTCCCTTTTCATATAAATCATCATAGTATACATTTATGATTTGGTGTTTGATGAGCGATTATTACCAGATTTTGTATTTATTTTTGCTTCAGTTCTCGTGTGGCTAACATAATTTAAAACTGTAAAATGGCTCAGGGTCATCACATACTATACATTTTGTTTATTGTGTCCTAAAATATAGTCAGTTTTATTTTAATTTCATTTGATTCTTATCATGGCCATTTACTACGTGTTTCCTGGTGGAGAATGTGTTAACGGGAAACATGAAAATTTTTGTAATACATATCATCCTCACTTGTAACATACCCAAAATTTCCCCCGGAAGATGCCTTATTTTTTGTCCTAATTTCTCATTAAAATCTCATTTTTATTCGTAATAGGATTTACTGCTCTGTCTTCTACATCACTATAAGAAAATCGTGTATTGCAGCGGTAAACAACGAAACCATCTGATTATGTTCAACATCTGCTGCGAGGAAATGTTGTGCGACTTAAACGATGTTATCTTACAGCAAACCCGGTAAGTATATTTGCAGAATACGAACATTTCGGTAAAAGACTTGAATGATTTCCATAAAATCTCTATTGTTTACTTTTAAAACGTATCGGGTTATTTTTTCCGAAATCTGTTCAATGTCCATAACTTTTTGTGAAGTTTGTGTTGTAAATCCAGCCTGCACTGTATTTTCCTGCCTGCTATGTGCCTCCATAATGAAACATAAGTTCTAATTTTTATATCTTTCGTCTGTAGGATTTTTGATTACTCCACTATGTACCATTGCCAATCGATTTTAATTATTCCTCTTCCAACTTTGTTAACACATCTTTGGAGCTAGCGGTCATGCGAATTATTGTTCGTAAAAGAAATGTGATTGTAACACTGTTATTTCTAAGGTACATGTTTTAACAGTGTTGGCTGCAAACGCAACGAATTGTGCCCCGCGGCCTGAATTCCTTCATCCACTGCTATCAATAGCCTGTCACCCAGACTGAAATGATGAAGACCCAGGAACTTGCACACGTTATCAGGGCCTCCGATGACCTAACCTAAACTACACCAGCCTGCCAGGAAGCGCATTGTTTGCACAAACTCATACTAGACGTCGGCAGAACTGTGTTCACTGCAGTTTCAACCCACACCTGAGTGCTTCTAAATTACAATGCCGAGTTTGCATGGCAATCAGTTTTTATGTCATTAATGATACATTTAGATCAGATATGAACATTTATCTATAGCTTGATAAAGAATGAGCCCTTCTTCCTTTTCTTGTGCCTTTGTCCCGCATCTGCGTTGGATCGGCTTGGTTACTAACGCATTTCTTTGATATTGCTCATTTAAGGGGTGGCCGGATGCCCTTTCTTTCGCAGCCCCATCACCCTCCCCGCCCCCCTTCCACACACACACACACACACACACACACACACACACACACACACACACGCGCGCGTGACGGAATGTATATTTCCAACTGTCTGCGCGTAGTGTTTTTCACGTGAAAGTGTGTGAAAGTTTCGGTACCAGCCTGGTATTCACCTGGTTGGGTGTGGGAAACCATCTAAAAAGCAGTTCCAGGCTGGCCGACACACCGACCCTCGTCCTTAATCTGATGGCCACATACTTGATTCAGACTGGTGCAAGTCACCGTCCCTGAAGCGGCACTTCAATACTCATGGCTCTGTTGTGAATGAGAACTGCTCGAATTTAGAATTTGGTTCCTAAGGTAACACAGAACAACTTGTTACCAGGCACGTTTTGTATGTGGTGCCTCAGAAGCCGTGGTCGCTAATGCATCTTATTCCTGCTACTTACTGTTCAGAGGAGGCCGATTCGAATCAATTCAATTTATTTCCAGAAATTTTAGACCTGATATCTCGAAACTCTAAATAGGTCGCACATATTTAATAATCAACGTAATATACAATGTTTTACATTATGCATATAGTAACAGGTTGTTTTAATAGCAACCATTGCTAATATCAGTGTAGAAATAAAACAGAATATTGAAACAAAGAATCAATTGAAAAATAACAAACAGTAAAAAGAAGTAATTCGCGTTCCCAGTGAATAATTTGCTGGCAGCCTCTGAATAACTGGAGGTTTACGGTCTAACAACTACTATACGTACTTCTAAAGCTGTTGTTGCTACACTATTCTACATCGCCCAGACGGGTATGTGTGCGCTCGGCAATCCTTGAGCTGCCATATACTCATGTGCTATAGCATTCTTCGTATATATATACTTAGGTCTCTCTTAATTAAATGTATATGTGCCTGTCATTTATAATGGAGCAAACTCTTCTTTAAATTTGCCGACGTTTTTTGATATTCAGAGTGTCCACTTGATTTTATAGACTGAAAGTTAAGCAGTTACCTTTTAGATATTCGATGTGCAATCATATTAACTGTAGTCCACAAGTTTCTGTCACTTACATTTGATTTCAGATCGCATTCTAATAGTCTGCAGTCGCTCTCTTCCTTAAACATCCAACAACCACCACCACCACCTAAAAAAGGAAAAATTTGAAGACGATATAATCAGCGGAACCATCCCGTCAACATTCACAGATTTGTGTGTTACTACATCTCACTCTACGCGACTGTTGGGATATGAACCGTGACCTGTTAAAAGTTGCAACATAACTCGAGTAGGAGCAAGGTCGTACAGTTTGGACCAGTTCCTCAGGCGTGAGAATATGCTGTAAACCCGCCTTGCAGTGCTCCTAGTGTTCCAGTCAGACTGCAGTTCATGTAACTTCCGAGCTCGTAAATATCCTTTATTAGTAAGGTGAGTCATGTGACCCGTATACACGATCACATTGTCCACACTCCAACCAATACAGCGGTGCCCTGTAATGTACCGCGATATCTATCAGACCTATCCCAAGAATCAACAGCAATCCCTCAGCCGGTGTAGAGCGAAAGACACCTGTGAGCCAGAGAAACTTGCTCCACTGAATTCGTCGGAGTATTGTTTCGTGGCTACCTTGTGGAAGGCGATACGCCAGAAAGCTGGCAGCGAAGCCCACAACGCAACGACGTGGAGGATAGCTTCTCAATATGACCACACCACATGAGACGGTAATTTTATAGTCAGCAGTGCGAGTACGGGCAGTCGTATGCATGATTTTAGCTGCTTTCTGAGTAACAGATTTTACATTTCCTAGAAAGTCTCTATTATCGTCTAGAAGAATGCTTAAATATCTACAAAGAGTTTTGCGTATTACAGGGATTCCTTCAAGCCTCTCTTTGGCAAGAGAAACTTTTCTCTTCAGAAGGATGTGTGCGGTCTTATGAACATCAATAGTCAGTTTGTTGCCCTTGCAGCAATGTTGCATCTGAGAGAGCACATCATTCGTCTTTGCCTCAAGTCTCGCCCTGCAGTCTGCAGACACAGCTACTAGAATGTCATCTGAGCTTGCAACAATACGTTCAGTAGCGTCTACTCATCTAACAGATTTGGGGAAATTGGTCCGAAGTTTTGTCAATGGGTCTGCCACCTCCCTATCGTTAGAATTGGGGTTCGTGTCTGGTCCCGATGAGTTGCTTGCAAACAGATACTGAGTTTCCCCTGCATGAATCATACCTGCAAAACATTTTGACAACAAATACTAAGATCCCAATACAACGGACCACTTATGGAGCCGGCCTCTGTGGTAAAGCGGTTCTAGGCACTTTAGTCCGGAACCACACCTCGGACGTGGATGTGTGTGATGTACTTAGGTTAGTTAGGTTTACGTAGTTCTAAGTCGAGGGGACTGATGACCTCAGATGTTAAGTTCCATAGTGCTGAGAGCCATTTGAACCATTTATGGAGCCATGAGGACCGCACTTGGAAATCTTTTTGATTATATTGCTCTGCCCCGCAAGCCACTGGATGTGGGGAAGGGATTCCCATCGCCATTTTCTGCCGTTTGGGGTGAAAAGGTTATGGCGTACGTTTCTTCATCACCAAATTCCACATCGATGTCCTGGGTTAAGTCCCAAAATTCACTGGAGTGTCTAATGGAGAGAAGGCATGAAGGACTTGATGGTGATGCGCCCCCTGAAATTGTTACTTTGGATAATCGCTCCACTGAAAGTGTTACTTTCGGGGACCCTCCTGGTACTATTCGAGAGGATTAAGTTATTTGCCAACACGACGTTTCAATCTCTCCCTTCTTTTTCATGACACTCATCAACACAAACTCCGCACCATACAAACACCCGTGCCAAACGCAAATCCGGCCAATTACCTTCAAAATACCTTAAATGTAAGCCTTCCAAGTAATCAAATTAGAAAAAAAAGGCTTCGACTAGGCCCTGAGACACAAGGACAAATAAAATTATCTGTCTGTAGGTCAGCTCATCTCTCTAGAATGTCTGATACACGTAACTGATATCAACAGAGACAACCAAAGATTTCAGTTCAATAAAAGTTGTTAGTGAAGGCATTTCTTCAAAACTTGGCTGGTGGACTGTCTTCTTAACTATCTTATCATTTCACATCATACTACAATAAACGTTTCGTTTCCAGTGACTAAGCATTCTTAGTCATGATTATTATACTGTTATTGGTACACAATTTATGGTATGTTCTTGATAATATTTTAAATACCACTAGTTAACAAACTTTTCAAGTGATTATTGATTTAGGAATCTATTGCTTGACAAAATTAAATAAGTATTGTCATGCCTTACCTGTATTTGGGGAAGTTGGTCCAAAGTGTTGTCAACAGGTGTGCCACCTTCCCATCGTTGGAATTGGGGTCCGTGTCTGGTACCGATGAGTTGCTCGCAAACAGATACTGAGTTTCCCCTGCATGCATCATACCTGCAAAACATTTGAAGAACAAACACAGGTGGGAATATAATAGTGCAAGCTTCCGTGGCCAGAGTCAGTTGACATGAAAGTTTACTGGTGTGCCGGTAGGGAGTGTGGCCGTGAGGGTGTGGATCTTGCTGTTGGTTTTACTGTACAAATATAAATTCTTCATTTACTAATAAAAACGCAATCTCAATATTACACTTCATTGTAAGAGGAGTTTCACCACTGCTGGCCACAATACAATTTAATCTCCAGGTATATTTCATCACATCTGGCAATAAGAAACAAATCTTTTGTCTTACAACTCGTAGTAAAAATTTTTGCTGTAATCTTTCATGCACATAAAAAAAACAACACTGCCCATATATATACTACAAGCTGACAAACCTGGTGTTGCCCAAGTATTCATTCTGCCAATTTTCTATTAGAAACGAAAGCAAAAAAGAACTGTTTTTGTAGTGTTCATTTTAAATCCCTTTTGTGTTATATATAAGATTTTCGGGACTAGTGCAGCAGGGGATACAACCCGTCGGCTTTGAACAATGACGTCACAAGTCGCCAGAGAGCATCTATTACAGAGATGAAAGAGCTGAGGAGAATGTTGAGAAACAAAGGAATGCGAGAGAGATAAACATTGATCTCGTCAAAAGCATAAGTGTTTTTTGACTTAAAAAAAAAATCTCACGAGATAGAATAAACTGATCCTACTTTATTAAGCAATATCTTGTCAAAAGCCGAGAAGCGATTGTTCTTAATGTTCCAGCTCCCTTCAGTACGTAATAAGTGTTTTTTACTTAAAAAAAAAAAATCTCACGAGATAGAATAAACTGATCCTACTTTATTAAGCAGCTCCCTTCAGTACCTAATAAGTGTTTTTTGGCTTTTTAAAAAAAAATCTCACGAGATAGAATAAACTGATCCTACTTTATTAAGCAATATCTTGTCAAAAACCGAGAAGCGATTCTTCTTAGTGTTGTAGCTCCCTTCAGTACCTAATAAGTGTTTTTTGGCTTTAAAAAAAAAAATCTCACGAGATAGAATAAACTGATCCTACTTTATTAAGCAATAGTGTTTTTTGGCTTTTTTTAAAAAAAATCTCACGAGATAGAATAAACTGATCCTATTTTATTAAGCAATATCTTGTCAAAAGCCGAGAAGCGATTCTTCGTAGTGTTGTAGCTGCCTTCAGTAGCTGATAAGTGTTTTTTGGCTTAAAAAAAAAATCTCACGAGATAGAATAAACTGATCCTACTTTATTAAGCAATAGTGTTTTTTTGGCTTTTTTTAAAAAAAATCTCACGATATAGAATAAACTGATTCTACTTTATTAAGCAATATCTTGTCAAAAGCCGAGAAGTGATTCTTCGTAGTGTTGTAGCTGCCTTCAGTAGCTGATAAGTGTTTTTTGGCTTAAAAAAAAAATCTCACGAGATAGAATAAACTGATCCTACTTTATTAAGCAATAGTGTTTTTTCGGCTTTTTTTAAAAAAAAATCTCACGAGATAGAATAAACTGATCCTACTTTATTAAGCAATCAGTAAAGAAACGAAATTGAAACATAACAGCAAAAGCTTATTAGAACACAGAACTGCTTTATTATCTATGCCTCGAAGTGAAGACATTAAGATCTATGACTAAGGAATGACGTCATTGTTCAAAGCCGACGGGTTGTATCCCCTGCTGCACTAGACCCAGATTTTCATGGTGTTTAAAATGAACGTTTTGGAAGAAATCGAAATGTATATACACTCACAGAAAAACCCGGATAAAATATTAAACGAACAAACGTAACTAAAACACAAAAATTTTCTAGGTAACTTAACTGAAATCGTACAGCTCGATTCGGATTGGTCGTAATAAAAGGATAACACAGATATATACACACTACAAAAACATAACAAAGATTATAATACCACGCCATAGATAATGATAAATGAATAAATAAATTGTAACCATACAGCATCGCTGGATTAGCTATAAACCACACTAGAATATACAAACGGTAAAAGACCTATCTTACATCTCTGAACAACAGCAATTAACAGAGATTAAGATAGATATTTAAAAACTTACCTGCAGTTGGAAAAGACCTACGCAACAGTAAGATTATAAGACAGCGACAGCACAACAGTGCAATATGGAAGTAAGTACTAGCACACAGTAAATTGTTGTTAGTAGTAACGTTACAAATTTTAAGGAAGCGTATTTGGTTGCAGATAACCTGAATATGGCTATAAAGCCGAAATAGGCCTATTGCTATTTAACACGTCTAGCAACAATTGTAGCAGCATTGTGGTACTTTACTGTCTTTTATTTTATTTATATTGAATTGTTTCGGCGTCATATAGGCCCCTACGTTGCTTCGGGGGTTTTAAACTGTTCTCTGCTATATTGCTTTATGAAATTCGAAGAAACAAAACTGACAACTATATACTGAATACTACGTCACACTGAAAAGAAGATGCTGTAGATTTAGTCAGCTAGCAGTATTAACCAATAATTAAAGTTATGCAGGATTACGATTATTGTCACGTGTGGAAAAATTAAGACTGCACACAAGAAAGTACACCTTGCAATAAAGGTTTTATTAGAACTACGAAATTTTCGGTAATACTTTGGACATCATTAATACCACACTAAATGTAATCATTATGCTTCTCAGGAACAAAAGATATTTACATGCAACAGTAACGTCTCAAGACAAACACATACCATAATCCGTAGAGGCAGTTCCATAGTACTCGAAGAAATAGGAGTGAACAGGTAGGCTGTTGGAGTTGGCTACGGTCCTAGCGAAGGAGTCTGCTGATTGTATGAAGTACAAGTCTGAAAAGAACTGCAGATAAACAATTACTCTTTAGAAACACTTGGGAGACAGCAGAAAATTGCCTCAACACATACAATGTAGCACTTGAGACGTCTGTCCTGATCATGTTTCGCAACAAGCGTACAAAAGGAAACACCGCTTATTCGGAGTGCTACTGAATTAGCATGAAGGAGAACGAGCGCCTCGAATCTCCATCCGGTCATCCATGCTTAGGTTTACTATGATTTTCCAAAATGGTTAAAAATGAACGCCGGGATGATTCCTTTGAAAAGGATGCGGTCGATTTCCTCAAAGGTCTATTCAGAATTCTTCCTTACACCTCTGATGACTTTGTAATTGACGGACTACTGAAGACTTCTTCTCGTCTTTTCCGAGCAAACGTTTACAGCAACCCCAGATGAATGTAATGCAGAGCTTCCAGAATAACACTCGCTAGGAAAGCGGTGGACAGCTTGCACTGACGTAAACATGAAAGACAAAAAATAAGCGCATTTTCGGCTTATATAACACAGTGTAGCCGTATTCAGTGCTAGAAATTTGGTCCTAATCTTTATAGCAGGTTTTCTTTACTAATAACACGAAGTATAATGCTTTGTCTGACTTCTGTGGTACCTCTCTCTATTTTTATACGGCAAATATGAGTAGAGATTGGTTTTGTCGTCATCCGTTGACACCTGAGCTCGCTGAGAATATTGTCGTTCTTCAGCTGCCTTTATTTTCCGGTTCCTAGATTTATGTGTCAGCGTTAGTAATAAAACCTTTTATAATTGTTAATTCAAGCTCTTCCACTGAGTTAACTGAAAATTTTATTACAGTAAAAGAAGTGAAGATTATTGCGTGTCACGAACGGTGCTTCCGGCATGCCATTGTATCTTACTACTCTGTTCTGACGAAAAGAGTTTTCGTACTAGCCATATCGCATTTTTTTGCAGCAAGTGTATGTTTCTCAGTTTGTTAAAGATCTGAAAACCATGCAGGCATCTATTGCAGTATACTTTACCACTATCGTTTGCTACATATATCTCACAACCACACGCTATCTCACTAACATACAAGCATAAAAACACCTATCATAGTTTTTATTTGTGTTATTTTATGTGAAGATATTTTTTTTAGATTGATTGAGTAACTCACAGCATTATCTCGACACCCTCATCAAGCGTTATGTTTTATAGTAGCAAACGCAGCCATGGCCTACCGAGGACATAGCGATCATTGTAAACAGTATTCAGATAAAACACCCACTGGTGTTTGCTTGTGGTACCGAGCGGTACTTCTAATCCCGCTGCGTCCGGGGTACTCTGACGGTGCTCACGTCTGAGAAGCGAAACCAGTTGTAGTAAAGCAAATAGTTTGCGATCTGTAGTTATATTATCTGAGTATTAGTTACAGAGTAGTTTGTAAATCCTGACTTCGGTAGTAGATAAAATTAAATCCTTAAAGTAGAAAAGGCAATGAGAGTTGGAAAATTTCTGTAGAAACTGTTCAGGTAGAAGACGTAGTAGAAGAAGTAGTAAAGCAGTGATAACAAAAATATAGGAAACATAAAGTCTTCGTAATATCTTATTATAGCAAAGGAGATAACTATACTTAAAAGGCCTTTCCGTAATTTTATGATTTCATGACTTGTTAGCAACACTGTTTTATTGCTCTCACTATCATACTTTCAACACTTGCCGATGTTTAGGAGAAGAATACAATGATTCGTTTTGTTTTATTTTCTGTTGAGTTCAGCGGCTTCGTCCTTTTCAATTACCAAGTCTTGATTTCTTTATCTCCATGATGTGAAAGCATGGGTGTGTATTTTCGAATGTTCGGAGTACATTAGTCAGAGAAGTTTCTTCCCCCCGCCACTCTACAACGACAAGTAGCCAGGCCGACCTTCCGCTTTAAACTCCTTTCTTCTCAGTTTAAGCTCCAGAGATGTCCACTAAAATAGTGTGTAGTGAATCATGAGCCTTCCCCGTCTTGGTGTTTTTTCAGTAAAAAAAACATGCCGGGTATAGCTTTCCTGGTTTTCTGTTTTACTCGATTGGCTAGCCTAGGGGCGCTATGCCTTTGCCTTAAGAAAAAAGCGAGGCCGCTTCCACAACGGACGAGCGGAAGCTGGTCTCTTGGATGGGGACTCTCTTCCTGCAGACTCCATCGAGCGAGTGTCGTTTTTCGCCAGGAAAATGGTCTTAATATTAGTCTGACTGTGTTGTGTGAGTTAGGTTGTTGCTAGATTTGAAAGTGTCAGCACTTCAATTTCAGTTGCTGATCAATAATATTCCCGCTGAATACCAACAGATTCGTATGCAAAATAAGATATCGTGTTCATGGTTTGTTGTTCGTCCTATCTGTCAATAACTTTCGCGTTTCGCGTCTTGACTCAGTTAGCCAGTGCTGTTAGTTTAGCGGAGTGATAACTGAACGAAATTCTTAACGGCAGCGAAATTATGGTAGTGGAGTGGACTTTGAATCTGTTATGAACGGCCGGCAGGTGTGGCCGAGTGGTTCTAGGCGCTTCAGTCTGGAACCGTGCGACCGCTACGGTCGCAGGTTCGAATCCTGCCTCGGGCATGGATGTGTGTGACGTCCTTAGGTTGGTTAGGTTTAAGTAGTTCTAAGTTCTAGGGGACTGATGATCTGAGATGTTAAGTCCAATAGTGCTCAGAGACATATTTGTTATGAACGACCGCCGCAAATGTGTTTCATAGTCCTAGGGTTGCACTTGTTTCTTGAGTTCTAATTATTATTTATTCCTTAGAAGACTTAAACGTCAACTTTCATTGAGGACGTGGTTCTCCCAAGTGGGCACACGAAATCGACTCTAATGCTTCAGACTGACACCAACTCTGCACGACCTTGCAAGATTTTTCTGATATTCTAGAGTGGCGAATGCTTTAAACTTACATCAATAACAGCTTGCATGTCGTCCATGGAGAAGCCTTCGTCCCGAAAGTAGAACTGCTCCAGCTGTTCAGCCGCACGAGTCCGCTGTTCCTCCGTGGGCAGTGGCAGCTGGGAGCCGATCAGCATTGTGAAGTTGTCCTTCATGTCCGCGATCTTTGCTTCGGTCACTAGAACAAACCAACAGCTCTGGAATAGCAAACGGATTCTGCGCACTACAAGTCCATAAAAGGTGCATCCAGCAGCTTCTACAGGACTAAGCAGCGAAGAGTTTCTGATTCCTGTGGCGTGCACTTACATGTTTCTTTAAATTCCGGAACTATCAATGTCGGTTTCACACGTTAGCCTGGTGTTTCTGTTGCAAGTCTGTAGACATCTGGTCTGTACTGGCATCTGATTATTTCCGTTCTTCTTTTTCCTTGCCTTGTCAATACTACACGAAGATCAGCACAGAAAACTAAAACAACCACCAACAAGATAATAAATGAAAAGTGTTATGATCTGCCCTACGATGGTCATTAATGACTTTAGAACTTTCCATGCTCCACTTTCGATATTGGCAACTGAAGAAGCTGCGACGACCAGTAGCCAAATGGATCAGAGTCAAGCTTTGTTCAGAAGTGTGCATTAATCGAGCTTTATTGTGAACCGAGTACTACAGTTACATACAATCTCTTGAATCCACTGTATGGTGCAGGGTGGAGGGTACCACATACCGTTACTAGTCGTTACCTTTCCTGTTCCACTCGCAATTAGAGTGAGGGAAGAACGACTGTCTATAAGCCTCCTTATCACCCATAATTTTTCTCATCTTATCTTCGTGGTCCTTAAACAAAACGTACGTTGGAGGAGGTAGAATCGATCTGCAGCCGCCCTCAAATGGCGGTACTTTATATTTCCGCAGTAGTGCCTCGAGAAAGAGTATCATCTTCCCTCCAGGGTTTTCTATTTGCGTGTCTGAAGCATCTCCATGATTGTCGAGTGGTGATCGTGCCTACTGGTCAGAAATCTTGCTTCGATAATTTTCTTTATTCCGATTTGCTGGAGATCGAAAACACTCGCTCAGTACTCAAAGCTAAGTCGCACTGCGTTCTACACGCCATCTCCATTATAAATGCTGTTGTGGGGTCGGGGTCGAACCCAGGACTCCAGATGGCAGAGCTGAAGCCGGGACCCACCACGCCGTATTTCGTCAGGAGGCCGAGCAAGTTAGCGTCAGGGGGTAGTGCAGAGCGATACAGCGGTATTCAGTAGCATTTCTTTATTCAGCTAATTTACAGTATCCGAAGGGTGCAGCGTAGTGTTGGTGTGCCACCCGCAACGCTGTCCCGCGAGTCCAGCTGGCTCAGCAACTCCTGGTATGCTGACGCTGCTGCTGCCGTCATCAAGGCTGTTCAGCTCGAAGTCGGCTGCGCTGTCCCCCGTCGCCCCCCGCCGATGTGTTGCGTCTTGCGCCGCATAGCTGCCCGCGATTCCATAGAACGCTACAGTCCCTGGTCCTCACCACCTTCCACTCTGTTTGGCCTGTTCTGTCCGACCATGGGACAAAGGCGGATGTACTGGTCACCTGTGGTCCTTGGGCCGTCGCTGCTCCCAGGACAGGACCATCCCTCAGCCCGCGCATTCCTGCACGCTGTGCCACAACTTGCTACTAGTGGTGTTTGCTGGATGGCAACACCCACCGTCGTCTCTGGCGCTGTCTCAGTGCTGCTGCGCCTCCTGCGGAGCGTACGCCTCGCCCAGACCCCGTTACGCCAGGTGGGAAGCGAACGTGGCCCATAGACTGGAGTGGAACCGAGCCCCTCCTGGATCCACTGCAGACCTCTGTCACTGCCCTCTTTCAGGCAGACTGTGCAATCTCCAAGTTGCAGGCTGTGGTTCCGTCCCAACCCGGTGTTGTGTCCCCAGACGCAGGATATAGACCGAACAAGTACATAGAAAGAAAGTACAAGTTTATACCAAACACTTATAACATTGCTGACAGACTGGCCCCTATAATCGTAGACCAGCACATGTCCGTGCCGACGCGTGAATGACCTGGCACACTCCGTCCCAAGCTAAAACTGCCCGTCTATTTATACTGGTTTTTCCCTCACTTCTGAAATAGTGTCAGGGAGAGACAGAAACTATGGCAGGTATAAATTCCCACAAGTCACCCACTTACAAATCGTCCTCCTGGCTCTGGCCTAGTGCCCCGCCTCATACATCGCAATAACTTAAGGCAACAATGCTGTTTCCTGCCTCATTGTTGCTCCACTCAGAACAAATCGTGCGTACAATGCCACTGTCGCAGCTCCGCGCTTGCGAGTGTCATGTTTACCTTGCCTGGCCTGCTGGCTGTCGTCTGTTACCACACTCTGCCCCAGATTTCATCGCCCAACCGGGCCTTCATTGAATGGTAAAATTTTCCTTTCCGTCGACTAGGACTGACACTAGCGCAGCAATGCACTGTCCTTTCCCAAAATTCTCCGCACAAAACGAAGCCGAGCATTCTTCCCTACTACTAACATCATGTGCTCATTCCATTTCACATCGCTTTGCAACGTTACGCCTAGATATTTAGTCGATATGATTGTTAAGCAGCACACTGGTAATGCTGTGCTAGGACTTTATAGGATTGTTGATCCTACTCATCGGCATTAGCTTACATTCTTCTATATTTAGAGCAAACTGCCATTCAGCACATCAACTAGAAATTCTGTCTAAGTCACGGTATCCTTCTACAGTCACTTAACAGCGACACCTTCCTGTAGACTGCAATGTCATCGGTAAACAGCCGTAATTTGCTGTTCACCCTGTCTGTCAGAGTGCCCTGGGACGCTCTTGACGATAACCTTGTATCTGATGAACACACGCTGTCGATGACAACGTACTGGGTTGTATTACTTAAAAAGGCTTCGAGCCACTCACAAATCCCGGAACCTGTTCCGTATGCTCTGGCCTCCGTCAACAGTCTGCAGTGGGGCACCGTGTCAAACGCTTTCCAGAAATCTGGGAACATGGAATCTGCCTGTTGCTCTCCATCCTTGATTTGTAGGCTGTGAGAAAAGGGCAAGCTGAGTTTCGCACGAGCTATGCTTTCTCAGTCAGTGCTGAAATTTGGACAGGAGCTTTTTACGTCTCAAGGAGCTTTATTGTATCCAAACTCACAATGTGTTCACCAATTTTGCAGCAAACCGAAGGATACTGGTCTGTGATTATGCGAGTCCTTTGTTTTACCTTTGTTATACACAGGAGTCACCTGCGTTTTTTTTCCAGTCGCTCGGGACATTCTTCTGGGAGAGAGATTAACGATAAATGCAAGATAAGTAAGGAGCCAATGCCGCAGAACATTTTCTGTGAAACAGAACTGGGATTCCGTCTGGACCTGAATCAAAACATGGTGACCTTAGCAGAACTCGTAATCTGAATACTGAAAGGACAATTGAACTCTTTTCCCCCCACAGTATACTATATAGATATAGATTCGTATTGTAAGTATTACAAATGTGGCATGCGAATCACATATGACCCAAGTGGACGAGGGGAATGAACACAGATCGTGTTACTTACAGGTGGGTACGACGGTGCCTTCAGCGGAAGTGACGCCCACAATTATGGGGACCTGGTTGTAACTGCCGTTCCTCAGAATGTCTGCTGGAGGCTCGACGATCACCGCAGAGTCAGATGGCGCTTCCACGACGGGTACGAACGCCAGCGATAGTGGACGGCGCTTCTCCTGTGAATTTTAGTAGTAACAAAGATATCAGCTACTCGTTGGTATAAGCGAGAAATGTTCGTCATAACTGACACAAGATATCATCTGAACTGCAAACGTCCTAAAATAATGTGAGTGGAAACAGTTTACATGGGGTAGTGTGTAACTACAAGACACTAAGTTACAACGGTAACAATATCTCTTTTCAGAATGAGCGGTATTCTTTGGCTAGTATTTACGTGATTCTGTTCTCGGATTTCACAGGAATTTCCTGATTACATGTGTACCACATGCTTCTATTTTGGTTTGTCTGCTTGTGATATACATCAATGACTTTCCAGTAGTATTGTTAAAAGATGACAATTTTATACTTTTCACAGATGATACAAGTGTACTACTATTTTTACTTTATATTGAAAAACAACGGGAGCTAACCAAGATAAACAGTAAATGTCTTAAATTTCGAGAAAACCTTTGACAACGTGGTAAGAAGGACTATGAAAAATAATGAAGTCATAGTAGGTAATAGATGTGATAACTGAAATCAGAGCATGGACGAAAACATATTATTTGTGTTAGATCTAGGTCTAAAACTGACAAACTCACTCCCGACGAGCAAAGGAATGAGAATTAATGTGATTTACTTGAACAATGCTAGTTGAAACCAACAGCTGTGTTGTAATCCAACGCTGTTTACTCAAAATATGCTGTAGTTTCAAACCCAAAAATGTGTCGAGACTGGTAGCATGTTTTGAATTCACGACGGTGGATTACAATACAGCTGCTGATTTCAACCATCATTATTCAAGTACTTCATAGCCAGCTTCTGTCCCATCGTTCGCGATGAATTACCAGTGAATATGATTTATCTCCTATTCTGTTTAATATTTACATCGATTACGCTAATTGCAGATGAAGTTTTAAATTTAACACTGGGATACACCTGAGCGATGTTCCATTAGATCTTCTTTGTGCTGACTGATTTACAGTGCTTTCAAGAAAAGATGTCCTGCAGGTAAATTTTCTTGACTTGAATAAAATGTTTTACGAAAATGAGGCATAAATTTCAGTTCAGGAAACGAAAACAATGGCTTTTATAGGAAAGCACTGTGAGGAGCCTGCATACTCACATAGCACAATAGTATAGTGTTTATTTTGTATTTATTTCACGTCACGACTAGACCGTACCGGACTCAATGCCAGTGGAACAATAAATAATCGTCCCTGCACACGAGTGTAGATACGTTGCTGCAGCTTTTAAGCTGCGAGTAGTTTGCAGTCGGTATACAAAGGTCATCATTGTCAGTCGCTCGTAGAGCGTGGAAGTATTTTGTACACCATAGTATTCGAGGATAGTGCTAGTTAGCAGTTTCCTGATGCTCATGGAGACAAAAGTGTCTAAAAGATTAACGACGTTGGCAAAACGGAAAGAAACGCATTTATTTATCGTAATTAAATATAAAGTTTCAGTATAAAAGTTCGGGCAATATCTGTGGCGTTTAAGAGAAAGTTGTGTGTGATAATTTTAGTGTAATCTATCTTGAAACAATAAATAATCACTATTTTTACTTCAAATATATTTCACAGTTATCAAACAGAATCTTTTGTGAATGATTTCCCTGTTTAACCAACCAGAAGGAAACAAATACAAGTAAATCCGAGTGACGATATCTCATACCTATGGGTAACGGTCAGTATAACGATATCCAAGCTGGAATCAATCCACAGACAATCCTGCCGATGGAACATCCGCAACTGAGCATTATAGCAGAGGTTGCAAATACCGCTTCAGTTGTAAGATTGTTTTTATTTTTCAGTAGTTAAAACACGACCGGCTTCGGGCTCTTACATGCCCATCACCAGGTCTTATAACTTTGCGCTGTGACCCAGAGCGAGCACAGGACGCGGTGGATCACCAGCGAACGGACGCCACGTCGTGTACTCCGTCCACCGCTGCGCTCTGAGTCACAGAGCAAAGTTATAAGACCTGATGATGGGCATATAAGAGCCCGAAGCCGGTCGTGTTTTAACTACTGAAAAATAATAAGAATCTTACAACTGAGCCGGCTGCTGTGGTCGAGCGCTTCTAGACGCTTCAGGCCGGAACCGCGCTGCTGCTATGGTCGCAGATTCGAATCCTGCCTCGGGCATGGATGTGTATAATGTCCTTAGGTTAATTAGGCTTAAGTAGTTCTAAGTTCTAGTGGACTAATGACCTCAGATGTTAAGTCCCATAGTGCTTATAGCCATTTGAACGATTTGAACCTTACAACTGCAGCGGTATTTGCAACCTCTGCCGATGAGTCCAGTTTAAACTCGATCATTAGTTGAAGGATAGCCTATAACGCTACAGATAAGGGAATAACAGACCAGACCGGGTAGCAGTATGGTACTTGAAAGTAAAGGAGCAGAAAATTGGAAATTTGTGGTAAGGTCTTATGGCACCAAACTGCTGAGGTCATCGGTCCCTAAGCCTACATACTACTTAATCTAACTTAAGCTATGGACAACACACACACCCATGCCTGAGGGAGGCCTCGAACGTCCGAAGGCGGGAGCAGCACGGACCGTGACATGGCGCCCTAGACTGCGCAGCTACCGCGCGCGGCGAAAGGAGCAGACACCTTACACATGTAGAATGGTGTCAACACTGCATCTGGACAATCTTGGATGCGGAATTCGAGCGCCTGTATCAATGTTGGCAGCCCTGGCCAAACAGCGTTCCACGAGCTTGAGTGCTTTGCCTGCGCCCCTGCCTAGCGTTCTGAGCACAGCGCAGGTGGGGCTGAGGGGCGATAAAAAGAAAAAAGGAGAAACCATTTTGTTCTATGCCGAAAGGGAATTATCTTACTTTTCATATGGCTTCATAAGCCATCACACGATTGTGAGCTGGGGAAACGCTTATTGGAACATTATTATGACACCAGCCAGAAAGACAGTATGACGGACTTGTGTTCTGATGAAAAACAGTGAATGCTGGCTGAACTAAAGGCCGCCATTAGGGAAAAACATGAGTTTATGGTAAGCAGAGTGTTGACAAAATCTTTTATAGCCGACATTACCAATTATTTGACTTCATTAAGTGTCTTAATTCGAGAGGAGTATCATTTGGTAAGAGATATGACAGACGAAATGGATGCTATCAAATAAAAAGGACTTCGATGCATTCGTCAGATCATTCTAGATTTAGGCTGATAATGCAGATCATCACTTCCAACATGAGGCAATAGACGTACCCAGCTCAACGACCTGTTTGTTCAATACAAGGTCTTGCAAGACTTTTATATAATGTTATCTCAAGAGCAATGTCCTCGACTGCACAGATAATCTGCTGAAGAAATTTCAGCACTTGATTCACCGTGTATACGTGAATATTTCTTTATGAAATTGACAAAATCTCACCAACGTTCTAGTTTAACAGATTTTGATCTTCATGTTTTCGCGGCGTAAATACTTTTCCATAAATCTTCGGCCGTGCAGCCGCATAAATTCAGCTTCTTCTTCTAATATTTCGGCTGAATACCGTCCAGGCATCTTCAGAGTGAGCCGAGGTGACTAACGCCCCAGCTCCTGCTCCGTCCTTTTAAACCAGAGGACCGAACCACTGCGTATGAGGCCAAAGATACATCAGGCACCAGAGATGTTGATAGGTGGCAAAGAGGTGAAACATGTGCATGAGAATTAAATCTATGGCTGCACAGTCGATCCACACAGTGATATCGATGTGTCACTGAGAGCTGTACCCTACCGACATCTTTGTGATTTAATTACAGAATTTGCCGGATTACATGATTTTTCCAAGTTGAAACCGCTATCTCCATTAATTAAATTCGTCGCCAATCGAATTTCAATTGCTTCTTTTACTACTGAATCGCAGAAAGATAAAGTAGATGCTAAAATTTCGACATTATCGTACATCAGTGTCAGTACAGTGCTCAGCCACCGCAGATTTGTTAGGTTTTAAGAGACGGGTGTACCTGCAGTGTTCTGTGGACCTCACCTGACTGTACGTACCTAGAAATCTGCAGTGACGGAGCACTGTATTGCCACTGGGCACTCTATGTATGTTGATTTTTCAAGCAACATTGAACAGGAAAAGCTATAGGCTGTTAATTTCTTTTCGTCTGTGTAAAATGCATGTGCAGTGTGCGTGTTTCATTTACTATGGTTAGACAAACCGAGAACAGTGACGTAATTAATGAGGAGAGGCAAGGAAGGTAGGTCAGCGTTTTATGTCCTGTTGGCAAAGAGGCCATCAGAGACGGAGCACAAGCTAGGACTGGGAAAGAAGAGAAAGGAAATTGGCACGCCCTTTTAAAGGATTCATTCTGTCGTTTGCACGAAGTTTAGGGAAATTACTGAAAACCTAAATCTCGAGGGGCAGACACGGATTTGATCAGGATACTAATAACAGGAATGCCATTAACAAATGATAACTAGTTGCCAGAAGTCAAACTATGGAAGAAATTGAATGTGCAAATTCGTATTTGAACGTAACACTGAATCAAGAGACGCGGGAACAGGCAACATTTGTATTCATAAAGTATCAAAGGAAAATATGATAATCGAGTTGGTACAAGAAATAAGGATAGGTACTCAAAAGCTATACAGTAGCAATCAGGAGTTGAGATCAGATGTGAACAGAAGTCAAATGCTAATCATCAAGAACTGCAGGCAGAGATAAAACTTTTCAAGCATTAAATTCATAAAATGTTGGACCAAAAAGTGATAGCTATCCGTAATGACATACATATCAGTTCAATAAATTTAAAAAAGAATGTAACAAATAGCGCAACGCATCACCATCTGAGTTCAAGTGTAAGATAAATATGCATTTTTGCGAGATAGATGTGGATGTTACCAAAATTCAGGATCACATAAATTATAAAACAAACTATAGTGACACTACAGAAAGGAATAACGAAATAGCTCATGCATAAGATATCTGTGAACAAAAGAAACATTCCGTTATTAAACTGAGGAGAAGTAGAAAAGCAAATGCAAGAAAATCATAACGTGAGCCGTTGCACGAACATGATCACCGATAACATGATCAGTCTAAGACAGTTCAGGAAATTCGACCCACATATACAGTAACTCCCAGTAGATTTCATGAAACAATTTAGAGCTATGCTTACATGAATTCATAAAACAGATATTTTTATTTTCGACACATGACTGCAGGTGCTGGAACATGGGCAGACCGTATGGTTGATCAATATACGAACATCGCAGTCTTCGAAAATGTGTTCTATCATAGGTACTGGTTACGAGAAAAACAGCGAAATATCAACGAAAAATTATCATCAGTTTATAACTACGAATGCCGCGAATGACTAATGTGCAACTTGCTTCAAAACTTTTGGGACCGAAATAGCTATCCGTATGACCCCATCAGCGACGGTGATTTGATTACTTTTTGATAAAACATTTGTCATGGGAAGTATGAAGACAGCAAGGTTCGCAAACGTTAAATGATTTCAGTGAGCTCTTATGCTTTCCTGACCGTTAGAAAAGATTTACAGTACACGAGATGTGCTGAAAGAGTGCACAATATTCTTAATGACGCGAAACACTAAGGCAAGAGACAATAAAGCGCGGTGAAGTGGCCACCAACAGGTAGTGCAAGACATATTTCAGGATCTTTCGCCTCGAAAATAAACACAAGAAACAGGCATCAGTTAACGGCAAAACAAGTGTAAATTAAATGAAACAAAAGTTTATGTTACTAGTCACTGTTTATTTACCTCCGCGACGCATTTCAAAGGTTTCAACCTCCATCATCTGGTGCATCTACCTGGTGATGGAGTGTTAAAACTTTGAAACGCGTCGTGGAGATAAATAAACATTGACTGATAACAGTAAACTTGTTGTTTCATTTAATGTCAATAACGTCGCGGTGAAACGTAAACTAAAATGTTCGCATTTATTACGAGTTATCTTGATAAACTAAATACAGATTCGAGTGAGACCCGTTTCGATCATGCAATCAACATAGTGGGTTATCTGAAAAGATACAAATGTTGAAGTATGATACGGGAAACATCAAGGCTGAATATCTAATGGAAGAAGTACAAACTACAAATGAAACTCTAATTGCAGTGACTGAAACTGGTGTACATGGCCAGAAAATTGCAGCCATTATACGAGGTGGATTCAAGTTCTAAGGCCTCCAATTTTTTTTCTCCGGACTGGATAGAGATAAAAACATGCACATTGTTTTAAAATGAGGCCACGTTCATTGTCAATACGTCCCAGAGATGGCAGCACCGTACGGCAGATGGAATTTTACCGCCAGCGGCGAGAATGAGAACTGTTTTAAATACTTAAAATGGTGACGTTTTCCTTACTTGAACATGGTGCAATCATTCGTTTTCTGAATTTGCGTGGTGTGAAACCAATTGAAATTCATCGACAGCTGAAGGATACATGTGGTGATGGAGTTATGGATGTGTCGAAAGTGCATTCGTGGGTGCGACAGTTTAATGAAGGCAGAACATCTTGTGACAACAAACCGAAACAACCTCGGGCTCACACAAGCCGGTCTGACGACATGATCGAGAAAGTAGAGAGAATTGTTTTGGGGGATCGCCGAATGACTGTTGAACAGACCGCCCCCAGAGTTGGCATTTCTGTGGGTTCTGTGCACACAATCCTGCATGACGACCTGAAAATGCGAAAAGTGTCATCCAGGTGGGTGCCACGAATGCTGACTGACGACCACATGGCTGCCCGTGTGGCATGTTGCCAAGCAATGTTGACGCGCAACGACAGCATGAATGGGACTTTCTTTTCGTCGGTTGTGACAATGGATGAGACGTGGATGCCATTTTTCAATCCAGAAACAAAGCGCCAGTCAGCTCAATGGAAGCACACAGATTCACTGCCACCTAAAAAATTTCGGGTATCCGCCAGTGCTGAAAAAATGGTGGTGTCCATGTTCTGGGACAGCGAGGGCGTAATCCTTACCCATTGCGTGCCAAAGGGCACTACGGTAACAGGTGCATCCTACGAAAATGTTTTGAAGAACAAATTCCTTCCTGCATTGCAACAAAAACGTCCGGGAAGGGCTGTGCATGTGCTGTTTCTCCAAGACAACGCACCCGAACATCGAGCTAACGTTACACAACAGTTTCTTCCTGATAACAACTTTGAAGTCATTCCTCATGCTCCCTACTCACCTGACCTGGCTCCTAGTGACTTTTGGCTTTTTCCAACAATGAAAGACACTCTCCGTGGCTGCACTTTCACCAGCCGTACTGCAATTGCCTCAGCGATTTTCCAGTGGTCAAAACATACTCCTAAAGAAGCCTTAGCCGCTGCCATGGAATCATGGCGTCAGCATTGTGAAAAATGTGTGCGTCTGCAGGGCGATTACGTCGAGAAGTAACGCCAGTTTCATCGATTTCGGGTGAGTAGTTAATTAGAAAAAAAATCGGAGGCCTTAGAACTTGAATGCACCTCGTATCCATGAATTTGTGTGAAAAACTTTGTGAAACACAAGTGATACCTTTACCTCTGGTAAACATTATGCATATGATCACAGCAGCTGCTCAGGGGAACTCGTGCTGTTAGTTTGCAAGCACTCATGAGATAGAACGGATTGAATTTTGGGGTAATGATTGGCTGACGCCAATAAAATGTACAATTGATTTCAGAAGAGGATGTTTAAGCATTGTAATGAAGATGTTGGAAATAAATTTCATCAGCTTTATCAAAGTAGAATAAGAACAAAAAGTTTCTGCGGATTTAGGAGATTGATGATGGGATATAAGCGCCAGTTTATAGGAAAGATAATGTGTCCACAACGAGAAAAGAAGACAATCTGAGGGTTATACCTAAAATTCGGAAAATATCGTCGTTTTGAGTAACTTTCCCACAACCAATAGAGAAGAATTATCGGAAACCATGGACTGATGGAAGGACGTCAATTTTAAATTAAGGTACGTCCAAAAGAAACATTCAAGATGAAATTGTATTCAGTACTACTAGCCAGAGAAGCTGTAGAAAAGAAAATTAAGTGTATGATAGAGAATGATATAAGTGAGACATCGGGCAGTGAATATTACAATCCAATAAAAATGCTAATTAAAAAGAATGGCGGCTCCGTTAGACTAGTTTTACATTCCCTAGTTATGAGCCATGTCATGCTACCTCAGCAAGATCAGCCAGAAAACTTAGAAGAGCTTTTGAAACAATTTAGTGGCCCTTATTATCTTAATAGATAAGATATGACAAATAATTACTTCCAGATGGAGTTGAAGGAAAGAAGCCAAAAATTCACTTTGTTCTTGTATAACGGATACTGCTGTCACTTCAGGCGGATGTCATTTGGTTAAAAAATTTCATCTGCTGCATTCGTCCGACCTTTGATTCTTGGAGAGCAGCCTTTGCAGAACGTGATATTTTTCGTAGATCACAGTTTGATTGCTTCCACTTGGTAACTTGATGGGAAGAGTGCGTAGCCACGTTCGATAAAATTATAACTACAATTAAATCAGGTGAGTCACCCTCAATTTGAAAAACATTGGAATTAACAAGGAAGAAGATACAATGGAGTACAATGGAGGTTTCGTCTAGCAACAATTTATTTTTTGCATCTGGCCACAACGATATTCGGTAGCAGCATCAAACACTTGATGGGTGCGTAGAAGATTCTGAATCGTCATCCGCCGGCCGAAATGGCCGAGCGGTTCTAGGCACTACAGTCTGGAACCGAGCGACCGCTACGGTCGCAGGTTCGAATCCTGCCTCGGGCATGGATGTGTGTGATGTCCTTAGGTTAGTTAGGTTTAAGTAGTTCTAAGTTCTAGGGGACTGATGACCTCAGATGTTTAGTCCCATAGTGCTCAGAGCCATTTTGAATCGTCATCCACGAGTAAGTAACTTGATGGCACATGTGCGACTTTCAATGGAGGTCATCGTACGGAACTTCTTTGTGCAGACCAGTGTGGACGCTGGTAAGTGGTAAGTGGCCAGCAGTAACAAGTAACGATGTTGTACCCTTGCACAAGTAAGGATTGTGGAAAACATACAGTGTGGTCTGGCGGCAGACTAAGAGCCCCATATTAAAGAAAAAAATAATTATGTAATTTTATTTTTTAATGGTGATCATTAAGTTCCCCCTCAGTATCTGAGAAGACACTGTGGGACGGCGGGTTAATGTGATAATGGTGGTGGTTAATTTGTTGTCTTCGTTCGCCGTCTTTCTCACACGAGCCTGGTATTTATTTTTGTGGTCAGCCAGAAGGAGGTGGAGAACATACTGGCCTTAGTTTCCAGTCTGCACAACCACATTCTGGTCCAGCCCATTGAAAGAAATGTTTCTATTCTCTTTCTACTTAGCGAGATCAGAATTATGCTTATAAACGAAGGTATAAAGTTCTAGTTCAAACATATATTGAACAAAGTGTATTACGCACAACAATTTGAAAGTCACTATGTTCAGTTGTTAGTAAATCTTTTTATCTTAAACAGCGCTATTATCAGTTGAGAGGCGGCCTCTACAGTACATTCCTACCAATTGTCTATCGCCCTGACTACTTACACTCAAAAAAATGTTCAAAATAAATGATCGCCACAAAAGTGGAAATAATAATCACCACTTGCCACGCGGATTTGTAATTGTCACGGACGGCACAGTAACAGTTACTTCAGGGAATATCTAAGCGATCCCGGACGGTGTACAGTCCTCGCGAGTTCACTATCCGTTATTACAGAGAAGATACGTTTTGTCATAGTTCGTCTCTGACGTCATCCGAGGCAGAGCGCGATCCGACGTTTAACAGACGTGGATCTTACAGTGGCTGAGTTTTCTTACCTCTTGGACTGTATTTACGCATGTTCCGCAGCGGACGGCCGAGAGAACGTCTTTTGTTTTCTGCCAATGTACACAGCAGCAGCTTCAGAACGACCGCTTTCTCCGACACATAATCTTTAATAACATAGTTATGAATTAATTCAGAATCTTTTTCATTTTTACATGTATTTAGGTAAGTTGTTTGAAAGCACAGAAAAAGTTTCAGCTCGCTTGAATAAAAACTTTACCTTCTAAAATTTTTATAGTGGAACTAACGGTAAATCATTACCTCTGAACGAAGGCTTTACTAGAACTTGTATTAGATGTTGTTACTATTATGGTTCTAAAAGTTAGTATAGCTATATTATTCAAAAGGTTTTATGATGTGCTGTAACCAAAATTTTCTATCATTAAAATTACAGGTACTTAATCTACTACAAATGGGTATATTTTAGTCACAAATCTGGTTGTCATTAAATTACTCTCTTAGTTATCATTTTTAGAATGAACTGAAACATAAAACAAATTTTTGCGTTTCTAGCGCCACTTATTTTTCTTAAAAACGTGGATCCCGGTAGTAATTTTCATTCTTTTACTTTGAAACTTGCTCCACTTATTTCTGACCTCCATAGGCACATTCTGACCGAACTCTGGCTTTCTAGCTTTATTATTTAGCGACGCTTATTTTTTTCTTATAACTGCATTTTTACCGAAACTATTAGTTTAATTACATTAAGACTTGATAAAGTTGTTACAATAAAATAAATGTTAACAAAGTTTTAAACGGAAATTTAGACTTTTAATTTTATACTTAATCATGGTGAAATACTTGTGCTCTAAACACACAAGCGTTAAGGTGACGTGGCGCTACTAGCAGTGAACTGGGGTAAGTTCCAGCACACTCGCTCGCCTCTTTATCTCACCCACGATACAGCGCTTGTTTCGCTTCAACACTGTACACAAGAAAACCTCATGGGGAAACTACACTGTTGGCCATTAAAATTGCTACACCACGACGATGACGTGCTACAGACGCCAAATTTAACCGACAGGAAGAAGATGCTGTAATATGCAAATGATTAGCTTTTCAGAGCATTCATACAAGGTTGGCGCCGGTGGCAACCCCTACAACGTGCTTACATGAGGAAAGTATCCAACCGATTTGTCATACACAAACATCAGTTGACCGGCGGTGCCTGGTGAAACGTTGTTGTGATGTCCCGTGTGAGGAGGAGAAATGCGTACCATCACTTTTCCGACTTTCATAAAGGTCGGATTGTAGCCTATCGCGATTGCTGTTTATCGTATCACGACATTGCTGCTCGCGTTGGTCGAGATCCAATGACTGCTACCAGAATATGGAATCGGTGGGTTCAGGAGGGTAATACGGAACGCCGTGCTGGATCCCAATGGCCTCGTATCACTAGTAGTCGAGATGACAGGCATCTTATCCGCATGGCTGTAACGGATCGTGCAGTCACGTCTGGATCCCTGAGTCAACAGATGGGGACGTTTGCAAGACAACAACCATATGCACGAACAGTTCGACGACGTTTGCAGCAGCATGGACTATCAGCTCGGAGACCATGGTTGTTGTTACCCTTGACGCTGCATCACATACAGGAGCGCCTGCGATGGTGTACGTGTACTCAACGACGAACCTGGGGGCACGAATGGCAGAAGTCATTTTTTCGGATGAATCCAGGTTCTGTTTACAGCATCATGATGGTAGCATCTGTGTTTGGCGACATCGCGGTGAACGCACATTGGATGCGTTTATTCGTCATCGCCATACTGGAGTATTACCCGGCGTAATGGTATGGGGTGCCATTGGTTACACGTCTCGGTCACCTCTTGTTCGCATTGACGGCACTTTGAACAGTGGACGTTACATTTCAGATGTGTTATGACCCATGGCTGTACCCTTCATTCGATCCCTGCGAAACCCTTCATTTCAGCAGGATAATGCACGACTGCATGTTGCAGGTCCTGTACGAGCCTTTCTGGATACAGAAAATGTTCGACTGCAGACCTGGCCAGCACATTCTCCAGGTCTCTCACCAACTGAAACTGTCTGGTCAATGGTGCCCGAGCAGCTGGCTCGTCACAATACGCCAGTCGTTACTCTTGATGAACTGTGGTATCGTGTTGAAGCTGCATGGGCAGCTGTACCTGTACACGCCATCCAAGCTCTGTTTGACTCAATGCCCAGGCCGTTATTACGGCCAGAGGTGGTTGTTCCGGGTATTGATTTCTCAGGATCTATGCACCAAAATTGTGTGAAAATGTAATCACATGTCAGTTCTAGTATAATATATTTGTCCAATGAATACCAGTTTATCATCTGCATTTCTTCTTGGTGTAGCAATTTTAATGGCCAGTAGAGTATCTTAAAAATCTTCTAATTAAAAAAGGACTGGAACTGCTTATCTTAATAAAAATTTAGCTCTATATTACTATGATGAATATACACATGACTAGTTCCTCGAGATCTTGTGGACGATATTAGTAGCTTGAGGACAGACAAAGTCAGTTCCCCGCATGGGAATGCCAGCGAGACACCGGCAGCAATGGTACTGGCAATGCAACGGCTGCCTCCTTGTGGATACCGGAGGCCCAGCAGCCGCACCAGAATGGCGGAGTGGCCCAGCACTGTCTCCTGGTCTGAGCTCTGACTCGACAAGCTGCGAGGTTCAACACGGCGTTTCATGCTCCAACGGCTGCTGCGCATATGAAACGCATCAGTGAGCATTTACCCGATGTCCATTGAATATGAGATAGCCTAAGAAAGGGAATAGAATTACTGGCATAAAATATCAAGATCTGATGTGAGGCCAGGAGAATGGTCGTTTAATAATGGGAATCTACTAAGGCCATGTCACCAAACTTCCACTCTCAGAGGTGCGAGGGCGCAATAAGATGAAAGTGCCTTTGCCGGCCGGTGTGGCCGAGTGTTTCCATGCGTGTCAGTCTGGAACCGCACGACCGCTACGGTCGCAGGTTCGAATCCTGCCTCGAGCATGGAAGTGTGTGATGTCCTTAGGTTAGTTAGGTTTAAGTAGTTCTAAGTTCTGGGGACTGATGACCTCAGATGTTAAGTCTCATAGTGCTCAGAGCCATTTGAACCATTTGAAAGTGCCTTTTGTGTATGTATAACACTACTCTTGCATCTAACCAGACATTTATATATTACTGATGAATGAGGGGCTCAAACATTATGACCACTCAGCAACTGAATAGCGCTCCAGGCGTATGACATGGTAAAGTCCAAAATGGCTCTGAGCACTATGTGACTTAACATCTGAGGTCATCAGCACCCTAGAACTTAGAACTACGTAAACCTAACTAACCTAAGGACATCACACACATCCATGCCCGAGGCAGGATTCCAGACTGTAGCGCCTAGAGCCGCTCGGCCACCCCGACGTGGTAAGGATAGTACATAAGTGGAGTGGAGACTAATACAGAATAATTGTAGTGACGATAGGTGCCAAAAACGGGGAATCCAGTAACATTAGTGATTTTCACAAGGGGCTGAATACTCTCTAAGACAAGGAAACGAAGCACCAGAAACGAATTATGTGAATGGGACGTAAATCAGTAGATGTGATGTACATGTACAGACAAGCAGATGATTACAATTTTAGAACAATTGGTTGATTTATTCAGAAGAGAAAGCTACACGTCAGTGACATGTTGGTCCACCTCTGGTTCTTGTGCAAGCAATTATTCGGCATGTATTGATAGAGTTTTTAGACGTCCGCCTGAGGGATATCGTGCCAAATTCTGTCCAACTGGCACGCTAGATTGTCCAAATCCCTAGTTGGTTTGAGGGCCCTGCCAACAATGCTCTAAGAGTTCTCAATTGGGGAAAACTCCGGCGACCTTGTTGGCCAAAGTAGCGTTTTGAAAGAATGAAGACAAACAACAGGAACCCTCGCCGTGTGCGAACGGGCATTATCTTGCTGAAATGTGGGTCCAAGACTGCTTACCGCATAGGGCAACGTGACAGAGCGTAGAACATCACTGAGGTACCGCTGTGCTGTAAGTCTGTCGCAGATGAACGAGGGTCGTTCAATAAGTAATGCCCCACACTTTTTTAAAAGGCCATTAATACACATAGACAAACATCCTTGTTGGTGCTTCACATTTGACGTTTGTTCCGTGCGCCGGTAAAGTTAAGAACCGTTCTGGCAGATGGCAGAGCCGTAGTACAGCTTCAAAATGGCGTCTACATACGACTCATGTTACAAGCAGCGTGCTGGTACTGAATTCTTGTGTGCAGATAAAGAATCCATGGTGAACATCCACAAACGTTTGTGTGCAGTGTATGGCGATGCTGCAACTGATAGGAGTACGTTTGGGCGGTGGGTAAAGGTAGTTCAGCCTCAGGAAATGCAGAAACTGAGCTCCATGGCAGAAACAGAGCTCCATGATAGGCCAGGCTCGGGACGTCCTGTCACAGCCACTGCTACAGACACGCTGAATCGTGCGGATTCCAACTCGACAATTGGCTCTAAGTTGTCGGTCAGCAGTGGAAGTCCGTCTGCAATGATCGAGACTCTCGGGTATTCAAAGAGGTGCTCACGATGTATTCCACGAGTGCTCGCAGCTGACCATGACATCGAAAGAAAGTCTATTTCATCTGAATTGTTGGAGTGTTTTGAGACCAACGGAGAGGCCTTTCTGTTACGGATCGTTACGGAGGCCGAAAGCTGGGTGCACCTTTCTGCGCCGGAAGTAGAAAGGCAGTCCATGGAGTGGCATTATCCTCATTCACCACAAAAGAAGGAACTCAAGACAACCCCCTCTGTTGGAAAAGTCATGGTGACAGTCTTCTGGCACTGTGATGGCGTCATTCTCGTGGATGTGATGCCAAGAGGTTCAATAATCAATTCAGAGGCATACGTGAAGATTGTAAATAAACTCAAGAACCGTTGCCGATGTGTTCGATCGAACAAGAATCCAACAGAAATCTTGCTCCAACACGATAATGCACGCCCACACACAAGTCTGAGAACCCGGAAACATATCGCCAAGTTAGACTGGACATCACTGCCTCAGCCAGCCTACAGTCCAGACCTGGCACCCTCGACTTCCACCTCTTTGGGCCGCTTAAAGATTCTCTACGGGGAACACACTTTGAAGATGAGGAGAGTGTCAGTCATGCAGTGAAAACATGGCTACGCCTACAGAACTAGAGCTTTTACCAGCAGGGAATACATGCTCTTCCACAACGTTGGCGTACGGCCATAGAACGTGATGGAGACTACGTACAAAAATAGGACGCCACAGCCACTGTGCAGCCCGTCGGTAAAAGCAGCCCTTGTCCCAGCTTTTAACGACGACCCTGCGGAAAGCCTTTCTACTGCAACATGGCAGGAGATCCCAGATAAAGAGTCCAGAGAAACCCAACTCAAATCATTGGTGCCTTGTTGCAGCCACCTGCTGTGACCTATAATTTTATATATATATATATATATATATATATATATATATATATACATTTTCGGTGCCTACAGTGTCACGTCTTTCAGTGTCACACAAATTTTAATTTTTAAAGCGGATCACTTAAGACTATTTCCATGGGTTCGCCCCTCAAAGTCCCCCTCATATCACAAAATTGTCGTCTGATGTAGTGCAAACTGAAAAATAAATTCCTTTTAAATTATTTTCAAAATCTTACACCTGTGTCACAGAACAAATCCTACATCGAGAATACTTTACACAAGTTTAAGGGAAGAAATGCTTCCGATAATTATTACAGTATTTAAAGAACATCAAAATATGAACAGGCTGAAATGAACGAACACTACATGAGACTGTGTTAATCAATTCAACTGTAAAAAGCCAAGGAGCATATTATTAGCAAGATGAGAAATATGCAAAAGTGGATTGTCAAAATGAGCACTTCTCAATTGGGAGTAAATCAAAACAATCGGAATGGCTGAAAGAGAGCAAAATAACATCAGCCATAAACGAATAAGAGCTAAGCAAATAATAAAATAGATAAAAATGAGATGCCAACCAAATGAGAGCTGGCCGAACTCCGTCGGCACTTATATACGGTTGCGCTCGTGGCGGCACCTCGCGGCCCGTACGCAACACGCCCGCCTGCGATAGCAATGCACTCTTAGCGCTCGCGGCGGCGTCTAGCGGCCCGTACGCAAGTTGTGCGATTGCTGTCGCAGGTCGACCCTTAATCTATGATGTTACACTGCGTTAAGACTTGCATGAAAGAAAAAGCTCTTTATCTCAGTATTACGTAGTAGAAGTTAAACTCTGCCCTACAGAAGAAACGACGCCTGTGATAGGCTAAAAAAACTGTAGTGGGTGGACTTATAACAAGTACAAACGCTCTGATTGGCCATAAAGAAAACGCGTGGCCACGAGCTGTGATATAGGCAAATTGCAGACAGAGTAATGGGCTCTTCTCTTGCACAAAATCATCGAGTGTTTGAGCAAGGCGACTCACGCTGTGCTGAGGCAATTGCGAGAGTCATTATGTGAACACTTGTTCACGGGCTCGTCTTAACTAGCACCAAGCACGGACAGTCAACGCTTGTGAGCGGTTTGACGGCAACAACGTACACGCTATTACAGCCAAATAGCATGTACCATGCCAACTAACTTAGCTAGGGAATAATTAGGAGTCTTGGCTTCACCGAAGACGTAGGTAATGTATCCAACTGGTGTTTAACAGTCGAGAGAGATTTAGAATAGATTCTCAGGCTCACAGCTCGCGCCGACAGCCGACTCTGCCGCCGCCGACGCAAGGTAAACACACGCACGCTCGTGCCATCCGAGCAAGTGATATTCAATTGACACTCAGAACTGCCGTCGTCTCCGATCCCTTTTTTTGTACATTCGACGATGACCTGTAGTTAAACATATTCACGATTGTCGGGGCTAATTGAAGCAGAAACGCGAGATGTCCGATGTAACGAGAAGGATTGATCAGCCACTGAAGAGTTATGAATTGTTGTAATTGTGTAATTCATTGTGATTGCTCTTTAGCGACCTCGATCCAATTTTGGGTTTTTCATTGTGCACGTTAGCTTAAATGGTATCTCTGGCCTCAATTATATTTAATTTGTTTGTACTTTCATCGACCCCCAGACATGCTCATCAACCATCTTACCATTAAATAACCTTATAATAGATAGGATTTTCGCTTCACATTTGTGAAAACCCATTAGCAATATTTTACCATTTTGTGCGTAATTTTGCTAACATTGCTACGTCATGAAGTCATACTTCAAGTAAAAATAAACCTTAATAGCCACCTCTTGTGGCCGAGCGGTTCTAGGCGCTTGTCTGGAACCGCCTGACCGCTACGGTCGCAGGTTCGAATCCTGCCTCGGGCATGGATGTGTGTGATGTCCTTAGGTTAGTTAGGTTTAAGTAGTTCTAAGTTCTAGGGGACTGATAACCTCAGATGTTAAGTCCCATAGTGCTCAGAGCCATTTGAACCAAACCTTAATAACGAAAATCAAAGAGTTTCGTTTTTTGAAATATGTAGTTAAATCCTGAACTCATCCACTAATTTCCGTTTGCGATATCGTTTCCTTTACAGGGAGCGCAGTGGAACCGATAATGAAATCATTGTCTGATTACATCACTTTCCATACTGCTGCATCCTTGTGAACTCTGCGTGTGTGAGATGGTATTTTCCTACCTTGCAGGCCGTGTGTTCAACACTCACAGAGTGTCCGTGCGCAACTGTAGTAGGATGATAGATCAGAACCAGTCTCACAAATATTAGAACTTCCCCAGAAGAAAATGCACTCCAGACATTGCTCGACGAGTTCTTTGCCTCAAAACCACATGATTTATACAGTTGTGGGATCGAAAAGTTACCTACGCGTTGGCAGACTATTGTAAATAGCGAAGGAGAATATATTACTCATGACTAAAGTGTATGTTATGTGTAACTGTTTCGTTATTAAACTTAGGGGATAACGCTACGAACTTATATTATGTTCTCTGCAGCTGACAGAGTTTAATAATCTGTTACCATATTGGGGCAAGCAAAATCGTGTTTGCTATGATTTTAAGGTGAAATGAGGACGTGGTATGATGATCACACCATAATGGAAATGGAAAAGTGGTCATTATGATGGCTGATTCAGCATGGAAATGAGAGTAGACTGACTTAATTAATGCGGAAACGGAAATGGAGAGGAGTGTTATTTATTCACCTCCCAACTCAAAAAGCATTTTAAAAACTTCAGGCAAGTGGTCAATTAAAATATAACCATGAGAAAAAACGGACAATAGTATGGACAGATAAATTGGTTAAGGAACGGAGATTGTTCAGAAATGTAAATGTGATAGGTACAGCTTTTTAATGAAATTAACGGAAATGCAAAGTAGCTGTCGACAAAAGATTTTTTTCGTAGTCAGCTAATTCATATGGTAATTGAGCCATGCATAGGTAGAAGCTCGCTGAGATTACTCAGCTTCAGAAATAATGGAACAACTATTGTAAGAATAAGATACGCAAACTAACCAAAAGAATACAAAGTAAATATCGATTTGGACATGTATAAAACAAAAGTAAACAATTTCATAAAGAGGAGAGTTCGCGAATAAGGCTCTGCAATGAAAGAGAGCCAGCCGATGTGGCCGAGGGGCTCTAGGCGCTTCAGTGTGGAACTGCGCGACCGCTACGGTCACAGGTTCGAATCCTGCCTCGGGCATGGATGTGTGTGATGTCCTTAGGTTATTTAGGTTTAATTAGTTCTAAGTTCTAGGGGACTGATGACCTCAGAAGTTAAGTCCCATAGTGCTCAAAGCCATTTTTTTTTTTTTAGTTGAAAGAGAATTGGTAGCGCATCGGTGCACCTCCGGCCCATGGACGCACCACGGGGAGGGCGGACAGCTAGAGACCTATCCGACATAGGACAGAGGACAGTGACTGCGCCAAATAGCAGTTGGACTCCGAGAAAATAGATTCCAATGTGTCGTCACTGTGCATCTTTGGCTAGCTTTTGACAGTTAAATAGCAATACTTGCAGACTCTTGCCCCGTTAAAACGACACCGCAGCATATAATGCCTGCAGAAAAGCTACAGTATTTACTGTTTGGCTCCTCTACAAAACACAGCCTGTCTTCTCAGCTTTATTCTGTGTTCGACGAGTATGCGGGCAGGCAGGTGGGCATTATCTTGCTAAAAGGTAAGCCCCGGATGTCTTTCCATGAAGGGCAAGATTTCCTACTGCTTTTCTTCGTGCTTGCCAGACCCTACCTTGACACGGAAGGTCGCCAGGTCTCTTAAGATACTGAAAACGTTTTGAGCATTTTGGGCAGGGCTACCATCCCTCTCGTAATTTTGACGATCTAACACACCAGTTGGAAGAATTTGGCACAATATCCCCCAGCAGAACATGCAACAAGTCTATCAGGGAATGTCAAGCCAAATACCAGTGCCCAGAAGGACGAGAGGAAGACCAACACCTTATTGACTTGCTCAATTTATGAAACTACCTCTCTTGAAATTTTCTGAAATTGTAATCAATTGTTTCTCTGTACATGCACATCACATACACCGATTTCTGTCCCACTCGGATAATTCCCTCGTCGTACGTCGATTTTATATAAACAGAGTGATTGCTTTTTGATGAGCGCTTAGCTGTGAGAGTGACCTGTTGTTTGTGAGTTCCGCACGGTTTGACTGAAGCTCATACACAGACTTATGCCAAATACAATATTTTAACAGGAGAAGAAACTTAGACATACTCCCGAAAAAAATTACTACACCCTTCTAGAGGTTTCCAATTCACTAAAGATTTATTGTTGCAACTGTTCATATGGAGTACATGAAATGATTAGATTTATCGATAATGGCAAATGGTTCAAATGGCTCTGAGCACTATGGGACTTAACTTCTGAGGTTTTTTAAAAAAAATCTTTATTTACAAAGCCATAATAATTATACAAAATTATCCCACTTCCTTATCTCATTAGTGGGTCATAATAATTATACAACTAATACTTATATTGCAGCTAGTTACAATTTTCAAGTGAGCTACAGTTAGTTTTTCATACAATGGGCATTTAATTTCTAATATCTACGGCTTATATCTATTTCTTATAACTAATTCCTGTCGCTTGCAGCGTCACATGTGTGCCAGTGAGAGATATAAACCTACTTTTCATAGCCTTACTCATCGAGCTAAACGCGAAGATTATGCCCCTGGCACTGGGCAGGTCTCGGTGTTGATTTGCTGCAGTTCCCTAGCATAATTTTCCTAAAACTAAGTCCTACAAACTAACTTATCCTACGTCATTTCCGGTGCATGTCCTTATCAGTAGCATTGACCCCCCCTCCCCCTAATCCTGCACTTGGCAGATTCCAACTATGATGGAAAGTCGGCCAGTCCACGCACAGGCGGTATGGGAATAGGGCATTGGACGCAATCAATGTTGGCTGTCTTTGTTATTTAGTTTATGTCCCTCAAGTATTCTGTTAAAACTTTCCGTGATACCTCGTTGGCCAATGTGTTTAACATTTGGAAAGTGTCCTCACGTCTAAGCAATTGATATGTGTCGTGGTTAGGAATTCTGTCTCGAAGCGTAGTCGCAACATCATTGAAGAGGGGGCACTCGTAAACTACAGGGTCGAGAGTACGCTCTGACACGCCACAGTCACACGCTGGCGTAGCCCTCTTCCCAAATCGACATAAGTATGTCGGGTAGGGTCCATGGCCAGTGAGAAAATGCATCAGTCCTCGTGTAGGCTCAAAATATTTCATGTCCAAGCACTCCCTCACATCTGGTATGAACTGGAGAGTTCTACGTCCAGTTTCTTCTACCTCCCAAGACTCCTGCCAAAGGTCCTCCCCTCTTTTCCTTATTTCCCTTTTGTCCCCCACCCTTACACCCATGATGTCTACAATCTTCTCATAATTTCCCTTTTTTACCCAGTACCAAGCCGCTTGTTTCCTTATTTTGATGTCCAGAGGTCAGAGCCCCATTTGACTAATAGGGCCCCCCTTGGAGATGTTCTGTAGGCCCCCACGGATCTCAATATCATGCTTCTCTGGACCCTTCTCACTGTCATGGCGGGCACAACCCTCATGAGCCTGTGCGCCCAGACTCACGAGCTGAAACCCACTACTGAAGTTGGGATGCTATTATGGCAAAGTTTGATAAAGTGTGGTGGGAGATGGAATCTTTTGTGACCTATCGAGATGAGGTTGTTTAATATCTGGAGAGCTCTCTGGGTTACGGTGTCAATGTGTTTCCCGAAGTTCCACCTCTCATCAATGATGTCTCCTAGGTAGCGTGTCTCACGTTGCCGGAGAACTGGTGAGCCGTTAACTTTGACAGTGAGATTTCTGATTAGATGTCCTTTTAAGAGCAGGTATGTGGATTTGCTGGGTGAGATTGTCATTTTAGTCATGTGGCACCATTGTTGGAGTTTCTCTATGGCTCTCTCAATTTTCTGTTCTACGTCTTCCCGGCTACGGCTCCGACCAACAGGAGGAGGTCATCCGTGTAGGCTATCACCTCTAGCACTTCTTCACTTCGTTGTAAACTGTCTAGTAATGGCTCCATGTGGATGTCCCGGAAGAGGGGTCCTAAAGCGGGTCCTTGGGGGCATCCTTTAGTGATTGTTTTTCCAACTCCCTCGCTAGGGGATGATAGCCAGACCTCCCGATCCTTACAATAGCTCCTCAGGCAACCGTATAGCGGCCCTGGACACTCTTTCTCCCGCAAGCAGGAGAAGACCGAAGGCCACCATAGGTTGTCGAAGGTGCCACTGATATCCACCAAGATGCCAACCACGTACTTGTGCGGGGTCGAGCCACAGACCTCGGCCGCCAGGGCGATTGCATCAGATGCCGATCTCCCCAGCCTGAAGCCGAACTGCCTGCTGCTCATCCCGCACAACACTCAGTGTGCTGCCAATCTGCCAGCTTGCCCGCGAAAGGCAAAGGTCCCGAGTTCGAGTCTCGCTACGGCACACAGTTTTAATCTGCCAGGAAGTTTCATATCAGCGCACACTCCGCTGCAGAGTGAAAATCTCATTCTGGAATTTCTCCAGTATCTTTCCGAACAGATCTAACAAGCAAATCGGCCTGTATGACTTCACTTCTGTAGGGTCCTTATCATGTCCTTTCTTTATTATGACTACGTTTGCTGTTTTCCAATTCATCGGAAACTTCCTTTGCCTGAGGCATTCGTTGTAAAGATGAGTAAGTGGCGCAGTCAGCCGGAGGGGGGGGGGGGGGCAGGAACTGCACCACCTCCGCCACAGTGCCGTCTGACCCAGGTGCTTTCCCTCTTTGTAGTGATCTTATATGGGCTGCAACCTCCTCCTCAGAGAAGGGGTAGACAGCCGTCTCATTTGTGCATATTTCTTGGTCTTCATTTCGCAGTTCCTGTTGCCTTTCAGTCTCCTTATCCGCATTGTCGTCAGGCAGTAGGGACCGGAGGAGGACCTTCGCAGTCTCCTGCCAAGACTCCGTCATCCTGTCCCCGTGCCTGACTGTCGATAACTCCACAGAAGAATGGATTTTCTCTCTTACCAGCTTATAGGGGAGCCCCCATGGGTCCAAGACTAGCTGGTTTAGCACGTAGTTTTCCCAACTTCGCGTCCTTACCTCACGCAGTTCCTTTTGGAACCTCTGCTTTGCCTTCATATATAGCAACTGCCACCTTTGTCGTTCCTGCCAGACGACACTGCGCTGGTAGTGCCTCCTCAGCCTTCTGACAGATTGACGCAGTTCTCCTAGTTCGGCAGACCATGGTGACGGAGAGGCCGCCATGGCCTTCCTCCTAGTTGATACAGCAGCCCTCACCGCTCTGGTTACTGCACTCACCAGTTCCTCCGCTCTTTCGTCCACGTCTATGTCCTGATGCGTGTCACCTTCCGGTAATGGAGGAATGTCGCACTCCCTTGCTAGGCGTTCCCAGTCAGTTCTTTTGTAATTTAATTGTATCTCCCACCCCATGGCCTAGCGGCACTCTCTTTCGCCTAAGGTGAAAGTTATTAAATTGTGGTCGCTTGTGGTGGCGTTTCCTATAACCCTCTAGTGCTGAATGATATTTGCTGTGTTTGGTGTTACGAGAGTAACGTCTATATTTGTTCCTTGTCCTCCTCCTGCAGCGTAGGTAGGAGGATTGCCAGGCCTGTTGACCACCACAAGTTGCGATGCCATAATAAACTCTTGTACTTTTTCACCTTTTGCATCTCTTGTGCCACTGTACCACAGGGGGCATTTAGCGTTGATGTCAGCTGTTATCACAACCTTTCTTCCCTGTAACGCGGTGGTTACTCTCGTTAAATGATCTAGATGCTGTTCTATGTTATCTCCGTATTGAAAATACATGTGTATGAGAGTGATAATTCCCACAGGGGATTGCAGCTCCACGACGTGACAGTGGCTATTTGTGAACTGCGAGAGTGTAGTGACCCTCAAAAGTTTGTTCGTAATTATGATTGCCGCTCTCGGGTCATCCTCTCTGCTGACTATTTGCCAGGTGGCGGCAGCAAATGCAATTTTCCCAGTTTGGGAGTACGGCTCCTGTAGACAGAGTTCATCTAGTCTCCACTCCTCCACCTCCCTTCGGAGCTCCTGCATCCCAAGTCGGCTGTTATGAGTATTAAGTTGTCCAATATTTATTTTTGTCATTAAGGAAAGTACGTATGTATTCGGTCATTTGGCCAAGTCTTGCTCCAGTCGAACGCAATTCGTCCGTGTGCTAGTACTGATTCTTGGTAAATGTCGTCAAGATCAAATTTCTCACCTCGTCTTTCGAATACTTTCTTCAGCCGGTCTCGCAAGGCTCCGACGTCAGTGGGGAGATTCACTGATTTTAGTGAACTTAGAACTACTTAAACCTAACTAACCTAAGGGCATCACACACATCCATGCCCGAGGCAGGATTCGAACCTGCGACCATAGCGGTCGCGCGGTTCCAGACTGTAGCGCCTAGAACCGCTCGGTCTCCCCGGCCGGCCGATAATGGCAGAAGCCGTTCTGAGGTACCAGGTATCCACCCATGTTGAAACACCCGTATTAGTTCGTGGTGTAGCCTCGATGAGCGGCAATGTAGGTGCTAACTCTGGCATCCAGTCAATCGCACACACGGCGAATACTATCCTGGGATAAGTTATGCTAAGCCTGCTCGACCTGTTCACTTAGTTATGTAGGAGTTATTGGTAGACGAGAGGTACGAGTTACTTCTCGTTCCATCATGTACCACACATGCTCGTTTGGGGACAAGTCCAGAGAGCCTGCTGGCCACGAACATTGCTTCACGTCTTTCAGAGCGCGTTTAGTTTCACGGGCAGTGTGCGGGCGAGCATTATCCTGTTGGCTCAATACATCGCCTTACAGTTACAAGTACGGCAAAAGCACGGATGTCAGAAATTCTGCATGTACTGAGCGTTGGTTAGTGTCTCTTCTAGATACACCAAAGGTGAACGAGGGTTGCAGCTTATCGCACTCTAGACCATAAGGCCTGAGATGGGGCCAGTCTATCTTGGGTGGATGCACTCGAGAGAGCGTAGACCCGGTCTTAGTCACACGCGCAAACGACCATCACTTGCCTGCAGGTAGAGACTGCTTTCATCGCTGAAGACCTCAGCGCGCCGTCCCAACTGATTCTCCAGCGGCACCAGTCGAGCCGTGCACGTTGATGCTTGTGGCGTCAGTAGAAGGCGGGCTAGAGATGTGCGTGCCCATAGTTCCAATGCTAGTAACAGGTTCGCAACAGTTCGTTTTGACACTTCTGGGCACACAAGCCCTCATATCTGTGCTGTGTTGTGGTACCTGTTGGATCTGTCAATGCAGCCCTTACATTACGATGATCCAGGCGGGCGTCTGTGCTGCGTGGACGTCTAGATCCTCATCTACAGGTGTGAGAAAGTTCACGCGACCACTGATACCAGCGTCGTCGCCAACTGACACAGCACGTCCAACTTGTGTGGTAATTCTCCGTAAGGACCTTCCCGCCACTCGGAGAATCACAATTTGACACCTTTCAAACTCGCTTGGTTGGCTGTAGAAAGCACAGATGAGTCTCTATGGCATGGTTGCCTGCTTGCTTCACACGTTCGCAGCACACTGAGCTTTCTGGCTGTGAGCATTCCCTATTGAAGCGTAAACACAGCCGCCACTCTGGCATAGTCATGAACTGTGCCACTATGCTGTCTGTTGGCAGACGACGTGGAAACCATTATCACTATATCTACTATCCGCCTTTGACATTTGATGAGACCGGATGAAAATCGACGTGATCTTTCCTGGTGTATTTTTTTCCGACAGTGTATGTTCCTAAAAGCTACGACGGTAATCCCAAAAGTAAGGTCTATTTTTTATAACTACATAGACCTGTTTTTTTCTACAATGGTTTACTTCAGTTTACAGCTTGAAATTTTAGTTATTTTTTGACATAATCACCATTTCTGTCGATGCATTTTTGCAGACGCAGTGGCAGTTATTGTATGCCCATGGAATACCAGCTCGCTGCCATGCTGTTCAGAAAGATCACCTCGTCGTCGGAGCTGTATCGCTTTCCAGCCAAATGTTCTTTTAACCTAGGGAACAGGTGATAGTCACTGGGCGCCAAGTCAGGACTGTGGAGTGGGTGGGTAATTATGTTCCACTGCAACTGTTGCAGGAGAGCAGCGGTTTGGCGAGCGATGTGTGGGCGAGCGTTGTCATGGAGAATATGTACTCCCTTGCTCAACATTCCTCTTCTCCGGTTCTGAATTGCCCGTTTGAGTTTTTTCAGAGTCTCACAGTACCTGTCAGCGTTAATTGTGGTCCCAGCGATTCAGCTCTGACGACGAGGCAAAGAAGAGGTTCATAACTTTCTGAACATCATGGCAGTGAGCTGGTATGACATGGGTGTACAAATGCTGCCACAGCGTCTACAAAAATGCATCGACAGAAATGATGATTATGTAGAAAAATAGCTAAATGTTCAAGCTGTAAACTGATGTAAACTATTGAAGAACTAAAGAGGTCTGAGTACTTATAAAAAAAATAGGAGTCCTTACTTTAGGGGTTACCCTCGTAGAAATTAGGCTACAATCAATTTGTTTCGCTCGCGAATCACTTCAAGGAAAATGATAGCTTGTTTCTTCTGTTACAACAATTTATTTTGCAGCAATCATTTCTTTAAAATATCGAAGTACAGTTAGTGGTAATGATAAGCAACAACTTTTTAACAGCAATTCGTCGGAAAAATAAGGAAAAACAACTTAAAACGTCGTATAAGTGTTCATCATAACAATACGAACCGTCACACAGCATGTCATGTCGAACAGTTAGGTGATCGAGTGAAACAGAACGTTATTGTCTCATTGTCCACAGTTAGCTCTTTTGTCTCCTAACTACATCTTCCTGCTCACCACGTCATATGAAGTAGGCGAGGGAAGATATTTTCATAAACTCGAGATGCCATGGAATCTTTCCAAAAACAGTGATTAGAGGTTTCAATACAGAGCGAAAGTAGTGTTTCAGGATCCGCCCGCATGGCCCAGTTGCTTTCCGGTCGCGGCAGTAGAATGTCGTGTGTGCCAGTGCTCGGCTTACCCGGGGTAAACTTCGCTAGTAAGGGAAGGTGCTTTTGCTGCGATCTGCAAGTACGTTCGGAGGCACCGTAATAGAAATACGAGTCAGGAAAACCACTTTGAAATTTCCTTCCCTCTCGGATGCCAAACGCCTAAAGTAACTGAGATCGCTCAAGAAGATTTCAGATCAGCCAGTGGCGAAGTAATAGAGATGGATCTTTCCTGGGTGGGATTTCGTTGAGATTACTCCGAGTGTATTACATAATTTGCCGTTTGAAACGGAACATTGTAAGGCAACATCTCACTTAAATAGACCAAGTCAATTAACCTCACACAGTAGAATATGTAGGGTACCGAAAATAGTGAAACCATTGAGACGTGTGAACAAAAGACCAGTGTAAAATCTCTAAGGCCAAAAGAATCCCTCCCGTGCAAGGGGAAATACCATTGCCCAGAAAATAATCAAATGAGCCATTGGGAACTAAGACACACTCATTATTGCTCACAGTTAATCAGGGCGAGTCTAACACAGTTCTTCCGGTTTTGGAGATTAATGTCAAAATTGATACCCAAGCAATGGTATCAGGAGTATGCAAATGTTTCAAAGACTTGCCAACTATATCCAAAAGTGAGCACCTCGAGACGAATACATAAAAACTCTACAAGTGTGGGTATCAGCTGAATCCAGCGTAGCAGCAGATAGAGTTACCACGACAACGATCTAAGATCGTTCACACAAGGACATTCACAAACTCTCATATAAGGTAAATAGATTTGTACTCGCAACAGATATACAGCGAAAGAATAAAATAAACTAGGAGGACCACAAGTGAGCAAAAAAGCAGAAGAAATATAGGAGCTACAATAGAACTAAATGCGCACTTGAAAACTACTTTAAAATGGTAATTCAGGTCGTCAAAGAAAGACGAACCAAGACTTAGTGAGGGGGAACCAAACATGGCCGTAGCAATCACCTCCGATGAGGCACTGGAAAAAGTGATCGGCAGTTGCTGGACACACATATTTGTTGTCCGAATATTTACAAGCCTTATTAGCCAAACACCGCACACGTATTCTACATCTACATTTACGTGTCTGGCTGAGGGTTTATCGAACCACCTTCATTATAATTCTCTGTTATTCCACTCTCGAACAGCGGGAGGAAAAGACGAACACCTATATCGTTCTGTGCAAGCTCTCATTTCCCTTATTTTATTATCATCATCGTTTTTCCCTATGTAGGTCGGCGTCAACAAAGAATTTGGGCATTCGGAAGAGAAAGCAGGTGATTGAAGTTTCGTGACAAGATTACGCCGCAATGAAAAAAGCCTTCGTCTTAATGATGTCCACCCCAAATCCTGTATCATGTAAGTGATACTCTCTCCCACATTTCTCGATAATACAAAACGTGCTGCTCTTCTTTGAGTTTCCTCGATGTACTCCGTTAATCCTATCTGGTAAGGATCCAACACCAGGAAACAGTGCAATAAAACGCAGTCTTTGCTTCGCCTTCGTCACAACTTTTTCTGTGTGTTCTTTCCAATTTAGATTGTTCGTAATTGTAATTCCTAGGTATTTAGTTGAACGGCCTTTAGATTAGACTGATTTGTCGTGTAACCGAAGTTTAACTGATTCCTTTTAGCACTCGTGTGGATGACCTCACACATTTCATTATTCAGGATCAATTGCCAATTTTCGTACCATACAGATATCTTTCCTAAATCGTTTCACAATTTTCTGTTCTACGTCTTCCCGGCTACGGCTCCGACCAACAGGAGGAGGTCATCCGTGTAGGCTATCACCTCTAGCACTTCTTCACTTCGTTGTAAACTGTCTAGTAATGGCTCCATGTGGATGTCCCAGAAGAGGGGTCCTAAAGCGGGTCCTTGGGGGCATCCTTTAGTGATTGTTTTTCCAACTCCCTCGCTAGGGGATGATAGCCAGACCTCCCGATCCTTACAATAGCTCCTGATGACTTTACTAGACTATAAACGACGGCATCATCTGCAAACAACGTAAGGCGGCTGGTTAGATTGTCTTCTAAATCGTTTATGTTGATAAGGAACAGTAGAGGGCTTATAACACTTACCTAGGGGAACTAGAAATCATTTCCGATGTTTGTCCGCCTATTACTATGAACTGTGACCTCTCTGACCGGTCACATAACTGAGACGATATTCCTTAAGAAGCTGCTTGTGAGGAACAGTGTCAAAAGCTTTCTGGAAATGTAGAAATACGGAATCAATTTGAAATCCCTTGTCAATAGCATTCAACACTTCGTGTGAGTAAAGAGCTAGTTGTATTTCACAATAACGATGTTTTCTAGATCTGTGTTGACTGTCTGTCAATAGGTCGTTCTCTTCGAGGTAATTCATAATGTTCGAACTGATTCTGTGTTCCAAAATCCTGTTGCATATCGACATTAATGACATGGGCCTGTAATTTAGTGGATTGCTCCTACTGTGTTTCTTGAATATTGTGTGATCAGTGCAACTTTCCAGCGAGCGGTTGTATATGACTGTTAAGTATGCAGCTGTTGCGTCAGCGTATCCTGAAAGGAACCTAATTGATACACAGTCTGGACATGAAGACTTGCTTTTATTAAATGATTTCAGTTGCTTCACTACTCCGAGGATATCTACTTCTAAGTTATTCATGTTGATTCGAATTCTAGAATATTTACTTTGTCTTCTTTGGTGAAGGAATTTCGAAGGTTTTGTTTAGTAACTCTGCTTTAACAGCACTGTCATTGTATTATTTCCATTGCTATCGTGTAGAGAACGCACAGATTGTGCTTGCTGCTAGCATTACGCGTTCTAAAAAATGGAAGATTACAAAATAGCAACATTCAACGTTAGCCGCATCCAGTCCACACTCAAGTTAAAGGCTTCACGAAACTACTTTCTCGCAGGTGACATAGGCGTCTTTCCCTTACAAGAAGTCGTGTGGGTTCAATGATAGTAGTTATGATAGATCTATTAAACGAGACAATCCCACTTGTGTAATACGATTATTCAGACAATCCAATGCGACAGTGATGACAGTAGTAAGCTTACGATAGATATTATTAATTACCGTCCATACGTCATCAGTCTCTAATGGTAGGAGAACATACGGAAAAAGTCCCACTTGTGGAGTACGATTACTCATACAATCTAATGCAAGAGTAATAACAGTAGTAAGCTTATAGCAGATATTATTGACTACCGTCTAAGCGTCGTCAGGTTCCAATTGTAGGACTTGGAGAGGACACTCTTTACGAGAAGAGATAGTCCTGCTGAAGAATCCCCACAGTGGTTGCTTCAGAAGGCGCAATTAACTGCGTAATGTATGAACAGTACCAAGTTATAGCGAAGATAAAAAAAAATTTCAGTAAGTGGACTGGACACGGAGGATAAATTGATAACATTGCGACCCAACTACTCAGCTTTTACTTCTGTAACGCCTACTTCGGCTAGGGGATAGAGGAGAATTTACATGCTCCAAACACTTCAGCCTTAGAAATTTTGGCAGGTGTGGTTTTCGGGGCACTTACCAACTTTTGTTTAAAGATAACGACGCAAAATTTTCTGCGGTAAGGGTCTGTGGAAGCTAGACATATCGTTTATGCAAGATGTAGAAATAAAATGAACTTTAATTAGGCACTGAAATGTTTCTATACCCAAACGGGCTTGTTACAGAAATCAACCGTATTTGTGGTTGCAGCACGTTAAACTTAACTTTACAAATAAGATCAAACTATAAGCCGCAACAAAGACTATGTGGAATAAGACCACCAGTGAATACTACTTCACGTGCGTTTCCAACTGCACGCCGACCGAAAAAACTTGCAAAGAAGTTCCTTGCAGTTAAAAGGGTCAAAGCTAAGCTTATATCACTCACACGACAAGGTTGACCAAGTAAACGAGGAGAATACCTCCATTTTCCATATAATACGAGAAATATGCCAAACAAAAATAAATTTGCACTTAACCGACGAACAATGGGTTTCCTACGAGGCATGGGTGAATTTAGAAACTCAGATATTAACATATTTTGTATAACTGTATGCGCAGACTACACCCAATGCACAACAGGAAAGCGAGGTCCTTCAGTGAATGAATCAGCTTTGATCCAAAAGCCGGATAAACGCCCTTCGCCCCTTTCATCAAACAAGAGATAAGCAACACGATTATCTAAAAAAATAAATAAATAAAGCCCTGGGCAGAGATGGCTTACTCCTTGAATTCTACTCGAAACGAAGATAAATTGATAAATTTCTCTTATTGGAATAGGGATGAAATCAATCAAATTAAAAAAATAGAGGTAATTTAATTAAACTTCAAACAAAAAAATGAATTGAATTTGAAATGAAAATAAATTAATTAAACTCGAAACAAAGAGAATGTTAGACGTTAAACTAAACATAAACATTAGCAGAAATATAATTAAAATCAATTTTAACTTTCAGGTAATTTTCTTAAAAGTGTATCTAACATCTGCTAATTCTATCTTATAAGGAACAGCGATAGGCTTTTTGTAGTTTTGTCTTATGATTTTTATATGTTTGCTACAGATTTGCTTATACCTTTAATTGTTTATGTATTGGAATCTAATAAACATAGAATATTTGCTTTGACTCCATGTCCTGCCAAATTAAATTTAGAAAATCTAGAACTCAAAATACTATTAAACCCACCATATGCTTCCTTTTTTTACAAGAAATTTTCCATTTTTCATTTCTCCTTTGCAATGTATAAAATCTGTTATTTTAACTATCATAATATTATCGCAAAAAGATACTGTAATTGACTTAAATTCTTCTAATTTTTGTTCTCCTTTTGTGTAGATAATATCTCCAATATCTGTAATAAGGTTATTATTATTTAAATTTTCTGTTAGCAACCAAATCTCTCGTTAGTTGTTTTTGTTTTATTTCCAAGTAGCTCCATTACAGAATTTTTCTTTTTGTTTGTAGCACATGTTTTATTTTCAGCTTCCATTTATAGAGACAAAAAAAGCATTAGATTTGTGAAAAAGTTGCTACAATTAGAGATACAAAATTATTATTAAAAGATATAAAAGTCCTTAAAATTAAATGGTTTAAAAAATAGCTGAAACTGTGGTAGCCGAACGTATATGAATTATTTTATAATTGGTGAACGTGATAAGGAAAATATTCATTTTTATTAATTTTTGTAAGTAATTTAATATAAAATACACCTGTTTAAAATGAAATTATACGAGGTGGACCTGAGCATTGGATTATAGTAAATCCATTTGGTAGATTCTGGCTAAGTTAGTGAACAAGTGAGTGGAATGAGCGAGTGAACTAGCTAAGCTAGAACCCACCAAATAGATCTACTTCTAGATCATTTTGAATAACCCTGTATTTATTCTAAAGCTTCTAGATCCCAGATGCAGTTAAGATGGGACTGACTTCCTTCCTTTCTTTATCTACCTGTTTTACTTGTTCGATTTCCTTTACTTCTATCCATAGTTGCAATTCCCATTTTTGGGTAAGGAGTAAATTTAATTAACAAATTTTCGGCAGTTGATGTTTATCTATTTAGGTCAGCTTAGGTCATAATCTCAAATTATATAAAACTGAACTGGACAAGAATAACTGCTTCAGAACCACTAAGGAGCTAGTCAATTCTGGTGTCACATATAAACACCAACTCACTGGTGTCCCACAGCTGGTCAAGGCAACACACGTTGCCGTCAGACCCCGATAGTGGTTGTGTGGGGTCCAGTGAACCCACTGGAGCATGCCCGCTCTATATCAAGAGCGCCCTCTGCCACTGAAATATAGTATTAGGATGGTCGGCGGCAGCCACACGGCGCATCCGCAACGATACGCAGCCCAGTCGCAACAGAGTTACCACCGAGATGCAACCCAACTGCTGCCCTGTCAGTATCACTCATGCATTAGTTACGAGAGACTCATACTAAGATGCTCTTCTTCCTATTATACTAGCTGGACTTTATTGCTGTACGTTCATTTGTGTAGAATCTTCATATGCTCGTAGAAAGCTACAAGTTAAATAAAGCCTCGTTTTACTCGTTCACTAACGATTTCAGCACCTGTCCACCTTTCTGCTGCATCACTCTCTAGCCCACTTCTCCTTGCCATTGTGTACGAAGTAGTGCACAACAGCATCGTAGATTAAATCGATGAAACGTACCTCTGTGGAATTTTCAAATCATCAGGTGGTGATAACCGGATCCATTCAATGTTTCTATCCTGTAGTAAGATTTACCGTTTCTATGGCACACCGACAATTGCGAATGGAGATACGTTCATATGAAATATCGAGCTTCGTTTCAAGTGATACAGAACATTTCTTAATTGCAGAAGGTAATAAGTTAGCCTGGACTCGTTCGTGTGGGACAATTAATGTGATGGAATTATTACTGTTAATGATCAATAAAATCCACTTCAGCTGTATTATTACACGTTTACGGTGTTACGCCCGGTTTCGTATGTAGAACATCTTCACGTTGCCGAGTTGTGCTGAAGCATGACATAAATGGTCTTCCTGTCGTTGCTAATGTTAAAGACCAAATCGAAAAATATTGATCATAAACATTGTGATCAATGATCAGTGTTTTTGGCTTTGGTCTGTAATATTACCTACGACGGCCGCGTCAATTATATAATGACTCTACCACAACTAGGCAACCTGAAGATGTTCAACGAACGGAACCCGTCGTAACAGAATAAATATGTAATACAGGTTACACATGTGAGGTTGTTCTCGTTAATCGTTAAAGTTAATGTCAGCTGTCGAGATCAAAAAGATCAGCAATCATTAGGGTTCACGTTATGCAAGTGTTCCAAACGCTCAGGGTAACTATTAAGCAGATGGTAGAGGCGCCGAAACTGAATACTTTGACTTATTTCCAAGATAAAGATGGACACGACCAGCAACTTGGATAAAATAATTTTTTTATTTTAATTCCATAACAGTTGCTTTTCATTATGTTGGCGACTAAATTAGAACTATCAACCTCATTTTCAAACCAGATCTGTTAAAGCTTAAGTTGAAAACATTTATAACAACTCATAAAAATAAAAATAAAAAAATTTAAAAATACAGATCTTAAAATTTCAGTAGTTGTTCAATGTACTTTAACATGCCTGTAGTAATAGTGCTTTGTTAGTCGACGGACAAGCCACATGTGGGTAGTACACGACACATAATACACTAAAAAAAGCGATTTTGGGCATCAGTCGATGCGATATACATGTACAGACAAAAAAATAATCACAATTTCAGAGTAACTGGATGATTCATTCAAGGCTAAGAGCTTCACAAATTGAGCAAGTCAATAACGCATTGGTCCGTGTCACCTCTGGCCCTCTGGCAGAGATTCCGCTTATCATTGACAGAGGTTTGTTGGATGTCCTTCTCAGGGATGTTGTGCCAAATTCTGTCCAACTGGCGCGTTAGATGGTCGAAATACAGAGCTGATTGAGGGCCCGGCCCTGCCCACACTGCTCCAAACTCTCCCGATTTTGGAGAGATCCGGTGATCTTGCTGGCCAAGGTGGGGTTTGTCAAGCACGAACACAAGCTGTAGAAAAACCAGCCATGTACGAGCGGGCATTATCTTCCTGAAATGTAATACTGGGATGGCTTGCCATGAAAGCCAACAGAACGGGCGTAGAATATCGTCGACGTGCGATTGTGCTGTAGGGGTGAGGCGGATAACAAGCAAAGGAGCCCAGCTATGAAAAGAAATGACACCCCAGACAATCACTCCTGGGTCTCAGACCATATGACGGGCGACAGTCAGGTTAGTATCTCACTGCTGTCCAAGGTGTCTCCACCTTCGGCCTGGAATCTCGCTGACTGGAATAGTCATCACTGATGAGTCTCGCTTCGAATTTAGCACCGAGACCAGCAAGGACGTGTCTGGAGACGCTCCAGACAACAGTGGGCTACTAATCGGATTGTCGCCTGCCATACGGTCCGACAACTTGGAGTGATGCTCTGTGTTACCATTTATTTTCATAGCAAAACCCCGTTAGTTGTCATCCGGGGCACCCTTACAGCCTTCATGGCAAGGTATCCTGGGCTTACATTTCAACAAGATAATGCCAGCCTGCACAAGGCGGGGATATCTACAGCTTGTCTATCTGCTTGCCAAATCCTGCCTTATCCAGCGAGATCAACAGATTTCTCCTGAACTGCAAACTTTTGGAGAACTATGGGCACGGTCCTCCAACCATTTTAGTCTTTTGGCGATCTAACGAGCCAATTTGACGAAAACTGAACGATATCCCTATAGTCTATCAATACGCGACAATTCTAATAGCTGCTTGCGTAAGAGTTAGAGGTGAACCAATTCGTTACTGATTTGCTCCACTTGTGAATATCTTTCCCTTGAATAAATCATCCACATCTACCGATTGTCGTCCCATTCTAATAATTCCTTCATAGTGCGAAGCTTTTTTTTATTTTTTTCGTCGTAGAGTGTTCTTAGTCACGTGAAATGTCAGACCAATTTCACACTGAACGTGGATTCATGAAGTGCACCTGAACTAGACTAAGGTCTAGCACAGGAGTCAGTTCCACAGGAAAACAGCCGATGTCGCTTATGTCTCGTTTAACATCCGTGCGCTCTTCTGCAGCCAAAGGCGCATCGCAACTTAAATGGAAACTGTCCGTGTGCAGTCCGCTGCTCGTGGTCGTGCGGTAGCGTTCTCGCTTCCCACGCCCGGGTTCCCAGGTTCGATTCCCGGCGGGGTCAGGGATTTTCTCTGCCTCGTGATGACTGGGTGTTGTGTAATGTCCTTAGGTTAGCTAGGTTTAAGTAGTTCTAGGGGACTGATGGCCATAGATGTTAAGTCCTATAGTGCTCAGAGCCATTCTTTTGTCCGTGTGCATCTTTACACAGGCTGTTTCCTTAAGAGCGCCAAAAAATTTAACAAGACATATGGGATGCTCCTCTAAACAATTTGGATAGGAAAATAGCACTCGGAGAAGCCAGCTTAAGGAGATAATAGAAATAAAATCACATTACCATATACTTTTTTATTTACATTAGTTAACTGAAAATATCTTCATTGACACAATGAACTTACATTTGCACTGTATCTTACAAAATGTGCCGACACTAACGGCCATCAATATCAATACACGCATGACATCGGCAAACAAGATTCTGACGCACCGTGACAGATGTCCGTGGTGTGTTTCCAATCACAGCAAAGAGAGCTATAATTCTGGCAACTAATTCCATCTACGTATCCTCTGGGATTCAAACGCAAGTGATTTTAGATATCCCCGTAGGAAATAATCAAGAGGATTCAGTATAGATGACCTCACAAGCCATGGAATACGATCTCCTCTTCTAATCCAGCGATCAGGAAATACGGTACCGGTGCAGCCCCATCGTATTGTACTGTATGTCTCTGAATAGCACTAAGTAATGAATGCATACGTCGTTGATTCATGGCATGTTTTGTCGTGGGACAATGTAAATACGATGCAACAGACCCACCTTATGAACAAGTAAAGTAAAAAAAAAGCCTGCATCATGACTTCCTATTATTCACGCTCGTAGTTCTTGTTTCCTTGTGGGAAACAAAGAATATACATGTAAATAAACGGCACAGTACGTGCAAACTTATGTTAGTTGTATACAAGCTGGAAATCAGTAATGCTAGACAGATCTGTAGAAAAGTTTACTTCCATATCCCCTTAAGCTGGCTTCTCCGACTCCAGGTTTCCTACGTCAAATAGTTCAGTGGACCATTCTCTATGTTCTGTTACATATTTGGATGTTCTTACAGAAACGCCCTGTATAGCGTTCCACAAATCCTACAGGAAAAATAACAAATACCAATGTTTGCTCTTTATTAAAGCCTACAGTAGTTCGTACATATAACAAAATTTGTGCTACATCCGTATTAACTAATCCAGTTACAGTTATATTTAATTATCACTAACAGCTAATTCGTTAAAATGACGAATTTTTATTGAAAAACACGGACGGTCAAATAACAAAAACCATATTCAAATCCACTTGCGTAGGTGAGTAAGACATATAAAAGGTGCTGTCCCGTGAACAATACGCTAGAGAAGAAAATAATAAAAATCCATGTTGCACTCACGTTAGCCTAAGCTGCCACCATTTGACAATATGTCATGTAAATTAACCAGTAACATAGTCCACTATAAATGAAAATCGAAAAACAGTAACAAAATTTTAAAATGGCAGTACGTGTCGTGTCAGAGTAATCTCCTATAGTCCACCGTCATGTAACCAGTTCGAGTCGTGTGCGTCAAGAGCACAGTAGACATGAAATGTTTGTTCAGAATAGTTATTCACGCAGTTAGAAAACTTTAATACATTGATACACTGCATGTAGTATGATGGCATTGCAACATGCCACTGCATCTGTTGTTGAACAAGGAACAAAACGGCGTAGCATCGTACGATTCAAAGCTCAGCAGCAGCGACGCGCAACACTACATAACAAGTCACAGTGAGACGTTACAGAGCCATCAGCTGATCTTGTTACGTACAACGGTACTACCATGGTACTCAGTTATGCGGGTATGAACCTTAATGTGACAAATACATCCAAATACGTCATTTTCTATTCAAAAATTGCAGCTACAGGACACACCAAGCGCTGTTAACATGCAGGCACATGACATTGTAAACAGCCGTACATTATAATCATAGGTTCGACCCACAAACACTTAAATACATTACACTAACAAATAATGCATCCATTACAACTACGTCATGTTGTCAATGGTGCCATGAATGTGAGCTAACACCCATAACATCATTATTGGCAGGGTGCTGACAACAACATAGAATTATGTCACATTCGTATCCGTTGAACATTGGTTGACAGACGTATTTGGTTGCAGCATTCCATTGTGACTGATCGACACTGGTAACGTAACACGAAAATTATAATTCTATCATTTTGTACATAAATGCCTGCTGTAAGCATTTGTAAAGCCAACATAAATTTTACAAGCACTAGTCAGAACGATACAATTAAAATCTCGCTATTATGTCACATTACTGAGGAAGACTTTTATATTAAATTCATGAAAGAATCAGAAATTATAATTAATTTCAATGAAGTGATGAATCTGAGAAGCTAAATGAAAGTTTTATTTCAAATTTTTTGGCAAAGCAAAAGTTTGTGCTTCGATTTGAAAGTGATTTAATTTCGTGTATTTGCAAATTTATTGTCTCGTCTTGGCTTTAACATTTTCGGCGTTATTTTTCTGTTTCCGTAAAGGTCACGCACTGAGTTCTTGCTTGTCATACTGTATTTCTGATTTGCGTTTTCTTTGTTAGAAAGAAATATAGTTAAACCTGCTGACAGTAATCATTATAGTGAAATAACGTTTCTCAGTTAATACTGCCCATCTCTTGTTGCAACTAGTGAATTACTTTTGATTTTGAGTAATTCCAAAGTATTCAGTGCAATGACAATTACTTTTAAATATTTTATAACCTCCTACATTTTCAGTTACATTTCTACTCGTGTACTGACCGCTGTCATCCACATAAGTACCAGTAATTATTACGTAAATTTAATTTCAACGCAACATAATCATTTTTGTGTTTAAATGTGCCTGCGCTGTTTTATTTCATTAGACAATTATAGATTCAACAATAATTTTTTGTAATTGATAACAATTTTGTTAAATTCTAAAAAAATTAACCCATTTAATCAAACATTTCGTTTCCGATCGTTATTGATCTAGTACATTTTTTACGATTATAACGATTAGTGATGAGTTATTCTGTGTCGGTACATATTCCTTGAATTGATGTCTTATGTAAATATTACAGCACATCAGGTTATATTCGAAAGTGCAGATAGGCTATACGTGTTACCAGTGATGGGACTGAAGTTATAAGTGTATCAGTTACACGTGGCCCCAGAGGTCGACAGGATATCATATACTGGTGCTTTAAGCCTTGAAAAATTAAAAGTCAACATTTAATTTCAGTTTAGATTTAGTTACAAAAAATTTATTTTCAAACAGCAGTAGAAAGGAATGTCGATTACAACAATAGCTGCAAGTTGGTTACTACAAAAGCATAATGTTTAAAGGAGGACAATCTAGTAACAGCGAGAGAAATAATCAGGCAGTTACTGAGGGAGTAAATTACTTGACAATGGCACCAGAAAGCACAGATTTGGATCACGAAACTATGAGAGATACATCTATAGACTGTACACAGTAGGTGTATGACAATTATGCTGTTTCAGTGAATAGTGAAATGGCGAAGACCTAAACCAATCACATAAGGGACTTGGAAAAATAAATGAACAGTAAAGTAGATTCCTTGCGCAAATCAGTGAGCTGCAAAATGAAAATAGATTCTTTGGACAAGTCAAATGACAGTATACTGGACTGTAAACTTGATACCAAAATTGATTGCTTGAACGAGGCAATGAAAGAAAAACTGAAAAATAACATAAATTCTTTGACAGAATGAATGGACAATAACTTTGAAGAAGTTAATGACTAAGGCTCAAGAAACCGTCTGTCGTAATCTTGAAAAAAATTAGATCGCGAAATTAAAACGGTCAATGAAAAACAAGAAACTGTAAGTAAAGAGTGTTGTATTGAAGTGGATCAGTCTGTAGATATGTTGGAGGGACAGTCTGTGCAAATTCAAACCAACACAGAAGATTTTGAAACTATTAAAAGGTTGGCTGCCACCTTGACATTAGCAGGGATGTGTCTTAGCCAAGTGGATGCCGAACTAGAGAAAATCTACCCGTTGATATTTATGAACGCATATACGAAATTAATTCCTCCAGCGCCACCGAAAAGAGTACATAAATGTACTCTGAAAAACTGTGTTGTAAAGTAAATATTCCATAATACACAATCATAAGATATTTCAAGAATCTTTCAGAAATGATAAATAACAAGCAATTGCTGATGGTCGGGTTCCAACTGGCGATCCGCATCACGCCAGCCAGCGCGGCTAACCACTACACTACACTGAATGCACCATAAAAATCCAGTAACTTTCTCGAACAGCCTCCCGGCTCTAGTGTGATTGACTTTTATTATGTTGAGAATTTATATGTTGTACGAATGTACATAATTGTTTAATGGTACCATACCACATACACAAAAAATCATCGACAAATGTGATTCACGTTTTAATTTTATCTCTTACCTTACCTTACTTCTTACCTTACTCGATAAGAAAACTTCAAAACTGTCCACGAAAATTTGAGATAGTACCCACTCATAATTGAAGGGCTTATTTCAATAGCGGTACAAGTCCACTTTTGTTCATTCTGAGATACGGAGTTCTAAAGTTAAATGAGCGCTGAAAAATCTGCAATTGAGATACCAGAAGTATTCAAGCATATGTCTTCTTGCTAGAGATGAACCTTTCTTTCTGTTTGTTTGGAACATTAATGTCAGAAGCATTATAGACAGAAAGGTGGAGGTAATGGACTTGTACCACTATTGAAATAAGCCCATCCCAAACAGTTTTTCTGAATGGTGTCTGGTAAAATGTCAAGGCTCTCCTGTTTTTTTCCGTTACCACAATGAAGATATATATCAGGGCGTTCATCTTTACAAATTTATCCATTCTTTTACATGTACTTGTATACGTAAATCCTTCTTCAGGGGAATTGCCGCGCGGGATTAGCCGAGCGGTCTAGGGCGCAGCAGCCATGGACTGTGCGGTTGGTCCCGGGGGAGGTTCGAGGCCTAGCTCGGGTATGGGTGTGTGTGTTTGTCCTTGGGATAATTTAGGTTAAGTAGTGTGTAAGCTTAGGGACTGATGATCTTAGCAGATAAGTCCCATAAGATTTCAGACACATTTGAACGTTTTTCGGGGGAATTCGGTGCGACCTTATGCCAGACCAAGTGATGAACAACAAATAGGTTTTGCAGGTTAGCGCCTTCATTGTCTGACTTGCTTCATAATCATCACGAGAACGTAGAGTCCAGCGATGTTGGTACTTTTATCCCTGCCCGTACTTTGAGCGTTATTTTCACACGGAACTTGGTGGTTGTGTTAGAATAGTGAATAACGTTTCCGATGCACGTAGCGTTACCCGATCATGCTAATTTTTTCAAGCGAATGAAAAAAAGATTTTCTTTAGAAATATATAAATAACATTGTAAGTCCTGTATTAATTAATACTTTCTGAATCAAAAATTTCGAAATATGTGAGCTCACAACAGGGGTGGGAGGGACAGGGGTGTGACACACAAATGTGACCACCTGTGACAAAGACGGAGGTCAGCTCCAGTCACCACGAAATTTGTGTGACGTAATTTATAAATAGTATCGGAAAGCCAAGGAATTTGTGGCAAAACTTGACCAAAAGAAGGGATCGGTTGATAGCACAAGTTCTGAGACATCAGGGGAACATCAATTTAGTACTGTAGGGAAGTGCAGGTGATAAAAACCGTAGAGGGAGACAAAGAGATGAATACATAAGCAGATTCAGAAAGATGTTGGTTGCAGTAGTTATTACAAGATGAAGAGGCCGGCACAAGATAGAGTAGCATGGAGAGCCGCATCGAACTAGTCTTCGGAGTGAAGGCCACAACCAGAAAAACAACGATTTATGGATGGCCCCTAACAGGGGGTAAAAATTAAACTGGCTTCCACAGTCCTGCTCATGCCTGAAACATGAAACAGCTACCAAAAGTGGGTTACAGTTCCAGTTTTTACCAATAGTAGGGGCTGATGACAGTGCAGTGTCTCACCGAAAACGGTCGGTTTCGAATAAGGAGATTTAGACACACGGACGATGGTGTTACCATTAATTCTGACACACTGACCAGCCGTTGATCCTCTCCCCATTTGAAGTTCAAGATGGATATTCGTAGGTGGTGAGTCGATTTTGCTTAAAATAGGAGCAACCACTGGAGCAGCCAGAATGCGTACAGCTCACTAGCTCATCGTACCCCGGAAGAGGAATGACAAAAGACGGATTAAGTTTTAAAACAAGCGCTGGAACATGGACTCGCTCCAGCGACACATTGCCTTGGTCGCCATGACCAGGAATCATACGCAAAGACACAAAAATTCGTGAGTAAACAAAACAACTGCGTGATAATTAATTCGATGAATTTAAGCAAAATTCAATTGGACACTACACCGAATTATTGTCAAGAAGCATGTACAAGGAGAACGGTAAAGATATTTTCTTACAGTTATTCAAATGTTTATGGAAAAGCTTTAACCCTTTGAAAATCCAAGTCCTTCTGTTTTTTACGATCAAAAATATTGCACCAATTACTAATATGCGGAAAAAATGAACTGGCTCGAAAATTTTGCGTTCTTGAGTGTGCGTTTTGATGAAAACTTAATTAGAAAAAGCGTATAGTAGACCAGCTGAAACACTTATATTCAGATACTGCTGCCGTAAGAGTAACTGTCAACTTGGAAAGCATTTAGATACACTGATGCCCTACGGGATAATTTTCTGAGGTAATTTTTCAGTTATGCAGAAAGTATTCATTGTTGGGAGCCAGAGTGAATGACAGCAGCCGATGCAGATCACGAGATCAAGCCTTCCGTGGCTACGCTGCACAATTTGACTAGGGCCGTGGCCGCGTCGCCGGCACTCACGTGTGCCCCACATTGACGCGTTTTTATTGAAAGGTCATCTCTGAAATACTCAAAAATCTAAAATAAATCGTTGTTTTGGCCTTTCTGAAGCGGCCTTCTCCAGGACAAAGACTAACTGAGGAGTGCGTGCTTCAGTATGCCGCTTTCCTTACGCTGTCACTACTTTTTTCTTTATTGTTATTTAGTTCACTTCGCAACGTAGGAGCCGGGGTGGGTTGCCAGCGGTACAATATCCCGCTCATTTACAGAAAGTAAATGGAGATATTGAAAGTTATACTTACGGATGCAAAATTGAAGAAAAAACAAGAAATATAATTAGAGATAATAAAAATATACACCGTTATTTTTTTGTTTGAAGTTTAAAAAGGATCTAAATTGTGACAGGTAAAGGTAAAAAGACAAAATTGACGTTTGAAAACTTTAAAAAGGACGGCGACCATTATGAAAAAGAAGCACTGCACTTTCATTAACAAGCTGAAGGATCGGCGCTGGATGAAGAAGTTGTGTAGGTATTAACTGTTGGATGGTTGTGGGTGTTAATTTACAAGCCGCTGGGTGGCATCTGTAGGAGCAGGGTAGGTGGATGGGGTGAAAATTTGGACAGACAGAAAAAGGGTGAGCTTGGTAGACGAGCAGCGCCGAGATATCAGGAGAGGAAGGGATGGAGTAAAATGAAGAGGGAGGATAGAGGGGAGTCCTGATGTGGAGTGAAAAAAGATGGGAAAACCATACTTGGTAGGGTGGACAAATATCAGAGCTTGAAGTTTCGTTGGGATATGATATGGACTGTGTGTAGGTGTAGAAATGGTGAGCGTGTTTACAAAGGTGCGGCAGCATACCGGGATGGCAATCAGAGGGAAACAATGGAGTTATTAGAATCGAGTTTTGTGGGCAGTATAGGAAATGCGGAGGTGTTAGATGTGACTGAGGCGAGGTAGGAATTCAATGAGATGGCAGAGGATCCACGTGGGGGACTGCAGACGGATGCTGAAAGCCCGACGGCGTTCGAGGATTTGGAGAGACTTAAATTTGGTGGGGCAGATATTCATGTAACATTTTAATAGAAGAGGATGAGATGCAGCAAGGTTTTTTTAGGCACAGAGGATAGTGGAGTTGTGTAGTTCCGAAGTTTGGCCAGTTAGTAGGAGTGGTTTCCATGTTAGTTGCCGGTCCAAGTTATTTTAGTTTATTAGTTAACTGGATAGGATGGTCATAAATGGTAAGGCAAAAGTCCTGGAGACGGGTTGTTCGTTCTGTAATTATTAAGTGAGCTTGATCTTGAGGAGGCACTGCTTACACGAGGAGGAAAAGTGCTTGAGGTGGATCTGGAGGGATTATTGTGATTTCTGGAGGGTAGGGTAAAGGACGAGGAAAGCGGCATGGTTCACTAGACCACCGTTGCCACGTTTAATACATTTTATTGACCTTAAAATACAGCGTTATTCTAAATGATGGACCCATTTCCAAAACTTCGTGTTTATCCAAGTACAAATCCAACACGAACAAGCTTTATTCCCATGAAAAGAGGAAGTTTCAAGGTTTTCTTTCATAATGTTTGATATTAATTTAATAAATGTAATAATTTGTAATTAATTAGTTTTAATAATTATTTGATAATTAGAAATGTGATAAATGCTATAAATGTTCAATGTGGCCACCGTTGGCTGCACGGCAAACATCAACGCGGTAATCAAAAACTCGTCCCACAAACGCGAAAGCGTATCTGCGATCCGGTTCCGCAAATCGTCCAGAGTGGTTAGTAGAGTCGGGACGTAAACAGCTTCCTCCACATAACGGGCCGCTTCTGAAACCATCACCCCAGCCCTCCAAATACTTTGAAACTTCCCCTTTCCATTGGTATAAAGCTTGTTCATTTTGGATTTGTACTTCAATACATACGAATGTTTGAAAATGGGTCCATCGTTGAAAATAACCATGTAACATTGGAGCATGAGGGAGGGATATGTGTGTTAAAGGATGTGCTGCTAACTGGTAGTCCGCTACGAATTAGCGACAGGCATCTGGAAGGCGGTGTTTTCCTGCTGTTAAATGCGGCGAAGCGACACCAGTTGTGCATGCAGCATTTGTTTAGCTGGTTGCGGCACTGTCAGGGGAGGCCGCTGCCCTGCAATCACACGCTGCCCGTCGTATCGTGATTGCTGTCAGCCGGGGCGCCGGAAGCCAGTAACCGTCTCCCTGTCGATGTTGACAGGCTGCTTCGTGATTCAGTTGTCTCTCTTATTTTGCGTGTGCGCTTCCACGGCTGTCTTGTATATATTCATACTTGAGAGACTGAACACAATGGCAATGGTGCTCCGCTAGTGCCGATCTGTTGTGCTACCTGAACTGAACATAGGGTTCAAGTTTTGACGCGCGGGTGCTAAAGCCCTTCTGGTTTCCCCAAAGTACGCGACACCGCACTTACACTGTATTTCATGTACTCCTTCACAGTGGAAGCTTTTATGCATCTTAGAGGACCCGACCAAATCCAGGATACTGGGGCCAGTCCGGAAAACTGGTTTGGTTTCTACTCGGCAAATCATCTTGCCTTCTTCATTACTGACGACGTCAAATAAGAGCACGACTAGGATCTGTTCTTTTGTTTCTTTTTCTGTATCTTGCCTTATGCTGAACTTGCAACGAGACCGCGACTATTCGTCATGTACGATTTCGTCCAAATTTATGGTACATGCATGGCTCTGCCTGAAATGAAAAAGACGTTGAGCCGGCCGCTGTGGCCTAGCGGTTCTAGGCGCTTCAGTCCGGAACCGCGCTGCTGCTAAGATCGCAGGTTCGAATCATACCTTGGACATGGATGTGTGTGATGTCCTTATATTAGTTAGGTTTAAGTAGTTCTAAGTCTATGGGACTGATGACCTCAGATGTTAAGTCCCATAGTGCTTAGAGCCATCTTTTACAAGGAAGTGGAGCTCCAGATAGACAAACATTTATAAAAAGCAGCATTTCTAGTGCGTGTCGGGCGAGCCAAGAGTCTATTGATTAGCACAGTCCCCGCGCAGCGCTTTGAGCCACGAAAAGCGTACGAAACTGTAAAGGGAGGGTCGTGATGTCGAGTGTCTATTCGGAAACTTTGTTCTTCTGTTTTTATTTTCAGTTTTTACGTTACTTACCCTGTAAATAAACCGAAATGATTCTCAATATATTGAATTTATTAATACTTTCATAAAAGGCATGAAAATGAGAGATCAGCGAAAATTTAGGACTGCAAATAAATTTCCAGGAACAGATCGTAAGGCGTACATGCGAACTTCGTATATAAAATTAGATAAATCTGTTATTTTGCACTTGATGGTTTACATGTTAAGGAGTATATTCATCGTAAAAACACAGTAAGCAGTAATTTTCTTGTCATATTGTACACGTTATAAAGCCGTATTTTTACAATTACATGGTAGTTTTCAAAATTCTGTACATAAGCAAACTTGGTTTACATTCATAAATGTTTCTGCCATCGCACAGCATAGCAGCAAAACACGCGCAACGCATCTTTTCACAAAACATAGCCAATGGAACGCATTTTGATGCATTCATCTCGGGATGTGATTTCTTTTTCTCTCTCGATGATATCAGAGCCGTTTCGAAGCTTTTTGTCAAACAATAAAAATAGACATCGCAGAGGGGCTCAGTAGTTAGTTCATTTTGGTGGGTGGGGAATCAGTTTAATACGGCATGACGACAGTCGCCCATCTTAAAAAATATCGTCGTACGGATGTGAATATGTCAGTTAACACAAGAAATTTGTTCTCCTGCATGTAAGGGTTCGTCACACAATTCAAATAATATCTCTACAAGTTTTCCAGATTTTGATGAAAGAGTGACAACATTCCTATATTTTGCCAACTCTTCCTTTGTCTTTTCTTTTCATGCATTTTATGATCATACGAATATTAATGAATACAATGTATTAAGAAATATTTTGATTTATTTGGAGCGTAAATAACGTAGAAACAGGAAATAAAAAAATGAAAAAACTTTTATGCACAGTGATGCGACACCAAGACCGATGATGACAGAGAGGGGCACGTATGAGGAATGTCATGGGAGTTGGTAGGCTCATGTGTGGAGTTGAAGTCCTCACCCTCAAACAACGGCGATTCAACAGAGAAGGCATGTTGTTCGCGAAGTCGACTGGAGCCGGGAAGTGAGTATACATTTAGGGTGTGGATGCCGAACAGTCTGAAAGAAATACCTCTAGCATTAGGAAGGTACACTATACCTTCAGTAGGGAGACATGCGCGAAGAGGACGGCCAGTTATCGACTCATGGATGATGATTCATGGCACTTGCGCAGGTGTCGCATACTTTACAATGCATTCGTCTGGTCTCCTCGACCTTATCTACCTCCAACGTTTGGCCTCTGGCTTTCTCGAACCATGAGGCCTGCATCTGCAGTGTCGACCTCATGTGTCAATTGGTGCAGCGCAGTCGTGGCCTCTGGAAATTACATTTTTCCCCCCTGACAGCTCCTGACTGCCAACGTATCGTTGAAGACGCGTGGGACCTCTTTCACCGACGTTGCCCCGCCTAAACATCTATCCTAGCCTGGGGACTATCCTTTACCAAACCGACTCTATGCAGGGCACTGATGGGATATGGCAAACACATCAATGCTTGCATGTGAGCACCATGGAGTTTGTTACGCAATCCTATGTGACTGCACCTCTCCCGTCCGTTAGGTGACAGTGCGCCATGCTAAGCACACATCACTGCACTCAAACAATGACGCTTGGAAGGGATCCTTGTCAGTTCTCGCACTCATGACCATATGGCTCAAAAAACGACGTCGATGTACCATCTCCTCGCAGAATGCCGGCATTGTCGTCAAGCTCTCATACGCAACTTCACAAATGCAGAAGGATGGCAATATACTAGGCAATTCGACATTGTTCATATTTTCCATTCTCACTTCACCCAACTGCAAGCTTTCATCCCGCATCACCTGACCTTAGTTGAGGAAGTTGTAACACTCACCGTAAACACCATAATGCAGAACGCGGTTCAAGATCTTTAGAGAGATGTGACCATGGATGAGGTCCCAGACGTTACCAAGGCAGGAGCCTCCAATACGTTCCCTGCACCTGACAGCCTCCCCCTCGAATTTTACAAGTGTTTTAGCTATATGTTGGTACCTACCTGGACGTCCCTCTGTCGTGAACTGATGTGGCCAATAATGATAGTACCAGCCACATTCCTTGATGGGATCATTATCCCAGTCCCCAAACTGCATAGGCGATTCCGGATCTGTGATTACCGGCCCAGCACTCTACTCAACGACGACATGAAAATTTTCACCCATTTGTGGGAATCAATATTCGAGACAGCAGCGTGATACATCACGTCCTTTGATCTGACATCTCTGGGTGGTGACAACAATATTCATATGGCCCTTTGCCTTCACAGAGACATAATCACACTCGTCGGGTTGCGACATCTGCGTGGTGCATTGGCATCGCTTCACTTCAGTCAAGCATTTGGCTGTGTTTAGCACACCTTTTTGAGGATGGTCCTTCAGGACACGGGTATTCTGCCACATATAGTGCAGTGGCGATGCGCCTCTTTAGCAGTACGACTTCAAAAATAATCTAGAATAGCCGCCTCACCACGCTTCTAGCGATTGAGCTCTCTGTCCAATACGGTTGCTCACTTTCCACGATACTGTATGCTTTGGCGTTAGGACCTCTACTCCAGGGGATTCGTCAACGGCTGGTATGCCTGTAATTGTAGTAGGCCTGTCATTGCACGGACACCGCTACTGTTCTCTGCCTGCTCAGTGAAGATCACGTCCATGCGGCTCTGATATGGGCGGTGACATATGGTGAGGCATCGGACAGTTCTCTTAACGTTTATAAATCGCAGGTTCTGTTAATTAGTGAGTGCCTACTTGAAAGAAGTGCCGATCCTCTAAGTGTGGCCACCACCGTACGCTGCTTGGGCACTGCTTTCACGAAGATCTTCGTCCTTCAGCGGCAACATACACCAGACGTCTCCTCCAAACAATAAAGGCTGGCCGCATTGATCATTGGCTTAGATCCTTCGACATTGTACAGCGTGCGTGGTACATGAATGTCTACCGCGCCTTTCACATACCTCACATGGCACAAGTATTCCCGGTCCTGATTACACTCGCCCGTTGTATGTTGATGGCCATGTGATCCTTTACCTGTATCAGCACGTTGTTCAAAGTTCAAAATGCCTCCTTTGCCCTCCCACGGGAACGTGGCGTTAATGGCTTTCGCCACGCGCTGGACAGAGTCATGGCACGTTTAGTTAGCTTCCAACTGAAAATCTGGTGTCATTGTCCAACGACCCCCAGAGGACTGCTTTTACATGAATATGTGTCGGTCTCCAAGTCAGCCACAGTCATCTTATCAGACCTTCCACAACCCTTTTATCACTTCTAGCATTTGTTTCCAGAATTAAGCTACATCCTCCAGTCCTTACCATTTTCACAACTACTCCGAAGAAGGACTGTCTACAATGCTATACAAATGCAACGGCCCCCAAATCCCATCAAACACAAGTCTTCCCAGATCATATGGTGTCGTGTATGGAAAACATGACATGCAGGCTTCGTCGACACCAGCGTCCAATCAGCTTGGTATATCACTGTCAATGACAAAAAGGTCAACCAGTCTCGTTTGCATCCACATCCAACTCACTGACACACCCCTATGTGTTCCCTGTGGCGTGGGTCACGAGAGGAGTGTCCACCACATTCTTCTATTAAGACAGTACGTCATACTATGCACGCCATCTGTTCCCGTTTCATTTCTCAGCTTTGCCGCTCGCGTAGAATGTGGGGATACTCTGTGTATTCAATCTGAATGCTGAGAAGAGTTTCAGTTAACACACAGACACCACTTATATTTCTCAAAGTGGGTAAGTATGAATACCGATTTAAAGTTCTCACATGTCTCCTTCGACTTAACTGCATCGGCAGTCAGAGATAAAGGATCATTGTGGCCGTTGTGCAGAAATACTGCTTTCAGACTATACTGCAATCTATGAACAAGCGCCATTCAGTTACAATGAACACATGCACAAGAGTGTCCATGACGGATTAGATGTAATAAAAACCATGTTAACTTCCTTGAAGAAATATTAAGAAAAAAACAGCATGGTGGTAACGAAAAGACTTTCATTTCGCCAAGAAAAAGATTCAGTTATTTTAATCGTGAAGCTAGCTCAGACTATGGCATGGAAAAATTTAAAATGACAACAAGAACTTTTACACCCACTGAAACAAAACGTACAGTTCATTTGATTCCTAGTGGCCTTGAAATGTTGGATCGGCATGCCTGTCTCCTTTGCAGTCTCCTGCATTGTCGCCGCTGTATTCATCTTCACCCACTGTCACATTCTGAGGAAGCATGTTACCCGTAATTTTTCACTGTGATACAGGCGTTATAGCAGACTCTAAATTAGGATATTGCACAATGTTCTTTGTTTTCTGCGAGAAAACATAAAATTCTGTTGAGTGGTCACTTAGTTCTCTGTTACAGCACTGAATAGTAAGGGGTTGAAAATCAGAAAATTTTATTAAAACTCATTCACTTTGCCAAGAGCAAAGTGCGGCCACGCCAGAGGCAGAGACAGAACCAGGAAGTAAGTGGTATGGGGGAAGTGGATCAGACCTCATCACGTTACAACACCGCGCAGAGAGAGAGAGAGAGAGAGAGAGAGGATGAGCTGAGCAGAAAATAGCGTGGGACAGAAAACCAATGGAAACGTGACACGCATATTCGTTAGCTCGTAACAAATGTCGAAAGAAACCTAAATTTTTTTCATAAGAACCAATGTGAGAGAACCTACACAGTAGTCAAGAGCCTGTTACGCGAATACAGCAGAATAAGGACACATGCAGTCATTACGAACCGTTCCGTTAGCTCACTTTAAATACTCGAGCTCTCCAAGTCTCAAGTAGTTGATCATTCGGATCGATGACGTCCGTAGTAATGGTATACGATTCCAGGATTGCGATACTGTAGCGAATCTATGTCCTAGATTCTCCAGAACAGTCTACGAACCAGCCGAAAATGTACCCGAGTTGACGGTCTTCGCCTGATGAACTTCATACTGTTCACCGCCTACCACTGCTGATGGAGAAGCTGACTGCCTGCCGACAACACCACATCGCGGAGTGCTGACAACACCGAACTTCAGCGCGGAAACCGGCAGCAGGGTCTCATGAGTTGAACGTTTCTTCTGGTAAACCTTCCGGGATGTAAGGTCGTGGTCCATGAAACTCTTCAGCTCCTAACGTTTCGTCCAGAGCTGCGCTGGACATCTTCAGAGGGGTGTTTCTCCTCCGGTGAGTCTTGCCGACTGACGGGTCGGACGTCTGAGAGCGACTTATGTATCGTAGAAAGTGGGCGTGACCAGAGTTACACGTGATATGCAGAGATAACCTTTGTCAGAGATAAAACTTAACTATCGATCGTAATCTCGTCACGGATAAAACTGTCTAGCAATTCTGTAGTGCTACTGTCCAAATATCACTAAGTTTCATGGTCTCTTCTTTCCGATTAAAATTATCCCTATGTTTATATACACTCCTGGAAATGGAAAAAAGAACACATTGACACCGGTGTGTCAGACCCACCATACTTGCTCCGGACACTGCGAGAGGGCTGTACAAGCAATGATCACACGCACGGCACAGCGGACACACCAGGAACCGCGGTGTTGGCCGTCGAATGGCGCTAGCTGCGCAGCATTTGTGCACCGCCGCAGTCAGTGTCAGCCAGTTCGCCGTGGCATACGGAGCTCCATCGCAGTCTTTAACACTGGTAGCATGCCGCGACAGCGTGGACGTGAACCGTATGGGCAGTTGACGGACTTTGAGCGAGGGCGTATAGTGGGCATGTGGGAGGCCGGGTGGACGTACCGCCGAATTGCTCAACACGTGGGGCGTGAGGTCTCCACAGTACATCGATGTTGTCGCCAGTGGTCGGCGGAAGGTGCACGTGCCCGTCAACCTGGGACCGGACCGCAGCGACGCACGGATGCACGCCAAGACCGTAGGATCCTACGCAGTGCCGTAGGGGACCGCGCCGCCACTTCCCAGCAAATTAGGGACACTGTTGCTCCTGGGGTATCGGCGAGGACCATTCGCAACCGTCTCCATGAAGCTGGGCTACGGTCCCGCACACCGTTAGGCCGTCTTCCGCTCACGCCCCAACATCGTGCAGCCCGCCTCCAGTGGTGTCGCGACAGGCGTGAATGGAGGGACGAATGGAGACGTGTCGTCTTCATCGATGAGAGTCGCTTCTGCCTTGGTGCCAATGATGGTCGTATGCGTGTTTGGCGCCGTGCAGGTGAGCGCCACAATCAGGACTGCATACGACCGAGGCACACAGGGCCAACACCCGGCATCATGGTGTGGGGAGCGATCTCCTACACTGGCCGTACACCACTGGTGATCGTCGAGGGGACACTGAATAGTGCACGGTACATCCAAACCGTCATCGAACCCATCGTTCTACCATTCCTAGACCGGCAAGGGAACTTGCTGTTCCAACAGGACAATGCACGTCCGCATGTATCCCGTGCCACCCAACGTGCTCTAGAAGGTGCAAGTCAACTACCCTGGCCAGTAAGATCTCCGGATCTGTCCCCCATAGAGCATGTTTGGGACTGGATGAAGCGTCGTCTCACGCGGCCTGCACGTCCAGCACGAACGCTGGTCCAACTGAGGCGCCAGGTGGAAATGGCATGGCAAGCCGTTCCACAGGACTACATCCAGCATCTCTACGATCGTCTCCATGGGAGAATAGCAGCCTGCATTGCTGCGAAAGGTGGATATACACTGTACTAGTGCCGACATTGTGCATGCTCTGTTGCCTGTGTCTATGTGCCTGTGGTTCTGTCAGTGTGATCATGTGATGTATCTGACCCCAGGAATGTGTCAATAAAGTTTCCCCTTCCTGGGACAATGAATTCACGGTGTTCTTATTTCAATTTCCAGGAGTGTATTTCAATTGCTTCTCTACAAAGCCGTGGGTAATAGTTCGTCGTCGTAGATAAAATTTTTGTTTCGGAAAACTTCACTTGATGATTTCCTGGCTGAAAAGCATGTTCTGCTACAGCCGATTTATCTGTTTTTCCTAATCGGCAAAGACTTCTGTGTTCTTTTAACCGTGTATTTACGCTTCTTTTTGTTGTTCCAACATAAACTTTACCAATTGTACACGGAATTTTATGTACGCCACTGGCTGATAGAGGAGCGCGTTTATCTTTTACAGACCGAAGAACATGACAAATTTTCTTCGTTGGTCTAAAAACAGGTCTAATATCATGTTTACTTAAAATCTTTCCAATCTGATCCGTTACTTTCTTTATAAAAGGGAGAGAGACTGTATTCTTCCATCGTTTTTCGGACTTGTCCTTAAGCTTTTTGTTGTTTGGGTGCAGAATTCTGCTTACTTCTTTCTTTGAGTAGCCATTTTACTCAAAAGCATGCTTCAGATGTTTTAATTCGTCGTCTAGATACTCCGGCGTGCAAATCCGTCTGGCTCTGTCAACGAGACTTGTAATCACACCTCTTTTTTGTTTTGGATGGTGGTTAGAGTTTTTATGTAAGTATCTGTCTGTGTGCGTTATTTTTCTAAAAATCTGTTGTTTCAAGCTTCCATCCGTCTGTCTCATAACTAAAACATCCAAAAACGGTATTTTGTTATCATTTTCTCTCTCCATGGTAAACTGGATTCTTGGATTTATATTATTAAGGTAATCAAAAAATTCGCCTAAGGCTTCTCTACCATGTGGCCAGACCACAAAAGTAGTTTCCTCCTTTTGCAAGAACTGAAATTTCGTCTTGAGATAAAACTCTGTCTGACTTATTAATAACAGTTTCGGACATCACTATATTATTTGTAGATTCTGCATAAGTTTGTAACTTTTCGAACTTCTTCTTATGCCTTCTAGTAGTCGTTTCCATCATGGTTTCCATAGATCGAAATGTAAGGAAATCTATTTTATTCCATAGGTCTCTCTGTATCTTACTAGCAAGGAATAAATGTAACTGCAGTAACTTACGGTCAACAGAATCCATCTCTCGTCTTGTATAATGTATCCTCTCTCGAAGTAGTGCTGCTTCTGTACAGATACATAAAAACTCTAACCACCATCCAAAACAAAAAAGAGGTGTGATTACAAGTCTCGTTGACAGAGCCAGACGGATTTGCACGCCGGAGTATCTAGACGACGAATTAAAACATCTGAAGCATGCTTTTGAGAAAAATGGCTACTCAAAGAAAGAAGTAAGCAGAATTCTGCACCCAAACAACAAAAAGCTTAAGGACAAGTCCGAAAAACGATGGAAGAATACAGTCTCTCTCCCTTTTATAAAGAAAGTAACGGATCAGATTGGAAAGATTTTAAGTAAACATGATATTAGACCTGTTTTTAGACCAACGAAGAATATTTGTCATGTTCTTCGGTCTGTAAAAGATAAACGCGCTCCTCTATCAGCCAGTGGCGTACATAAAATTCCGTGTACAATTGGTAAAGTTTATGTTGGAACAACAAAAAGAAGCGTAAATACACGGTTAAAAGAACACAGAAGTCTTTGCCGATTAGGAAAAACAGATAAATCGGCTGTAGCAGAACACGCTTTTCAGCCAGGAAATCATCAAGTGAAGTTTTCCGAAACAAAAATTTTATCTACGACGATGAACTATTACCCACGGCTTTGTAGAGAAGCAATTGAAATATATAAACATAGGGATAATTTTAATCGGAAAGAAGAGACCATGAAACTTAGTGATATTTGGACAGTAGCACTACAGAATTGCTAGACAGTTTTATCCGTGACGAGATTACGATCGATAGTTAAGTTTTATCTCTGACAAAGGTTATCTCTGCATATCACGTGTAACTCTGGTCACACCCACTTTCTACGATACATAAGTCGCTCTCAGACGTCCGACCCGTCAGTCGGCAAGACTCACCGGAGGAGAAACACCCCTCTGAAGATGTCCAGCGCAGCTCTGGACGAAACGTTAGGAGCTGAAGAGTTTCATGGACCACGACCTTACATCCCGGAAGGTTTACCAGAAGATATGTCATCCGGTCGTGAAAGCCTTCATACTTTGAACGTTTCTGTTCTGTTCAACACCTGGGTGCTAGGAATGAGATCGATCGACCACACGACTTCTAGCAGCAACACGTCACGGATGAGTCATCAAGAGTCAACAAAGAATTCGGAGTGGGGCTGAGCACATTTCAGCATCTAGCAAAAGACCATTCATGCTGGACTATAGCCGCGCCGGCAGCGCATCGCGGCACGAGGTCACTCAGTCTTCGTCTAGGTCTGTAGACGAGGAGCTGACTCCGCAGCCGTTAGCGGAAATACAACCCGCAGGTGGATGAGGCATCGGCTGTAAACATGGTTAGTAAATGAGTGAACTTTGACAATTATTGGATGTGAGATCCGCCAGTTATGCAAAACACCGTTTTTCTCAGTACCCAAACATGTTTCGGCACCACTGTGCCATCATCAGTGGGTTTTCGTTCCTATTTATTCTGCAATGTGAACATTTTTGTTAAATGATTATAGAGTTATGTGCATTTTTAGTTCAAACAACAGATCGTTTCTTTTTGTAAATCCCTTTACATTTGGTGTGCATGAATTTTCTGGATCACTTATGTGTTAATTACTAAGGTAGCTGCAACCAAACGATGTTGATGAGAAATTTATTTTGCTGGGAGTTAACCTATCTTCTAGGATGCAATTCAGTTTTTCGCGATGTTTTCGCGCCTATATTCGTTTTTACTTGCGTTTTCGTGTTGCAATCGCGAAAAACTGAATTACATAATAGAAGATAGGTTAACTCCCAGCGAAATAAATTTTCTCATCAACATCGTTTGGTTGCAGATGACAAGCTACCTGTAGTAATTAACACACAAGTGATCCAGAAAATTCATGCACATCAAATGTAAAGGTATTTACAAAAAGAAACGATCTGTTGTTTGAACTAAAAATGCACGTAACTTTATAGTGATTTAACAAAAATGCTCACACTGCAGAATAAATAGAAACACTGATGGTGGCACAGTGGTGCTGAAACATGTTTGGGTACTGAGAAAAACGGTGTTTTGCATAACTGGCGGACCTCACAACCAACAATTTTGACTGCAAACACGGCCAATACAAGGAGCCGCAAATCAAAATGATGGAACTCTGCCAACGTTTAACTAGCCTCAGAGGCGCTCCAACTGCTATCCTGACTTCATGCAGACGAGGCTGCGCTCGGTTCCTCTGTGTCTCTCCAAAACACCATAACAGCAATCGATATGTGTAGTGAATATTTTTTTAAACCACCCTGTCAAAAATTTAGTACATAAGGAACTGCATATGTGGGACTCTAATTGTTACAATGGTGTCCACCCTCAAAACACGAAATAAATTTCCTTTGAACAGTACGGTAAAGTGCCGAAACTTTTCGTGAATACCAAAAAGAAATAATAGTATTAATTTTCTAGATTTGTGATAGAAATTCAAAACAACAAGCACATTTTAAGATGTACAAAAAAAAAGACAACTTCCAGGAACACAGTCCCTTCCGATCACATCACCCAGATGCACGCAGGGAAGCTGCATAAAAATCGATGGTATAGAGAGCAAACAAAACCACGTTGAACAAAGAGGACAGGGAATTAGATATCATTAAGCGAATTTCAGTGGGTACTGTCTTCCCCAAGTCAATGATAGACAAAATGCAAAAACAAATAACAAAAGAGAAAGAAATTCCGAGCTCTTTAGAAGGAATCAATAATACAATCGAATGTATGCCCAGTATACCTTCCGTAGGTAACATTTCTCAGACAACAGCAAACCTGTTTAGATCACATAAAGCGAAAGTAGCTTTTTCCACGAACAAAAAACTACAACGTATATAACTCTACACCGGGAACAATAAAAAAGATAAATTCTCAGACGCAGGAATATACAAAATCACTCACAAGACTAGCTTAAGCTACATACGTCAAAATGGAAGCAACTTTCAGATTAAATGCGCTGAACACCAACAACTAGTACGCACGTAAACAGTTTACAAAATCAGCAATAGCAACACACATAAAAGACGCTGGACACCCGTTCAAAAACATAGAAGAAGATGTTAACATACTCCACTATTTACAAAAATGGCATACAATGGATGTAATTGAATAGCTGAAAATTTTTGTCACCACAAAAAGCAAAGAAATAGACTTCTGAGTGACGAACTAGAGAACGAATCAGTTAAATATTTTTAATACTTCTCCTGCAGATGATAATTAATAATTTCCAGAAATTTGTACATTTCCTCATAGATTTTAGTCAACGTCTGCAACAAATTAGAAATATAATCGAGAATTCAATCGTCTATAATGGTGGAATTAAATTTTAAATGGAAAACTAAAAGCGGGTTTACACAGGCATGTTTACGTGCGCCAAATGACTTACACATGCGCCAGTGATCATTCACACCGGCATGAAGATTTTCAGTCCAAGCAAGTCCAGTGTAGCTTTTCAACATTGCGATAACTGTATCAATATGTGCGGGCAATCGACTTGTGGATTTAACTGCAATTCAGAAAGTTGTAGAACCCCTGAAGAGGGAAAACAGGACACGCAGATTTTGGCTTCGAAAGTGGATTGCGAGGAGAAACTAGTCGAGAGCGTCTAGAATAGTAATTAGGATGTTGGGGAATGAGGACAAAGCTTTCTTCAAAAACCGTTTTCGAATGAACAGACGTAGTTCTGAACATTTATTGAGCCTCGTAGGCACTTATATTCAGAGAAAAGATTCTGTAACGTGGGATTCTATTCCTGCTCTTCTAAAGTTGCAAGTTGCCTTAACGTATCTTGCATGAGGCGGTTCATTTGCCTCATCGCAATATACTTTCCTCATCCCTAAGTTTACAACGTCTAAGCTCATGCCCGAAGTTCTGGATGCAATATATGAGGCATTACAAGAGCCTCTGAAGGTAAATTACTCTTAACCTCGTTGTTCTCTATAATGTGTGCATTTCGTAAACTTCGGAGTTCGGATTTTAGTTAATTTTCATCAATATGTGGTACGTATTCCCTCAGTCTGTTTAGTGTCTCTTGTTGCTTTTTCCTTCATATTTCTGTCACAAGTACCAAGAGTAATGTTCCACAAACACGGTGTCCTTCGTAGAGTTCCAGATATTGCCAGTGTATTGTAACGTCCACTTTTTGTCACTACTATTGTATTTCAGACATCGGAAACAAAGTAAAATCTGGACGATGTCAACTATCGAACGGATAAAAGCAGACTGTATGCTGTTTGACAAGAAGAGCAATCTCGTGAAAACGATAAAAAATTAGTGGGGGAAGCCAACATGTACAAGTAAGTAGATCCGGCTTCAACTTTCATTTCTACATGTGCGATTTTGGGTGATTTCGCGCACATGTTTACGTGCGTAAGTCAAAGTGCGTCAACGATACGTGTCCGTGTAAGCCCCGCTTTGTGTCTGTAACGTAACCCACAGGGAGTGTAACACCTTTGGATGTATACAAATACTTTATGAAACAATACTGTCGTAACATCTCTGTAGTATGTTTTGATGACAAAAACAACCAGCGTAAGTGGTGATTTACGTGTGTGTGATATTCTATGAAATGGAGGAGGGACAGTACTTGTAAGTAGGCAAACAAAAATGTTGTCTCTAACATTATCATATGGAAAACATCCCAAGATTTATTTTGCCCGATTTTACGATTGCAGTATAACTTAAAAAACACAAATACATAGCAAGAGAGCAGAAACTCACACATGCAAACATCACAAACGATATTTGTGTATACAAATGCGCTTGAAAATGAGAATAAATTCTCGAAACACATTGTGCTATGCATGAAAAAATAAGTAACTAGTGCAGTTTTTCATTAATTAAATCATGAATGACATAGTTGCAGGCTTTACATAAAAATCAGTTATGATTGAAAAGAGTATACTGGGGCACACTTGTATGTGACACCAGAATATGATAAGAGAATTAATAAATTAAAATGAAACTGGTATACTATAAACGATGAAAGTCTCAGATAGGCTCGGTAATGCGGATCGCTGATTGTGCGCGACCGCAGAGTCAAGGATATCTGGTCAGAGATTATTATAGTGTTGGAGTAAGAGAGCTCTTGGCGCTCAGTTGTAGGTAGCTGTTTGTGAGGGAAAGACGATGGAGTAGGCAGTTTTTGTGTTGTGCTGTGAGAAGCCACCAAGAGTTAGATTAATTAAGGTATGTCAGTATTGTTGAACATGGAAGCAGAAGTTTTCATGTAACCAAGGTAAAGATGCAAAAAAAAAAAAAAAAAAAAAAATACCACCCAGTTTGTCACAGGCGAGTAACGCTCAGGATTGGGTTGGGTATGCTGTCTGAATCAAGACTGCGCCGTTTCGCATCTTGGAGTGCGCTGTCACTTCTCCAAACTTATCCTCAAGGTGTTCAACGAAAAACTGAGGCTTCGTATGTAGAAAAGAGTCCCCATCGGTTCTGCTACAGACTAAAAACCGAGGTGAATATGACTCTCTCTGTTCTGTAGCTCTACAATCCTCCATGGTGTAGCGAGGGAGGGAAACGATTTAGGGTCATACTTGTCGGTATCGTATTCTATCTTGCCCTTCTTAGAGGCTGCTGGCGCAGTGTGGCCACCAGCAAGAAATGACTTAGTAAGCTTCATTGTACGTCATCTACCCTGATGCCACCCACTCCAATCAGGGGCTCTCCTCACGGGCGCCAGCCAGCAACAGCAAAGTCCAACTGGCATGATGGCCGTTGCTGGGAGTCCTGAAGACAGGCATCTAATTCTTGGCATACGTGGGGAGTTTACAGCTCAGGTATCAGCATTGCGATCCCTGTATTGTCAGGGGGCTACCACCAAATGGGTACATAACGGCCCCACCACCACGGACTGGCTACTATGCTGAATATTGGGTGCAGAGAAATCCAGTATCGTCAAGGGGGCGAAAGAGGACAGGAGTCAACGGAAGAAGATGAAATGTCCCGGAAAGTGTCCTCGCCCAAATAGTTGAATCGCAGGTGGAGATGCAAAGCCATGACAAGAGATTCAGGAGATCGAATCTAAGGACACTCGTGCACCACGTAGGGCGTCATTCCCCATATGGCCCGCACTTCTATAGAATTTTGAAAGTGGCAGGTCAAACCATAGAATGTGCCCTGAACTCACAGGGCCGAGAAGTGTGAGACTCCTTTTAGTCGCCTCTTACGACCGGCAGGAATACCTCGGTGCTATTCTAATCCCCGGACCCGTATGGGGGGCATGCTACCTCGCCTTATTGCACTACGCCGGGCAAAAGGAGATCCGACACGATAGTAGGACATATCCCATGACTTCTGCTACCTCAGTGTACAATCTGGACCGTAAGAATTGCCTTCAATACACAAGAGATATCTACTTTTAAGTTATTCATTTTAGCAACTGTTTTTAATTCGAATTCTGAAATATTGACTTCGTTTTGTTTGGTGAAGAAATTACGGAAAACAGCAGGAGTAAGTCCACTTTAGTGGCACTGTCATCGGTAACATTACTATTCTATAGCGCAGTGAAGGTATTGGCTGTGTCTTGCCGATGGTGTTCTTTATACACTCCTGGAAATTGAAATAAGAACACCGTGAATTCATTGTCCCAGGAAGGGGAAACTTTATTGACACATTCCTGGGGTCAGATACATCACATGATCACACTGACAGAACCACAGGCACATAGACACAGGCAACAGAGCATGCACAATGTCGGCACTAGTACAGTGTATATCCACCTTTCGCAGCAATGCAGGCTGCTATTCTCCCATGGAGACGATCGTAGAGATGCTGGATGTAGTCCTGTGGAACGGCTTGCCATGCCATTTCCACCTGGCGCCTCAGTTGGACCAGCGTTCGTACTGGACGTGCAGACCGCGTGAGACGACGCTTCATCCAGTCCCAAACATGCTCGATGGGGGACAGATCCGGAGATCTTGCTGGCCAGGGTAGTTGACTTACACCTTCTAGAGCACGTTGGGTGGCACGGGATACATGCGGACGTGCATTGTCCTGTTGGAACAGCAAGTTCCCTTGCCGGTCTAGGAATGGTAGAACGATGGGTTCGATGACGGTTTGGATGTACCGTGCACTATTCAGTGTCCCCTCGACGATCACCAGTGGTGTACGGCCAGTGTAGGAGATCGCTCCCCACACCATGATGCCGGGTGTTGGCCCTGTGTGCCTCGGTCGTATGCAGTCCTGATTGTGGCGCTCACCTGCACGGCGCCAAACACGCATACGACCATCATTGGCACCAAGGCAGAAGCGACTCTCATCGATGAAGACGACACGTCTCCATTCGTCCCTCCATTCACGCCTGTCGCGACACCACTGGAGGCGGGCTGCACGATGTTGGGGCGTGAGCGGAAGACGGCCTAAAGGTGTGCGGGACCGTAGCCCAGCTTCATGGAGACGGTTGCGAATGGTCCTCGCCGATACCCCAGGAGCAACAGTGTCCCTAATTTGCTGGGAAGTGGCGGTGCGGTCCCCTACGGCACTGCGTAGGATCCTACGGTCTTGGCGTGCATCCGTGCGTCGCTGCGGTCCGGTCCCAGGTCGACGGGCACGTGCACCTTCCGCCGACCACTGGCGACAACATCGATGTACTGTGGAGACCTCACGCCCCACGTGTTGAGCAATTCGGGGGTACGTCCACCCGGCCTCCCGCATGCCCACTATACGCCCTCGCTCAAAGTCCGTCAACTGCACATACGGTTCACGTCCACGCTGTCGCGGCATGCTACCAGTATTAAAGACTGCGATGGAGCTCCGTATGCCACGGCAAACTGGCTGACACTGACGGCGGCGGTGCACAATTGCTGCGCAGCTAGCGCCATTCGACGGCCAACACCGCGGTTCCTGGTGTGTCCGCTGTGCCGTGCGTGTGATCATTGCTTGTACAGCCCTCTCGCAGTGTCCGGAGCAAGTATGGTGGGTCTGACACACCGGTGTCAATGTGTTCTTTTTTCCATTTCCAGGAGTGTATTAGACCAGAATATCTTTGGATTTTCTGCCAGATTTCGAGATAGTTTAGTTGTGCAAACTATCAGAAGCATCTCGCACTGAAGTTATCACTAAATTAAGAACATCAACCACGTTCAAACTTCTGACATTCCATACTCTGACACATAGAATGCCACCCTTTCGTTAGTTATTCAGTCTTTTTTATCATGGTTGCCTCTTCCTCGACAGACCCCTCCGGAGATACGACTGTGGAGTCCAAACCGGAATCACTTGCCAGTGGATAGATCATTATGAGATTTTTGTCAAATAGAAACCGTAAATCCATTAAATACACATCTTGCGTCTTTAATGCAGTGATTTCCATTGCCTTCTGCATGCTCATGCTTTCGGTAATTTGTTATTCTTCCACTTTTACGGAAATTTCCCCAGCCCAAGATGTTGTCCTGAAGCTCTGTGTGCTGCTCTATCCGCTTTGACAAGTCTACTGGGAGAACGTGCGGGACTCCTTATACCAGACGTCTTCGTCCGCAATTGCTAACGGTTTTTGTTCTTAACGTAAGTAGTAGCTAGACTCGGACCCAGACCACAAGACATTTTTATTACTAATCAGACTCTTAGACCACGGGTTCCATCTCACCTGTTCTTGTTGTTGTGGTCTTCAGTCCAAAGACAACTTGATCCTCTGCTACCTTCACCATTTCATCTCTCAAAGCTACCCACTCTTCTTCTATTATATTTCTTTCCCCTGTTCGTGTCAATCGTTCTCTAACGCTCCCTATGAAACCCTCTACAACCTCTGTTTCCTTCGGTTTATCCAGATCCCATCTCCTTAAATTCCTTACGTAGTGTAATATCTCCCTTCTCATCTTCCACTGTCTTCCATTTCCATATATTGCCCGCAACTACACCTCCCTTATATAGCCGCTCTATACAGGGTGTTTCAGAACGGATGGTCAATATTCAGGGATATGACAGACATGACCATTCGAAACAAAAATGTCAAGTAAACATGGGGTCTAAAACGCATACCTTAAGAGCTATGAGCAGTTACTGATGTTCGATACTGTGAAACAGATCTCTTCTACTGCAAGCTCTTTGTTTTCCATATTTTGGGAAGTGGTTGTACGGACCAAAAAAACGAAAAAAGTCCAGGGAACATCTGCTTCACAAGTTATGAGCACTTGTTGACTAGGAGTGTTGTGTTTCAAAGTAGTGAAGATGAGCAACTGCTCATAGCTCTTACGGTATGCGTCTTAGAGCAGATGTTTACTGGGAATTTTATCTTGTTTTGGTCCATACTACCACTTCCCAAAATATCGAAAACAAAGAGCTTACAGTAGACGAGATTTGTTTCACAGTGCCATAGATCATGACTTGCTCATAGCTCTTAAGGGATGCGTTTTACAGTCCATGTTTACTTGACACTTTTGTTTCGAATGCTCATTCCTGTCACATCCCTGAATATTGACCACCACTTCTGAATAAGCCTGTATACTCTTTCCACCTTCTTGCTTTCCTTTCTTTGCTTACCTTCTCTCATGATTCTTAAATCAAGTGTTAGTTATGATTAAATTATGCTCTGTCCAAAATTCTACCACGGGGCTTTCTTTTTCATTCCTTTCCCCCAGTCCGTATTTCACTATTACTTTTCCTTCTCTTCCTTTTTCTACTATCACGACGGTTCAATCCCGCGTTCGGCCATCCTGATTTAGGTTTTCCGTGATTTCCCTAAATCGCTCCAGGCAAATGCCGGGATGGTTCCTTTCAAAGGGCACGGCCGACTTCCTTCCCCGTCCCTCCCTAATCCGATGAGACCGATGACCTTGCTGTCTGGTCTCCTTCCCCAAAAACAACTACTATTGAAATCCAGTCCTCCATGACTATTATATTTTCGGCTCCCTTAACCGTCTACTACTACTTTTCTTTATCTTGCTTTTCCTACTATCGAATTCCAGTCCTCCATGAGTATTAAATTTTCGGATCCCGTAACCATCTGAATAATTTCTTTTATCGTATCATACATTTCCTCAATCTCTTCATCATTTGCGTAGCTAGTTGGCGTATAAATTTGTACTACTGTGATAGATGTGGACTTTGTGTCTATCTTGGGTACAGTAATGTGTTCACTATGCTGTTCATTTTGAACTTATAATCCTGTATTCACCTGACCAGAAGGCCTGTTCCTCCTGCCACCGAACTCTACTATTCCCACTATATCTAAATTTAACCTATCCATTTCCCTTTTTAAATTTTCTAAATTACCTTCCCGATTAAGGGATCTGACATTCCACGTTCAGATACATAGAACTCCAGTTTTGTTTCTCCTGATAACGACGTCCTTCTGAGTAGTTCCCTCCTGGAGATCCGAATGGGAGACTATTTTACCTCCGAAATATTTTACCCAAGATGATGCTATCATCATTTAATCATACAGTAGAGCTGCATGCCCTCTGGGAAGAATTACAGTAGTAGTGGGACTTGCTTTCAGCAGTTCGCATTACCAGCACAGCAAGGGTGTTTTGGTTGATGTTACAAGGCCAGATCAGTCAATCATCTAGACTGTTGCCCCTGCAACTACTGAAAAGGCTGCTGCCGCTCTTCAGGGACGACATGTTTGTCTGGCCTCTCAACAGATACCCCTCTGTTGTGATTATACCTACTGTACGGCTATCTGTATGCTTCCCCATTAACGGCAAGGTCCATAGTTCGTGGGGGGAGGGGGGGGGGCGGCACCCCACCTATGATATCGAAATTTTTAAGTATACTGAGTTGATTCGACGATATCATAATAAAAGTTTCCCTGGCAAATAAGGGCCGCACAGTGCTTAACGGAAGCCGGAACTCAGTGTTTACCTTGGTGCTCGTGTATTCTCAACTCATCTATAAACTATTAAGAAAGATATGGAGCACCACGCTCTAAAAGAAACGTTGCGTCTCTAATCGTTAAAGTAACGCTTATTGAAAACTGGCTAAAGCTGAAATAAGTTCCGTCGAAATTTTGTAAAGGACCTAAATGAATTCAGAAGTGATAGATTAAATACAATTGGTGGGGGTGTGTCCGTTGCTGTTAGTAGCAGTTTACATTGCAGGGAAACTGAAGTTATAAGTAAATAATTGGTTGTTCTTATCGACCCCGTGACTTATTATACTCTTGCCGAAAGGTTCAAAGAAAACTTGAGTCTCACTTGAATTAGGTACCCCACTCATACAACTGTAACGGGTGGTGACTTCAAGCTACCCTCGATAGGTTGGCGAATACACACCTTAAAGTCAGTGGTAGGTGTAAAATATCGTCCGAAATTGTACAAAATGCTGTCTCCGAAAATTATTTTAATCAACTATCTCAAGAGCCTACTCAAAGTGTGAACGAATGTGAAAACATAGTTGGCCTCTTAACAACAAGTAATGCTGCGCGAATGGGAAGCGTCATGAGTGATATAAGGATTAGTGGCGACATGGTTGTTGTAGCGAGAGAGAATACAGTAACATCTAAAGGCACCGAAAATAACCCAAGATATATCTATTCAGAAAAGCAGATAAAAAATCGCTTGGCGCCTTCCTAAGAAACAATATCCACTTCCTCCAAACTACTGTAGCTGTGTAGGCGTAGACCAGATGTAGCTTAAACACAAAGAAACAGAATCACAGCAATTGAGAGACTAGTAGCAAATAAATTAGTAAGAGACAGAACTGACCCCCATGCCACACAAAACAGATCGGAACACTGTTGCGTAAACATCGAATAAAGTATGCCAGATTTAAAAGAAAGCAAAGTCACCAAGACCGCCGATGTTTTGAGGAATTATATGTGTGATTGGGAAATGCAAAGGCTCAACCAGAATGTGGTGGGGGAGGGGGGAGGGAGGGGTTAGCGAAGTGAAATGGAAAGATAAGACATCCTGATACCAAAAATACGACCAGGAGAAAGATATAACGGGCGTATGATTCGTTATGAGTGGGAAGATAGGACAGAGCTTGAGATACAGTGAGAATTCAGTGATAGGATTGTTATCGTTAGAATCGACAGGAAATTATGAACGCCAGGTATGCATTCCAACTTTACAATGAAAAGATGGAGAGGTGGAGAGTATAAGTGGATAATGACCGCGTAATTCAGTATTTAATGGGAGATAGTAATCCAGTAATAAAGAGGTACTGGAAGGCTGAAGTTGGGTAAGGAGATAAAGAGGTTATGGGCTCCGTAGTAGGAATGAGGAAGTAAATTAGTTCAGCGATAAATTTCACATTGTGCAGCGAAAAACTTGTTGAAGAATCGTAAGAACTGGAGATGAACTTGGAAAGCCCCAGAGACACGAGAATATTCCAACTCGATTACATCATAGAGAGACAGAGATTCCAGATCGGATACTGGAGTGTAAGGCGCATCCAGGCGCTGATATAGATTCAGTCTAGTAATGATGAAGGTAACTGAAGTTTACGAGAAACGTTGTTAAGAATAAATGTGGACAGAAGTGTGATACTGAAGTACTGAGGAATGATTAGATACTATGAAGTTGCGACAATGAATACCACAGTAGACAGCTCAGTTGACGAGAAATAGACATCTCCAAAAATGTCAATCACGGATATTTGACTGAACATATTGGTGGGAGGTGGTAACTGTGAAAAAAACAAAGGCTTTAATTAATAGCTGAAAGAAAGAAGTACAAAAATGTTCAGGGAAAGAGAAGAATACAAGGTTACAAGTCAGTCAGGAATGAAGAGAATAGGAATTGTAGGGACGCCAAGGCGAAATATTTGCAGGAAAAAGATGAAGATATAGAAAAAGTGCTTTGAGGGACTGACTCAAGTAACGTTACGAATATTTAGGCGAGCTAATGGCCAACCACTACTGGCAAGAGGTGAATTTGCTTGTACGGTTGAGCCCTGGCGGACAGCCCCAGGGCCGTCAAAGTGCCGCAGCCGATCCAAAGGCAGCGACAACTGCTGGCGAGCCCAGGTGAGAGCACAGAGGCTTCGCCGGAAATGGGGAAAATCCCGTTTGGACGGCGCGTCGATCGCTTAGGAGGGCCGGTTTTGCTAACTCCAATGGCGGGCTATGAGACAAGCTGAAAGATGACTTCTCACAGCTCTTTGAGAGTCTATAATAATTAAACAATTACTAAAGCAAATCTGAATGCATTGGCGATCTCAGATAAATGAAGTACATCCATTGATACAACAACATCTCAATATCGTTAAAACTACAGAAGTTAGTACTTCACAGCGAATAAATGTTTACACAGTGAACCCCACAATAAACAACTTTTAATCGCTTCATGTGATTCAATAAACAATATCTCAGAAGACTAAGGCTCTCATCCCTGAATGCTACGTATCTGAATCTACATTAGTAATAGATTTATGATGTCTTTTATATCTTCCTCATTATGAAAATGTCTGGCAGAACATCTTATTCTCCACATTTACGCATCAAACGAACACAGTATCACTAACTCATGTTTTGTCATACTTATGTTTGAATAAAAGTGATCAACTGCCTGTCAATCACATGTGTTAGGTTACTACTACGGAGCCCAGTTCATAACTTCTTTATCTCCTTTCCCAACTTCAGCCTTTCAGTACTCCATAATTATCAGATTATTATCTCCCTTTAAATACTGAATCACTCGGTCAGCAAAAAAGAACCAAAAGATGTATCTGTCAAGAAGGCATAAATAATATTTAACGGTAACTCGTTGTCATTTAACGTGAGGGCACTTTCTCAAGAATACTGGCCTATTTATTTATGGACAAACCTGTATTTACATTTATTGTGAATGTTCTGAGTGTTATCGCATTTTACAACACTTATTTATTTGCATATTGTTATAATGTATTAATTTAGTCCAGAAAGTGGTCAAGACAAGTCAAATCATGTCTAGAACGATGTATTTTTGGTAGGGATGGCCTTTCAGCCAATGAAAAGCGGATAGTGGCGGAAAACCACGGGAGTCAAGTACAGACAGTGGCTTTTCAAGTGAAGCTCAGCTAAGCGATTCTGGACACTTTATGTCGAGTGCTGGCAGGAGACAAACCTGCTGTAGTAAAGAGGGACATTAGATCATGGAGCGGTTTGATTCTTGCCAGTGGACGGCCACTACCATACTTCAACTTCCGAAGGGACTTAATGTTTCGACAGGTCTGAATGTGCTCCATAATAGGACTCCTAACTTCTGCAACTTCATGTACAGAACTGAGAACAGACAGAGTATGAGTTACTATTCATTTTATCGCGAGTGTTAATTTGTGAATCATCATGTTCAAAAATGGTTCAAATGGCTCTGAACACTATGGGACTTAACATCTGTGGTAATCAGTCCCCTAGAACTTAGAACTACTTAAACCTAACTAACCTAAGGACATCACACACATCCTTGCCCGAGGCAGGATTCGAACCTGCGACGGTAGCGGTCACGCGGCTCCAGACTGAAGCGCCTAGAACCGCACAGCCACACCGGCCGGCATCATGTCCAACTCTAAACTGTTTTGAGCTGATGAATCATGTATTGTAATCACGAAACGAACGTAGTTTTCGCGAGTCTGTGATGACTATTTAATTTGAGGATTTTGCTACCGTTGTCGTATGACTGTCAATGTGACTTTACTGCAGTTAAGGGTATTTTCTGTCAGCATTTTAACTGAATATCATAGGACCACTTCCTGTTTGTCTCAGACGTCCTTTCTTAAGTAAATGTTATTCAATGTAATTCTCTGTCGTTTACATTCACTACTGGCCATTAAAATTGCTACACCAAGAAGAAATGCAGATGATAAACGGGTATTCATTGGACAAATATATCATACTAGAACTGACATGTGATTACAGTTTCACGTAATTTGGGTGCATAGATCCTGAGAAATCAGTACCCAGAACAACCACCTCTGGCCGTAATAACGGCCTTGATACGCCTTGGCATTGAGTCAGACAGAGCTTTGATGGCGTGTACAGGTACAGCTGCCCATGCAGCTTCGACACGGTACCACAGTTCATCAAGAGTAGTAACTGGCGTATTGTGACGAGCCAGTTACTCGGCCACCATTGACCAGACGTTTTCAGTTGGTGAGAGATCTGGAGAATGTGCTGGTCAGGGCAGCAGTCGAACATTTTCCGTATCCAGAAACGCCCGTACAGGACCTGCAACATGTGGTCGTGCATTATCCTGCTGAAATGTAGGGTTTCGCAGGGATCAAATAAAGGGTAGACCCACTGGTCGTAAAACATCTGAAATGTAACGTCCACTGTTCAAAGTGCCGTCAATGTGAACAAGAGGTGACCGAGACGTGTAACCAATGGCATCCCATACCATCACGCCGGGTGATACGCCCGTATGGCGATGACGAATACACGCTTCCGCGATGTCGCCAAACACGGATACGACCATCATGATGCTGTAAACAGAACCTGGATTCATCCGAGAAAATGACGTTTCGCCATTCGTGCACCCAGGTTCGTCGTTGAGTACACTATTGCTGGTGCTCCTGTCTGTGATGCAGCGTCAAGGGTAACCACAGCCATGGTCTCCGAGCTGATAGTCCATGCTGCTGCAAACGTCGTCGAACTGTTCGCGGAGATGGTTGTTGTCTTGCAAACGTCCCCATCTGTTGACTCAGGGATCGAGACGTGGTTGCATGGTCCGTTACAGCCATGCGGATAAGATGCGGATACGAGACCGTTGAGATCCAGCACGGTGTTCCGTATTACCATCCTGAATCCACCGATTCCATATTCTGATAACAGTCATTGGATCTCGATCAATGCGAGCAGCGATGTCGCGATATGATAAACCACAATCGCGATAGGCTACAATCCGACCTTTATCAAAGTCGGAAACGTGATGGTACGCATTTCTCCTCCTTACACGAGGCATCACAGCAACGTTTCACCAGGCAACGGCGGTCAACTGCTTGTGTATGAGAAATCGGGTGGAAACTTTCCTTATGTCAGCATGTTGTAGGCGTCGCCACAGGCGCCAACCTTGTTTGAATGCTCTGAAAAGCTTATCATTTGCAAATCACAGCATCTTCTTCCTGTCGGTTAAATTTCGCGTCTGTAGCACGTCATCTTCGTGGTGTAGCAATTTTAATGGCCAGTAGTGTAAATTACTGATGTTGGAACAGGACCCTTCATATTAAATTAATCGTTTGACTTTTATTTTGTATTTCTGTATATTTTATTGATTTGCAATTATACCCAACGCATAGACTATTTGACTGTATGATCATAGGTACAAGTTATTATTTGCAGTGAATTGGCTGTGGGCCGTGAAAGCAGACGTGCACGGCTCGACCCTATGACTACATTGAGCTATTATTTGTAAACAGAGTCGTGCATAGCCTAACTGCCTAAGGTATAAGCAATATCAGGCAAAGTCGCAACTCGTTTGCTTGCAGGAGATACTGTATGGAATAGAATCTACTCAGCAGTAATCGTTAGGTACCGTCGCAAATGGAGTTTTCTCCTCCGGGTTCTAAAACTAATCCCTTTAGAATTGCAATTACAATTATAACACTTTACAATATCCTGTGATCCAGGACCAAACCTGTTGCATAATAGATAGTTCGCGTGGGGGCTCCGAGCATGAGATTTTGCCGCAGCTGCAGGCCTTAGTACTACGAGAAAAAGCGAGGTCTGGGAAATTCGCCGCGCAAAGTTCATTAAGAAGAAGTCTAGGCAGGGACGTGCGGAGTTCGAGTCTGCAGCGGCCAGCGGCATAGCGACAGTGTTGGTCACAGCATCACGGGCTGCCGGGGGCTACTTCGAGTTGATCAGCATCGACTCTTTGGGCAGCAGTGCCATCATGTCCATCGAATTAATTACTTGCACCGATAGCGTTAATATGACCCCGCAGGGTAATCGTCAGTGGAGGAGCTTCCAATGATTAAACAACCATCCAGTGTGTGTGGTTCAGATAATGTGAGTGGGCAAGGCTGACCAAAATCTGAAAGTGATAGTGTTGATAAAGACGACATTAGTAGCAGATATTCCGAAATCGGAGAAGGAAGATGGGTAATTGTGGATAATTCAGTGACATGGTTAAGGTTCAAATGGTTCAAACGGCTCTAAGCACTATGGGACTTAATGTCTAAAGTCATCAGTCACCTAGACTTAAAACTACTTAAAACTAACTAACCTAAGGACATCACACACATCCATGCTCGAGGCAGGATTCGAACCTGCGACCATAGCAGCCGCGTGGTTCCTTACTGAAGCGCCTAGAGCCGCTCGGCCATAGCAGCCGGCCATGGTTAAGGGAAATGCTGTCAAAAATTTGAGCTGTAAAATAAGGGTATTGGGTACTGAGATTGGTTCAATAAAAACTGTAAGAGCTGAGGTGAAGAAAATTAAATCTGATATAGAAGTGAGGATAGATTTAAAATTAGAATCTGTAAGGACAGATGTAGGGAATTTTTCTGAGAAGGTTGGCCTAGTTAACACCGGAGTCGACACAGTGGGAAAAGATTTCGGAGCAATTTGGAAAAGATACAGGACGAACAGGGCAGCGAAGTGAAAATTTGTGTGCAAAGATGAAATGTGCTCGAGGATGTGACCAAAAAGTCTGTTAACAGTTTCTCAGATAGAGTTGGAAAATATGAAAAGGAAGTGCATTGAAATAGAGAACAATTTGAATCACGATAACGAATGTAAAATTAGAGAGATTCGAGCGCGCACGGAGGTTTTCAGACAGTCGTTCTTCCCGCGAACCATACGCGACTGGAACAGACAAGGGAGGTAATGACAGTGACACGTAAAGTGCCCTCCGCCACACACCGTTGGGTGGCTTGCGGAGTATAAATGTAGATGTAGATGTAGATGTAGATTTAGACGATCAGACAAAGAAACTGTGCAGCATAAATAGCAGTTTATACACTTGAGGTCAGAATTAAATTTCTTAGCAGCGAATCAGGCTACTACTGCGACAGGTGTTTCATGCGTTAATTCAAGAACCATAAAGTGTTTTGCGAATGATGGAAGATACTGTACAGCTGATTTTCTTGCTTCGTGTAGAGACGATTTTGTGAGAGGAATGTCTCAAGAGGCAAAAACTAAGCTCGCTAGAAGGCATCATGAGCGCAATCCACAATCATGGGCAAATTTAATGTGAGCTTCATTTCCTACCTACGAAATTTTTAAGAGCTTTTTCCTGAACAAATGCAGGAATGAAGCGAAGCAAAAGCGATTTCAGAATGAGTTCCTAACGGACCAGTTTTCACACACGGACGTGAGTCGATGTGGTATTTGTGTGAGCGTGAACGGGCTAAGTTGACGGATATAAATCGTCCGCTGCGCTGGGAGTGTTGGCTGAGGTTCAAGATACGCTTACCGGAATATTTGCAATGGGATCTTGTCCACAGTCTGACAAATTCCATTGACGAGTTTTTAAATTTTTTTTGAGATGCTTAAACAGGTGTTGAAATTCAAGCAGCATTATGAGAAAAGTAGGCAGCAAAATGGGTACCAGAATAGTAATTACAATAATCACAAAAATAGTTATTATTGTAATAGCAATTACCAAAGGGGAAGTGAAGTGGAAACGGAAACTTTCATAATGAAAATCAAAACCGGGAACAAGATTTCGGGAGCAAGAGACTCTTGAAATGCAATACCAGAAAAAGATATCGGTAAACTAGAGATCGCCACACATCAGTTCCAGAGGCGGCGAAATAAAACGGCGTTGAAAAGGACATGTTATTTTAATAATTCTGTGGGTGTCGAAAAATTCGGCAAATGAGCCACAAATGTGGGAATAATTTTAAGAAACACAACCATAAAGAGGGCGCAATAAACTTTGTAAAATGTGTTGAGAGATTCGATGGTGGTGAGAATTTATTTGGTGGAAGGGGGATGAATGAAGGAATGAATATAAGTTTGCTGAAATAATATATATTTGCTGAAAGATCTGTGATCAAAAGAGAGGCAGAGGTGGATCTGAATTTGGTGGAGGTGGAATGCAAACGAATTCTAATGAGGCACTAGTCAATAGGAACAATTATAGTAACGTAGGTGAAAATAATAAAGATGATTTTTTATCAGAGAAATTAGGTGAAGCTATCTCTGAAGGCGGTGAAGCAGTAGTCTCGTCAGTTGGTGACGAATTTTGTTATGTTTCTGCAGATGTGGGTGATTTATCGTTAATGGAAGCTGAAGATGATGTTTTAGGTGCTGAAGTTGCGAAAATTGAAGCAATTGATTTACATATCTCGGAAGAATGAATTTGTGCATTTATTTCTATTAATGGAAGTGAACCGATGACTCTTAATGAAAGCATGAATTCTGAGTAGGTGTGGAAGGAAGAATGTGAAAGTAAAGTGTTAGATGGTAGATCAGAATCCAAAATGTCAGAGGAATCTAACAGAGAAGAAAATGTAGAGGAGAACGGGCTAGATCCGTGCTCTCCTGAATTCATGTGTACTGCGACTTCTAATCTGGAACGATGTAGCAGTGGCAGTCTATTTGTTGTATCGTCGGGAGTTGACGGTGTTCAAATGGTTCAAATGGCTCTGAGCACTATGGGACTTAACTTCTGAGGTCATCAGTCCCCTAGAACTTAGAACTACTTAAACCTCACTAACGTAAGGGCATCACACACATCCATGCCCGAGGCAGGACTCGAACCTGCGACCGTAGCGATGTGATAAATTGTGAGAACGTTGCAGCTACCGATATCGTTACTTCAGAGGAAGGGATCAGCATATTTGACGTTTACGAGGATGTCGAAACGAAGGATGCTGAGGGTGATTTAAATCCTACAGATGAGCTGGAGGTAGGTCAGGAGAATCTAGGATTGGAGAGTGAGATTGAGGGTTGTTCTGAAGTTATAGTGTGTACCATAAATATGGAAGGAAAAGGAAGGGACGTTGAAAATGTTCCCTCTGATGGAACAGTGTTTAGAGGGACGTTAAATAAATAAATGTGCGACCTGTAAGTGAAATAAACGATGCTTATGAAGAAATAAAGTGTGCGTTTCTCGAAACTAAGAAATGGTGTTCCACCGGTTTTGCCTCTAAACATGAGTCCGTTCGTGAACAAGGAAAGAGGTCTCCAATTTGAGCAGTTCAGAAAACACAAATAAAACAAGATTCAAAAGATACTCACATTGTCGGGATAAATGTGAGCGGCAACGGTGGTAGAGGTGCACCTTGTGAATGAAAAATGTGGTGTGTATTAATATAAGTGTCTAAAAAATGTAATTTCATGTGTTTTTTCTTAATTGTGGGGTATAATTATTTCTTGTGTTAGCGTTAATCTGGTAAATTTAAGATAAAAGTGATAATATATGGAGGCAATACTTCGTGCAAAGAGTTAGCTAATATGAGCTACACGACTGTTGGTGCTCGGAGGTCAGCAGAACATAATTAATTTCGTTATTTTTGAAAGAGAAAAGTATAAATTGTAGTGTACATAAGATTTGGGGAGAAATTTCAAGCCATTATTTAAACGTGTAACTTGTAGTATTTTGGATGAGTTTCTCGTGTAATATGTTTAATTATTGGTCGTACAAAATTTGGTGCCTAGACGTAGACAGACCTCAATATAAATTTTAAATTGTTTGTGGGGGTAGAACATGTGTTTAGCTGTAAGGTGGGGCAAAGTTTTGGGGGTTTATTTCGTTGAGTAATACTGTAATATATATTACTTTGGAGGGGTTCTTAATAATTAATGTAAGTAAATGTTGGAGATAATTTCGTATAAAGGCCATCAAAATAATTCTGTGGTTGAGTAATTATTTATACTAATAACATATTGATGAATTATGAACCAATTATCCAATGATTTAAAATGACAGTGAAATGAGCGATTTCTGCACAGAGTGATATAAATTCAAGATTTCTAATTATACATGGTTAAATTTTAGAAAATCTTAAAATGTTAGTTGATTTATAGTGACGAACAAATTTCATAGCGTGGAGGACGTGCTTTTCTAGTGGGAACAGGGACAGAATGTTTGAACTTACGAGCTGAATCAAATGTGTTTTGCACACACTGTAAGTCAGTTTTTTCTTGCTATCCTGTTTGTGAATGTATCATTTCCACTGCGGAGGGCGTTCAGTGACTGATTTATGGACATCCGGGAAGTTGGATAGTTACTGGTAACCAAACCACAGTCATTTGTCGATGGTTATAGTCCTTCAGCACTGTCGGTGACTGTCGATTCACGCATGTTCATCGCAGTGTTTACCCAAGGGTGTCATGAATTTCTGAAGTGGCGTCTGGATTGCGAACCATCTAAACTTCCAATGCCAGAACAACGATTGTGTGCAGTGTTGGTGATGGTGAGGCACTGCAATGAGGACGAAGCAAAAAAGTGCTGTCAGATGAGCGCAAAAGCTATAAGAACTTTCGAAAATCCGAGGTGTTTCGAAAGCTACATAAACGTTACGTGTTTATTTGGGTAGTTAATTAGTGTGTCACAATTTTTATAATTTGCGTTAGATTTAGTAAATTCATACTGATAAGACGATATGACATATCCTATGAGATAAATGCTGTTTCGTACATCACTGCAAAGATGCTTTGTTCTGACAAGCAATTAGGGTATTCTATTTATTATGTTACGTAAGTATGTCAAATTTGGAGCAATTTAATGTGCCAAATCAGCGAGCTAATGTGCCACATTAAATTGAGATGTGCAACGTTACCCTTATTTAGGCGAGTACTAGCAAGAGTTGAATTTGCTTGTACGTCTGACCGCTGGTAGACAGTTCCAGGGCTGTCGAAACGCCGCATTCGGTGAAGAGACAGCTACAATTTCTGGCGAGCCCAGGTGCGAGCACAAAGGCTTCGCCGGAAACGGGGAAAATCCCGTTTGGACGGCGCGTCGATCGCTTAGGAAGGGCGGTTATTCTTACACCAATGGCGGGCTATGAGACAAACTGAAAGATGACTTCTTACAGCTCTTTGAGAGTCTATAATAATTAACATCAACTACTAAAGCAAATCTGAATACATCGGCCATCTCAGACAAATGAGATGCAGCTACTGACACAACAGTATTTCTATATCTTTAAAAATACAGAAGTTAATACTTCACAGTGAATAAATATTTATACAATGAATCCATGAATTAACAGCTTTTAATCGTTTCATGTGATTTCAACAAGCAATATCTCAGATGGTAGCATTTGATGTGGCTCTCATCACTGAATGCTACATATCAGTATCTGTTTTACTAATTGATTTGTGATGTCTTTTATATCTTTCTGATTATGCAAAATTTTTGTTAGAACATCATATTCTCCACATTTGCGCACCAAATGAACACAACAGCAGTACCTCATACTTTGATGAACTAGTGTTTTAATAACATGGACAGTTTACTATTGTGTCACTAACTTTATTTAAACGTTGATGCCAACTGCTATTAATGCTCTGGTCAGGCACTTGTGTTAGCGGACACCGTAATTCAAAAGATAACCAAAAGACACTTCTGTCAAGAAGACATAAATAATTTTTTAAAATAATATTTGATGACACGTCGTTGTCATTATGACATGAGTGCACTTGCACAAAAATACTGGCTTATTTATGTATGGACAAACCTGTATTTATATTTATTATATATGTTCTGAGTGTAACCAAACGTTATAAAATTTCTTTGTATATATGTTGTTCTAATATATTAATTCATTCCGGGAAATGGTCAAGATGGGAAAATCAGGCGTAGGAAGACGTAGGAAGACTATTCGCTGACTGATTAGTTTAGGAATCTCGCTACCATTCCCGTATCACTATCAACGTAACTTTACTGCAGTTGATGACTGTATTTTCTGTCAGCATTTTAACTGAATATCAAAGGATCACTTCCTGTTTGATTCAGATGTCATTTCTTAAATAAATGTTATTCAATATAATTCTCTCTCCTTTATATCAATTACAGTTATTAGAACAGAACCAATGTTATTAATCGTTTAACTTTTATTTTGTATTCGTGTATTTTATTAATTTTAGCCAATGCACAGACTATTTGACTGTACCATCACAGCTACATATTATTTGAAGCGAATTAGCTGTGGGACATGGAAGCAGAGGTGCACGGCTCGATCTACGACTACATCGAGCATTTTTAAACAGAGATGTACTTAGCCCAAGTACCTAAGGCATGTGCAACATCAGGCAAAGTCGAAACTGATTTGTCTTTGAGTGAAGCTCTTTGGAAAGCACCTACTCACCAGTAATTGTTAGCTACCATCGCACTCAGTATCCAGAAAAATCAAAACACCCTTGGAGTTTCCGCCCTTGCTTTTAATTTAACCCGAGATATCAAAACCACTTCCACTGTTAAACGCAGAGAAGAGTGTAGATACGTGGAAAGAGCACTTTGTAGGCCTCAGAGATGGGGATGACTTGTCTAATGTCACAATAGAAAAAGAAATTGGAGTCGACATGTAAGACATAGTGGATCCAGTGTTGGAGTCCAGAGTTTAACGGAGCTTTGGAGAATCAGATATCAGATAAAGCATATGGGTTATACAACATTCTTTCGGAATTTCCGAATTCGTTGGTGGAAGTGACGACAGAATGACTATTAAAAACTGGAGTTTTAAATCAGTGAGACTGGAAAAAACTATCAGACTTCTGGAAGCAATTCATCCACACAATTCAAAAGACAGAAAGAGCAAATAAGTGGGAGAACATGGTACAATCAGCTTAACGGTTCATGCGTTCAGGCTACTGAAAAAAGTAATACACAGAAGAGTGGGAAAGAAAAATTAAAGATCTGTTAGAGACAATCGCTTTGACTTTAGGAAACGTGTAAGCTTCAGAGAGGATATTCTCATGTAATGGAAGTAAGATATAAGAAAAATCAAGACACTTTTATAACAGTTGTTAAAACGTGAAATGTCCATGTGGCATTGTTGGCCGGGAGGTCCCATCAGGGGAATTTCGGCTGCCAGTTGCAAGTCTTTTTTCAGTCGATGCCGCATTGGGCGACTTGCGTGTCAGTTATGATGATGAAAGGATGATGAGGGCAACACCCAATCCACAATTGGAGAAAGCCTCCAACCCAGCCCAGAATCGAACCCGTGCCCGCTGCGTGGCAGACAAACACGTTACCACTTTGATAAACATGCAGAAGTGAGAGCTTTAGTTCTCGAAATAGCATCGACAAATGTAAAATGGCACAACATTTTCGAAATTATCAGAAAAACGTGTGTAAGCTACAGGGAGAGACGCATAATAAGTAACAATATATATAACAAAGATAAGTGTACAATGTACGTGCTTCTAAAACTCAGAATCAAGTCACGGTACGATCAAGGGAGTTATAAGGCGTGGTAGACCTATCCTCCAGCCGTGAAGAAGGTTCCCGTTTTTATCTGAAGGGCGTGCTTTTGAAGATATAAATGCTGGGAAGTTTAACCCTCTAGAAATTTCCAGAGCATTCCAGAACATTCGAGAGTATTCGAAAACATTCCAGAATATTTGAGAATATTCCAGAGAATTCCACAACATTCCAGAATGTTCCGGAATGTTCCACAATTATCTGGGATATTCTGGAATATTCTAGAATAGTATGGAACATTCGGGAAGATTCCAGATTCTGGAACATTGTGGACCATTCGAAGACATTTTAGTGTGTTTTGGAATTCGTCAGAATCAAGAATTGCGAAAAAGTAGTGCAGTGAGTGAATGAAAACAGAAAAGTGTGAGTACTCAAAGTGATACAGTGACTGAATATAAATCGAAAATAAAGTGTGAAAAGTGTACTTCGTGTACTTAGTGTATTTGTTAATAGAAAGTTGATTTGATTTATATTTTAGGAAATGCCCAAAAATACAATATGAGGAGATCTTGCCAGCTCTGAAGAAAAAAAGCGCGAAAACAAGAACAATAGCAAAAAAACGAAACAGACGAAGATCGCGAAGCACATTTAGGCACCCAACGAACGAGAACGAGCACTGTGGGAAGTGGAGTAACCGAAGAACAACGAAATGAACGGGTCGAAGAATCTTGTAATGGAAGACTGCGAACTCACAGTCAGCCATGAAAATATCAGCCTACGAGAAAAACGGACGAGGACAAGTAAACAGTACAACCTAACAAATGAAGCACTCTACCATGACCCGAAGAAAGAATATAATAAACTCAAACACTTCGTAATCGGAAAAATGGATGACATCTGCCAAACTTGCAGCGTGAAAAAATTCAATAGAGGAACTCCAGAATCTGTTGCATGAATTGAAACATTCGATTACCACCACTGGAAGTACCTCCGGAAGAATTTTTAAATTATAGACCGGGGAAACTCCAGAATCAAAAAACTTTCTTTAAAATATAAAAGCATACAATGTTTCCAAATGACTTCTTTCGGTATCACTTTAATTAGTATTAACAGAGATGAAATCGATTATGTTTTTTCCATCCAAGGACAAATCTATCACAACGTAGCATCATTACTACCACTACTCAACGAAGACCACAAATTTCTGCCAGTACAGGTAGATTTCATCGGAAATGAAGAAACAGGAATTGATCAACGATGCACAAATACCAGTCGATTGAGACAAGGAACAGTCCATGATACACAGAGGATCTTACACGAAGACAATCAATTGATTCACATATTCAAAACAACACTAGACCGAGTGATTTCTGATAACTATCAAGTTATAATTCGAGCTGACACAAGACCACCACGAGAACGCGAACGTCGCTTTAATGCAATGAAACAACAATTACTTTAAAATTCTTTAAAGCTGAAGAGTAACAGATTTAACGTAACTTATGGACATTAATGGACGCATTTGCCCTGAGGATGAGAGAAATAAAGAACTACACCAACACAGTAACTCATCTCACGCATTCTGTCTTACTGCGAGACAAAAGAAGTCTACTTATAAGATGCACTAACTAATTAAAATTTTGCAACTGCAAAATGTTTACCACATATAACAGAATTTGTACATATTAAACTGGAGCATTACTATGTGTAGACCCAGAATGAGGCCAGATGGACAAGATACATTTTTAAATAAGAATTTAGAGCCACACGTTAGATTTTATTTACTGTTAGAGCCTTTTTTGCTTTCTTTGTCGCTGTGGAAAATTGTTGTAGGTAATTCCCAACTAATTCTCAGAGTAGCTTGTGAAATATATTCCGTCCAGCAATCCGCCAACTTGTGTCTAAACTGCAAAACATCTGTGCAGACTCAGACAGAATTTTATGCCCTTCCACTGAATTAGTGCTGAACACACGACCCCTGTGATTAAAATCACATTCGCCAGAAGAACTTTGCAGCAAGCGCTATTAATTCATTTATCTGGAAAATGAAATGTGCAACGGACATAAATAGTGCTTAAATTCTGCAGGCCCTATCGGGATGTTACCAGAACTCAAAGCTGCTTACCACGGTCTCTTAGCTCTGCTCGTTGTATCTCAAGCAAGCGAAATACTTGTGCAGCACGCTTACACACTTTTCACCACCAAAAACGTAACCACATTTACCAAGTCTGAATCCATGACTCTAGACTACAGGGTATCTCTAATGGAATCGGATGTAGAGTGCGCCCTATTAATAAACGGACTAAATTAGTTACTGGAATAAGAAATAACAACTTTCACGAAAGAACATTGAACTTCATTCTTCAGTGAAACTTTTTATTTAGTCCCTACAAGAATATTTATATTAGTTAAAGGAAGGACTAAGACTCGCGTTCTAAATTTAGGCTGTTTACAAAAAGCGTCGCATATTACTGCAAAGGTAGTACTGGTCAAAACTAGAAGAAAAGTGACGATAATGATATGTCCTGAAACCAATACCTGTTGAGATGTGGTGTGGGCAGGATTTACAACAGATGATATCGTATGTACTCAGGTCTGGGTAGAAACAAATCCTATAACAATCATGGATGTGAGACAATAGGATCACTTCAGCTATGAGTATGACTCACAACCCGTCCTCACAAATCGTGAGTCATGCTTGGGTAGCTCAGTCGGTTCAGCGCTTGCCCGTGAAAGGCAAAAGTCCCGAGTTCGACTCTCGGTCTGGCACACAGTTTTAACCTACCAGGAAGTTTCATGTCAATGCACACTCTGCTGCAGGGTGAGAATTTCATTCTTAAATGAAACATAAATGTGGCCTGCTCAACTGATGCGTCTTTACAAGCTCAGTCTACTGACGGCATTAAATCTTATGGATCATTTACCTTTTACGTCATAAAGGTTTTAATGGGAGCCAAAGTAACTTTTAAATATGATTCAGTAACAGTTAGTAATAGATATAAATGTAATACGGCCACATATGGTTACATCTGACAACTGCCGTACTGTTTTCTTTTGCTGTATATCTGTGGAGGATACTATGAGTTTACATGTTTAGATGACTAAAAGATATAAAAGGCAATAATTCTATAAAGAAAATATGTCTATGTGTGACAGTCAGGGATAGCAGCTGGTCTCCAGAGCAGTCATCCAGTACTTCGGTGATAAATATCGCATTAAGCATTCAGCAGTGACAATTGTAATTATACTTCTTGACTATGTTGAAGTAAGTCCTACAGTTTTTATGATAATAATAATATGAAGCTCTTAATAAACGCGCCTCAATGCAATAAGCACACTGGATTTATTGAACTGTGAAACAACGATTTACAGAGTTACGACGTATTGTAATATGGCCGTCTTTCTCACTGTAGCAAAAGCCGCCATTGTACCATACATGTGCTCTAGACAAGGCTAAAGGTCCTCCGCTCGCTGCCTACTATTAGAGAAAAGCTCTTCGTTGTCTACTGACTGCCGGTCCTTTGTCGATTTGTGCTGCCTGCCTTGAAAGCACCATCGCTACTATCTCATGAATCTGGCCCTTGCAACTGGAGCCAAATCTGATGATACTCTTTAAAAAATATTTCAACTTCCAACCAACCGATGTAGAAGACTTAGTCTCGCACAGAACAATTATTTTGATGACATATTTTTCTGATGTATTGGAAATGTATTGTGTGCTGCTGCAACGACCTTTGAAAATTACTTTCTCATCAACAGTAACAAATTCTCCAATATTGTAACTATTCAAGAGTTCCTTACAAACGCATCCAGAAAGCTCCTGATAGCTGCTAACATATCTGCTTTACATCTCATAAACCGACCTTTTTTATCATCAAATCTAATACACCTATGTAGCAATAAAAATCTCTTAATTCATGCCGGATCTCAAAACAATCATTTCTGTTCCATCAGTTGTCCGAAGTTCCAATGCATTTGTGTTGTTTTCACCTTTGAGGCGAATCAAACGAAAAATGCCTAATACTCCACATATATCATTTCGATCTGTCCACTTAGCACTCCTATCTAAAATAATTTTCATCTTGTCTTTTTATGTGAATGTACACATTTATAAAACGCATAATTTCATCTATCATCAATACTGATGATTTTATGTTTCTTCTATAATGCTTTGTGCTACCATTTTGGGCCTGGAAAGATACTGATAATATTTATGCTGGTACACCGGATGTCTTTTTATGCACATCAGTTTTCATCTGTTTTGTTTGTTTGTCCCTACAAATAAATATATCGTCTTCAATACTAAATGAAGTTAATCTTTCGCCACCCTCGCTTTAAGAGTTATTATCATATATTGGTAAATAATGACTAGAAAGGTATCAACAATTAGATGGCTATACAAGTATTTTGGACAGGTCAGGAAAACTGCTGGTGAATCCTGTGGATGCCTTGGGCAGATGGAGGGAATATTTTGAAGAGTTGCTCAATGTAGGTGAAAATACGATCAGTAATGTTTCAGATTTCGAGGTAGAATGGGATAGGAATGATGATGGAAATAGGATCACGTTTGAGGAAGTGGAGAAAATGGTCAATAGATTGCAGTGTAATAAAGCAGCTGGGGTGGATGAAATTAAGTCGGAACTCATCAAATAAAGTGGAATGTTAGGTCTTAAATGGCTATACAGGAAAATTGAAATGGCCTGGGAGTCGGGACAGGTTCCATCAGACTGGACAAAAGCAGTAATCACACCAATCTTTAAACATGGAAACAGAAAAGATTGTAACAACTACAGAGGTATCTCTTTAATCAGCGTTGTGGGTAAAATTTTCTCAGGTATTTTTGAAAGGAAAGTGCGAATATTAGTTGAGGAGCAATTGGATGAAAATCAGTGTGGGTTTAGACCTCTTAGAGGTTGTCAGGACCAGATCTTTAGCTTACGACAAATAATGGAGAAGTGCTATGAGTGGAACAGGGAATTGTATCTATGCTTTATAGATCTAGAAAAGGCATATGAACGGGTTCCTAGGAGGAAGTTATTGTCTGTTCGACGAGATTATGGAATAGGAGGCAAACTTTTGCAAGCAATTAAAGGTCTTTACATGGATAGTCAGGCAGCAGTTAGAGTTGACGGTAAACTGAGTTCTTGGTTCAGAGTAGTTTCAGGGGTAAGACAAGGCTGCAACCTGTCTCCACTGTTGTTCATATTATTTATGGATCATATGTTGAAAACAATAGACTGGCTGGGTGAGATTAAGATACGTGAACACAAAATAAGGAGTCTTGCATATGCGGATGACTTAGTTGTGATGGCAGATTCGATTGAAAGTTTGCAGAGTAATATTTCAGAGCTAGATCAGAAATGTAAGGACTATGGTATGAAGATTAGCATCTCCATAACGAAAGTGATGTCAGTGGGAAAGAAATATAAACGGATTGAGTGGCAAATAGGAGGAACAAAGTTAGAACAGGTGGACGGTTTCAAGTACTTAGGATGCATATTCTCACAGGATGGCAACATAGTGAAAGAACTGGAAGCGAGGTGTAGTAAGGCTAATGCAGTGAGCGCTCAGCTACGATCTACTCTCTTCTGCAAGAAGGAAGTCAGTACCAAGACTAAGTTATCTGAGCACCGTTCAATCTTTCGACCAACTTTGTTGTATGGGAGCGAAAGCTGGGTGGATTCAGGTTACCTTATCAATAAGGTTGAGGTTACGGATATGAAAGTAGCTAGGATGATTGCAGGTACTAGTAGATGGGAACAATGGCACGAGGGTGTCCACAATGAGGAAATCAAAGAAAAACTGGGAATGAACTCTATAGATTTAGCAGTCAGGGCGAACAGGCTTAGATGGTGGGGTCATGTTACACGCATGGGAGAAGCAAGGTTACCCAAGAGACTCATGGGTTCAGCAGTAGAGGGTAGGAGGAGTAATAGGTTTAACATCAGAAGAGGCACCAATGTTAGCACTGAATAGGGGATCGTGTAGGAATTTTATAAGGGGGGCTATGCTCCAGACTGAACGCTGAAAGGCATAATCAGTCTTATATGATGATGATGATGATGATGAGGGAAAAAGATGACTCTAGTGTATAAACTACATCACTGTGCCCACTCTCAGGTTAATACAGTTATAAAGCAGTTTTGAATAAACTGTCCCATATCATCAACTTTTCCTCAGTTTTGGAAATGATGCCAATGTAGATGCCTGTAGCCGAAGTACATCAAAGAAATTTTATTTTGGTTTTAGGTAGCATTTTTCCACGTTTTTTGGCAGTAGGTTAATGTACTTCATGGCTTGGAATACCATATGAATTTGGGTATCCTGTTAAGATCACAACTTAAAATTCACATTCACATACGTAAATACATCAAGAGTCTATGTAAAACACTTGCAAATAGATTGATATAGTATCATTTGAATGGATATACACAAAGAATAAAACATAGATTTCAAAACATTTTAAAAATTCTTCTACAATATCGCTTGTGTTGTTTATCATTTGAATTTATATACACAAAGAATAAAACATAGATTTCAAAACATTTTAAAAATTCTTCTACAGTATCACTTGTGTCGCTCTGTGAGAAAAATTTGAGTACAAGTTTGTAAAACCCCGTTGTTGGTGTGATATTTTAACTATGGAAAGCATAACACTACCATGTTCAACATAAATAACAATTATTTTCACATAAAACAAATGCGCAATAAACTATTATGAGGTTACGTTTAACACGAGTCAAGAAAATTATTAATAAAACTGTCTGGTGTTTTCACCATTTAATGTACTATATATATGTTGGTACTTTGAGCCGTATGACTGGCACCTGTGAGCAGAGAGGTGCAGACTAATGTCTACATTCTTATTTTAATGCTAGAAGTGGTTAATGTGCATGGTGTGCAGATATGTGTGCAAATTTGTGGTCAAACCAATAATGGGCACGACATGGGAATCCATCTACCCTCAAGGTTTCCATTGATACCTAGTAGAAACTTGTCTATTACCTTGGTAATTAATATTTTACTGGCATAATGTCAGACCCCCCCGCATGAACCATGGACCTTGCCATTGGTGGGGAGGCTTGCGTGCCTCAATAATACAGATAGCCGTACCGTAGGTGCAACCACAACAGAGGGGTATCTGTTGCGAGGCCAGACAAACGTGTGGTTCCTGAAGAGGGGCAGCAGCCTTTTCAGTAGTTGCAGGGGCAACAGTCTGGATTATTGACTGATCTGTCCTTGTAACACTAACCAAAATGGCCTTGCTGTTCTGGTCCTGCGAACAGCTGCAAGCAAGGGGAAACTACAGCCGTAATTTTTCCTGAGGGCATACAGCTTTGCTGTATGATTAAATGATGATGGCGTCCTCTCGGGTAAAATATTCCGGAGGTAAAATAGTCCCCCATTCGGATCTGCGGTCGGGGACTACTCAAGAGGACGTCGTTATCAGCAGAAAAAATACTGGCGTTCTGCGGATCGGAGTGTGCCCTCAATCAGGCAGGTAGGTTAGAAAATTCAAAAAGGGAAATGGATAGGCTAAAGTTAGATATAGTGGGAATTAGTGAAGTTCAGTGGCAGGAGGAACAAAACTTTTGGTCAGGTGAATACAGGGTTATAAATGCAAAATCAAATAGGGGTTCTGCAGTAGTAGGCTTAATAATGAATAAAAAAATAGCAGTTCGGGTAAGCTACTACAAACAGCATAGTGAACGCATTATTGTGGCCAAGATAGACACGAAGCCCACACCTACTACAGTAGTACAAGTTTATATGCCAACTAGCTCTGCAGATGATCAAAGGAATTAATGAAATGTATGATGATATAAAAGAAATTGTTCAGGTAGTGAAGGGAGACGAAAGTTTAATAGTCATGGGTGACTGGAATTCGGTAGTAGGAAAAGGGAGAGAAGGAAACGTAGTAGGTGAATATGGATTGCGGCTAAGAAATGAAAGAGGAAGCCACCTGGTAGAATTCTGCGCAGAGCATAACTTAATCATAGTTAACACTTGGTTCAAGAATCATGTAAGAAGGTTGTATACATGGAAGAACCATGGAGATACTAAAAGGTATCAGATAGATTATATAATGGTAAGACAGAGATTTAGGAACCAGGTTTTAAATTGTAAGACATTTCCAGGGGCAGATGTGGACTCTGACCACAATCTATTGGTTATGAACTGTAGATTAAAACTGAAAAAACTGCAAAAAGTGGGGATTTAAGGAGATGGGACCTGGATAAACTGAAAGGACCAGAGGTTGTCGAGAGTTTCAGGGAGAGCATAAGGAAACAACTGACAGGAATGGGGGTAAGAAATACAGTAGAAGAAGAATGGGTAGCTTTGAGGGATGAAATAGTGAAGGCAGCAGAGGATCAAATAGGTACAAAGACGAGGGCTAGTAGAAACCCTTGGATAACAGAAGAAATATTGAATTTAACTGATGAAAGGAGAAAATATAAAAATACAGTAAATGATGCAGGCAAAAAGGAATACAAACGTCTCAAAAATGAGATCGACAGAAAGTGCAAAATGGCTAAGCAGGGATGACTAGAGGACAAATGTAAGGATCTAGAGGCTTATCTCACTAGGGAAATTAAAGAGACCTTTGGAGAATATCAAGAGCTCAGATGGAATCCGAGTTCTCAGCAAAGAAGGGAAAGCAGAAAGGTGGGAGTATATAGAGGGTCTATACAAGGGCGATGTTCTTGAGGACAATATTATGGAAATGGAAGAGGATGTAGATGAAGATGAAATGGGAGATATGATACTGCGTGAAGAGTTTGATAGAGCACTGAAACACCTGAGTCGAAACAAGGCCTCCGGAGTGGACAACATTCCATTAGAACTACTGACAGCCTTGGGAGAGCCAGTCCTGACAAAACTCTACCATCTGGTGAGCAAGATGTATGAGACAGGCGAAATACCCTCAGACTTCAAGAAGAATATAATAATTCCAATCCCAAAGAAAGCAGGTGTTGACAGATGTGAAAATTACCGCGCTATCAGTTTAATAAGTCACAGCTGCAAATACTATCGCGAATTCTTTACAGACAAATGGAAAAACTGATAGAAGCCGACCTCAGGGAAGATCAGTTTGGATTCTGTAGAAATGTTGTAACACGTGAGGCAATACTGACCCTATGACTTATCTTAGAAGAAAGATTAAGAAAAGGCAAATCTATGTTTCTAGCATTTGTAGACTTAGAGAAAGCTTTTGACAATGTTGATTGGAATACTCTCTTTCAAATTCTGAAGGTGGCAGGGGTAAAATACAGGGAGCGAAAGGCCAATTACAATTTGTACAGAAACCAGATGGCAGTTATAAGAGTCAAGGGTATGAAAGGGAAGCAGTGGTTGGTAAGTGAGTGAGACAGGGTTGTAGCCTATCCCCAATGTTATTCAATCTGTATATTGAGCAAGCAATAAAGGAAACAAAAGAAAAGTTCGGAGTAGGTATTAAAATCCATGGCGAAGAAATAAAAGCTTTGAGGTTCGCCAATGACATTGTAATTCTGTCAGAGACAGCAAAGGACTTGGAAGAGCAGCTGAACGGAATGGACAGTGTCTTGAAAGGAGGATATAAGATGAACATCAACAAAAGCAAAACGAGGATAATGGAATGTAGTCGAATTAAGTCGGGTGATGCTGAGGGAATTAGATAGGAAATGAGACACTTAAAGTAGTAAAGGAGTTTTGCTATTTGGGGAGCAAAATAACTGATGATGCTCGAGGATATAAAATGTAGACTGGCAATGGCAAGGGAAGCGTTTCTGAAGAAGTGAAATTTGTTAACATCGAGTATAGATTTAAGTGTCAGTAAGTCGTTTCTGAAAGTATTGTATGGAGGGTAGCCATGAACGGAAGTGACACATGGACGATAAATAGTGTGGACAAGAAGAGAATAGAAGCTTTCGAAATATGGTGCTACAGAAGAATGCTGAAGATTAGGTGGGTAGATCACATAACTAATGAGGAGGTATTGAACAGAATTGGGGAGAAGAGGAGCTTGTGGCACAACTTGACTAGAAGAAGGGATCGGTTGGTAGGATATGTTCTGAGACATCGAGGGATCACCAATTTAGTATTGGAGGGCAGCGTGGAGGGTAAAAATCGTAGAGGGAGACCAAGGGATGAATACACTAAACAGATTCGGAAGGATTTAGGCTGCAGTAGGTACTGGGAGATGAAGAAGCTTGCACAGGATAGAGTAGCATGGAGAGCTGCATCAAACCAGTCTCAGGAATGAGGACCACAACAACAACTGTCAGACTAACTACTGCGCTTACAGCATGCACATCAATTTTTCTTTAGTCTCTTCATGAATAACAGTTCCTCATCACTTTCATAACTATTTCCATCCCTTTGTTCCTTGAGTTTAGAATGATTCAAGAAAAATTCTAAATAAAACTGTCTGGTGTTTTTATCATTTAATGTACCATATAGATGTTGGCACTTTGAGCAATATGACTGGCACCTGTGAAGAGAGAGGTGCAATATAATTCATGGATAGTTACCAGAAACAAACAACAGAAACACATGTAACACATGGTAGGTAAGGCTAAAAGAATAGATAACACACTGTAAAGATCCTCCATTCGAAAACTATGTTTTCTGTATATATATCTCTGTGCCTGTGAACTTGGAAACATTATCTTTCAAATTACATTATACATCATCGTTTCGTTGGTGGGCTGTGCTTCTTCTTTTCCATTACATTTATAATTTCCAGTTTGGACTTCCTCAGATGGCAGTTGTGCTCCTTGTGAAAATTGTAATAAGATGACACAAAATGTTCTACTCCTTCAGTTCATCAAACTCTCAGACCTGCAAATGAAGAGGTGTCTATGTGCTCCAAATGTTCCTCTTAGTGACCCAGTGCTTCTCGCTAGTGACACTCTTTAAAAAAAATGTTGGCCAGCCCTCCATGAAGACTGGAAAATCAACAAATCTTAGTGCTTCCACACTATCGGCAGTTGTAGGAGAGCATCCTGTAATTGGCACCTAATAACATCTCCGACATGCAAGTCATTCTAACTGAGCAAATTCATCCAAAAGCTTGTGCAGTGATTTCAACCCTGTCATCGTCCATACTGCTGCAATGGTACCAAATCTCATGTGAAGTCATCCAAGGTTTAATTTATCAAAATTCTTCTTCAGTTCGAACATGTGTTACTTTACATTTCCACACTTGTGGGATTTAGAATTTGCTATATGACCTCAAACTCTCTTTATTCTGTAAACCACTTCTGGTGGGAAAGGTCTTGCCATCTTTTTGATTTACGGCCCTGAATACTCTCAATCACCATGAGATTGTTCTGAAAAATTCTCCTAACTCAGCACAATAGAGAACTGAACAGACCTGTCGAAGACAATTCCGAAGGCATTGCATTGAGGTCAGCCTCCCAGGAAACACAAACATAGATGGCGTAATGCAACGTATAATCAGGCGGTTGAACGAAGAGTTAAGGTATGGAAGAACTTTAGCAGCAACAGAACTGGAGAAACGTGGCAGGATTTCCACAAAGTCCAAAAACAATCCTCGAAAGATATTAGAGCGGTGAAAAAGGCATACGACAAAAATAGACTAAATGTACTCAAGGAAGATTCCAAGAAAAATACGAGACATTTCTTTAAAATATTCAGGGAAAATGTAATGGGTTATCAGCCTCTAAATATCTGCTTGAGAAGAACAAATGGATCCCTAGAAACAAACGCTAAAGAAAATTGCAACATTCTTAAGGGATACTTTGATAAACTCCTCAACTGTGAGAAGGCCAAAGAAAAATTATAGTTCACGAGAACATTACTAAACCCAGACTCGAAGCCGCCTACAATCACAGAGGTAGATGAAGCTATGAAACAACTGAAGAGCAACAGAGACCCAGGGGAAGATGGCATTATCGCCGAGATCTGGAAACTCACAGACCAAAATATTACAAGCAAAATTCATAAAATTCTCTTGGAAATATGAAGTACAGAGAAAATTCCACAGGAATCTAAATGCGCACTGATTCACGCACTCCAAAAAAAGGGAGACAGGACAGACCCTTATAATTACAGAAAGATCTCATTATTACTAGTCGCTTACAAAATTCTGTCCACGGTGTTACTGAACCGACTGGAACCACAAATGTATACAAAGATAGGTGAATACCAGGAAGGGTTCAGAAAGGGAAGATCCTGTACTGAACAAATTTGGAATCTGCAAACCCTCTTGAATGTCAAAATGGCGAACAACACTGTAGTTACATTTGTGGGCTTTAAGAAGGTCTAAGACTATACCGACAGGCAGACTCTCTTTGACACACTAGAAGACTATGGAATATACCGATAAACTAGGCCACTGATAGAACAGATGCTCACAGACACCACATCCAAAATAAAATTTGTGGGAGAAATCTCAGAGCCCTTGAGATACATACAGGGGTCAGACAAGGAGATGGTCTCTCATCATTTCTATTCAACATAGTCCTGGATAAAATTGTCAAGCAGTGGGAATAAAAAGTAAAAGGAAATCAGATAGGAAGAACAAGTGCAAACAAGACTATCATAAAATGTCCAGCATATGCATATGACTTGGCAATACTCAGCAACGACACAGAAGAAGCGCAAGAATCCCTGGAATATTTACATCAAGTCTCTGCTAAAACGGGGTTGCAGATATCATACGACAACACACAATATATGGAAAGAAAGACCAACAATAAACAAGTCACGCACACAAAATACGGATGGTTTAATAGAGTGGAGAAATTCAAGTATCTAGCAGAATACTTACAAATAGGAGGATCAAACAAGGCATCCAATACAGAACGAACAGAAAAACTTCAGAAAGCGTACAAACTTACATGGACGCACTGCAATAAAAGAAGCATCTCAATGCAGGCGAAACTCAGGCACTACAATACGGTTGTACTATGCATCAGAAACGACCACAATCGGAGCATCAGGCATCACAGAGACTGAAAAGATAGAACATAAAATCCTTCAAAAAAATTTTGGGGCAGTACATAGAGATGGAATATGGATGAAGAGGCCAACCAAAGAACTATACTAAGATACAGACAGACTCACAAACTCACAGACATTATCAAGAAACGACGATTAACATTGTTTAGGCACATACACAGAATGAACAATACCAGACTCACAAAGTGGTTTTTTGGTGTAGTCAACAGCTCAATCAAAAAAACCAACTGGTTTCATGAAATAGAAGAAGACCTAAAACAAGCAGGAATCAATAAAGAAATGATGGATGAAAGAGACAAATTCAGAAACAAAATTATGAACACGAAGAGAAGAAGAGACCAGGGAAAATATGGACAAAACAAATATATATGTATGAGGGTTGTCCAGAAAGTAAGTTCCGATCGGTCGCGAAATGGAAACCACTGTGAAAATCCGGTAAAGCTTTGCACAGATGCGTTGGGCAGTGTCTCTAGTACACACGTAAAGATGCGTGGGAAATAGCGTCTCCCGCCAAGTATGAGGGCCTGGTTACAGATTTCGCCTGTGTCATGAAAACCACATAACGCAACTGTCGAGCAGTTACTTCTTCATGCCAATCCTCGGCGGCACACTACTGGGGCAATGAAGACGCTCCTACAGCGTTTCCGATAAGAAGTGTTTGATCACCCTCAATACAGTTCGTAACTGGCTCCCCCTGAGTCTCATCTCTGCTCACAAGAACCGCTGGCTATGAAGACAAAATTTTTCCACAGACAACGAGCTGCAGACCAGTACAGATAACTGGCCGAGAGCACAAGCGGCTGCTTTCTATGACGAGGATATTGGAAAGTCGATGCAACACTGCGACAAAACTCGAAGTTGGAGCGGCGACTATGTAGAGAAATAGGTGGAAGGTGTGCCCAACTGTTGCAAATAAAACGTTTCTGGTTTTCACTGTGGTTTCCATTTCGCGACCGATTGGAACTTACTTTTTGGACATTCCTCGTATGTACTCCTGGCTCCAGTATTTATTGTATATGCTCATCTCTTAATTTGAATAGATCGCCCCATGAATCCTCTTCATCACTGTTCAGTGCTGTAATTTCTGCCTTCTCTGTTTCAGTCATCAGAACACCTGGAATCCCAATGTCCATAAAATCTTTCTTTTCCATTCACACATTTGTACTCATCTTCACATGAATCATCACCTTCTTCTTCTTCCAGTAAATCTAATACTGCATCTATCCATTCTCTCGCATGTCAAATGTTTAGCCAGTGTCCTCTAAAGTATTCCATTCTAAGTATAGGTAATCTGCTTCCTCATCTTCAAAGCCGCTGCACCAAACATGTTCCCACTCTTCATCATCAGCATCTTTGCAATCTTCTGCAGAACATGACATTAATTCTGTCACTGGCAATGGAACATCTGTCCTCCCTTCTTCTTGGTCTAACTCCTCCTCAATTACGGCCAGTAATCGCTCGTCCTCACTTTCTGGTAGCTTTCTTCTTTCACCAGTGAGTACAGTTCTCAACATGTTTATGTGCTTATTAGCCAGACCATCAAAATTGTCCCTAAAGACTAATTTAAGATCTTTATCGTCCAGATATACCAATGCACGTCTTTGTTTTAAGTACAGTACTACATTGTAGAACTTCTAGAAGTCGAGTCACAGAACCACCTTCACAGACAGATTCTAAGTAGTTACTATGTTAGCAATTACTGTGTGTGAAGACTCGAAATCGATGCTAATCTGCTCCTTGACTTCCATGTATTTTCCTTTTACTGCTCTGCACAGTTTCATCCCTTGCATTTTGCACGTAACACAGCATACCATCTTGCTCAGCACATCTGATGGAGATTCTGCGAAGCATTATATGGAAAAGTGAAGCGACAACCTCGAGGAGAGGGCCACACCAGGCTATGGCGCGATATCATTCGGCAAGTTTGGGTAGCGGCGTGGATCGTTGTTAGGACGTTAAGCTTCGGTAAACATGAAAACCGCATGAATAGTCAAACATTTTATACGTATTCAAAGAAGTAAGACTTTCGGCAAGTTTCGCTCCTCACCACCACCAGCAGTCTGACCGCAGGCTTAACTCTACCTTCTTGTACTTGGCGCCTTCCCACTGGTGAGCCACGTTCTACTCACTCTGGGTACTGCAGACTTGTGTCCTGGACAGCAGCTGTCCAAGACCAGGGAATTGCAGCTGCACACCATCCTATGCTAGTGTGGGCATCAATCACAAGGGCAAGTTCCAATTCCCAAGTCCAACATCCCCTGCAAGATTTACAAAAAACTTCCACATCTCCATATGCTGTTCTACTCACATGCCAAAGGGAGGCAAGGTCGCCGTGAAGCAGCGTCACGAGACTTTTTGGTTTGAATACGAATCAAATGTTTGTCTATTCACGCGGTTTTGATGTGTTATTGAAGGTTAACATCCTGACAACGATCCACGCCGCTATCCAACCCTGCAAGCGTGGAGGCCATCCACCCCATGCCACCACAGGTGAGATGAAACTCGGCTCGGCATACATCCTAACATGTGCTTTAATTAATTTACAAAGAGTCACAGAAAATCTATCTCGGGTTTAGTGTGGACGGGTATGGATTTCTACAAGTCTGCTTCCTTAAACGCTGCACCGTCTGGGGCTGGTGCACCGAAGCATTATTTGGAAAAGTGGAACTTTTTATAAGCGAGTGACATGTCAAAACACCAGTTAATCCTATCCTCTCTCTCTCAAACTTGCCCTATTAAGGGGCCTATTTATGAAAACTGAGATACTTAAAGTACTTCTGTACGCCACAGGACCCCGTGTTTCAGGGAAGATACACAAAATACAAGGTCATGCTTACGTGAAATATTTGGCTCGTCTCGGTACCACAGAGCTTTGTTCATACCTGTAGTTAACCAGCATAAACCAAACATAGTGACGCACTATTGATGGTTCAAATGGCTCTGAGCACTATGGGACTTAACTTCTTTGGTCATCAGTCCCCTAGAAGATAGAGCTACTAAAACCTAACTAACCTAAGGACATCACACACATCCATGTCCGAGGCAGGATTCGAACCTGCGACCGTAGCGGTCGTGCGGTTCCAGACTGTAGCGCCTAGAAGCGCTCGGCCACTCCAGCCGGCGCAATATTGAATAATACAACTTGTAGATCGTATCTGACGCTGTATGAGCCATGTGCAATAGGCTACTACGTGTGTGCTACATATGACCAACACAGACCTGCAAGAGAATTGACAAAGTTTTTGATTGTTGCGCACCGTGGCTGTAGACAATGAAATGCTCTTAGTCATCGTCCATTAACTTTGATTTAATGTCAACAGAAACAATCGCGACAGTAAGTGATTCATGGCTGCCTGCTATATCCAGTCTTCTCACACTCATTGACCTATAGATAAGTAACAACTCCGATGACATTAAACGTAAGGCGTAGTGCTCAGATACGATGAGATATATGGCAACGAAAACACTTACACTGTCAGGAAAAACCAGAATGTCAGGTCAATTTGCGCAACATTTCCGTTCATGGGAACTGATAAATGTTCCAAGAGGAGCGATCGCCATTCATTACTATTCTACTGCTTGTCTGCGAGCTCTTTAAAGGCACAAACCTTGTATTTCTACTCCATTGATTCACTTACTGCCCACATGTATCACGTTAGCGAAAAGAAGCCATCTAAAATAATGTGTTTCCATTTAATGGCGTTGCTTGCTACTGAGTTTTCAGTGTGTCCACCTACACTTCAAAGAGATAGCTAAAAGCAGTCTGTTGTCAGAATCTTACTTATTTACAATTTCAATTTCAAATCAGATGTATGGAAACGTCAAAACTTGGATAAAAACTCCAGTCGCAGTAGTTAAACATCACTGCATTCTGAATTCAAATTCATGCGATTCGCGCAGATTTAAATTTTAGGCATAACAGATGTTGGAAACCATAACGAAAAATATTACTATCGTAGCACATAAAAAGTTGAATATGTCCCAGGCAGAGTTAGGGTATAAAAGAAGGGAACTTGCTTTTAAAATTATCTGGCAGCTTCAAATATATTTAAATCAAAACGTCTTTACATATTCGGGCCTTAATATTAGTACCCATGTCATGTAGTCTTATATAATGCATCCTGTCAAGTAAAGTAACATGATACAAGATGTCACGTCGTGTAACAAGACACATACCAGCATATTATCGAGCATAGCATTTGTTATGTCGCGCAATATGACAGGACGCATCAATAAAATTTAGGATGCATGCAACCCCACTCTGTGATACTTCTTATTAGAGCTGAATCCCCACTCCCTGACACTTCCAATTGTAGAGGCATGCCACTCGAAAGAAGCACATAAATTTGTATCTGTTTGTTCTCACACCCCTCACCTGATATGTACGAGTAGTGGGTTTGGGGGAGAAATGGTCTCGGAGAAGAAATCGACCACGCCCACCCAAAAGTCAAGAAACTGTTTTAGGGGTAGCATCCCCCAAAGAACAAATCCATCCCCAGAAATTTTATCCCCCCAGAAAAACTTTTTTCGCTATTACATGTATGCTCTTCAGCCTGTTTCGTGCTATAATAGGAGAACTTAACATTCTGGTTACCAAATTTCTACCGCAAAATGTTGCAACAACCAATCCGAATTAAGTATGAATATTATTGGCTGAAACAATGTATACACGACGAAATACCGTTAAATTTTCATTCCTATACGAAAACTGACTAACTTGTTTTGTCCTACAATAAATTTTCCATGAGACAGTTTAGGAGTTTTTAAGATTTTCGTGCATTTTATGTGCATCTGTAGATCGCTATGTCGAGGTAACGGGTACAGCTTTCACAAAACAACAGAACGACCATTAATTAAATGTGTCTACCTTCTTACAAAATTGTAAATGATTCTCACGAATCTGAAACCTGAATTAGCGCACATACGAAAGCTCACCAAAAATATGTTTTCTGCGTGTAAAATTCGAATGAAGTAAGATTTATGAAAGCGAATTTTCAATTTTATCGTAAGAATGCTTTTTTAAAATTTATTTGATTCACTTCAAACCGTTTCCGCGCATTCAATTCACTTGAAAACGAATTTTACGTCCTTCACGTAGGTCTCGACAACGGATCAAGATTTTTCGACGAGAAAATTCGTTTTTATTTTAGCTGTTTATGTATCGTCCTGCAAAGTTTGACCCGATTCGTGCAAGTTTAAAGTACAAAAGACTCGCTTAAAAAACCTTCCAGAAATGTATTTCTTTGCACATAAAATATAGCGCTCTTGAAAAACCTCACAGAAAACGCTTTTTGCACGTACAAACCGAATGAAAGAGAGTTTTCAATTTTATCGTAAGAATGCATTTTTTATTTATTTGCTTCACTTTAAAACGTTTCAACGCATTCAGTTCACTTAAGAACGAATTTTACGTATTACCCTATGCTCAAATTTAAACCACAGTACTTCAGGAACAGAAAAAGAATAAATCGATTTGCACAGTTTGCTGAGATATCGAATTGAACCTGTCGATTCAGTAAACAAGGATCTATCGATTCGTGTCTGAAATCGAATGGACTATCGCTTCGATGCTTCTCGAACAACTCATAGTGCTCACGTCGAGTGTATTGTACAGTGTCTGTCCTACCACAAAACATTGGACTTTCCTCTATCCAGTGGCATGGACAATGTGTATGTATCTTTCATAGTTTGAAATTGACAACCGAAATCAACAGTTGAAATCTGTTCATTCTTTATGGATCACATGTACTACTGAAATGCTATTCTGGAAACCGGAAAGGGGCATCGAAATTTCGATTTTCAATATTTCGCGTAATTACTGACCGAATTTATAAAATCAATATGGTGTCATAATCTACTGACTAAGAGCTACGCTCAAGTTTAACACAATAAGACAAATATTAAATTGCAAACCGTGTGTTTGTCTTGAAACAGCATTTCTGACGGCGAGCAATTTCACATACTTCATTCGACCAGTATTTGAGAATGAGAGCACTTAACGACTTTCAGCAAAGCTTACACACAACTTTAAAACGCTAAGGAAGTTTTTCTCGCCGACATCGGGACTCTGTTCGTGCAGTCAAATTTCAGTATTAGGCGTGATGTTTTAGCTTATTACTCCATTACACTAACGGGTATTCAGACGCAATTAGCAAATGGTATTGCTGAATTAAGTTCACGGATATGCGAGTGGCTCGAAGACTGCTTAAAGCATTTTGTCGTCGACGGCGAATGTTCATCAGAGACATGGATATCGTCATGAGTGCCCCAGGGAAGTGTGATAGGACTGCTGTGGTTCTCTATACACATAAATGATTTGGCGGACAGGATAGACAGCAATCTGCTATTGTTTGCTGATGATGCAGTGGTGTACGGTAAGGTGTCGAAGTTGAGTCGCGGTAGGGAAACACAAGACGACTTAGACAAAATTTCTGGTTGGTGTGATGACTGGCAGCTAGCCCTGAATGTGCAGACATGTAAGTTAATGCGGATGAGTCGGAAGATCAAACGTGTAATGTTCGGATACAGCATTACTAGTGTCTTGCTTGACACAGTCAAGTTGTTTAAATATCTGGGCGTAACGTTGCAAAGCGATATGAGGTGGAACGATCATGTGAGACCTGTTGAAAAGGAGGCGAATGGCCGAGTTTGGTTTATTGGGAGAATTTTAGGAAAGAGTGGTTTAGCTGTAAAGGAGAGCGAATATAGGAGGCTAGTACCATCTATTCTTGAGTACTGCTCGAGTATTTGGGATCGGTACGAGGTTACATTGAAGGAAGACATCGGAGCAATTCAGAAGCTGGCTGCTAGATTTGCTACCGGTGGGTTCGAACAACACGCAAGTGCTACGGAGATGCTTTGCGAACTGAAATGGGAATACCTGGAGGGAAAGCGACATTCTTTTCAAGAAACGCTATTGAGAAAGTTTAGAGAATCGGCATTTGAAGCTGACCCTCGAACGATTCTACTGCCGCCAGCATACATTGAGCTTAAGGACCACGAAGATGAGATATGAGAAATTAGGGTTCATACGGAGGCATACATACAGTAGTTTTTCCCTCGTTCTATTTGCGAGTAGGACAGGAAAGGAAATGACAGTTAGTGGTACAGGGTACCTCCGCCACGCGCCGTTCGCTGGCTTGCGGATTAGCTATGAAGATGTAGATGTAGATATATCACTTCAGGAAACATAGTTCAGGAGATTATAAACGTTTAGTTGCGTGAAAAACTAACTTTTGCTTAAAATGCAGCTCAGTAAAACATCAACGGCAAGCATGTGTTTTAAATTATTACTTCTTTACTACTAACTCTTTCGCAACGCACTTTATGTACAGTGTCTACATATGTTACGTAACGCACCTGCAAAATTACATCGTTGTACATCGTTGTAGTTAGGGGATATGACGTCATAAACACTGAGATACGTGAAAAACTAACTTTGCTTCAAATTAACCGCTAATTATCCAGTTTGTATTCATTAAGGGCTTCATAAAGAGAGCACTTAGCGACTTCTAACACACATTTCTTGATTATATGCTTAAAAAATGGTTCAAATGGCTCTGTGCACTACGGGACTTAACTTCTGAGGTCATCAGTCCCCTAGAACGTAGAACTACTTAAACCTAACTAACCTAAGGACATCACACACATCCATACCTGAGGCAGGATTAGAACCTGCGACTGTAGCGCCTAGAACCGCTCGGCCACCTCGGCCGGCGAATATATGCTTAAAAGGAAACATGTAGCACATTAACAAAATTGCAGTCAGACGTTTGAATCTGTTTCATGCGAGTACATGGGAGTTACATTCTTTAGAAAATTGGGTGTTTGGTGGTCGATTAATAATTGGAATACAGATGACTAGAGCGTGGAAAATAATCCACCCAGTCGCAGATTTTCCTCTTTTCAATTGCTGCACCGCTTCCACTATGGCACAAATCGAAGGACTTAAGTTCCGTCCAAATGTGGTTCTGTGACGTTCTCGTGTTTGTTGCCATGCCTTAAGGTCGGTCATTACAATGAACATATTTCGACAACTTGGCGCAATCTTCGGGTGATACATGAAGAATGCGTTACGTCGCACCCGATTTATATACATTGTCTCAAAATATGGTAGCAAACCCAAAGAGATTCTGATCGTATGTAAAGTACACCAGTGGGAAAAAAACAGTCAATACCGTCACTGCGCGATAGCGACGGAAATGTTACCGATGATGGTGCCACCAAAGCGGAGTTAGTAAATACAGTTTTCCGTAATTCCTTCACGAAAGAAGATGAATAAATATTTCAGAATTAGAAACCAGAACATCTATTAGCATGAGTGACTTAAAAGTAGATACCTTAGGTGTTGTGAAGCAACTCAAATCACTTAAGAAAGGCAAGTCTTCCGGTCCAGATGGTATACCACTCAGGTTCCTTTCAGAGTATGCAGACACAATGGCGCGTTTCTTAGCGATCATATACAACCGCTCACTTGACGAAAGGTCTGTTCCTAAAGACTTGAAAGAAGCACAGTTCTCACCAATATTCAAGAAAGGAAATAGGAGCAACCCATTGAGTTACAGACCCGTATCACTAACTTCAATTTGCAGTAGGATTTGGGAGCATATACTGTACTCAAACATTATGCATCACCTTGAAGAAAATGACTTACTTGTGCAGCACAGCTAGCTCTTTATTCCCTGACGCAATGAGTGCTGTCGACAAGGGATCTCAGATCGATTCCATATTCCTAGATTTCCAGAAGGCTATTGATACCGTTCCTCACAAGCGACTATTATAATCAAATTGCGTGCGTATGGAGTATCGTCTCAGTTGTTTGACTGGATTCGTGATTTCCTCTCAGAGAAGTCACAGTTCGTAGTGACTGAGTGAAGATCATCTAGTAGAACAGACGTGATATCTGGCGTTCCGCAAGGTAGAGTCATAGGCCCTCTGTTGTTCATGATTTACATAAATTATCTAAGTGATAATCTGAGCAGCCCCCTTAGATTGTTTGCAGATGATGGTGTAATTTACTGTCTAGTAACATCATCAGACGATAAATTCCAATTACAAAATATCTAGAGAGAATTTCTCTATGGTGCGAAAAGTGGCAATTGGCACTAAACAAAGAAAAGTGCGAGGCCATCCACATGGGTACTAAAAGAAATTCGATAAATTTTGGGTATACGATAAATCGCACAAATCTAAGGGCTGTCATTTCGACTAAATTCCAAGGAATTACAATTACGAGCAACTTAAATTGGAAAGACCACATAGATAATATTATGGGGAAGGCGAAATATAGACTGCGCTTTGTTGGCAGAACACTTATAAGATGCGATAAACCCACTAAAGAGACAGCCTACATTGCACTTGTCCGTCCTCTGCTGGAATATTGCTGCGCGGTGTGGGATCCTTATCAGGTAGGTCTGACGGAGGACATCGAAAAAGTGCAAAGAAGGGCCGGCCGCGGTGGTCTCGCGGTTCTAGGCGCGCAGTTCGGAACCGTGCGACTGCTACGGTCGCAGGTTCGAATCCTGCCTCAGGCATGGATGTGTGTGATGTCCTTAGGTTAGTTAGGTTTAAGTAGTTCTAAGTTCAAGGGGACTGATAACCACAGCAGTTGAGTCCCATAGTGCTCAGAGCCATTTGAACTATTTTTTTTTTTTTGCAAAGAAGGGCAGCCCGTTTCGTGTTATCGCGCAATAGGGGTGAGAGTGTCACTGATATGATATGCGAGTTGGGGTGGCAGTCACTGAAACAAAGGCGGTTTTCTTTGCGACGAGATCTATTTACCAAATTTCAATCACCAACTTTCTCTTCTGAATGCTAAAATTTTTGTCGACGCTCATCTACGTAGGGAGAAATGATCATCATTATAAAATAAGAGAAATCACAACTCGAACGGAAAATTTAAGTGTTCCTTTTTCCCACGCGCCATTCGAGAGTGGAATGGTAGCGCAGTAGTATGAAAATGGTTCGATGAACCCTCTGCCAGGCACTTAAGTGTGAATTGCAGAGTAATCATGTAGATGTAGATGTAGATTTTATCGCTTCCCACCCCTAACTTCACAATTTGGTAGCATGCCGCGTTGGGCAGAGTGGTTGGTAGACGTTACCGCCGACCGCTGGACGGAAATTCCGTTCGCTCGATGCTTCTGACGCCCAAGTCGGGCGTGGAACTCGCTCTCGTCTGATGGGTCACCAGCTGGCTGAGCGCTGGATTCCACGCTTTACTGAGAGCAATGAAGCCACTGCCTCTACTGATCAGCCTGTCGGCCCTCGGTGTTGCAATAGTCTCCCATAGCACACAGTCTCAGAACGAAGAGGTCTGTCTTAGCACTTCAGTATTTTCATATTCCGCTGAATTCCCTATCGCCATGCGGTGTTCCGCAAGCACAGATTTTGTTCATTGTTTGAGTTCGCTGTGTCTCCTGTGGTCCTAGCACCGTTCTTTGTCTGTCCGTACAGTGTGCCTGATTAATGCCCTTTCACCTTTGAAACACGTATGTTGTGTGGCGGCGATGGCGAGGCATTGCAGAGTCTCTGACCAGAGAGCCATTTATCGTAGTTAGTCTGCGCTTGACCGCGCGAGTGTTGCGAGCAGTACGCTAGTAGTCGTCATGCAGAGCAGTCGGTCAGTAGTAGCAGCCCAGTGCAGCTGTGTGATGTAGTCTGTCGGCAGTAGTGGTCTAGTCCTGTCACGGTCGCGAGCGGGACGCAGTCGGCGAGCGTCGACATGGCATTCTGGTCAAGATGCTGAATGAGGTATATTGTTAATGTAGGTAACCATCAGATAACGTAAAGTTTATTTATTGTAATTAATTTTGAACAAGTGCCCCAATAATAATTTTGATTTCAAAGCAATTTTTAACAAAAAATCATTTAATTGAACCAACGATTTCCTTCCATTTCCCTTAAAGAAAAGTTTCAGTTAAATTTCAAAAAAAAAAAAAATATTATTTGCAATGCAGTTCCTCCAAGCCGTGGGCAACAATAAGAGCAGAAATTTGACATGCAGTTATACTGAGGTAAGAATTTAATTCTAATTTTTTTGCACAGGGCCAAAGACCGATATTTCGGTTTAATTGAATTTTCATTATCACTGAGATTTTCTTATCACTGAATCGACTTTCATTTTTTTGTGAGGAACTTATACTTGGGTCAGACTGCTAATTTTTGTTTAATTGTCATTGTCAGTAGATTTCATTGCGGGAGGTTACACTTGGCTCCCATTTATTACTATATTTTTTATTTAAATATTTCTGTGGGGACAATATTGCTTCTTGGCTCCATTTCTATATAATATTGTCTTGTAAAATTTTTGTGGGGAGGTTACACCTTTGCGTGGAATACAGTAGATACACGGTTTATGGAACCGCAAGTCATTATACACCTTGCTCGCGCTTCCGGAGGCGAACAGAAAACATTTCATATTACGTCGAGCCAAGATTCTGCCGACTTTGTCGGCACAAGGAAGATACACCATTGTATTATACTCCTCGTCGTGTTCTATTTGCTGAGCCTGATGATTCTGCCTGAAAGCACTTCGGATATGTCTCCCGCCATATTCGTTCTTCTCGAATATGTCCTTAAGGTGGTTGAGCTCCACTTATTTGCTTTTTTCCTCTGCTGTCGCACGAGTCCCGTGCACCAGTGTAAGTAGCACACCCGATCACAGTGAAGAATGACGACAACTGGAGGCGTGGAGATATAAATCACAGAGAACGGTTTACCTGCACATACTGTACCCCATAGTTCTGTTCAATTTTGGCTTGACTAGGACGTTCAAATATGGGAGTCCGCATACTCCACAGAACTATGTTTAATTTGATGCTGCGACGGAAAGATTTCAATTGTTGGAGAAACTCCTGAAGTTTGTCAGTCCGGTGTGGCTACAACGGGAATGGTCATCAACATATCTAAAAAGAAGCATGTGAGCTCCAGTGAAGCTTTCTTCAGAAGTTTCCGTTCGGATTACTCCACGAACAAGTTTGCCATAACTGGTGACAGAGAGCACTCCAAAGCGACGACAGCCGTCTTTTCATAATAGCACGCTAGTACGCTGTCGAAATACCATATTTTGTAAACCATTGTATCTGGTTGGTCATTCGAGGACAGTACAGACAAAAACCAATACGTTTATTTCAGGACTGTCGATGACCTCTTTTCTTCTACGTCTTTATGAGAATACAGTCTCTCGCATCATCCTAGGTGGCAAGAGTCATATTCATCCAACAGTTCACATACGTTTATGGTTTGACAAATACTCGGGCACCCTAATGCACCATGATGTCCCTGGGGAATCTCACGATAGTAATCCAATAGATAACGTCTGAGGCTGTTTGGCACATCGAATGAAACTTAGCAGTTCACATCCCAAATAATATGGTAGCTCAACGAGATCTGCTCATCAGCGAGTGACTCGAGCTGGACATGGCAAACCTGAAGCAGTGTGTGGACTTTCGCATCGCCAAATCGATGCATTATTAGAACTGGAGGCAATATTACACGATATCAGAGTAATGTCAATGATGGAGGTCTCCACCCTTTTTCCATCTGGTGGGTTTGGACTAGGAATGGTAATGAGAATGATAGTGATGCCATAGTTATTGTACTTATTGAAAATACCGATGCAGTAAAAAAATGATCAAATGGCTCTGAGCACTATGGGACTTAACAGCTGAGGTCATCAGTCCCCTAGAACTTAGAACTACTTAAACCTAACTAACCTAAGGACATCACACACATCCATGCCCGAGGCAGGATTCGAACCTGCGACCGTAGCGGTCGCGCGGTTCCAGACTGAAGCGCCTAGAACCGCTCGGCCACTCCGGCCGGCACCGATGCAGTAGTTGGAAGTAATTAGGAGCACAGCCTTTTCCACGAAGTAGACTGCCGCCTTGATGGTCCCGGTGCTATCACTGACGCCACCGCCGTAGGTGTTGAACATTACAGGTAATGGGAAGCTGCCGTTGTCTCGGACTGACTCGTACACGTTGATGTGGGGGTTATCCCCAGAGACGTCATCAGACCGCGGGCAACTGGGGCCGAAGTTCAGGGCATCCCAGAGCACACACAAGTTGGCTGTCAGCAGAGGAGCCTACGCATACCATCGATTTTCAGCAAACGGAGGGGATGATGACGTTTAACTCTAATTAAAAAATTTTCGTTCTTTGAAATTTACATCTGAAGATAACTTAAAACATTGACAGCTGCCTTTTCCCATCTATATAGACACTATCTTTTTATTTCTACAGGTAAGTGCATTACAATAGAAACGCCCATTTGTGTGTGTGTGTGAATTAATTAGTATGTCATTTACTTGTAATCGTATGAAAAGGTGAATCATGGTAGAACTTATATAATGATAGATCTACAGCACATTTAATTTTTCCACATCAGCTGTTATAACAAGTCAGGCAGACTGCCGTCGTCAAATACTGTCATAAAAACGAGGAAAGTTATCTTTAACAAGGTAAGTGTTTTATTCGTATATATTTTGTGGGAAACTGTAATCGTGATGGAAGATTACACACCTAAATGTTTGACACAGCTGGTAGGAGAAAACGCTGCATAAGGTCACCAATTTTTTTAAACCTAGTGCTGGTCTGGAGCAGGTGACAGAGGATTTAGGATCACTTTGCAAAGATTTCACTAAGGAAGACACCGTGGTTATAGTGGGTGGGGCAGGTAACAGTATTGACAGAGATCCTGGGTACAGCATAGAGTGTGACCTGGCGAAGATTGCATCAGCATCGAGGCATACCAGTGTTGAGTTTGTATCTGTTCTTGGGCGCCATGACCGACCTCATTTGAACTCTTCTGTCAAGAGAGTTAATTTGGAGCTGGAACGGCTGCTCATGTCGGGTGCGGGGTCACACATTGGTGTGGTTCATGTTGATTCTGTCAGTAGGTGGGATTATACTAGGCATGGCCTTCACCTCAACAGGAAGGGGAAGGGTAAATTGGCTGGGGAAATAGCAGGAAAGTTAAAGGGGGGAGGCACTGTCATGAGTGGTAAAATACCAGTGGTTATAGGATTCAGAAAAGACCCTTTTTTAGGGTAGGGAGGACAGAAAGAAAACAAATTTTAAGAGAGGTTAGAACTGAGACAAACCTTCAGTTTGAGAAAGAAATCAAAAAACATAATTCCAGCTTATTACATCAACATAAACAGCCATTGGTTAAGAATTTTCAACTGTCAGCAGATATTTTAACTCCATCCAATTTTAAGTCAGTCAATGTGAAATGTCAGCTATCTTTATTGCATCAAAATATTCGAGGACTGAGAAATAAAATTAATGAATTAACTATCTGCATAGATGAATTAGAGTCTTCAAACCCAGCTGACATAATCTGCCTCTCTGAACATCATGTGACCACTGGTATAGAACTTTTAAGTGTTACAGGGTTTAGGTTAGCATCTCACTATTGTAGATCAGAAATGGAGAAAGGAGGAGTTGCCACATTCATCAGGAACTGTCATAAATTTAAGAACATAGACATTCATAAATTTTGCCTAGAACAGCATATGGAAGCATGTGCAACAGAATTAGAATTTCACAAAAAATCTTTCATAATATTAAGTGTATATCGAGCACCTGCAGGTAACTTTAATCTGTTTGTAAACCACCTTGAAGCTGTACTGGCCCATTTAACAACCAAAAACAAAGAAATAGTGGTTGCTGGTGATTTCAATGTAGATTTCCTTAAAGACTCTCCCAATAAGAACCTATTTGAGTTAGTAACACTATCATTCAACTTAATTCCCACAGTAAAGTTCCCCACTAGGATAACCACTTGCTCACAAACAGCCATTGATAATATCTTTATAGAAAAGTCAAATGAACAAAATTATATTACAAAACCAATAGTCAATGGCCTCTCAGACCATGACATGCAGTTCCTTCTGTTAAATGTTAATACTGAACAAGATATAAAATCTGTTAAATCTGAGCTAAAGAGGGTAATCAGTAAGCCAAAAATTGATTATTTTAGGACACTCCTCAGAGACATTCACTGGACTGATGTTTACAGTGCTCATGGCATGAATGAAAAATATAACATTTTTGCTAATAAAGTGCTTACCTTATTTGAACACTGCTTTCCCCCAAAACTTACCAAGGTTAGAGCAAAGTCTACAAAGAAGCCATGGATTACTCGAGGAATAGGGGTATCTTGTAAAACAAAAAGAAAACTGTATCTGTCAATCCGAAACATTTCCAATGTTGATGCTATAGCACATTATAAGAAATACTGCAAAATATTAAAGACTGTAATACGGATGTCAAAGCAAATATATTACAAGGAAAAGATAGTCATATCAGATAACAAAATAAAGACAATATGGGATATAGTGAAGGAGGAGACCGGTAGAACCAGACATGAAGAGGAACAAATAGCATTAAGAGTAAATGATGCATTGGTGACAGATGTGTATAGTGTTGCAGAACTTTTTAACAAACATTTTATAACTGTTACTGAAAAGATGGGGTTGTCAGGTTCGGTAGATGCTGCTATGGATTACCTTAGACCAGACATTTCAAGTAACTTCCATAATATGAATTTGACCCTCACTACCCCAACAGAAATAATGTCCATCATAAAATCTTTAAAATCAAAAACATCTAGTGGGTATGATGAAATATCAACAAAGTTAATTAAAGAATGTGATTCTGAGCTAAGTAACATATTAAGCTATCTGTGTAACCAGTCGTTTATCAGTGGAATATTTCCCGAATGGCTGAAATATGCTGAAGTTAAGCCACTGTTTAAGAAGGGAGATAAAGAAATAGCATCAAATTTCCGTCCAATTTCACTGTTGCCAGCATTCTCAAAAATTTTCGAAAAAGTAATGTACAGTCGTGTTTATAACCATCTTATCTCAAATAACATACTGTCAAAGTCACAGTTTGGATTTCTAAAAGGTTCTGATATTGAGAAGGCTATCTACACTTACAGTGAAAATGTACTTAATTCATTAGACAAAAAATTGCAGGCAACTGGTATATTTTGTGATCTGTCAAAGGCATTTGACTGTGTAAATCACAATATCCTTTTAAGTAAACTAGAATATTATAGTGTAACAGGAAATGCTGCAAAATGGTTCAAATCTTATATCTCTGGCAGGAAACAAAGGGTGTTATTAGGAAAGAGACATGTATCAAGCTATCAGGCATCATCCAACTGGGAACTAATTACATGTGGGGTCCCACAAGGTTCCATTTTGGGGCCCTTACTTTTTCTTGTGTATATCAATGACCTTTCATCAGTAACATTACCAGATGCCAAGTTTGTTTTGTTTGCTGATGATACAAACATTGCAATAAATAGCAAATCAAGTGTAGTCTTAGAAAGATCAGCCAATAAAATATTTGTAGACATTAATCACTGGTTCCTAGCCAATTCTTTGTCACTAAACTTTGAAAAAACACACTACATGCAGTTCAGAACTTGTAAGGGGTGTCCCAAGAGTATATGTCTAACATATGATGACAAGAAGATAGAAGAAGTGGACGGTGTTAAATTCTTGGGATTACAGCTTGATAATAAATTCAACTGGGAGGAGCACACCACAGAACTGCTGAAGCGTCTTAACAAATCTCTGTTTGCAATGCGAATTTTGTCAGACATAGGGGATATAAAAATGAAAAAGCTGGCATACTATGCTTACTTTCATTCCATAATGTCATATGGGATTATTTTCTGGGGTAATTCATCAAGCCAAGCTAAAGTTTTCCGGGCACAAAAACGTGCAGTAAGAATTATATGTGGTGTGAACTCAAGAACATCCTGCAGAAGCCTGTTTAGGGAACTAGGGATACTAACTACAGCTTCCCAATATATTTATTCCTTAATGAAATTTGTCATTAAAAATATATCACTTTTTCAAACCAATAGCTCAATTCATGGAATCAATACTAGAAATAAGAATAATCTTCACAAGGATTTAAAGTCACTTAGTCTTGTACAAAAAGGTGTGCATTATTCAGGAACACACATTTTCAATAACTTGCCAGCAGCCATAAAAAGCTTAACAACCAATAAAATTCAGTTTAAGAGAAGCCTAAAGGATTTATTGGTGGCCAACTCCTTCTACTCCATTGATGAATTTCTGAGGAAAACCAACTGATTTGTATATAAGTACAACATATCTTCTGCACAATTTCAGTGCAGTAATGTGTTCACTGAAAATTTGAGTGTGTGTGTGTGTGTGTGTGTGTGTGTGTGTGTGTGTGTGTAAGTATAATCTAACTTCTGCACCATTTCAGTGCAGTAATGTGTTCATTGTAAATAAGTATTACAGTAGTTGTATTACATGTTTCTTACCTTATAAATAAATAAAAAACTTTTTTATTTTAAATTCAGTGCAATAGTATTTGTAAAATGACTCTTAGTGTTCATTAAAAAATGACGATCATTCCACTTGGGACCTGTGGAATGGTACATTAGCTTATTTGTTTTAGTTTAAATATTTGTCATGTATTGTTGTTTTTCTGACATGTTCCACATCCTGGAGGACCTCCTCACTACGGATCAATTGGAATGAAAGTAAATCTAATCTAATCTAATCTAACCAAACCCCGCGCCTCCTCTCCGTATCCTCCTATGACACGAGCACAGGATTTTCCTCCTATAACGCTACAGAGCTGTTCCTAGCACAGCTGAGAATTGGCGCCGGCCAGGGTGGCCGAGCGGTTCTAGGCGCTACAGTCTAGAACCGCGTGACCGCTACGGTCGCAGGTTCGAATCCTGCTTCGGGCATGGATGTGTGTGATGTCCTTAGGTGAGTTACGTTTAAGTAGTTCTAAGTTCTAGGTGACTGATGACTTTGGAAGTTAAGTCCCATAGTGCTCAGAGCCATTTGAACCATTTATGAGAATTGGCAACATCGTCACAAACATTTGGCAACACTGTGAGAGTGTAATTACTTCCGCGTATGGTACTGAACTGACTCGCTAAATTCACTTGATATTCCCTTTCCATTTGAATGACTCGTGGTATATAATCCTCACGTAAACTAAGACACTGAGACAGAAATTTCAATTTTTGGCTTAAGAAATGCTATTCTTCACATAAGTGACAACTTTAAACATCTTTCACGATGCGTTATGAGGCTGAGTGACCAATACGATGACGAGAGTGGCGTGCTGGCAGCAGCGTATCCGTAGCCCCGTCTCGTGTTCCGCCGGTTAAGAAAATCGTCAGTTCTAACTGTGGTAGGGGCAGAACGTGCGAGCTTTTTTTTGTGTATTATTTCATGGAGCTGCGAATTCCCAGAAAAAATTCTGTAACAAAATCAGAAGGAAACCTTTACACATCAAATCCTCTTGGCAGCTCGACTCAGTAACTTGTGTTAATGGTCGTAGATCTCGGCTTTCTGACTGCCAAGCTGCTATACAATACAAGCGTCTCTGAAGAAATTAGAAACGAACGTCAACGATACGAAATGCAATGATGTTCTTCACTTAAGACTCCCATGCCAGGGTGATACGTATGAAGGAAATAAATTGATTAGCAAATCGTAAGAAAATACTTTCAGCTCATTGTGCAATGGTGAAAAACTTACAATGCTGCACAACAGGTAACGCCTCTTTCCGCTGCTGACAACTAAATTTAAGGGTTTCTAGGAATACGTAACTTTATTTATGAAATATCACGTTTGCATACCTGTTGAGTATGACACAGCATACCGTTTAAACACAGACCCAATCGAAAGGTAAGTGAATAGTGTTTTACTAATTCGTGCAGATAGAGGCACGCTTTTGTACAGATACTCAGTTTTGTTAAAACAGACTTTTGTCGTAAGGTTATCGTGGGTAATTTTATTTCCTTTCTTACAATACAGTGCACAGTTTTCGTAAGGTTTCTTTTAGTGTTGTTAAAACAATGCTAAACATGAGAGAGAAATTAATCATCAACGATATATGCGAATTCTCTGATGTTATCTATAACAGTCTGACGATGCACATGCAGTTTATTGATTACATGCATGTACAAAACTTGTTCTGAGTTAAAGCTGTCAAGCAAGGTTTGAAGAAGAATAAAATGCCGCTACCAGACAACAGCTAATGCAGAAAATACTTTTCTGACTATTTTGGCACGATGCGCTCTCCCCATACATAATACAAAAGCTTCGAGTGCATCTGCTGGCTGGCCGTCTATTAAACCTGAAAAGAACAAAATGACGCAGAAGTTAGTCTTTTTTCCACATGCGACTATTTTGGGTTGAGAAGTGAAGAGAATTATGTTCAAAGTTCCATTAAATTGAATACTTTAGCAGACAGCAGAATTGCGTTTTAAAAAAATGTAGTAGCGAATGTAATATAACACGCGACGTCTTGTCATCAGTGCACGACGCTTACCGTTACGCTACTAGCTGTGACATAGGTACACCACCTCTGGAAGTGAACAACAGTTCCTCCAGAACTTTGGCATTCCGTAGTGCCGTGAGATAATGCATATGGCCGGATATAGACTTCTGAGAGACAGACAGTTACAGCATTTATTTTGCATTGCACGATGGTTTCAACAAACAGATAGCGCAATAGAGTAGCTCAATTCGAAAGGAATACTTCCTGTCTAAATTTCTGCATCCTACACAGTTGGCAGTTCTGTGTAGGTGGCAGTTACGTTATTTTATTTCGGTGATTACAAAATAGAGTCGAATGTATGCACTGGGTAGCCAAGGCAGCTAGTTCACGGCGATTCGGTCAACCAAGTAAATGAATGTACTGAACATCCTGCAAACCACTACAGGGAGCCTGTGTGTCGGAATTCTCATCTTGTGTCCCGCAACGGTGTTATGATAGAGAAAGGAGCCGTAGAGAAGTGGCTGTGGTGGTCTGTTGGACTGATGATAGTTTCATATGCTGTTGGTGCTGCGAATACATAGAAAGATAGATCCCTTATCATTTAGCTACAAAATAGCAGGTCAGCAACTGGAAGCAGTTAATTCCATAAATTATCTGGGAGTACGCATTAGGAGTGATTTAAAATGGAATGATCATATAAAGTTGATCGTCGGTAAAGCAGATGCCAGACTGAGATTCATAGGAAGAATCCTAAGGAAATGCAATCCGAAAACAAAGGAAGTAGGTTATAGTACGCTTGTTCGCTCACTGCTTGAATACTGCTCAGCAGTGTGGGATCCGTACCAGATAGGGTTGGTAGAAGAGATAGAGAAGATCCAACGGAGAGCAGCGCGCTTCGTTACAGGATCATTTAGTAATCGCGAAAGCGTTACGGAGATGATAGATAAACTCCAGTGGAAGACTCTGCGGGAGAGACGCTCAGTAGCTCGGCACGGGCTTTTGTTAAAGTTTCGAGAACATACCTTCACCGATGAGTCAAGCAGTATATTGCTCCCTCCTACGTATATCTCGCGAAGACACCATGAGGATAAAATCAGAGAGATTAGAGCCTACACAGAAGCATACCGACAATCCTTCTTTCCACGAACGATACGAGACTGGAATAGAAGGGAGAACCGATAGAGGTACTCAGGGTACCCTCCGCCACACACCGTAATGTGGCTTGCGGAGTATGGATGTAGATGTAGATGGTCTCGGTTCGATTCCAACTTCTGCCGATATTATTTGATAAGGAGAGATAGATTCTATTCACTTCTGGCTACGCCAAGTGAAGAAGGTATAATGACATTGTGGTCTGAAAATCACATTAAACATGATATTCCTTCTCTACCAAATAGACTTTAGGTGGAACCACAATAAAGTAAGGAGTGGCGACATGTATAAACTCTATCACCAGTAACTTTTCTGAAACTAGTTATTTATTTCTAGTGACGAAGCAAACCCTGTGTATGGTCACAGGACATTTATTCCGTCTCTTATTTGAGCTTCTGTAAGTCGATATAATTGGTTCTGAACTGGGAATGCTACTCAGACCGCCCTTAACGCGGAATTTGATCCCTTCGTGACAATACAGCTCGACTACAACTTGTTGTTTGTTCAAAACTGCAGATTCCTTAACATCTCCACATATTGCGCATGAATGGGTTGGAATCCTGGCCCAGCACTAAACTTTTCACTATGTATTCTCAAGCTCTAGCATGAGAACACCTATCTGCTGGTGGATAATAATTTTTATTTTTAATGCATTTTCATTCGTTGTCAACACTAACGATATCTGACGTTTTTGACTCCCAGTGAGACAGAACTATTTGCGAGATCACTGTAAGTTCAGGGATGTTATTCCGAGCTGCTGGTGGAGAAAAATTCGGTAAGTGTCGCCGCTTTGTGTGTAGTCAACAATGATATTTTACGGGTTCGATTCTCAGTCAGCACTGAACATTTCATCATATTATTTCTATTTCAAACATGCTCACATGTCGCTGCTGGTGTAACAAACCCATATTTAACGTTCCTTTTCTCTAGAATATAACAGCGATATGTGCCGGGTTGGAGTCCTGGAAAGGAAAAATTAATGTTTCGTCTCGTCATTTCATTTAATACATCTAGCTACTGCTGAGAAAATCCGATATGTCAAAGTTGATTGTGCTTCGATAACAATCCGATTAGATTCTGGGTTCGAATCCCTGTCCAACACAAAGCTTTATCTCACTGCATTTCAAGTAAGTTACTTGTGAAGTAGCAATATTTAACATCTCTCGTAGTTCGTTAACAGGGACAAAAGATGCTGGATAGGAATTCGCGTCCGTTAAAAATGTTACACTATGTAATTGTATGTAGTTGATATTTGCTAACTGATACTGTCCAAAAATGAGGTATATCACTCTCTGTATGCCTAGTCAGGAATGACTGTTAATTTCCGTCAGTCACGAAATCTTAGTTTCCATGACCTGGGTTTGAATCCATATGCAGAACGAGTCGGTTCGTCGTGTCATTTGAAGTTCATACATATTCTCAACTAGCTGCTCGTGAATAACGTAAAATTTTAATGACATTTTGTGTTAAATAACAAGTATGGTATGTTACTTTGAAGAGGAAATCATGAATACGACGAACTTACTACGTGCATTACCTATCTGACGTAATAATGAGAGTGATAACATTTCAGGTATGTCAGTTATTCCAATAAATGCGAGCTTACAAGCCCTAAGGACAGTCTTATCCGCGATGAGGTGTTCCCTGATATTTTTAGTATCGTGGTATTACTTGACATCCTGAGTTATTGCGATACAGAGCAGTGTTTTCTAGTGGTGACTTCTTGGAACCATTTTCAATAGTTAAACGACTGTATCAGGGAGCGATTAGAGGACCTGCTAGACAGCTGCGTTATGTGGGTTGCATGGGAATCAGGTGAAATGCAATCCAGGTCGTTCGGATACTTTTGAGCATGAGTGTACTTCGTTAACAATCCGATTAGGTGCTGGGTTCGCATCCCTGTCACAAGCTTTATATGGTGGCATTTCAATTTTAAACATGAGCATACCTTGTTCCTTGTCAATGACACCATATTAAACGTCGTTGGGGGTAGTTCTCAGGACAGTAACTGTTATGACAGGATTTCCAGTTCAGTACAAAGATATTCGTCATTTATTTTCAGGATCTGAATTGATAACTAATACTGGTGCAAACGTCTATACTTCACGTCTCTTTGTGCCCAGTTATCCGGTCTCAATAAGGCACAAAGCTTAGCTTAGGTGGCAATGGCTATAGGTACTGGGTTTGAATCCAGGTCCATAACGACGACGGTGGTCATGTCATTTAAAGTTCAAATTTGTGTACACGTATCTGTTAATGTGTTACGAGAAATTACTGGTGATTAACTGTTAACGTTGAGATTTCCTTAGAGTGCTTGTTGCCGTTAATCGCGTTTTTCTACTGGTTCGTCCAATATCCGGTTTCCAGAGCCACTCGCCGTTGAGCGACCTTCAGCACGTGGATGGAAAACTTTTAGAGAGCGAAAAACTTTTTTCCAATTGCCGTACAGCTTTGTAACTCCATATATTGTCTCAAGTATTTAATTTTGACTAAGGAACTTTTGGAATGTCACTTGTTGTAATTAAAGTTAGTTTATTAGTGTTATGGGGTTTCTCATCGCTAAGAAAGTGTTTTCTAATATGTTTTGTATGACAATATTAGTTGACGCTTAGACTGACTGCCATAAAGACCTTTGGTCTCTTAGTAGCCTCTTGTGGTATCCATTGTGTGTAGTCAAACGACTGTACCCCACGGGGTTTTGGTGTTTAGAGGACCTGCAACACAGCTACGTAATGTCGGTTGCATTCGGCAGTGACCCCACTTTTTTTGCTGTCAAGTGTACATTAGTATGTTCTGCAGAAATGATAAGCATCTCAACCATGTCGGCCCGCGGCTTCGAGGTCAACATCGACAACACGGCGCAACACCACCAGCCTGTAAAATGGATCAGTGAGTCTTGAGCAGAAGTGCACCACGGCTCACAGACGTATGTGCGAACCGCACTGTTAAATCACTGAGTTTGAAAGACGGCGCATTATTGGCATGAGAGAATGCGACGCATCCATCCGAGAAATTGCTGCTTGTGTGGGACGAAGAGTTTCGGCAGTGCAACAGCTGTATGCAGAATGATTCACGGAATGTCGTATAACACGACGAGATGGTTCAAGCGCAACACCCAGACCAGCCCCGAGAAGATCGACACCTAATTCGAATGGCATTGCTGGGCAGACCTACGTCCTCCTCGGATCTGGCGCAAGAGTGGAACTGTGTAACACATCGTAGACTATCACAGGTGACAGTCCGCCATCGTTTATTACGGCATGGGTTACGTGTACGTCGTCCACTTCTCCGCCTACCTTTGATAAACGTGCAGAGACATGCTAGACGGCAATGGTGTACAGAACGACCTCACTGGGGACAGGAATGGCAACAGACAGTGTTTTCGGACGAGTCCAGGCACCCTTTGTTTGAAAATGATGGCTGCATATTGGTTCGCCGCAGACAGGGGCAGCGGCGTCAGTGTGACTGCATTAGCACAAGACATACAGCGCCAACTCGAGGCCTTATGGTATGGGGTGCTATTGGGTACGATCACAGACCACAGTTGGTGTGTGCCCAGTGCACTGGCACCAGAATGACCAATGTGAATGACATCCTCAGACTCCTGACCGCCACCTTTCTGTACAACACTCCAGACACCATTTTTCAGTACGACAATGCACAACCATATGTTGCTGCACGAAAACGTGCCTTCTTGGTGTCACAGGGTGTCAGAATGTTGCCCATGTCCGCCAATAGAAGATGTGCAGACTACTGTGAAACGACGGGCGCAACGCTGTGACCCAGTGCCAACCTCCACAGATGAATTTTGAAACCAGTTGAATGCAGCATGCATAGCTATACCACAGGACGCCATTCGCGCCTTATAAGCGTCGATGACTGAATTTCTGCAAAACATGCTAATGTACACGTCCTGTGAATATGAGCGTCATGTTTATGGTCGTTCAAGGTGTTCTGTTTTTTCTGAACGTGAGTGAATCTTTGTGTAACGTTCTAAGATTAAACAAGGGAAGAAAAAAGGTAAACTAAAAGAAATCAGATGCCAATAGGTATATGATCTTCAAATGCTTCGCTAAGAACCACCAGGCTTATGTGTTAATCTAACATTGATAGGTTTGTAACGTAAACCTGTGTAGTAGCAATCACTCTCAGGGGCTAGAATCTGTCCACCACAGACCACAGTACAAGCTAGTAAACATACCTTTTCGCTAACTTGTAATGCCATAATTAAAGCAAAAGCTGGCTTATGCTGGAGAGTTGCTTGTATATTCCAGTCTCCGGTATGCTAACAGAAGAGGGTGTCGCCGACATGAAGGAGAACTTCACGGCCCTGATCGGCTCCCAGCTGCCGCTGCCCACGGAGGAGCAGCGGACCCGTGCGGCGGAACAGCTGGAGCAGTTGTATTTTGGGGACGAGGGCTTCTCTACAGAGGATATGCAAGCTGTTGTTGATATGCCTGGCGTGCGAGTTGAGGAGAGCAATGTAGTTTTAAATTAAACGTTCAATAAGTCGTTCACACAGGAGAATCGTACAAACATACCGTCATTTGACCATCGGATAGACTGCCGTATGAGTGACGTTGTAGTAAGCATCGCTGGCGTAGAGAAACAATTGAAAGATTTGAAGAAAATAAATCATCAGCTCCGGTTGGAATCCCAATTCGATTTTAAAAAGAATTCTCTACGGCATTGGCCGCTTGCCTAGCTTGCATTTATCGTGAGACTCTCACCGGGCACAAAGTCCCTAGGGACTCGAAAAAAGCGCAGGTAACTCCAGTAACTATGTAAGAAGGGCAAAAGAACGGACCTGCAAAATTACAGGCCAATATCCCTAACTGCAGTTTGCTGCGGAATCATTGAACATATACTCAGTTCGAATATAATAAACTTTCTTGAGACTAAGAAGCTTATGTCCAGCAATCAGCATGGTTTTAGAAAGTATCGCTCAAGCGAAATTCAGCTTGCCCTTTTCTCACATTATACACTGCAAACTGCGGATGAAGGGCAACAGGCGGATTCCATACTTCGAGATTTCCGGAAATAATTTTATACGGTGACCCTTTGCAGGCTGTTAACGAAGTATATGGAAGTTCACAGACATACGAGTGGCTCGGAAACTTCTTAACTAATAGAACCCAGTATGTCGTCCTTGACGGCGAGTGCTCATCAGAGACAAGGGTACCGTCTGGAGTTCCCAGGGAAGTGTGATAGGACCGATGTTGTTCTCTGTATACATAAATGATTTGGTGGACAGGATGGGCAGCAATCTGCGGTTGTTTGCTGATGATGCTGTTGTGTCCGGTAAGGTGTTGAAATTGAGTGACTATAGGAGGGTACAAGATGACTTAGACAAAATTTTTAGTTATTGATATGAATGGCAGCTAGCTCTAAATATAGAAAAATTAAGTTATTGTGGCTGAGTAGGAAAAACAACCCTTAATGATTGGATACAGTGTTAATAGTGTCCTGCTTGACACAGTCAAATCATTTAAATATATGGGCGTTAAGTTGCAAAACTGTGAGAACTATGGTAGGGAAGGCGAACACAGTACAAAGACTAGAAGCAAATTTCTAGTTCTACTAGAGTTACGCTGTGTTTCATAGGTGGAAAATACTCTTATTTCTTTTACTTAGCTCACGTTTTGGTAAATGTAAGTTGTGCATCTCTTTTCCAGTGAGTGTGATTCTGGGAGGTCAGCAGAGTATCCATCTGCCACCGCCGTAACCTCTTCCTTGGATGGTACGAAGATACAATCCGTCGACAATAGTGTCGTTAAAGGCGAAAATAATCAAGAATTCCCCAAAGATCGGAAAATAAATCGGTCGTGTCCTTTTCAGATTAACCGTGCCGGCATTATCTTGAACCATTTTGGCAAACGACAGAAAATCTAAATATGGAAGATAGGATTGAGATTTGAACCCCTTCGCCTCCCGAATGGAAATCCGGTCGCTTAAGCACTGCGTCTAAATTGTGTTTTTCCAATAGTTTTGTTGTACGACGGTTCAAATGTCAAACATTGTATTTGCTTACAGGGGGAAATAATCAGCCCTCTGAAGAACTACTCTGTATGTGTTGATGCGCTTGAATAGTGTCTCCAGATATTTCTACAAAGTAACTTTTTATTTGCAGCTGCTTTCCGACGTGTACTTCATACAACCAGCGGACTCCTTCGCTAGGGCCGTGGCGAACTTCAGCAACATACCTGTTTACTTCTATTACTTCAGCTACAACGGAACCGGCTATATAGAATACGGTAAGTCTTCCCTACGACGCACTGCTTTTCATCTGCATCTGCGTCTACAAGTCAGCTAATAGTGGGTGGCGGAAAGTACTTCTGGTACCTCTATTTGATCCATCCCCCGCCCCCCCCCCCCTTGTCTGTTCCATTCGTGAATGGCGCGTGACTGTCGATAAATCCCCGTATTATTAGCTCAAATTTTTCGAATTTTTACGTTGTAATAATTTCGCGAGACTTATGTTGGAGGAAGTAATATGCTTTGTGTCAGACCGAATTCTCACAGAATTTCAATACCAAATCTCTCCATAAAGCACTGTGCCTCTCTTGCATCGTCTGCAATTGGGGTTTGTTGAACATCTCCACAATGCTCGCGCGCTGACTAACCGACCCCAAGACGAAACGCGTCGCTCTTCCTTGGATCTTCTCTTTCACTTCTATTAATCCAACTCGGTAAGTGTGTCAGACTCATAACTAACACTCAAGTATCCATCTAACAAGTGTTTTGTTAGCCTCTTGTTTCGTGAATCAATTCCTGTGAATCTCAGCCTGACATCTCCTTATCCAACTGTTTGTTTTATGTGGTCTTTCTACGGTAGGTCGTTCCAGATGGTCACTCCTAGATATTTTACTATAGTTACTGTTGCTAGCAGTTTGTCATCAATACTGCGACGGTACCATAGTGAATTTCTTCTCCTACGTACGATCATTATGTCACATTTCTTTACGTTCAGGCTCAACTCTCAGTCCTCGGATCCACCTGTCTTTTGATACAGGCTACTGACGTTGCTACCTTGTTACAGACAACCACATAATCTGCCAACATATTCATGCAGCTTCCGATATTACATATACATTTTGAGAAAAAAAGTGAAACGCTCAGAAGGGTAGGAGGAAGTTAAATGAAACTTCGCGGAAGAAAAGAGTATGTGATGTTATTTTATTGTTCACTAATCGAGTCAGATTTGAGCCATCTAGGTAATATGAACCTACTTACCGGTAAGACGTTGCACCCCCTCTGGCCTGGCTGCGATGGATCTCATAAAGCTGATGAATCCTCTCGTAAAGCAAGCTGTGTCACAAACGTTGTAACTGTTCCTCGATATCCTGGATTTTTGTATCGCGACAGAGCTGATACCGGAGCTGGTCCAACACATGTTCTATCGAGGATACATCTGAGAATCTTTCTGGTCACGAGAGTACTCAACATTACCGTGTCATTCGATAGAGACACGTGCCATGTATGAACGAGCATTGCCCTGTTGAAAAATCGCACCACAATATTGTCGCATGAGGCTTGAGAACGCAGGATGTCTGTGACGTACCACTGCGCCATCAGAGCTACCTCAACCACTACCTGCCGTGTCATAAAGTCATACCCAACGGCTTCCCAAAGCAAGATGGCAGAAGTGACCCTGCAGAGGGTCTCTAAACCGTTGGAAAACTGGGACCTTTCCCCAGGTCGCCACTGTACTCTCAAAGATGGTTATTCTAGGTTTTGCTCACCTACTGTTTATCTCCGAACACCGTGTTCCCCATGGGCCCACATTCCAGGCTTCCCAGTCATGGCAGCTCTCCAAACGTAGCCGTGTGTTTTGTGTCGTTAACGGCAGTCTACCCATGGGACAATCTCTTCGTAGTCCGGGTTCTCTATACTCCAACTAGCTGTTCGTGATAGCCAAGAATGTTGTAGGGGGTTCATTGCTTCTTCTCGAATGGCGGTCACAGATGTGGAGAGGTTACGATGTGATTGGTTCACAATAACGGTGATCCTCCCCTGTGATGGCCAGACTTGTTGGAGCGGCGTCTTGACGACACGTCAACCTGCTCTGACGTTCCCATGCAGTCCAACATCCGAATGTCCCACAAATCTGGATACTGCACGACTGGACCAGACGGGCCGAAGGAGCCCCACAATGAGGCCCCTTTCACACTCTCTTGGGTGTTGATAACGCTGCCTCACTCTAGTACGTAACATCTCCCTGTCCTTCACGCTATTCATGCCCCTTGTATACTATGCCATGTCTAGTAACAATACTTAAGACGAACAGCAGCCGGCCACTGCGGCCGAGGCGTTCTAGGTGCTTCAGTCTGGAACCGCTTGACCGCTACGGTCGCAAGTTCGAATCCTGCCTCGGACATGGATGTGTGTGATGTCCTTAGGTTAGTTAGGTTTAAGTAGTTCTAAGTTCTAGAGGACTGATGACCTCTGTGCTTAGAACCATTTGAACCATTTTTTGAACGAACAGCAACAGCACTAATGCACTCTAGTGATCATTCTGCTTATTTACATGTCTAATCATTTACATACCAGGCTATATTGTGTACGTGTACGAGGTAACATAAACATGCGACCACGTTTTCAGGATGCTTCACTAGTCTGTGAGGCAGTGTATGCACTGACGGAAGAAAATTGCACGTAAAACCTCTCCAATTAGGCTGCTGGATCAGCCCATCATGTTGTCCCAGCCAATCATGCCATACGACTTAACTTTTTACTTGTCAGTTGCCCAGCCATATAGCAGTCGAAAGTAGCAACTGTCTACCTGTCTCTGGAAAAAACTGTTTCTGAAGACTGCATTTAACTTTTCAGTATTGGTGTAATGTTGTTTCAATGTCATTGTAGTGAGCGAGCATCTAGCCAGCAATTATGCTCCACGAAGAGTGGAGCAAAATCCGCTATCTATATGGTCATTAATTATTATGACATCGGAACGAAAGAGCATAGGATGGCTCTTTATCACAAAGTGTTAATCGTTTCTCGCATAACAGTCCGTATCACGCTATTGACTTTGCCGACCATTTGTCTGTCACCAAGGATTCGGCCTCTTTCAATCTGCTACGCCGCATTTCCTGAATTCGCGGTAATTCGCTAATATAATTCAGCACAGTCTTCCACGGCACAAACGTATATACTGTGGTCTCTAATTGTAATCCGTGTTAAGGAGAAATACCTTCCTCCTTTTGCAAGTTCTGGTTCATTACTATTCATCAACGATATTGCAATAGTTTTGTCGTGACCTCCAGTGAATACAAAAGTTCGACCCTGTTTGTCAGCAATGTATTTAGTTTGTTAGCTCACGGATAAGTAGCTAACACAGTGTCCGAGGCAATTTTAGAACACCATCTCGAGACTGTTTGTCCCTGTCATCCATTCTAAAATCATGCATTTAACAACGCGTCGTTGACAGACTGAAATATTCTCGTAACCACTTCCGCATGATCGAAGACATTATACATTATAATTATGACGCTCTCTTCAAAGCGTTCACATATTGTTTTGTTAACTAGGTGACGACAGAACAAACCAATTATTATTTTGTGTTTCTAATTTGAAGCATATCATTCTTCGTTATTTCATAGTTTGACTCCATATTTATCACATGAAACATTGTTGAGTTTTTCACGACAAGTGACAGTCTATAACTATTGGTGTCCTCCCCGCCTACCGAGCCAGCTGGCGCAGTGGTTAACATACTGGACTCGCATTTCGGAGGACGACGGTTCAATCCCGCGTCCGGCCATCCTGATTTAGGTTTTCCGTGATTTCCCTAAAGCACTCTAGGCACATGCAGGGATGGTTCCTGTGAAGGGGAAAGGCCGACTTCTTTCCCTGTCGTTCCCTAATACGATGAGACCGATGACCTTGCTGTTTGGTCTCTTCCCCCAAACAACCCAACCCAACCTTCCCCGCCTTACCAAAGTGTATTGCATTCGATATTTAAGATTTCGCTGCTGTTTATTTCTAGTCATAGTCAGATTTCTGTAGCGAGTATAAATTGCCGCTTTAGTACTACTCACAAGTGACGACAGTTCTGTAATCTTTTCCGGCACGCTTCTGTAACAGTTAAACGGACTCACTACTGACTACACGCTTAGCCTAAAGTAGCTGAAAATCTCAGGTTGCAACCTGACGTAGTCTTCCTTGTCCTTACCAGTGTACCGGTCGCTATTTCCACTGTAGGTCATGTCTGTCTTTATAAACGTAACGAAGTAGTTTTCCTAGCATAAAATTCACAATCTTTGGTTTTCTCTTCCTTGAAAAACCACTAGTTTTTGGAATCATTCTATTTAGTACTTCTCTGGTAATAAGAAACAACGACGTCGTGGCTCCAACGACTACCATTTGCATACTTAACACATTTTTATTGGCAGACTGAACTAAGCTGTTGAACAGTTAGCGTCAGCTAGAGAAACTGTTGCACGTTCTACCACGATTTTTAGTAGAAGTATTGAAAATGCATATGCACCTGTGTAGCACTTTTCACGAAAAATATAGTTAGGGCTTGATAGTGTGAAACATTCTCAAATACAGCTGATGTAAAAATATTTTGCAGGTATGATGCATGCCGGGGAAACCTCGTATCTGTTTCCGAAAGGCATACTGGGACCAGACACGGACCCTAACTCCAACGATGGGAAGGTGGCAAGTCAGTTGACAACACTGTGGACCAATTTCCGCAAATACTGGTACGTCCTGTGAAAAATAATTCTGATTACTTAGTTTTTGCCGGCAATAGCGGCCTGAATCACCAATCACTTGAAGAGAGAGTTAGTCAGGCTGTAACAGCGCCAGACTAAGGCAAGAGGGCTCGTTCCCTTGAGGAAGCCACTTGCCGTAATACGATTTGCTGGCACAGCAGTGTGCCACGGCACCCACCTGGGCTTCACTGCCAACCTGTCAGTCAGTGAGCAGCGAGTTACCGAAACACGGAACACTTCGATACAAGGCGCACATCATATATGACAAAAGTCATGAGCCACCGCCTAACGTCGTGTCGGATCTCCTTTTGCCCGGCGTAGTGCAGCAACTCAACGTGGCATGGACTCAACAAATCGATAAATCGTTGGAGCTCCCCAGCAGAAATATTGAGCCATGCTGCCTCTACCGCCGCCCATAACTGAGAATGTGTTGCCGATGCAGGATTTTGTGCATGAACTGACTTCTCGATTACGTCCCACAAGCTGTGACACCCGGCTTCACCGGCTGACAGCACATGATGATGACTGTGTGGTGTCACCGCCAGACACCACACTTGCTAGGTGGTAGCCATTAAATCGGCCGCGGTCCGGTAGTATACGTCGGACCCGCGTGTCGCCACTATCAGTGATTGCAGACCGAGCGCCGCCTTTCATACCCGAAGGACTGTGCAAGACGGTTTGATAACTTGACTCATCCTGGCGTGAACTCAAGCGTAAAACCTATGACAGATTCATATGGCCCAACATTAAGAAGGATTGGTCTAGGGGGGTGAGAGAGTGAGTAGCATGCTGCCAATGCAAGGTGGACAGATGTCTGCATAAGCAGGTCGGGGAGTTTCCAAAGCTGGCAGACCGATTCTCACATGTTCATTTAAATATTGTGGTACCACTGCCTCCCTCTAATGGTTTTCGCTACTTACTGACTGCCAATGACAGGAGTACTCAACCGGCCAAGACAGCACCATCACACGCATATCAGCAGAAACGGCAGCAAGAACCTTTTTGTTAACATGGATAGTACGGTTCGGCTGCCCATCGTAGACCAACATGGGCCAAGGACGGTAGTTTGACTCAGTTCTGTTCCTAGAGATGTCCAAACTGTCTGGGTTTTGGCGCCATTGTACCATACCATACATCGAGTAACAGGATGGTGGAGCGATGGCACAGAACATTAAAGGCCGCATTCATGTGCCATGAAAACATTTGGACCTTCATGCTGCCACTGGTTTTGTTTGGCCTCCAAACTGTGTGAAAACCAGACATCAGGACTTCCAGAGCGGGGTGTATGGAGAGGCTTTGTGCCTATCATCATTTTCTGTACTGCCCGGACCGGAAGTTGCGAACGTAACACATTTGCTTCAAAAATGGTTCAAATGGCTCTAAGCACTATGGGCTTTAACATTTAATGTCATCAGTCCCCTAGACTTAGAACTACTTAAACCTAACTAACCTAAGGACATCACACACATCCATGTGCGAGGCAGAATTCGAACCTGCGGCCATAGCAGCAGCGCGGTTCCGGACTGAAACGCCTAGGACCACTCGGCCACAGCGGTCAGCTAGCGTGTCTGTGTTGCGAAATAAACATGTAATCCTGAGGAGTAAAGATGTTGAATGTTAAGTACATTTTTTTTATTTAAAAAGCCTTAAGAGTCTTCACACAAAAAATTAGGAGGTCTTACTTGTCAGCACGTCCTCATATGACTACAAGTGACGACGAAAGTATCTGTTTACAAAGTCTAATTGTAGTTAACGATCTATACACATACTGTATTTCCAGTATCTAAAACCAGGGGATACTGAACGCTCACAGGTGATTACTCTGTAGCTTCAAAAAGTGGCAGTCCATACCCGGAAAACATAATATTGACAGCGGTGGTGTAACAGGTAATAACACTCACGAAGTACAATACTAGGCATTAAAATTGCTACACCAAGACGAAATGCAGATGATAAACGGCCATTCAATGGTCAAATATATTATACTAGAACTGAACTGTGATTACATTTTCACGCAGTTTGGGTGCACAGATACTGAGAAATCAGTACCCAGAACAACCACCTCTGGCCGTGATAACGACCTTGATACGCCTGGGCATTGAGTCAAACAGAGCTTGGATAGCGTGTACAGGTACAGCTGCCCATGCAGCTTCAACACGGTAACACAGTTCATCAAGAGTAGTGACTGGTGTATTGTGACGAGCCAGTTGCTCGGCCACCATTGAGCAGACGTTTTCAATTGGTGTGAGATCTGGAGAATGTGTTGACCAGGGCAGCAGTCGAACACTTTCTGTATCCAGAAAGGCCCGTACAGCATCTGCAACACGCGGTCGTGCATTATCCTGCTGAAATATAGGGTTTCGCAGGGAATGAAAGGTAGAGCCACGGGTCGTAACACATCTGAAATGTAACGTCCACTGTTCAGGGTGCCGTCAATGCGAATAATAGGTGACCAAGACGTGTAACCAATGGCACCCCTACCATGAAGCCGGGTGATACGCCAGTATGGCGATGACGAATACAAGCTTCCAATGTGCGATCACCGCGATGTCGCCAAACGCGGATGCGACCATCATGATGCTGTAAACAGAACCTCGATTCATCCGAAAAAATGACGTTTTGCCATTTATGCACCCAGGTTCGTCGTTGATTACACCATCGCAGGCACCCCTGTCTGTGCGTCAAGGGTAACCGCAGCCATGGTCTCCGAGCTGATAGTCCATGGTGCTGCAAACGTCGTCGAACTGTTCGTGCAGATGGTTGTTGTCTTGCAAACGTCCCCATCTGTTGACTCAGGAATCGAGACGTGGCTGCACGATCCGTTACAGCCATGCGGATAAGATGGCTGTCATCTCGACTGCTAGTGATACGAGGCAGTTGCGATCCAGCACGGCGTTCCGTATTATCCTCCTGAAGCTACCGATTCCATATTCTGCTAACAGTCACTGGATCCCGACCAACGCGAGCAGCAATGTCGCGATACGATAAACCGTAGTCGCGATAGGCTACACTCCGACATTTATCAAAGTCGGAAACGTGATGGTGCGCATTTCTCCTCCTTACACGAGGCATCACAACAACGTTTCACCAGGCAACACCGGTCAACTGCTGTTTGTGTATGAGAAATCGGTTGGAATCTTTCCTCATGTCAGCACATTTTAGGTGTCGCGGACGGCGCCAATCTTGTGTGAATGCTCTAAAAAGCTAATTATTTGCATATCACAGCATCTTCTTCCTGTCGGTTAAATTTCGCGTCTATAGCACGTCATCTTCGTGGTGTAGCAATTTTAATGGCCAGTAGCGTAGATACGATCTCATCCGGGGCAAGAGTGAACTTGTGTGAGGTCGAGATAAATAAGCCGAGATAACCTTTTCTTGGCCTGGTACCTTTATGTAACGACCATACTTATACGGTGGCGTCAGAAAGGATATCACTCGTTCCTATCTCTTCTTTGACCACCAAGCAACATTATTTCGCTGAATCAGCTTCAAGTGTCCGATACCGTTAGAACGCGGCGCTCTTATGAGGATGACTTTCAGTTATAAAGGCCTGAGAAAACTTCCTTGTCAGCGCAGTCTGAAGGTTCCCACCGTCAGGAACACTTCACGCAAAATGGACGGTTTCTGCTTGTCACTTGGTGCCATTTTCGTCTTGGCACTTGCTGCATCCTGTAATGTGAGTATTCAACGCAATATACAAAATATTTTTTCGAATGATTTTGAGTCCATGGCGGGACTGACTCGCAACTGACGGTAAAATAACAAGCACGCTCATAAGGCCACAAAAACAAGCATGTAGGAGTTTTTTTTTCTTTCATAGTTTTTAGAAATAGTCGTAGGAAAGTCTTTGAGAGCATATGGGCGGAGAAATATGTCATGGAAAGTACAGAATGTCCCAGTATTGGTACTAATTATGTTTCTGTCCATACGCATATAACGAGACACGTGCAATGGAGGCAAAAAAATCAGACTGCAATTCTTCCATTATTTCATAATTTATATCTGTTTTTCTGTCATCCAAAGACATTGCTGTACCTTTGTAGATGGAACAGTCATCGAGATCTTTTTAGCTTAGGGATAATGAAGTAGAATCAATAAACCTGAATCTGTTATTATTCGCAATATTTTAAGACTCATCTAAGGCTTTTGAATGTTTCAACCACAATATTCTCATATAAAGGATGGAATGTTATTGGAATAGTGAACACGGCAAGTTCGTAGCTTTAAAGGTAGGTGTGAGATAGAAAGTAGAATGCACCAGTTTCATGATGATCGCACTGCAGTGGTTACCCATACTTCAAAGTGATCAGGTGTGGTATAACAAAGGGTCTTATTTGGGTCCTTTGTTGTTTCTGACATTTCGCACATTTGTGTTGTCAGAGGATTAAAATTTTGTCCTTTCTGCAGACGGTGCAACTATAGAAACGGAAATAGTACCAGTCCTCTAGCTGAAGAGACAGATTATAAAACATTTGTGTTAAGGAGTAAGTGAATGGGGGGCTAGGTTGAAGTGAGTGTGATACTTTTTTTTCAAAACACATTAAAATTGTATTTCCAAAACTCTCGCTCAATTTAAATGCACTAATCTTTGGAGAAAGTGAAACACCAAGACCGAGAGATGTGATCACGATAAAATTTATTCCACCGATTAGGGACATGACACTACACAAATGATAAGATTTACAGACCTGTGCATGCAAGTGACTGTGGTAATTCAGAACGGACTAGCGGCACCATACGCTTCAATCAGTGTCGCTAGACGCCGTGGCATTGTACCAGAGAGCATCAGGATATGATGCTGGGGAATACTTTGCCACGCGGTTTCTAGGCGCGACCACAAAGCTTCAACTGTAGCTGCAAGAGGACCAGAACGAATAAGTTGCCGACCGACCATATCCCAGATATGCTGGAGGGGTGACATTTCAGGCGAACGGGCAGGCCAGGGAAGCAGTGGTACCCCTCGTTCTTCGAAGAAGGCTTGCACATTCCTCGCTACATGGGGCCGGGCGTTCTCCTGCTGAAATCTGGCATGTGGAACGACCTGTAGAAAGGACAGTGCCTCGAGCTGTAAAACCTCCATGAAGTGGCTGTATCTGTTCAGATTTCCCTCCAGACGTGGGAGGCGGGATCTCTTGTTATAGGCAATGGCGCCCTATGCCATCACATTTGGCGTTTGTCCGCTATGCCGCTCAACAATACGGTCCGCCCGACTGCGTTCACCACAGCGGCGTCGAAGACGTATGAGACCATCATTGTTGGACAAGTTGAAGCGGGACTTGTCCGAGAACACTACATTTTGCCACTTAGCACGCCAGTTCCGGTGTTCACGTGTACATTGGTCTCTGCGGCGTTGGTGGGTTCTGGTCGATGGAAACCGTCGCAGTGACATGCGTGCCACCAGTCCAGCTCTCAGAAGAGGGCATCGAACCACAGCCACAGACGTGTCCACACCCGTTGCAGTGATTCAATGTTGCGCCAAATGTAGGGACGAAGCTGTTCAGTCCGTTACGGCCAAGCGAAGAAGATGACGTTCATCTCGTGCTGTGTCGTCCAGTGCCCTGTCGGTGCTCTCTTCTCTACTGGTTCCACAGACGCCTCATTGTTGGAGCAGCGTGTCCTGTACAGGCAATGCCACAGAATGGCAGACCCGTCTCCCAGTGAAAAATCATTCTGTCCCGCTCGAACGCACTCACATGTCGATACTCCACCCCGTGATATCGGCGAGCCATGGTGGTACTTGGTTACAGGATTCCACTTCTTATGACACCTCCGCACCGACTGAGCGTTGCATAACGCTGACGTGTCCGATCACACAAAAGAGGGCGCTGTTGGACCCATGTGCATGCCACTTTTCTGCCATTTAAAACATTCATTACGGTTCCCCTGTTCTACACGTCCTCTTATCATGGCGTGTTGCGTACCATTGCTTCTGTGTGTCTCGTTTTTTCAAAACAGAAGTGGATAATTTTAAAACAGTAAAATGGATGTATTTCATTAACTTCCTCATCCATTACAAAATGTAACAACAATAATTTGTGAAAGACACGATGGTAAAACAAGGTTTTCCAGGAGTGCTAGTTCTGCAAGGTTCGCAGGAGAGCTTCTGTGAAGTTTGGAAGGTAGGAGACGAGGTACTGGCGGAAGTAGAGCTGCGAGGACGGAGCGTGAGTAGTGCTTGGGTAGTTCAGTTGGTAGAGCAGTTGCCCGCGAAAGGCAAAGGTCGCGAGTTCGAGTCTCGGTCCGGCACACGGTTTTAATCTGCCAGGAAGTTTCATATCAACGCAAATTCCGCTGTAGAGTGAAAATTTCATTCTAGAAACATCCCCTAGGCTGTGGCTAAGCCATGTCTCCGCAATATCTTTTCTTCGAGGAGTGCTAGTTCTGCAAGGTTCGCAGGAGAGCTTCTGTGAAGTTTGGAAGGTAGGAGACGAGATACTAGCAGAAGTAGGGCTGTGAGGACCGGGCGGGAGTCGTGCTTGGATAGCTCAATTGGTAGAGCAGTTGCCCGCAAAAGGCTAAGGTCCCGAGTTCGAGTCTCGGTCCGGCACACAGTTTTAATCTGCCAGGAAGTTTCAAACCAAGGTTGTTACACAAATTTATAAATTTGTGATTATCCACTTACAGTAAAATACTGCTGTGACATGAATGACGTTAAGCCTCAATTTTAAAAAAAATTCCTTTGCGCAAAAAACACTATTCACATTTATGAACATAGTCAATAAAATTTATGTCTTGTACTCAAACTGAACTCCGCTGAAATACAGCAACCGATAAGATTGTAGACACCACAGACAAACTTAAGACAGCGAACTTGTCTTTCGCCAGCCATACCAACTGTTTCCTGAATCACGAACGAAGAGTTTCTGGATAATAAATGAAGCCACCCAGCAGTCCTGCAGCGAGGCACATCACAGTTCACAGGCCAGAGCAGCCGACTTCTAGCACACTAGATCACCCGATGGTAGACGACACCACTGATGGTGCTGAGCCCCCGAAAACAAATGTGTCCAATTAGGGCTCCATTGGGAGGAGGGGCGGCGGTGGGGGGGGGGGGGGCGGGAGGGGAGGGAGGATTCCGCCGATGGTCGCTGCAGGTTTCCAACTGGTGGCGGTAAGATAACTCGTGACGTCACTCCGCGGCAGAAGGCAGGCGGCACCATATAGGACGCGCGATAGTCGCACCACTAGAAGTGCCAGCGGCAGAGGCGCGCGCGGGAGTTCAAACTCATCGGAACGGTAGAGACTTGAAAACATCGAAAATTTATCATTAAACTTGAACAAGATTCAGTCATACAATGAGGTGAGAAAAGTCAGGGAATACCTCTCAATATCGTGTCCGACCTCCTTTTTCCCGGCGTAGTGCAGCAACTCGATATACCGTGGACTCAACAAGTCATTAGAAAACCCCTTCAGGAATATCGAGCCATGCTGCCTCTATAGCTGTCCGTAATTACGAAAGTGTGTAGCCGGTGCAGGATTTTGTTCACGAACTGACCTTTCGATTATGCCTCGTAAAGGTTCGATAGGATTCATGTTGGGCGATCTAGCTGGCCAAATCATTCACCTGAATCGTACAGAGTGTTCTCCAAACCTGTCGTGAACAATTGTGGCCCGCTGACATGGCGCATTGACATCCGTAATAATGCCGTCGTTGTTTGGGAACAAATGATCTCCAAGTAGCCGAACATAACCATTTCCAGTTAACCATCGGTTCAGTGGGATCAGAGGATCCAGTCCATTCAGGGTGAACACAGCCCACACCATTATAGAGCCACTACCAGCTTGCGTACGCTTTGTTGAAAACAAGGTTCATGTCTTCGTGGGGTCTGCACCACCCTCGAACCCTACCATCAGCTCTTAGCTGAAATCGGGACTCATCTGACTAGGCCATGGTTTTCTCGTTGTCTTGGGTCACGAGCCCAGGAGAGTCGCTACATTGGCCTGGAGTCTCCATAGTTTTACTACTGGAAGGTCTTTTCCTTCCAGTCTTTCCTTATTCAACTTACTTGGTTGAAGACACAGAGGAATTACAGACACTGGCAGTCAGGGGACATCGATTTAAATCAATGAGGAAGGTTGAAAATTTGTGCCGGACCGGGATTCGAACCTGGGTCTGCCGCTTACTAAGCAGATGCCCTGACCACTGCGCCATCCAGACTCAGTGGTCATCGCATGTGCAAGGATAACCGACAGATCCTAATTCTCAACTTATTCACACACTACAGATGCAGAGCCCCTTTTCCATGTCTCAAAGAACAGACTCCACATATATATAATAAAGGCGAGGACGTTCAATGATATCTTTCGTGCGCATGCACACCAGGCTCAAACTCTTACAGGAATCGGCAATATGCCGTCAGTAATGAGGATAATGGGCAAGGTTCACTACGTCAGTAGTGTGTGGATAGGTTGGGAATTTTGGTCTGGCGGAAGATGCGCTAAAGTAGCCCGTGCTGTTGCGATGTCTACTGTGTCTAGATGGCGCAGTGGTCACCACATATTGCTCTTAAACAGGAGATCCGGGTATGAATTCCGGTCTGGAATAAATTTTAAACCTTCCCAACGAATTTAAATCAATATCTGCTCGCAGCCAATGCCTACAATTACTTTGTGCCTTAATTCATTCTGGTTGCTGGACCAAAATGGTGTCTGTTCTTTCGGACATGTCTGAAAGAACAGGAACTACATATATGTATTATTGTGGTTTGACTCACCAACCGTGGCGCCTTTGTTGTTGACAACAACTACTGTCAAACCGTGAATGCGAACCTATACTTGGTTGGAATGTTACCGGCCAGTCCGCTAGGCAGGCCACGTGAGGTGTCTCGGTGAAGAGATGACTTAATTCGTCTCCTAGCAACAGAAACCTCCTCAAAATAACCTTTAACAATGCAACGACGTGCGAGAAACTAACTTCCGTCATCCAGCACCCTCTCACTACGTCTTGCTATTCAGGATGGCCTGAGGCTAGGCACATCCTGCGCCAAGGTCGCCAAAGACTGTAATGCGCCGACTGGCGTTAGCAAAAATCGAACTTACAACGACAATGGATCGTACTGTACCAACGTCGCTACGCAGTTAATGTATGGCTTCCTAACGCCCAAAATACTTGGACGAACCAATCGACCACTACACCTTTAATTAGGTACAGTTTTTAATTTCACAGTTGATGTTATGACTGCGGATCAATATCTTATTTTAGAAGATTCCAGACGTAGTGGAGGGCCTGGCGACTACTAGAAGTCTATCTCGCACCGTATTCGCACTCTCAAGTAACAAATTGAAGCCAGATCACCCTTAGTATAATTACTACTGCGGCAACCTCAAGCACTGCCTATGCAGCCGGCTCGAATATAGAACAATGGAAGACAGCACCCTTACTTTACACAACGTCGAGATCGAACAATGACACGATTACATTACGAATAAACACATCCAAACATTCTAATGACAACGATCACCAATATCAAGCAGTAATTACGAGTTAGACCATTTCAGATAACAACTCTCGTTATCTCGAGATCAGAGCCCACACAGAGGCATACCGACAATCCTTTTTTTTCCACGAACAATACGGGACGTGAATAGAAGGAAGAACCGATAGAGGTACTCAAAGTACCATCCGCCACACACTGTCAGGTGGCTTGCGGAGTATGGATGTATATGTAGATCTAAGCTACTGGTCGAATTGAAGCATCAAATCTCTTTAAATATATAGTACCTGTTTATATTATGTCGAGATAAATCACCCACCTAGCTTGCAATTGTTCTCCCACACAACGAAATTCTCAAATCGCAGTACATTATCTCTGGAAAAGACTTGTAACTTTTTAATTACTTACAAAATTCATAATCGATATACCCTCGTGTTATGACCAGTTTGTATTAAGACGCTTCCACCAATATCTGTAAGAACTGAAATAGTTTATGCTACCACTAAATCTCTTTCCACTTAGACCAGCGTTTGTGTGTAAATAATATGACGTCGCGTACTTCACAGATTTACTTATCTTTGTCCTTGGTGTAATCGTTTACCATCCCGTAACAAACTACGACAACTTCAATTCTACTTTCATTTACCTAGACACTCTTTCCATCAATGAAATCGTTTTAACTTTTTAGAATGTCTACCCTCTGTAGGTTTATCGTGGTTCCACTCAATGAACTTTTGATTAGGCAATCTTACTAATACCAGCGTATACTTGTGACCTGGAATTCACCCTTTTCTTTTCTCGTAAAATATATATGCATACACCAGATACTAATTAAATACACTAAGGTTTATATTAACCCAAGACAACTTGAATTTATTTTCTCTAGGTATTTCAATACAATTCCATTCACGTAAGTGAGCGAGTGCCATCAAAGACTATACCCCATAACACGGAAATTCAGTAATAAAAAAAATAAACAAAAACCCTAAGTGCCACCGCCACTTGAAATCTAACCTTAAGCGACAATTTAAAACAATCCCCAACCTCCTCAGGCGTTGACAATACGCGACCCGCTAAGTTCCCTTCTTGAATTCGGCCACTCGTCACTTTGGCTAATTAAGTTTTTGTTTATCTGCGTGCTGCTTGTAAAATGGTTCCTTCATTTTCTCGTCGGTTATCCACTTAACTGTTGGTGCACTCTATCACAATATAGTGAAACAGTTCGTATTTATTCGAGCCAATTCTCGACCCGCTGTAAGACAGTGGTATTTAAACAACAACTACGAACATGTGTTTGAGGCTTTCCCTTCTCGACACGCACACCGACCACACCAACCCACTTCAACGAAACGGCTAACAACCCAATTACCTCTGGGCGAGCCGCGACCACTAATCGTACAACACGGACAGGATATCGGTTCCACCGATTCCCAAAAACTTAGCACCTACAATCTACTTCTCTCTCTAACCAGGCTCACGCTGGATTTACCACAGCAAACTTTACCACCGAAACTGTCCACAAGACGACAATCAATTGATAGCTCGTGTACCTAAATTCGCCAAAACCAGTGTATCACCAGCGACTACTCAGAAAATCCCACAGAATCTCTGTATACTCCGTTGCTCAACTTTGGGAGGAAACAACCACCACAGCCACTTATATGAGCAGAGGCTATCAGGCTAAATAGCCACGCTGCCTCCACGAACTGTACCCAAATTAAATTACTGGTAGTACCAATGAAAACTCCTTTCCCTCTCCCAAGCCTTAATCGCCAGCTGCCGTGCCTCACTACACCACGCAGGAGGTCGCACTACTATCAGACCTAGACGCACACCGATATATCCACTAAGTCAGTGAGAGGTCTACATGGAAACTAACTAACTCTTTATGTCATGCCACAGGAACCATTTAAAACGAACAAATACGCAGCGCCACGACAACTTTTGACAGTTAATTATTCTTTGCTGCTGTCGGTTCTCTACGACAGAAAGCTAGAGTTAGATCTGAAGAAAACGAAGAAGATAATTTCCTAAAGAATTACTGGCGCACTAGAGACATTGCCATTATCAGCTACTTGGCCTGTTGGTTATCAGAATGTGAAAGTGTGATGCATGTGAAAACTCTAGTTATCTAGTGTTGACCTGATGTGATAGGGTAGCAGATGGTCACGTCGTGCTTATCTGAGTCTCAGTCTTACGTGTAAAGTGATAACTTTTGGAACAACTTTGTCCTTTAGCCTTTTCAGCAAGGTTACAAGAAAGTGATTTGTTTCCGTATCTGCCACGCGCTTCAGGCCGTTGCTAGTCCTAACCTCTCGCCCAGAGTTGCACATGCTTCATAACTAAGTGGAAAACGTTTTACGGATGCTTAATTTTTTCATAAGTCTGAAAACAAGGGGAAACTACGGCCGTAATTTTTCCGAGGGCATACAGCTCTACTGTATGGATAAATGATGATGGCGTCCTCTTGGGTAAAATATTCCGGAGGTAAAATAATCCCCCATTCGGATCCCCGAGCGGGGACTACTCAAGAGGACGTCGTTATCAGGAGAAAGAGAACTGGCGTTCTACGGATCGGAGAGTGGAATGTCAGATCCCTTAATCGGGCAGGTAGGTTAGAAAATTCAAAAAGCGAAATGGATATGTTAAAGTTAGATATAGTGGGAATAAGTGAAGTTCGGTGGCAGGAGGAACAAGACTTTTGGTCAGGTGAATACAGGGTTATAAATACAAAATCAAATAGGGGTAATGCAGGAGTAGGTTTGATAATGAATAAAAAAATAGGAGTACGGGTAAGCTACTACAAACAGCATAGTGAACGCATTATTGTGGCCAAGATAGACACGAAGCCCACGCCTACTACAGTAGTACAAGTTTATATGCCAACTAGCTCTGCAGATGACGAAGAAATTGATGAAATGTATGATGAGATAAAAGAAATTATTCAGGTAGTGAAGGGAGACGAAAATTTAATAGTCATGGGTGACTGGAATTCAAGAGTAGGAAAAACGAGAGAAGGAAACATAGTAGATGAATATGGATTGGAGCTAAGAAATGAAAGAGGAAGCCGCCTGGCAGAATTTTGCGCAGAGCATAACTTAATCATAGCTAACACTTGGTTTAAGAATCATGAAGGAAGGTTGTATACAAGGAAGAACCCTGGAGATACTCTAAGGTTTCAGATAGATTATATAATGGTAAGACAAAGATTTAGGAACCAGGTTTTAAATTGTAAGACATTTCCAGGGGCAGATGTGGACTCCGACCACAATCCACTGGTTATGAACTGTAGATAAAACTGAAGAAACTGCAAAAAGGTGGGAATTTAAGGAGATGGGACCTGGATAAACTGAAAGAACCAGAGGTTGTAGAGAGTTTCAGGGAGAGCATAAGGGAACAATTGACAAGAATGGGGGAAAGAAATACAGTAGAAGAGGAATGGGTAGCTTTGAGGGATGAAGTAGTGAAGGCAGCAGAGGATCAAGCAGGTAAAAAGACGCGGGCTAGTAAAAATCCTTGGGTGACAGAAGAAATATTGAATTTAATTGATGAAAGGAGAAAATATAAAAATGCAGTAAATGAAGCAGGCAAAAAGGAATACAAATGCCTCAAAAATGAGATCGACAGGAAGTGCAAAATGGCTAAGCAAGGATGACTAGAGGACAAATGTAAGGATGTAGAGGCTTATCTCACTAGGGGTAAAATAGATACTGCCTATAGGAAAATTAAAGTGACCTTTGGAGAAAAGAGAACAACTTGTATGAATATCAGGAGCTCAGATGGAAACCCAGTTCTAAGAAAAGAAGGGAAAGCAGAAAGGTGGAAGGAGTATATAGAGGGTCTATACAAGGGCGATTTACTTGAGGGCAATGTTATAGAAATGGAAGAGGATGTAGATGAAGATGAAATGGGAGATATGATACTGCGTGAAGAGTTTGATAGAGGACTGAAAGAGCTAAGTCGAAACAAGGCCCCGGGAGTAGACAACATTCCATTAGAACTACTGACAGCCTTGGGAGAGCCTGTTCTGACAAAACTCTATCATCTGGTGAGCAAGATGTATGAGACAGGCGAAATACCCTCAGACTTCAAGAAGAATATAATAATTCCAATCCCAAAGAAAGCAGGCGTTGACAGATGTGAAAATTACCGAACTATGAGTTTAATAAGTCACGACGGCAAAATACTAACGCTAATTCTTTACAGACGAATGGAAAAACTGGTAGAAGCTGATCTCGGGGAAGATCAATTTGGATTCCGTAGAAATATGGGAACAAGTGAGGCAATACTGACTCTACGACTTATTTTAGAAGCTAGATTAAGAAAAGGCAAACCTACGTTTCTAGCATTTGTAGACTTAGAGAAAGCTTAAGCAATGTTGACTGGAATACTCTGTATCAAATTCTGAAGGTGGCAGGGATAAAATACAGAGAGCGAAAGGCTATTTACAATTCGTACAGAAAGCAGATGGCACTTATAAGGGTCGAGGGACATGAAAGGGAAGCAGTGGTTGGGAAGGGAGTGAGACAGGGTGGTAGCCTTTCCCCGATGTTGTTCAATCTGTATATTGAGCAAGCAGTAAAGGAAACAAAAGAAAAATTTGGAGTAGGTATTAAAGTCCATGGAGAAAAAATAAAAACTTTAAGGTTCGCCGATGACATTGTAATTCTGTCGGAGGCAGCAAAGGACTTGGAAGAGCAGTTGAACGGAATGGACAGTGTCTTGAAAGGAGGATATAAGATGAACATCAACACAAAGCAAAACGAGGATAATGGAATGTAGTCAAATTAAATCAGGAGATGCTGAGGGAATTAGATTAGGAAATGAGACACTTAAAGTAGTAAAGGAGTTTTCCTATTTGGGGAGCAAAATAACTGATGATGGTCGAAGTAGAGAGGATATAAAATGTAGACTGGCAATGGCAAGGAGAGCGTTTCCGAAGAAGAGAAATTTGTTAACATCGAGCATAGATTTAAGTGTCAGGAAGCCGATTCTGAAAGTTTTTGTATGGAGTGTGGCCTTGTATGGAAGTGAAACATGGACAATAAATAGTTTGGACAAGAAGAGAATAGAAGCTTTCGAAATGTGGAGCTACAGAAGAATGCTGAAGATTAGATGGGTAGAACACATAACTAAAGAGGAGGTACTGAGTAGGATTGGGGAGAAGAGGAGTTTGTGGCACAACGTGACTAGAAGAAGGGATCGGTTGGTAGGACATGTTCTGTGACATCAAGGGATCACCAATTTAGTATTGGAGGGCAGCGTGGAGGGTAAAAATCGTAGAGGGATACCAAGAGATGAATACACTAAGTAGATTCAGAAGGATGTAGGTTGCAGTAGGTACTGGGAGATGAAGCAGCTTGCACAGGCTAGAGTAGCATGGAGAGCTGCATCAAACCAGTCTCAGGACTGAAGACCACAACGACAACAACAACATCTATTGAAGTCCTAAGGGAAGCAATATAACTATATATCCTCTTATATGAAGTCGGTGGGTGTGCGGCTCATCGGGGAGTGCAGAATTGAATTGCAATCCCCAATGTGGCCGACAGAAGTTCACCGTGGTGAGGTGCACATGGACAGACGATGATGATCAGGAACAGCGTTTGCCCGCATGGAGTTTGTCTGCACAGGTAATGAGACTTGGCCAGCAGTCGTCGAAAGATAACCGGTATGTGGCCCACCGGCTGTGAGGCACGAAATGAGCACCATTCAGACTTACAATGGATCCAAGCCTACTCGTCACCATCAATTTATGATACATGCATGAGTTGGCCAGAAATGAAAGTGACAGAAGTTGGAGCTCTAGATGGTGAAGCTTTTAGGAAAAATTGCACACTTTTTTGGCACCAGAAGGCGAAGCACAAGCCTTTTATGTTAGCGTAGTTTCAAGGCAGCAGTTGGAGCAACCGAAAGAATGCAGAACGATAATCCGTGAGTCCTGGATTTGAAACTCTGTGTGTAAACGTTTTTCTTTTTTCTACTTTCCATTCTTACGTTACTTGCGATGCAGATAAACAGAAATAATGCTCAACAAATCGTATTACTTAACATCTTCGGAAAATGCTGGAAAAGGGAAAGTAGTAGAAAGTTTGGAATAGCAAATAATTTCCCACAGAGGACTGTACTTACAGCACCCACGAGGACTCTGCAAATAAGTTTCTAAGAGGGGATAGTAATTACGGCCTTTGCATTGCGTTAGTTTGGTTTTGATCATCGAGCAGCCCTCAGCAGCTGCAAACGAAGAATAGGTTCCCCTGTTTGTACGATGAATATCACCCCAGTACTTGTAAATCATCAGCTGTAAATTAATAAAATGATTTAATTTTATTTATGGATGTGCATCTTACTGCATGGCCGAGGGACTTCAGCTAATGACATATCTGTATCGTGAGAATGAATTTATTGTCGCACACGAATACTTTCAGCGGCACATTACCGCCGTCCTCAGGCCCACTGTCAAAAGAGTATTAAATTTTCTTGGTGCATTTATTGTGGAGCCCTTGTTACTAGTACACGTGGGCTAGCTCACCTCAGGAGTCTCCGCTCGACACCTTGTTGTCTCCAATGCATTGGACTCCACAATAAATGCGCCAAGGAAATCTAATACTTCTGTTACTTGTAAAACAAATGTGTTTAATACTCTTTTGGCAGTGGGCATGAATGAGGATGGCGGAAATGTGGTACTGAAACTAGTCATGTGAGACAATAAAGTCATTCTCAAGATACATCTGTGGTGGTGCTTAAAAACTGACAATGAAAAGAAGTTTAGACACAGGGATTCGAGAAAGTGAGGCTTGTCTTATCGTTCTGTACTTTTTCCGCTGCGCCAACTGCTGCATGGGAACTACGCTAGCATCAATGGCTCACACAACGCCCAAACCGCGCCAAAAATGTTTTGTAAACGCTTGGCGATTCGGAGCTCAGATTCTGTCACTTTCATTTCTGCCCAACCCCTGCGTATACCATAAATTTGGACGAAACTCGTAGGCTGGCGTGAACCTCCCCTTGTAACCCTCTCCAGATGGTGACTGATAATGCCAAAACTGGCTATATGCTCTGACGGAGAAAAATCTCAAAACCGCAATATAATTATTAAACTTTCGATAGTACATTTGTCTAGGATTTAAGCGATTAACATTGCAAGATCACAGGTTAATATAAGCGGGACATAAGCCACTGCAAATGCGAAATGCTGGTACATTAATAAACGGTGTAACTGCCGGAATGGTGTGTGCAAGCATGCAAACGTACGTGCACTGTGTTGTACAGGTGCCGGATGTCAGTTTGTGGGATGGCGATCCATGCCGCTTGCACTTGTTCAGTCAATACAGGAGTGGTTAATGCAGGTTGTCGATGATGCTGGAGTTGTCGTTCGATGATGTCCCACACGTGCTCGATTGGAGACAGAGCTGGTAACCGTGTAGGCCAAAGCAACATGTCGGCACTCTGTAGAACATGTTGGGGTTACAACAGAGGTGTGCGGACAAGCGTTATCGTGTTGGAAAATACCCCCTGGAATACTGTTCATGAATGGCAGAGCAACAAGCCGAATCACCAAATTTACTTAAAAATTTGCTGTCAGGGTGCGTGGGATAACCACGAGAGTGTCCCTCCTGTCATACGAAATTGCACCTCAGACCATAACTCCAGATGAAAGTTCAGTGTTTCTAGCACGCAGACAGGTTTGTTGCAGGTTCTCAACTGGTCTCCATCAGTGGCACCGAGGCAAAACCATTTCTCATCGGAAAACACAACAGACCTCCATCCTGCCTGCCAATGAGCTCTCGCTTGACACCACTGAAGTCGCAAATGGAGGTTATTTGTGGTCGGTGGGATGCACGCTACAGGGAGTCTGGCTCGGAGCTGTCCTTGAAATAACCGACTTGTAACAGTTCGTTGTGTCACTGTGGTACCGAGTGCTGCTCAAATTACTGCTGCAGATGAAGTACCATGCGCCAGAGCCATTCGTGGAACACGATGGTCTTCCCTCTGTGTAGTTTCACGTGAGCATCCGGAGTCCGATGTTCTTGCGGCCGTACATTCTCGCGGCCACCGCTGCCAGCAATCGTGTATAGTGGCAACATTCCTGCCAAGTCTTTCTACAGTATCGCAGAAGGAACATCCAGCTTCTCGTAGCCCTATTATAACACTTCGTTCAAACTCAGTGAGGTTCTGGCAATGGCTTCTCCTACATCTAAATGGATAATCTGCAAATCACATTTAAGTGCCTGGCAGACAGTTCATCGAACCACCTTCACAAGTCTCTATTATTTCAATCTTATATAGCGAGCGGAAAGAACGAACACCTGTATCTTTCAGTACGAGTTCTGATTTCCTTTATTTTACCGTGGTGATCGTTCCTTCGTACGTAGGCCGGTGTCAACAAAATATTTTCGCATTCAGAGCAGAAAGTTACTGACTGGAATTTCGCGAGAAGATTTCGTCGCAGCGAAATACGCCTTTCTTTAAATGATGTCCAGCCCAAATATTGTATCATTTCAGTGACACTCTCTCCCATATTTCGCGATAATACAAAACGTGGTGCCCTTCTTTGAACTTTTTCGATGTACTCTGTCAGTCCTATCTGGTAAGGATCCCACACCGCGCAGCAGTATTCTAAAAGAGGGTGGACAAGCGTAGTGTAGGCAGTCTCCTTAGTGATCTGTTACATTTTCTAAGTATCCTGCCAATAAAACGCAGTCTTTGATTAGCCTCCCCCACAAAATTTTCTATGTATTCCTTCCAATTTAAGTTGTTCGTAATTGTAATTCATAGGTATTTGGTTGAATTTACCGCCTTTAGATTTGACTGCTTTATCATGTAACCGAAGTTTAACGAATACCTTTTAGCTCTCATGTGGATGGCCTGACGCTTTTCGTTATCTAGGGTCAACTGCCAATAAGGAACAGAAAAGGGCCTATAACACTACCTTGGGGAACGCCAGAAATCACTTCTGTTTTACTCGATGAGTTTCCGTCAATTACTACGAACTGTGACCTCTCTGAAGTAAATAACAAATCCAGTCACATAACTGAGACGATATTCCATAAGTACGCAATATCACTACCAGCCGCTTGTGTGGTACAGTGTCAAAAGCCTTCCGAAAATCCATAAATACGGAATCGATCCTAAATCCCTTGTCAATAGCACTCAACACTTCATGCGAATAAAGAGCTAGTTGTGTTTCACAAGAACAAGTTTTCTAAACGCTTGTTGACTGTATGCCAATAGACCGTTTTCTTCGAGGTAATTCATAATGTTCTAACACAATATATGTTCCAAAATCCTGCTGCATATCGACGTTAAGGATATGGGCCTGTAATTTAGTGGATTACTCCTACTACCTTTCTTGAATATTGGTGTGACCTGTGCAACTTTCCAGTCTTTGGGTGTGGATCTTTCGTCTGGCGAACGTTTGTACATGATTGTTAAGTATGGAGCTAATGCGTCAGCATACACTGAAAGGAGCCTAATTGGTATACAGTCTGGGCCAGAAACTTGCGTTTATTAACTGATTTAAATTGCTTCACTGCTCCGAGGATATTTACTTCTACGTCTTTGTCATCTTAAAGGCTTTCTTGAGTAACGTTACTTCACCACGTCCAGAGTGTACTTAAAGGAAACCTCGCCTGCACCCTCATTGGGGCGCTATTAGCGCCACTCTTATGAGACTGGCGTGAAATATGAATAGACGGCATCTTTTAGATGTAGAATCACGCCCACCAACTTTTGTTTACGTCGCACAACACCTTCTTGGTGTTGCACATGGTTTCCGTCAGTGTATATGCAAAGCTGGCCTGTAGTTATTTTTGACAAGCTGGGGCTTTTGCCCTCGAAGTCAAAACAGGATTGAAGCGCAAAGCATAATCGTCCTGCAACGAGCTTCCCCGTCGTGTCAGTGGCTCGACAGCTCTGGCTGTGTAATAACTTAGCTTTCCAGAAACGATAATTAATTTAGAGAGATCTTCTTCAGTTCTGCCAATACACTTTGTGGTACAAAGAAATGTTAGTACAACTGAATCAGATGTGTGATGTGTCTGAATTAATTATCATGGACGCCCTGCGTACCAAATCCTGTGTTTTCAGAAACGGTTTCTACAGTGTCAACACAATCAGCTTAGAGTGTCTTACGCAAAGACATCTGACTCGTCCTGAACAGTGTCTTCTTGCATCAGCTTGGAGTGACTCTGCAAAGTCTTCTGGTGCGAGAGGCGGAACGTTAACGTAACAGAGTGACGCAGTTTTTTGATGTGGAATTTCTCCACTTCCGCCTGTGTGCTAAGCCACTGATTCTATTTAGTGGGTCTATTTAGTTTTTCCCTTTCTTCATCCAGAAACCGTACGTTGACTGTATGCTTGGCGTTTGTATATGTTTGCTTTGTATTCTTACTATTCATTCAATGAAGTACGATTCCTCAAAAACAATAATGGACCATTGCAGTTCAAATTTTAACATCTACCGCACAGTTGCACGCCCTAGGCATGGATGTGCTTGATGCCCTCAGGCTAGTTAGGTTAAGTTGCACGCCCTTGGCATGGATGTGCTTGATGCCGTCAGCCTGGTTAGGTTAGATGTAATTGTTTAATATAACATTTTCATTTTAATGTGATTAATTGTGTGCTAAATTTTAACCTGAATATGCAATATTTTTTCATATTCAATGCATTGTATTTCCAACATTTTTCTGCCTTCACCTTAATCTCTAGGGTGTTCGGAATTTCCCGTTACAAACTGCTGAGACTTGTAGAGGGAAGTGGGTAAATATTCTGAATTGGAACCCATGTCCTTAAATCTACCGTTTCCATACTACAGCCATTTGAAAACATGTTGGTAATGAGACCACTTTTACAAGTAGCTGATTAGGCGTGGCCTAGTACATCACTTGTTTTACAATTCCACTCACTGATAGCCAAATAAATTGTTCATGTGCTTGTTGATGAGCTTTCTTCAACGTAATGCAGTACGGCCTCGTGTGTGCGGCGTCTATTTGCAGCACAACAGTCACGGCTGCTGACTGTGAAGGTCCCCTTTTCGAAGCTCTTAGGTGATTGTGGCGAAAAGGGTATGCAATGGAATCGATGGAGAACGATCTTGATAAAGGTGACTTCGCCATTCAGGAGGATCATGTCGGTGTTCTGGAAACGAGTACTGAACATTTTTGCTGTAACACACACAGACACATGAGTGAGCGTTGAACCAGGCCGTAGAGGTAGGACAGATATCAAATGACGCCAGCCCATTCGACGTAACCACCTGCCACCATGGCTACCCTGTTGCAAACCTACCTAGCAAACATCTTTTCAACCGGCTGTAGCACGAAAACGGTAGGCTTCCGGAAATCGGTTCCTATTCAGAATATTCGTATTCACTCCCCTCTACAAGCCATAGAAGTTTGTAACGGGAATTTCCAAACACCCTCTACATACTGTTCTGTATCACTTTATTTTCCGTTAGGTAGTGCAGTGTTAACATACTGGACTCACTTTCGATTAAGTTCAAATCTCCTGCCAGTTATCCAGATTTACGCTTACCGTGTTTTCCATAAATCACACGAGGCAAATTCTGGGACGGTTTTCGTAAATTGGACACAGCTTAATTCTTCCCCATATTTCCCCTATTCCTACCATTTCTATTCCTATTCCCACAAGGAGGTCAGTTTCCTTTCACAGAAAAACAGCCACGACTTTTCTTTCTGAGCTATTCGTTTGTACATATTTTACATTAAGCTTTGGCACCTATTGTTGCCGGTACTATTACGAAAGTAACGACTAAAGCCACTTGTACGACTACTACTAGAATTACTACCTCTAGTAATGCTACTGAAACTGCCACAGAAGACTCTCTTATTACTTGAATCTATTACATCAGTAACCACTAGTGATATGTAGGCTACTATTATTAATACCATACCTTTAAAAGAGCTGTTTTAGCTTATTATCATTTGATTTATTTTTGACAATTTATACTGAAAGTATAGTTTACTAGTGTATTGCCTTGCCTCACGACAATCTTTATCTGTTAACGTTAGTCCGTTTTAGGAGTGAGACAAGTTACTCTACTCTTTCTGCACCAGAATGGCCGCACTGTCGGATCCATCAGTACTTCTGGCCTCCAGATCACTTGACGACGGATAAGAATGTTCATTTCACATTTGATCAAGATTTGTTGTTCTCTCTGCGCTCAGCCTCTTTTCATTGTTCCGCTACTGAACCAAGCGGTCGTAGATTCCTGACCGAGAAAAAAGATCACTGTTTTAATGTGGATTTGATCCAAAAAGCTCAGCCCAAATACCATTTTCCGCATTTTTTCCTCTTCTCCCTGAAGCATAAAAATGAAAAGGAAATGGTAAGAAGCTGCAACGATCGCTGTAGTTTTACACAAAGTTATCCTACGGGGTCGTCCATTATAATAACACCAGTTTGGTACCTGTTGATATCGTAGATGATCTCTGAACTTAATCGTGATTCTTTTTAGGATTTGATTCGTCGTGTTCGGCCTTGCACAGTCGGAGTGTTTCACTAGGTCCACGGATGCTATAAAATCATCTTTGATTTTTGTTTTTCTTCCGTTTGTTAATAAACGCCACACTTTATTCTACCCATAGTTTTTATGATGCCGCAAGCATATTCGTCCAGTTACTTTTTTTTAAAGGTATTCCGCTGTCTTTTACTCCAGCCAGTAATTTAAAAGTCTGAGATATAAAAAAGTACTTACATTTGTTATTGGCTTGAATTTTCTTATGTGATATGGCGATGGCAGGTCTATCTCACAGATAATGGATAACAAATCAAATGGCCATCTAGTAGTACAAATTACACTGATTTTAGTAACGTTGAAGGAGCCTCAATTACTTTTTGTAGTTACGTCATTCGATTCTCTATCTCTGACCACTGCTGAAGTATCTGTGTTTGCCACGTCGAATTCTTTCTTTTGTCTTATCGTACTTGGAGATGACACTACTTTATCTCGACTACCTACCTAGAGTAAAGGTTTGATTGGTTTCCGTAAGCGACTACAAGCGATTAACAGAATGGCTGCCTGCAAATCACACTACCGATTCCTTCTGTAGCTATCCTTTCCCTAACAACAGCGATATGGCGAGAGTTAAGCGGTTCCCTTAAATTCGTGGATGAATTTCTTCGAATGAATCTCGGTCTGGATTTTGATTTTCTCACAACTAGTCTTCCATGATATATCCTTCTCCAGTATCTCCCCATCGTTACTCTATTTACTTATTGATAATGCCTGTTTACAATGAATAAAAGGCGATGGCTTACTACACAATATCTGGTCTTTTATTTAAATGTTTGAATTCATTTACATGGGCCACATCTCCTTCATCAAATACTTGGTCTGTGACTCAGCTACAGATAGTTCATACCACGTTTCACTTCGTTTGTATGGTATGTTACTCATATTTTATTTTATATGTCTTTTGGTGGCCGCATTTAGCGATTTACGTTGATAATAGATGTGAAGTAAATACTTAGAATGATACCAGTAGATAGTTGCCATGCTCTTCCGTCGAAGATCGGTTTTATGCAGCTCTCCTCACTAATCTATCCTGTACAAGTCTCTTCATCTCTGCATAACTACTGGGGCCTAGATCCATTTTAACCTGCTTACTGTATGCGAACCTTCGGCTCCCTCTACATTTTTCATCTCACACACTTCCTTCCACTACCAAATGGACTATTCCTCCATCAGTCAGCATGTACCCTATCGATCGAGACCCTCTTTTAAACTGGTTGTGCCATAAATTTCTTTTTTTCTCAGTTCGACTTAGTACTTCCACATTAGTTTCTCCATCTACCCTTATAAATTTCAGCTTTCTTCTGTATCATGAACTTCAAAAGCTTCTATTCTCTTCTTGTCTGAACTGTTTACTGCCCACGTTCACTTCTGTAAAAGGTTACACACTTCCTTTCACTATCAAATGGACTATTCCTCCATCAGTCAGCCTGTACCCTATCGATCGATCCCCTCTTTTAAACTGGTTGTGCCATAAATTTCTTTTTTTCTCAGTTCGACTTAGTACTTCCACATTAGTTTCTCCATCTACCCTTATAAATTTCAGCTTTCTTCTGTATCATGAACTTCAAAAGCTTCTATTCTCTTCTTGTCTGAACTGTTTACTGCCCACGTTCACTTCTGTAAAAGGTTACACACTTCCTTTCACTACCAAATGGACTATTCCTCCATCAGTCAGCATGTACCCTATCGATCGAGCTCCTCTTTTAAACTGGTTGTGCCATAAATTTCTTTTTTTCTCAGTTCGACTTAGTACCTCCACATTAGTTTCTCCATCTACCCTTATAAATTTCAGCTTTCTTCTGTATCATGAACTTCAAAAGCTTCTATTCTCTTCTTGTCTGAACTGTTTACTGCCCACGTTCACTTCTGTAAAAGGTTACACTCCAGACAACACCTCCAGGAAAGATTTCCGTACTAACTTGCAACATGTTGGAGTACCTGCGGATCAGCAACTTCTGTTAATCACTACAACGGAAAACCAATCCAAAGTTGCAATATTTACTTTTTTTTATTCACTCGATGACTAATTTCGGGCCGAGACCGATTTTCAAATCATTCTACAGGGCAGAAAACCAAATTTAAGCTCATTTGTAATACAGGTGTTACCAGTTTGTTTGAAGCATGTGCCAAAAACGGAGAACATATCGTTTTTGACTATGTTACGTAAGTCTTGGAACAATACGTTCTGAATTTTTGGCATATGCTTAAAAGAATTGGTAATACCTGTATTACAAATGAGCTGCCCTGGTTTTCTGCCCTGTAGAATGATTTGAAAATCGGTCTCTGCCCGAAATTAGTCATCGTGTGAATAAAAAAAAGTAAAATTTGCAATTTTTGACTAGTTTTTCGTTGTACTGAAGATTTCCTCATATTTAAATTTAAATTCGATGTTGACGAATTCCTTGTTTTCGGAAATACTTCCCTTGCTATTGCTGGACTGCACTATATACTCCCCCACTCCGGCCTTCATCAGTTACTTTTCTGCCCAAATAGCAAAATCCATTGACTACTTTCAGTAGTTCAAATGGTTCAAATGGCTCTGGGCACTATGGGACTTAACATCTGTGGTCATCAGTCCCCTAGAACTAAGAACTAATTAAACCTAACTAACCTAAGGACGTCACACACATCCATGCCCGAGGCAGGATTCGAACCTGAGACAGTAGCGGTCACGCGGTTCCAGACTGAAGCGCCTAGAACCGCCTTTCAGTAGTATCGGCTGATTTAATTCGACTTCTTAACCTTGCCTTTGTTTTACTTTTGTTCACGTTCGTCTTGTAACATCTGTTCAAGACACTATTTATTCCGTTCAATTGCTCTTCTGAGGCCTTAGCCGTCCCTGACAGAACTGCAAAGTCATCGTCAAACATCAAAGTTTTTAATACCTTCTCTTCGAACTTCAGTCTCCGTTCCAAATTTCTCCTTGATTTACTTCACAATTTGCTCAATGTACAGTCGTGCTCAAAAGTATCCGAACGACCTGAATTGCATTTCGCCTGATTCGAATGCAACCCACACAGCGCAGCTGTCTAGCAGGTCCTCTAATCGCCCCTCAGTACAGTCGTTTGACTATTGAAAATGGTTCCAACAAGTCACCACTAGAAAACACTGCTCTGCATCGCAATAATTCAAGATGTTACGTAATACCAAGGTACTACAAATATCAGGGAACATCCCATCACAGATAGGACGGTTCTTCAGCATTGTAAGCTCACATTTGTTACAATAAATGACATACATGAAATGTTGGCACACTCATTATTACGTCAGATAGGTAATTCACGTAGAAAGTTCGTCGTATTCATGATTTCCTCTTCAAAATAACATACCGTACTTATTATTTAACACAAAATGACATTAAATATTTAAGTTATTCACGAGCAGCTAGTTTCGAATATGTATTAACTTCAAATGACACGACGAACCGTCTCGTTCTGCATATTGGTTCAAACCCAGGTCATGCAGACGAAGCAAAGACTTCGTGACTGACGGAATCTAACAGTCATTCCTGACTAGGCATACAGAGAGTGATGTACCTCGATTTTAGACAGTATCAGTTACCAAATACCAACTTTAAATTACATAACGTAAACATTGTTAACGGACGCGAATTCCAACCCAGCATCTATTGTCCTTGTTAACGAACAACGAGAGATGTTAAATATTGCTTCTTCACAAGTAACTTACTTGAAATACCGTGAGGTAAAGCTTTGTGTTTGACAGGGATTCGAACCCAGAACCTAATTGGATTGTCATCGAAGCACAATCAATTGTGACATATCGGATTTTCTCGGTAGTAGCTAGATGTTTTCTTTCCCAGCACTAAAACCTGGCACCTATAGCTGTTATATTCTAGAGAAAACGAACGTTAAAAATGGGTTTGTTACACCAGCAGCGACATGTGAGCATGTTTTAACTAGAAATAAGAAGACGAAGAGTTCAGTGCTGACTGGGAATCGAGTCCCACACATATCGTTGTTGACTGCACACAGAGAGACGTCAGCTACCGAATTTTTCTCCACCAGCAGCTCGGAATAACGTCCTTGAATTTACAATGACTTCGCAAACAGTTCTGTATCTCACTGGGACTCAAAAACGTCAGATACCGTTAGTGTTGACAACGAATGAAAATACATTAAAAATCAAAATTATTACCCACCAGCAGATAGGTGTTCTCATGCTTTAGTGCCAGGCCAGGCATCGAACCCTTTCACGCGCAATATGTGGAGATGTTGAGGAATCTGCAGTTTTGAACAAAACAACAAATTGCAGTCGAGCTGTATTGTCACGAAGGGATCAAATTCCGCGTTAAGGGCGGTCTGAGTTGCAATCCCAGATCTGAACCAATTTTATCGGCAAACAGAAGCTCGAATAAAAGATGGAATAAGTGTCCTGTGACCCTACGTAACGTTTGTTTCGTCACTAGAAATAAATAACTAGTATAAGAAAGGTTACTGTTGATAGAGTTTCTACGTGTCGCGACTCCGGACTTTATTGTGGTTCAACCTAACGTCTACTTGGTAGAGAAGGAATATCACGTTAACATGAATGTCAGACCACAATGCCATTATACCTTCTTCACTTGGCGTAGCCAGAAGAGAACAGAATCTGTCTCTCCTTATCAAAAATTATCAGCAGAAGTTGGAATCGAACCCAGACGATAAGTATATGAATCTAGCATCAATCCAAGGGACCACCAAATTGTCTTCCCTCTCACGTATTTTTCTATCATAACAATGTTGCGCCACAGTGGATGAGAATTCTGACACACAGACTCCCTGTAGTGGTTTGCAGCATGTTCAGTACATTCATTTACTTGGTTGACCGAATCGCCATGAACTAGCTGCCTCGGCTACCCAGTGCATACATTCGTCTCTATTTTGTAATCACCGAAATAAAATCACGTAACTGACACCTACACAGAACTGCCAACAGTGTAGGATGCAGAAATTTAAACAGGAAATAGTCCTTTCGACTTGAGCTACTCTATTGCGCTATCTGTTTGTTAAAAACGTCGTGCAGTGCCAAAGAAAAGCTGTAACTGTCTGTCTCTCAGAAGTCTAGATCCGGCCATATGCATTATCTCACAGCACTGTGCAATGCGCAAGTTCTGGAGGAATTGTTGTTGAGTTCTGGAGGTGATATAGCTATGTGTCAGCTAGTAGCGTAACGGTACGCGTATTTCACTGTTGATAATACGTCGCGAGTATGGGTACATTCACTGCTGCATTTTTTAAAACGCTATGCTGCTATCTGCTGTAGTTATCGATGTAACGGAACTTTGGACATAATTCCCTTCGCATCTCAACCCAAAATAGTCGCATGTGGAAAAAGGGATAACTTTTGCGACATTTTGTTCTTTTCAGGTGTAATAGGTGGCCAGACTGCAGATGCATCTCGAAACTTTTGTATTATGTATGGGGAGAGCGCATCGTGCCAATATACAACAGAAAAGTATGTTCTACATTGGCTTTCGTGTGGCAGTGGCACTTTATTCTTCATAAAACCTTGTTTGACAACTTTAACTCAGAACATGCATGTAATCAATAAACTGCATGTGCATTGTCAGACTGTTATAGATAACATCAGAGAATTCGTATATATCGTTGATGATTAATTTCTCTCTCATGGTAACTAACGTTTTAACAACACTGAAAGAAACCGTACGAAATCTGTGCACTGTATTATAAGAAATGAAATAAAACTACCCACGATAACCTTACGACGAAAGTCTGTTTCAATAGAACTGAGTATCTGTACACAAGCGTGCCTCTATCGGCACGAATTAGTAAAATACTAATCACTTAGATTTCGATTGGGTCTGTGTTGATTGGTATGCCGTGTCATACTAAAGTGTTATGCTAATGTGGCATTTCATAAATAAAGTTATGTATTCCTAGAAACCCAAAATTTGTTTGTCAGAACTGACTGCAAACTAAGCTTCATAAATCAGTAAATCTCAGAGTTGTTTTTATATATCTTTCGTAAGTGTACTCAAAACTAAGAAAATCATAGACGAACGTTTTCGTGCCTCGCCGATAGTCGAGCACAACAAGGGATCTTACTGCCTTCCGTTATACGTCGTTGTCAGTTCTTCCACAAGATTTGGTATATGTGACCTGTTTCAAGTTGTGTATGGCAGAGAATGTTTTAGAAAATCAATTGTTTACCTTTGCAATAAACGTATTCCAGGCCCTAGCAGCTATGGTCACTTCCCAGCCCACAGTAGGATCACATCGGTTCGTCTTCTTCCTGCTGGTAATGTAACTGAGATTTGGCAACAAGGCAAGGTATATTTGGCAACTCTGTGATCGACGAGTTACTTCCTGGTGTGCACGGAATTAAGCCTCAAAGTTCACTTGATTTTTCCTGTCATTTCCATTGAATAATCTGAGTTATCATTAACTCTTGAGCTCTAACAAAAGATTGTAAATTTACGGTTTTCTGCCCAGGATAGTCGTTGCACGTGAAAATCGCATCTAATATCGTCCTTTAAATAGCGGTTTACGAGTTCTAGTCACTATTTGTCTCGTAAGAGGAGACGTAGACGCATGCCCCTTCTCTAGCTCTGTGGGAACGTGCTAACTTAGGAGAACGCGTCTGTTATGGTTTGCGGTTCCAGTCTCCATGACTGTAACGTTTTTATCCCTTCTGTGAAAGAGCTACAAGCAGTCAGATCGCACATCGATAAGGAAATCGCATGCAAATGCTTTCGGCTCATAGTGCAATAGTGAAAAAACTTACAATGCTGAACAACAGGTAACGCCTATTTCCGCTGCTGACAAACAAATTTTGGGTTTCTAGGAATACATAACTTTATTTATGAAATGCCACATTAGCATAACACTTTAGTATGACATGGCATACCAATCAAACACAGACCCAATCGAAATCTAAGTGATTAGTATTTTACTAATTCGTGCCGATAGAGGCACGCTTGTGTACAGCTACTCAGTTCTATTGAAACAGACTTTCGTCGTAAGGTTATCGTGGGTAGTTTTATTTCATTTCTTATAATACAGTGCACAGATTTCGTACGGTTTCTTTCAGTGTTGTTAAAACGTTAGTTACCATGAGAGAGAAATTAATCATCAACGATATATACGAATTCTCTGATGTTATCTATAACGGTCTACAATGCACATGCAGTTTATTGATTACATGCATGTTCTGAGTTAAAGTTGTCAAACAAGGTTTTATGAAGAATAAAGTGCCACTGCCACACGAAAGCTAATGTAGAACATACTTTTCTGTTGTATATTGGCACGATGCGCTCTCCCCATACATAATACAAAAGTTTCGAGATGCATCTGCAGTCTGGCCACCTATTACACCTGAAAAGAACAAAATGTCGCAAAAGTTATCCCTTTTTCCACATGCGACTATTTTGGGTTGAGATGCGAAGGGAATTATGTCCAAAGTTCCGTTACATCGATAACTACAGCAGATAGCAGCATAGCGTTTTAAAAAATGCAGCAGTGAATGTATCCATACTCGCGACGTATTATCAACAGTGAAATACGCGTACCGTTACGCTACTAGCTGACACATAGCTATATCACCTCCAGAACTCAACAACAATTCCTCCAGAACTTGCGCATTGCACAGTGCTGTGAGATAATGCATATGGCCGGATCTAGACTTCTGAGAGACAGACAGTTACAGCTTTTCTTTGGCACTGCACGACGTTTTTAACAAACAGATAGCGCAATAGAGTAGCTCAAGTCGAAAAGACTATTTCCTGTTTAAATTTCTGCATCCTACACTGTTGGCAGTTCTGTGTAGGTGTCAGTTACGTGATTTTATTTCGGTGATTACAAAATAGAGACGAATGTATGCACTGGGTAGCCGAGGCAGCTAGTTCATGGCGATTCGGTCAACCAAGTAAATGAATGTACTGAACATGCTGCAAACCACTACAGGGAGTCTGTGTGTCAGAATTCTCATCCACTGTGGCGCAACATTGTTATGATAGAAAAATACGTGAGAGGGAAGACAATTTGGTGGTCCCTTGGATTGATGCTAGATTCATATACTTATCGTCTGGGTTCGATTCCAACCTCTGCTGATAATTTTTGATAAGGAGAGACAGATTCTGTTCTCTTCTGGCTACGCCAAGTGAAGAAGGTATAATGGCATTGTGGTCTGACATTCATGTTAACGTGATATTCCTTCTCTACCAAGTAGACGTTAGGTTGAACCACAATAAAGTCCGGAGTCGCGACACGTAGAAACTCTATCAACAGTAACCTTTCTTATACTAGTTATTTATTTCTAGTGACGAAACAAACGTTACGTAGGGTCACAGGACACTTATTCCATCTTTTATTCGAGCTTCTGTTTGCCGATAAAATTGGTTCAGATCTGGGATTGCAACTCAGACCGCCCTTAACGCGGAATTTGATCCCTTCGTGACAATACAGCTCGACTGCAATTTGTTGTTTTGTTCAAAACTGCAGATTCCTCAACATCTCCACATATTGCGCGTGAAAGGGTTCGATGCCTGGCCTGGCACTAAAGCATGAGAACACCTATCTGCTGGTGGGTAATAATTTTGATTTTTAATGTATTTTCATTCGTTGTCAACACTAACGGTATCTGACGTTTTTGAGTCCCAGTGAGATACAGAACTGTTTGCGAAGTCATTGTAAATTCAAGGACGTTATTCCGAGCTGCTGGTGGAGAAAAATTCGGTAGCTGACGTCTCTCTGTGTGCAGTCAACAACGATATGTGTGGGACTCGATTCCCAGTCAGCACTGAACTCTTCGTCTTCTTATTTCTAGTTAAAACATGCTCACATGTCGCTGCTGGTGTAACAAACCCATTTTTAACGTTCGTTTTCTCTAGAATATAACAGCGATAGGTGGCAGGTTGGAGTCCTGGGAAAGTCAAAATTAATGTTTCGTCTCGTCATTTCAGTTAAAACATCTAGCTACTGCCGAGAAAATCCGATATGTCACAATTGATTGTGCATCGATGGCAATCCAATTAGGTTCTGGGTTCGAATCCCTGTCCAACACAAAGCTTTACCTCACGGCGTTTCAAGTAAGTTACTTGTGAAGAAGCAATATTTATCATCTCTCGTAGTTCGTTAACAAGGACAATAGATGTTGGGTGGGAATTCGCGTCCGTTAACAATGTTTACGTTATGTAATTTAAAGTTGATATTTGGTAACTGATACTGTCTAAAATCGAGGTATATCACTCTCTGTATGCCTAGTCAGGAATGACTGTTAGATTCCGTCAGTCACGAAGTCTTTGCTTCGTCTGCATGACCTGGGTTTGAACCCATATGCAGAACGAGACGGTTCGTCGTGTCATTTGAAGTTAATACATATTCGAAACTAGCTGCTCGTGAATAACTTAAATATTTAATGTCATTCTGTGTTAAATAATAAGTACGGTATGTTATTTTGAAGAGGAAATCATGAATACGACGAACTTTCTACGTGAGTTACCTATCTGACGTGATAATGAGAGTGGCAACATTTCATGTATGTCATTAATTGTAACAAATGTGAGCTTACAAGCCTGAAGAAGCGTCTTATCTGTGATGAGATGTTCCCTGATATTTGTAGTACCTTGGTATTACGTAACATCTTGAGTTATTGCGATGCAGAGTAGTGTTTTCTAGTGGTGATTTGTTGGAACCATTTTCAATAGTCAAACGACTCTACCGAGGAGCGATTAGAGGACCTGCTAGACAGCTGCGCTATGTGGGTTGCATTCGAATCAGGCGAAATGTAATTGAGGTCGTTCGGGTACTTTTGAGCGCGACTGTACATGTTGATTAACATCAAGATTAGGCTACAAATCCTATTCACCCGCTGAGTTACTGCTCTGCTTTCAACTAGATTGGCTCTTATTACTGGAGCCTGTCTTCTACACAATTTGGAAACAGCCGTTCCCTCCATTTTTGAAGGTATTCATTTATCGTACTATATTGCGCAACACAGTTAAATGTTCACTTTTTCAAAACCCTGTACTTGTCTCCCATTGCTGTGCATAAATTTGAAATTTGGCTCAAAGATACCTACCACTTTCTTCTGTAATAGTACAAAAGCATGGCGTACTGAGAAGTCATGCTCGGGCTAGGTGACACTCAGGCAGCAATGTCGAAACACGTGGAAGAAAAGGCCAGTGCACAGAAGTTCGTGTCAAGTGTAATTTATGGGTTAATGATGTCACAGTGGAACCAATTTTCACCACCATTATGCTCAGCACCATCGCGGATGTTTCACACAATGGGAAGGTCGTCAACACTTCCCCCCTGAATGTGATCACACACATTTAGAGTGCGACGCGACCGCAGTTTTTGGTCTGCTGCACAGAATGTTACTACTAGGGGTCGTTAAAAGCCATTCGACGAAATTTCAAGACAATGCGAAGCAGCAAAGGCTGTTTATGCTTTTTCGGGCCTGCTGTTCCGTACCCTCCTGCGGATTGCTAACGGAAGAGTGCGACGTTGACATATGCGTGAATATAGCTCGGATATACGCAACCCCTTGATACCCTTGCTATTCAACATGCATACTAGCAGACGAAAGGGCAGCAGCGTAACCTGCCTGCAGGACCTAGGCCTTTCATCATTGGTTGTCTCTGTAGAGGTAGGTACATTCTTAAAGTGCTTAAAAAACGTGGACGGGTGTTGCCGGACTGGAAGCTCTTTGGCATTTTATTCTTGCATCTGTCACTGTCGCATTCTCTTGGATAATGTCACAAGAGGGCACGAAACAGAAGGGCTGAAAAAGCAAAGTACACTTTGCTGCTTCAGAACACGTACGAATTTCATCGAGCGGTTTTGGACGGTCCCTAGTGATTGCACCTTGTACACCAGAGCAAAAATTGCGGTCGCACTGCACTCCTGAGAGATGTGATCACATTCAGTGTGGTTGCTGGCCCATGATGCTCTTAGACAAGTATTGAGTTGTCCGTGGCGGGAGGGGGGGGGGGGTGGGGCGGGGGGGGGGGGGGAGGAATGGGGGGGGGCGGATGTCAACAGTGTCAAAGGTTGTCGTTGCTTATCACATTGCGAACTAAAATTAAAATTTAAAACAGTCTTAATCGCAATCTTGTTAAATTATCTTTTTATTGGAGTGAGTGACCGGTTTCAACTCTATGAAAGAGTCATCTTCAGAATCCAGAGTGGTGGATGGACATTGCTACATGAGTTCCGTCGACCCTCTACCCTCCTGTAACTGCTCAGACTGCGATCAAGACTGTTTTAAATTTTAATTTTAACTACTTTTAAGATCGATGACTATGTTTTCAAAAATTTCAAAAATGTTACATTGCGAACTGTTGTTTTCGATTTCAAAATGTATGGGAACCAACGCCACAAGTCATGAGATGGTTTCATTGATGCCCTTCATACCTTCCCTCTGAGGCCTTTTCGAGTCGATTTTGATCGGTGGCTTGTTTGAGATGTTTTCCTCGCCACCTATAAGAAAACAGCGTGGTTTCAGTTCTGGATGTCGTGGTGCATACTCATAGCGGCGTCGAAAGAAGGGGTAAAATGTGAGAAAGAGAGGATACGACGACCTTTTCATGCGTACAAGTCCGTAGCGGCATTTGGGAGAGTTGTGGTGAAATTTGGTGCCAGTGCGGCATCATTACCCCACCTTACTGCTCTGGTCTTTCTTTATGCATGTGCCTGTGCTGGTAGCTCGCTATTTGAAGCGTCACCGAGGCCAAGGGTGAATATCGTAACGCCAAGCCTTTTCACCATAAGGAGGAAGATTGTAGGCACCTTTGAATCAAATTTCAAACTTATACGTCGGAACAGGAGACAATTATGTGGTTTTGAAAAAGTGATGCTTCAATTGTTTTTCATGAAGTAGTCTGTATTTTTTTCGTCACTATAAATATTTTTTCACGCCAGAGTGTCAGGTATTGTATTACCTGATAAGTTCACACGGATTTTTATTTAAAACATTGCACGCTTCCACCGTCATTTATTGGTCACTATCAAGCAAGCTATTAAAGGACTTCTCTCAGGTATTTAACCAGTGCGATAGCGGATTACAGTTGTGGTAGTCATGTAAAACGCAATGCTTATTCATTTCCAGGCGCAGTACGTGTACGCTACGGTGGAGCAGGGTGAACTGGAAGGCGAACTCCAGCAGACCATTCTGGGGACCACCTACCGCCGATTCATCGCCGTTCCGTTCGCTGAGCCGCCCATCGGGGAGCTGCGGTTCGCGGTGAGTGGCAATATCTGCACTACAACGGAGCGTCAGCTGTAATTAACAGATGCTCTGGGTCTTGTTTCTGGCTTTCCCGGAAGAATATTCGGCAGAATGGCATATCATTTTCCTGCACTTCGTATGGGACATTGGCCTTACATCATGTACCCGACAGAACAAGACAGAGAATTATTAGGTAACTGTGACTTTGAGGAATCGGAACGCCAGACCATACTGTCCGGGAGTGTATTCATTCGCATCACCGAATGTGGAACAGCTGAAATAGGGAATGGAACAGTATACACTGAGATGACAAAAGTCATGAGACTGCGGTATGCACGTACACAAACTATAAAAGGTCAGCTGTCATTTGTACTCAGGTGATTCGTGCAAAAAGGTTTCTGTCGTGATTACGGCCGCATGATGGGAATTAACAAACGTTGAACGCGGAATGGTAGCTGTAGCTAAATGCATGGGACATTTCATCTTGGAAATCGTTAGGTAATTCAATTTTCCGAGACGCACAGTGTCTAAAGTGTGCCGAGAATACCAAATTTCAGGTATTAGCTCTCACCATGGACAACGTAGTGGCCGACGGCCTCCACTCACAGACCGAGGGAGAAAAGCGGTATTTGAGTAGAGTTGTCACTGCTAACAGACAAGCAACACTGTTGAAATGTCGCAGTAATCAATGTGGGACGTGCGAAGAACGTATTCGTTAGCACAGTGGGGCAAAATTTAACGTTAATGGGCTAAGGCAGCCGTCGACCTGTCTGAGGGCCTTTGCTAACAGACGACATCGCCCCTTTCTGGGCTCGTGACAATACGGATTGGACTCTAGACGAGAAGAAAACCATGGCTTGTCAGATGAGTTCCAATTTCCGTCGGTAAGAGCTGCAGGCCCCACGAAGCCCTGTACCCAAGTATCAAGAAGGCACGGTGCAAGCTGGGGGTGGTTCCATGATGGTGTGGGATATGTTTACGTGGAATGAGCTTGGTGCTCTTGTCCAACTGAACCGATCATTGACTCTAAGTGGTTAGGTTATATTCGGCTACTTGGAGATTATTTGCTACCATTCATGGACTTAATGTTCCCAAACAACGATGGAATTTTTATGGATGACAATGCGGCATGTCACAGGCCCACAATTGTTCGCAACTAGTATGAAGAACATGTGGAAAATTTGGGCGATTGGTTTGCTCATCCAGATAGCCCACTGTGAATCCCATTGAAGTTTTAAGGGATATAATCGAGAGGTCAGTTCGTGCGCAACATCCTGCACCGGCAACACTTTCATAATTATGGACACCTATAGAGGCAGCATGACTCGATATTCCTGCAGGGGATTTCTAGGGACTTGTTGAGTCCACGGTATGTTGAATTGCTGCACTAAGCCGGGGAAAAGAAGGTCCGACCCGACACCAGTAGGTATGCAGTGACTTTCTTCACCTCACTGTAGCACATTGCATGAGTTTTATCGCTGTGGCGCAAGCTAAACAAAATAGCTAAATAATTGTCCGCGTGGGATTCGGAAATAAACCTGCAGAAAAAGAGAACTACGGACTCAGAAAAAGAAATTAATTATAGCAAAAGTAGGCATAAAATGTTATGTAATACAAAGTGACAGAGAGAGTAAGTGAAGTATATTCCCATTACTAGCGACACACTCAACCAACAATTTTTGTTCATCGGAAGATATATTTTAGGAAATTATAATAAGCAGGTTTTTACCATACTTAATAGCTATAACTGACAAAGATGAAACTGTACAATAACGGTCCAATATAGCTGAGCCCTCAAACAAGTAGTCCGCGGGAACATTCTACATATGTGGTTACGAGTTCCACTAATTTCAGTATGAAGTTAATACAAATGTATTTGTAATGTAAACTTTACGATTAAGTCCCCATGTAATTAGGCTATAATTTTATCTTGGTTTCCTCTACTGCTTGCTCACTACACAAACTGAGTAGCATTGAGGATAGTCAAGAGCTGTGTCTCTCCCTCGTCAACCACCGCCTCCCTTCCATGTCCTACGTACGACTCTTGTAAATGTTGTCTGGTTTCTGTACAAGTTCTATGAGGGCAAGTCAGTAAGTGAGGACAGGTTATGTTTCTGCTCCACGGGTTGACAGCAAAGTCTCAGCAATTACTTATCTTCTCCTACTGTCGTTCTCGTGCATCAGGTGTTCAAATGGCTCTGAGCACTATGGGACTCAACTGCTGTGGTCATAAGTCCCCTAGAACTTAGAACTACTTAAACCTAACTAACCTAAGGAAATCACACACATCCATGCCCGAGGCAGGATTCGAACCTGCGACCGTAGCGGTCGTGCGGTTCCAGACTGTAGCGCCTTTAACCGCTCGGCCACTCCGACCGGCTTGCATCAGGTGTATCGGTACAGCGAGTATCTTCATTTATAAAGATTTCAGGGTATTTCGTTATGTGCGACAGTTGTTCGTGTTCTGTAATCTGAAAGGATTAAAGCTGTGGACATTATACACAGAATGAATACGAAGGCTAATGAGAGCTGTGCTAGCGGACAAAAAACTTACCAGTGGACAAATCACTTTAAAATTAGAGGTGTATCCGCTGCGAAGAGAGTCCTGCTGTACCTCCACTTAGAAAACGGACGGTAACTTCGAGACAGCTGAGCAAATGGTTGTCGTGCCAGAACTGCTGACATAGCGCATGAGCTGATAGTTTGCCATACTTCATCACATGCAGTTTTCCGTGAATTTCGTAAGAATAGTAAAGTTTGTACTCGCTGGGTACCACATCAACTGACATACAAGCACAAACAGAAACCTATGGAAATGTTGGAATCATATTTAAAGGGATTTGAAAAACATGGATGACATTCTCAGTCGCGTAATAGGCGTCGTTAGTCATGGGTATGTTAAGCAGATTATAGATTAAGCGACAGAGTATGTAACGAAAACCTCCATCTCCGCTTTCAGAAGGAAATTTCAAAAGTCAAGCTTCTCTATGAAAGTTGATGATGACCGTGGTTCGGGATATTAAAGATCCGCGGCTGGTTCATTACTTACTTAAAGGTTAAACGGTGGTTAGTGACAGGTACTGAGAGCTAGTATTAGATCTGAAACCCAAAATCAAAACGGAGAGGTGTGGGAAACTTTCAAGAGGTGTGATTTTGCTTCAGAATAAGATCCGCCATCATTCAGTTGAAAGAACAATCGATTCTGTTCAAAATCTTCGACCTGGAATACAGACCTGATCTAGCTTCAAGTGATTTTTACAATGTGGGGCAGATGAATGTGCACCTGTAGGAGGAGTCCAAGTGTTCTTCAGAAGACGGTGTTGGAAACTTGACTAGAGATGGACCAAGTGAAAAGAGGTTGGCGGAGACTATGTAGAGAAATGAAATTACTTGCAATGTGTTTCTGCAATAAAAAATTCATTTTAAAGAATGCCTTTACTTGTTTATTTGCTCTCATGGTTGGCCTTATAGAGAGGAAAACAATGTCAGTCTTTGTGAGTTCATGTACGTGCGTTAGTCATAAAGATTTGCACTGTGGAGTCACAATGTGACCACCGCCTATGTTAGAAGTGAACATGCAATGACCACTCACAGGCCGCAAAGTGGCAGTTCTAGCAGTGGAGCGTATTTAAAGTGCGTCAAGGGGACGCGCGAAACAGTGCAGTCGTTGTCATGATGTGGAAACCGAGCGATTTATTTGACGTTGAAATGGGCAGGAATATTGATTTTTGGGCAAATTGCAACTGTTGAGCAACTAACCGTCCAGATGAACCAACCACTCCTCAACGCGCGTCTAGAGAACGTTGCTGCCTATGGGCCTCCGCAGCAGACACCTGTTACATGCACCCATGCTGACTACTGTTCATCAGCGACAAATGCTGGAAATTGCACACCAGTACCGCATCTGGATGTCCACGGTGTGGCAACAGGTGGCTTTTTCAGATGAACCACTTTTTATGATCCATCCTTGGCATGTATTGCACGAAACGTCTGTAAGAAAACACCCTGTATGCTTTATGGGCTGAGGAATATGTTAGTGGCGTTCCCTGGGTGATCTAGTCATTCTGGAGACATAGTGTATCGACACAAGTGTGTATCTACCTGGGAGCCATGTCCCCCCCCCCCTCCCGTCCCCCATATGGCATCTACCAGCGAGAAGTGCATCGCATCACACTGCGCACAGTATACATGTACAGTTCGAAGAGCACCAGGATGAGTTTAGCGTACTCCTCTGGTCACCAAACTCTCTGGATTTAAACCCAGTCGAGAATCCGTGGGACCATCTTGATCCAGCTGTTCGCGACATTGATCCTCCAACTGGCCACAGCACTGTTGTCGACTTGGCTCGACATCCCTGTCAGTACTTTTCCAGAACTTCATTGACTCTCTTCATGCACGTCTTGCAACGGTCTGTCATTCCCGCCAGAGGTTCGAGTTCTCCCTCGGGCATGGGTGTGTGTGTTGTGATTAACATAAGTTAGTTTAAGTAGTGTGTAAGTCTAGGGAACGATGACCTAAGCATTTTGGTCCCTTAGGAATTCACACACAGCGGTCTGTGCTGCAACAGGTGATTTTTCGGGTTTTTGACAGGTTGTTATATTAGTGTGACTGGACTGTGCTATTATAAGCTCGAAGAAATCAAGCTCTGGCCATTAAACCTAGTGATATACGAGGGTAGCTCCAAAAGAAATGCACACTATTTTTTTTTTAAATCAATTTTTTGTTCTACATGTGCGAAAGTTCTACAGTGTGTAGATACATCCTTTAGGAACAGTATTTTCATTTCTCCACATAATTTCCATCCCTCTCCACTGCCTTACGCCATCTTGGAACCAGCGCCTGTATACCCGCAAGGTAAAAGTCTGGACCAACCTATCGGAGCCACTGTTTGGCAGCGTGCACTAGGTAGTCATCATCTTCAAACCTTGTTCCACGAAGAGAGTCTTCCAGTTTCCCAAAGAGATGATAACCACATGGAGCCAGGTCAGGACCGTAAGGCGGGTGTTTCAGGGTTGTCCATCCGAGTTTTGTGATCGTTTACATGGTTTTTTGACTGACATGTGGCCGTGCATTGTCATGCAACAGCAAAACATCGTGCTTTTGACGATGTGGTCGAACACGACTCAGTCGAGCTAGAAAGTTTCTTCAGTGTCGTCACATGTGCATCAGAATTTATGGTGGTTCCACTTGGCATGATGTCCACAAGCAAGAGTCTTTCGGAATCGAAAAACATAGTAGCCATAACTTTTCCAGCAGAAGGTGTGGTTTTTAATTTTTTTTTTCTGGGGTGAAGTTACGTGATGCCACTCCATTGATTGCCTCTTCGTCTCTGGTGAAAAATGATGGAGCCATGTTTCATCACCTGTCAGAATTCTTCCAAGACATTCATCTCCACCATTCTCGTACTGTTCCAAAAGCTCGCTGCATACCGTTTTTCTTGTTTCTTTGTGAGCCACTGTCAACATCCTGGGAACCCACCTGGGAACCCACCTGGCACAGACCTTTTTTAACGCCAACACTTTCAGTATTCTGCAAACACTTCCTTCCCCTATCCCAAAGTAGCGTGACAATTCGTTCACTGTGATGTGTCTGTCAGCAGTCACCAATTCGTTAACTCTCTGTACATTGTCTGGAATGTGTGCAGTACGAGATGTGCCGCTGCGAGGACAATCCTCAATATTGCCGTGCCCGCTTTCATCACGTAACCTGCTTGCCCACAGACTAACTGTACTGCGATCGACAGCAGCATCTCCATACACCTTTTTTTAACCTTTTGTGGATGTTTCCACCGTCTCGTTTTCACAGCACAGGAATTCTATGACAGCACATTGCTTCTGACGAACGTCAAGTGTAGCAGCCACCTTGAAGATATGCTGTGACAGCGCCACTCACGGGAACAGGTTGAACTAAGTTTGAAAACAAGCGGCAAGGATGTATCTACACACTGTAAAACTTTCACATATGCAGAATGGAAACTGTATTTTACAAAAATAGTGTGCATTTCTCTTGGAGTGACCCTCGTACTACAAAATATTTTCTTGCGATGCATCCTCAAACTTATTTGCTTGGATTGTTAAAACAAGGTCGTCTCCGCATATTAAGCTTTTGCTTATCTTAGGCCATGGTTGGTCGCTGGTGTATACATTATGGAATACAAGAAAGGAAGGACGATTAAGGTTTAACGTCCCGGCGACACTGAAGGCATCAAAGACGAAGCAGAAGCTCGTTGTGTTGCAAGGATGGGGAAGGAAATAGGCCGTACCCTTGCAAATGAATCATCCCAGAATTTGCCTACTGCGATTTAGGGAAATCATACAAACTTAAATCTGATGGCTGAATGCGGCTGCCGGATGCGGATTCGACCCGTCGTCCTCTTGAATGCGAGTTCAATGAGTTAACCACTGCGCCATCTCGCTCGGTACAGGACACAAAAATGTTCCTTGGTTCCTCCAACGATTTCGTATTCTTTGAAACTCAACGAAGGACCTTTTATTGTGCAATAAAGTGTCAGTTATATTTGTGAAGCCATAATAATTTCATAATGTAGGTCCTCTGGAGCATTATACAATACTGAATTACATCATAGACTGAAGATAGCGTAATAAAAAGAGCTCCGATGGTGTCACCTGTTTGAAGTCCGTCCTCTATGGAATGGGCTAAATTGTGCTGTGCAATTCGTTCTAGATGTGAAACCCACCTGTCCCGTCTTAATGGATTACGAAACACAGACAGTTCAAAAGAAACCCTTCAGATACCTTATACAGAAGACGGCAAATATGATATTGATGCATAAGTTCGTAGCGTTTTTGTTTTGCATGTTGATATTCCGGTTACTAAGAGTTTATTTATCGCTTGTCATTTTAATATGTAGTACATTGCTGCTATTTGAGTTTATATATGTCATTTTGTCATTTGGAGATAGTGAGTGGAGCTCTGGACGCTAGAAAATGGAGTGACAAGTGGAGAAATCGGAACATTTGCGACATATTCTTCTGTTTGAGTTCAATAAAGGGGTGCGAGAAGCGGAAGCAGCCAGAAACACTTGCGCCATGTATAGGAATACTGCCATTGGACAGAGGATGGCAAGAAAATGGTTTCTCGTCTTAAGGAGGATCGTTTTGACACTAGTGACTCGGTGTTTGATGAAGATCGTTTAAACGTATTTATCCACAATGTTGCACGTTATTGTACTCGAGAACTGGAAAATGTGACGAACTGTGACCATTTCACCATTGTGCGACGTTTGCATGCAATGGCGAAGGTTAGAAAATCGAGTGTGTGGGTACCGTAAGCTCTAAGCCAAAATCACATAAATCAGTGGGTGGCTATATGTGCATCTCTGCTTGCTAGTCATTAGCTGGCTCGTGAAAAACACCGAACATTCCTATCCTGTAAATGGTCTCATGAAGCTGATGTAAGTATAAGAAAGTAATTGGCAGAGCCCAAATAAAAGAGCAACTTCCCATACAAAGGCCTGCCCGTATACACAAAAGATATCGTTATGCATCCGGTGGAACAGCGACTGTGTTATGTACGACGAATTGCTTCCCCGAGGTGTAACCAGCACTGCTGACATTTATCGTCAGCAACTGAGCCGTCTTCAGGCGGAATCCAAGAACAACGATCAGGAATACTGAGTGAAGTGAAGCTACTCAGGATAACGACCGCCCGCATTCTGGTAGAGTGAAAAAAAAAGATACAAAGGAGTTGTGTTGGGATGTCATTGAGCACACACCTCATTCACTTAATTTTGTGACCTCAGATTTTAACCTTTTCTGCTGTCTATAGAACAACTTTCACGGAACATCCTTTCCGGATGAAAATGCGCTTCGAATATGGCTAAGCGAGTTCTTCGCCTCAAAATCACGTGGTTTCTACAATCGCGAATCGAAAAGTAACACCAGCATTGACAAGCTGTTGTAAATAGTGAAGGAAACTACAGAATAATACACTACTGGCCATTAAAATTGCTACACCACGAAGATGACGTGCTACAGACTCTAAATTTAATCGACAGAAAGAAGCTGCTATGATGTGCAAATGATTAGCTTTTCAGAGCATTCACACAAGGCTGGCGCCGGTGGCGACACCTACAACGTGCTGACATCTCACACCGAAACAGCAGTTGACCGGTGTTGCCTGGTGAAACGTTGTTGGGACGCCTCGTGTAAGGAGGAGAAATGCGTACCATCACGTTTCCGACTTTGATAAAGGTCGGATTGTAGCCTATCGCAATTGCGGTTTATCGTATCGGGACATTGCTGCTCGCGTTGGTAGAGTTCCAATGACTGTTGGCAGAATATGGAATCGGTGGGTTCAGGAGGGTAATACGGAACGCCGTGCTGGATCCCAACGGCCTCGTATTACTAGCAGTCGAGATGACAGGCATCTTATCCGCATGGCTGTAACGGATCGTGCAGCCACATCTTGATCCCTGAGTCAACAGATGGGGACGTTTGCAAGACAACAACCATCTGCACGAACAGTTCGACGACGTTTACAGCAGCATGGACTATCAGCTCGGAGACCATGGCTGCGGTTACCCTTGACGCTGCATCACAGACAGGAGCGCCTGCGATGGTGTACTCAACGACGAACCTTGGTGCACGAATGGCAAAACGTCATTTTTTCGGATGAATCCATGTTCTGTTTACAGCAGCGTGATGGTCGCATCCGTGTTTGGCGACATCGCGGTGAACGCACATTGGAAGCGTGTATTCGTCATCGCCATACTGGCGTATCACCCGGCGTGTTGGTATGGGGTGTAATTGGTTACACGTCTCGGTCACCTCATGTTCGCATTGGCGGCTCTTTGAACAGTAGACGTTACATTTCAGATGTGTTACGACCCGTGGCTCTACCCTTCATTCGATCCCTGCGAAACTCTACATTTCAACAGAATAATACACGATTGCATGTTGCAGTTTCTGTACGGGCCTTTCTGGATACAGAAAATGTTCGACTGCTGCCCTGGCCAGCACATTCTCCTGATCTCTCACCAATTGAAGACGTCTGGTCAATGGTGGCCGAACAACTGGCTCGTCACAATACGCCAGTCACTACTCTTGATGAACTGTGGTATCGTGCTGAAGATGCATGGGCAGTTGTACCTGTACACGCCATCCAAGCTCCGTTTGACTCAATGCCCAGGAGTATCAAGGCCGTTATTACAGCCAGAGGTGGTTGTTCTGGGTACTGATTTCTTAGGATCTATGCACCCAAATTGCGTGAAAATGTAATCACATGTCAGTTCTAGTATTACATATTTGTCCATGAATACCCGTTTACCATCTGTATTTCTTCTTGGTGTAGCAATTTTAATGGCCAGTAGAGTATTGACGACTAAAGTCTCTGTTATCTATATCCGTTGTGTTTATTGAAAATATGCAAAAACGCTACGAACTTATGCACACTTCGGTTTACTCCATATTTTTTTGAGATGGCAATTTAAACCTTACGAATATTCCTCACATTTCGAATAATCCAACGATCGCAGCATCTTTCCCTGAGATTCAGAGAGAGTGTGACTGACGAGGCGTCTCTGGTGCAGAGGTCTCGACCGCCAGCCAGCTGGGAAGGCGTCCGCAGGGTGCAGCGCGACCTCCCGGTGTGCCCGCAGGTGGGCGCCGGCTCCGAGGACTGCCTCTACCTGAATGTGTTCGTGCCCCACGAGGCGGCCGCCAACGCTAGCGAGCAGCTGCCCGTGCTCGTCTGGATCCCAGGAGGCGGCTTCGAAGCAGGCAGCGGCACTCAGTTCGACTATGGCCCGGACTTCTTCTTAGAGCACGGAATCATCGTGGTCACCATCAACTACCGGCTCGGCGCGTTCGGTGAGTCACTTCTGCAAACTTTCCTTTGCGTCCACGTCGGCTGAGCTGTTGTCGAAAGGAGGCGACTAGTGTGGCGATGCATAGTACAGAGGGGCAGTGTACCACGTGACACACCCGCAACTAGCTTCGTTCTGCCGCATCTGTCTGTAGCGTGCGGCTCAGGATGCACGTAGAAAATGTTGCGTTTATTTTCGTACGAGGTACCAAATAGCTGCTGCTGAGATGAGAAACACCGATAGTGCTCAGAGCCATTTGAACCATTTGAAAGAAACGTAGACGAATGTGCGTAAGAGAAATTTTGATCCGACCACTTCTCTCCGTTTTTCGTTTGTTTTTTTTGCACGTAATTAGAACCGCATATCGTACGATGTTACTCTATTGAGTATTTTATCTCCTCACACAATATAAATTGCATTTTATGTGTAATACTACTTGGTTGACTGAGTAACTTCTGCGCTTTTATGTAACCAAAGCAATTACTTTTGATGCAAGTACAGTTTACATGGGCATACATAAAAATATGTATGTAATTATTGTCGTTGTGTTGTACTCAGTAGAATATTCTTTTTGATCAAAGGTTAGACTTCCTTGTTACTATCGATAAGCGCGAAGGTTGTGTATGCCTAACAGAAACCTGTTTTATATAAGCTCGATGAAGCGCTGAAGTGTTTGATATACAGGGTGTAAATTTTAAGTTGACAAACCAGAATAACTCGAAAAATAAGCTTCACGCGAAAAAATGTGTAGAATCCAATGTTGATCATTTTCGAGGGGGACATCTGCTGGTGCTAAAATTAGCGCGCCACCCCAGCCCCCTAGGAGTGGGGCGGAAGGCAATTTTAAAATTTCAAACAGGAACCCCCATTTTTTATTGCAGAACCAGATACTACAAAATAAATTACGTACATTTTGTCTTGAAAGATTTGTTTTGATTCTTGGTAGCTGGTTCTGTAATTCAAGAAAATCCATGTTCTCATTTTTGTGTGGAAAATGGTTACGGATAAATAAAAAATACTTATTTACTTCGTAAATTTTGATTCGCTAAAACTAAAACTCTCCATCTCTCCCCTAGGGTGGGGTTTGAGAGAGAGGAATTAGAGTTTTACAAATGTTGACCCAGTCCGAATCTGCGGAAAAATTCAAATTCGGGTCAACATTTGCAAAAATCTAATTCCTCTCTCTCAAACCCCACCCTATAGGGAGACAGGGAGAGTATTAGTTTTAGCGAATCAAAATTTACGAAGTAAATAAGTATTTTTTATTTATCCGTAACCATTTTCCACACAAAAATGAGAACATGGATTTTCTTGAATTACAGAACCAGCTACCAAGAATCAAAACAAATCTTTAAGGCAAAATGTACGTAATTTATTTTGTAGTATCTGATTCTGCAATAAAAAATGGGGGTTCCCGTTTGAAATTTTAAAGTTGCCTCCTGCCCCACTCCCAGGGGGCTGAGGTGGCGGGCTAACCAGTAGAGGGGAGTGATGACCTCAGAAGTTAAGTCCCATAGTGCTCAGAGCCATAAACAGTAGATGTCCGCCTCGAAAATAATCAACTTTGGATTCTACACATTTTTTCGTGTGCTGCTTATTTTTCAGGTTATTCTGTTACACCCTGAATGTATATTTTGCCTTTTTTTATTTTATTAATTTTACTCCTTTTTTTTTTAGGAAATTGCGTTTTCTACCGCTATATGACAATAACTGTCAGGAGGATAACATTGCAGGAGAAAAATATTCTTTAGGTTATGCAGCCCTGCATATATCCTCACTCGCCGCTCTCGGTTTTTAGGGGAACGTAGTAAGAGACAGATAGCATTCGCAAACGGAGCGATCGAAATGAAGTAGCGCATAATAGGTATGCAACATTACTATTGGCAGGTGCTGCGGTTACGATCTTAACTGACCAAAGCTACTAGGAAAACTACCATATTCTACGCTTACTTACGACACTCTATGGTAGTTTCACATCTCTACTAAGGACGCAACGACGAATGAAGTACAAGAGCGATGCATCCCACCAAATAGTGTCTTTCCAGTAGTTACAGACACAGCCAAAAACTAATGGAACAAGACATGGGAGACCGAAGATCTGCATTAGGGCATCAGGTACAAACAAGTCCATCCTCATCAACTGAAGGCCCAGTGGTATGTTAAATAGCGAGCATCTAGCATAGGTAATGAGACACAGTTTGGGAGGATCACTGCCAGGTTGAAGCTCGACCACAGCTGGTACTGACACCACCTTTCTAGACTACTCGTACCATCACCATTTTGCAACTGTGCGGAGCTGCAGGAAATTACATTTTCTTCAGCTGCCCTCGCTACAGAACGGAATCCGAATGGTAGGTTATGGATCCATCACGCGCTTCCTTCTCATACGCTAATACTATTTTTTCCTAACAATTTAGACTTTTATAAATTAGTAATAGGCATTTCAGTTGAAGAGGAATGAATTGACATCTCCAAAAGCGGCAATCACAGAAATCGAAAAGAAAAGCGTGGGTACAAAGAAGCTAACTGCGAAGAAACTATGGGTAACAGAAGAAAAATTTCAGTTAATTGATGAGAGAAGGAAGCAAAAAAATGTTCAGGAAAATTCAGGAATACAGAAATAAAAGTCGCTTAGGAATAAAATAAATAGAAAGTGCAAGGAAGCTAAGACGAAATGGCTGCATGAAAAATGGGAATAAATCGAAAAACAAATGATTATCGGAAGGACTGACTAATCATACAGAAAAGTCGAAATAACCTTCAGTGTACGTGAAAGCAAGGGTGGTAACTTTAAGAGTACAATGCGAATTCAACTGTAAACTGCTGAGGAGAGAGCGGATAGGTGAAAAGAGTGCGCTGAAGGCCTGTATGAGGGGGAAGACTTGTTTGATGACGTGACGGAAGAAGATATAATAGGCTATCCAGTAATAGAATCATAATTTAAAAGATCTTATGAAGACTTAAGGTCGAATAAGACAGAAGGGTAGACAAGATTCCATCAGAATTTCTAAAATCAATGCTGGGAGTGGCAACAATTATCGACATAGGTGTGTGGAATGTATGAATCTGGCGGTATACCATTTGACTTACGGAAAAACATCTTCCACACAATTTCAATGGTTTCAAGGGCCGACAAGTGCGAGAAATATCGCACAATCAGGTTAGCAGCTCACGCATCCAAGTTGCTGGCAAGAATGATGTACAGAAGCATGGAAAAGAAAACTGAAGATGTGTTAGATAACGGTCGGTTTGGCTTTGGGAAAGGTAACGGCAGCAGAGAGGCAATTCTGAGTGTGGGGCTGATAACGGAAGAATGTCTAAATAAAAATCAAGACACGTTCATAGGATTTGTCGACCTTGAAAAAGAGGAATCAAATCGCGCAAGTTGTTCGAAATTCTGCGAAAAACTGGAGTAAGCAATAGGGGGAGACGGAAATATACAATAACTACGTGAGCCAAGAGTGAACAATGAGAGCGGAAGACCAAACACGAAGTGCTCGGATTAAAAAGGCTGTATACTATTTTTACAGTAAAGGAGTAATGACGGAAATAAAAGAATGTTCAAGAGTGGTATTAAACTACAGGGTGAAAGAATATCAGTGGTAAGATTCCCTTACGACAATTGTCAGTGGAAATGAAGAAGACTTACAGGATCTGCTGAATGGAATTAACAGTCTAATGAGCGCAGAATATGGACTGAGGTTAAATCGAAGGAAGACGAAAGTAATGAGAAGTAGCAGAAATGAGAACAGCGAGAAATTTACAATCAGGATTGGTGATCACGAAGTAGATCAAATTAACGAAATCTGCTACCTGGGCATCAAAATAACCCATGACGGACGGAGCATGGAGGACATAAAAAAGGAAACTAGCATTGGTAAAGAGGGCATTCTTGGCCAATAGAAGTCTACGGACGTCAAATACAGGCATTAATCTGAGGAAGAGATTTCTGAGAATGCGCGTATGGAGCACAGCATTGCATGCTAGTGAAACATGGACTGTGGGAAAACCGGAACAGAAGAGAATCGAAGCATTTGAGGTGTGAACCTACAGAAAAATGTTGAAAATTAGGTGGACTGATAAGGAATGAGGAGGTCCTCTGGAGAATCGGTGGGGAAAGGAATGTGTGGAAAACAGTGACAAGAGGAAGGGACAGGATCGTAGAACAAAAAAAAAATAAATGGTTCAAATGGCTCTGAGCACTATGGAACTTAACAGCTGTGGTCATCAGTCCCCTAGAACTTAGAACTACTTAAACCTAACTAACCTAAGGACATCACACACATCCATGCCCGAGGCAGGATTCGAACCTGCGACCGTAGCAGTCGCGCAGTTCCGAACTGAGCGCCTAGAACCGCTCGGCCACCACGGCCGGCGATAAAATTTGTTAAGACATCAGGGAGTAACTTCCGTGGTATTAGAGGGTAGAAACTGTAGAGGAAAACAGAGATTGGAATACATCCAGCAAGTAATTGAGGGCATAGGTTGCAAGTGCTTCACTGAGGTGAAAAAGTTGGCACAGGAGAGAAATTCCTGGTGGGCCGCGTCAAACCAGTTAGAAGACTGATGACTCAAAAAATAAAGAAGTACCAATGGATCTGGTTTTAAAAGTGTAAATTGAACTGTAGCTGTTAAGTGTGGGCACGAGTCGTGTATAAGCGTGTGGTGTGCTGGTGTTTTTGTGTGTTTGAAATCTGACTGTTATCGTAAGGGGCCGAAGTATTTCTGCCTGTATTATTATGCTTGAACTGTCCATGACACTGTATTTTCGGTTTCTATACCATTCACCAAGGACCTGCAGCTTTTTATCTTTTAAGACACTGTGTGTTTGGACTATCTGTTTGCATGCAACCGAAGTCCAATAAATAAGTAAAAAGAAACTTAACCAGATCACATCTTCTTAATTTCCTACCTTTTTACAAACTCTTTACAGGTAATGTACACCTCATAACCAATAAATTATGTCAGAGCTCACTTTTATCATTGGAAAAATCTTACTGTTTCAAATCTTGTTCTGGGATCTCTATCTTAACATTATATAAGCAGTCTAAAACCTTCCACGTTTCCTGGCCTCTTCCACGTATATAGCCATCTTTCATGATTCTTTAACCAAGTGACAGCGATGATTACATTACCCTCTGTTCAAAGCTCCTTCCTGTGCTGCCACGAGGGATAGCCGCGCGGTCTAGGTGTCTTGCCACAATTCGCGCGGTTCCCCCCCATCAGAGGTTCGACTCCTCCCGTGGGCATGGGTGTGTGTGTTGTCCTTATCGTAAGTTAGATTAAGTAGTGTGTAAACCTACTAGGGACCGATGACCTGAACAGTTTGGTTCCATAGGAACCTATCACCACCAGCCTCCTGCGCTTCCTGTTCCATTTCTTTGCCATCAATCCACTACTATTTCTCCAGTCTACTACTTTTCCTTCTCTTCCTCTTGCTACTATTAAATTCTAGTCCCAATTAAATTTTATTCTCCCTTAATAAGATGAGGGCAACGGCCTTGCCGCAGTGGATACACCAGTTCCCGTCAGATCACCGAAGTTAAGCGCTGTCGGGCGTGGCCGACACTTGAATGGGTGACCATCCGGGCCACCATGCGTTGTTGCCTTTTTTTGGGGTGCATTCAGCCTCGTGATGCCAATTGAGGAGCTACTCGACCGAATAGCAGCGGCCGTGGTCTAAGAAAATCATCGTAACGGCCGGGAGAGCGGTGTGCTGACCACAGGCCCCTCCTATCCGCATCCTCATCTGAGGATGACGCGGCGGTCGGATGGTCCCGATGGGCCACTTGTAGCCTGATGACGGAGTCCTTTAATAATATGAGTAATTTCTTTAATAACATCACACATTTTTCAATCTTTTCTATGGGACTAACACTGGATGAGTTAGTGAGTCAGTCGAATTGCAGTAGTGTTCCTGAGTGTTCCATAAATTGTAAGCATAAGCGCGAAACCTACTTAACACGGTTGTCGTCATACCGGAAGATGGAGAGCCCCGAGCATTCTCATAATGAAGACGCAGAAAAAAGGGCAGCACTTGGTCATCGAAAAAGTTGCAATAAACATTCTGATTATAGAATTTCATGGTAAGCTGAATGAGTAAACTCAAGCCATGGTCAGCAAAAACACTCCCAAAAAACTGGCTGGCTTGAACTACATTTTCTACACACTCTGGTAAAATGTCTCATCAGTCTGTCGGTGCACTCGACGCCCCACAACATTTGAAAAGGAGCAAAGTCGCTACTTGTTAAAAAAAAATTAAATTAAATTAAACCTAACCAACCTAAGGACATCACACACATCCATACCTGAGGCAGGATTCGAACCTGCGACTGTAGCGGTCACGCGGTTCCAGACTGAAGTGCCTAGGACCGCTCGACCACACTGGCTGGCCGCCACTTCTTAGCCCACATTACATGCCTCCACTCAGCTGATTTTGAGTTTCTCCATTGTTGAGTACTGGAGTTTTTCGAGGTATTTCAGTCCAGATGTGTACTGCATGCAGATTCCTTCACGATGTCCACCTGTAAACTTCAGTACCTGAGCTTCCTTCAATTTTGAGGGCATAAAAGATTACCAGCCAGTTTACATTATCTAAAGCTTTCTGCATGTTAATGAAAGTGGATAGCATTTCTTCACTTATATGTAATGTCTTATCGGTGATTACTCAAGGACATAGAATAAATGTTTTTCCTCTGTTTCTCCTGTACCCAGTATGAACAGGTGGTGTGACACTTTAAATTCGATAATTACGTTTGTTTCAAAGAGTCAGAAATAAGGAGAGAAACAATAAGGAAAATTTGTAACTAATGAGGACTCGCCCCTTTCTTCTTTACACATTAGACTGCAATTTGTGTTAAACCAGTAATAAGTAATCTTTTTATGTAGGAATCGATCTACTTGCTAATGAAATGTAAATACTCTGAAACTGTAACCCAGTATTGGACAGTCCACTTCGAAACAAGAACAAGCTGAAAAACTTTATTTACTGTGTGGTCTTGAGAACGTCCAAACACGATAGCGCTACTGTGCCACATCTCCAAGTCGACTGACCTTACTACTGTGATTCCATACAGTCAACTGACACATGTGCACCACTGTACTGTCATCACCGCTTTGTGCCAGTTCTGACAAAAGTAATGAGACCGACAACACTGCGAGCGATATGGGAACGCTGTGTTGTTCTACTTGTGTAGACTGGTGTGTTCGCTCCTTCCAGATGCTCACTCGGAATTTCAACTCCATGCAGCCATCACGTGATTTTTCAGAGCACCATCAGTCAAGTTGTGTTATTGTTGTATGTACGAAAATGGAACAGCAGAATTTAGAGCAACATTATGCAATCAAATTTTCTGTTAAACTAGGGAAATTCGCGAGTGCGACCTTTGAAAAGTTGAATAAGGCTTATGGGAACATTCTTCATCAAGACCAAAAGTTTTTCTCTGTCACAAATAATTTTTGGAAGGCAGAGAATACGTTGAAAATGAAACTCGTTTAGGGAGACCTTCAATTTCAAAAACAGACGAACATGTGCGTGCTCTTGTGAGATTGGACAAACATTTATCGATAAGGATTACAGGACAGCCGACCTTTGCGGCCGAGCGGTTCTAGGTGCTTCAGTCCGGAACTGCACTGCTGCTATGGTCGCAGGTTCGAATCCTGCCTTGGGCATTGATGTGTCTGATGTCCTTAGGTTAGTTAGGTTTAAGTAATTCTAAGTCTAGGGGCTGATGACCTCAGATGTTAAGTCCCATAGTGCTTAGATCCATTTGATTATAGGAGACCTGTTAAGCTTAAATACCTTCATTGTATATCAGATTTTGACTGAAGATTTGCAGATGCAAAAGGTTTGTGCCAAAATGGTGCCAAAGAACCTAAGAATTGAGCAGAACCACAATTGAAGAAACGTGTGTGATCTTCTTGAGAGGATTGCCAATGGCCACGAATGGTTCAGTTGTGTGTTCCCAGGTGATTTATCCTGGATCACTGAGTATCATCCTGAGACAAAGTGGTAAAGTGAGGAGTAGTGGCATTTTGAGACATCTCCTCGACAGCAAAAAGCTCGAATGAGCTGAAAAAAGACCAAAACAATGCTGATATTGTCTGGTGCGCTAAAGTATCCCTTTCGTCTATGTCTGTATTACTGATGTTCTGAGACGTTGAGTTTATACTGGTACAGTCCAACATCTTTCAAGAAAAGGAAGTTCCCTTCAGTTTTATGTAAAAAGTTTCTGTCGCCATCTGCCAACAGGTTTCCTGAGCTTGGAGGATGAGGTGATACCAGGCAACGCAGGCCTCAAGGACCAGCAGATGGCGCTGCAGTGGGTGCAGCGCAACATTGCGGCCTTTGGTGGCGACCCCGCCAGGGTCACCATTGGAGGCCAGAGCGCCGGCGGTTGCTCCGCCTCGCACCACTTCACCTCTCCGCAGTCTGCGGGTATGCCTGCTCCCGTTGCCTCACAAACTTTGAAAGCGCACTGCTTTTAGTTAATCACTGTCTATGTTGATTAGGATGCTCAGCAAGCTGCATAAGACTACTAGTCCTTCCTCTGCGAGTCAAACTTCAGATTCCTGGGTGCTTACCGTTACACTAGCCATTTCCTTGTCCCGTGAAATGGTTTCCAGCTTATCTGTTTACAGAGGGTGTATTTCTTCAAGGTGGCTATTTGTGCGAAAATGAAGATAGAAACTTTGATTAAATCAGAACTTACCAATAGGAATATTGGCATGCATTACTGGCATAAGGTTGCCTGGGAGTGGAAGGACTGGGCAAAATAAGGATTGAACATTATTGATATTAAGAATTTTATTAGTGCTCCTCCGAATAAATGATTTTATCAATTAGGTCAACAGGACCTTGACATACTAAGACAAACCCAATAATTACATAAAAATTTAAGAACAACTGCTGAAATCGACCAACAATGTTAGCAAATATTTCAGTGAGACCAAATAACAAACCGGTTGTAATGTTAAATGAAATAATTGCTCTCAACTCTCCAAAAGCCATTCATGGGAATACGATGTATGAAAGTTTAAATTTACAACAAATGTTATTCTCTTCCCAAAAGTATGCCATTTGTATGCGTCACTAGTTATTATTGTTGAAATATTTACAGAAAAAAATCAATAAGAGAAGCAAGATAATATTTCATCAAATGAAGTTACATAACAACCTCTTTAAAGGTTCTAAGCATACAATCTTCAAAACAAGTAGGCCAATAAGATCTTTAGAACGCATTTGACCAAAATAGAACAAATAATTCAAATTTTCCTAAAAAGGATTGCATTGAAAGGAAACCAAAATAATTAAAGGTGCTTGATATGAAGCCGCCATGCTTCGCACAATGTGGTGTGGATGAATGGATCAGAAATTACTTAGGGCAGGCCTGATACGCTGCTCACCACACTCCTTTCCTAAGCGACCAGTGGGAAAAAACCTCAGGCAAAAACGTACAATGATAGGCTGATGAACAGAGAACTAATATTTAAGCAAAACGAGTAAAAAACGTCAGTTACCAGATTACACGCTGGCAGCGTAGACGAAACAGCTGTGAAAAGTTACTTAAAGATAATAGGGCGATTGGACAAGGCTGCTACACCCACTTACACCTGATAGTAAAGAAGTTGAGCGGCCAACCGAGATTCAGCTTCAAATCACGCCACGAGGTGGAAACGGTAAATACTTCACAGGCGCGGGACAGAAAACATAGGTGGATGGAGGGCCGAACGATTGGCTGGTGAACCTCAACTACCTAAACACAAGCTTGGCTTGGAAGTTGGAAGTACGATGTAACCCACCAAAACACATGCAACAAGATTTGCCCCTATATATATATATATATATATATATATATATATATATATATATATATATATATATATATATATAGAGGGGGTGGTCCATTGATAGTGACTGGGCCAAATATCTCACGAAATACGCATCAAACGAGAAAACTACGAAGAACGAAACTCGTCTGGCTTAAAGGGGGAAACCAGATGGCGCTATGGTTAGCCCGCTAGATGGCGCTGCCATAGGTCAAACGAATATCAACTGCGTTTTTTAAAATAGGAACCCGCATTTTTTTATTACATATTCGTGTAGTACGTAAAGATATATGAATGTTTTAGTTGGAGCACTTTTTTCGCTTTGTGATTTTTAATTTAAAAAACCTACCTGTTACCAACTGTTCGTCACAAAGCGAAAAAAGTGGTCCAACTAAAACATTCATATGTCTTTGCGTACTACAGGTATATGTAATAAAAAATGGGGGTTACTATTTAAAAAAAACGCAGTTGATATCCGTTTGACCTATGGCAGCGCCACCTAGCGGGCCAACCATAGCGCCATCTGGTTTCCCCCTTCAAGCTAGACAAGTTTCATTCTTTGTAGTTTTTTCGTTTGACGCTTATTTCGTGAGATATTTGGCCTGGTGACGATCAATGGACCACCCTGTATATTGGAAGGCCTTACTAATAACACATTGAACAGAAAAGAAGTTTACAAAACCCCAAAATTGTAAAACACAATCAAATCACAGCTCTATGACAAGTACCAAACAGAAGCTATTATGTTCTGATACGAGTGACACGCTCCTCAAATATCCTGACCAGACGCAGGAACAGGGAACAACCGGAGGCTGAACTGAGTTCGATATAGAAGAAGCAGGGCACCAAAATGTGCAGGAAGCGCAAAGCCACAATTATCACATCTCTCACTGGGGCGGATGATCAGTCTTTACGAATGCCTTGTGGTCTCGACACCGAAGCAACAAACTAAATGTAGCTCACCGAGCATGCAAAGCCGCTGTGCGACGACAAACAGTGGAAAGACTTGGAGCCTCCACGAGACTTGTGGATGACGACGACCCACCGCTCGCCTCCAGACCCGGTCGGCCAAAGGAATAATGTGTCCACTCCCGTTTCCGGTGCACGTCTCTCGTGTCCGGAAGATGCTCCGCCAGGTCAACTTGCAAGTCACACGGGCTGTAGAACAAACAGATGGGCCGTTGTCTTGCATGCTTGCGCTGTCCGTGTTGGTTCACTGACTGCCTCTCCTGGGAAACGGCCTCCATGACATTTGCGGCAAACGTGCCACGTCCCCCTTCACGCCAAAGATTCTGTTCCAGGAGACGTGGCGCGAGTTGTCGATCGTGCAACGGTTAAAATACAAAGATGCATGCTTATATAACGTTGAGGTAGTTTTTAGATTACGGTTAGTATCAGAGTGAAACGGTGAGGATGCGGGGATCTGGGAGTGGTAAGCTGCCAAGCCTACACTCAGCATAATGAAGTTTCACAATTTATTTCACACTAATAATTTCATACAAGGCACACACTGGTAACCCGAGCACACTCGGTTATAAACACTCACAAGGTAAATGCTGAGTTGTTTAAAATAACTAACAACTAAATCAGACGCCCTAAATATCAGAATATTTTTTTCTTAAAAGGATCTCTGTGCCTCAGAGTTCAATTAATTCAGAACAAGTAGCTGACAAAATTCCGATTAGAAGCGTTATATTGCAGTCAACAACTTAATTACAGCACCAGAACAGCAAACCAATATCTGACGAAAGAAGTTAACAGACTCACCCCTGAAAAACTTCGTCCAGAAGTTGATGTAAGAATTATTTACATTCACCACAGGTCTAAACAGACCTTTCGCACATTTAGACAGGTGTAAAGAAACAATTAGGTTTAAGAAAAAACGCAATTACCAGGCATGCCATAACATCTTAAAACAGTTACTTGTAATTTAAGCGAAGGTACCTGAGTTGCACCTTATCCACAAATCAATAGCATAAACCAATTCATTATATCAGTGTTCCTGTAACTCGATAGATCACAGGGCCCCTTTATCCCAGTCGCGCACATTTAAACAGGGTATCAGGTAGTACTTAAGGAACCGTAACTGGGGAATTGTCTCTCAGATGATGCCATTAAATAAATTCAACCCCTGAGATAATCCATGTCGAGAAAAGATACCATAATAAAAAAGGAACTTCACCTCAATCAACGGCCACTTCAACCAGTTCAAAAGAAAGAGAAGTTTGCGGTAAGATCTCACCCATGGCTGCAATATCTACAGATTAAATTAAATTGCAGAAATGCACAAGTTACTTTTGGCGTTCTCTATATAAATGGAACACAATTTAAAATACTGAACCACGATACTTCGCACCTGATTTCTAAACATCGAACACAGAATCACTTTTCGTCTACAAGTAAATGTTGGGACTATCAAGATTTACGCTCGCGAGTAATACAGGGTGACAATTATAGAACTATATGAAATCAAAAAGTTATAGATCCTTAACGGTTTAGGTTAGGACGTTCAAACTGCACGGTTGGCCGCGGGACGTGATGGGAATTAGTATGGACATTATGGGTTGGTTTAGCGACGAAGTCCACTTTCATTTGGATGGGTTCGTCAATGAGCAAAATTGGCGCATTTGGAGGACTGAGAATCCGCATTTCGCGATCGAGGAGTCTCTTCACCTTCAAAGGGTGACTGTGTGATGTGCAATATCCAGTCACGGAATAATCGGTGCAATATTCCCTGACTCTCGAACAGTGAGTGAAGGTTTTGGAAGATGATTTCATTCTCATTATCCAAAGTGACCGTTGCAATGGTTTATGCAAGACGGAGCACGACCCCTCGAAGCAGGTGACGGTTTGATGTCTGGAGAAGTACTTTGGCGACCGCACTCTGGCTCACCCCAGAGCCAGAACGCGGTCTAGCATGGGCCTCGATTGGCCACCTAATTCTCCGGATCTGAATACATGCGACTCACTTTTGTGGGACTATATTAAAGACAAGGTGTGCAGCAACAACCCAAAAGCCACTTCTGTGCCCGAAACAGCCATTCAGGAGGTCATCGACAGCATCTATGTTCCGACACTTCAGCTGGTCATGCAGAATTTCGCTATTCTCCTGCGCCACATAATCGCCAGTGATGACAGGCATATCGAACATGATATAACCTAAATCCGAATATCTGTAGTGACATTTACGTATTGAAGAAAGTGTGTTCACGCAGTAGTTTGTAACTAATTTACGTTTTTTCCCCCCTGTATCTTCAGTCGCTTTGGCGCAAGTAACAATGGAAGGCCGCGACGTTCGGATCACATATTTACTTCAAACTTTGTACACCTTTAATAGTCCATTAGGACAACACAATGTGCAAGTAGTAAGACATACTAGTTAGGCCATTTCGAGAAAATCACAAGAGAAGTTGACAACAGACTGGCGGCGGTTATGTCCTTAGCGTCCAAACTCAGTAATGGGTGGATCGCTGGATTGAGTCCCGCTCATCTAATAATTTATATTATTTCAACACTATTCGTATTATTTCGTACATATTAGATTTGAAAGGTAGTGTGATGAAAACTCATGTATATTTGCATGAACTGTTATTGAAATTCCAGTGTTATTCCTTGTTTACTAATTTTTATAGTTACTAGAAATATGATACAACTTGTGTTTCTACAGGCAAGCTGATACCGTTATCCAGCGCCTTCAGTCTTGTACATATTTGATCCACAACGAACGAGAAACTGCCTCTTTTGAATAAATGATTATGAATCGAAACCTTTAGCTGCCGACCGCTGTTGCTGATATACCTCAATGGGTATAGCCACCGAGGACACAGATGGATAGCGCGACTTCAGGGACTTATCCCTCGCACGCTTCTCGTGAGACCCACATTCCCAAATGTCCGCAATCTACATTCGTAATGTTCGTAATAGATATTTGCCCATTCACTCATTACTCGCGCCAGCTAAGGTGACGATTCCCGTAAGTGTTCGGGAAACCTGTGCTCATTCACACAGACGAAGGTCAATGGCCGGGTAGCCTTTAACTGTATATGAAGAAAGTAACTGTTGCCTAAAGAACAGATACCATGATGACCTTGCAGATTCTCTAGAATAAATGATTATGAATCAAAACCCGCAGCTGCCGACAAATGGATAGAGCGTCTGCCATGTAAGTAGGAGATCCCGGGTTCGCGTCACACATTTTCAGCTGTCCCCATTGAGATATATCAACAACACCTATCGGCAGCTGAGGGTTTCGATTCATAATCATTTATTCCAGAAAAGCTGCACGTTCATCTATGGTATCTGTTCTTTCGGCAACAGTTACTCTTCTTTTGAAGATGCTATGAAAATACATTCAGTCGTACTACGACAAATTAAGACATCAGTATTTACGAAAATGTTTCGTTCCGCGTGGTTTGCATCCAAACAAAGAAAAATTTTTCAAAATGTCTGCGAGCTTTGTTTTTCCTGGAGCCACATTTGGTCTATGCTTACATAGTTTGGAAGGAATGGCGATTGTCCCTTAGGAAGCAGTCAAGAGAGCTTTCGAGACCTTAACTTTTCCCGGCGAATTGAATGTTCAAATAACTTACGGGTTTGCTGCCGGTTGACGTCGTCGAACACCACCGATATTTCGACAGGAGCACACCCTGCCATTCTCAAGGCATAAATGCAAGGAAGAAGAAATGTGCAAGGAAATTTAATACCTCGGTTCACAGAGGAGAAACAAGGAAGACAGCACACGCAGAACAAGTGGCAACACAAACAAAGATAACCAACATCAGAAATATCTATAGTTAGTTGCTATTAATCAACAGGTGAGGTAGCACTAATTCTGTCCCTCTGTATTTTGATGAGGGACAGAGCCGGATTCCAAGCAGCATTTAAACAAAATCCACCATCTCTGTTAATAAGGTTGCTTGATAGTTTGATTTCAACAGCTTCCTTAATAACACTATCCCAATAGCTGGACGTGCAAGCCAGAATCTCCGTGTTGTTGTATTCCATAGGATGACCGGTGTCAAGGCAATGTTCTGCAATAGCGGATTTGCTCGGCTGTTGTAAGCGTGTGTGACGCTTATGTTCAATACACCGGTCTTCCACAGTCCCGATTGTCTGACCAATATGTGACGTGCCACAACTGCAAGGAATACGATGGACCCCAGCCTTACGCAAACCAAGATAATCTTTTACGGACGCCAACAGGTCCTTAATCTTAGAAGGTGATCGAAAAACACGTTTCACATCATATTTCCGCAAAATACGGGCAATCCTGCTGGAAATGCTTCCTGCGTAAGGTAAAAAGGCCGTAGACTTAGGTGCCACTGCGTTGCTATCGTCACTCACCCGTTGCACAGAAGGCTGATGGCGCGGCGCACGTTTGATCTGCCTCTCACTATAACCATTCTGACGAAAGGTGACTTCGAGATGTGATAGCTCAGCTGCCAAACTTTCAGGGTCTGAGATAACGTGGGCCCTGTGAACCAAGGTGCGAAGTACTCCTTCACGCTCAGCTGGATGGTGACAACTATCAGCTCGCAGATACAAGTCAGTGTGAGTAGGCTTCCTATATACAGAATGTCCCAACGTACCATCAGTCTTCCTTCTGACCAACACATCAAGGAAGGGAAGGCATCCATTCTTTTCCACCTTCATAGTGAACTGAATATTCGGGTGGATTGAATTCAGATGTTCCAAAAACCGGTTTAAATTCTCGCTACCATGAGGCCAAACAACAAACGTATCGTCTACATATCCGAAAAAACAGGCAGGTTTCAAGGTCGCTGACTCCAATGCACGTTCCTCAAAGTCCTCCATAAACAAATTGGCCACAATAGGTGACAACGGGCTTCCCATTGCAACTCCATCAGTCTGTTCGTAGTGCTGACCATTGAATAAAGATTAAGTGGAAGTCAGCACATGTGGAAACAAATTTGTTATCAGACTCTGATATTTTAGTCAGTTTTGATGTGGTTTCTCTTTTCACTCGCGTTCCTCTCTCTGTTTCGTTGCAGCTAGTTGAGGTTAAGTTTGGTGTCGAGATAACAAATTTGCTTCGACATGTGCTGACTTCCGATGTGGGTTGCAGGGATAATTTTTACTATGTCTTTCGGGCTGAAGCTGCGCCTGCCTTAGAAGTCGGACGTACGCGCAGGTCTGTTCCGCGGGGTGATCATCCAGAACGGGCAGTCGGTGTCACCGTGGGGGATCTTCCCCAACGCCCGCGACATGGCCTTCCGACTGGGCGCGCTGCTCGGCCTGCAGACCAACGACTCCCAGGAGCTGGCGGCCTTCCTCAGGGCGCAGGAGGCCAGCGACCTCGTCGACCGCGGCAAGGAGATCCTCACTGACGACGTGAGTATAGCTGGCAGCCAGGGGGCGCAGCTCTGGCTGTCGTTGGGCCCACTGACGTCCCAGGAGGTCTAGCATCCTGTTTGGAACATCAGTTCTCCGACCGGTTAGGTACTGATGGAAGCTAATCCCTAATGTCCTAACTAACGCTGTACTTTCTTCTAGTTTCTTCCCAACATTCATTTCCTCGGCAATTCTGTGAAGAACCTTCTCATTCCTCCCTTACATAAGCTTCAGTGTAGTCTGTAACATTTTATGCCGACCCTCCCTCCTAAGTCGTTCAGGCGTATTTTCTGTGATGTTTCAGCAACCATCTACAGTCTCGTTCCTGCCGTGTGTCACTGGAATCAACCCAAGCAAATATGGCTCGTGTCGATATTTCATGAGACATTCAGTGTCGACGATAAGCGTCAGTTTGTTTAGCGTTGCAAACAAAATGATTTTTAATGCGGAATTTTACGAGGTCATTCGGTAAACCGTTTCCAAATTAGTATAGTGCGATATCTGTTTTATCGACATACATATTAACAGGGACAGTAAAACACCAAAAATAGCCGATACTGCAGCAGCGAATAAGCAGCTCTGCTGCTTGGCGGTTAGGGTGTCCCTTATTTTTCGACATAAGTATGTGTTGTTGTTGTTGTTGTGGTCTTCAGTCCTGAGACTGGTTTGATGCAGCTCTCCATGCTACTCTATCCTGTGCAAGCTTTTTCATCTCCCAGTACCTACTGCAACCTACATCCTTCTGAATCTGCTTAGTGTATTCATCTCTTGGTCTCCCTCTACGATTTTTACTCTCCACGCTGCCCTCCAATACTAAATTGGTGATCCCTTAATGCCTCAGAACATGTCCTACCAACCGATCCCTTCTTCTGGTCAAGTTGTGCCACAAACTTCTCTTCTCCCCAATCCTATTCAATACTTCCTCATTAGTTATGTGATCTACCCATCTAATCTTCAGCATTCTTCTGTAGCACCACATTTCGAAAGCTTCTATTCTCTTCTTGTCCAAACTATTTATCGTCCATGTTTCACTTCCATACATGGCTACACTCCATACGAATACTTTCAGAAATGACTTCCTGACACTTAAATCAATACTGGATGTTAACAAATTTCTCTTCTTCAGAAACGATTTCCTTGCCATTGCCAGCCTACATTTTATATCCTCTCTACTTCGACCATCATCAGTTATTTTGCTCCCCAAATAGCAAAACTCCTTTCCTACTTTAAGTGCCTCATTTCCTAATCTAATTCCCTCAGCATCACCCGACTTAATTAGGCTACATTCCATTATTCTTGTTTTGCTTTTGTTGATGTTCATCTTATATCCTCCTTTCAAGACACTGTCCATTCCATTCAACTGCTCTTCCAAGTCCTTTGCTGTCTCTGACAGAATTACAATGTCATCGGCGAACCTCAAAGTTTTTATTTCTTCTCCATGAATTTTAATACCTACTCCGAATTTTTCTTTTGTTTCCTTTACTGCTTGCTCAATATACAGATTGAACAACATCGGGGAGAGGCTACAACCCTGTCTTACTCCCTTCCCAACCACTGCTTCCCTTTCATGTCCCTCGACTCTTATAACTGCCATCTGGTTTCTGTACAAATTGTAAATAGTCTTTCGCTCCCTGTATTTTACCCCTGCCACCTTTAGAATTTGAAAGAGAGTATACCAGTCAACATTGTCAAAAGCTTTCTCTAAGTCTACAAATGCTAGAAACGTAGGTTTGCCTTTCCTTAATCTTTCTTCTAAGATAAGTCGTAAGGTCAGTATTGCCTCACGTGTTCCAGTGTTTCTACGGAATCCAAACTGATCTTCCCCGAGGTTGGCTTCTACTAGTTTTTCCATTCGTCTGTAAAGAATTCGTGTTAGTGTTTTGCAGCTGTGACTTATTAAGCTGATAGTTCGGTAATTTTCACATCTGTCAACACCTGCTTTCTTTGGGATTGGAATTATTATATTCTTCTTGAAGTCTGAGGGTATTTCGCCTGTCTCATGCATCTTCCTCACCAGATAGTAGAGTTTTGTCAGGACTGGCTCTCCCACGGCCGTCAGTAGTTCCAATGGAATATTGTCTACTCCGGGGGCTTTGTTTCGACTCAGGTCTTTCAGTGCTCTGTCAAACTCTTCACGCAGTATCATACCTCCCATTTCATCTTCATCTACATCCTCTTCTATTTCCATAATATTGTCCTCAAGTACATCGCCCTTGTATAGACCCTCTATATACTCCTTCCACCTTTCTGCTTTCCCTTCTTTGCTTAGAACTGGGTTTCCATCTGAGCTCTTGATATTCATACAAGTCGTTCTCTTATCTCCAAAGGTCTCTTTAATTTTCCTGTAGGCGGTATCTATCTTACCCCTAGTGAGATAGGCCTCTACATCCTTACATTTGTCCTCTAGCCATCCCTGCTTAGCCATTTTGCACTTCCTGTCGATCTCATTTTTGAGACGTTTGTATTCCTTTTTGCCTGTTTCACTTACTGCATTTTTATATTTTCTCCTTTCATCAATTAAATTCAATATTTCTTCTGTTACCCAAGGATTTCTACTAGCCCTCGTCTTTTTACCTACTTGATCCTCTGCTGCCTTCACTACTTCATCGTTCAAAGCTACCCATTCTTCTTCTACTGTATGTATTTCCCCCATTCCTGTCAATTGCTCCCTTATGCTCTCCCTGAATCTCTGTACAATTCTGGTTCTTTCAGTTTATCCAGGTCCCATCTCCTTAAATTCCCACCTTTTTGCAGTTTCTTCAGTTTTAATCTACAGGTCATAACCAATAGATTGTGGTCAGAGTCCACATCTGCCCCTGGAAATGTCTTACAATTTAAAACCTGGTTCCTAAATCTCTGTCTTACCATTATATAATGTATCTGATACCTTTTAGTATCTCCAGGGTTCTTTCATGTGTACAACCTTCTTTCATGATTCTTAAACCAAGTGTTAGTTATGATTATGTTGTGCTCTGTGCAAAATTCTACCAGGCGGCTTCCTCTTTCATTTCTGTCCCCCAATCCATATTCACCTAATATGTTTCCTTCTCTCCCTTTTCCTACACTCGAATTCCAGTCACCCATGACTATTAAATTTTCGTCTCCCTTCACAATCTGAATAATTTCTTTTATTTCATCATACATTTCTTCAATTTCTTCATCATCTGCAGAGCTAGTTGGCATATAAACTTGTACTACTGTAGTAGGTGTGGGCTTCGTATCTATCTTGGCCACAATAATGCGTTCACTATGCTGTTTGTAGTAGCTTACCTGCATTCCTATTTTCCTATTCATTATTAAACCTACTCCTGCATTACCCCTATTTGATTTTGTGTTTATAACCCTGTAGTCACCTGACCAGAAGTCTTGTTCCTCCTGCCACCGAACTTCACTAATTCCCACAATATCTAACTTCAACCTATCCATTTCCCTTTTTAAATTTTCTAACCTACCTGCCCGATTAAGGGATCTGACATTCCACGCTCCGATCCGTAGAACGCCAGTTTTCTTTCTCCTGATAACGACATCCTCTTGAGTAGTCCCCGCCCGGAGATCCGAATGGGGGACTATTTTACCTTCGGAATATTCTACCCAAGAGGACGCCATCATCATGTAATCATACAGTAAAGCTGCATGCCCTCGGGAAAAATTACGGCTGTAGTTTCCCCTTGCTTTCAGCCATTCGCAGTACTGGCACAGCAAGGCCGTTTCGGTTATTGTTACAAGGCCAGATCAGTCAATCATCCAGACTGTTGCCCTTGCAACTACTGAAAAGGCTGCTGCCCCTCTTCAGGAACCACACGTTTGTCTGGCCTCTCAACAGATACCCCTCCGTTGTGGTTGCACCTACGGTACGGCTATCTGTATCGCTGAGGCACGCAAGCCTCCCCACCAACGGCAAGGTCCATGGTTCATGGGGGGGGGGGGGGGGTATAAGTATATATATAAACAAAGATGCAGTGACTTACCAAACGAAAGCGTTGGTATGTTGATAGAGACGATAACAAACACAAACACACACACCAATTTCAAGCTTTCGCAACCCACGGTTGCTTCATCAGGAAAGAGGGAAGGAGAGGGAAAGACGAAAGGATGTGGGTTTTAAGGGAGAGGGTAAGGAGTCATTCCAGTCCCGGGAGCGGAAAAACTTACCTTAGGGGGAAAAAGGGACAGGTGTACACTCGCAAACACACACACATATCCATCCGCACATATACAGACACCAGCAGAGATATTGGCGTTTACATATGTCTGCTTGTGTCTGTATATGTGCGGATGGATATGTGTGTGTGTTTGCGAGTGTATACCTGTCTCTTTTTCCCCCTAAGGTAAGTCTTTCCGCTCCCGGGACTGGAATGAATCCTTACCCTCTCCCGTAAAACCCACATCGTTTCGTCTTTCCCTCTCCTTCCCTCTTTTCTGATGAAGCAACCGTGGGTTGCGAAAGCTTGAAATTGCTGTGTGTGTTTGTGTTTGTTATTGTCTCTATCAACATACCAACGCTTTCGTTTGGTAAGTTACAGCATCTTTGTTTTTAGATATATTTTTCACACGTGGAACGTTTCCCTCTGTTATATATATATATAAAATTTTGCTGAGATCGAAGCACTATAACCCCGGCCGACTTGAGTGCACTGAGTTTAGTGTTATTCTAATTACCATTTATTAGTGGTTTTAATTCGCTAATTTCCTTTTCGAAATGCACTCTCATCTTCATTTCAGAGAATACATTAGCGACTTCGTGTCAATCAAGAGCAGAGGTCTGTTCTCTTGCCTGAAGATCATGAACACTAATTTTATTCAAGAATGCCCTTCGACAGGGATGAGCAGCATCTCAGTTTTGGGTGGTAAAGGGGTAATTAAGGACTTGTAAGTTGTTTATGACTATGCAGAAACGTTGGATTAAATTAATGCAAGATTTAGACGTACTATTGACTGTAGACGTGGCGCAAAAAGAATTTGTATTTTGTTGCGTTCAAGAACATCGTAAACTGTAACTAGATGGCAAGAAAGAATCACTGAAAAGAAAACATTAAACGGATCCTAAGAAATAAAAAGGCGTTTAATTTTCATTTTATCCGGTCATTACTACCTATTACACTAACGAAAAATTACGAAATCTAAAATTCCGATATTAAAACATGTCACTCTAGTCGACAAGGGTGTCATCCCACTCAGATGAATTTTTCCCATAGTAGATGTAACCAAAGAGAAAACATTTAAAAATGAGCATAAAATATTTCGAAATGAAAAATTTTGGTGGGAAAATAAGGAACGTCCTAATGGCGGTGGCAGTCAGTGCACGCCAGGGCGGCGCTGTAGCTGCTGGAGTGCTGGTTATTCTTGGTGTTTTACTGCACCAGTTAATAAATGTGAAGTGTTGGCAGAAGTGCCAACACCGTGTTGTTAGAGGAGGCCGAAATGCACGCTATAAGCTCACGCAGGCTGGCGTGATGTCTGGAACAGGACAATGTCTTGAGAATTGCAATAAAGTACGAAAATCTTGTAATACTTAACTTTAATCCATAATCGGTGTACATCGCTCTTGTACAGATATAATCTCCATTTCAATATACACTGGTAATGGCGCCTTGCTAGGTCGTAGCAAATGACGTAGCTGAAGGCTATGCTAACTATCGTCTCGGCAAATGAGAGCGTATTTGTCAGTGAAGCATTCCTGTCTAAGTCGGCTGTACAACTGGGGCGAGTGCTAGTAAGTCTCTCTAGACCTGCCGTGTGGCGGCGCTCGGTATGCAATCGCTGATAGTGGCGACACGCGGGTCCGACCTATACTAATGGACCGCGGCCGATTTAAAGGCTACCACTTAGCAAGTGTGGTGTCTGGCGGTGACACCACATTCCTCCCCCGCAAATCGGCGAACGGTTGTGTTATAAGGCTTCCGCCCGCCGTGGGGAGGACCCCATGTTGACGTATGCGACGAGGTGGGGAGCCTAACAACAGACGAGGCTGTGCCACCCGCACCCGGCCATTCGGTCCGAGGGGAGCTAGGAAACGCCTGAAAACCTAGTCCAGGGTGCACGCCAACATGCGGTGTATGCGCCCGGAAAGAGACAGGAGGGGCCGAAGAGTCGATCTCCATCTGGTCGGGGCAGCCGACGGGCGAAGACGACATTTGGTCCGGAGCGGGCAAGAGGTCCATGTCGGAGGACAGCTGGTCACGGGAAGCGATCGGCGGCGCGTGACCCAGGGAGGCGCCCGGCGGCAGCAGCGACGCGCCCACTGAGGGCGGCGCCGGCGGGAGAACAGGCGGCGGCGGCGGCGCGTCGCCATGGGGCAAAATGGAAGGCAGCGTCGGTAACACCTGGGGATGAGGCGAGCCAGTAGATGGGTCCCCAGGGCGCTGACCGGACGGCACCGTCACTGAAAGCAGACGAAGAGCGGCAGAACCCGTGCGACGACAGAGGCGCAGCTGATTGAGATGCCGACGCACCTCACCACAGGCCCCCAAAACCAAATACATAGCGCGGCCGAGGCACCGAAGATTGCGCCCTGCGAGCCAACGCTGTGAACCGCGATAGTTGCGATAAGAGACAACGTCGCCTGGAGCAAAAGCAGTTGTCTGCCGCTGCACAGGAACCTGATGCGGCGGATGCAGCGAAGACATCAAGGTTCGATGAGGACGACCGTGGAGCAACTCAGCCGGCGAGCGACCATCTCGGGGCTGAGAGCGATACGAGGACAAGAAGAGCAATAACGCGTCCTCCCGAGAATGCGACTCTTTCAACTTCAACATCTGTGACTTGAAAGTCCGGACCAATCGTTCAGCGGCACCGTTTGACTGAGGCGAAAACGGCGCGGATGTCATGTTGAATACCATTGGCCTTGCAGAATGACTGAAATTCTGCGGACATGAATTGTGGGCCATTGTCGGAAACAATAGTCTGCGGAAGACCTTCAATGCAAAAGATAGCGGATAACGCTTGGATGGTGGCAGATGACGTCGCGGAAGACATCCGGACAACAAAAGGAAAATTACTGAAGGAATCGACCAGAACCAACCATCGAGCATTCCAGAAGGGACCAGCAAAATCGATGTGTGAGCGTTGCCAAGGAGAAGTGGCTTTCGGCCATGCAACGAATTTCCGCGGTGGTGCGGATTGTTGTTCGGCACATGCCAGGCAAGAAGAGCACATATTCGTAATCGCAGCAGCGATTCCGAACCAAGTACAGTGCTGACGAGCAAGTTGTTTCGTTCTCACTATACCCCAATGTCCTTGGTGGAGAAGCTGTAAGACAGAGGACTGTAACGAACGTGGTACCACGACCCTGGACTGATCATTATCAGAACGCAACAGCAAAACACCACGTCATACAAAAAGTCTCTCCTTGTGAGCAAAAATTCGGCGAACCAACGGATCCCCGATCCGTGACTTTGACAAGGGCCATTGCATAGCAACAAAACGCAGAACGGTAGCAAGGACAGGGTCAGCAGCTGTGGCTGTAGCTACACGACGAAAATCAATCGGAAACGATTCGACCACGTCATCGGTTTCCGCATCAATGAACATGCAAGCAAGTTCGGAGGAAGCGAATGCTCTATCCTCAGCAACAGGTAAACGGGACAACGCATCGGCGTTTCCGTGCTTAGCAGTGGACCGATACAAGATATAGTAGCGGTACTGCGAGAGGAAAATAGACCAGCGAATGAATTTATGCGCTGTACGAGGAGGTACAGGCTTGTTCAGATGAAAAAGCGATGTCAAAGGTTTGTGGTCTGTGATGATGGTGGTAAAGTGACGACCATACAAGAAATCATGAAACTTTGTGACACCAAATACGAGAGCCAACGCTTCTTTCTCGATCTGTGAATAATTTTGTTGCGCGGACGAGAGCAATTTGGACGTAAAAGCAATAGGGCGATCATGCGATCCATCTTTGTGCGCAAGCACAACACCGGTCCCGAAATCCGATGCATCTACCATCAACAAAAGGGGTTTCTGGGGATCGAATGGCGTAAGGCAAGTATTAGAAAGCAACGCCGATTTCAACTGGCGAAAGGCGCGTTCGCATTCCGTCGTCCAGACGAACGGAACACCTTTACGGCGTAAGCGATGCAGCGGAGCTGAAATGGAAGAGGCATGGCGCATATAGCGGTGGTAATAATTGATTTTGCCCAGCACACTCTGTAGCTGCTTCAAATTCTGCGGCGAAGGTAAGTCTTGTATGGCACGTAGGTGCTCTGGACTGGGATGTGTGCCTTGGGCATTGAGTACATGGCCCAGATATGGTAAGTCACGAGCAAAAAACACACATTTGTCCTTCCGCAAGCGAAGACCATTTTGTCGCAAGACCTGAAATAATGTTCGGAGATTGGCTAAATGTTCTTCTTCTGACTTTCCGGAGATCACAATATCGTCCAGATAGTTTGCTGCAGTAGGGACCGACGCACAAACAGTTTGCAGATACTGCTGAAACAATGCAGGGGCGGATGCACACCCGAATGGTAGTATTTTGAATCTGTACAAACCAAGATGCGTGTTAACCACCAAAACTCGCTGGGATTCTTCGTCCACCGGTATTTGCAAGTACGCATCTGCTATGTCCAACTTCGAAAAATATTTACCCGGGCACAGTTTGTCAAAAAGATCGTCCGGGTGGGGTAACGGAAAAGTTGCAATCATTAGTTGTCGATTCACTGTAGCTTTGAAGTCCACACAAAGTCTCAATTTTCCGGAAGGTTTTGGCAAAATGACTAAGGGTGATGCCCAGAGAGAAGCCTGCACACGTTCAATCACACCTTGTGATTCCAAATCGTGTAATGTTCTTGCGACTTCATCACGCAATGCGTGGGGAACATTGCGCGCTCTGAAAAATTTCGGTTGCGCGTTTACTTTCAGTTCCAAATGTGCTTCATAGTTCTTAGCGCAACCAAGGCCCGGTGCAAAAATGTTTGCAAATTCTTCACACAGACGAGAAACACTGTCTGAAGGCACAGTCTGGTTCACTGAGAGGACCTGATTGACTATTGACAAGTTAAACAACTGAAATAAATCTAAACCAAACAAGTTCACTGCAGAAGAAGAACGAAGTACGTAAAATGACACAAGTTTCGTTTGTCCCTTGTATGTTGCAGGAAGGCTGCACTGTCCTAACACAGGGATCTTCTGACCTGAATAACTATTTAACTTAACATTTGCGGCACGCAACGGAGGTGTCCCCAGTTGTTTGTACGTGTCGTTATTGATCAATGAAACTGCAGCTCCGGTATCGAGCTGGAATGGGATCACGTTGCCATGAATGTCCAAGTCTACAAAAAGTTTATTGTCCTGCTGACGACAAGAGCGACTGTCTCGTGCAACGTGAACTGACACTGGTACAGAAGCACTTGCGACTTGACGGGATTTCCGGCGACGTCAACGCACACTATTTGTGGGACGAACACAGTCACTGATAGAGAAAGTGGCACTGGGCGGAGTGGAATTAACTACAAGAATGCCCATGGGCGAATGTTCACGAGCCTGAGTATCCTTGGTTCGATTCCGGCGCGAAGCAAAGGGCCTGGAATGGTTGTGAGTGTCCGTTCTGAGCTTTTTCTGGCAAACACTCTGAACATGTCCTTTTTTATTACAGAAAAAGCAAATAGCTTGGCGTGACGGGCAATTCTCACGCGAATGTCTAGTAGCACACCGCGGGCATGATTTGAGCACCGCATTGGTCTGCTTACGCGGCACACGTGGCTGCGCGGACAGGCGCGAGGGCTGTTTACTGTTCCGTGCAGCTCGCCCGGCGGGCCGGTTAATGTGACACACGGCTGGCGAAGTTGCAAATGATTCCTGAGCAAAGTCAAGTGTGTCTTGCCTATCCAATATGTCTATCACTTGTTGAAAGGAGGGATTGAGTAATTTCAAAATTTGCTCCCGTATACGAACATCAGAAACGTTCTGTGCAATTGCATCACGCACCATAGTATCTGAATAAGGGAGTCCACATTCACACTCAAAAGCACAATCCCTAGTAAGGCCTTGCAAAGTTGCAACCCACTCCCTGTTAGTTTGACCGGCCGTACGTTTTGTACGAAAGAACGTATACCTTTTTGCAACTACATTGACTGTTTCTTTGAAATATGCATCTAATGCAGACAAAATTTCTTCGTAGGACAGAGTTGCTACGTCGCGTCGGGAAACAATTTCACTATCACACGGTAGGTGGACACACCTACACATGCCAACAAAAAAGGCTGCCGCTAGTTACCTTGAATTCTGTAGGCGGCGAGATGGAATCCAAATTGGCGTGACCACTCAGTCCAGCTTTCCAGTGCCGCGTCAAACGGACGAAAAGGTGGTGCAGCTGCATGTTGTGGCTGCGGTAGCGGTGGAGCGGCGGCGGCCGCATCGTTTTGCATTGCACATTGACCCTGGACGAGCTGTCCAAGGGCATCCAATAAGGCCTGCGTCTGCTGATTCTGCAAGCGATAAAATTCGGACAGTACATCTGGAGATGGTGGCGAGGCCATGACACAAGTAAATTAAGGCAAGATCAATTGGTACAAACGCGATTTAGCTCGTCGCCAATATGAAGTGTTGGCAGAAGTGTCAACAGCGTGTTGTTAGAGGAGGCCGAAATGCACGCTATAAACTCACGCAGGCTGGCGCGATGTCTGGAACAGGACAATGTCTTGAGAATTGCAACAAAGTACGAAAATCTTGTAATACTTAACTTTAATCCATAATCGGTGTACATCGCTCTTGTACAGATATAATCTCCATTTCAATATACACTGGTAATGGCGCCTTGCTAGGTCGTAGCAAATGACGTATCTGAAGCCTATGCTAACTATCGCCTCGGCAAATGAGAGCGTATTTGTCAGTGAACCATTCTTGTCTAAGTCGGCTGTACAACTGGGGCGAGTGCTAGTAAGTCTCTCTAGACCTGCCGTGTGGCGGTGCTCGGTCTGCAATCGCTGATAGTGGCGACACGCGGGTCCGACGTATACTAATGGACCGCGGCCGATTTAAAGGCTACCACCTAGCAAGTGTGGTGTCTGGCGGTGACACCACAAAATGTAGATAAAACTAATATCACACTAGAGTAATTTTGAACCGTTCTATCAAATTGGAACATAAGATTCCCCCTTAAAAATCCTTTTATTTGTAACGCAAAACAAATCGATATTTTCCCTCAACGCTGGGCTTCGCTTGAAAGACGTGATGAGTAGTATTTTTTTTGGCTGGCCCCAGCTACGCACTGCAAAACCGAAATTTCAGATACATACTGAAAAATTAGAGATAATACGCCAGACGTCTCTTAGTGACGACGTCTTGTATGAGTTTTTTTTCTAAGTTGATTTTTTTGTCATGAGGATTTGAATGGTAACTAAGGTCTGTGTACGTGGGATGATACTGTACATCATTGAATATTGTTTCTAAAAATCTCGATAGATACAAACATTGTACACAGATTATTTTTAGATTTTTCCATGACAGACAAACGAACGTTCAAAGATCTTTGAGTCGATAACTCTGCCGTTGTTGTCTCTGATGTTTACATAATGAGGTATTACAATCAGTGGTGTGTTAAATGTGGTTGACTTTCGTTAGTAAGCAGGGATCTGTGAGAGTGACAAACACAACCAGTTACGAACATTATTATCGTGATATGCATGTTGTAGACACACTTTGTCGATACCGTAGGATGTTGACAACAAACCCCGAATTGTCACTGATGTGAGTGTAAACAAGGACAATACTCAAAAAATGGTTCAAATGGCTCCAAGCACTATGGGACCTACCTGAGGACATCAGTTCCCTAGACTTAGAACTATTTAAACCTAACCAACCTAAGGACATCACACACATCCAAGCCCGAGGCAGGATACGAACCTGCGACCGTAGCAGCAGCGTGGTTCCAGGCTGCAGCGCCTAGAACGGCTCGGTCACAGCAGCCGGCCAAGGGCAGTACTCCTAATCGCATATCAGGGACGCTTGTCTACAAACACAACTAGTGAAACGGCAACTCCATTTCCAAAAACACATTTTTATCCAGTCAGACACAAATACTTATCTTCAAGAGATTGTTGTACAATATTCCTAGCCTGTGGCAGTCCTGGTCTGAGGCTAAGTTAATTTGTAATACGGTACAGACTAGTACCCAGCGTAGCCACTGCTGTGGGAGTGTCAGGTGTTGCCGAAGAGCGGTCGATACTCTTCAGATGGCTGAGGTGCAATGACTGGATCTATAGTGGAGGCTACAACTGGAACTGGAACTGGAACTGGCGGCCAATCTAAACCTCACTGGAAATCTCTCGGCTTAAGCTGCAGAACGCGACACATGACCTGGGGCCCAGTGGTACTAAGTTCCGCACTATCAGTTCCGCGTGATACGTGATGTGAAACACAGTTCCGGCCCTTGAAATTCGCTGGCGGAGTCGCTTCACTTGAGAGTGTAGGCTGTTTACCCTCCGTTGTTGGAGGGAAGTATTGCGACTTGCGGCCGCTGCAATGTATGATATACGAGTTGTGTGAGAAAAGCAATGAGACAGAATTTTTATCTACCTAAGTTGTAATTTTTTTCAACCAAAAATAATGTCCACTTCAAAGTAGTTCCCTTAGGCAGCTATACTCCGGCGGAGTCGTTGTTCTCAGTCTTGGCAGGCGCACTGAAAGGCTTCAACTAGTAGGGCATTCAACATGTCAGACACATTCTTTTGAATGTTCTTGAGAGTCCTAAAATGACGTCGTTTTAAGATATTAAAGAATTTCATGAAAAGAAAAAGTCACAAAGACGCAGATCATGTGAACAGAGGGTCTGTGGAACAACAGGAATGCTTTTTGAGGCCAAAAGTTCCGTGATAAAAGTGGCCGTGTGACATGGGGCATTGTTATGATGCAGCATCCAATTGTCCGCAGTGTTCGGTCTCACTCGTTTCAGGATTTTCCTGAGCGTTTCACTTAGTTGACAGTTTGTCCTGGAGGAACAAATTCTTTATGCCCTATTCCCCTACTGTCATAAAAGCAAATCGGCATTGTTTTGTCTTTGATTTACTCATTCGAACTTTTTTCGGCCGATGACGTGTCTCAGTGTGCCATTCCTCACTTTGCCGTGTTGTCTGACGATCTTACTAAAAACTCCAGGATTTTTCATCTGTGATAACACAACTGAACCTGTCGTGGTCATTGGCAATATTCTCAAGAAGCCCAAAGCACACATTTCTTTGACTGTCCTTCTACTCAGTTTTGAGCATATACGGCACCATTGTGCCACAGACTTTCTAGTGTTATAGATTTTGATATTCACACACATTTAATCAAATATAACTGTAATGATAATCATGTCTGTCAATGTGACTACGAAGGCTTTCCCGGCGTAATAATTGATAATATTCTTCTCGGGTGTGCAGCCGTATAATAACGTCATCTTGTCACAATATTTCAGCGGTCCACCTGGTCTCCATCTTCAGGTGGGAGTGCTGGTACACGATCTAGCCGGAAGTCAGTTCTGGCGAGATCGTGTACCAGCACTCTGACCTGAAGATGTCGGCCAGGTGGACGGCTGAAATATTGTGTCCAGATGACGTTATGCTTCGGCTCCACACCCGAGAAGAATATTATCATATTTGGCAATGTTTGCCGACAAGTTAAAGAATGCAACCTATAACACTAGATTGCGTACTCACTGCAGTTCTGCTTTACCGTTTTTGGTACGACTTAGAAAGAGAAAAAAATTAATGTATGATAGCCGATGTGTCGGTTCTCGACTGTGTTCAGGAGACGTAAGGTTTGATGACGTGAAGGTGGTTTCGCGACTGACCTTTGACCCGGATTGCCTTCACGCAATCAGAAACTTCGATGAAAATACCTAAGGGACCAGTTTGAATAATAACAAATGGAAATGAATGCAAAACAGTGAAATTTTGTAAAATGTTGTCAGATTGGAAATTGAACACATTAATGACTTCCCGAATACAATCGAGATACCGCGATGAAGAGCGAACCTGTAACAAAGCTTACATACTCTGAAAAATCATGATGATCTTAAAGAAAAGAATAAGCAGAGATTTTCTGTAAAGTGAAGCAAGTGTGTCAAGGAAGGACGTTAAACTCCCGTCAAGGTAGGACGTTAAACGCCCCCAACCCAAGGCGAAAGCAAAGGGTGCATGGCACAGGGGGAGCTGTGTCTGAGGGACTATCCATCTGTCCCTCCGTTATTTCACAGGGCACAATACCAGCTGGTGCTCTGCATGTTTGTCGGCGTGGGCGTGGGAACTCGGCGCGAGTCGGCAAGTGCGCTTCGCCGCGCCCGTGGGTAACTGGGCGTGTTCTGCCAAACCCAGGGGGTGGTGACATCGCCTGGGCCAGGTTAGCTGGGTCCAGACCGTCGAACGACTGGGTGACCGGCCCGCCACCTGAGTAGGAGCGGGTCCCTGGCCTGCAAGGTGGGAGCTCGGGCTTGTAGGCGGCGAAGGACGAGAAGTGCATCCGCTTCTCCGGAGTGCGGGGTCACTTGCCGATAAACACTGGGAGAAATCGTCGGTGACGAGGCCACTGAAGGGGACCAGGGCACTGGCAACGGTGTACTGAACTCGGCGGCTCAGGGATGCCCTTGACCTAGGGACGAGGTTGGTGGGCGAGCTGCATCTTAGTTCCCCCCATGCCAGAGGAGCCGGTCCGGGGTAAGAGACGGGCTTCCAAACCTTTTTTCACTTGTCTAACAATGATGGCCACTGAAGAGACAAGCGACTTAAGTGCGCCCATAAGGGCTTCGATGCTATCTGATCCCTCGCCACAGGATGGCCTGGGTCAGACCACGGAAGAAAGCAATCTAGACAGACATATGAGGATTACACGGCTTTTAGATCAAAAAATTAAAAATGGGAAAATTAGTCAGGCCGCAGTGCAGGCAATTAAAAATGAACTGGCGGCATGGGCGATAGCCAATGCGAAACTAGAAGGGAGAATTGAAGAGCTGGAAAAGGAAAACGAACGGCTCAGGAAACAACCAAGGAAGACATGGGCCGGCGTCGCAGCACAAGCTGCGCCAAAGGCCCAAACAACAAAAGAGACCATTGCAAAAGTCTCTAAACGACCAGACACAGCAGTATTCTTAAGACCATTACCCAGCCAGGACATTAAAAAGGTGCTGGAAGTTTTTGCTACCACAGTAAATCCCGTTAAAGAAGAGATCAGGATTAACAAGGTAAAGGTAACAAAAAATGTAGTTATTGTAGATGTAGCTTCAGAGGAAGATAAAAATAAGCTTTTAGAAAACCAAAAATTATGTAAGTCAGTAAAATGTGAACCCCCCCGAAAGCGAAATCCACTGGTCATTTTGTATGATGTCCCCCAAATCAATGACGGACGAGGACCTATGTGAGACCCTGTATCAACAAAACCTTGGCGATTCAAACATAAGTATGGAAACCTTTCTAAAAGATTTTAAACTCAGATTCAAGACAGGACCTAGGGACAGATACGTAGTTCACCATGTTGCCGAAGTTACAGGGGGACTATGGAGAACACTGACAGCTATGGGCAGGGTGTACATAGGTTTTCACCCCATAAACGTGAAAGACTACCTAATCGTACCCGTTGCCACAATTGTGGGGACATTGATCATATTCATAAATATTGCAGTAGGAAGCCGGCCTGCTCGAGATGTGGAGAGGACGATCATGTAAGAAAAGATTGTAGGAAATCCGCTGTATGCATACCATGTATACGAAGGGGCAAAAAGACGTGCGGCACAACCGGAAGAAATTGCCCAACATATAAAACGCTCGAACAACGCCTAATCTCCAGGACAGATTATGGCTAATGGCAACAACAAAATCGGATCAACCAACAAAAGAAAATCTCCAATTAAGAAGAAAAGGGACGCAGAAAGAGCAGAGAAATTCAAAGAATTTCTGAAATATGTCCAGGAGATAAAGAAAAAGGAGATAACTGTGGTTGATTCAAGCACCCAAACCGAACCAGAAATAGAAATTGAAGAAATAGAAGAAACGGCTGACTCAGATATTTTGACAGAGCCCAAGACTCTGGATCATTTGAGTGTCAATTCGACACTCAACCCAGAGGCAGATATCTTCATCACCAATCATGAAATAACAAGCCCAAAACAGACAATCATGGTTGACCAATGCATACAGACGGAGCCAGAAGAGGAAACAGAAGACAGTCCGTGACCGGTAGAAAGTAATAGCATGGTTCCACTTCAGGAAGGGTCTCTCCAAATCATAGTACAGGATAATACAATCACAAGTACAATGCATATGGAAGTATTTCCGAGAGCCCCAGATCCGGATCTTAGAAGGATCTACCCGAACCTGGAGCTTGCTATGCAGCTTTCACGCTTGGAGCAGCCAGCTGTCCTTACCACAGCACTCAGGCACGTCGTACGTATAAGGCATAAATATGGCAGAAAGGTCACCTTCTCGACAATGGAGGCCGTGGATAGGATACAGTTAAAGTCAATGAATCTTCCCACAGATTTCGGAGCTCTGCGTGACTTGCTCAGAAGGGTCTTCGAGAGAAGAGGTGAGGAATTCAACATGCAAGAGATCTCTGTGCAATCAGTCCTTGCAAATGGCCGAATTGCCTCAGATTACAATAAACCATGGCCTGATTGCTATTTCCACACCTACTTCCCATAACATGTGAAATTGTAATAGCACAAATAAACACCCATAAGAGTCGGCTGGTCATGCAAGAGCTTCGGAAGGTAGTGGAGGAGAGGAGACTGGATGTAGTCTGTCTGCAGGAGCCATACTCCAGTGCGGGGCAGATCTCCTTCATGTCTACCACTTGGCAGACTATCTCTGCCAGAGAAGAGCCGAAGGCAGTCTTAATAGTTACAAACAAGGCCCTAAGGGCCACTACACTAACACAGTTATCAAACAGTCATTGCAATGTGGTAGAATTACAAACACCAGTAGGAGTAATACACCTCGTAAACATGTATTTCCAATACGGAGGTAATTTTGAAGATTTCTCAGACCACCTTGCGAGAATCATCACGACACTACGCGGGCGCAAGGTAATTGTTACAGCAGATATCAATGCCAAATCCCCTATGTGGTACAGCGGCACAAGGGATGCCAATGGTGAGAAGGCTGAAGAATTAATCATGGCTTCCCAACTTGTAGTGGCAAATAAACCTGGTAATCCCCCCACCTATAGTGGAGGTGGAGGGCAGGGGACAAACATCGATGTCACCCTGGCAAGTGCTAACGCCATCAGCATCATTGGAGGCTGGAAAGTTAATGAACACGCCACTACGAGTGATCACAACTTAATTACCTTCTGCCTCAGAGAAGAAGAGTGCCGCTGGGACCTAGGATGGGAGATCCAACTAAATTCCAATAAAACTGATTGGGACTGCCTGGCTCGGGAGCGTGACATTTCGCCATTGCCGGAAGGTGACCTGGACATACACAGGTACGCCGAAGAGCTGGTAGGGTCGATAGTTAGCGCGGTCAAGGCCGCTGTGCCAACCAGGAGGAGAGCCGTGGCGGCTTCCCCATCGCCATGGTCTGCCGATCTTGAACGTATGCGTCAGTCTGTGAGACGGGCGAGGAGGTACTACCAGCGAAGTGCCGTCTGGCAAGAAAAACAGTTCTGGCTGCAGCAGTAAAGGGAAGAAAAAGAACGATTCCACAAAGAATTAAAACAAGTAAGAATGAAAAGTTGGGAGAGGTATGTTCTGAGCCAGCTAGCCACAGATCCTTGGGGAATACCATATAAACTGGTTAGGGAAAAAATCAGGTCCCCTGCGGTTCTCTCGACAATCAGAGACGGAGACAGAATGACAGAGTCGTGGCAGGAAACTGCTGAAGTTCTCCTGCGCACTCTGTTGCCAGATGATGAGGTAAATGAGGAGGATGACCTCCAACAACAAATTCGCAGGGAGGATCTAAATGAATACACCAACAACACCATGGTGTACCCCTTCTCAGAGGAAGAAGTGGCAGCACAAATCAAAACACTAAAAAAGGGCAAAGCACCGGGGCCAGACGACATAATCGCGGAGGTGGTGCAGTTCCTTGCCCCCCCAGCTAGTGGCGTCTCTCACATGACTGTTCAATGAGTGTCTAAGAACAGGGAGATTCCCTAAAATCTGGAAAAGGGCCAACGTAATAATCATTAAAAAAGGGAAGGATAAGGACCCCACAGAACCCAAATCCTACAGGCCAATCTGTCTCCTGGACAATCTAGGAAAACTGTTGGAGAAGCTACTGGCTGACAGACTGACAGCGCATAGGATACTGCGCGGGATGAGCGACAGGCAGTTTGGCTTTAGGCCGGGGCGATCGGCGTCTGACGCAATTGCCCTGGCAGCTGAGGTCTGCAGCTCAACCCCGCACAAGTATGTGGTAGGCATCATGGTGGACATCAGTGGCGCCTTCGACAACCTGTGGTGGCCCTCGCTCTTCTCCCGCTTGCGTGAGAAGGAGTGCCCAGGGCCCCTCTATGGCTGTCTGAGGAGCTATTGCATGGACAGGGAGGTATGGCTATCGTCACCTAGCGGAAGAACAAGTAAAACCATCATGAAGGGGTGTCCCCAGGGATCAGTTCTGGGGCCACTCTTTTGGGATATAAACATAGAACCCCTCCTAGAGAAATTACAACTAAGTGAGGACGTGCTAGACGTGATAGCTTATGCTGACGACCTCCTCCTGCTGGTAGGCGGCTGCAGCCGAGAGGAACTCGAGCCTAAGGTAGAGCAAGCTATGATAGTGCTTCAGAAATGGTGAAAGAAGCAAAGATGAAAGTTGCACCGCACAAATCCACATATTTATTAATGAAAGGCAGTCTCGTCAGAAATCCAACCGTCAGAATAGAGGGAACTCCAGTTCTTCGGCGTAGAGAGGCTAGATATCTAGGAGTTACAATAGACGAAAAATGGAATTATAATACTCATATAGAAAACATTACGCAGCGAGCATTAGAAGTTCTAAATAATTTTATCAGTATAGGCCATAGAAGATTCCACCTACCTCCCAACTTGATCAAACTTTATCACAACAGTGTCCTAACATCCTTAGTAGGATATGCGAGCGGGGTTTGGGCACACAGGCTCACGAGGGTGGTGCCCGCAATGACCGTAAGAAGGGTGCAGCGGAACATGCTGTTGTGTTCAGTCGGAGCATACTTAACAACACCTGGGGGGCGCCTTACTGACAATAATAGGATTATGTCCCTTAGACATAAAAATTAGAGAACAGGGAGCGTGGTACTGGGTCTCCAAAGGAAAGATAGATAAGACCAAGGAAATCATGGGGGTACAAGTTGGGGATAGATATGCAATAAAGAGAAAGGGCGAAGAGTTATGCCAACAGCAATGGGAAACTGAGGAAACGGGAAGAAGGGTATTCCAGCTACTACCGAACATCAGAGAAAGGCTTCAAATGAGCCACTTTGAGCCGAGCAGAGGACTGCTGCATTTTCTTACAGGTCATGGGCCATATCCGACATATCTATGTCGATTTGGAAAACGGGCGACACCAGCGTGCGACTGTGGTGCTCCGGATGGAACACCCGAACATGTCGTCTATGACTGCACGTTATATGACGATGTGGCGCTCGAACTTGGGAATCAATTACCAAACAGGGACACATACACACTACTGCGACGTGCCGAGACCTTCAATGTCCTCAAAAATTTGGCACATGAAATATCCCAAAAGATCTTGAGGGATTTTATTAGTAACCAACACGGTTAGAAATCAAAAATATAACCCGATGAAGACTCAGGTGCACCTCCAATTTCCGCCGAGCGCGGTACTGGCCGGTTGCTTCACAACTGGAATCCGCCGCGCTACCGGATCAGGGGAGCAGGAGCACCATTCCCGGACTTGACATATGCACTAAGATTTGATAGGAAGTAGTTACACTAGAATTAACGTAAAATTAGATTACTAACATCACTAACATAGGTAGGGACTGCAGCGATTCCAAAAGTAGTAAGCCAGCCCAGTGCCAGGGGCACGCTCACTGGGATTAGCTCAGTGAGTAGGCCGTTTTAGTAGGTTTGTATTTAGTCTGGCACACCTGTAACGCTGCAGAGCAGCTAGATTTAGAATAACTAGAGTAGTCAAGTAGTTAGATTAACCCTGTCCATAGTAAGTGCCATTAATTAAGTAGTATAAGCTGCTTGTTGTTCAAGTATAATAATTGGACCCACTAATTACATAAGGTGGTGGGTTTTGTGTGTATCATACAATATTTTGTGTCTATAAATAATTTGTATCACAATACCTTCTTTTTTTTGATTGTTTTTTTATAATGTTGTTGTATCAATAAAGTTTTTTTTTTTTTAAAACGTGAAGCATCAATATATTCTCAAAGCACAAAGGCATTAAACTAGTAGACATTAACAAATATACAATGTATACAAAACTTACGTTTTGATGTTTTCTCGCACATGGAGCAGTTCAACAATCGCTGCTTTTGTCTGTCCGAGATTTCTTGAAACTTAAATGTTCTGGCGTGCGCACAGTTTACCGAAGCGTTTTGCTTGGTGATTTACATGGTTTTTGACACTAAATAGCCGGCCGGTGTGGCCGAGCGGTTCTAGGCGCTTCAGTCTGGAACCGCACGACCACTACGGTCGCAGGTCCGAATCCTGCCTCGGGCATGGATGTGTGTGATGTCCTTAGGTTAAATAGTTCTAAGTTTAAATAGTTCTAAGTTCTAGGGAACTGATGACCTCAGATGTTAAGTCCCATAGTGCTCAGAGCCATTTGAACCAGTTGACACTAAATAACATATAACTTGTACCGGTGCTACATAACACGTCTTAACAAGTCGGCGATCAAACGCAAATAGGGTAATGAAGTCTATAGAACATTTGTTAACAAATGATGGACTGTTCTTTCAAAAGTTTCGCAGCTTATTGCTATCGAGCGCTGTGGCAATAATTTAAATATCTGCGCCCAGCGGGTCATACTGTTTACTTGAAATATTTTAACGCTGGACGCGCGTCTTGTTGTAGGCGCACATTATAAAGTATTTTGTCTCTTTACACATGCGCTGTGATGCTTAATATCTTTACTAAATACAGCCCGATGGCTGTTCCTCTCTTTTATGACAAATGTCTCAATGGTGCATCCCTATCTCCCCCTTCCCCCCCGTGATGACGCCACAAGAGGGCGCGAAAAGGAAGGGATGAAAATGCATAAGTGCCCTTGCCTACCACAGGTCACGTCCAAATTTCGGCGAATGGTTTTGAACAGTTTCTAAAGGCCCCAGCCGGCTGAAGTGGCCGTGCGGTTCTAGGCGCTGCAGTCTGGAACCGCGAGACCGCTACGGTCGCAGGTTCGAATCCTGCCTCGGGCATGGATGTGTGTGATGTCCTTAGGTTAGTTAGGTTTAACTAGTTCTGACCTCAGAAGTTGAGTCCCATAGTGCTCAGAACCATTTGAACCATTTTTTAAAGGCCCCAAACTGTACACAAGAGCTTAATTTACGGTCGTGCTGCCGTCCAAAGCTGTCAGAGCACGTTTAATGCGAATGCAGCCTCACGACATCTTTAGATAGGGGTTGGAACTTCCGATAGTGTCAGCAGAGTCTGTCGTCGAGCCCGAAAGTGACGAACATTAGGGTAGAAGATCGTAGGCACCTTTCAACCAAATTTCAAACTTATGTTTCGCAATGGGAGACAATTACGGGTTTCCGAAAAAGTCATTCTTTCAAGGCGCGTAGTACTACATGGACAATATGGATAGATTTCTATTAGGTGTGTCTTAGGGTGTGAAACAATGCGGCATACCACAAGTTTGTGGTAATGTTCCTGACTTACTTTTAATATAAATTTTTTTTTTACAATGTAATTTGCATTTATGGCTGGTGTTTCAGGAGAAAGTGAAGCTAGCGCGTCTGGCCTTCGCTCCGGTTGTCGAACCAGACGTGGAGGATGCTTTTGTGAGAGAGCACCCCATCACTGTACTCAAAGAGGGTCGCTTCAACAAGGTGCCGGTCCTCACTGGAGTCGACTCGGGCGAGGGCGTTCTCTTCATAATCGGTAAGTCTGCTGTCGGATACGCTTTGTAGAGGTGTCGGAGTCAGACCATTGACTTAGAATCCTGAATCCTGGCCGGTAAGCGTTCTACAAGCTTTTCTGCAATTTTTGGTTGGTCATAGACACTACTGATTCCATCAACAATCTCCAATCAGGTGAAACAGAACCTCACACCTCAGGTTTTTCGAAATCACAAGGAACATCTGACATATCAGTAATTATCAACGACACATGAATAAACATTAACGACAGAATAATTTGCTGAGGTATAAAATTTAATAGTTGATTAAAACCATGTGTCGACGTATTAATTTTCGGGTAATAATTTTAAGGTGATGACTTGTTTGTAATTACTAATATCGTTGTGTCTCTGAACTTCATACAATATTTACTTCCCAATTAGAAGTTACAATGGCAACACAGAGCACCATAAAAACGTAAGAAACTTCAGCACCAACAACGAAATTATAGGTTAATGATTTTGCTTTCACATTCCTATGGAATAAATTCCACTGAATACCTGTATCTAATACTAATCTGTATTGGAAATGAGATAAATGTCGAGATGGGAATACGATTAGTGATGGAAAAAATAGCTTTTGGGAAGAAATATGTAATATCAGCCTCAGGCCCAAACAGTTTTCAATGCTGATGGCGACTGGTAACATTGTGGTCTTTAACAATTATGAAAAGATCTTTGTAATAGAAGTCAAAAAATTTCTGTAAATATGGGCTTTCTCTAATTTTGACGTTTTTATGTTACAACTGGCAAATATCTTTCCTTCATTCTGAGTGTTCGCTTTCATGAAGTACCAATTTTTTTCTTCATATATGTTTGTAAGCATAATCATTAACTGGCTGGTTGTATGACACCTTTTGAACACATTAAACACCAGCTTGAATACGAACGCTGTCATCGGGGGACATCTTACTGGAATAATGTGGAATTCTAGGGAACTGCATGGATACTAAGATAAAAAAATTGTGACAAAAAGAAACCAATGGTGAAATTTTTATGTTGCATTACATTATAATACACTACCTTAATACTTGTTCCATAGATCATGAATATGACACTTCGTAATTATTTGGAACGTGTCACTTTGACACAAGTTTCCTTTCCACAATACTACTTCATATCTAAAAATTCATCTATTGTCATTCAGAAATTCTTTTAATTCGTTTTTAATTGTTGGTTAGCTATCTGTCAGACTTTTAATGCTATTTGGCAAATGACCAAAGATTTTTTTGGCAGCGTACTTCACCCCTTCCTGTGCCAAAGTCAGATTCACCCCAGAGTAGTGAAGATAATCCTTTTTTCTAGTGCTGTAGCTATGCACTTGGCTGTTATTTTTGAACTGGGATGGGTTAGTAATAACAAATTTACTAAGTGAATATACACACATAAAAAAAAGTTTTGCATCACCTCGGTTCCGAGAGTTCCAGAACCTGTACAGAAAATTGGAATAGAGATCAACATAAACATCATTTCCGCCATTTTTATTGCTCATGGAAACCACACATTGCGTGTTGTACCACCATACAGACAAACCTTCACAGGTGGTGGTCCACATTGCTGTACACACCAATACCTTTAATACCCAGTAGCACATCCTCTTGCATTGATGCATGTCAATATTTGTCGTGACATACTATCCACAAGTTCATCAAAGCACTGTTGGTCCAGATTGTCCCACTCCTCAATGAAGATTCGGCATAGATCCCTAAGAGTGGTTGGGGGGTCGCGTCGTCCATAAACAGCCCTTTTCAATCTATCCCAGGCATGTTTGGAGGACATGCTGGCCACTCTAGTTGAGCGATGTCGTTATCCTGAAGGAAGTCATTCACAAGATGTGCACGGTGTGGGGGGGGGGGGGGGCGAACTGGCGTCCATGAAGACGAATGCCTCACCAATACGCTGCCGATATGGTTGTACTATCGGTCGGTGGATGGCATTTACATATCGTACAGCCTTTAAAGCGCCTTCCGTGACCACCAGCGGCGTACGTCGGCCCCACATAATGCCACCCCAAAACAGAGGGAACCTCCACTTTGCTGGACTCGCTATGCCAATCCTGAGCGGTCCATTCGGCATGTTGTTGGCCCATCTGTATCGCGCTTCATGGCGTCGTGGTTGCAAAGATAGACCTCGCCATGGACGTCGGGAGTGATGTTGAGCATCATGCAGCCTATTGCGCACAGTTTGAGTTGTAACAACACTTACTGTGGCTGCACGAAAGGCATTATTCAACATAGTGACGTTGCTGTCAGGGTCCCTCCAGCCATAATCCGTAGGTAGCGGTCATCCACTGCATTAGTAGCCCTAGGGCGGCCTGAGCAAGACATGTCATCGACAGTTCCTGTCTCTCTGTATCTCCTCCATGCCCGAACACCATCGCTTCGGTTCATTTCGAGACGCCTGGACACTTCCCTTGTTGAGAGCCATCCTGGCACAAAGTAAGAATGCGGACGCGATCGAACAGCGGTATTGACCGTCTAGGCATGGTTGAATTACAGGCAACACGAGCCGTGTACCTCCTTCCTGGTGGAATGACTCTAACTGATCGGCTGTCGGACCCCCACCGTCTAATAGGTGCTGCTCAAGCATGGTTGTTTACATCTTTGGGCGGGTTTAGTGACCTCTCTGAACAGTCAAAGGGACTGTGTCTGTGATACAATATCCACAGTCAATGTCTACCTTCAGAAGTTCTGGGAACCGGGATGATGCAAAACTCTTTTTGATGTGTGTATGAATTGTGGAGGTACTGCGAATATTCCAAGTTACTTAGATAAATGTCTGCAAGATGATCTTCGGTGGGATCCAGCTGTTAATCTGATTACACGCTTTTATGCAACGAATACTTTTTCTCTTAATGATGAATTACCCCAAAGTATGATGCCATATGAAATCAGCGAATGAAAATAGGCATAGTAGGCTAATTTACTGATATGTTTATCACCAAAATTTGCAGTAACCCTAACAGCATAAGTAGCTAAACCGAACCGTTTCAGCAGATCAGCAATATGTTTTCACAATTCAATTTCTCATCAATGTGCACACCAAGAAATTTTGTATATTCTGCCTTAGCAACAGTCTTCTGTTCATAGTCTGCATTTATCAGTGGTGATATGGCATTTGCTGTAGAGAATTATATATACTGTGTTTTCTCAAAATTTTGTGAGAGTCCATATGCAGAGAACTATTTCATAATTTTCTGAAAGACGATATTTACAATTTCCCAAGCTGTTTCTTGTTTGTTGGGTGTGATAACTATACTTGTATCATCAGCAAAAACAACTAGCTTTGTGTCCTCATGAATATTGCGTGGCAAGTGATTAATGTATATTAAGGATAATAAGGGACCCAAGACTGAATCTTGATACCTCCCAAGTTAGTTGTTGATTTTTGCAGATTACCTGTACTGTTAACTTCAACCTTCTGCGTTCTTCCAGTTAATTATGAAGTAAACCATTTGTGCACTGTCACAATGCTTAAGCTTATCTAGAAGAATTTCATGATTCATACAGTCAAATGCCTTTGAGAAATCGCATAATATTCCAGTGGTTGCTGTTCAGTTATTTAAAGCATTTAATATTTGACCAGTGAAAAAATATATATAACTTATTCTATTGAAAAGCTTTTCTGAAAATAACACTGAAATTTTGTTAGTACTTCATTTTTACAGAAATATATTACGCTACTCTTGAATACATTACTTTTTCAAGAATTTTGGATAAAGCTGTCAGAACTGAAATATGCCCATAGTTGTTAGCACCAACCTATCCACTTTTTTATGCAACGGTAACAGTAGCGTTTTACAATTCATTTGAAGAAATGCCTTATTTTGGTGAGCTACTGTATATATATATATGTGTGTGTGTGTGTGTGTGTGTGTGTGTGTGTGTGTGTGGCTGAGAATCCTACTCATCTGTTGTGAACAAGCTTTTAGTACTCTGTTAGAAATGCCATCAATTCCGTGTGAGCTTTTACTTTTGAGTGAATTTATTATTTTCCTAATTTCAGTAGATGAGGTGAGTTGAATTCAATTTTAACAAATTGCATAGTTATGCCTCTTCCATATATTTCCTTGCATTTTCTAATTAATAGCTGGATCCTTTTTTTGTTAACAGTCTCTTCATTGAGTTTGAGAAAAATACAGTTTTCCTGTACTCTCAGTTGTCTGTTTCCCTTTTAACAGTATTCCAAATTGTTTTAATTTTATTATCAGATATGCTAATCTCAGATGTAATGCATATAATTCTGGACTTTTAATAACTTTTCTTAATACAGTGCAGTAGTTTCTATAATGTTTCAATATTTCTGGATCATTGCTCCTCATAGCTATAAGCTACATTGCCCTTTTCTGTTTACAAATATTTTCATCCCTTTAGTAAGTCATGGTTTTTTAGATGGTTTCATACAATTATATTTCACTGCCTTATTAGGGAAATTGTTTTCAAATATACTAGAAACGTATCATGAAGTAGGTTAAATTTTAAATTAGTACCAGGTTCGCTGTACACCTCATCCCATTCTAACTGTCACAAGCTTTCCCTAAAATTTTCAATTGTTATATTGTTAATTGAGCGCACTATTTTGGAGGACTGTTTTGTGTTACTGTGTGGAGTTATGTCATATATTGTAACAAGCTGTTCATCGTGATCAGACAGACTATTCTTAACAGAAAAAGTATTTATTCGATTAAATTTATCTTGATCTATAAAAACATTGTCTATCACTGCGGTGCTTTCCTGTACCATCCAAGTAGAAAAATCAGTAACTGAAGTCAAATTGAAAGAACCAAATAATACTTCAGTGTCAATATTTCTATCGAACTCTTTCAGAAAATCTACATTCAAATCCCCACAAACAATCAGTTTCTTCCTTATGTCTGACAGATAGCACAACAAATAATCAAAGTTTTTCAAAAACAGCTGAAAATTTCCCAATGGGGACCTATACATGGATACAGTTATAAAATTACCATTATTTAATTTAAGATCACACGCACGTACTTCTATATGTTACCCTACACACAATTTTTTACTTTCTACATTTTTCACACTATACCAGATTTTAACGTATATGCCAACCCCCTCCTCTTTCCATAGTGTCTCTACATGCATGTGCTGGAAGCATATACCCACCCACATTTACTTTTCCCATACCTGTGATTATATGATGTTCAGACAGCCCCTTCGTTTCTAAATCTCCTAAATAAACAAGAGGAGCACCTACTTCATATTTTAATCCCCTGATATTCTGATGAAATATACTAACATTATTTTTCATTGTGATTTTACGAGAATCTTGTGACATACCAATATTATTTTTCACTGTTCTTTTATGAGAATCTTGTGATGTTCTAACATCTCAGATACCCTCGTGCCTGAACTTCTCATTAAGCTTAATTTCATTCAAAGCTGAATCATTGGACACTGATCATAGCCTGAGAAAGAGGTATTCCCATGAGTTTCAGTGTCCCACCCTTCAAAATTTTGCCATCATCCCATCCAGTTTTATGAATTATTCTGTTTTTGTACAATTGCCTGAGTCGACCTCTTTAGTTGCTTCCAGAGGTCGAGCTACGTATCATAGCAGCTTGAGTGGGACATACCACCTGTCGAACACGCCAAGCAAATAGTAAGAAACAAATTTATAAGTAACAATGGATTTTAGTACATATGAAGCTACTCTGAAAATTTACATCTACATCAATACACCACCGGGCAGTTCAAGGTGTTTGGCGCAAGATACATTGTGTTCTCCTGTTAATTCTCTCCTTTCCCGTTGAAGTCTCAAATGGTGCGCTAGGAGATCAAATTCTTATAAGCTTCCGTGTAATCTCGAATCTCTCTCATTTTGCCTTCGTGTTCTTTTCGGTAGATGCACGTAGGAAGAGGCAACATATTGTTTGACTCCTCTAGGATCGTACACTGTTTGAATTCCAACAATAAACCTAACCGTAACGCACAATGTCTCCCTTGTAGCATCTGCTGCTGCAGTTGGATGAAAATCTCACTGATGTTTTTGCGATTATTAAACGAATCTGTGACGAAACACAATATTCATCTTTGGATATCCTCTATTTTCACTATTAATCCTAAAAACGCGTTTCGTAAGCGATCTTCTTTGTTGGTGGACTGCATATACAGAAGATTGTCCGATGGAATTTCAGTCTGTCATTTGCCTTTCCTAAGATAAGTTTTATGTGGTGGTTCCACTTCAAGGCACTCCATACGCATACTCGCCCCTATTTAATTGTCGTGTATGTTTCAAGAGGTTGCTCGGCAATCCTGTAATGGTACAATAACGTCTCTTTCCGCCCATTTATATACCACATGGCAGATTTATTAATGTTGAGGGTCGAGTGAAAATGCCGGCACAAAGTGTCGACTCTCAGGTGGTCTTCTTGCATTTCGATATAATTTCCTGGCGCTGCTACATCTCTGTATACAACAGTGTCCTCCGGGAAGAACCACATGAAATTTACGACGTTTTCCAGTAGGTTATAGTATACAATGATGTCCAAAATTAAAGCAACAAACGGAAAGTTTGCAAGGTTGCTTTTATTTTGTCACAAAACGATATATACAGGTAATAGCAAAACGGAAACACTGTAAAGAATACAGAACAGACAAAAATGTTCTTCGTTTTTTTTCCATCTTAAGGGATTTGCACACACATTACGACAACTGGTTAATGTGCTCAGTATGGGGTGTGACTACCTCTTGCAGCAATGCACAGACCAGACAATGACAGGCCATGCTGTGAATGATGACACCGGTCTCGTGTTGAGGCAATAACGCCCATTCTTTCTGTAGAAACTGCTCACAATCTTGGAGAGTGGTTGGTGACTTGATGCAAGCCATCTTCCTAGTGAATTCCAGGCATGCTACTCGTCTATGGGATTCAAATCGGGAGAGCGAGCAGGCGACGCCATGTATGCAACATCTTCCGTTTCCAAGAAAAATCAACCACCTGCGCTATATGAGGTCGAGCATTATGGTCCACCAGTAAGAAGTCTGGGCCCACAGCACCTCGCAACAACCGTAAACGAGATCCCAAGATCTCGTCACGATACCTGAGAGCAGTTAAACCTTGCCGATTCACCTGTACAATTTCGTGAAGAGGGGTTCTAGAGTTAACTATTACACTATTAGGGATCCTCCACGATACCAATCTCCTTCCACAATATTTGGGTCCCGAAATCGTGTTCCACATTCCCTCTATGTGCGAATCCCTCGAGAATCACTTTCCAGTCCACTGTTAGAGTGTCCAAGTGGCATGTTGATGATTCCATTCTAGACGTACTCTACTGTGAAGACGCGTAAGAGGTACACATACAACAGGTCTCTGACAATAAAGGCTGTTCTGCTGAAGCCTTCTGCAAACCCGTTTACCTTGACACAACACGTCCAGTAGATGCTGCGAGGTCATATGCCAGTTGCCGTGCAGTATTAAGTCGGTACTGTCCTGCCCTTACAACAAAAATACGGTCATCTCTTCTGAAGTCACACGTGGTCGCCCTGCCTTGGTCTTCGGGATACAGTTTCGGTCTCTATAAACTGTCGCCACATCCGAGGAACAAAGAACGATTCACATTAAGACATGAGGCCAAATCAGTTTGCGACTGTCCTGCTTCCTTTCTTTGTATGGCCTTCCACTGCAGAGAGTCTGGTAGGAATCTTCTCTGAGCCATCCTGCACCACCTGTGACGTGTACACAGCGATTGTGGATATCGGGCTACCCGGCAACACTACCTAGTTTCGTAGGTGCCCTGACAACATCGTTGGCACGGTTGTCCGTTGACTGGAATGCCATCTTCCGCGCAGAACACCATCGAACGGACATCTGGTTGACAGTTCGTATGATTACATCGTGAATTAGACATAAGGCGGGGAAACAGCTTTAATTTTGGAATACAGTGTATATTATGAACAGAAATGGTATTGTAATATTCTCTTGAGACACGCGAGAAGTTTTAAGTCCAGAGATTTATGCTCGTTAAGAATTACATACTGAGTTCTAGTTGCTGGGAATTCCTCAATCCAATCACAAACATGAAGTAATATTTTATACGCTGATATTTTGTTCATTAAGCGATAGTACGGAAATGTATCGAGTGTCTGTGTCAATAAACACGACATCACCTGGGCGCTGGTATATACTGCCTTTAGGGTCTCGTGGAAGAACATAGACAGCTAGGTTAAACACGTTCATGATGCGGAATCCATACAATTATCGTTAGAGATAAAGTTGGTGACAAAGTTATACATACTTAAAACAGTACTGAGATTAAATTTTGTGTAGGCTGTTCCTTCTTAGAATGGTTGAGATTGCGAAGCAACCCTTCTGTCCTTCCTTCCGTCACTTCCCTTCATCTCTTACCCAGATCACATGATTTCGTGATGTACTTCTGTTTGTCCACTCTAAACTGTAATTTCTAATTTTCCTTCAGAGGAGGTCGCTACTATATCGTGTTCTGCGAATATTTTTGTTAATAACGCTCTGTTGACCTTTCCAACATCCCAACGCCACTACCACTACACCACCAGGTGACGTGTAACAATACGTAGTATTTCTAATGGCAGTACGCAGTCAGTTGGCCGCCGGGCTAGCCGCGCGGTCTGACACACTGCTACTCTAGCGGGAAGGTGTGCCGGTCCCCGGCACGAATCCGCCCGGCGGATTAGTGTCGAGGTCCGGTGTGCCGGCCAGTCTGTGGATGGTTTTTAAGGCGGTTTTCTTTCTGCCTCGGTGAATGTGGACTGGTCCCCCTTATTCCGCCTCAGTTACACTATGTCGGCGATTGCTGCGCAACCACTGTCTCCACGTACACGTACACCATAATTCCTCAAACACGCAAACATTTGGGATTGCACTTGTCTGGTATGAGACATTCCCATGGAGGGGGGGGGGGGGGGAGGGGGCACTGGCGGCCGAAACGCACAATAACCCTGGATTCGGCGTGGGGCGGCGGTGGGGTGAGTGGACTGCTGTAGCCTGTTCTGGGGTTGTGAACCACTGAGGTTCTATGGCGGGCGAAGCCTCTCTGTCGTTCTAGGTACACGGTTCAACCCCTAATACACCCAATCAGTTGAGCAGCAATGTCAAGACTGAAATTATGTGACAACATATTCTTTGTGAAGTCTTCTTTTGTCTGGTAAGCAAACTGTTATGACACTATGTTAATTGTAATGTTGTTCAGATGTTGTGTTTGCACTTTTATGACAATTGGTGATGCTTTTTCCAGATATTCTGAGCAGAGACTATGCCCGAAACGCATAAATGAAAAATTCTCACTCTGCAGCGGAGTGTGCGCAGATATGAAACTTCCTGGTAGATTAAAACTCGAACTCGGGACCTTTGACTTTTGCGGACAAAATTTGTTTTCTCCTCAAAACTGTATTTGACAAAATAACGTTACAGAAATATATCACAGTAACATATGAACAAAATAATCAGTTAATGAATTGTTATGCACATTGTAACGTTCTCACACTCGAGTGTTATGTGTGGATAGGTAAAAGTTCCGAATTCGAGTCTAGTCCGGCACACAGTTTCAGCCTGCCAGTAAGTTCCACGTCAGCGCACATTCCGCTGCAGAATGAAAATTAATTCTGGAAACATTTCCCAGACTATGGCTAAGCGACGTCTCCACAACATCCTTTCTTCCTGGAGTGCTAGTCCTGCAAGTTTCACAAGAGATCTTTTATGCAGTTTTGAAAGTTGGAGATGAGGTATTGGTGGAAGTAAAGCTGAGAGGACAGATCGTGCATCGTGCTTGGGTAGTTGAGTTTGTAGAGCTCTTACCTCCGAAAGACAAAGGTCCCGTGTTCGAGACTCGGTCTAGCATACAGTTTTAATCTGGCTGGAAATTTCAAGAGAATTGTGTACACTTATTTTCAGCAGTCAAAAATCAGTGGAAAAGGCATGTTCAGTATTCACATAATGGTCACAGGCGTCCAGTGCGACTTTTTGTTAGAACTTGAACTAGATTTGATTCAAATTATTCAGGGCGTTTTAGAGTTATGACTGTACGTCATCAGTTTTTCACCTCTTCTAACAAATAGGAGCCCTTGGGGAAGGAAGGGCTTAACGTCCCGTCGACATCGAGGTTATTAGAGACAGAGCAGAAGCTCGGATTGCGTCAAGGGTGGGTAAGGAAATCGGCCGTGCACTTTCAAAGGAGCCATCCGTGCATTTGCCTGGAGCGACTTAGGGAAATTACGGAAACCCTATATCAGGATGGCGGGACACGGGTGTGAACCGTCGTCCTGCCGAATGCGAGTCCAGTGTGCTAGCCACTGCGCCATTTCGTTCGGGAGAGGGTCCATTGGGTGTTGTCCCCTTACGATAATGGTGTTCTAATACTGTGTCGTATACATACCATGTTAGGTTGAATTTAATCCAGAGCGGTACCGGAACACAAAACCATAAACTCTCTCTCTCTCTCCCGCCTCTCCTCGCCTCGCCTCGACCGCGTCACGTCGCAATTTTCAATTCTGAGCGCTCAGTGAGTACGTAGAGTACCCCACGAAGTGTGAAGTGGTACTGAGGGGCTCCATCTCATTTCGTGCAGCCTACATAACGTAATTGCATGTGCTTCCTTCTTCATGAGAATGTTCGGTCGCACACTGCTGGTGGAACAACGACACTTCTCCAGCGTTTCACCACGCACCATACAGCCCGGACATGGCTCCCTCTGATATTCGCCTCTGCTCACATGAACCGCTGTCTGTGAGGACATCATTTTGGAAAACACAGTGAACTGCAGTCCAGAGCACGAAATTGACGGAAAGCACAGGTGGCTGCGTTCTATGACGAAAGTACCACGCCACGACAAATGTCTAAGCCAGGCCGGCGACTAGTTAGAGAAGCAGTTGGAAGGTTGTAGCTAGACGTGGCAAATAAAACATTTTTGGTTTTAACTGTGATTCCCACTTCGCGACCGATCGGAGGGGAAAAAAGCAGTCGTACTTTCACTCTCTCTAAAATACTTTAGATAAAGCCAAATGTCTGAGAATTTCTGTGCAGAAACGAAGCTGCATGTGAATGTTAAAAAAAATAAATAAATAAAATAAAATACAACGTATTGAACTTCCTCCCAATTATTTTGGTTATAAAGCTAATACAGGGTGTTTCAAAAATGACCGGTATATTTGAAACGGCAATAAAAACTAAACGAGCAGCGATAGAAATACACCGTTTGTTGCAATATGCTTGGGACAACGGTACATTTTCAGGCAGACAAACTTTCGAAATTACAGTAGTTACAATTTTCAACAACAGATGGCGCTGCGGTCTGGGAAACTCTATAGTACGATATTTTCCACATATCCACCATGCGTAGCAATAATATGGCGTAGTCTCTGAATGAAATTACCCGAAACCTTTGACAACGTGTCTGGCGGAATGGCTTCACATGCAGATGAGATGTACTGCTTCAGCTGTTCAATTGTTTCTGGATTCTGGCGGTACACCTGGTCTTTCAAGTGTCCCCACAGAAAGAAGTCACAGGGGCTCATGTCTGGCGAATAGGGAGGCCAATCGACGCCGCCTCCTGTATGTTTCGGATAGCCCAAAGCAATCACACGATCATCGAAATATTCATTCAGGAAATTAAAGACGTCGGCCGTGCGATGTGGCCAGGCACCATCTTGCATAAACCACGATGTGTTCGCAGTGTCGTCTAAGGCAGTTTGTACCGCCACAAATTCACGAAGAATGTCCAGATAGCGTGATGCAGTAATCGTTTCGGATCTGAAAAATGGGCCAATGATTCCTTTGGAAGAAATGGCGGCCCAGACCAGTACTTTTTGAGGATGCAGGGACGATGGGACTGCAACATGGGGCTTTTCGGTTCCCCATATGCACCAGTTCTGTTTATTGACGAAGCCGTCCAGGTAAAAATAAGCTTCGTCAGTAAACCAAATGCTGCCCACATGCATATCGCCGTCATCAATCCTGTGCACTATATCGTTAGCGAATGTCTCTCGTGCAGCAATGGTAGCGGCGCTGAGGGGTTGCCGCGTTTGAATTTTGTATGGATAGAGGTGTAAACTCTGGCGCATGAGACGATTCGTGGACGTTGGCGTCATTTGGACCGCAGCTGCAACACGGCGAACGGAAACGCGAGGCCGCTGTTAGATCACCTGCTGCACTAGCTGCGCGTTGCCCTCTGTGGTTGCCGTACGCGGTCGCCCTACCTTTCCAGCACGTTCATCCGTCACGTTCCCAGTCCGTTGAAATTTTTCAAACAGATCCTTTATTGTATCGCTTTTCGGTCCTTTGGTTACATTAAACCTCCATTGAAAACTTCGTCTTGTTGCAACAACACTGTGTTCTAGGCGGTGGAATTCCAACACCAGAAAAATCCTCTGTTATAAGGAATAAACCATGTCAATCAAAATATCCACGGGTATGCTGCCGGTCTATAGTGTCCAACGGGCACCGTGGATATTTTGATTATCAAATACGCCGGGAGAAACTCAAGAATCACAATAAACCATGTTGTCTACAGCACACTTGCACGTTGTGAACAGCACACGCTTACAGCAGAAAGACGACGTACAGAACGGCGCACCCACAGACTGCGTTGTCTTCTATATCTTTCACATCACTTGCAGCGCCATCTGTTGTTGAAAATTGTAACTACTGTAATTTCGAAAGTTTGTCTGCCTGAAAATGTACTGTTGTCCCAGGCATATTGCAACAAACGGTGTATTTCTATCGCTGCTCGTTTAGTTTTTATTGCCGTTTCAAATATACCGGTCATTTTTGAAACACCCTGTATGAGCAGTGTACTGTATCCGTCCTCTGCTCTGCAGGTGACGGCTACCTGACAGACCCGAAAGTCCTGAGAACGTTCAACGAGAATTTCGAGGTCGCCACGGCGCCGGACATCCATCTGCCAACGGAGGAGGAGCGGATAAACGCCACGCGGAAGCTCCACGACTTCTACTTTGGGGAAGGAGACATCACGCTAGACGATGCGCAGTCGCTTGTCGACGTGAGCAAGCTCCAGCGAATCTTTTCTGCTCTTTGTTGCACATCTTCTGTGGGACCTTGGTCTTCATTTCTTTCATACTAGACACTGATGGCAGTTTCTACTCTTATTATCTTATTATACTCTTATTATCTTATTGTATTAGATACAGGCTCCCAGGTAGATGCCATTTTCCTTGACTTCCGGAAGGCGTTCGATACAGTTCCGCATTGTCACCTGATAAAGTAAGAGCCTACGGAATATCAGACCAGCTGTGTGGCTAGATTGAACAGTTTACAGCAAACAGAACACAGCATGTTGTTCTCAATGGAGAGACGTCTACAGACGTTAAAGTAACCTCTGGCGTACCACAGGGGAGTGTTATGGGACCATTGCTTTTCACAATATATATAAATGACCTAGGAGATAGTGTCGGAAGTTCCATGTGGCTTTTCGCAGATGATGCTGTAGTATACAGAGAAGTTGCAGCATTAGAAAATTGCAGCGAAATGCAGGAAGATCTGCAGCGGATAAGCACTTGGTGCAGGGAGTGGCAACTGACCCTTAACATAGACAAATGTAATGTAGTGCGAATACATAGAAAGAAGGATTCTTTATTGTATGATTATATGATAGCGGAACAAACACTGGTAGCAGTTACTTCTGTAAAATATCTGGGAGTATGCGTGCGTAACGATTTGAAGTGGAATGATCATATAAAATTAATTGTTGGTAAGGTGGGTGCCAGGTTGAGATTCATTGGCTGAGTCCTTAGAAAATGTAGTCCATCAACAAAGGAGGTGGCTTACAAAACACTCGTTCGACGTATACTTGAGTACTGCTCATCAGTGTGGGATCCATGCCAGGTCGGGTTGGCAGAGGAGATAGAGAAGATCCAAAGAAGAGCGGTGCGTTTCATCACAGGGTTATTTGGTAAGCGCGATAGCGTTACGGAGATGTTAAGTAAACTCAAGTAGCAGACTCTGCAAGAGAGGCGCTCTGCATCGCGGTGTAGGTTGCAGTTCAGATTTCGAGAGGATGAGTTTCTGGATGAGGTAACGAATATATTGCTTCTCCCTACTTACATCTCCCGAGGAGATCACGAATGTAAAATTAGAGAGATTAGAGCGTGCACTGAGGCTTTCCGGCAGTCGTTCTTCCCGCGAACCATACGCGACTGGAACAGGGAAGGGAGGTAATGACAGTGGCACGTAAAGTGCCCCCCGCCACACATCTTTGGGTAGCTTGTGAAGTATAAATGTAGATGTAGATGTAGATTATCCCACAGATGGTGTTCATATTACATGCTGTCTGGAGGATAGTATGACCAAGTATCGTATACAGGCTGACTTTTCAGTGTGTATGGAAAGTCAAAGGGCATACAGATAAGGCTTAAATGAATGAAAACTTATGTGGCATTTTTTACGCAAACCGGTAATAACTACTATGTTATCAGTGCTTTTCTGTAAAGACAAGTCAGGAAAACATAAAACTAACGCTAAAGCAAAATGTTTGCTTTATAAAGATTTCACCTAGCTTCTTCGATTAAAGGAAGTACTCTAGTCACAAAATACACGAAACGTTAAAGTAATGAAGCAAACGAAAGATAGTTTTTCATACATCGCACTTTCTCCAAGCTTCACTGGTCGCGCTGCTTGACGAGTTCTGTCGATTGAATGTGGCAGAGTTTTTTCCTCGCACTCGTCTTCGGCATATTGAAAGTACGAGTCAGGAAGCCTCTCGTATGGCAGGTTGTTTTCTCCACTGCACGTTTCCAAAGGCGGGCGGTATTAATAAATGATTTTGACGCTGATTATGGACTAAACGGTCAACTAAAGACAAAAATTTTTGCTCGCGCAATTGGGGTCCACGCTGTAGATTTTTGGCGGAAACGCTGAGATAAAATCATAATAAGCGTTTTGTATAAATAAGTAATTTTTAATCATCAATCTCTTCATTGCCTATACAAGCAGTACCGTAGTTACAGAATAGATAACTCACAAGTTTACCGAATGTAGAAACGGTCTATGGGCTCATGAACTCGAAGCAAGTACGTCAGGTGATGTTGCATAGTATCGCCATCGATGAAGTCAACATGATCAACAGTGGCATCTTTCATAAAATAGATAACCGCCTGAGGCAGATCACAGGCTCACATGCGCGATAATTTGCCCGATCGGCTAGCTACGCAATCGCTTTGCTACATTTTTTCATTCCTTTGGACGCTGTCGTAACTCTCGCTTTCTTCGGCATTGGACTTTATAGGCTTTTTAGATCGTTTCGATGCGAGCTTTCCTCTGACTTGTGTCTTCTATATTTCCGTGCACGTTAACGACTGGTATGAGACGACATCATTCACTGTTTTGTAGTTTTCTAAGTAATTACCGATTTTTACTTATACTCCGGCGAATATTTTTAGCTTCTCACATTGAGTCCTGTTAGTGCTCCGCAAGCTCTTAACAATGACACCCGAATCAATGTCCAAGCTAAACGATTTTCATGCTAAACCAATATGTAACTTCGCATCAACTTAATCCGTAATAATTACGCGGATGAACCTACACTGGTACCATGATCTATCCATTGCGGGTTCAGCCATTGTTTACACCTCGTAGTTATTAGTAGAATCTGCCGATATTTTGTCACCCAAGCAAGTTCGACTGACGACTGAATACGAGCGGTCTATGACGCTGCAGTCATGGGCTGTGCGGCTAGCCCCGGCGGAGGCTCGAGTCCTTCCACGGGCATGGGTGTGTGTGTTTGTCCTTAGGATAATTTAGGTTAAGTAGTTTGTAAGCTTAGGGACTGATGACCTTAGCAGTTAAGTCCCATAATATTTCACACAGATTTGAACATTTGACGACTGAATAGTTGTTTTCACGTCAAAAAGCCAAGGAAGGAATATTTTTGTCTGAAAATTTTCTACGTTTTCTGCTGGCGACATTTCCGTACGCACCGGAAAGTCACCGTGTGTAATAGTGTGCCGCATTGAATTGAGGGGGTGGGGGGGGGGGGTGGAGGGGGGGGGAAGGGGGGAGGAGCTGTAGTCCCATTGCAATTACTCGACAGTTGGTGGTCTGTCGCTTGCACCCGGCGAACATGTCTACCCCACAGGAGGCCCTAGTCACACGACACAGTGCTGAAAGCAAACTGCAGTTTTTCGTTATCTTGGTTACATGAGATTATGCTCACTTTGGGCGCACGACCTGTCGCATTACCAACCAATGTGCAGTCCTGGTTGCCACTTGGTAGCAGATTACGGGTGACACAGGCAGATACCAAGCGAAAAGGAAAGATAGGAAGAAAAGTAAGAAAGAACAAAAAAGTCAGTACGATATGAAAATGACGCGCCAAAGTTTTCGAAATAAAAAATATATATTTGAATGAATTCTTTGAATAAAAATTGTAATCCAAGTCTTTTGACTAGATTTAGAAATGAGAGAAAAATTCGTGGGGTTTGTATAAAATCTAACCCATGATCTGCTATACATCAAGTATATGCGCTAACCACTACGCTCCGCTACCACGTGGTTGGAGATTTTGGTAGTTACTTTCTTCCAGTTACAATAAGTGAGAATGACAAGGCACGAGATAACCTAACATACTACTTTCTTTTAGATACTAGCAATGACTAAACGACCAAGGAATAAACAACAAAAACTGTTCATCAGATTTACAAGTCCTTGACGCTATAACGCAATACTCTCGTTTCTTTAGCCGCTACTCTGTGGCGAAATATTAATGTCACCACAAAGTTTTATTTATGACTCTAGTGACTCAGTTGCAAAGATGAATTGCAGGATCCAAAAATTCGGCTTCACTTAGTGTCATGCGAAACTGATCTGATGTAAGACGATCTCTGTGATTATAATCAATGTACATGTGATAGTGAATGGCGTTTCGTGCGAAAGGATCGAGTAGTGTTTGGTTGGTGCTTTGGATGAAACGTGTATATTTCATTAGAATCTTTGTGTATGTATTGTTTAAGTGTGGTTTACTTGTGTTTATCATGTGTGATGGAATAAGAAATAAAAGGACCAGATTTGGGATCCAAACACAGGAAGAAAGGAAGCTGGACAAATAATTGGAAGTGAACTGACCAACTGTAATGGCAATTTGGCAACAGCAAACAGTTTTGGTGCGACCTTGAAGAGTCTTGATAGGAGGAAACCAGCTCCAACGCATGAAATGTCAGCTATAAAATAATTTTAATCGGACTGTAGTTACTCTGAAGAATTATTGTATTTACCAAACGCACTTGGATCCCTGCCACCGAAAATACTCGTAGTTGCTGTTATGAGATCACCAGCTTACATGCAGCAACTATACAGCCCCGTCACTGGGACAAATATGGCTAGGCAACAGCTATGGAAAAAATGGATGGCAATACAGATTGGCAACATCTTGCAATGATTTAGCGATAGAATTTTTAAACTACTTAGCTGCATTATGAAGATTGTGCGTGGCAATATAGGTCAGTGTTCACTTGCACTGTTCTGTCTTTAACTCTGGCATAGTCCTAGATCCAGTGAATGGTGACTGACATCACTTGTATAACATCCAGTTTGGAACCTCTTGGCGGCGACTGTAGAGGTGTCGTGAGTATCTCGCAACACAGTCCTCTGTTGAGGTACTGCAGTATTGTGTCGAGGTTCTGACTACCACCGAGGGCAGGCCGCTGTGGCCAAGCGGTTCTAGGAGCTACAGTCTGGAACCACGTGACCGCTACTGTCGCAGGTTCGAATCCTGACTCGGGCATGGATGTGTGTGATGTCTTTAGGTTAGTTAGGTTTAAATACTTCTAAGTTCTAGGGGACTGATGACCTCAGATTATGGTACGTGAAGTCCAGAACTGAGACATCAGTTCCCTGAAACGTGTCGATACAACTGTAACAAATTATCTAGAAAATCGACTTTGAAGTTTCTGAGAGCATTTAACACGCGAAAGTAAGGTAGAGTTTTCGACAGACAGTGTGACTCTGTGGTGGAATACTCACCTGTTCCGAAAGGTTAAATTTTGAAACAAAGTGTATTTTTTACGAGCATTTAGTGAAGCATGATACACATAAATATCGAAAAAATCAGTAGCGCTCGAGACTGCTTATCATTCGAACGTTCGATCAAGCCTCGTTTTGTGGTCATTACTTTTTCCGTTTTTCTTCTGTTCAGTTCGAATGCCTAAGATTTTAAATATAAAATTCACTGAATATATGCTAATTAACACATATAATTGCCATTCTTATGACAGATGCACATCTTTTTATTTCTAATTACGTGTCTCAAACAAAGATAAAGTTTTCGTAGCAAATACAAAAACTTAATTACCAATATTTTATAAAAGATTGTTAGTGAGGATTCTTTAAATTAAAAGAAACACTACAAATTAAATTGATTTTACACTTCACAGCCAGGAATAGAACCAGGGCCACCTACGTGGCACGCGAGCATTCTACCCATCGAAAGAAAAATGACCCTCATTTAAGATATTAAAAACTCTCGGAAATCTTCAAAGTTGATTTTCTCGTAAATTTTTGAGAGATGCATGGCCTTTGATGACTGATTATTGAGTTCTGAAGTTAACGTACCATAAATACAAAAAATTACAAAAATTAAATTGCTGTGTGGTTTCTTTTTAAGTGGAGCTGTGTTTCTGCTTACGTCCACGTTTCGTGGATAGATGTATACTTCGGGGTTATTTGTGTGGCGTAAGTGACTATTACAACGCCATCTATCACAAAGCGAAAAACTAAAACATTCATATTTCTTTACGTACTACACGAATATGTAATAAAAAATGGGGGTTCCTATTTAAAAAAACGCAGTTGATATCCGTTTGACCTATGGCAGCGCCATCGAGCGGGCCTACCATAGCGTCATCTGGTTTCCCGCTTCAAGCTAGACAAGTTTTGTTCTTCGCAATTTTTTCGTTTGACGCTTATTTCGTGAGGTATTTGGCCCGGTATACCCGAAAATCACAAATGGACGACAATGATTATCGAATTGATTCAGTCGCTGTGTGTCAAACTTCAGATTTTGGCACTTACTGTAAGACATGGTTAGTTTCCATCATTAAATTGAATTTTTTATTTATAATGTCTTTAGTTATGGAGAACAAATACAGTAACAACAACTAAAAAAATCGAGAACCCAATATAGAATGAAGAGATATGTGTACTCTCAGTACAGAGGTAGATTTATATTAACAGAGCAACGAGCAAATATTGATGTTAAAATACTGAAAGAGACAAAATTACTAGCATTCAGGACAATTCCTAACTTAACAAATTTAGAACGTGAAAAGACACAGGTGTGTAGTTCATTCTGGTCTCATCTTTTTCTGATCCATGGCCGTGGCAATGAAATGTGATTGCCTATTTTATCAAATAACTGAGGATAGGAAAAAATGTGAGAGATGATCCTAATTATTACTGTATGAGAGATGGACTACTTTACGTGATCATCTTATGCAGAATGCCCATTGATTACACGGAGGGAAACTGCCGCATCCTCTTACGTATTTGAATCTGCCGATGGGCAATTGACAGGATGTCAAAACTAGCTATCTTTCTAACAAAGATTTCAGCTCCATCTGGCCGCGTGGTGACCGTCAAGCAACTGTTGCCTGAAATCTAGAAATGCGGATACATTTATACTCTACCAATCACTGTGGAGTGTGCCCACACGGCGAAAAGAGCACTTGTTCCACTGGCGGTTTCATTAGAGAAAGAAGCGACTCCCTTAAATCTCTTCGGCGACAAGCGAAGACACAACACAGCAGACACGGATCGAGGGCTAGGTTCTGTGGGATTGGGAAGGGAGAAGTAGGAGGAGCGGACGATTGAGGAGGGGAGGGACTGAAAGGGAAGAACGGGGCAAAGCGGGAAGAGAGCTGGAATTCACAGTTTCTTACTTTCTCCTCTCCCCCACCCAAAACGTAATTCTCTGTCACTCCTGCTTTTAATGTTCCTAGAATTTAATAATAATAATGGTAATACATATAAAATGTTTTAATGTAATGACAATAACTAGCTTACATTAGTATTAGGGTACTGGTGAGCAAAACGCAAGGACAAAAGCAACTTTCGCATGATATTTCACTGTGAAGTAACGTAGGCCGACCTCGATGAAACTTGGACCATACATAAAAAGAACTCTTGCGGTCTAGTACAGAACGTTACTGAAAGAAATACGCAATGACACGAACAGAGTTGACACTTCTATTCAAAGACGATTATTACATTCATGTCAACGCTACTCATGATGGTCTCCTGAACAATTCAAACGGCGCGCTATGGTTCTTAATACGGTGTATGATCACTACGGAGGACAGGGGTCGCAAGGGGGGTTTTTATTTTATATTTTTTAAGTAGCCTCGCAATTTTGGCCGAGAGCAGTCCAAAGTACGAAGGAAAGCGGATGTCTTGTCTTCTTCTTCCTCTTCGTGGATTCCAACTTCTTGTATATTCTTGAATGCCCCACTCCTCTACACTTTACTGTACCAATTTTTGCGGAATGCTTCCTTCAGGTGTTGCAGTTCGTCTGACAGGTTTTCTTCATCGCAGATGACGCCTGCTCTATATACCAGGGTGGTCAGCACTGTTTGCTATTGCACTGGATCGTGGCAGCTTGTTGTAGGCACAGGTCTATATGTGTCTTCTTCCTATCGAGGGTGCTCGGAAATTCCCGTTACAAACGTCTGTGACTTGTAGAGGGCAGCGAGTATATAACATTTTGAACAGGAACCCAATTCTCGAAACGTACCGTTTCCGTGTTACAGTCGTTTAAAACACGTTTCCTATATGAGCATGCAGCAGGATAGTCATGGTGGGAGGTAAGCATGTTGGGAGGCGGATACGTCGGATCAGCTGATGTCATTTGACGTGTATCTTGCCTCTCTGACCCGGTTCGTGACTTATTCACGTGGCTGTGAGTGCTAGCGCAACACGGTTTGAGTACACGTTTCCAGCATATACCGGCATGGTCCTTCTCAATAGCGAAGAGACAACGTCCGACTTCATCGCATACCCTTTTCGCCACAATTTCGCAACGAGAGCTATGAGCACTTGTTCATCTTCGAAACTCTGAAACAGATCTCTTGTACTGCAGGGAATTTGCTTCCCATATTTTTGGAGTAGGTAGTATGGAGCAAATAAAGAAAAAAAATATACAGTACACGTGGGGTCTACAATGCACCCTTCAAGAATTATGAGCACTTGTTTATTTCACTAGTGTGGGACATATGTCTTGTATTGAACAATTGCTTATCGATCTTTAGGTATGCCTTTTAGAGTCCATGCCGGCCGTTGTGGCCGAGAGTTTCTAGGCACTTTAGTCCGGAACAGCGCTGTTGCCACAGTCGCAGGTTCGAGTCCTCTCTTGGGAATGGATGTGTGTGACGTCCTTAGGTTAGTTAGGTTTAAGTAGTTCCAAGTCTAGGGGACTAACGACCCCAGATGTTAAGTCCCATAGTGCTCAGAGCCATCAGAGGCATTAGAGTCCATAAAAATGTGTGTGAATTCCTACGGGACCAAATTACTGAGGTTATCGGTCCCTAGACTTACACACTACGTAAATTAAATTAAATTAACTTATGCCAAGAACAACACACACCCATGCCCGAGGGAGGACTTGAACCTCCGGCGGGAGGGCCGCGCACTCCGTGACATGGGGATTTAAACGGCGCGGTCACCCTGCACTGCTTTAGGGTCCATTTAACAGATTTTTTTTTATTGTTATGGTGTAAGGAATCTGTCCCTAAAACTTGTCGGTGTTTTTATGAAGCACCCTAAGATCGGCTGTCATTCCATCGTCTATCCTGGTAAGGATGGATGAAGTGAAATTTTATGGAAAGTAGTTGAAGGACAGTGAAAATACGAAGAGGTGACAAAATGTTCGACATTCACGCATGATCACAGAAGGTGGATGTCGGAGGCTTACCCTCTCTGTACAGCAGGATAGGCGGCGACTTGCGGCAGATCTGACAATAGAGTACAAAACTGGTGCATGGACAAGTGCCTCGGAGCACATCGCTAAGCGCACGCTGTTGATCATGAGGCTCCGTAGCTGACAACCCTTATGTTGACTCAACGACAGTGTCAGTATTATTGGATTGGGCTCGATCATTGTACTGAGAATCAATGAAAATGTGTCACCTACTCGGATGAATCACCTTTACTGGTACACCAGATCGATGGCCATGTCGAGAAACACCATCATCCTGAGTGAACGTTATTGCGAACCACATGCATCCCTGGATGACTGATATCTTTCCCTGCGACGATGGCATCTTCCAACAGGATAACAATTCGTGTCATACGCACACAATCGTTCTACAGAGGATTGGGTAGCGTGTTAATGACGTTGATATCTTGGTCACCAAATTCGCCTCACATGAATATAACAGAACACATCTGGGACGCTGTCGGACGCCAGCGCCGTAGACCAACACGTTATTAAGCTGTTCATCATAATGTTTTGGCTGATCAGTGCAGCGGTAGCAGAGCAATGTGGAAAGAGATATGGTCGGCGTGTGAAGCTCTAGAACCGAGACGCTGCAACACACTTCCAGTTGTAGCACCACAACAGAATGTTTTGATTCTGAAAGTTGAAAAAAAAATTCGCAACGATCAAAAACTGGACCAAAGGATAAATCTATTAAAAATGTTTTGTATTAATTCTGATTTGTTTAACTAAAAAGTAAAAGATTTATAAAACAATAATTTGCGTGTTGGATACATTCTGTTTCACTAATGGCGAATTGGCGAATCTGTTACGAACTTTGATTTTATGTACTGTTAATTTATCGGTACTTAATGGAGGGCATAGGGACTTTCAATTTATGCCACATAACGATTAATTTTTGTTTCAAGTCATCAATGTCGATTTCTGGAAGATAGTACATTTGCCTAGCTCAAATAAATGCTAATTAATGGCTTTCCTTTAATTATTCAAGACGGCTGTAACATATCATGCTTTCATATTGGCCACTACATGCGAGTGAAGATGTACGTATGTCATCGAGACATGGCCAACGCCCGCTCAGGGTTTAGTACAGGTAACTACGTTGTCCAAGCAGCAGCTCCCTGTACCACGTATCGGCCAGAGAAATTCTCCAGTGGCGTCACTACTGCCTACTGGCAACGAGGTAGAGCACACATATGACATGACCACAGAGTTAGCTCGCAACATATCTGAATTGATCCAAAGACATGTAGGTAGCATAATTATAATATTTTAGTAATGCTGTTAGATGAACACTCCATTAAGAAAGATAATATTTTCCTCGTCCCCGTCATCATCTGACCAGCATCCTGGTCTCGTACACTGTCGAGAGAGAAGTTTCTAGTAACCTGAGGTATCCCTATAACGGTAAATCGATGCTGTCCTCAGCCTACATTGTAGTTGTCTTTAATTCATTTCCCCATTAAGAATAACTGCTGCAAACATTACAGGTAAATATTTTTTTCCTTCAGCCTCTCTAGCGACACATACCAAATGTTTGCACTGCCGCCTGAGGGTGACTATTTATTACTGAACGCAGACTTTCCAGCTTGTATTTATCCTCGCGGACTCCCAAAGTGTGTTGCAGAAACTACAACATCCAGCGTTTGATAAACAGGACGTAATAGACGTGAAGGCATTGGCCATTGACGCCCACTTACTTTGGATAAAAGGGCACCAAAGCATTCTCCTCGCTGAGAGAAGTATTACGGAAGTACAGTTCGGCGCAATACCAATCGCTTGTAAGGATTTCATCCCGATGGTCAAGAAAGCTGCTTATCACGACCAGAATTGTGAATGACAGATATTCCAGCACTACAAGGACGGCCATCTGGTGGCCATACAATCGAATGTCTCTTCTCTGCCATGATTCACCTCTGTGAAGCTTTGTAGACGTTATGTACATCTCTCATCAGCATGAAGCTTGGGTACGGGTGTTACCCCGCCTACCTATTACGACTGAAAATCTTAGCTTCTCGGCACTGTGATCAGGATGTAACGGTGGTAATGGGTCTGAATCACAGGTGGTCTTGTACAAAACTTTGGTTACGACCTGTTACTTCCTCACCTGTTCGATATAAACACTGACCAAAAAAACTCAACAACAAAAAATAATTAATGTAGAGTAACGAAAATACCGGTATACATTTGTCTAGGTAACATATTTAAGCGAATAACCTTGCAAGATCACATGTTAACGTAAGCGGGAGACAAGCAGTTGCAAATGTAAATTGCTAGTACATTAATAATAGGAGTACAGCCAGAATGTTGAACGTGAGAGTGGAAAGATGCATGCGTGGTGTTGCACGACTGTCGGATGTCTGTTTGTGGGATGGAATTTCATGCCTATTCCACTTGGTCTATTAATGCAGGAATGGTTAACGCTGTTTGTGGATGACTCTGGAGTTGTCATCCGAAGATGCCCCATAGGTGCTTGACTGGAGATAGATCTGGTGATGGAGCAGGCCAAGGCAACGTGTTGATACTGTGTAGAGCATGTTGGGTTACAACAGCGGTATGTGGGCGAGCGTTATCCTACAGGAAAACACCCCATGGAATACCGTTCATGAATGGCAGCACGACAGGTCGAATCACCAGATTGACGTAGAAATTTGCAGTTAGGATGCTTGTGATGACGACGAGAGTGCTCCTGCTGTCATGCGAGATCACACCTCAGACCACAACTCCAAGGATAGCTTCATTGAGTCTAGCAAGCAGACTGGTTTGTTGCAGGTCCTCAACTGGCCTACTCCTAACCAACACACGGCCATCACTGGCAGCGAGCCAGTGCCAGCTGACCACTCTGCCATCCAATGAGCTCCCGCTTGACACCACTGAAATTGCAAATGTTGGTGGTTTGGGGTCGGTGGAAAGCACAACACAGGGCGTCGGAGCTGTCTTTGAAGTAATCGATTTGTAACAGTTCGTTGTGTCACTGTGGTGCCAGGAGCTGCTCAAATTGCTGCTGCAGCTGCAGCACGATACGCCAGAGCCATAAGCCGAACTCGCTGATTTTCTGTGTTGGTAGTGCCACGTGGCTCTCTGGAGCCCGATCTTCTTGCGACTGTACAGTCCCGTGACCACCGCTGCCATGAATTACATAAAGTGGCTACATTCCTACCAAATTTTTCTGCAGTACCGCACACGGAACATCCAGCTTCTCGTAACTCTATTACACTTCCTGCAAAGTCAGTGAGGTGTTGATAATGACGGCTTTGTCGCCTTAAAGGCATTTTTGAGTAACACAAACTCAGCACGCCCAGTACCAAAGGTTACTAACGCTCACGATCGTTACAGAGTGTGTTTAAAACAAATCTGATTTGCATGCTCATATTTGCGCTACTAGCTCCAAACCGCCAGTATAGCCGAGAGTGACTCGATTTTTGGACATACCTCAATGAACGTCATTATGTCGTTGTCTGTCACCCAAAATACAGACAATTTTTCTCGAACTTCCTTGGGAGTGCTTTCCACGACCTGCCTCGCAGCTGGAATGTGTTAAGCCAAGAGAGAAGAAGGTATCCTGTTTGAACCAATGAACATTTCTGAACAATTGAACGGAACACATCAATTTCGAGAAGACGTGACTCAACATATTACCAGCGGGGCGCAGAAGACCTCTGATCAATTACACAACAAAAATAACCAAAAACTAAATAAAAATAAAAATAAAATTCAGAAAAAGGAAGATTTTGTTTTGTTTGTAAGGATAGCCCTAACCTTGATTTCCCATATTTCCCCTGGTATATAGGCAGCTCTCTGGGGTAGGTTTAGTCAGGAGCCAACGCCTGAAGTGGACCAGATTTTTTTGTTATGGGATGAAAAGTGGCGGTGGCACTTAGTTTTTTTTTGGTAGTTCCATTTTCCTAAGGGGCTTTAAAATAAGACAGGAAAAAAGGGGGCAAATTAAAAAAAATAGAAAAAAGGGGTCGGAAGTTTTTAAAAAAATAAAAAAGAGAAAAAATAAAAAATTAAAAAATATATAGAAAAGTTGGCAGGAAAAAAATTAAAAAAAAGAAAAAAAATTAGGTAAAGGCTTATCATGCAGCGGACCCGGTTTCGATTCCCGCTGCTAGCAATTTTTTTTTCATTTTATGTCATTGCCCGCAATGTTAAACTATTAATTATAAAATTTAAATATACTTGAACAGGTCATAAAAAAGAGCACTAATACGCTGCTTCCTGGACTCGGGTACGCGCGCTGGCCCCAGATCGAATCCGCCTGCCGGATTAACGACGAGGGCTGGTATGCTGGCCAGTCTGGAAGTGGTTTTTAGGCGGTTTCCCTCATCCCTCTAGGAGAATACCGACCTGGTCCCCACGTTCCGCCTTAGTTACACGACTCGCAGACATTTGAAAACGTTCGTACTATCATGGTTTACACTAGACGTAGACAGCTGGGGCGCACTGATTCCGTCCCAGGGGGTTCGGGGTAGCGACAGGAAGGGCATCTGGCCACCCTCTTTAACGAACACCGCCACATCCATAGTAATAAGGCCGACCCAGCGTTGAAGCGGGACAAAGGCCCAAAGAAAATGATGATGAATGATTTGTGCCACTAACTCCACTCTTATACGACTGGCGCGAAATTTGAGTAGACGTCGTCTTTCAGATGTAGAAACATGCCAACCAACTTCAATTATGTCGCGCAACTGTTTGCTGATGGTGCAATTTTTTCTGTCAGTGTGTAAGAATTATCTGCTCGCGAACTATTTAAAAGACGCCGATGTCCAACTTTGATCTATAAGTTGTGTGGATCTTGTCCTCCAATGGGACCATCTCGTTCGAAAAGTGGAACATCTTTTTGTGTTTTAACTTTGCGTTAAGAACTTATCGCTGTAAACGACGCCGTTGTCCAACTTTCGATTATAAGTTGATATGGACGTCATTCTACACAGAACCGTCACAGTTCGAAACCTGGGTCGTACTTTTGCGGTTTTTTAAATTTATATGGTGAACTTATCATTGTACTTCACACTCTTATCCTTGTTCTATTGTGAAAATTGCACTAATGTTAACTTGGCGCTATTGTAACTACTGACGGCTGTGGTGTTCGTCTTTGAGTGTTTTTATTTTACATTAAGAACTTACGTTTTTACATGGAACTTTTTTGTTGTTATACCGTGGAAATTGCATTTATGTTAATATGGTACTCTTGTAACCACTGTTGGCTGTATGATGTTTGCTGTCGAAAGCTAAAAATAAATAAATAAAGTAAAACACTTTTGCGTGTTGCAGCTAGCGACTGACCTGCACTTCGCAGAGCCGACAGACTCTCTGGTGAGATACGTGTCGCAGCTGTCCGAGCTGCCAGTATTCTACTACCTCTTCGACTACCGCGGCGCCAATATAGGCAACACCACTTACGGTAAACGGCTGATAGCTCCTTTCTGCCTACCATTTTTACGTAGTTGGTAATGGACGTTTGAACAAATCTTAATTTACAAACGTCTATGCGTTACAGCATTTCAGTGCGTGCAAGTGCTTGAATTTGCGTTAGAAAGGAACTCGCTTTCATCATCTCTGTTGCTCTCTCTTTTTTATCAATTAGTATTACATAGAAATAACCAGTACCGTATGTTGAAACATTACGGAATTAGAGAAAAAGCTTGCAATGGTTTCAGGTTTGCTCATTGCTCACTTACCTCAAAAAGTCCACAAATTCGCTGTCTCGTGGAGGGCAATGAGCAATACAACCAATTCAAAAATAGCTGTAATAATTAAACGCAATGTGCGTCTCCCTAAACATATTTTATTCGTTAGTCTGTTGCATGTTTGTTATACAAGTCAAATCTAGGTTGTCCTAATAAATGAGGACAGCTCTTTGCCAAAAAACTGTACGGTATATTCATGTAGAAAAGTCAGAAGTACTGAAGCCAAGACAGGGCTAAACAGAAAGTAGACCTTTCGAGCGCACTGTTATTGGTACGAATATTAATATTTCTTTTTCTATTCTCTTCATTCAACCTAAACATTCTTAGTAACAGACATCACCCATATGGAACCAACGACCTACCGAATAGAAATAGCAAAACAATAAGCTTGTTAACAATTAAATATTCGCATCGTATTCGTTTGTCACTGACCTAGTGTTTCTAAGCAGAGGCTGATGCACCAGTTGCAACATACAATGTCACTTATAGTAAACAGGGTAGTTTCGGTTTGGCTAATCAAACTCTCAGAAAATTTATAAAAATAGGATATTAACGACCATGTTCTCTATCATACTTTTACTTGCCAGAATAAGTGCTGAAACTTTGCCAAAATTTTCAAAGCAGCTGCAGGCACGTCTATCCCCTTTGAAAACTAGCCTCTCGTATAAGTAGGTACTTCTCCTACCCGACCTGTCTTAAACCTTTAGGTGATATTCGAAGTCCGCCAAATTACAGGCTCGATGGAACCCAAACGCTATTTGAATATCTTTGCGTGTTGTAGGACTAAAGTGAAGATATTACTTCCTCAGTATGTGTATAACAACTGTCTTACAAACGTGTTGGTTACGTGCAAACCGGTGACAAGTGAAATAATGCCTACAGAGGACTTGCAAGATACAACTAATTTATTACTGATCAACAGTTTAACCCAAAGGGCACAGTATTTACCCAAAAACTTTGTACAAGTGTCTATTATTCACAAATCAGAAAAATATATTACACAATACCTTTCTAATGGAATTAGGTGCAAACAAGAACTTCTTATAAGAGCTTCAATAATAAAAGGTGAAATCAAATTCATTTAACAAGGGCACTTGAACAATAAAGGTGAAACAAGTTTCTTTTGAACAGGATACACAAGTCAAAAAGTACATTACACAAAACCTTTCTGATTGAATTACTTGCAAACAAGAACTTCTTATAACTTCTATACTATCTGTAACCATTTCAATAATAAAAGGTAAAATCAGTTTCATTTAACAAGGGACACTTGAACAATAAAGGTGAAATAAGATTCTTTTAAATAGGTCACCTGGGCAAGCAGAAGAGGACGATTCACATAATTTCCAGTTTCCGCAACCCATCAAGTATTTCTCTAAGTTCAACTCCCGCTGCACGTAAGATATAATTCAGAACACTAGTCTCCTTCCTTTATAGTTTTGAAGGTCATACTCTGGACATCGATTTAGACATGGACTAGGTGCCCCCTGCAGTGCTGCAACAGAAAAGCACAAACACACAGCCACAGCCAAAAGAAACAATGTTAACAACCCCAGAATATAGTAAGATAAAATTCTGCAAAGACAGATCACATCAAGACAAAGGCAAATTAAAAATGGTTAAAAGCATTAACTGTAGACTTCAAATTTCAAAATATGTAAAATTGCCCCAGCACAAACAGACTAGTTTTAAAAGGGCAACGGTAATACAAAGCGTAATATTATTACACCAGTACGTCACAGTTCCAATACAATATTGACACTCATAAGAGAAGGTAGAAGCTAGTGATAACACAGGTAGGCCCGATTGCAAAACTAGAAAGCTTGAATGTATACTTCTTCAGTAGACAGCTACGTGGTACATAGTTCTATGCCACTAGTAAAAATGAGTAACACATTGCTCAGCGTCCTGTTTAGAAGACCATGACCCAGTCACGTTTCAAGAACTTGCAATAACTGGCCCGCTTCCGCACTCCGAGACACACATACCGGTCAAATCCAGCTAACTCCACGCAAACACAAGTTTCACCCTCTGTGGAGCGACACATACCAGCCGTTCCAAAGCCAAAACCCAGTCTGCCCGCCAGCCCATCAGCACCACCACCGGCCAACGAGGCAAAGATAAGCAACGCCAGAGGGAAACAATTGATCTGGGTGAATCGAACGGAGAAAGCAACTGGCGCCGGCGCCTCCCCACGTATCAAGTAGCATGAAGTCAATGGATGTTTGCAAACTGTCTCCCAGGTTGCCGAGCGTAACCATTTTCAGTCAATGATCGGTTCAGTTGGACCAGAGCACGTAGTCCATTCCACGTAAAGACAGCCCACACCATTATGGAGCCACCACTAACTTGCGCAGCGTCTTGTGGACAACTTTGGTGCATGGCTTCGCGAAGTCTGCACCCCACTCGAACCCTAGCATCAGTTCTTACCAACTGAAGTCGGGACTCATCTGACCAGTCGTGGAGGGTCCAGGAGAGCCGCTGAAGGTGATGTCATGGTGTTAGCAAAGGCAATCACGTCGCTCGTCTGCTGCCATAGCCCACTGACACCAGAAGTACCCTCGCGCATAGTACTCGATCAATCTCTCTGCATATGGCGGTCACAGAGCAATCTTGCCAATGACCAACCTACCCTGCAAGGTGAAGGATGTCCACCTGCTTTCCTAATAGCATATGTGGTGCCAGCTGCCCTAGACTCAGGAAGCAGCCTCTCTGTATTGGTGCATTCAGGTGCCGCATTACGTCTTTTGGAGTGCAGTGGAGGTTCGTGGTGATATTGGCTCTCAACTGAAAGTGGTCAGTTGGCCTCTACTCTGGCTGATAGCGGCACAGTGGTGGCTGCTGTTGCCCAACACAGTCCGGCGAGTGTTCGTGTCGACTTTGTGGCAACGGCGAAGCGAAAAGCAGAGCCCTTGCCCAGTGTGATGTTAAATAAAGACACAATTGTTTCTATCCTATTCTAACTAAAGATGAATGCGACACCTATACGGGCTACATCAGTCTGATAGACATTTTTAAAGTTAGGACAAGTGCTCTAGTTATGAAAACCAGCATACCTGCATTTTCTTATCATATTAAGTTTATAGAACTGGTGTGGAGGCATAATGATTCAAACTGTATTGCTAGAAAGGCGGTGGTTTAAACTTGGGGGAAAGTGGCTTTACGATTTTCGAATTTAAATAACACATGTAGTGTGACATATGTGTTGGCCATTTTGCAATTTCCTACCAAACTTAAATTTAGGGTGACAATTGTTTAAATGGTGACATTACAGGTGGAGAAACCTGGAATTCTGTAAGTGACCTGACTACTATAAATAGCCATAAAAGTCAGAGTGAATAATAGTTTGGGGAAAACATGTTAAGTAGGACAGCAGACATGTTACTTCATTTTATCCCAGCATCTTGGATTATGACTTCATAGAGACTGTGTCCATATCCCAGGTCGACCATCTTTGAGTCTATACTTAGCACACATGACCTACTTCCACAGTTACATCAGGGCAAAAACCCAGTCGCCGTCTTCAATTATGTATCTTGCACAAGTGATCTACCTCCACCAACAGGGCAATGCACTATCTTGGAATATTTTATTTTCTGCCAATTTATACTTGAGACAACAGCCCTACTTCCACAGTGACATTATGTGAGTGGGACAAAGACACTTTAGTGCAGTTGGGCTATTTTGAATTTCCTGCTTGTTTTTGAATTTCTTGTCATTTTATACATAGAGTCCTTTGCCTATGTAAAGGGGGGCAGGAAATCCGATGACTCAACGATGACATCACCGACGACTTTCTTTGTCCCAGAACTCTCACAGTCTACCTACTCAAATCCCAGCTTAGAAAGGCAAAATCACAATTTCTGTCGGAGGTTGTATTTAATCTCACATTTGAAATCTATTTATACCAAATACCACTTTAGAATCCCCCCCCCCCTCTATGAACCTTGGCGTTGGTGGGGGGGCTTGCGTGCCTCAGCGATACAGATAGCCGAACCATAGGTTCAACCACAACGGAGGGGTATCTCTTGAAGGCCGGACAAACATGTGGTTCCTGAAGAGGGGCAGCAGCCTTTTCAGTAGTTGCAGGGGCAGCAGTCTGGACGATTGACTATTCTGGCCTTGTAACACTAACCAAAATGGTCTGGCTGTGCTGGTACTCCGAATGGCTGAAAGCAAGCGGAAACTACAGATTTAATTTTTCCCGAGGGCATACAGCTTTACTGTATGGTTAAATGACACTGGAGTCCTCTTGGGTAAAATATTCTGGAGGTAAAATAGTCCCCCATTCGGATCTCCGGGTGAGGACTACTTCTGGTCAGGTAAATACAGGGTTATAAATACAAAATCAAATAGAGGTAACGCTGGAGTAGGTTTAATAATGAATAAAAAAAATAGGAGTGCGGGTAAGCTACTACAAACGGCATAGTGAACGCATTACTGTAATCAAAATCGAAACGAAGCCCACGCCTACGACAGTAGTACAAGTTTATATGTCCACTAGTTCCGCAGATGACGAAGAAATTGATGAAATGTATGATGAGATAAAGGAAATAATTCAGATAGTGAAGGGAGGCAAAACTTAATAGTCATGGGTGAGTAGAATTCGATAGCAGGAAAAGGAAGAGAAGGAAACGTAGTAGGTGAATGTGGAAGGGGGTAAGAAATGAAAGAGGAAGTTGCCTGGTAGAATTTTGCACAGAGCATAACTTAATGATAGCTAACACGTGGTTTAAGAATCATGAAAGAAGGTTGTATACATGGAGGAGGCCTGGAGATAATAGAAGGTATCAGATAGATTATATAATGGTAAGACAGAGATTTAGGAACCAGAGATTTAGGAACCAGGTTTTAAATTGTAAGACATTTCCAGAGGCAGATGTGAACTCTGACCACAATCTATTGGTTATGAACTGCAGATTAGAAATGAAGAAACTATAAAAAGGTTGGAATTTACGGAGCTGAGACTTGGATAAACTGACAGAACCAGAGGTTGTAGACAGTTTCAGGGAGAGCAGAAGGGAACAATTGACAAGAATGGGGGAAAGAAATACAGTAGAAGAAGAATGCTCAGCTTTGAGGGATGAAATAGTGAAGGCAGCAGAGGCTCAAGTAGGTAAAAAGACGAGTGCTAGTAGAAATCCTTGGGTAACATAAGATATATTGAATTTATTTGATGGAAGGAGAAAATACAAAAATGCAGTAAATGAAGCAGGCAAAAAGGAGTACAAACGTCCCACAAATGAGATCGACAGGAAGTGTAAAATGGCTAAGCAGGGATGGCAAGAGGACAAATGAAAGGATGTAGAGTCATATCTCACTACGTGTAAGATGATACTGCCTACATGAAAATAAAAGAAACCTTTGGAGAAAAGGGAACCACTTGTATGAATATCAAGAGCCCAGATGGAAACCCAGTTCTAAGCAAAGAAGGGAAAGCAGAAGGGTGGAAGGAGTATATGGAGGATCTATACAAGGGCTATGTACTTGAAGACAATATTATGGAAATGGAAGAGGATGTAGATGAAGATGATATGGGAGATACGATACTGCGTGAAGAGTTTGACGGAGCACTGAAAGACGTAAGTCGAAAAAAGGCCTCGGGAATAGACAGCATTCCATTAGAACTACTGATAGCCTTGGGAGAGCTAGTCCTGACGAAACTCTACCATCTGGTGAGCAAGATGTATGAGACAGGCGAAATGTCCTCAGACTTCAAAAAGAATATAATAATTCCAATCCCGAAGGAAGCAGGGGTTGACAGATCTGAATATTATCGAACTATCTGTTTAATAAGCGACGCCTGCAAAATACAAACACGAATTCTTTACAGACGAATGGAAAAACTGGTAGAAGCTGACCTCCGGGAAGATCAGTTTGGATTCCGTAGAAATGATGGAACACGTGAGGCAATACTGACCATACGACTTATCTTAGAAGATAGATTAGGGAAAGGCAAACCTACTTTTCTGGCATTTGTAGACTTAGAGAAAGGCATTGACAATGTTTAAAATTCTGAAGGTGGCAGGGGTAAAATAGAGGGAGAAAAAGGCTATTTACAATTTGTGCAGAAACCAGATGGCGGTTATAAGAGTCGAGGGGCATGAAAAGGAAGCAGTGATTATGAAGGGAGAGAGACAGGGTTGTAGACTATCCCCGATGTTATTCAATCTGTATATTGAGCAAGCAGTAAAGGAAACAAAAGAATAATTCGGAGTAGGTATTAAAATCCATGCAGAAGAAATAAAAACTTCGAGGTTCGCCGATGACATTGTAATTCTGTCAGAGACAGCAAAGGACTTGGAAGAGCACCTTGGATAGTGTCTTGAAAGGAAGAAAAAAGATGAACATCAACAAAAGAAAACCGAGAATAATGGAATGTTGTCGAATTAAATCGGGTAATGCTGAGGGTATTAGATTAGGAAACGAGATGCTTAAAGTAGTAAATGAGTTTTGCTATTTGGGGAGAAAAATAACTGATGATGGTCGAAGTAGAAACGATATAAAATGTAGACTAGCAATGGCAAGGAAAGCGTTTTTCAAGAAGAGAAATTTGTTAACATCAAGTATAGATTTACTAATCAGGAAGTCGTTTCTGAAAGTATTTGTATGGAGTGTAGCCATGTATGGAAGTGAAACGTGGACGATAAATAGTTTGGACAAGAAGAGAAAAGAAGCTTTTGAAATGTGGTACTACAGAAGAATGCTGAAGATTAAATGGGTAGATCACATAACTAATGAGGAGGTATTGAATTGAATTGGGGAGAAGAGAAATTTGTGGCATAACTTGACTAGAAGGAGGGATCGGTTGGTAGGAGACATCAAGGGATCACCAATTTAGTACTGGAGGGCAGCGTGGAAGGTAAAAATCGTAGAGGGAGACGAAGAGACGAATACACTAAGCAGATTCAGAAGGATGTAGGTTGCAGTAGGTACTGGGAGATGAAGAAGCTTGCACAGGATAGAGTAGCATGGAGAGCTGCATCAAACCAGTTTCTGGACTGAAGACTACTACAACAACCACAACCACTTTAGAGTGCAACACCTTTCATATTATGAGTCACTTCACGCCTCTTTCAGCGTGGTTGCTCGTAAAAGTCCAATCATGGACACGGTAACAGGCATATAGAGTTCCAAACACTTCTTCTGAGATATATTCGACGACAAAAAAAAAAAAAAAAAAGAAATGTCGTACCACGAAGGAATTATCCGAATGGGCCAGAAATCGATAGTTGTGATGTACGTGTACGGAGAAACAAATGATTATAATTTCAGAAATATTGTATCATTTATCTACCAGAAAGAGCTTCACAAATTAAGGAAGTCAATAATGTGTTGGTTCACCTCTGGCCCTTATGCACGCAGCTATGAGGTTTTGAATTGACTGACAGAGTTGTTGGGCGTCTTCCTGAGAAATACTGCGCCAAATTTTGTCCAATTGGCGAGTTAGATCGTCAAAATTCCGAGATCGTTGGAGGGCCCTGACCATAATTATCCAAATATTCGCAGTTGGGTAGAGATTAGGTGAATATGCTGTCCAAGGTAGGGTTTTCCAAGCACAACGACAAGCACTACAATCTCTTGCCGTTTGCGGGCGGACATTATTTTGGTGAAATGCAATCCTAGAATGGTTTGGCCTGAAGTGCAACAAAGTGAGGTTGTTGGAATATACGTACCAATGTGTTGTAAGGGTGCTGTTGATGATAACCAAGGTGGTCCTGCTATGGAAAGAAATGACACCTCAGACCATCACTCCCGGCCATCAGACCGCTTAGATGGCAGTAGCCAGGTTGGTATCCCACTGTTGTACCGGGCGTCTCCAGACATCTCTTCGCTGGTCATCGGCGCTCATTTCTCAGCGCGACTCATCACTGAAGACAACTCTACCCCAATGAATGATATTCCAAGACAAAGACGTGTCGGTGAATAATCACCATGGGATCTCTTGTTACCACCTAGAATCAGCCACTTTTCCGCGGTACAGTTACACTAAAGAGCCAAAGAACCCGGTACATCTGCCTAATATCGTATATGGCCCCCGCGAGCACGCAAAAGTGCCACAACGCGACGTGGCATGGACTCGAATAATGTTTGAAGTAGAGCTGTAGGGAAATGACACCATGAATTGAACAGGGCTGTCCACAAATCTGAGTACGAAGCAGTAGAGACTTTTTCTGAACTGCAGGTTGCAGGGCATCTCAGACATGATCAATAATGTTCATGTCTGGGGAGTCTGGTGGCCAGCATAAGTGTTTAAACTCAGAAGAGTGTTCCTGGAGCCACTGTGTAGCAAATCTGGACTTATGGAGTGTCGCATTGTCCTGCTGGAATTGCCAAAGTCCGTTGGAATGCACAATGGACATGAATGGATGCAGGTGATCAGACACGATGCGTACGTATGTGTCACCTGTCAGAGTCGTATCTAGACGTATTAGGGGTCCCATATCACTCCAAGTGCACACATCCCACACGACAGCAGAGCCTGCACCAGCCTGAACAGTCCCCTGCTGACGTGCAGGGTCCATGGATTCATGACGTCCATCCGCTCACTACAATTTGAAACGACACTCGTCCGTCCAGGCAACAAGTTTCCAGTCATCAAAACGCCACTGTCGGTGTTGACGGGCCCAGACGAGGCGTAAAGCTTTATGTCGTCAGTCACCAAGGGTACACGAGTGGGCCTTTGGCTATGAATGCCCATATCGATCATGTTTCGTTGAATGATTCGCACACTGACACTTGCTGATGGCCCACCATTGAAATCTGCAGCAATTTGTGGAAGGGTTGCACTTCTGCAACGTTGAACGAATCTCTTCAGTCGTCACTGGTATCGTTGTTGCAATGTCGGAGATTTGACGTTTTACCGGATTCCTGATATTCAAGGTACACTCATGAAATGGTGTACGGGAAAATCCCCACTTCATCGCTACCTAGGACATGCTGTGTCCTACCACTGGTGCGCCTACTATAACGTTCAAACTCACTTAAATGTTGTTAACCTGCCACTGTAGGAGCAGTAATCGATCTAACAACTGCTCCAGACACTTGTCTTATATAGGCGTTGCCGACTGCAGTGCCATCTTCTGCCTGTTTACATGTCCTTGTATTTGAATACGCATGCCTGTATCAGTATCTTTGGCGTTTCAATGTATGTTATAATGAAGCCTTGTGTGTCTGAACTGTTATTTTAGCTCTCATTTTAGTACAAATTTTGTGAGACATGATACACGTTTTTTTGAGAGTGGATATACTGACTTTCTGTGCATGAGTGCTTGTGTGAGTGTGTGTGTGTGTGAGAGAGAGAGAGAGAGAGTGAGTGAGTGTGTGTAACAGGAATCATTCTTATTATTGTGATGAACTAGTCAGCAGTTTTTCTTGGTACCACCTTCCATTGCCGTGTTATAGATGGCTGTAAATGCTAGATACTCTTCTTAAATGGATCCAACGATGAGCAACTACAATGTCATTTCATGTAAATTAAAACAAAATTTAAAGTACTAAGATTCAATTGCTTGGAAAGATATATAGAAATGTCAATGCTTCAAATTTCTTTTGTAGGTAGTCCACACGCAGCAGAATTAGCGTTCATCTTCCACAGAAACGACAGTGCTGTAGAATGGGAACCAGGGACGGTAGAAGGCGGCCTTACCCAAAGAATGGTGAACAGCTGGAGCAGTTTCATCAAATATGGGTATGTTTACACCAAAGACGAGAAAAAAACCAAACCCATAAAACCATGTCCACTAGTATGTAGCTGAAAGATGAGTGTTCCTTTGATGAACCCTGTTGAACAAATGCAAGTTCAAACACTGTCGACTTGCGTAATACGAGGGTAATCCCGAAAGTAAGGTCTCCTATTTTTTGTAAGTACATAGACCTGTTTATTTCTACAATGGTTTACATCAGTTTACAGCTTTAACATTTAGCTATTTTTCGACATAATCATCATTTCTGTCGATGCATTTTTGTAGACGCTGTGGCAGTTTTTGTATGCTCATGTCATACCAGCTAGCCGCCATGCTGCTCAGAATGTTATGAACCTCTCCTTTCATATCGTCGTCGGAGCTGAATGGCTGGGACCACAATGAACACTGAAAGGTACTGTGAGACTCTGGGAAAACTCAAACGGTCAATTCAGAACCGGAGAAGAGGAATGTTGAGCAAGGGCGTACACATTCTCAATGACAACGCTCGCCCACACATCGCTCGGCAAACCGTTGCTCTCCTGCAACAGTTTTAGTGGAACATAATCACCCATTCACACTATATTCCTGACTTGGCGCCCAGTGACTATCACCTGTTCCCTAGGTTAAAAGAACCCTTGGCCGGAAAGTGATTCAGCTCCGACGACGAGGTGAAGAAAAAGGTTCATAACTTTCTGAACAGCATGGCGGCTAGCTGGTATGACTTGAGCATACAAAAACTGCCACAGCTTCTACAAAAATACATCGACAAAAATGGTGATTATGTCGAAAAATAGCTAAATGTTAAAGCTGTAAGCTGATGTAAACCATTGTAGAAATAAGCAGATCTATGTACTTACAAAAAATAGGAGACCTTACTTTTGGGATTACCCACGTAGTTACCGAAATCTGTCTATTTAATTCTAGTTTAATATTCACGCCATGTATTCTGAATTTTGAGAGGAAATCGGTTTCCAAATAGTGCAGTTAAAGTATTTGAGAAGGGATGTGGTTATTCACAGATTAACGAGTGCAAATGTAGCGGCAAGCTTCTAACAGTTAAGAGTTGCTCCACAACTAGTGTAGCGTGTCTACTACTGCTAGCGGTTTGAAATGTCATTTACACTTTACAAAAACTGTTTCGCAGTTACTTGAAATTTTCTAGTCTTTTCTTTATAGAGCTTTATGTCCGTATAGTAAAAACATCTTCATGCGTTCATAGAATGAAGGCTTTCACGACCGGATGACATAGCTGCTGGTAATGTCTTCATCAGAAGCATAATGATGTTTCGTCTCCTGTCACAACTGAATGGAGAAAGACGTCACCTTCATTATCGTAACGCAAGAGAAGTTCCTGGCAAATTTCGAGTCTGTGCGCTTTCATTTCAGGAGTCAGCATCTGGGGTACCCATCGTGCACAGATCTTTCGATAGCCAAGCAAAGCAATAGTGTGACCCACACGTTCTTGTGGAATGCCGATTGTGCTTGCAATTTCTCTCTGAGTGATACGACGATCGTCCTGAATCAATCTGTCAACATTTTGCTTGTGAAACTCGGTGGTTGCTGTCACAGGTCGTCCAACTCTTTGTTTGTCACGCAGGTCAGATGTTCCCGCCTCAACATCTTTAAAGTTACTCGCCCAGCGACGCACAGTAGTCACATAAACACAATCGCCATAAACTGCTTTCACTCTCTAATGAATCTCCTTGGGGTGACAACTTCTGCTGTCAAGAACTCCCTGACTGCACGTTGCTGAAATAGCATTGACTGACAGTCTGCGCAAGGTTCCATAATTTACACTGTAACAACACAACCGTTCAATGCTAAGGCTTACGGCCAACTGAAACTGTAGAGAAGTGGCTACGGAACAAGCCAGTACCTGCCGCAAACCAATGCTGCCAACTGATGAAGAGTTACGAATGTCGAAGCATTATTTTTCAGTCAACCCTCGTATAAAATCAGGTCGCTGCTTACCGTAGACTATGTAGTCAAAATTTAATTTACAATTCATGTCACAGGTACAGGTTTGCTTCTCCGTATATGTTATGCGTGTAATGAATGGAAAAAGAACGGTATATGGATTGAGAAGTACAATTTCGTAGTTTACACACTTCACCCGAAAGATATTATTTCTGATTCTGTTTCTGCAACTATTTTCCTCTCAAAATTGAGTTCTGTTGAACGAATCTATGCGCTAATCAGTTTCTGATAGTGAGACTAGTGTAATGTTTCAGAGATACAAACTACGCTAACGACAGCGTCGTGTGGGAGCCTTTCAGTGTGTCGTCGACAAACTACTTGCACATCACGACCGACTACGAGCTGAGGCAGAACAAAGACCAGGGGCGCATGAACTTCTGGCACGAGAACATTCCTATGTAAAAGGAAGACCTGATAGTTTCCTGCACTCAACGAGTTCGTCCGAAAGATCACCAACTGATGACTCTTATCTTCTTCACAATGGGAGATGCGAATGATAGATTTTCCAAACGTTACATTATTCTCTAAAACTGTTTCAGATAATGTGGCTTGCTAAGAACATATTGTGAATAAAAATTAAATTACTGTAGTATGGGATTTTATTGTTTTTGTATTAGCTTCCTTTAGTAGTAAATTGAGAGTTTTGTTTTGTGCTAATATTTTGCTGTCGTGCACGTTTCAGAGGATTTACCATCCTCGCTGTACCATATACTCAACTTCAAAACTTGACTGAAAATCAATGTAGATTTACAACAGTGTAGGGAACTAGGCAAGCTATAATTATATTAGACAAAATATTCCAAAGTTTTGTGGAATCTATTGACGAAGGAATTACTTTCGACTGTGTGGTCTAAAACGGAATAGATTCTGAACTGCTTGACATTGGCTCATAGAGACAGGAAAATAACACACCTACTGCAGAAACTAGGTTAAAAGGCCTGTGTTTAGCCTAGGTGCAGCTTTCCTCCTTACAATTCAACACCTACGATGAAGTTATAAGAAATAAATGTGAAGAAACGTGTGATGAAATAGCAGTTTTAGACAGGATAAACATGTAGGTTCTTAAATTTGCAGACAAATTAACAATTATAGCTGAATAAAATTAAATTTTGAGAAGGCTATAGGTTGCAAATATAACAGATTTTCAGAAATATGTAACATGAAAATATATAAACAAATGTGATATTTTCGTTGGTAACTCACAGTCAGTTTCGGTACAGAACTCCTTATACTAAAACAGCATAAGACAAAAAGAAGAAACTATTGACACCAAACGACATTAGTACTTACATCAAGAAACGACTTATAAAATAGTGCAATTAATTTGAAGCATTGGGCCTCGTTCACAAATACGAGTTGTAGGAGTCCTGAGAAGAAAAGTCTGCATTGCCTCTAACACAAATTTATTGATAAGTTTTGGAGGTTGCTCGTGATGATCCGTACCATAAACTGCAATTAGTAACACGGAACTAAGAGGGTGTCGCAGACTACGTTATAAGGTGAAGAAAGGATATACTGTTAAAATCAATGTTGGCATGAGAAAGATCAAGCAGCAACAGAGGTCCCTTTAGGTGACTTGTGTCTTGCCTAACGACCTCTCCTCTCACCCATTTGTTTATAGGCCTACAGAGAAACTTAAAATGACATGGCCAACGAAGACATATAGAACCGAAGGGGTAACGACTGCGGTTTACTGATTACTTATTCAAGGCACTCTACGGATGCGAATATTACGTAAATATTTATTTCATGCCACAGATTTGACAACTATTTCACACTGAATCTTCAGCTTCAACGAATCACTGAAAAAGTAAGGAACCACAAAGTGCATGGTGTCTGCGTAAGCCGTGATAACTTCCTATAGCCGACTAAACTAAATCGTACCGTGCAGACACTACTGTTAACAGGATCCGTTTCTGATGTACAGAGCGGTAAATTTTCTTATTTTGCAATAGGCTTACAGCCTTTGAAGGAATTAATAAACAACAGGACCACAAAATCATTGCCGTGCGGGATTAGCCGAACGGTCTCGGGCGCTGCAGTCATGGACTGTGCAGCTGGTCCCGGCGGAGGTTCGGGTCATCCCTCGGGCATGGGTGTGTGTGTTTGTCCTCAGGATAATTTAGGTTAAGTAGCGTGTAAGTTTAGGGACTGATGTCCTTATCAGTTAAGTCCCATAAGATTTCAGACACATTTTTGAACGCAAAATCATTACATGTGTGAATCCTCCCAACCAGCTAAGCACAATCCAGTTTTTCTACAAGAGTTTATTTGAAAGTCATGAATATTAATAACGCATCAAGCAGTGAGCACATAAAATGTATATGGCAGTTGTTTTACGGACACTGACGATAGTGGTTTCACTGTGCAAGTTTTTAGTGTCTCGCCGTGTGACACGTTAGGGGCACCCGATTGAGTATGCTCCTTACATGTTAGAAGTATGAACTTTCAGTACGTGGTTAGTCATCTTACCCCGCTCGTTTACCTTACAACGCTCGTTACCTTCATTTGATCACGAGAGAAGCGAAATCTTTTGGTGTAAAACGATTTTTTTTTTCGTTTAGAAAGAAAAAATGCATCAGGTGTCCTAGTATTTTGTTGATCACAGTATTACAGTGTATTTCTTTCCAGCTTAATATGTCAAATCTCCTCAACAAATAACAACTTCCATAAAACGAAAGAATTTGCTTTCCTGTGATTATTCTCACTGTTTTGTATGACTGTATTTTACTGTTACGTACACGTTGATGTCTTCGGATATACGAGGTTTTTTCGACACTTTATTGATACCATATTTGCAGTTTTAAATGGGAAACCTCTGTCGGAGATAAAGAGAAACTTATTCGGAATGAACTGCATTTAGACTTTCCGTCGCTTCCTTTGTATACTTCATTTCGGCTGATATTCTGAAGGTCTCTTCTGAAGCTGTTTATTGTGACATCATTGAATGTTTTGTGTTTCTATTTTAGACTGCACTTTTGAACTATCACATCGTCTATTGTGTGTAGCTGACCACCAGTATCTGAGACTGCTTTTTAAATTGAACAAACGTAAACTTAGTACTCACAAATAAAAATGTGACAAAAAGGTTCATCCACCCTGCACACTTCTTTCCCAGGTATATTGCTGACGTTACATGGAAAATATTAAGAAGTTTTCCTGTATGTTATTTCTTTCCAAACTCCTTAAAGTTGACAACTAAAACGCCACTCTATGTTGAACACTATCACATTAACTTCTAATCTCTCTAAAACTCCTGAAAATATTCCGTAGGGAGTGTGCGAAGTGTGATAACTGTAGGTGTGTTGCTAGCTACTGTCCTTTCTCAATCGGATCGTGTGTATAAATTTGAATATGGTTATTTTGTACATAAAAAGTAATGAATGATCTTTCTTCAGCCAAAATATTGTTATACAAATAGCCGATTTAGATATTTTTATGATCCATTCTGAAATGTTTCGCTGATTATTTCATTGATTACCAAAAATTAACACAAGGTCTTGTGCTTGCATCTTTCGTGAAGTGTCTGACTGGCTCATTAAGACGGTTACTTTTTTTTCACAGACATAAAAATGGATAAAATTTTCTTTAGGTTCTGATCAAAGAGATTTTTATGTATACGGCGTCAGCCTGCTAAAGTATTTATCGTGCTACTACCTGTTTTGACCGTAAGTAATCATCTTGCAGACTTTAGAAATTTAAGTCTGCCAGAAGAGACGTATGGTCGAAACAGATAGCACTACAATACATATTTTAGCAAGTTGTCGTCTTATACATATAAGTGTCTTTGAAAGCTGTTTATAACCCCATTGTGCTTTTGGAGTAGTAAGATGCTAATTTATAGTTTTTAATAGCCTACACCAGCCATAGAATGTTAACAGTATTCAATTTCCTAATTAATTTAAACAAACAATAAAACTGACTTCTTTCCGCACCATATATCTGGTGTACCTAGACTGGAGATCGAACTTCCATGTCTATGTAGGTACGAGAATTTAGAGACGATATGACATAATGAGTGTTTGCTCGCTAGCGATATTTGCATGCGTACAAAATGAAGGAACAAGTGTGGGAGTTTACAAATTAAAGCTATCGAGCTCTGATACTTTAGAAGCTTGTTACGGAAAGAGAAGACATGGGCTAGCTGAATAAAGCCAATTTATACAAATTGAATATGATATGTACAATTCCACTAGTTGTCAAAGTTTCATCAGAGAATATACCTGGTAAACGTGGCACTGAAAATCGAAGCTATTCTTTCATTGCACATATCAAAAGACATTCAAGGTGTTTCTTCAAGATTTATCTGATTTCTAAGACTATATCCTATGCAATATCCTATCCAGTTAGAATATAAAGTTTTTATTTTTCAATGGAGTTCAGTTTTCATTTATATTTCACAGAAGTTTAATGTCTCATCCAAGTGACTTAAGGCACATATGTAGATGACAGTAAACTTGGTTGCATACTTTTCCAAGCATGTACCTAGTTACTGCATTCACGTTTGCTGTCACACAGCGTCGCAGTTGACATAAACTGAATTTCACGGGACTTTTTCCCCCCTCCCGTCCTGTCTGTCGTGACAGTAATGCTCTGGTGCTGTCAGTTATCGGATATTTTGTTACGGAGATTCGAGTTTAAGCTTTAATAAAAAACGAATGAATACGCCTGTTGCAAAATGACTTATACTTGTTGTAACAAGTGACAGTTGTACTACACATGCTGGATTTTGCCAAAGTTTCGATATTACAGAGTATACACATACATATCCTGTAAAAGAGAGTGATGTGATGCCAACTGTCCATCGCAATGGATGTAGACAGATGGATATTAAAAACAAAGGTCACCCACACAGTTGCAAGCCAGCACCCAGCATTATACTTTGAAATAGCTATGTAACCTCCTGTACATCGTCTGACGATGAGCCTGAAAAAAATTCGAAAACAGTTTCAGGGAAGAAATAACTGCTTCAGAAAATGGACTGGTTGCAGTTTTCTGTATTTGCTAATCTTGTTGTAATGCCAGGAGTGCTGAAAATACTGTTGGTGTCTCACGACTTACTAAAGAGACAAACATAAGCGTGAAATAATGAGCAGTGAATGTCAACAAAGAAACGGCCTACAATACTGAGGACTGACCGTTCTCCACACAAAATTTAAAATGGTACATATCTCAACAACTATTTTCTTTCCGAACACGCGTTTTTACAGGACGTGTTTTTTACACGCTTCGCTCTGTTTGAGTGTTCCAAAATTTCTCGAAATTTGTCTCAATCACTTGCTCTGGAACTTAAAGGTGCATTCTTCTCTGAAGTCTTCGAGTAGATTCAGGTGACAAGTAACTGTGTAACTTCATATTTTTTGCAAGGAAACAATATTAATTACTACAAATAATTTTCATAAAAAATACTTGAATAGTTAGTGTGTGATCTTTGTATGAGAGAACCAGATGTAGGGCTCGGAATATGAAAAAAACTGGGCACTTCATTTAGCATGGAAACATACTTACTGTATCATGCTGGACTACAAACGACAAATCACCGCTGGAACATCCACATCTAAAAATTTTAAATAAGAAACTGTGGGTCAGAACCTGAAATGAAACTCAGACTGGCATTGTGATTAAATGTTGTTTTCAAACTAAACGCATTAAAATGTATTTTGCAGTGAGCAGAACATAATAAATAATATCACAGCATTCAACTCTTTAAGAAGCTAGTATATCTCTCCAGAAATCCATCCGTTCCTTGAGGACGTCCTGACGTGTTGTAAACTCCAGTTGCATATCCAGATAGTTGGAAGCATTCGCCGTCAACGTTTCCCACACCACTGGACTTCCGGATGGCGCCGGATCACTGGAATACGAAAAACAGCCGTGTGATAAATTGTACATACCTGTGGGAGGTAAAACTTACAATGACGCTGCTCTCCTTGAACTTCGACAAATGCACTTAATTCTTAAGTGTGTCGGAACGGAAACGAAATTTTTTACGGTACGGCATAATGCAATGATTAACAGTATCATAACAGTATCATCCTTACCGAGAAAGAGGCAGAATCTGATTATCTGAGAGTACATTGGATGCTGTGGGATTAAAGGAAGACACCTCGCATTGTGAAGTCGTATTCTTGCCACAAGCAGCAATGGAAGTTCAATATCAGCTGTGTAGAGTAAGAATCGCTAGGTGTTTAATAGCTTGCCCTTCTGGTGTTCGTGGCAATAATTCCTGACCATGGATTCAACGTTCAGAGGATTCAGGGAAGGACCGTTATTTTTTGCTATTATCTATGGTACTAAGAATGCGATACCATCAAATCACGATGAGCTCTTACGAATACATTCAAATAATAGTGTTATTGACAACTATTCGCAGAAGACTTCGGGAAGGCGGCATGCAATTTAGCCGTACCACTTTCATCCAGTCACAACAGAAAGGTTTTTCAAATGGCTCTTAACATGTACACTGGACTAAGGTCGATGACAAACGTTATTCTACTGGGTGAGTCTGTTTCATTAGCAAAGCTAACGTGTTTTTATCTAGTGAGAAATTTGACAAACATCTGTGAAAAGAATGTGTCGACCACGCAGTGAACGTATGTTGCTGATTTGGTTCATGCTGAGGATGTAGAAGATGGCATCCCTGTACAAAAGACAGGCATCACGGAAACATCTCAAGTCGCTGTAGATAACATTTTATTTCCAGGGAACTAGTCATGGTTTGACAGTGTAGTAAGTATAAGGAAGGTTTCTAGGGGGCAAATACATGACTCTTTTTACTTTCAGAATCTGTCATATACACACGTGTCTGTTATACATTTTCCAGCGGTCATCTTGTGCAAAATCGAGAGCCTATTACAGTGTTAAGTGTACTGTCTATACGAAATCGTACGATAAACTTGGTAAGTTTATTGTACAGACTTTTGCACTTGGTGGCTGCTGGATTGCATGTAATACAATAGAAGCACGTATATGGAACAGACTTTGACACCTAAGAGCCTCCCTTACAGGCGATGTAGTATTAAGCCATGACTTGCAGGTTTCTGCTTACCAGAGATTAGTTATCTGGAAATACGTACTCAGTACAGTAGAACTTGGTGGTTCCACGATGCCCTTCTTTAAATGGATTCAATCTGTGCAAAACTGTCTACAGAAAACGTTTCTGTATGTCGACAAAACTTCGACAGCACAGCGTTCGTCTAGCAGGTGAATATATTCAGCATCAAACACTTCAGCGCTAGAAATTATCAGCATGATCCCCTACATTAATGTCATAGGGCACGTCTGGAATGATCCCATGAGACATGTTGTTCTCACAGTCTTTCTCCAAACGCCCTTGCCGGAGAGCAGTTTTATATGACGTTGCTCATTCACGTCTTACGGAAGTTGCTGGTACCATCATTGCTGCATTGGTACTCCTGTTAATCACACAACGTATTAGAACTACTTGTGCTGTAGTAGACTGGTATGGTTTTTTATACTTTTTAAAGCTTTTATGTATGAACACGTGGTCTTTGACTGAACTGGGCTCTGATACTGGATTCATAATGTGTCTTGACATAGTCCATCTATATCACAATAGACAAAAAAATCTTAGATTTGTCACTATTATTCAGAGTTGTTCCTTTTTTCATATAAAGCTGTACCGGTACCACATTGTTTGAAAGACATCAACAAATACAGTCTCACTATGCATCCACTGGACGTATCTGGAGTTCCTATGATGAAATCATTCCACGATTCAGAGTATAGTAGGTTTCACTCAATCACAACGCTCTCAAGTTCACACTTTTAATTTATGAAGCAACAGATAATGACCACGTACTGAAATCAACTAATAGTGTAGGATAAAATATTGGTAAAAGGAGTCATTGATTTTTAACGTTCTGAGTAGTCCAATATGGTGAAAAGGCTATAACCATAAAAATGCAAAGCTTCATTGCTTGTAGAACAGCCTCCAGTTAAATGTCGACGTCTGAATGCCAAATCTTAATGCTTAAAATACATCCACATTGTAAACTTTCCATTTTTCAGATACAGTAAATCAGAATATTAGTTTCGAAAATATAGATTATTCTACTGTGTGCACACGAGGCCATACCAACTCTTTCGATAATTTCTTTCTGCATCCATCGAGTCGTTGTCTACAGCTGCCCCAAATAAAACACGTACAGCAACAGTAGTACAACTTCATTGTTCATCTGAAGTATTTTATTTCCATGTTTTGGTCATAGATAATTTTAGTATTACGGTAATGGATTTTTTGGTCAACACTCAAAGATGCCCTTCTAGCGTTTCACATTAGTTGTGGAATTTTATTTGCACTAAAAGCAAACATCAAAATGTTGTCACCTAAGCAAAGGTGGTATACGTATGTTTCAGTAGCACAGTTTCCGCAGTTCAAAGACCTGAAAATTTCCACTTGGACTGATAAGAATGATTTGGGTGATAAAATTATGTTATTCCCTATCCTGGTTCCTCATCTATTTCTGAGTTTTCCACTGCCATGCCGATGTTAAATGGAAGCATTTTACTGACGCATACATTCTTCAGTGTACAAATGTTTCTCAAGGGCATTGTCCTTTATGGAGAGATAGTGGATAGATAGAAAAGTTTTTGCCTCGCGAAGTACCATAATTACGCCATTTTCCCAGTTTTCTAGAACTGTATTCCTTAAGTAATTCAACAAGTTCTTCGCGTATTATTTAACTTTCTGCATTTCTATTGCAGCACCAGCATCTAATCATCACATCGTTATTGCTCTTGTTTCAGATTCATTTCTTAAACAACACAATGTTGCTAGCTACGTCATCTTAAGAAATGGAATGTGACGTTTAGCCAGCACTAGTTTCTACTTGTTTTCTCCATACCATTTCACTATTTTCAATTGTTTCTTTTATGCAAATTGACGTTGTTTTCTCACATACTCTCGAATCTATTTACGCATAATTTAGATTAAACCAACACATTCTCTAACATTCCTTCTATCATTTGTTGGAAATGTTGCCTGTTTCACTGCTGCCTTGTTCCACTTGAGATTTTCGTTTCTTTAACTTTCTTCATATCTGAAATATCTTTCTTGTTTGCATAAGAATCTTTGTTAAATAATATCCTCTTTCAGCTATGTATACCTACATTTACTTTGAAGCTTCGTGTAGTAAAATTCCCTTGTTTTATAAATTATCATAGTATACATTTCTGATTTGCTGCTTGATGAGTGTTCGTTACAAGATTTTTATTTATTTTTGCTCCAGTTCTTATGTGAGTAAGATCATTTAAAACTGTAAAATTGTTTAGGGTCATCACATACTATACAATTTCTTTGTTGTTTGCTACAATATAGTCACTTTTATTTTAATTCCATTTGATTCTTATCATGGACATTTACTACTCGTTTCCTTGTGGAAGAATGTATTAAAGGGAAATACGCTAGACGTCGGCAGAACTGTGCTCATTGCAGTTTCAACCCAGACGTGCGTGCTTCTAAATTACAAACCCCTTTAACACAGTGCCGAATTCGCATCGCAATCAGTTTTTATGTCATTAATGATATGTTTAGACCAGATATGTACTCTTATTCTTTTCCACACCATTATTCAGCCGGCCTCACAGTTTCAATTCTAACCGTATCTCGTCTCCTACCTTCCAAACTTCACAGAAGCTCTACTGCAGACCTTGAAGAACTAAAACTCCTGGAAGAAAGGATATTGCGGGGACATGGCTTAGCCACAGCCTGGGGATGTTTCCACAGTCAAATTTTCGCTTGAAGCGGAATGCTTTGCCATTCATGGGCATGTGCTGTGCCATCTGAGCTACTCAGGGACGGCTCACGACCCTTCTCACAGCTTTAATTCCGCCAGTACTTCGTCTCCTACCTTCCAAACTTCACAGAAGCCCTCCTGCAGACCTTTTAAAACTAGCCGTCGTGGAAAGAAGGATACTGCGGAGACATGGCTTAGATGGTAGAGCACTAGACCGCGAAAGACAATGATCCTGAGTTCGAGTCTCGGTCCGGCACATAGTTCTAATCTGCCAGGAAGTTTCACATTAGCGCACACTCCACTGCAGAGTGAAAATTTCATCTTGGATAGTAACTGTGGTTCACAAGTTTCGGTCAATTAGTCTAATAGTCTGCAATATCTCTCTTCCTGAAAAAGGGGAAATTTGAAAAACTTATGATTAGCGGGCATCCTGTCCACATTCACTGATTGGTGTGTTACTACATGCCACACGATGCAAATGTTTGGGATATGAATCGTGACCTGTCAATAGGTGCACCACATCTCGAGTAAGAGAAGTGTTGCACAGTTTGGAGCTGTTCTCGATGATTGTCAACATGCAGTGCTTCTAGTGTTCCAGTCAGACTGCCATTCATCTAACTTGCAGGCATGTAAACGTCTTTTATCAGCAATATGAGTGATGTGACCTCGTACGCTCGATCACATTGCCCACGCCCCAACCAATGCAGCACTGCCCTGTAACGTACAACGACATCCATGGGACGTATCCCGTGAATCACCAAAAAGGCCTCCACCAGTACAGTGCGCAAGAAGCCGGTGAGCCTCAGAAGCACGCTCCAGTGAACTGGGGGCAGTATTGTTTCGCAGCTTCCTTGTCGAAGGCGATGCCTCCAGACTCTGACAGGGAAGCCCGCAACGATGTAGAAGATAGCTTCGTGATATAATCGCACCACAAGCAACGGCAGTTTATAATCAGCAGTGTCAGTACGGGCAGTCGTATTCATAATATTAGCCGATTTCTGAGTACCAGCTTTTATATTTCCTAGGAAGTTTCTTTTCTCGTCTAGAAGAACACTTAAATACCTACAAATACTGCTGCGTTTTGCAGGGTTTCCATGAAGCCTCAAAAAAGGATTTCTGGGGAGAGAAAGTCTTCCCTTCCGTTTGTTGTCCTTGCACCAATGCAGCAGCTGAGCGAGGCACATCATTCGTCATTGCCTCAAGTCTCGCCTGGAGTCTGCAGACACAACTACTAGAATGTCATCTGCGTGTACAACAACACGTTCAGTGGCGTCTGCTCGTCTGACAGATATAGTAGGGTTCAATACTAAGATCCCAAAACAACGGACCACTTATGAAGTCTTGTGGACAGCCCATGGAAATCTTTTTGTTTATAGTGCTCTGCCCCGCAAGTCACTGGATGTGACGTCCGCTACAATAATCTACAAATCTCTTATATAGACGTTACAGTCACGGGTGAAGGGATTCCCATCGTCATTTTCTGCCGGATTGGGTGAAAAGCTATGGTGTACGTGTCTTCATCACCAAATTTTACGTCGATGTTCTGGGTTAAGTTCCAAAATTCACTGGAGTATTGAGGCATGAGATACTTGATGGTGATCTGCTTTCGATAACCCCTCCAATGAAAGTGTTACTTTCGGCGACCCTCGTGGTGGTGTCCGAGACGATTAAGTTATGTGCCGACATGACTTTTCAATCTCTCCCTTCTTTTTCACGACTATCAACAACGTAAACTCCATACCGTACAGCCGACCGCTGTGGCCGAGCGGTTCTAGGCGCTTCAGTCCGGAACCGCCGTGCTGCTACGGTCACATATTCGAATCCTGCCTCCGGAATCAATGTGTGTGATGTCCTTAGGTTAGTTAGGTTTAAGTAGTTCTAAGTTTAGGGGACTGATGATCTCGGATGTTAAGCCCCATAGTGCTTAGCGCCATTTGAACCATACCATACACACACTCATACCAAACGCAAATCGGGAACATTACCTTCAAAATGCCTTACATGTAGTCTTTCCAAGTAGTCAAATTAGGAAAAACACAGGCTTGGACTAGGCCCTGAGATACAATGGTAAATAAAATTACCTGTTTGTATGTCAGCTCATCTCTCTAGAATATGTCATACACATAACTGAGATCAACAGAGAGAACCAAAGATTTCAAATCAATAAAAGTTGTTAGTGAAGGCATTTGTTCAAAACATGGCTGCCAGAATGTCTTCTAAACTATCTGATCATTTCACTTGTTACTACAAATACGTTCCGTTTCCAGTGACTAAGCATCATTATTATTGATTATTATGCGGTTACTGGTATACAATTTATGATATATTCGGGATAATACACTACTGACCATTAATATTTCTACACCAAGAAGAAATGCAGATGATATTAATTGGGCAAATATATTATATTAGAACTGACACGTGATTACATTTTCATGTAATTTGGGTGCATAGATCCTGAGAAATCAGTACCCAGAACAACCACCTCTGGCCGTAATAACGAAAACAAAATTCATATGAACATTTACAATGCCAATGCAACTTCTCTTTTGATAACTTGTATACAAGCCTATACTTATTCTACCCTGATCAGGAGACCTCACTAACTGTGAGGCCATTTTCTATAATGGCCTTCGGCTGTGCGTCTGAGGTATGACTTGTGAGGTTAGTTTATTGAGGTTCTAATAATTGTACCACAACGCCCTATTACGATTTTGCCTAAAATCAAAGTACCTATAACAACAAAGTGTTGTTTTCCACCAACAGAAGAAGCATCCACTGTGATAAGAAACGAATCGCTTCTCTTTTTATACCCACGGCGGCGCATAGGAGTTGCGTCACCATCTGGCACATGTCCAAGCCGGTCAGGCACGTCCTGGCCCGCACGCGGCCTTGAGGATGTTGCGCAAGACCGAAATCGCGGAATCGTGCCACTAGTAATACTAGGTGGCAACGATTGACTTTCTAATGGGGCTCCCACAGGGTTTTCGCTGGCAGCGGGTGCCCCTGCAGTTCCGAATAGGTACGCTGGCACGGGCGACAGTGACACTTCCCATCCGTCGTTAAATTCAGATTGAGTCAAACGGAGCTTGGATGGCGTGTACAGGTACAGTTGCCCATGCAGCTTCAACACGATACCACAGATCATCAAGAGTGGTGACTGGCGTATTGTGACAAGCCAGTTGCTCGGCCACCAATGACCAGACGTTTTCAGTTGGTGAGAGATCTGGAGAATGTGCTGACCAGGTCTGCAGTCGAACATTTTCTGTATCCAGAAAGGCCCGTACAGGACCTGCAACATGTGGTCGTGCATTATCCTGCTGAAATGTAGTGTTTCACAGGGATCTAATGATGGGTAGAGCCACGAGTCGTAACACATCTGAAATGTAACGTCTACTGTTCAAAGTGCCGTCAATGCGAGCAAGAGGTGACGGAGACGTGTAACCTTGGCACCCCATACCAACACGCCGGGTGATACGCCAGTATGGCGATGACGAATACACGCTTCCAATGTGTGTTCACCGCGATGTCGCCAAACACGGATGCGACCATCACGATGCTGTAAACAGAACATGGATTCATCCGAAAAATGACGTTTCGCCATTCGTGCACCCTGGTTCGTCGTTGAGTACACCATCGCATGCGCTCCTGGTTGTGATGCAGCGTCGAGGGTAATCGCAGCCATGGTCTCCGAGCTGATAGACCATGCTGCTGCAAACGTCGTCGAACTGTTCGTGCAGATGGTTGTTGTTTTGCAAACATCTCCATCTGTTGACTCAGGGATCGAGACGTGGCTGTACGATCCGTTACAGCCATGCGGATAAGATGGCTGTCATCTCGACTGCTAGTGATACGAGGCCGTTGGGATCCAGCACGGCGTTCCGTATTACCCTCCTGAACCCACCGATTCCATAGTCTGCTAACAGTCATTGGATCTCGACCAACGCGAGCAGCAATGCCGTGATACGATAAACGACAATCGCGATAGGCTACAATCCGACCTTTATCAAAGTAGGAAACGTGACGGTACGCATTTCTCCTCCTTACACGAGGCATCAGAACAACATTTTACCAAGCAAAGCCGGTCAACTGCTGTTTGTGTATGAGAAATCGGTTGGAAACTTTCCTGATGCCAGCACGCTGTAGGTGTCGCCACTGGCGCCAACCTTGTGTGAATGCTCTGAAAAGCTAATCATTTGCATATCACAGCATCTTCTTCCTGTCGGTTAAATTTCGCGTGTGTAGCACGTCATCTTCGTGGTGCAGCAATTTTAATGGCCAGTAGTGTATTTAAATACCACTAGTTAACAAACTTTTCAAGTCATTATTGATTTAGGAATCCATTGCTCGACAAAATTAAATAAGTAGAATTCTTATTGTCATGCCTTACCTGTATTTGGGGAAATTGGTCCACAGAGTTGCCAACAGGTCTGCCACCTGCCCATCGTTGGAATTGGAGTCCGTGTCTGGTCCCGATGAGTTGCTCGGAAAGAGATACGGAGTTTCCCCTGCATGCTTCATACCTGCAAACATTCGTACAACAAACATAGGTGGGAATATAATAGGCAGCTTTCCGTGGCCAGAGCCAGTTGACATGAAAGTTTTCTGGTGTTGCGGCAGGGAGCGTGTGCATGACAGTGTGGAGCATGCTTGTGCTTTTACCGAACCAAATATCAATTCTTCGTTTACTAATGAACATCACACTTCATTGTAAGAGGAATTTCACTACAGCTGGCCACAACACGGTTCAACATCCAGGTATGTTTAATCAACACTGGCACTAAGAAAACAAATGTTCCGTCTTACAAGTGACAGTAAAAATATTTTTCTGTAATCTTTCATGCACATTATAAAAAAACCAAGACTCAACCATATATATACTACTAGTTAACAAACACAGTACTGCCCAAGTATTCATTTTGCCAATTTTCTATTAGAAAAGAAAGCAAAAGATGAACTGTGTTAATAGTGTTGATTTTAATTCCCTTTTGTGTTATATGTAAGATTTTGATTGTGTTTTGGAAGGAATCGAAATCTTTATACACTCACATACAGACACTGATAAAATATTAAACGAACAAACGGACCTAAAACATAAATAGTTTCTAAATCACTTTACTGAAATCTTACAGCTCGATTCGGGCTAGTTGTAATAAAACAAAAACAGAGAAATATACACACTACAAAAACGTAACAAAGATTATAATACTACTCCATAGATAATTAACAAATGAATAAACAAATCGTAATCATACAGCATCGCTGGATTAGTTGTAAACCACAATAATACACTCCTGGAAATGGAAAAAAGAACACATTGACACCGGTGTGTCAGACCCACCATACTTGCTCCGGACACTGCGAGAGGGCTGTACAAGCAATGATCACACGCACGGCACAGCGGACACACCAGGAACCGCGGTGTTGGCCGTCGAATGGCGCTAGCTGCGCAGCAATTGTGCACCGCCGCCGTCAGTGTCAGCCAGTTTGCCGTGGCATACGGAGCTCCATCGCAGTCTTTAACACTGGTAGCATGCCGCGACAGCGTGGACGTGAACCGTATGTGCAGTTGACGGACTTTGAGCGAGGGCGTATAGTGGGCATGCGGGAGGCCGGGTGGACGTACCGCCGAATTGCTCAACACGTGGGGCGTGAGGTCTCCACAGTACATCGATGTTGTCGCCAGTGGTCGGCGGAAGGTGCACGTGCCCGTCGACCTGGGACCGGACCGCAGCGACGCACGGATGCACGCCAAGACCGTAGGATCCTACGCAGTGCCATAGGGGACCGCACCGCCACTTCCCAGCAAATTAGGGACACTGTTGCTCCTGGGGTATCGGCGAGGACCATTCGCAACCGTCTCCATGAAGCCGGGCTACGGTCCCGCACACCGTTAGGCCGTCTTCCGCTCACGCCCCAACATCGTGCAGCCCGCCTCCAGTGGTGTCGCGACAGGCGTGAATGGAGGGACGAATGGAGACGTGTCGTCTGCAGCGATGACAGTCGTTTCTTTCTTGGTGCCAATGATGGTCGTATGCGTGTTTGGCGCCGTGCAGGTGAGCGCCACAATCAGGACTGCATACGACCGAGGCAAACAGGGCCAACACCCGGCATCATGGTGTGGGGAGCGATCTCCTACACTGGCCGTACACCACTGGTGATCGTCGAAGGGACACTGAATAGTGCACGGTACATCCAAACCGTCATCGAACCCATCGTTCTACCATTCCTAGACCGGCAAGGGAACTTGCTGTTCCAACAGGACAATGCACGTCCGCATGTATCCCGTGCCACACAACGTGCTCTAGAAGGTGTAAGTCAACTACCCTGGCCAGCAAGATCTCCGGATCTGTCCCCCATTGAGCATGTTTGGGACTGGATGAAGCGTCGTCTCACGCGGTCTGCACGTCCAGCACGAACGCTGGTCCAACTGAGGCGCCAGGTGGAAATGGCATGGCAAGCCGTTCCACAGGACTACATCCAGCATCTCTACGATCGTCTCCATGGGAGAATAGCAGCCTGCATTGCTGCGAAAGGTGGATATACACTGTACTAGTGCCGACATTGTGCATGCTCTGTTGCCTGTGTCTATGTGCCTGTGGTTCTGTCAGTGTGATCATGTGATGTATCTGACCCCAGGAATGTATCAATAAAGTTTCCCCTTCCTGGGACAATGAATTCACGGTGTTCTTATTTCAATTTCCAGGAGTGTAGAAGTAGGTACTAGCATACAGTAAAATAAAGTTGTTATTAAATATAATGTTACGATATATAGAAAGGCTCATCCTTTATATGCGTTTGTGTAGCATAGGCTAAAGTAACTGGCTGACAGTTGTTTAGGTTCAGTCTCTGCTATATTGCTTTATGAAATTCTAAGAAACAAAACTGACAACTATGAACTGAGTAATACATCAAACTGAAAAGAAAATGCTATAGATTTAGACAACTAGCACTATTACTCAATAATTAAAGTAAAATAAAGTTGTTATTAGTTATGATGTTACAATTTTAACAAAGCGTATTTAGTTGCAGATAACCTGAAGATGACGATTTTGCCGAAATAGACCTATTGTTAATCTAACACGTCGAGCAACATTTATAGTAGCATTCTGGAACATTACCGCCTTTTATTTTATTTATGTTGGATTGTTTCAGGGTCATATTCGTTGCTTCGGAGGTTCTGAAACGATAGAAAGGCTCATCCTTTATATGCGCGTGAGTAGCATAGGCTAAAGCAATTGGCTGACAGTTATTTAGGTTCAGTCTCTGCTATATTGCTTTATGAAATTCGAAGTAACAAAACTGACAACTATGTACTGAGTAATACGTCACACTGAAAGCAAAATGCTATAGATTTAGACAACTAGCAGTATTACCCAGTAATTAAAGCTATTCTGGATTAGGATTATGTGACACGTTGTAAGAGTAATACTGCACACAAGGAGGTACTCCTTGCAATAAATTGTTTATCAGAACTACGAAATTTTCGGTAATACTTTTTACGTCATTAATAAAAAAATGGTTCAATTGGCTCTGAGCACTATGGGACTTAACATCTGTGGTCATCAGTCCCCTAGAACTTAGAACTACTTAAACCTAACTAACCTAAGGACAGCACACACATCCATGCCCGTGGCAGGATTCGAACCTCTGACCGTAGCGGTCACGCGGTTCCAGACTGAAGCGCCTAGAACCGCACGGCCACACCGGCCGGCCCGTCATTAATACCACACTAAATGTAATCATTATGCTTCTCAGGAACATAATATATTTACATGCAACAGTAACGTCTCACGACAAACACATACCATAGTCTGTAGAGCCAGTTCCATTGTACTCGAAGAAATAGAAGTGAACAGGTAAGCTGTTGGAGTTGGCTACGGTCCTAGCGAAGGAGTCCGCTGATTGTATGAAGTACAAGTCTGAAAACAGCTGCAAATAAACAGTTACGTTGTAGAAATACTTGGGAGACAGCAGTTAATTGCATCAACACATACAAAGTAGCACTAGAGACATCTGTCCTGATAGTGTTTCACAACAAAAAAATGTTCAAATGTGTGTGAAATCTTATGGGACTTAACTGCTAAGGTCGTCAGTCCTTAAGCTTACACACTACTTAACCTAAATTATCCTATGGACAAACACACACACCCATGCCCGAGGGAGTACTCGAGCCTCCGCAGGGACCAGCCGCACAGTCCATGACTGCAGCGCCTGAGACCGCTCGGCTGATCCCGCGCGGCGTTTCGCAACAAGCGTATAAAATGTTTGCCATTTGAACCGTCTTACAATACCAGTATAGGGGAAACACAGCTTATTCGGAGTGCTTAAGCCACTTAATTGGCATTAGGGAGAAGGAGCGCCTCAAATTTCCATCCGGTCCTCCATGCTTATGTTTTCCGTGGTATTCCAAAATGGTTGAAGATGAATGCCGGTATGATTCCTTTGAAAAGAGCGCGATCTATCTCCTCACAGATCTCTACAGAATTCTTCCATATGTCCACCTCCTGACGGACCGCAAAAGACTTATCTTCGTATCTTCCAACGAGACGGTTACAACAACCCCAGATGAATGAAACGCAGAGCTTCCAGAATCACTCACTGGGAAAGCGATGGACAACATACTCTGACGTAAACATGAAAGACAAAAAAATAAGCGCATTTTCGGCATATGAAACACAGTCTATCCTAGCAGTCTTTATAGTATGTTTTCTTTACTAGGAATAGGAAACATAATGCTTTGTCTGTCTTTCGCGGTACCTCTCACTATTTTCAGATGGCAATTATGAGTCGAAATTGATTCTGTGGTCGTCCGTCGCCATCTGAGCTCGCTGTGAATGTTGTCGTTCTTCAGCTGCCCTCACTTTCTGGTTCCTAGATTTGTGCGCCAGCGTTGTTAATAAAACTCTTGATAGTTATAAATTCACGCTCTTCCAGTAAGTGAAATGAAAATTTTATGACAGTAAAATAAATGAAGATTGTAAGGTGGGACGTATCGTGCTTTCACCATGCCATTTTAACTTACTATTCTGTTTTGACGAAAAGAGTATTTGTACCTTATCGCATTTTTTTTGTAGCAAGTGCGTCATTTCTCACTTTGTTAATGATTTGACAACTCTGCAGGCATCTATCGCAATATACATTTACCACTGCTGTTTACAACATATATCCCACTACCACAAACTATCCCACTAACATACAGGCACAAAAGCATATACCAAAAATTTTTAATTTTAGTCTTTAATATGAAGGTAATCTTTTGGATTGAACCCACTGCATTATTTCGACGCTCTCAGAAGGCTTTAATTATTATAGTAGCAAACGCAGGCATGGCCTACCGAGGACGTAGTGACCGTTGTAAATAGTATTCAGATAAACAGCCACTGGTGTTTGACTGTGTTACCGATCCGTACTTTTAATCCCGTTGTGTGCAGGGTAATCTGACGGTGCTCGCGGCAGAGAATCGAAACCAGTTATGGCAAATGAAACAGTTTGCGATCAGTGGCTGTTTTATCTTAATGTTAGACAGTAGTATGAAAATCCTGACTTCCGCAGTAGATAAAATCAAATTTTTAAGGGAGAAAAGGTGATGAGAGGTGGAACACTGCTGAAAATCTATTCAGGTAGAGGAGGCAGTAAAGCAGTGAGGACAAGAATGTAGGAAATATAAACTCGCCGTAATATGTTAGTGATGTTAAAGCCCTGGTAAGGAGATAATTATACTTCAATGACTTTCCGTAGTTTTATGGTTTCATGGCCTTTTAGTGGCGCTGTTTTATTGCTCTCACTATCATATCTTCAATACACGACGATGCTTAGGACAAGTGTGCAATGATTCGTTTTGTTTTATTTTCTGTTGAGATGAGCAGCCTCTTCCTTTTCCATTTCCAGGTCCTGATTTCTTTATCTGCATGATGTGGAAGCATGGGTGTGTGTGCCGAGTACATCAGAGAAGTTTCCTTCTCACAATAGTGTCCACACCAACCTTATGTTCCTTTCCTCTCAGTTGAGCTCCAATAAAATAACGTGAAGCGAATCCTGAGCGTTACTCGTCTTTCCGTTTTACCAGTAAAAAAGAAGAAAAAAACACCGCGGATTGTGAGCTCTCTCGGTTTTCTATTTTACTCGATTGACTAGCCTAGGGCCCTTGAGGAAAAAGGGAGGCCGCTTTTTCAACGGACGAGAGGAACCTAGATTTTTTTTTTTGCGGACTCTCTTCCTGCAGACTTCGACGTGTGAGTGTGGCGATTCGTTTGGAAAATGGTCTTTGTATAAGACGGATTGAGTTGTGTGAGTGAAGGTGTTCTTAGTTGAAAGTATCAGCGCTTTCATTTTCAGTTTCTGGTAAATAGTATTCCCGCTGAATACTGAACACCAATAGATTCGTGTTCAAATTAAGGCCTTGTGTTCATATTTTGTTCTTTGTCCTATCTGTCGATATCTTCCATGTCTTGCCTCAGTTAGCCAGTGCTCTTAGTTTAGCGGAGTAATGATTGAACGAAATGCTTAACGGCAACGAAATTCTAGTAGTGGAGCGGACTTTGTATCTTTTATGAATGAGTGCCCCATGTACGATGTGGTGTCACCGCCAGACACCACACTTGCTAGGTGGTAGCCTTTAAATCGGCCGCGGTCCGGTAGTATACGTCGGACCCCCGTGTCGCCACTATCAGTGATTGCAGACCGAGCGCCGCCACACGGCAGGTGTAGAGAGACTTCCTAGCACTCGCCCCAGTTGTACAGCCGACTTTGCTAGCAATGGCTCACTGACAAAATACGCTCTCATTAGCCGAGACGATAGTTAGCATAGCCTTCAGCTACGTCATTTGCTACGACCTAGCAAGGCGGCATTATCATTTGCCATTTATCTTGTGATGCATGTACAGTCAGACAGATGTTCACCAATTATGGATTAAAGTTAAGTATTCCAGCAGCTACGTACTTTTCTTGATAGTATAATTACTTTACCTTGTTCCAGACCTCACGCCAGTCTGCGTGAGCTTAAACGCGTGCCTTTCGGCTACCTCATAGTGGCTTGGCTGTCTTGCCAAGTCACAACATACGATCCTTAGTAATCTTGAGTTCTAATTATTATTTCTTCTTTCAGTCGCGGTAAACGAGCTTTACCATTATGATTCATAAGCCATCTGGTTGTTATCTTTCTCGAAGCAAACGTTTAGTAGGATCATGTCCATCCTTTGTGTGGTGCTGGAGAACACATGGGGACAAAGCGGTGTTTTACGGTTAATAATTCCTTTTACCAGAGAGAACTCGATTCTAAGAGCATACTGAATATCCATATCAATAATATAAAGCTCTTCTAATGAATTTTACTTGAGTTAACTAACTTTGCTGACGTGAGTGGTCTGTTTCCATTATCCATTCTTAGCCTCTGAAATAATCGTGTGACACCAGTTATCCTGAATAGAATGAACCCACACATACAGGGTGATGCTTTCCTTGAACAGGTATTAGCGGAATAATTAAATTCTTAAAGGGCATGTTCATCTTGCAGCTTTCTTCTCTCCAGTGTAAATTACATCCCACCTATTATCGAGAAGTGCTCTTGCTGATCAATGTAATTAAGTTAATCAATGTCTTTTCATGTCTATAGAAGACCACAGTAATCTAAGATTTATCTCTGATAAGGTCGTTCTTTATTTTGAACTGAAATTTTGTGTAACAAACAACTGATTTCTACGGGAATTAATCTTCAGTTTGAGTCACCCCTTGAAAGACTCCCCCACTGCAGAAGCATTTGAGAAATGCACTAAAATCCGAAATGTGTATTGAATCGCAATAGAATGGTTCGTCATCGTACGTAATCACGTGCGTTTCCATTGTGTGCTTTTATCATGAAGATCAAATATATTACGGATTAATCTCTTACCCTACCACGATTCAGTACGACCCTTTTACGTACGATACTGGACGTTTCTACTTAAATGAGAATAGAGAGAAGCCAGAAACCTTGTTACTATTGTCAGGACTGTCGCGGCAATCGATCTCAAATCCATTTTCTGTGGTGATACACGAGATTAAATATTATGCAAGAAAGGTCATTCCTGTTTACAATCGTTTGTGTTGGATGTAGCGATGAGTTTGATGGTTATTGTCTACAAATAACACGGGACCAATAAACTTCGATGGATTATTGTCATTGTAATGACAAATGATGGTTACCCCTTTTTAAAATACTAACTCAGATAATGTTTCACTCATTCTGTAATAAGAACTCTTGAAACGTTTTAAAAGTTGTGAGTTACACAGTAATTTTTGTCGTGATTTCCCTACGGAGAGTCAGAATGATGAGCCGGCTGTGGTGGCCGAGCGGTTCTAGGCGCTACAGTCTGGAACCGCGCGACCGCTACGGTCGCAGGTTCGAATCCTGCCTCGGGCATGGATGTGTGTGATGTCCTTAGGTTAGTTAGGTTTAAGTAGTTCTAAGTTCTAGGGGACTGATGACCTCAGATGTTAAGTCCCATAGTGCTCAGAGCCTATCAGAATGATGAGGCTCCGTCATGTATTGCTCGTATTATTATATTACATACAAGATAACAGAATTAAGGAAGCACAAGCTTTTTATTTTGTATTTTCTACGACACTACCAATAAACTCCATTTAATGATTATCGATTTAATGAGCACCTCTCATGTTACAATCCAAACCATTCCAAACAAGTTGGTCCTCAGGTAGAGATACGCACGCAACTCTTTTGAAACATTTCTTTTGTTTTCAGAAGCCTACAACCTCAACTTGTTGTTGAGGATGTGGTTCTTCCAAGTGGGCAAACTAAGTTTGCCTCTCAAATCGACTCTGAGACTGACGTCATATCAGCACTACCTTAGAAGATTTCTCTGCTACAGTAGAGTGGTGAATGACATATACTTACATCAATAACGGCTTGCATGTCGTCCGTGGAGAAGCCCTCGTCCCCAAAGTAGAATTGCTGCAGCTGCTCCGCAGCACGAGTCCGCTGTTCCTCCGTGGGCAGCGGCAGCTGGGAGCCGATCAGCACCGTGAAGTTCTCCTTCAAGTCCGCGATCTTTGCTTCGGTCACTAGAACAAACAGACAGTTCTGCAGTAGCACCCGGATTCTGCGCGCTACAAGTCCATAAAATGTGCGTCCAGCAGCTTCTACAGGACTAGGGATGAAGAGTTTCTGACTCCTGTGGCGTGCACTTACATGTTTCTTTAAATTCCCGAACTATCAATGTCAGATTGACACGTTAGTCTGGTGGTCTATTGGGAGTTTGTTGAGATATAGTCTGTACTGGCATCTAATTATTTTCGTTCATCTTTTTCCTTGCCATGTCAATACTACACGAAGATTCATCACAGACAACGTAAACAAACATCAACAAGATAATAAATGAAAAGTATTATGATCTGCCCTACGAAGGTCATTAAAGGCTTTAGAACTTTCCATGCTCCACTCTCGATATTGGCAACTGAAGCAGATGTGACGACCAATATCCACATGGCTCAGAGTTTAGCATTATTCAGGAGTGTGCAGTAATCGAACTTTATTGTGAACCGACTGCTTTATCAACTACAGTTAGATACCTACTCCTCAAGCCACTGTGCGGTGCAGGGCGGAGGGTACCACGTACCATTACTAGTCATTTCCGTTCCTGTTCCACTCGCAAATAGAGCGAGGGAATAACGGCAGTCTATAAGCCTCCTTTTGACCCCTAATTTCTCTCGTCTTATCTTCGTGGTCCTTACACGAAACGCACGTTGATAGTGGTAGAATCGATCTGAAGTCGGCCTCAAATGCTGGTTCCCTTATTTTCGCAGTAGTCCCTCGCGAAAAGAGCGTTGTTTCCGAAGCACCTCCATGATTCTCGAGTGCTGATCGAACCTGCCTGTCAGAGATCTGACAGCACTCCTCTGAATTACTTCGATATATTCCTTTAATCCGACCTTGTGGAGATCTCAAAAACTCGCTCAGTAGTCAAGGATGGGTTGCACTAGCATTCTACGCGCCGTTTCCTTTATAGATGCGCTACACTTTCTCAAAATTCTCTCAATAAAACGAAGTCGAGCATTCGTCCTCCCTACTACCAACATCATGTGCTCATTTAATTCCGGATCGCTTTGCAACGTTACACCTAGATATATAGTCGATATGATTGTTAAACAGCACACTGCTAATGCTGTGTTAGAACATAATAGGATTGTTTTTCGTACTCATCGGTATTAGCTTATATTTCTTTGTATTTAGGGTAAATTGCCATTCGTCACAGCAACTGGAAATCCTGTGTAAGTCAGCTTATGCTCCTACAGTCACTCAACAACAAACCCTTCCTGTAGACTGCCGTGCATCAGCAAACAACTGTAAATTGCTGCTCACCCTGTCCGTCAGATCATTATGTATGTAGAGATTAAGAGCAGTCCTGTTACACATCCGTGGGGCACTGACGAACACACGCCGTCGAGGACAACGCAGTGAGTTGTATTAGGGTAATTCCAAAAGTAAGGTCTCCTATTTTTTTATAAGTACAGAACTCTGTTTGTGTGGCAATTGGTCACACTGTTATGAAGAGTGCTTCACGCGCTGTGCGTAAACATGCGCACACAGCACCGAGGCGCTCAGTGTTGGCTTGGCAGCCGTTCTACATCTACATCTACATTGATACTCCGCAAGCCACCCAACGGTGTGTGGCGGAGGGCGTTGAGACAGGTGCTCCCGTTGGATGTTACCGTCAAGTGCGAATTGCTCGCATTTCTTCGGTTTTTGAACGCAAAGGGCACTGCGCCAATTGATATCCATCGCCAATTGACGAACGTGTATGGTGAGTCGTGCATGGATGTCAAAAATGTTCGTAAGTGGTGGAGAGAGTTTGCAGCTGGTCGGATCGAAATTCACGACGAACAAAGGAGCGGGAGACCGTCAATTTCTGAGGAGACAGTGTTGAAGGTTGAGCAAAGCATGCTTCAAGATCGGCGGATCACCCTGGATGATCTCTGCACTTTGGTTCCTGAGGTTTCCCGAAGCACCGCTGACAGAATTTCAACGAAAACATTGAACTACCGGAAAGTGTGCGCAAAATGGGTACCACGCATGCTGACTGAGGACCACATGCGGCAACAACATGCTTCCCGCGCATTTCTTCATCGCTTTGCAGCCGAACAGGACAACTTTCTGGACTCAATTGTCACGGGTGACGAAACCTGGGCATACCAATTTACACCTGAGACCAAGCAACAATCACGCCAGTGGCGGCATCCTTCTTCGCCAAAGCCGCGGAAATTCAAATAAACACACTCTGCCGGTAAAGTCATGACAATCGCTTTTTGAGAGCGGTCTTTATGCCCACAGGGACCACAATTGACGCTGACAGGTACTGTGAGACTCTAAAAAAACTCAAACGGTCAATTCAGAACCGGAGAAGAGGAATGTTGAGCAAGGGCGTACACATTCTCCATGACAGCGCTCCCCCACACATCGCCCGGCAAACCGTTGCTCTCCTGCAACAGTTTCAGTGGAACAAAATCACTCACCCCCCCTACAGTCCTGACTTGGCGCCCAGTGACTATTACCAGTTCCTTAGGTTAAAGGAACATTTGGCCATAAAGCGATTCAGCTCCGAAAACGAGGTGAAGGAAGACGCTCATAACTTTCTGAATAGCATGGTGGCGAGCTGGTATGACATGGGCATACAAAAATTGCCACAGCGTCTACAAAAATGCATCGACAGAAATGGTGATTATGTCGAAAAATAGCTACATGTTCAAGTTGTAAACTGATATAAACCACTGTAGATATTCGCAGGTCTATGTACTTATAAAAAAAATAGGAGACCTTACTTTTGGGATTACCCTCGTATTACTTAAAGAGGCTTCGAGCCACTCACGTATCTAGGAACGTATTTCAAATGCTCGGACCTTCGTCAATGTCTACAGTGAGGCACCGCGTCAAACGCTTTCCGGAAATCTGGGAACATGGAATCTGCCTGTTGCTCTCCTTCCTTGGTTTGTAGGAAATCAAGTGAGAAAAGTGGCAAGCTGAGTTTCGCACTAGCGAAGCTTTTTGAATCAGTGCTTATTTCTGGACAGGAACTTTTATGTCTCAACGAAATTTATTGTATTCTAACTCACAAAGCGTTCAAGAATTCTGCAGCAAACCAAAGGACATTGGTCCGTGATTATGCGAGAGCGTTGTTTTACCTTTGTTATACACAGGAGTCACTTACCTTTTTTCCAGTCGCTTGGGATTATTTTATGTGCGAGAGATTAACGACAAACGCAAGCTAAGTAAGGGGCTAATGCCACAGAATATTTTCTATGAAACCGAATTGGGGTTCCATCTGGACCTGAATCAAAACATGGTGACCTTCGCAGAAATCGTAATCAGAATAACGAAGAAGACAATAGAACCCCCCCCCCCCTCCCCTCCTCACCACAGTATAGTGTATAGATGCAACTATTACAAAAGTGGCATGTGAATCACATTTGATTCAAGTAGACGAAGCATAGCAGGGAATGTGCACAGATCATGTTACTTACAGGTGGGTACGACGGTGCCTTCTGCGGAAGTGACGCCCACAATTATGGGCACCTGGTTGTAACTGCCGGTCCTGAGAATCTCTGCTGGAGACTCGACGATCACCGCCGAGTCCGATGGTGGTTCCACGACGGGTACGAACGCCAGCGATAGTGGACAGCGGTTCTCCTGTAAATTTTAGTAGTACCAAAGTCATCATCTACTCGTTGGTATAAACGAGATACGTTCGTCATAACTGACACGAGATATCGCCTGAAGTACAAACTTCCTAAAATAATGTGTATGGAAACAGTCTACCTAGGGTAGTGTGTAACTACAAGACACTAGGTTACAGCTGTAACAATATCTCGTTTCAGAATGACTAGTATTCTTTGGATAGTATTTCCATGATTCTGCTCTCCGATTTCAAAGGATTTTCCTGATTAGATCAAGAGGTCTGGACCACTTGCTTCTATTTTGTTTCGTTGTTGCTTGTGGTGTACATCAGTGACCAAATGGTTCAAATGGCTCTGAGCACAATGGGTCTTAACATCTGAGGTCATCAGTCCCCTAGGTATTGACTCTGGCATCCAATCGATCGTGCAGATGACGATTACTCTCGTCGGATACATTTTGCCACGCCTGCTCGACCTGTGCACGTAGTCCTGTAAGTGCTGTTGGTTGCCGAGTCGCGCGACTCACTTCTCGTCCCATCATGTCGGCTGGAGACAAGTCTGGAGATCGTGTTCGCCACGGAAGTTGCTGCACGTCTTGCAGAGCACGTTGAATTTCACGGCCAGTGTGTGGGTGAACATTTCCTGTTGGGACAACATATTACCTTCTTGTTGCAAGAAAGGCGAGAAAACGGGTCTAACAACATCCCGCACTTACCGAGCGCTGGTTAGCATCCCCACCCCCAACAAACACCAAAGCTGAACGAGAGTTGTGGCTTATCTGACAAGGCCTGGGATGGGACCGGTGTGTAATGGGCAATGAATTCTACGAGACAGCGCTTACTAGGTCTACGACGCACGCGCAGAGGACTATCAACTGCGTGCAGGCAGTATCTTCTTCTATCGCTGAAGACCACGGCACGCCATTCCATCTTCCAAGTTTATCTTCTGACGGCACGTCGATGCTGTGGCGTGAGTGGAAGACGGGCTATAGGTATGCATGTCCGCAGTCTCACTCCTAATAACCGATTCGCAACCGTTAGTGTTGACACGTCTGGGCTCACAAGCGCTGCGCTGTGGTAGCTGGACAGTCTGCCACTGGTGCCCTTACAATACGACAATCGGCGCTGCTTGGAAGTCCAGAATCTCGCCTACGGGCGAGAGAATGTACAAGTGACCACTGACACCAGCGTCGTTGCACAGTTGATGCAGCACGTCCAACTTGTGTGGCAGTTCAACGAAAGGATATTCTGCCACTCGGTCGGCCACGATTTAACCCTTTGCAAACTCGTTCATTTGGCTATAGGAAGCACGAGTGCACTTCCGTGATATGGTTGCCTGCTTGCTTCACACTTTTGCAACACACTGAGCCCTCTACCTGCGAGAATCCCCTTTTAAAGGGTAGACACAGATGGCGCCCTGTTATTATCTGTTGGCAGACGACGTTGAAACCATTATCAGTACGTATACCATCCACCTTCGGGGTGCACTCAGCCTCGTGATGCCAATTGAGGAGCTACTCGACCGAATAGTAGCGGCTTCGGTCAAGAATACCATCATAACGACCGGGAGAGATGTGCTGACCCCACGCCCCTCCTATCCGCATCCTCCACTGCGGATGACACGGCGGTCGGATGGTCCCGGTAGGCCACTCGTGGCCTGAAGACGGAGTGCTTTTTCTTAGTACCATCCACCAGCTGGCATATACTGTCATAGGATCAAAATCGACGTCGTTTTTCCGGGTGTACCAATATTTTCCGGCAGTGTGTATGGACTGCATGTAATCTTGATAACAGAAACAAGCTTTTGAAAAGTAGTTGAAAATGTTGAAAATTTGTTTGGTAGATTGAATACAGAACGAAGATGTACTGAATCGAATTGGGAAAGCACGAAATTTATGGCGAAACTTGACTCAAGAAGGGGATCGATTGACAGGATGTGTCCTGAGGTATTAAGGAATTGTGAACTTGGTAATCGAAGGGAGCAGGGGGGAGGGGGGGGGGGAGGAGGGCTAAATCAGTAGAAGAAAGCCAAGGCTTGAGTACAGTACAATGTTGGAATGGATACAGTTCACAGTAGCTATATGGAGTTGCACGGGCTTGCACAGGATGGACTGGCGTGGAGAGCTGCATGGAACCAATCTTTGGACTGAAGACAACAACGACAACAATATGCTTTGAATATATGGTTGGAGCGTAATTTGTTCATTAAAGTACATGGTTCACTTACGAGAACCGAGAGTGTGATTGAGGTGTCGTTAATGAGGTCTGAGTAGTTGGCAGCGCGAAAGAAGGCAGCCAACCGTACGTCGTCGTCGTCAGTGTGGTTGCCCCCCTGCGCCTGGAAACCGAGCGCCTCTGCCATGCGGTATGCCTTCTCGCGAGGATTGTTAGCCAGCGCCCAGGGGGTCGTCGCTACTCCACTCTGCATGATCACTTGGCTGAAGAGCCCTGTCGAGAAGTTCCAACGAAAATGGATGACTCACATATAATAATCACATGTAGTAATCACAAAGGAAATTTATCCCCTACTGTCCTGCATTGATTGTATGTAATATTCGTAAGAAGATTAAATTTTGTATCATGCTGTTATTTCAGGACAGCTACCTGTGTTTCACGAGCAATAGGTTTTAAGATCGGAGATTCTCGAACAAAAACTTGATAAGAAACAGTAATAATCAATAAGACTGTTGACTAACACACTTAAAACAGAGTCTGATACTTCACGACTAATGCCTCTGTGTGCGAATCCTATTAGTCAGTATCCAATGATCGTTCTACGTTTTTTCAAAGCAATTTTGAATTGGTGTTTCTGTTGTTTTGGTGGGACAGGATTTGACTTAGGTTTGTAAATACAATTATTCGTATAAATACAATTACTTATATATTTGGAGACTGAGTGAAACGCAATAATGTGCAAATAACTAGACGCCGTTCAAATTACCTGTTGCTTATTGGCGTCACGCTAAGAATATACAGAAACCAAACTACAATGGCCGACTCATTAAAGGCTGCCAGAAGAAAAGAAGAATTACCTAACCATGATTATTGTAGTAGATCGTGTAACTTAGTGGAGACATACAGTGCAAGCCGCTTTCGTCAGTTCAGTAGGAGGTCATATGCATTGAGGAACTGATGATTTCACTCTCGCTGATTGCGAATTGAAGGCAAGGCGATGCAGAAATGTAACACGTACAAGCAAAAAGGCCCAAAGACCGTATATAGAAGCCCTCAAACATCAGAGTTCCAGACGGAGAAGAGTTGCATACAGCAGCCTCGTATTAACAACGGCCTGCAGCAGATACTGTGTGATTGAGCATTACATTCAAGTAAGCTTGCACAGTAACAAGGACATGTAAAGCTTGCGTGTACGTACCTTTGGACTATGGTCACTGATCTAATCCGTATATTTGTCTTCATGTACGTGCTTCTGTTTGTCACTTCCATGGTGAAGTGTGCAACTGACCCTAAGGTTTCGATTAAGAAAACCGGATCTGGCTGTTCCATGACCTGTGGTCTGTACCACCATTCGTTGCTACTCTGTATGCCCGAATCCTGAGAGAGTTATAGGACGGTGTGGCTATTGTTCTTATTTACTGATTGGCCGCATTATCTATGTACTACACTTACTGAATTTATAAAACTGTGTCTGTGCTCTTCTCCATGTTCATGGCAAACACATGAAGAAGCATTAAGGGCAGACCAGTAGGCTAACCCAGATTCTCATATCCTTATCGTTTCCATCTCTATCTCCTTAGCCTGACATGGGACTCATTTTGTACTGTCTCAAATCACGGAGACCTGAAAAATCTCAGCCTGACCCAACTGCTATCTCACTCCTGTACGCATCCGCTCGCTTGTCAGAGTTGGATGACCTCAAATCCCTCGTCATCTCTCATCAGAGTGTCAGCTTCTAAGTAAGTACGTTGCGACGTACGTAGTGTTAAGACAAAGTGAAGAAATACAGTCACATTTAAAGAAATGAAAACAGGTACTTAAAAAACGCCGCTCTTGACGTATTGTATAAGCAGATGAAGATGCCACTGAATAGAAACATGAAGCAAGACGGTAAGAAAAAAATAAATTTTGTAAATTACATTCATTGATTTATACTACTCAGTCATGCAATTGTTATCCACGGATATATTACAGAGATATATTGAGATACTGAAGTTGCACAAATACAATCTGGGGTTAATGATAATGCATTCCATCTTTTTAATTAGGAGTTATAGAAGTTCTCAGAAAACAAAAATTGGAACACTGTGGACTGCGACGAGGCTTTACTCCTGGAATATTAACGTAGATAGAAATTTCTTTCTGCTAATTCTGCTTGGAGAGGGGTCTGGATAGATGATTTGTATTGTCTAGAGACGCCGTTGGAGCAATTTTGTAATTTTTGTAAACTTATTGTCCGAGTTTTGGATGGGATTAAGTATTAATGTAATAATCAGTAGTAGGGATAAGTTTTACCGAACTATGAGAATATAACTCACATGTGTAAAAGGGAATTTCGACGTGTTACTGTCCACATTAATGATTCTGGTTACAATCGTACTAGCGGCGGTTTGTGGATCGAATGAATCACTGGACTTGTAGAACGAACTTGTGCTTCTGAATTAGCCCTGTCTGGCAAAGTTTTCAAATTAACTTTAACATACAGTACGACAGCTACGATCCATTAGCCATTGACAGCACCAAGAGATTCCAAGAGTAGCATGACTTAACTAAAGAAGTGACCTTTACTATAACATATTGTTATACCTTGTGAGGAATGCACCTTTCGCATCCAGAGAGAACACATAAGACAGTAATCATAATAGTTAGCTCAATTAGCTACACTCAAATCTTATTATTAAGATTAAAAACTAATAATAATTAAGTCGTCATGTGCTTCGCTAGTTAACGAAATTCCAATACTAGAGTCAACACTACACGTTTCCCGCTGATTTGCCTATTCAGTGATTCTGTCTACTGATACGACAGGATTATGTATTGTGTGTACTGTCTTTATTGTATTCGTTGGTAACAATTGTACTACGTTTATGCTGCATGTTTTGAGATTGGTGGAGGATACAGATCCAGACGGTATCGAATCAAGGTCCATCATAAACGAGCTTCATAGTACAGTAGCAGAAAACAAAGTCAGTCGCACACACTAACTTTCGCTACCAGCTCTCACCTGTACCAAAGTGTCAAAGAGTAGAAAAATTTAGTTGATTTACTGGTGTTGGGCTGCTGCTGTGCACTGAAATCAACCTGGAGTCTCTAAATGGAAGATGAACAACACCAAATACTGTGTCAAGGGGAAAATACTATTTGTCTCTTGCTGAATACTGATGTAGAGCCAAGATACCAAATTTCTGTACGATCCAGGGTTCAATTAACATCTGAAACACAGATTAGTTTACAATATTTTTAATAGAAAACTTTAAAAATTTATAAAAAGAATTGAGAAAAATGGATGGAACTCTAAAGAGAATGACAGAGTGCATAACAATGTCTGTAAACAATAATGACAAGGAGACTAAACTTCCCAGTCAAGGATTTCACATAAACGCCGACAGTCTGATGAAGAAGGTTATGACACTAGTTTGGTAACTCAAAGACAAACACAAGTGGAGTAGGCAAGTGAGGAAAAATTTTAATTCCGTCTAATGAGGTGATATATTTTCTTTCTGTATCTGGTTTAGAAGTCTTATAGTTCTTGAATGAATCCATATGGTTTATACCCTTTATAACTTAAGGGGTGCTTCTCACCTCTGGTCGCTGGCGAAAGGAAGAGATGTGATGTGGAGGCGCCACCAGCACTCTCACCAAATATGGCGACCTTGCTAGGATCCCCACCGAAGGCGGCGATGTTGTTCTGCACCCACTGCAGTGCCAGCACCTGGTCCTTGAGGCCCGCATTGCCCGGGATGTCATCGTTCTGCAGGCTCATGAAACCTACCACATGCCAGCAACACATAAATCTCTCAAATATGAACTACTAGACGTCAACTACCTTGTTTATCCAATATACAAGTTCCTTATCATCTAGTTTCTGAATTTTTTGCTCTGAAAAACAAAAATAAAAAATCCAGCACAGAAACAACAGAAAACTAGCCAGAGGAGTCTAGTTAGCTACATCTGCTAGATGACTCTTTATGGTTTCTTTGTATGCTGTACTCAGAGTCATATTATCAATTTCCTATAGGTGCAGGTTATAGTTGTTGGATAGGACGACACAGTGTCATACCCTGACATTTTAATCTTTAGAATGTAATGCATATGGTTTTTGTTTCATTCAAAACATGAAACTTTTAAATGTATTTTCTGTTTTACATTGAAGACAGTGAACCACTTCACATAATGGAATACTTCGTCAGCACATCACCAGCCGTATGTTCCATTTGCGAAAAGGTCATGCAAGGACATCACGATAGACAAATATGACTGTGGGATTGAAAATTTATTAGAGATCTAAAACGTGTCAAATACTGGAAAAAACTGCACACTCACTATCATAATAAATGAATACAGATTGTTTTGGACCATGCCTAGAGCAGTTTATTAAGATGACAGCAGATTCGAACTTACGAAACTGTCTTTCATGTCAACATGGAAACAATTCTATAAACGCCAGTGTCATTTTACTGTGACCTCAGAGTTGTGATTTTCTTCTGTGCAGTTTTTTTGAAAAATCTCGTATTTCGCATTGCGTCCTTACTGTGGAGGGAAGATTTATGCCAGAGTCTTTCACGGCAATATACTTGAATAAGATCTTCTCAGTTTTCAAGAGACATCGTTTGCGATAAAATACTCGAGCGTACCAAGACTGTCTACGCATCGTCGTCAGGAGTAAAAATCACTAACTGCCGGGGCTGGTGTGGTTTCTACTTATATAGGTATGATTGCAGCATCCGGCACTAATCATAGAGGGCCGAAACGCTGCATCGCGGAAGGTGACTCGGCTAGCTCTTAGCAACTCCTTCCCGCCATGGGGCTGGCACGACGTTTGAAACTCCTAAGAAGATGGATGCAAGACTTGATTATTGTTTCGTTATTTCATTATGGTATGTAAGGTGTGAAAACAGTGAAAATTGATCTCCACAACATAAATATCAGGTACTGCTAAGATGTGCACTTCACATTGAGATAAATCCCTTTTATTAGAGAACCTCTGATAATCTGCATATATTCTTCAATGCTAGATAATACCTTCATCAGCCGACTGACGTAATGTGGATCTGACTCGGCTGTGGAGACCATTGTAACGTTTTCTTTAGGGAAGATGTCTGGACAAAGCGAGCTGCGCATATCGTTTTTTGGTAGAGAGAGGTGTTGGTGACTGGGCATGATTATTGGATTCTAAACGAATGAAAAAATTGCATCTATTTTTCTTTCGATTAACAAAGCAATCTGGGACAATGATCTTAAGTTTCTGAAGCTCAAATCTTGCTGTTGTTCAGCACATACCATGTACTGGGCTCTAGTATGGAAATGAGTCCACTCGTCGCAAGTATATCATAATTAGTAGAAATCAAGAACAAAAAATAAAGACAATTAAAAGAAAAAGCAGTAATAGCATTACTTTCACCCCTATCAAATATTAACATCCCATTATAGTGATCAGTCTCAAGACGCTACGGTGCAGCATATCTCGTGCAAGTCTTTCATATTCTTACATTTTTCTTCGTCGACGGACGAAGATGTATCGATGACAGAAACCGTAGCTTTCGTAGTTCAGCGGCCCCGTCAGAAGCGGAAGTAACTGCAGAACGTAACCGCCAGAAATGCAATTCACACGCCTGGGGAACTACAAAACTGGCGATGTAACTGCCAACAGGGCAGATGGAAATAAATGCTCTTCCTGCAGCCATTTCAAGAAGGTCCACGTCAGCTATGCTATGCCACCGTCTTCCTTCTACGACCACCACTGGACACTATCAGTCTCCTCTGCTAGACTTGGCCGCCGGCCGGAGTGGCCGAGCGGTTGTAGGCGCTACAGTCTGGAACCCCGCGACCGCTACGGTCGCAGGTTCTAATCCTGCCTCGGGCATGGATGTTTGTGGTGTCCTTAGGTTAGTTAGGTTTAAGTAGTTCTAAGTTCTAGGGGACTGATGACCTCAGAAGTTAAGTCCCATAGTGCTCAGAGCCATTTGAACCATAGACTTGCCCAATGCCTTGCCTCGTCATGCTCTACTCCCAGAGGAGTTCGCCAGCAGCGTTCGACTGCGGATGATAGGCTCGGAAACATTTTCACCGGATAGATGCTCTAGCGATGTCTGGGTCGTGTGGTGCTCTCTGTACTTTCTTACGTTAATATCAAGTGCCACTTACTGGATCCTGTGATAGACACTGATCTTCTGAAACTTTGTCAGATCCTTCCACTTTTTGATGACTAACAAATACTGTAATTGAAAGAATGTTTACTTGTTACTGTAGGTTTCAGCACATATGTATATGCAGTACCCTACATCCACTTGAACCTCTTTACTGTGTTCAAGCTTTGGTCCGTACATTTTTTTACATGCACAATTCCTTTAGCAGTGCCTTGGTGCCTCTGTATATCGCCTGTTCATTAATATCTCTCAAATCCATAGAACCAACTCAATGTACCTATTGAATTTTCAGCATTCGTCTGTACCACCGCATTTCAAATCTTTTATTCTCTCTCGTTGTTCCTCTACGTTCGACGTCAACGTGCAGTAATCACTCACAGGCGGCAGGTGGCAGCACTAGCAGTGGAGGGTAAATGAAGCGTGTCGCGGTTTTGGGGGAGGGGACACGGAGAACAGTGCAGTCGTTGTCGTTACACAGAAACGGAGCGATTTATCTGACATCCAAAAGGACATGATCACTGGCTTCCGGAACAATAGTTGGAAGCATTTTGGAAACAGTGAAGTTTGTAAACTGCCGTGGTTAAAGCATACCGTGCATGGCAAAATGGTCTATCCAAAACTGAAGCCAAAGCAACTGTGGCGCATCACGAGCCATAGATGAATGGAGTAAACGACGGCTGCGGAGATGTGTACAGAACAGACGAGCAACTGTTGAGCAACTGAGCGCCCAGATGAACCAAGGGGTTACCTACAGTGTCCCTCAACGACGATTCAGCGAACGTTGCTGAGTATGGGTTCTCCGTAGCTGGTGCCTGAATTTGTGCACCAACACTAGGTGACTGATGACCTCAGATGTTAAGTCCCATAGTGCTCAGAGCCATTTGAACTATTTTTGTTGTAGATCAGGCTACAGAGTACAATTCTGCTGCAAGCAATTAATTGGAGGGTAATTTTCTTTCCGATTTCGGATAATTCCTCAGGAATCCCCACAAGAAGTTTATGATCAGAGACCCTAATTTAGGCAGTGTTATTACGAAGTCTTCCCTAAAATGTTTTTTTATATACAGTGTCGAGTCACATTTCCCAGACCGTAACGCTCCGGCCTCCTTCCTGGACCCTTTTAATGATTGTTGCAGGATGTTTGCTCTGAGACGTTTCACGCCATACACGCCTCTTTCGCCAGACACCATTACGTGTTTCCATGATGACCCAACGACATTGTGCAGTGGGCACAGGATCAACGAGACTGGACCGTGGATGAATATAAATGTGTCAACTGGTCGGATAAACCACGTTTCTTGTTGCAGAAGGTCGGTAGTCGTGTCTGGATAGCCATTTTCCAGGCGAACAGCAGCTGGAAACGTACACCGCGCTACGGATGCAGGCTGGTGAGAGTAGTACGAGGGCGAGTCAAATGAAAACTTTAAACATATTTTTAAATTTTATTTATTGTGCAGAAGTAGTACAAAGCTGTATCACTTTACAACATAATCTCCCCCATGCTCAATGCAAGTCCTCCAGCGCTTACAAAGTGCATAAATTTCTTCTTTAGGAAGAAAACTTTTGTTAGTCCGTGGAACCACTCATGCACCGCGTGTCGTTCCTCTTCATCAGAAAACAACTTTTCTCCTCCCATTGCGTCTTTGAGTGGTCCAAACATACGGAAATCACTTGGGGCAAGGTCCGGTGAGTATGGTGGATGAGGAAGACACTCAAAATGCAGGTCTGTGATTGTTGCAACTGTTGCACGGGCAGTGTGGGGCCTTGCATTGTCATGTTGCAAAAGGACACCTGCTGACAGTAATCCACGTCACTTTGATTTGATTGCAGGCCGCAGATGATTTTTAGGAGATCTGTATATGATGCACTGGGGACAGTGGTCCCTCTAGGCATGTAATGCTCCAAAATGACGCCTTTTTCGTCCCAAAAGAGAATCAGCATAACCTTGCCTGCTGATGGTTCTGTTCGAAACTTCTTTGGTTTTGGTGATGAGGAATGGCGCCATTCCTTGCTCGCTCTCTTCGTTTCCGGTTGGTGGAAGTGAACCCAGGTTTCGTCCCCAGTAACGATTCTTGCAAGGAAGCCATCACCTTCTCGTTCAAAGCGCCTAAGAAGTTCTTCACAAGCATCAACACGTCGTTCTCTCATTTCAGGAGTCAGCTGCCATGGCACCCATCTTGCAGACACTTTGTGAAACCGGAGCACATCATGCACAATGTGATGTGCTGACCAGTGACTAATCTGTCAACATGCTGCAATGTTATTCAGTGTCACTCGGCGGTTTTCCTTCACTATGGCTTCAACTGCTGCAATGTTCTGTGGAGTCACAACTCCTTGTGGCTGGCCTGGACGATGAGCATCTTCCACTGAAGTCACACCATTTGTGAACTTCCTACTCCATTCATAGATTTGCTGTTGTGACAAACGTGCATCATTGCACTGAACCTTTATTCGTCGATGAATTTCAATAGGTTTCACACCTTCACTACCGAAAAACCGAATAACAGAACGCTGTTCTTCCCTGGTGCAAGTCGCAAGTGGGGCGACCATCTTTATACTGATACTGCGACGGTATGTGTGCATCTGCACTATGCTGCCACCTACAGGCCACTCTGCACGCTGTTTGTAGCACGCTTACCAACTTACAGGATAACGGCGCGAAATTTCGATTTGTTATTACAAATTTAAGGTTTACATTTGACTCACCCTCGTTTTATAGTATGAGGAACATTCATCTAGGCCTCCATGGAAAGTGTGGTAATAATCGAAGGCACCATGGCAGCTGTGGACTGTGTGAACATTATTGTGTGCTACCTGCAGCCCTTCATACTTCATGTCTTCCCTGACAAGGATGCCCCTTCTAGCAGGATAGCTGTTCGTGTCACCAGGCCAAAATCATGCCACTGTGGTTTGAGGAACGGGATAGTTAATTCACGGTCGTGTCTTGTCCACTAAAGTCACCTGATCACAAAACAACAGAACGCATTTAGGACGCCATAGGTCACCAGCTCCGCCACACAAACAACTGACCCTATTTTACGGGAATTCCCTGCCCTGTGCGTAGAACTCTGCTGCCAGACACTTCCAAAAACGAGACACACCCAGAGACCTACCGAGGAGTTTTTAATTCCATGCCATGCAGAATCATTGCGTTCCAAGAGTTGACCAACATGCTATTATGCAGGTGGTAAAAATGTACATCGGTGTATACAATGTGCGACTGGACCATGATGATCACTCACGTCTTGATAATGCGATGTTCTGAGTTTTCATGCAGCTCTAATTTTTTCTGTGAGTTCTATTACTTTCTTAACTCAGTTTTGCACCTGTTTTCTTCTCTGTCTCAGTCTGACTGCACTTCCCATCTGTCAAAATCTTATATGTATTGGCTCTGAGAACTATGGTACTGAACTTCTGAGGTCATCAGTCCCCCATAACTTAGAACTACTTAAACCGAACTAACCTACGGACATCACACACATCCATGCTCGAGGCAGGATTCGAACCTGCGACCGTAGTGGTCGCGCGGTTCCAGACTGTAGCGCCTAGAACCTGCTCGGCCAGCCCGGCCGGCCTTATATGTACTATTTCTGTATAAAACGTCCGATGAATTTATCTGAACTCTATGTAATCGTTTTTAACGTGTTGAATACGGAGTTGTTGCTTGTACGAGTATCTTAAAATTTCGTGGGAGTTTGCTGGGAGTTTGTGGATGCTCCCCTAAGACTTTAATGTTCTTTTTCGAATCCATGCGGCGATGTCGAATAATTTTTCTGTTGTTTCATTTGAGTTTGGTTTGTATCCATCTGTTCTCACCCAGCATATCTCACATATCACCTCCTACAAGGGGCGATCAACACCTTTCCGTTCGAAGTCAGTACAGTCCACAATCGGTATGCTGATCACGCAAAATTGCCGTGAGGATTCTACGTCTGCATCTACATCTACATGGGTACTCCACAAATCACGCTAAGGTGCCTGGCAGAGGGTTCATCGAACCACCTTCACAATTCTCTATTATTCCAATCTCGTACAGCGCGCGGAAGGAATGAACACCTATATCTTCCCGTACGAGCTCTGATTTCCCTTATTTTATCGTGGTGACCGTTCCTCCCTACATTGGTCGGTGTCAACAAAATATTTTCGCGTTCAGAGGGGAAAGTTGGTGATTGGAATTTCGTGAGAAGATTCCGTTGCAACGAAAAACGCCTTTCTTTTAATGATTTCCAGTCCAGCTCCTGTATCATTTTTGTGACACTCTCTCCCATATTTCGCGATAATAAAAAACATACTGCCTTTCTTTGAAGTTTTTCGATGTACTCCGTCAGTCCTATCTGGTAAGGATCCCACATCGCGCTGCAGTATTCTAAAAGAGGACGGACAAGCGTAGTGTAGGCAGTCTCCCTAGTACATCTGTTATATTTTCTAAGTGTTCTGCCAATAAAACGCAGCCTTTGGTTAGCCTTCCCCACAACATTTTCTATGTGTTCCTTCCAATTTAAGTTGTTCGTAATTGTAATACCTAGGTATTTAGTTGAATTTTCGGCTTTTAGGTTAGACTGATTTATCGTGTAACCGAAGTTTAACGAGTTTCTTTTAGCACTCATGTGGATCACCTCACACTTTTTGTTATTTAGGGTCAACTGCCACTTTTCGCACCATTCATATATCTTTTCTAAAGCGTTCTGCAGTTTGTTTTGATCTTCTGATGACTTTATTAGTCGATAAATGACAGGGTCAACTGCAAACAACCGAAGGCGGCTGCTCAGATTGTCTCCAAAATCGTTTATATAGATAAGGAACAGCAAAGGGCCTATAACACTACCTTGGGGAACGCCAGAAATCACTTCTGTTTTACTTGATGACTTTCCGTCAATTACTACGAACTGTGACGTCTCTGGCAGGAAATCACAAATCCAGTCACATAACTGAGACGATATTCCATAAGCAAGCAATTTCACTACGAGCCGCTTGTGTGGTACAGTGTCAAAAGCCTTCCGGAACTCCAGAAATACGGAATCGATCTGAAATCCCTTGTCAATAGCACTCAACACTTCGGGTGAATAGGGAGATAGTTGTGTTTCACAGGAACGACGTTTTCTAAACCCATGTTGGCTGTGTGTCAATAGACCGTTTCCTTCGAGGTAATTCATAATGTTCGAACACAATATATGTTCTAAAATCCTACTGCATGTCGACGTTAACGATATGGGCCTGTAATTTAGTGGATTACTCCGACTACCTTTCTTGAATATCGGTGTGACCTGTGCAACTTTTCGGTCTTTGGCTACGGATATTTCGTCTACCGAAAGGTTGTATATGATTGTTAAGTATGGAGCTAATGCATCACCATACTCCGAAAGGAACCTAATTGGTATACAGTCTTTCGAGGCAATCATCCCACCGATGCACCAGGTTGAAGATATCCGTTTGGTAAAATACCGTGTCCAGCTGAGTGGAGAGATCCGTAAGTGCCTCCTGCACATACCTGACCGACAGGAGTCGTCGACTCTACAAGGCCTTCGTTTAGGGACTCGATGCGTGTTATTCGCAATGGTAGAGATCGGGACTCTGGGGCGGGTGCTCCAGTGTCTCCCACTTGGCTTGGCGGAACTTCTGCTTCCCTCCCAGACCTTGTGTCGAATCGTGACCAGCACGAAACTTGGCACACCATTCCACTACGGTGGTTTTCGGGAGACATCTCCCCTATACAAATTCTTCTTCCTCCCTTGGGTGTCTACCGGCGTTTGGATTTCGGCAGCTAAGAAAAATACCAGCACATTGCTCCCGTTTGAATGCATTTGGTAATAACGTCGTCATAGTTCACATACTTGCATTTACCGCACGCACGTCGAAAAGACACAAATACCTACACGTCGGTTTTTATATACCCGCATCGGAACAACGCTCTAACAGAAACACAGTACTGGCCATTAAAATTGCTACACCACGAAGATGACGTGCTACAGACGCGAAATTTAACCGACAGGAAAAAGATGCTGTGATATGCAAATGATTAGATTTTCAGAGCATTCACGCAAGGTTGGCGCCCGTGGCGACACCTACAACTTGCCGACACGAGGAAAGTTTCCAACCGATTTCTCATACACAAACAGCAATTGACCGGCGTTGCCTGGTGAAACGTTGTTGTGATGCCCCGTGTGAGGAGGAGAAATGCGTACCATCACGTTTCCGACTTTGATAAAGGTCGGATTGTAGCCTATCGCGATTGCCGTTTATCGTATCGCGACATTGCTGCTCGCGTTGGTCGAGATCCAGTGACTGTTAGCAGAATATGGAATCGATGGGTTGAGGAGGGTAATACGCAACGCCGTACTGGATCCCAACTGCCTTGTATCACTAGCAGTCGAGATGACAGGCATCTTATCCGCATGACTGTAATGGCTTGTGCAGCCACATCTTGATCCCTGAGCCAACAGATGCGGACCTTTGCAAGACAACAACCATCTGCACGAACAGTTCGACGACGTTTGCAGCAGCATGGACAATCAGCTCGGAGACCATGGCTGCGGTTACCCTTGACGCTGCATCACAGACAGGAGCGCCTGCGATGGTGTACTCAGCGACGAACCTGGGTGCACGAATGGTAAAACGTCATTTTTTTGGATGAATCCCGGTTCTCTTTACAGCATCATGATAGTCGCATCTGTGTTTGGCGACATCGCGATGAACGCACATTAGAAGCGCGTATTCGTCATCGCCATACTGGCGTATCACTCGGCGTGATGGTATGGGGTGCCGTTGGTTACAGGTCTCAGTCACCTCTTGTTCGCATTGACGGCACTTTGAACAGTGGACGTTACATTTCAGACGTGTTACGACCCGTGGCTCTACCCTTTATTCGATCCCTGCGAAACCCTACATTTCAGCAGGATAATGCACGACCGCACGTTGCAGGTCCTGTACGGGCCTATCTGGATACAGAAAATGTTCGACTGCGGCCCTGGCCAGCACATTCTCCAGATCTCTCACCAATTGAAAATGTCTGGTCAATGGTGGTCGAGCAACTGGCTCGTCACAATACGCCAGTCATTACTCTTGATGAACTGTGGTGTCGTGTTGAAGTTGCATGGGCAGCTGTACCTGTACACGCCATCCAAGCTCTGTTTGGCTCAATGCCCAGGCGTATCAAGGCCGTTATTGCGGCTAGAGGTGGTGTGTTCTGGGTACTGATTTCTCATGATCTATGCACCCAAATTACGTGAAAATGTAATCACATTTCAGTTCTAGTATAATATACTTGTCCAGTGAATACCCGTTTATCATCTGCATTTCTTCTTGGTGTAGCAATTTTAATGGCCAATAATGTATTTTGATCGCCCCTCATATATGAATATAAGATATGAATATAAGATTTTTGCAGACATACGGGCCTTATAATTTGTAATTATGTTGTAGAGTTTGTTTTTTGTATTGTGTGCTTGAATTTCTATAGAGAAATTCTCTGTTCCATATTTATTTCTTCCACAGTAGATTCAAGGAACTCGCATTGGAATATTAAGTACGGAACTCCCTCAAATCAATTGTGGACAATTTTTCTATGTCGTGGTTACAGCACATGAACTGAGTTCTCTTTTGGGAGAAAGTATGTAAGCTAAGCTTTTGAGCGTATTAACTATCCGAAAAATGTCACATTACAGCCTTAAGCTACTGGTTAAATTATTTATACAACCTTTTCAGTCGTCTGACCGTCATCAAGTTCATAAAAGTACTCGCAGCATCATGTGATATTGCTGAAGACTTGGCAGATGATTGGTGGCAGCGGTGGTGATAAATCCATTAACAATAGACTGTCACCATATTTTAATAGAAATTATGTCGAAAATCTATAAAAACTGTGATGCGGAGATCACACGTTCATAACAGGATTGCAGTTTTAACGTGAGTGTGTACACTCCACAGCACAGTTCTTAAAGATCAACGACGTATTTTATATTGCGATAGGATGACAGTGTATTGTCTATGTTTTTATGAACTGGCAATAACGAGTTTATATTTCTTCTAACATGATGCTGTGAATAATTCTATGAACTTGATGATGGTCAGACGATTGGAACTGGTTGTATAAATAAAGTATTTTACCAGCAGCTCAAGACGATAATACGACATTTTTCAAATGTATAAAAGTTGTTGGGCACTCCCTCCTGAAAATATATTGATTTCTGTTTCATTCCAGTGGTTTCGAAATTTGCTAATATTGCCAAACAGCGAAAGCACAGGTTGATATACCATCATAAACAGATTTTTTAAGTATCGATCGTAAGATTTCGATTTGTCTCTTACTGTGCTCATTTCGGCGTCGCACGATTCTGTGTTGGTTTAATCGCCCTAATCGATTTCCCTTAAGACCAGAATCTTCTGGATTTCTCGAAAATATTCGTAGCTAACGCCTGTCCTGAAGCAAATAAAACGATTTATTTACCAAGGGCACCGAGACGATAGGCGGTTGTGACCAACACAGCGCCCTTCTCCACGAAATAGTGTGGAGTACCATTGAAGGAAAAACCCTTTGAGAAGCCGCCACCGTGAATGTAGACCATGACGGGGAAAGGACCACTCCCCGTAGCCGGCACATACACGTTGAGGTAGAGGCAGTCTTCGGAGCCGTCGTAGTCGGTCTGGGGGCAGCCTCGCGCGAGGGTAAGCGCGTCTCGAACCCCGGACCACGAGGGAGCCGGCTGCGGGTCCTGCGCACGTCAGCACATGGTCAAGACCAATCGCTACTGCCACCAATACATGCACGCGTCACAGTACGACATATTGATCCACACATTTAAACATTAATACACTTAGGGAGGTTCCTACCCCATTCCGTGGCATCCAATAGTCAGGCCCACTAGATGAGTGGGTTGCCAAGCGAGTGCATCAGAAATATTTTCATGATTATCGTACCCACTGAAACTATGCTTGAAATATGAGCCGTAGTGCCTATCAGTTAAGCTATAATTTATTCTCGTCCTTACTTTTTAATGCAACGGAATGGATAACACATCTGGCTAATAGTTAGTGCACATTTCTGATGGACTCACTCCACTCTGGCAAGGACACGTTTCCTTCCTGTGGTATATATTTTATCCAAAACTTGGACATCCCCGCAAGAAAATGGAGGTTATGGTGAAATAATTCAACAAAATGGCTACCCACAACTCAATAAAGAAGACCACTATTTGTCTGATATATCTCCACTTATATTGCAATAAATTCTTTCATGCTAATGTTGCAAAATATCTTGCATTACACTTTAACACAATAGTAAAACAAGTGATTCTCCACCCAATGGGCATTATACTATGGTCTCGTAATGTTTCTGTCTATTTCTACTGTGCACTTTCTGGATTGGTAAGGAATCTTTTGCTACTTCATTCTCTCCCACGCTCTCATACTCTCATTCATTAGCAACATAACGAATTTACTAACTTTCGTGCTGTACTAGGGAAAATCATGCTTGACCCACTAATTTCGCTACTGTCTCATACAAATCACACAGATTAAATACACATAATAAATCACACTAACAGTATAAAACACATCTCTAAAAACAAAATGTTTTGTTTTATACTCGTTCTGCTTTCCCACACCAAACAATAGTCATCCCAGATTCACACGTCACTGACCCACGTAATAATTTTCCTACCAAAAACTCTGGAGGATTTGTGCACATCTCCCTGTGCAATTCAACCCTCATGGTGTTGCCGGGTAGATGGCTGACTCACCTTAATTCACTCTCAGAGTATCTGAATATCAAACTGGCATCACACGAATGTATCTCATAATGGAAGTTTTGGTATCTTATTTATTTCACACATGGATCCTCAACTGAATGCTAGCACAAGCACTTCTAATTCTTTTTATTGTCTCATAGTCAGGTTGATGCTCACACTGTACTTACCAAGTGGAAGTGCTTTCCTCTAATTCAAGTTCTGCACACGGAAATCTTAATTATTTTCAACTTAGATTTAGACACGCAAGTATTTCATCTTAATACTACCACACGCTAGTATTTCGTCTTATCATTACAACACGTGGTTTCTTTGTCACTTCCGAAGAATCCTATGTTCTCCATGAATTTTTATCTGCCTATCTTTCTCAGAACAATTTACATCAGCCTCCCACCAAAAGTTTCTGAAAAGAGAAATTATTAGTTCACCTACACCTAAATATTCTACTTGCATACCATTTTCATTTAACTTCGTTTTTCTGGAGCACACATAGAACACGTCTTCACACCTCAGGAACCAACGACAGAGTGCTGAAACATGGCCGTTCATGCGGTCATCCCGCGCTTCCGCAGAAGTGAGGGAGGGCCTTGCCACCGTATTGGTCAGCCACATTCCAGGCCCTCTGGTGCTCTGGTCTACTTCCTCTCTTTGGTTCGGCCAAAGGTGACCAGAGAACCGTCTCAAAGATGATTACAGTATCTACCTTCACTATCTGGGGTCAGCAGACGACCAGCCATTCATTCAATTCACAAACATTACCAAACTGGAATCAGGGATCTATTTTAAGGAAGTGCACATCTGAATAATTAAACATACAAATTGCCCTTCTTTCCTACATTGGTAACTGGCTTCGGTGTATTAAATAAAATAGTGTTATTCTATAAAAAACGCTGTTCTGACAAGAACAACAAAGTATGTTGTTGCACGTCTTTTCTATGTTGGGCAGTACTGTACCCTTTCAACTTAAACAACGTTACTCTGCACTGAAGGGGAAAAATCGCAGCAGCAAAAAGTAATTAATGTAGACTAATTAAATTACGGGAACACATTTGTCTAGGTAACATTTTTAAGTGATTAACATTGCAAATCGCAGCTTAATGCAAGTGTGAAATAAGCCATAGCAAATGTGAAATGCTGGTACATTAATAACCGGTGTAAATGCTAAAATGTTGAATGCGAGCATGCAAGGGCGCTTGCGTTGTGTTGTATAGGCGCCGAATGTCAGTTTGTGGGTTGGGGTTCCAAGCTTGTTGCACTTGGTCGGTCAATACAGGAACGGTTAATGCTGTTTGTGATGGACAACGCTGGAGTTGTCATCCGATGATGTCTCATATGTGCTCGATTGGAGGCAGATCCGGTGGTCGGGCAGGCCAAGATAACGTGTCGGCACTCTGTAGAGCTTGTTGGGCTATAAAAGCGGTAGCTGGGCGAGCGTTGTCCTGTTGGAAAACACGCCGCAGACTGCTGTTCATGAATGGTGTCACAACAGGTCGAAGCACCAGAATGACTACAAATTTGCACTCAGGTCGCTTGGAACAACCACGAGAATGTTCCTGTTGTCAAACAATATCGCAATCCAGACCATAACCCCAAAGCAGCCATGGACGCGGATAGGGCAGCCTTTAAGGCCACCCTGACTGCAGAGACGGAGGAGGCATGCAGCCAACTGCGGCAATTGCGCTCGCAGATGGCGCACGACACCTGTGCGGACGCCGCAGGCGAAGAGAAGACGCCAGCCGCCGCTCCCCTGACGTAGCAGCCGGCGGAAGGACACACCGCGGCGGACACACTGGACACCGAAGAAGACGGAACGCGCCGCAACAACGCCGAAGCCTGTCGGCTCCGAGCAGCTCTGCTCTGACGAGTGGGCTACCGGGGCGATCAGGACGCTCAAGGGCATGGGCTACGTCGTCCGCCACACGGGATAGACTCAGCCGCGGCGCTTGGCTTCGACGCACGCCCACCAGACACCGATGGACGACCTGGACCCTCTCCCGCGCGTAGTCACCACTGACAGCACGGCATTGGGCTCTCACAGCTCAAACTCTAGCACACAGTGCTGCAATATCGTCACGGACTGATCTCTTATGACGAACACTTGGCATGAGATGGTATCCGATTGCATGGCACCCGCTTCTAACTCATCCTTGCATGACCTATCGCAGTCCGCAAGACATCTGCTACTGCTCTTATTACCCGACCTAACTATCGTAGAGGTTTTTTTTCCTTGGCGCGTGCCTTGACACTTTTTTCCCTCTGACCTTCAAACCGCTTCCCTTCGTTCGACTTTCGACCCAATCTGTCTCCAGATGAGCGCGTATTAATGGTTAACCTTAACCAGACGTACGCAAACATCGCAGTACCCACATCCTGCGACACCTCACTTTAGTGAACACTAACCCTTATGCACAGATGGCAGTAGACCTTTTGAGTTGGCCATCATGCCGGTGTGGGCGTGGAGGGGCTCCACTTCTTAAAAACAAAATTCAGGTGTATGTCGTGCGTGTAGCACGCCGAAAGGTTAGTTTCAGGCCATCAACTGGCCTCCTTCTAACCAAACACGACTGTCACTGGCACTGAAGCAGGACCAGCTTTCATCTGAAAACAAAACAGATCTCTACCCTGCCCTCCAATGAGCTCTAGCTTGACAGCACTGAAATCGCAAATGGTGGTGGTTTCCGGTCAGTGGAATGCATGCTAGATGGCATCTGCCTCGGAGTTGTCCTTGAAGTAACCGATTAGTCACCGTTCATTGTGTCACTGTGATGCCAAATTCTGCTCAAATTGTTGTTGCAGTTGCTGAACGATGCGTCAGAGCCATACGCTGGACACGATGGTCTTCCCTCCCGGCACTGTCACGTGAGCGTCCGGAGCCCAGTCTGCCTGTACCCTTACATCCTAGTGACTACCGCTGCCAGCGGTCATGTACAGTAGGTACATTTGGTTCAAATGGCTCTGAGTACTATGGGACTTAACAAACATCTGAGGTCATCAGTCCCCTAGTACTTAGAACTACTTAAACCTAACTAACCTAAGGTCATCACACACATCCATGCCCGAGGCAGGGTTCGAACCTGCGACCGTAGCAGTCGCGCGGTTCCGGACTGAAGCATCTAGAACCGCTCGGCCACCGCGGCCGGCAGCTACATTTCTGCCACGTCTTTCAGCAATATCTCAGGAGAAACATCCTTCTCGTAGCCCTATTGAGAACGGCATTTTTTGTCGCCTTAATGGCGTTCTTGATTAACATCTACTCAGCACGTCCTGGCTCAAAGGTAACTTATACCCACGACCGTTGTTGTGTGTATTTGAAGCAAACCTGATCCGCATCGTTATAGTGACGCTACTAGCGCGACTCTTATGAGACTGGCACGATATATGAATAAACATCATCTTTCAGATGTAGAAAGATGCCCTTCAGCATTCTTTGATGTAGCATAACTCCTTCAGGCAACGATAGGTTCAAAGTTTATTTATTCATTTATTCAGTGATTTGGTCTGGGCATATTGAGATCTCCAGGTCCTCAGACCAGATCAAACACCTCACATAAGTTTGCAAAATTTTACACACTTGTCGCTTTGGAGCGCTACATACAGGGTTTTAGGGATATGAGAGCAGATATTTTTATTGATGACTGAAGACAGTGAACTGAACAACATTATATCGGTATGTACTTCATCTGCAGACTAACAGTTATAACTACTAGGAGTAGTATGTTTCTAGATAGGTTAGTATCTACAAGGAGTAGTGCCAAGAGATTTCATTAATGCTTACGAGGGCTGTTCAGGAAGTAAGCTCCGATCGGTCGCGAAATGGAAATGACAGTGAAAATCCGCAGCAGCTTTGCACAGATGTGTTGAGCAGTCTCTAGGAAGCCTGTCGATCGTTTCACGTATCTCTTTTTAGTTCTGACAAGGGAACCTCCCCATCGCACTCCCCTCAGATTTAGTTATAAGTTGTCACAGTGGATAGGCCTTGAAAAACTGAACACAGATCAATCGAGAAAATAGGAAGTTGTGTGGAACTATGAAAAAAATAAGCAAAATTTACAAACTGAGTAGTCCATGTGCAACATAGGCAACGTCAAGGACAGTGTGAGCTCAGGAGTGCCGTGGTCCCGTGGTTAGCGTGAGCCGCTGTCGAACGAGGGGTCCTTGGTTCAAGGCTTCCCTTGAGTGAAAAGTTTACTTTCTTTATTTTGGCAAAGTTATGATCTTTCCGTTCGTTCATTGACGTCTCTGTTCACCGTAATAAGTTTAGTGTCTGTGTTTTGCGACCGCACCGCAAAACCCTGCGATTAGTAGACGAAAGGACGTGCCTCTCCAATGGGAACGGAAAACATTTGATCGCAAGGTCATAGGTCAACCGATTCCTCCACAGGAAAACACGTCTGATATATTCTATACGACACTGGTGACGGCATGTGCGTCACATGACAGGAATTTGTTGTCGACCCACCTAACTTGTAGACTTGGTGAATGGGTAAAAAGATTCTTCTACCTTGCCCGATTTAGGTTTTCTTGTGGATGTGATAATCACCCCCAAAAAAGTGATGAAAACGTAAGAGTTAGTCACATAAACAGCAACAAATGAATGCAACAGTTTCACAGTCGCACAGTTTTCCCTGTGCTCTGTCTAAACATATGTTTTTAAGGTTTTCAAATTTTTCCGTGTGTAGTCCGTCAAATCCTGCATATGTCCAAGCAAATCTGAACATGTCCTGGAATTTTGGAGAGCGAAGTTGATTATGTCTCAGTGCCTGAACTTTGATAATTGAGACACGATCACGTAAACAATACTGCTCTGTGTACCTGTACAGCTTCGCAAAATCATAGACTCTTTTCACAAAGTATTTCACTTGCCGAAAACCAAACACATCTAACGGTTGCACAAGAGGTGTCCAACCTGGAGGAATGGTAATCACGTCTACTCCCACACTAAAATTGTACAACGCCTGATCCTTCTTTCCTGTATAGGCTGTATAAAAAATTAAACTTTTCACTCGAGGGAAGCCTTGAACTTTTCACAGCTGCACTCGCTAACTACGGGACCACGGCGCTCCTGAGCTCGCACTGTCCTTGATGTTGCATATCTTGCACATTGACTACTCAGTTTGTGTATTTTGGTTACTTTTTTCATAGTTCCACACAACTTCATCCTGTTTTCTCGATTGATCTGTGTTCAGTGTTTCCAGGCCTATCCACTGTGCCAACTGATAACTAAATCTGAGGGGGGTGCGATGGTGAGGTCCCCTTGTGAGCACACAGTGAGCACGTTAAGATGCCTAGACCAACAGTGTCTGCCGCTAAGTATGGGTCCGAGAGATTTCTCCTGATTTCATGCAACCCCACAAAACGTAACTCTCAAACATTTCTTCCTTCATGACAATTCTTGGCCGCACACTTCAGAGGCAATGAGGACGCCCCTGCAGCGTTTTAGATGGAACATATTTGATCAACCATCATGCAGTCTGGACTTGGCTCTCTGCTCACGTGAACCGCTGGCTATGAAGACATTTTGTAGCAGACCAGCGTACAGAAACCACAGGCAGCTGTTTTTTTATGATAACGTGTTGGAAAGATGGTACAATGTTACGAAAAAATGTCTAAGTCGGAGCGACGCCTATGTAAAGAAGTAACTGGAAGGTATAGCAAACTGTTGCAAATAAAACATTTTTGATTATCACTGCGGTTTCCATTTCGCGACCGATCGATCCTTACTTTCCGAACAGCTCTCAGTTACTTTCTCCTGGGTAGCAGGTCAGGTGACGAAAGGTGGACGCATGGACGCAAAACGTGTAGCCTACAGTGACAGTTGTAGTCCACTTAGCGGTGCAGTTACGACTGTGCAGAAAGGATCAGGTAGTAAATTATGTGACCTGTTTGTGGGATGAGTGTTAGACGTAAAGAGAAACACACACACTGGAGTGGACATATATTATGGTACCAACGATCACATTATCTGCAGTTAGACCTCTAACACCCTGTATAATGCAGTACTGATACCAGGCAGTCATGCGAACGTCCACCTCTGACGTAAAACATGACAATGAAGTGGTGAGTATGTGCCAGTCAGCTGTATGGAACGAGCGCAGTAAGAAGGACGATGTGGAGGAATGGCACCAAGAATGAAGTTGCAGGATGTCTTAGTGAATCAACGAGGTCTGCTCGACATGACTACAACAAGTGGTGTATCACTCGCAACCACGTAGCATAGTGTAAGAATAGTCGTAAAAAGATGCTTACCGACAGACTCTAGAGACGAGTGTCACTCCTGTCGACGACAATCGATTTCAAATCCGAGACAGTAATTGCTGTTCAGTGGAAGGAGGTCTATCTGAATCAGTTATATTGCGAAGGGAAGTGTGAAGAACAGACCTTTTGGGTCGAGGCATTGCTGTAGCGGCACATGTCTACAATGGGCCAACACAGTTGGATAGTTGCTGACGGCAGGCGTGGCGTTCGTTCAATTGGTGCAAGACGTCGAGTGAAGCGACAGTCCAATAAGACGTTCAACTCATAGTGTAGAGCGGATGTGGCTCTGGCTGGAGGTGGTTCTGGGATTTTTCGGGGGTGAATGTCGTTTCGAGACCCTGGCTCACTTATCCACCTTACCGTGAACATGAAACTGGAGGTTTATCTCAGCATTCTCGGTAATGTTGTGTTGGCCTTTCTTCAGCGTCTTCATGAAGAGTGCGGTGTGGATAATCTCGTCTTCCGAGGTGACAACAGCCAGGCACGCTATCGGACCTCGACTGCTCGAGTGGCTCGACCTTAAGCCGTCGGCACATGGCCGTGCTGTCGAACGTACAACGTGCTGCTGAACGCTCAGGAAATATGCGAGTTGTGCATACGGTACGTGGGCCCCAACGTGGTATACGCGATCGCAACTCACTGCAGCGGCAGTTGAGGGGTGTTTCTAGTTCGTAAATCACACTGTATAATCAACGGGCGCGCGTAAAATTCCCACGTTAGCTCTATTGAAACGCACATTTCCTCCATCGTCCACGAAAAGGAAAGTACCATGTCCAACCAATAAGAACACAGGTTTATAAAAGTTCCATTACAAACACTACTGCCCGAGCGGTTCTAGGCGCTTCAGTCTGGAACCGCGCGACCGCTACGGTCACAGGTTCGAATCCTGCCTTGGGACATGGATGTGTGTGATGTCCTTAGGTTAGTTAGGTTTAAGTAGTTCTAAGTTCTAGGGGATTGATGACCTCAGATGTTAAGTCCCATAGAGCTCAGAGCCATTTGAAACATTTTGAACAAACACTGCGGTGCAAATTTGGAATACTTCTCCGCATAAGGTAAACATTATTTCATCATTTCCACATTTTGGTAAAACCCCAAGGTCAGTCTTACTTTATTACTGTTCCTACCCAGTAGCAGAATCTTTGCAACATATGAATTACGAAGCGTAAAAGGAAAAGGAGCAAAATATCTTTATACAAGTACCGCAAGCTGTCCTGTAGATTAAGCCAATCGAACAAAGTCACCCCTCAAAAACAGGTGAACTTATATTTACATAACATCAATTATTATAGCATATACTTATATTAAACTAATAGTAAAGTATCAGAACCAAACAAAACGCGAATGTTAGGAAAAAATTTGGAAGTGTTAAGACGCGATCCACCGTCCCAACAAAAACTCACTACCGGACAGAGATGCTACTCATTAGGCTAATCCAACAACGCGCTACTTGCACTTAATCATATTGCATTACTCTTGCTAAAACGTTAATCGTAGATAATCATGTTACTAACAGAAATTTAACTATAACAAATTGTACCAAGAACAATGCATTTTGGGTGGATCTTCAGTGAGTCGCTGCCTTCAAATAGCCTACTCTCATAATACTCAAGTTACAATAATTCTTCTGCCACGAATATGATGTTTCTCATTATTTTATTAGAACGAATCACTCAACTAACAACGGGTTTCCCAGTGATTCTCAATTTTCTTGTGCTCAGAAACGGCATATGTACGTATATTCTTGAAATGAATGCCAATATGACGCCTCACAACTCTGTACTGAAGGGGGACGGCGTGCGTGTGACGTAGGTGGCGTTGTGCCATCTCATTGGTCAACGCTCAGACGCACGCTCAGAATATCTGACATGCCAGATATTGCTCTGCACGTTCCGAAAGACTCTTGAACGTGCTATTCCACGCTATGACGTCAGAAACTCGGCACGCTCAACGCTCAACGTTCGGATGCACGGTCCGCTAACGTTAGCGTTGCGCTCTACGAGTTTTGTGACGTAACTTTCTCCTATTTCTCGTGGAGGACCCGTTTTGTCACATTAAACACAAGTTCTGTGATATTTCGGAAACGTGCCACGTAAATTAGAACCAATGGGAAGCAAGAACACTCCCTACGTCACAAGCAGAAAGCGAGACCCCATACTATATTTGTCGTGCTCAGTAGAAGCCCTTATTCGGTGGGTTTACGTTATACGTTGCAGCCTATGAATATATGCTGTTTCTAAGAACCAGCACACTGAATGCCTCGAGAACGATTTGTTTTAATAAAATGACGGTAAACATCGTATTGGTGATTAAAGAATCTGCATACTTAGCTATTTTCACGTTATAATTCGCGTGTCATGCCGCTAAGGTGAAATAAGGCGACGACTCATTGAAGAGTTTCGAAAACGTGTCCTTCTTGTTATTATTTGTTATCGTTAAATGTCAATAAAAATTTGGCGGTTAAAGCCTTTAGGAAATTGTAACATAAAGTATGTGGCGGCTAGACCTTAAGTTTAATCTGTCGCCGCCGCGCGGTTGTAGTGGCCGGTTATGTGTGCGCAGCGTTCCCAACAATGCAAGTCACAAATTTACTCTCTGATTTCAAGTGGAATCTCAAGTGCGAAAGTCTACACTGAAGTTTAGTTCCAGTTTTAGTACGGATTATCCAAACATTTACGAATTTGAAGATTGGTTCTTGGGAACATTTAAAGTACCGGAAGAAGACGTCTGTGGACTGGCATACGACTTCCTGAGTGACGTACACACGGTGAAATTGCGGAACGAGGAAATCTGCCGAAGAAATGTGTACACACTAACGTGGATGCCGAGTACGAAACTATGCGAGGAGACTCGTGATAACATTACGTACGCTTGGTTACGTCTCGGAGCCGTAAAAGTGCATGTGTTACCATTTGAACTTGATCTGGTGTACATTAAACAGGCTGTGGAGGTAACACGCGCTACAAAATGGATAATGGTGTGAGAACTGTTAAAATTGATTTACAATCCCGCATACTGCCCTTTCTCAAAGTGTCCGGATTTCAAGTTCTCGTAGTTTTTACGAGGGGCAACCACGTACTTGTTCTGCCATCTTAGGGCGGAGTGTCCGCTAGGACGAAGGGTACAGCCGCCTGCCAAGGTAGACAGCCGGCACGGTAGCTCAGCGTGTTCGGTCAGAGGGTTAGCTGCCCTCTGTAATAAAAAACTGAGTTAATGGATCAACGACGAACTGAAACGGATGTCTTGCGACGTCCGTCCCCAGCAGTTGAAACGATCAAAATGAGATTTAAAAAAAAGGTAGATTCCGGAGGCAGGCCCAGGCTCAGTATGCCGCAGTCGCCATTCGTTTGTTTACGCGCGGCGACACCGTCGTGCCGACACCCCCGAGATAACAAGGCCGTCCAGCAGTGTTAGTGACGTCACACTAAGCGGCCCATAGCCGACGCAGCAGTCCACGGACACGTCCGTACAGACGCGCCTGATGCTAACGATCTTCTGTCCGTCATACAGGAAGAAGCCAACTATAATTCGAACCAAAGACCAAATTATATATATTCTTGTAAACAGCATAAAGGTTCATAACGAAATACCGATTACATATACGGGCAGGAATAGGTTCTAGAACTCCTCTGAAATGTGTATCTTCAGTACCAGAATGAACATCAAATTGTCAGGTTTTCTAAATAGAAAAGCACTTTGTTAGTAACAGACAGCAATAATGAGACTTGCAGTTGGTGATTTCTACGTGGAAAATCTGTAGAGAGATTGAAAATGGTAAGTAAAGAGAGCCTCAGCCTTTTGCTCACATTCTTACATGTAATGCACTTGGTTGTTTTTCATTTCCTTACCTTTCATAACATTTTTAATATTGTTTCAAGAAGTGTATCTTCAATAGCAGAGTGAACTTCAAATTGTCAGGCTTTTCTTAAAGGAAAGAGCAGTCCCTTAGTATCACAGTGCGAGACAGAATCTTGTGTTCAGTGATGTCTATGTTAAAAGGAGAATATTTGATATCTATCTTTTGTTTCCATTCTTTATTACTGGGGATACATTTGTAAAAATTCTTGAAAAGAGCTGTCACCATGAACATGAGTAAATTCACAATAGTCATGTGTTTTATGAGATAAAGCGAACTCTTGTTACCTTATTGTAAAGGAAAGTTGTGCGGGTGTTGCTATGTATGACAGTGTTTAAGATAATTTACTTTCAGTGTAATAGCTTGAAAATGTTAAGTCCTGCTGTCAGTTGGCATTTGTCACCACCTGTATGCGAGTTTTAAAGCTAAATAGTATTCTGACAATTATAAAATAGTGGCAAAGTTCCTCAATCGATTAAACTTATTCCTGCCCGTATATGTAATCGGTATTTCGTTATGAACCTTTATGCTGTTTACAAGAATATATATAATTTGGTCTTTGGTTCGAATTATAGTTGGCTCCTTTCTGTATGACGGAGAGAAGATCGTTAGCATCAGGCGCGTCTGTACGGAGGTGTCCGTGGACTGCTGCGTCGGCTATGGGCCGCTTAGTGTGACGTCACTAACACTGCTGTACGGCCTTGTTATCCCGGGGGTGTCGGTCGTGCGCCCTCCCGATGACGTAGCAATCGCTGCCGCTGCGGCAGTAACTGAAGTGTTGCAAATTAAAGCACTCCCTGTGAGAGCTGACTTGGAATGTCCGACGCTCAAGCAGACATTACAGCGATGCGCAATCTAATTTTGTTCCTGAACTTAGTTCCCCTTCACGCGGCTTCGTGGGTGTTTCAGCTCTGAAAGAATCTGTTGCTGGGGAAGAAGGTACATCTTATGCAACGTTGGACAACACCACTATCAAATCCACCGTTCCTGCCATAGACTCTTTAAATAAGCGTAACAGCACCAACGACAAGAAGTGACATGACAGCTTGGAAATAAGCGTCACAGTTCACACTGAAGCCGGCCGCTGTGGACGAACGGTTCTAGGTGCTTCAGTCCGGAGGAACCGCGCTGCTGCTACGGTCGTAGGAGCTAGTAAAGCGCTCTCAAACCCAATGCAGATCGATTATTGAATAGTGGCTACACAGTGCCAAACCGAAACTTAGATCAACAGTACATAGTTATACTCTGCAGAAGTCCTATTGGTGCAAACAAACAATAGAATTTTCCTTTCTTCTGGGAGAGATGGTTCTGCAAGTTTCGCAGGAGAGCTTCTGTGAAGTTTGGAAGGTAGAAGACGAGGTCCTGCCGAAATCAAACCTGTGTGGACAGGTCGTGAGTTATGCTTGGGTAGCTCAGTTGATAGAGCACTTGCCCTCGAAAGGTACGGTTCGGCACACAGTTTTAAACCGTCAGGAAATTTCATATCAGCGCACACTCCTCTGCAGAGTAAAAATTTCATTCTGGTAATAGAATTTTAACTTGTCATGTATCCGTGAATAATATCATTCCACCGACAACACAGCTGATGACGTTTCTTGCCATATAAACAAGTACAAGGCGAAAATTACGAACCTGTATAGTAAACTAATTAAGGCGCCATAACACGATCCCAATCAAAGGACACCGTGTCAGAAGAAACGGCCTCACTGTTCCACAGTTTATAAAACTTGCCGCGACAGAAAGCTAATTGAAGAGGTTGTTGATGAGACGGGGACTAGTTACAAGACACCTCGATATCTCGTCGCATGTATACTACAGAGAACTTTACGACAGGCAGCAGATCAGTGACGCACGCTGCTCCGAAGTGGTTCATGAAATAGTCTGCATATAGTCACGTGACGACAGTGATACACTTGAGGCCTCAGTCAATGAAAACGATATACAATACGCCGTGCTCAGGGCCACGAAACGAAAACCTCCTGTACCCAACAGCCTACACACTAATGGAATATCTTGGCCCCAACATTAGTCCAGCTTGTGAATGAATTGTGGCAGTTTGAATTTGTACCAGGAGAACGCAAATAAGGCTTCATTGCGTCTTCATAAAAAAAAAGGAAACAGCAAAAAAAAATACATGAAATGCGACCAATCACCTTACACGACTCAGACTTTAAAATCATAACAAGGAATGTGAAACAGGGAAAGCAAACGGTGTTAGATAAAATACTCGGAAAACCCCACGACCTGGAAGCAATGTGATATCAGCTGCCTGCGATCTACGGGATGTGGGGATGTAGTTTGTACTCTGGTGGACAATGAAGACACGGGCACGCTATTGTTTATAGACTTTGAAAAAGCGTATGAACTCATAAATCATGAATATATCATTAAGACAATGACGAACATGGGTTTCGGCTAACGTTTCGTCAACTACTGCAGCAATTCGTTTCAATACATCGCATATCTTGATTACTGGCCACCTGGCTGACAAAATAATACACACATCGCCGTCCGGAGTGGCCGTGCGGTTCTAGGCGCTACAGTTTGGAACCGAGCGACCGCCACGGTCGCAGGTTCGAATCCTACCTCGGGCATGGATGTGTGTGATGTCCTTAGGTTAGTTAGGTTTAATTAGTTCTAAGTTCTAGGCGACTGATGTCCTCAGAAGTTAAGTTGCATAGTGCTCAGAGCCATTTGAACCAATGCACACATCAAAGAAAGTGTTGCATTATCCCGGTCCTCAGAACTCCTGAAGATAGACGTTGACTGTAGGTATTGTACGCAGACACAGTCCCTTTGACTGTTCAGAGATGTCACTAAACCCTCACAAATATGTAAACCATCATACATGGGCAGTGCCTATTAGACCAAGGTGGTCCAACAGCCGATCAGTGCCAGTCATTCCACCAGGAAGGAGGTAAAGTGTTCGTGTTGCCTGTAACTCAACCATGCCTAGACGGTCAATATCGCGGCTCGATCGCGTCCGCATTGTTACTTTGTGGCAGGAAAGGCTCTCAACAAGGGAAGTGTCTCGGCGTCTCGGAGTGAACCAAAGCGATATTGTTCGGACACGGAGGAGATACAGAGAGACATGAACTGTCGATGACATGCCAAGCTCAGGTCGCCCAAGAGCTACTGCTGCAGTGGATGACCGCTACCAAAAGATTATGGCTCGGAGGAACCCAGACAGTGACGCCACCGTGTTGAATAATGCTTTTCGTGCAGCCACAGGACGTCGTGTTACGACTCAAAATGTGCACAAAAGGCTGCATGATGGGCAACTTCACTCCCGACGTGCATAACAAGGTCCATCTTAGCAACCACGACACCACGCAGCGCGTTACAGATGGGCCCAACATGCCGAATGGACCGCTCAAGATTGGCATCACGTTCTCTTCACCGATGAGTGTCGCATATGCCTTCAACCACACAATCGTCGGAGACGTGTTTGGAGGCAACCCGGTCAGGCCGAACGCCTTAGACACACTGTCCAGCGAGTGCAGCAAGGTGTAGGTTCCCTGCTGTTTGGCGGTGGCATTTTGTGGGGCCGATGTACACCGCTGGTAGTCATGGAAGGCGCTGTAACGGCTGTACGATACGTGAATGCCAACCTCCTACCGATAGAGCAACCATAATGGCGAGGCATTCGTCTTCATGGACTACAATTCGCTCCCCCATCGTGCGCATCTTGTGTGAATGACTTCCTTCACGATAACGACATCGCTCAACTAGAGTAACCAGCATGTCCTCCAGACATGAGCCCTATCGAACATGCCTGGGGTAGATTGAAAAGGGCTGTTCATGGACAAAGTGACCCATCAACCACTCTGAGGGATCTGAGGGTTCGCCATTGAGGAGTGGGACAATCTGGACCAATAGTGACTTGATGGGCTTGTGGATAGTATGTCACGACTAATACAGGCATGCATCAATGCAAGAGGACGTACTACTCGGTATTAGAGGTACCGGTTTGTACAGCAATCTGGACCAGCACCTCTGAAGCTCTCGCCGTATGGTGGTACAGCATGCAATGTGTGATTTTCATTAGCAATAAAAACTGTGGAAATGATGTTTATGTTGATATCTATTCCAATTTTCTGTACAGGCTCCGAAACTCTCGGAACCGAAGTGAGGCAAAACTGTTTTTAGTATGTGTATTCGCGATATGTAATAGGCAACGTTGTCTCCTAGCAATGGCGTTCTACGCATCAGCCAGTGATTACTTGGAATCAACATCGGAACGGAGAAAGTGGCTTCTATTGCTTATGCTGACTACGTTTGCTTAGCAGTTAAATCCATAGCAGATCTGACAGAAGTGGGGAACCTGAACGTCTTTAACACCTTCGTCAGTGCGAAGCTAACCAAGAGAAAGCCGACGGTGCTCCATATAGGAGGAGGCATTGGTGATGCTACCCATCTCGTTTGGCGTGCAACGAAAGCACAGCACGGAGTTTACTGGGGCGCAGTACCAGATGTGATGGCGACAAAAAACAGGACAGACATGTTGCACTAGATCACAGCCACAACATGAACTTATCCTGACAGGGACTTGGATCTCCTGCAAAGAGTGCACACAATCAGACTATCTACAGCTATGGAACGTTGGTCTTACCAACAGCACGAGGAGTACGTGGTCTCATTAGTGCCAGACGTAAATGTCGGACATTACTGAACATCCGCATGCGTAAAACTATCAGCAATGACATACCAAGCTTAATTAAGAACTTAACGTCAGAATGGAGGCCATGCAGTATAATGCTACCAATTAACCTTTCGCCATATTAGACTCTACTACAACGAGTTTAGTTACCTACAAACGAAAAGCTGACAACATCCGTCCACCTTAGACCAACACGAGAATCTATACCTTTCTCACAGCAGATGACAGAGAAAACAGTCAAATTCAAAAATAGCAGCAAGCTAAATGGAATACCATCCGGAGAAATAACCATAATACTGTATTACCATCACGCGTCCGGTCTACATGGTATCTAATCACTAACGACAAATTTATCACCAATGAGATGTTCCACGTCATCCACCTGAACCCACACCAGTTGTGTCACATGCTGTCACATGGAAACCTTAATTCACATACTGATCACGGCACAGGATCTGCACAACGTCCACATCAGTTAACAAGGCCAGAAAAAAAAGATACCCCCGTAGGAACCACAATGCCGCTGGTTGGAACACACCGTTGATTATATCACCAATACTTGAAGAGTACTGTGCTTATATGGAATATGAACATGCAAAGATAAGTGGAAAAAGCGATTATGTTGACACATATGGTAACATGTTGAAAATTATGATGCAGAAGCGAATCATTTTCTTTTGAGTCAGTACCTAGTACTAAATAACATATCACAAGCACATGAAAAAATCGCAGCTTGTCGTCTTAGAACAGGGAGACACCACACTCAGAACACCAACATCTGGAAACTGACATACTACTCAAATTAAGATAAGATGTTGTAAGTAGGCTGTTTAGGTTCTTGTATGTAGGCTGCTTAGTTCTTATATTGGTAACGCCACCTCTGTATGAAAATCACTGGCTGTGCTGTGTGCAGTCTGTGGCTGTCTTGCATTGTTGTAATACTCGCCATTGTAGTGTTAGGCAGCTGGATGTGAACAGCGCATAGCGTTGCGCAGTTGGAGGTGAGCCGCCAGCAGTGGTGGATGTGGGGAGAGAGATGGCGGAGTTTTGAAATTTGTCATGAACTGCTATATTTATATATGATGATATCAAGGTAAATACATTGTTTGTTCTCTATTAATATCTTTCATTTGCTAACTATCCCTATCAGTAGTTAGTGCCTTCCATAGTTTGAATCTTTTATTTAGCTGGCAGTAGTGGCGCTCGCTGTATTGCAGTAGCTTGAGCAGCGAAGATTTTTGTGAGGTAAGTGATTTGTGAAAGGTATAGTTTAATGTTAGTCAGGGCCATTCTTTTGTAGGGAATTTTGAAAGTCAGATTGCGTTGCGCTAACAAAATATTGTGTTTCAGTTTAAGCACAGTCATGTATAATTTCTTCAAAAGGGGACGTTTCATATGTCGACCCTTAGCCGAGGATACCTCACTGGAATCTTCTGATTTTTTCTTGTAGTTTGTGTTATTAGTGTAGATTTTGTTTATTGCTAGCGCGCAATTATAGAGAGAATTTCCTTTGTAGTTGTAGTTTTTCATTGTTGTACAGTAAAACAGTTGTGGCATTCATGTAGATTTGCAGCAAGTTTTTCGCAGCTGCGCTTGCAATTAACTAAATATTATTTTCAGTGCTATGTTAATGTGTTCTCTTATTTTTGCTCTTCAAATTGTGCTTTTCTGTGTTGTCGTGTGAAATATTGTGACAATAATGGCGTGTGAAAAACGTAATACTAGGCTCCAAAGCAAACTGAGAAATGACAGTGAAGACGAAAGCAGTGTGATAGCGCCGCAGAGTAACGAATTAACAGACATTCAAAGTAGTAATTTGGTAACTGTGCATAGGGAAATGGAGCAGGCGGCAAACAATGGCGTGGACAGTGAAACAATTAGTGAAGAGGGACGCATTATCGATCGATCGGTCGGCAACAGCTTGCCTCAGGAATCGGGAATGACAGGACACAATTTTGCAAATACTGTAGACTCAGGTTTTGGGTTCTCACCGTTTTCTCAAATGAGTCAAGACACATTTTCTGCTTGTCAAAATGTGAATGTTGCCGGTGCAACTTCACTGCCGAAAAGCACTGAGGAACATGTTTCAGACACCAGTGCATTGTTATTACAATTAATGCAACAAATGGGACAAAAGCTTGAAAAATTAGACACAATGGAACAACACCAGAGACAAACACAGCAACAGTTAGACACAGTGGAACAAAATCTCAAAAAGTTAGACACAGTGGAACAAAATCTCAAAAAGTTAGACACTACACTTGAACAAACACGTGAAGATTTAACCACTGAGTTATATAACATCGAATCGAAATGTCAAAAAGTCTGTAATGACGTAAAAACACAAATTTGTGAGCATTTTCAACCTATTTTTTCGCGGCATGAAAATGCATTACAGAATCACGAAGCAGCCATAAAAGAACTGCAAACTATTGTTCATGACAATCATGAGACCTTGTGGGCTAAGATTGACTCAGTTGCATCTACCGATTCGGTTACGCAACTTGCAAAAACTCAGGAAAACTTAAAGGACACAGTAGATACCCTGAAAATTGGTTCAGAAAGACACATGGAGGAAATAAGTACACTATCGGAGAAAGTAGCCGAACTTTCGGATCAGGTCACTAACTTATCTACAAAGGTAGATGATGATCTGAATGACACAAGACCCATAGCCTTCACTGACACAGAAGAGTATGAACAAATAAGAAAATTCAAACAAAATCAAAATCAAATCAATACACAGTACAAAAGAGAAATCCGGGAAGTACAAGATCAGTTGACGCAGGTAATACAAGAATTACGTATTTCAGAGGACACTCGCGCTCCAATACGGGAAGAGGGACATAGAAATACGGAACAAACACAAAATAATAACACAGGACACTTCGGAAATTATGAAAGAAATTGGCAAGGCGCATTGGATTTTGAGATGGAACCGCCGAAACGAAGTAACAATGACCGACATGCGACTCGCCGACATGACGATTTTGACTATAAACTGTTCATTACTACACGTAAATTCAAAACATTTAAGAATTCTGGCAACGACATTCATCCACAAGCATGGCTCCATCAATTCTCTCATTGTTTTCCTCCCAACTGGTCGTTAGAACACAGATTAGAATTTATGTGTGGCTACTTAGAGAATGAACCAGCTGTAAGAATGCGATCAGTCATTCACGATTGCCACAGTGAAGGAGAATTTTACCATGCCTTCCTCTCAGCATATTGGTCTCAAGCCACACAAGACCGAGTAAAACATGGCATCATAATGATGAAACATTTCGAACAATCTGAATTTTCCAGTCTTGTGAAATATTTTGAAGACATGTTGCATAAGAATCAGTATCTTTCAAACCCATACAGCCCCTCAGAACTCATCCGCATTTGCTTACTCAAATTGCCTGAACATTTACGACATATTATTTTAGCAGGACGTTGCAAAGAAGCATTGAGGCTTTTCAGGGACTGTTACAAGAACTGGAAATTGACACAGACAGTCGCGGGATGCGAAAACAGGAAAACAATCACTACAGGTCACATCCGTCACAATTCCGTGACGACAGAAACAATAACTGGACACGACAGGTCTATTCTTACAACGCAAATCGTGACCAAAATAGACACCACCCGTATGACAACCGTTGGCAGAGTAGTAATAATTACAGGGAAAGATCACCTCTCCGCGGTAGTGACTATCACAGAGACAATCAGAGAAACAGACAATATGGGAACCAAAATAATTATTATTACGGGAGACAGAATAACTTTAGACGCAACGGTCCAGCGCGCAGTTACGATTCAGGGAGAAATTCTCCACCACTTAACCGACAAGAAAGAAACTACAGGAACTACCGACATGACGACAGACGATGTGATCGTAACGACAGACCTGAATTGCATCAGAACTGGCGGGATTCAAACAGAGCAGGGCCTTCTCGTCACGGTGAATTTGTAGAAGTTAGGTCTCCAATCCCCAATAACGATGCGCGCCAACAAAGAGACCATAGGCAATGACTCACACCGCTGGCTGCCACAAAACGTACTTATGAAACTGACGACGCAGCTGCCGTAGCTAGTAATTACGTAAAAATGGAAGACATTAGGGACATCTTACTCCAAGAACACAACGTAAAACATAACAACATTGCATATCCTGTGATTCACATTACAGTAAACGACGTAAAATTTACGGCAGTACTTGACTCTGGCAGTCCCATTTCAGTAATCAGTGAAACAGCCTTTAGCAAATGCAGCAAATCGAACGATTGCCCCACACTTCCGTTACGTAAGATTAAATTACAAGGTGCAATCTTTGGAAAAAGTGTAGATGTACGCCAACAAACCATCTTAGAATTCTTTTGTCAAAGCCACAGCTTCTCTATGAACTTTCTTATTGTTCCATTATTGTCGACGGAAATTATACTGGGAGTAGACTTTTTGAATGAATACAAAGCAATCTTAAACTTTCACGATGCTGAAATAACTTTAGAAAAAGAAGGTAAGTCAGTAGCTTTGAAATTTGAAGATTGGCTCTCAAACCATGACGAAGAAATTAATCGGCTTTACCTCCTGTTAGACAACAGTTCGGAATTTTCGACGGAACTTGACGCTAACAATCATTCTGCAAGTACTGACAGGGATGATATCGACGGCGCATTTGACACTAATAAGTTAATTCAGAATAAAATTCAAACAATTGAGAATTGTAATGACACTGATAGGCAGGACCTTTTTGAGATTTTACAAGCACATTCCACAGTTTTTACTCACAAAACAGGAACAATCAAGGGATTTCAATACCAATTTCGTGTTCGTGAGCATACTAAATTTTGTGTTAGACCATACGTAATTCCAGCACATTATAGGGACCGTGTTAGAACAGAAATACAATCTATGCTTGACGAGGGCATTATTGAGCCTGCAGTAAGCTCATACAACAATCCGTTACATGTTGTTGAGAAGAAAAATGGATCGATCAGGCTTGTCTTAGATTCGAGACAAATCAATACTATCATTATTCCTGAAACAGACAGGCCGCAGACGATGGAAGAACTTCTTCAAAATTTTAATGGTGTAAAAGTGTTGTCTTCCATTGATCTCAGATCCAGCTTTTATCAGATCGAACTTCATCCAGAATGTAGAAAATACACAGCTTTCCTTTGTTTCGGCGTTTGTTATCAGTTTCGGAAACTTCCTTTTGGTTTGAACATTTCTTCAGCAGCATTCATTCGCGGGCTAAATTCCATATTACCTGAATTCTTAAAACGTCACATCACCTTATATGTAGACGATATTCTGATAGCAGAAGCCTCATGGGAACAACACAATCGCATCCTCAACATCGTGTTACATATTTTTGCAGAATCTGGAATTACAGTTAACTTGGAAAAGTCTGAATTCGGTAGGACAAAAGTGAAGTTTTTGGGTCATATTATTTCTTCTGAAGGCATTCAGCCGGATCCTGAAAAGTTAGAAGCAATCAGAGCCATTCCAGTTCCATCTACAAAAAGACAAGTCCGCAGTTTTCTAGGTCTCGTAAATTTTTGCCGTCGTTTTCTGAATATGCAAATTCTTGTTACACCAAAACTTTGTTCTCTCACTGGAAAAAATACTATTTGGAACTGGGACGAACAAGCACAGTTGGAATTCAATTCTTTGAAAGAACCGCTACTTAACGCGCCAATACTAGCTCATCCAGATCTGTCACAAGATTTCTGCCTTAGCACGGATTCTTCTAAAGTCGGTCTTGGTGCCCATTTATTTCAAGAAGCCATAGAAAATGACACTACCGTTCAGAAAACCATTGCTTTTGCTAGCCGAGTGCTAACAAAATCTGAAAAAAATTATTCCGTTACTGAATTAGAAGCTTTGGCTATCATTTGGGCATTTAACAAATTCCGTTTCTTTCTTTCTGGTAAGCACGTAAAAGTATACAGTGATCATCGTGCATTACAATTTCTTATGTCTTCAAAATTAAATCATGACAGGTTAAAACGTTGGGCATTGTTTCTGCAAGAATTCCGCTTCACAATAGTCTACATTCCCGGCAAGGAGAACATTGTTGCGGACGCACTGTCACGCGCACCGGCTGGGCTTGAGAAAAGTAACACAGAAGGCAACCTCGAGAAAAATTTCAGTATTCTTTACATTCAGAAAGTCGCCTTTGAAAACTTCATCACCACATCTTTAAAGGACATTGCTCATGAACAAGATAAAGATCCGATTTGGAAAGACATCAAGAGCAAATGGCATGAAAAGACACACACACAGATTCGGCATTATTACCTGTTTAGAAACAACATACTCTTCAAACGCTGCACTGTTGATGACAAGCTATGGGTACTTTGCATTCCAGACGATTTTGTTAATAAGCTCATTTGGTACATTCATTTCAGCTACGCACATTTTGGTCCACGAAAATGTTATCATATTCTTCGAACGACTTGTTATTTTAACAATATGGAAAAGAGAATTCGAAGAGTCTTGTCTATTTGTAAACTTTGCCAAAAGGCGAAACCATCTACTGTCTCACATCGTGCTCCGTTATTTCCTATTATTCCTTCTAAATTAAAAGAATTTGCTGCTGTTGATCTCTTGGGACCGCTTGTCAGAACATCTAATGGATTTTCGTACGTTTTAGTCGCTGTTGAACTTACTTCAAAATTTGTTTCTTTCACTCCGTTACGTAAAGCCACTGGACGATCTGTATCCAACGCCTTTGTTAAAAATTTCTTACGTGAAGTTGGACACGTTAGCAAAGTCATTTCAGATAACGGACCTCACTTCAGATCTGCTGTTTGGTCACGCATGCTTCGGAATCATAAAATCAAACCAGTTTTTATTTCATTGTACTCACCACATTGTAACCCGTCTGAACGGATTATGAAAGAAATCAATAAGCTTTGCAGACTTTATTGTCACAGAAAGCATCAGCATTGGGACAGATATTTACACTTATTTCAAAATGTGCTGAATGAAATGCCTCATGATTCCACTGCTTTACCACCTACTCTTGTACTAAAGAATGAAGAACCACCGAACAGAATCAGAGAGCTTGTACCTTTCCCAAATACACGTAAACTTCGACACAAAGACGTAATTGATTTGGCTCTTAAAAATATAAAATCTGCAGCAGACAAAAGGAGAAAACTACACGGTAAAGCAAATGCAAAGAAATTGTATATTGGTCAGAAAGTTCTCATTAAAGCTCATTCATTGTCACATAAGAAGAAACACTTGAGTCACAAATTCTTTCTAGTTTACAATGGACCTTACAGAATCCGACGTATACCACATGATAATTGCGTTGAAGTTGAAACTCTGCGTACTAGGAAGAGTAAAGGTTTACACCACATTTCACATGTAAAACCGTTTATTGAAAGATAATCTGCTTTTTAACTTTGTCTTTGCCATATAACTTTTCACTTTACATTACTAGTATGCTTTGTCAGACTTAGAATCTGTTAATATGCAACAATGTTTGAAGTTAAATATCCAGTCAAGAACCAAGAGAACTTATTTAAACAGAAATTAAGAATGCATTGTTATAGTGAACTGACGACACATCGTTATTGTGTGTGTACATTCTTGTTTGTTAGTGGCACGATTACGTAATGACCATAAGGCTCACATACTTAAAACATACTGGTACTGCTAATGAGATTTTAATGCAACATTTTGGTTTACTTGAAAATATATTCTGGATTTAAAGTACTTTCTGTGAGATACCAGATGACACAGTGGTTAGTTTATGTGACAGCTACACGATTTTATCACGACGCTACTAATGAGTGACAATATACAATGTTGCTTTTGCGGTGTTTCTGTTTTATATCTGCACAGTTTTTCTGTTTTATTCTGGAAAGTAAAACATGTTTTAGTAGTAACTTTTGTAGTATAGCTACAATGAGACAGGGTTTTCCGTAGCACAACAATACGTTACAGCACAGTACGTTCTTCACCACAACAATAAGCGTAATAACTAAGATATCTATACGCAAAGCATTTCACTTTCGTTTATCATGAGGTAAGTACATTGTCTTCTGCAGAACTTAGCTTTCGGAGGACGATAACTACGACACTTCCACAGAGATTATCTTACAGCAAGACGCATATTTAGCGCTACAGGACACGTATTTGAGTGATTAATTTTGTACTTAAAACATTTATTTTTAAAGATTTTTGAATTACAAAGAAAGTTTTCCGTGATACATTTCATTCCATTGCTGTAATCTGTAACACCTGAGGGTATAATTACAATAATCCTCAGGGGGGTACACGCTTACTTTGTGTACCATGTGTTTGGCAAGCACAAAGAGCCCTAGCTAATATGGTATTTGCTTATACAACTTTACACTTCGGTACCATATTTCTCGAACACAGAATTACACAGCTATCTGATTATTTGACAGAGAAACAAACATTCTTTTTACTACGTCAGTGACAGATGTTTACGCAATTACAGAGTTGGATTACTTCACACTTATGAAATTGTATTTTGTCTGTACTTTGTGAACTGTTCATATTTTTTTGGACCCATTGTGATATTATGAGAGCTTTGAATGATGTATTTGGTATGAGATCATGATTTTTAAAGTACATTTGAGGCAGATGACACTTTTGACATGAGCAGAGAATTTTTTAGGTTTTGAAATTATTGGAGGAAGCTACGACGATTTTGAGATTTGACTGAAGTGTAATGATATTATTACGATGACGATGTGTATTATTCTGTTGAGGTGTGTTTATGATCAATAAGATGATGATACCGTATATGAGGAGTTTGATTATGCTACATATTTCTTATGATGAAATACTGAAGAAGTGTCGACGAATAAGGTAAGGAATAATGAGTAGTGATTAGGGACTCTGATTTGTGGAAAAGGTTGTTGGAAACCAAGAATCGTACTTTAAGAGTTATGAAATGTGTGTAAATGCGTGAATGTATCACAATGCTGGCGAAAATTTTTTGGGCACTGTTATATCAATAGCATTTTGTTTCTACACATTTGCAACGCAAATTCTTGACCTGTGAAATATTTTATATGAGACTGTCACTGTAGCGGAAACTGCTGTCGTAAATATTTCCGTAAGAAAGTTAAGTGACCACCTGCACGTAATGCGTCGCGGGCACCCACCTGGGCGACAGCCGCCCGAAAAAAAAGCCATTAGCCTTTCAGCGGCACAGGTAGAAAAAAAAGGGGAGGCCATTATACTCGCTATTGACATTTCCTTGTTGAAAGCATACTGTGGAGCTCGTAATTTATGATATTTACTGAAATGCCTAATGAAATGACGAGAAATATTTTTACATCTGCACACCTGATTACGACAAGCGTCTTTCTACGAGAGTTGAGAGAATTTCTACTAACTTATGAAATGTCACATGACTATTGAATGATATTTTTATGCTTTGGTTTGCATAATTGCTTATTTCATTTGATACCTGTTTTCCAGCTGTGTTACAGCATTAGTTTTATAAAATAAACTTAGATGCATTTGCTAATGTGAACACTTTCTGTCAACAGATCTATTAAATGATAATTTTGTAATCCACATTCTTTAAAAAAAGGAGCACTTGGAAAGGAAAGAACAATAAGAAGGGACTAGTAACAGTAACTGGACACATAATTTTCTTTTCAAGTTCATGGTAATATTTTTTTTATAATAAGTTGTTGTGGTGCACCACTTTAATTTACATAGACATTAAGATGTGAATATACACTTCCCTTATCTGCATTGTTGTTTTTACTGTAATATCTTTTCTGCTTGAGCTTTGTCATGTATAGATATAAGTTTTATATTTTTTATATTTTTTGTATTTGCTGCTGCTGTTTGCCAGGCATAGTGCTACTGAATTTTAAATTGTGTTACTCTGTTAAGCTAGTTTTACTACTGACTTATTTTTATTGTTACTGTACATTGGCTCATATTAGTTGTAATGTTGCATTGCTTGGTAATTTATATTTACTGTAGCTTGCTTTGCAATTTTCCATTTTTTTTTTTTTTGCATTGCTGTTTGTGTTAATTTGTTATGTGCTGCTGCATTGCCTCGTCCCTTAGTTTAGTATCTGAGCTCAGTAGATTTAAGTTAGTTTAAGAGGAGACTATATAAGAAACTAACTATTATAAATTTATAAGAAATGCATTGAGAAGTTATACGAAAAAAAGTACAGAAAACAGGTTTAGGTAGGATTTTCTTGGAAATAAATGTTGAGGTAAGAAATGTGTGAACATATAAATACAGAAAGCATGCTTAGATAGAATTTTTTTGGTGGAAACAAAGGATGAAATAAGAGGAAAGATATATGAAGTTTTGGGTTGGACTGCAGTACCAAATGTTACACTGAAAACGAACCCTGTCCTTTCCTATTGGTGTTATCCCACTATGTGTTTGTGTACCCTTGTGTATTTGTTTTTTTCCTGTCTCTGTGTAGTTTCATAGAATTTTTTCTTCTTTTAATATTAAGCTACATTCACTATGATGAGGAATACTGTTATCCTCGAATATAATTGGCATTAATAATATGTTATTTACTTTGTAAAGATGTTAGACATTATTAATTCTGTTCTGTTTAATGCTCATGTGTGAAGTTGATGTTTCAAAAGTTATTGTGATCTTTTATGTATGTACTCATGTCATAATTCCTGTAACACTGAGGTATATATTATTTCGATTCTTTCGTAAAGCCTGTACTACAAATGTTATCTGTACCATTATGTTCTTTAATGATGTATTTTCTACCTTTGTAATTGTATTTTCATGTTGTAAATTTATAATCGTATAGACACCAGTTCTTCAAATTAAGTTGTATTTCACTGCACACGTTTCTGTTGGTCATAGTATATGGACAATATGTGAGAAGTAGGGACTGTTAGTGTTTGCACGTGTGTTAACAACTGAGCAAGGGACTGGTTAACAGCATTGCTTATTCTAAGGACAATTCCAAAAACTTTGTGAGTGCACAAGTGGTGGTTTATGGACTCTTCAATGGTGATTGTGCACCTGCACAGTCGCAACAGATGGCTGCTGGCCGTCTCTACAAGGACTACAGTGGGTCTGCACCTCTGGTGGCCCACCAATACCATTATCTCTACAAAAACTACAGTGGGTCAGCGTCTTTGCTGACTCACCAATACCATTATTTCTACAAGGACTGCAGTGGGTCTGCACCTCTGGTGGCCCACCAATACCATAATCTCTACCAGGACTACAGTGGGTCTGCTCTGTGATGACCTACCTACCAATCTTCTTCAAACTGTCGAATGACTCTGCTGTTGGTTTGCTCTGTTGTGGCCCATTACCTGTCAGCATCTCAAGAGTCAGCACTGTCTTTCCGTTGGAAGGACAACACTACTTCTTCAAGACTGCATGGAAATCCACTACTTCCATGTGCATTTTCTTCTACTGCTCAGACTTTGAGAAAAACACTACTATTTTACCGTAATGAACGATCAGGACTGTCTTTATGGACTGTGAGAAAATTTTAGCTTTTGACCAACATTGTATCAATAAGTGTGTGCATTTGATATCTTTGTTATTGTAATTATGAAAAATTTTATCAAATCATTATTGGCCACTGCCCAATCCAATTTGTAAAATTTTTTGTGGGGAGCTTGGGGGCTATGTAAGTAGGCTGTTTAGGTTCTCGTATGTAGGCTGCTTAGGTTCTTATATTGGTAACGCCACCTCTGTATGAAAATCACTGGCTGTGCTGTGTGCAGTCTGTGGCTGCTTTGCATTGTTGTAATACTCGCCATTGTAGTGTTAGGCAGCTGGCTGTGAACAGCGCATAGCGTTGCGCAGTTGGAGGTGAGCCGCCAGCAGTGGTGGATGTGGGGAGAGAGATGGCGGAGTTTTGAAATTTGTCATGAACTGCTATATTTATATATGATGATATCAAGGTAAATACATTGTTTGTTCTCTATTAATATCTTTCATTTGCTAACTATCCCTATCAGTAGTTAGTGCCTTCCATAGTTTGAATCTTTTATTTAGCTGGCAGTAGTGGCGCTCGCTGTATTGCAGTAGCTTGAGCAGCGAAGATTTTTGTGAGGTAAGTGATTTGTGAAAGGTATAGTTTAATGTTAGTCAGGGCCATTCTTTTGTAGGGAATTTTGAAAGTCAGATTGCGTTGCTCTAACAAAATATTGTGTGTCAGTTTAAGCACAGTCATGTATAATTTCTTCAAAAGGGGACGTTTCAATGTGGAAAAACCACAAACTCAAACATACAACAAGAAGAAATTTTATACAGGCACTACGCTGAGATAGGAAAAAAAAGTTTCAGCACAAGGTACAAAAGAATCTTTAAGTTACTATCAATATTATTCGTATCTTTTTCCCATATTCGGCAAGGAGCCAATTTTAGTTGTGCAAGAACACATTTTAAAATAGAAAATTTCGATTTACATTCCTTTACGTGAAGAACAGGTATTACTCGCCATACTAAGATGGCAGTTTTCTTTTTACTTATAAAGAAAAAAGTAAAGCATAGTTGGTTGAGGCATTACGAGTTGGAATGGAAGAGGTTTCGCGTCATGATGCATTCAATTTTTTTCCACCTTCGCATTTTCTAAAATCTTATGGAGTTTCCCACGAAATCTGTAGAGATAGTTTCTGTAATATTTGATGTTATAAGTGCGCTCTCTATCATGAGGGAGTTTGTTCCATTAGGTGAACATTTGTAAGCTGATGTCCCTCCGGGAGTAGACATGTATCTTTCCTTTTGTCTTACTAGACGTCCGGGTTAATGAAGTTTTTATTTCTGTACGCCACAGACATAACAACATGATTAGCATATCCTCAAAAAAGGAAATGTGCATTTTATCACGTTACCTTCCATTCAGAAGGCTGTTGCACGCAGCGACTGTTATATTGACTTGTAAATAATAGATTTCAGCTATCAGTCGTCCTTTTGAAATCTTATTGGCAGATCTAGATTTCAGCTAGAAACTAGCCATTCTCGGTGCACTATCATTTTTGATCAATGCATGTAATGCCTGTTGGTCGGGCTTCATCCACAGTTCGTTGAATACTAGTATTTGCATTGATCAAAAACGATAGTGCATTGAGAGTGGCTAGTTTCTAGCTGAAATCTAGATCTGCCAATAAAATTTCAAAAGGACGACTGATAGATGAAATCTATTATTTACAAATGTGCCTTTTAGTAGGACTAACGTATGAATTCCATGTGCATCCATTTGCGTGAACAAATTATATCGTTTGCGAGCCACATAAATCCGACATGTCCGGCTTGATGGCGCTAAAAGTGCAAAAACACGTTAATCAGCTCCTGGCCTTTGCCGACGGCAGCCTGTGTCCCGTGACGGGTATCCGTCTACGTGCACGTCAGAGTTAGCTGCCTCGTCCCGTGTGGCGACGGCATAAATCCCACAGAAATGTAGAGACCTACTAGGAACAGGGGGTAGACCGTAGCAAACAACCTACTCGTTGAAACTTCCGGGCAGATTAAAACTGTGTGCCGGACCGAGACTCGAACTCGGGACATTTGCGTTTCGCGGGCAAGTGCTCTACTGAGCTACCCACGCACGACTCACGCCCCGTCCTCACAGCTTTACTTCTGACAGTACCTCGTCTCCTACCTTCCAAACTTTACAGAAGCTCTCCTGCGAACCTTGCAGAACTAGCACTCCTGAAATAAAGGATACTGCGAAGACATGGCTTAGCCACAGCCTTGGGGATGTTTCCAGAATGAGATTTTCACTCTGCAGCGGAGTGTGCACTGTGAGGACGGGGCGTGACTCGTGCTTGGGTAGCTCAGTAGAGCACTTGCCCGCGAAACGCAAAGGTCCCGAGTTCGAGTCTCGGTCAAGGACACAGTTTTAATCCGCCAGGAAGTTTCATATAAGCCCACACTCCGCTGCAGAGCGAAAATCTCATTCTGGAATCTTCTCGTTATTTGTTAGCTCAACAGGGTCTGATTAACAATGAATGTCCGTGAGATAGTTGAAGCACCTTGTGTACAACTTCCTCGCCGAATTAGGGCCATCACAAAGACAAAGAGGCTATGTTGACACATATGGTAATACGTTGAAAATTGTGTTCTATTGGCCGGGTGTTTCTATAAATTCCTTCCATTGTAATACTGTTTTAGGTATTTTGTGATAACTGTAATATAATCAGGGCTTAAAGCATCACTTTATATACTTTTTTTCCCTTCTCCCTCTGCCAAACTCTTCATCTCAGAGCAGCACTTGCAACCTAAGTCCTCAATTATTTGCTGGATATATTCCAGTCTCTGTCTTTCTCTACAGTTTTTGCCCGCTACAGCTTCCTCTAGTTCCACGGACGTCATTTCCTGATGTCTTAACACATGTCCTATCATCCTGTCCCTTCTCTTTGTCAGTGTTTTCCATACATTCCTTTCCTCTCCGAATCTGTGCAGAACCTCCTCATTCCTCACCTTATCAGTCCACCAAATTTTCAACACTCGTCGGTAGCACCGCATCTTAGACGGTTCGATTCACTTCTGTTCCGGTTTTCCCCACAGTCCATGTTTCACTCCATACAATGCTGTGCTCCAAACGCAGATTCTCAGAAATTTCTTCCTCAAATTGAGGCTTATGTTTGACGCTAGTAGACTTCTCTCGGCCAGGAACGCCCTTTTTGACCGTCTTTGTCTGCTTTTGACGTCCTTCTTGCTTTCTCTGTCACTGGTTATTTTGCTGCCGAGGTAGCAGAATTCCTTATATTCATCTGCTTCGTGACCATCAATCCTGATGTTAAGTTTCTCGCTGTTCTCATTTCTGCTACTTCCCATTACTTTCGTCTTTCTTCGATTTACTCTCAGTCCATATTATCTACTCATCAGACTGTTCATTCCATTCAGGAGATACTGAATTCCTCTTCACTTTCACTCAGGATTGCAATGTCATCAGCAAATCGTATCATTGGTATCCTTTCACCCTTAATTTCAATTCCACTCCTGAACCCTTCTGTTATTTCCATAATTGCTTCTTCGATGTACAGATTGAACAGTAGCCGCGAAAGACTACATCCTTTTCCTACACCCTCTTTAATCCGAGCGCTTCGTTCTTGGTCTTTCACTCTTATTATTCCCTCTCGGCTCTTGTGCATATTGTACATTACCCGTCCCTCCTTGTAGCTTAGACCTATTTTTCTCAGAATTTCGAACATCTTGCACCGTTTTGCAATGTCGAACTCTTTTTCCAGGTCGACAAATCCTTTCAACGAATCTTGACTTTTCTTTAGTCTTGCTTCCATAAACAACCGCAACGTCAGAATTGCCTTTCTGGTGCCTTTACCTTTCCAAAAGCCAAACTAATTGTCATCTAACACATTCTCAATTTTCTTTTCGGTTCTTCTGTATATTATTCTTTTAAGCAACTTGGATGCATGAGCTGTTAAGCTGATTGTGCGATAATACTCGTCCTTTTTAGCCCTTACAGTCTTCATGATTATGTGGATGATATTTTTCCGAAAGTCAGATGGTATGTCGCCAGACTCATACATTCTACACACCAACGTGAATAGTAGTTTTGTTGTCACTTCCCCAATGATTTTAGAAATTCTGATGGAATATTATCTACCCCTTCTGCCATATTTGATCTTAAGTCCTGCAAAACTCTTTTAAATTCTGATTCTAATACTGGATCCCCTATCTCTTCTAAATCGACTCCTGTTTCTTCTTCTATCACATCAGACAAATCTTCCCCCTCATAGTGACCTTCAATGTACTCTTTCCATCTATCCGCTCTCTCCTCTGCATTGAACAGTGGAATTCCCGTTACACTCTTAATGTTACCATCCTTACTTTTAATTTCTCAGAAGGTTATTTTGAATTTCCTATATGCTGAGTCAATCCTTCCGACTATCATTGCTTGTTCGATTTGTTCACGATTTTCATGGAGCCATTTCGTCTTCGCTTCCCTGCACTTCCCTTCATTCCTCAGCGCTTGTATTTCTGTATTCCAGAATTTCCCTGAACGTTTTTGTACTTCCTTCTTTCATGGATCAACTGAAGTATTGCTTCTGTTACCCACGGTTTCTTCGCAGTTAGCTCTGTTGTACCTAGATTTTTGGTTGCAACTTCTGTGATTGCCCTTCTTAGACATGTTCATTCCTTCTCAAGTATTCTGCCTACTGAGCTATTCGTTATTGCTCTAACAATAAGATTAGGGAACTTAAACGTATTTCGTTATTCCTTAGTACTTCCGATTCCTACTTCTTTGTGTACTGATTCTTCCTGACTAATCTCTTAATCTTCAGTCTACTCTTCATAACTACTATATTGTAATCTGAGTCCATATCTGTTCCTGGGTACGCTTTACAAACGAATATCTGATTTCGGAACCTCAGCCTGACCATAATGTTATCTAACTAAAACCTTCACGTATTAGCCGGCCTTACCCAGTATATCTCCTCCTCTTGGTATTCTTCAATAGTGTATTGGCTATGAATAGTTGAAATTTATTACAGAACCTAATTAGTCTTTCTCCTCTATCGTTCCTTGTTCCAAGCCCATATTCTCTTGTATCCGTTCCTTCTACTCCTTCCCCTACAACTGCATTCCAGTTCCCCATGACTATTAGATTTTCATCTCCCTTTACGTATTGTATTATCCTTTCAGTATCCTCGTATACATTCTCTATCTCTTCGTCTTTAGCTTTAGGCGTAGGCATTTATGTCCTGAAATATTGTTGTCGGTGTTGGTTTGCTATCGGTTCTGACAAGAACAACCCTATCGCTGAGCAGTTCACAGTAATACATTCTGTCCCACCTTCCTATTCACAACGGATCCTAAACCCGTTATACCATTTTCTGCCGCCGTTGATACTACCCTGTACTCATCAGACCGAAAATCCCTGTCTTCTTTCCATTTCACTTCACTAACCCCTACTGTATTTAGATTGAGCCTCTGCATTTCCGTTTTCAGATTTTCTAGCTTCCCTACCATGTTCAAGCCTCTGGCATTCCATGCCTGATTCATAAGACGTTATCCTTTCGTTGCTTATTCAATATTTTTTTCATGATCACCTTCCTCTTGGCAGTCCCCTCCCGGAAATCCTAATGGGGGACAATTCCGGAGTCTTTTGCCAATGGAGGTATCATCTTGACACTTTTTCAATTACAGGCACATGTTCTGTGGGTACACGTTATGTGTCTTTATTGCAGTTGTTCCCATGGCCTCTTGCACCCTCACGCCGTTGATCATGAGTGATTCTTCCACCTTTGGGGACAGTTTCTCACCCCAAGGACAAGAGAGTGCCCTGAACCTACGTCCGCTCCTCCGCCCTCTTTGGCAAGGTGACTTATGCCGGAATTCTTCGGCGGCCAATGCTGATTATTAATCAAAATTTAAGCGGTGACTGGTTTTGTATCCGATTATTAATCAAAGACGCTATCCCCGTTTTTTCAGTTTTTTCGGTATTGTTTGTTGAGTTTGGTCTCGGCGGACGTCATATGACATCCGTTCAAGTTGATCGTTGATTAATTTACTCAGTTTTTATTACAAAGGGCTGCACGCTGAGCTACCGTACCGATAAAGTTACTCAGAACCCCTAAACATTGGTGAACTATTTATAGTCTTTATATTATACATTCTATACATTTCTGAAATGCTCTCTCAATATACAGGAAGAACTACACTGGTGACAAGTTACATCCCTGAGGTACTCCTGTCCATACAGAAGCCGCTCGTACTTCACCAATTCTGTGTATACAGTTAGAACCTCAGTTTACAGAAATGGCTGGTAGTAAGGAGAAAGGTACTGATTTTGCACTAATGGTATTAAATTATAAGCTACATGTACTTCACCAATTCTATGTATACAGTTAGAACCTCAGTTTACTGAAATGGCTGGTAGTAAGGAGAAAGGTACAGATTTTGCACTAATGGTATTAAATTATAAACCACTTGTACTTCACCAATTCTGTGTATACAGTTAGAACCTCAGTTACTGAAATGGCTGGTAGTAAGGAGAAAGGAACTTATTTTGCACTGATGGTGTTAGATTATAAGCCACTTGTACTTCACCAATTCTGTGTACACAGTTAGAACCTCAGTTACTGAAATGGCTGATAGTAAGGAGAAAGGTACTGATTTTGCACTAATGGTATCAGATTATAAGGCACTTGTACTTCACCAATTCTGTGTATACAGTTAGAACCTCAGTTTACTGTATTGGCTGGTAGTGAGGAGAAAGGTACTTATTTTGCGCTAATGTTATTAGATTATAAGCCACTTTTACTTCACCAATTCTGTGTATACAGGTAAAACCTCAGTTTACTGAAATGGCTGGTAGTGAGGAGAAAGGTACTTATTTTGCGCTAATGGTATTAGATTATAAGGCACTTCACCAATTCTGTGTATACAGGTAGAACCTCAGTTTACTGAAATGGCTGGTAGTGAGGAGAAAGGTACTTATTTTGCGCTAATGGTATTAGATTATAAGCCACTTCACCAATTCTGTGTATACAGTTAGAACCTCAGTTTACTGAAATGGCTGGTAGTGAGGAGAAAGGTACTTATTTTGCACTAATGGTATTAGATTATAAGCCACTTCACCAATTCTGTGTATACAGGTAGAACCTCAGTTTACTGAAATGGCTGATAGTAGGGAGAAAGGTACTTATTTTGCAATAATGGTATTCGATTATAAGCCACTTGTTCTTCACCAATTCTGTTTATACAGTTAGAACCTCAGTTTACTGTATTGGCTGGTAGTGAGGAGAAAGGTACTTATTTTGCGCTAATGGTATTACATTATAAGCCACTTGTACTTCACCAATTCTGTGTATACAGGTAGAACCTCAGTTTACTGCAATGGCTGATAGTAAGGAGAAAGGTACTTATTTTGCACTAATGGTATTAGATTATAAGCCGCTTGTACTTCACCAATTCTGTGTATACAGGTAGAACCTCAGTTTACTGCAATGGCTGATAGTAAGGAGAAAGGTACTTATTTTGCACTAATGGTATTAGATTATAAGCCACTTGTACTTCACCAATTCTGTGTATACAGGTAGAACCTCAGTTTACTGCAATGGCTGATAGTAAGGAGAAAGGTACTTATTTTGCACTAATGGTATTAGATTATAAGCCACTTGTACTTCACCAATTCTGTGTATACAGGTAGAACCTCAGTTTACTGCAATGGCTGATAGTAAGGAGAAAGGTACTTATTTTGCACTAATGGTATTAGATTATAAGCCACTTGTACTTCACCAATTCTGTGTATACAGGTAGAACCTCAGTTTACTGCAATGGCTGATAGTAAGGAGAAAGGTACTTATTTTGCACTAATGGTATTAGATTATAAGCCACTTGTACTTCACCAATTCTGTGTATACAGGTAGAACCTCAGTTTACTGCAATGGCTGATAGTAAGGAGAAAGGTACTTATTTTGCACTAATGGTATTAGATTATAAGCCACTTGTACTTCACCAATTCTGTGTGTACAGGTAGAACCTCAGTTTACTGCAATGGCTGATAATAAGGAGAAAGGTACTTATTTTGCACTAATGGTATTAGATTATAAGCCACTTCACCAATTCTGTGTATACAGGTAGAACCTCAGTTTACTGAAATGGCTAGTAGTGAGGAGAAAGGTACTTATTTTGCGCTAATGGTATTAGATTATAAGCCACTTGTACTTCACCAATTCTGTGTATACAGTTAGAACCTCAGTTTACTGAAATGGCTGATAGTAAGGAGAAAGGTGCTTATTTTGCACTAATGGTATTAGTTTATAAGCCACTTGTACTTCACCAATCTGTGTATACAGGTAGAACCTCAATTTACTGAAATGGCTGCTGCTAAGGAGAAAGGTACTGATTTTGCACTAATGGTGTTAGATTATAAGGTTATTTAAAATAATACTAACACATAGCTCTGTTCTTCCCTGTAGTCCTTTGTTGTTGTTTGCCGACCCTAGATAAGGGTCACCGTAAAACGGTGCGAGTCTTCATGTATTTCACATGAACTGTAGCAGGTTACAGAAAGAATTATTTGTATAATCAGTTAAATAAAATGATGAACGTGCTTACATTGAGTTTAAAACCCATGTGAACTGGTCTGCTCTGAAAATGAGGAAACAAATAAGATTACGTGGGGCGTTCAATAAGCGGTGAAACATATTTCTTTCTCGACCAATTTCGGTCGGAAAAATTCAGAACTTGTTGTGGACTATCGTGAAATATTCCCGCTTCTGTACCTGTAGTTTCATGAAGTTCCGACAGGTGGCAGTGCTATAGCTAGGCTACGATGCGTCTGTAACGGAAATGCGTTGCAAACACAGCGCTGTCACTGAGTTCCTTTCGGCGGAAAATCACAGCACTGCAGATATTCATAGGCACTCGCTGCATGTCTGTGATGACCTGGCAGTGAACAGTGGGCGAGGAGTCTCTCACCACTGCAAGAAGGTTGCGAAAACCAGTCCGATCTCCCGCGTGCCGGCCAGTGCACACAGTTGTGACTCTTGCGGCGAAAAAAAGACTTTCAGCGTGTCCGTCGCCACAAAAATGCAAACGAGCTTCTCCTTTCCATGACAACGCAAGGCCTCATACAATTCTGCGCACCCGAGAGGAGCTCAGAAAACTTCGATAAACTGATGTTCTTCTTCTACCCTACAGTCCGGATCTCGCACCTTCCGACTTCCATCTGTTTGGACCAATGAAGTACGTACTCCTCAGAGAGGAGTACTTGGATTATGAGGAAGTTATTGATGCTGGGAGGTCTTTGACTTCTACCAGTGGAGTGGTACCATGCAGGCATACAGGTTCTCTCCCCCTGTAAGGTGGCGTAAGGCAGTCGCAACGAACGGAAATTGTGATGAAGAATAGGGATTTGTATCCACACGAGTGGGGAATAACATGTTGATTGGGATCCTGAATAAAACCAATCTGCTTTCAGAAGAAAATGTGTTGAGTTGCTAGTTGAACGCCCGTCGTTTTTACAGAGTTGCCACACTATTCAGAACTTCCACATCTAATACTCACACGGAATCGGAGATCTCCCACAGGCGGCGTGGCGAACGGTAGCCCAGGAACTGGTTGTAGAGAGCGCCGTTCAGTGACGTGGCCACCACGTCCCTCAGGTCGCCGTTCTCTACAGTCACGATCACGTCGTCTCCCTGTAACAAGTTCTCTGCTCAACATTACGATGACTGGTGTCGCGTCGAACGCGCGTGCAAAACCTATCAAACAAACTTTAGGAATAAATTAAATGAAACCACTCCCCCGAGGTCTGACTGACAACCATCAAGCCATCAGGAGTCTTTTCTTCCCTCGCCTTTACCCCGTATCTCCACGGGGTCGGCGTGTTAATGTATATTTGGCAATGTGAGTGATAGAGTGTGACTGAGTGTCCTTCCTGTTGTCATCCTTTACCCCTTCGGGCCGGAATTTGTATAACCCAACTGTCTGCGCCGGGTGTTAGCAAGGTTAAAGCATGAGAACGTTTACCGTAGTGACTGCGAAGAGTGTTACTGAAGCAGCCGTGAGTATCAGCGCGGTATTCACCTAGCCGGATGCAGGAACCCGCCTAAACACTACATCCAGGGTGACCAGAACACCGAAACTCGTCGTGAAGGTTGTAGACGGGGGTAGAAATTTTTATTGGCTTAAAATGTTCGTTAGAGAGTCTATATTTAATATTAATTCATACCAAGTGCGCCGTAAATGTTAAAATATGTTAAAACCACGATTTACTGCGTGGGTTTCTGGTGCATCCTAGAGGTCGAACGTAACCGATGTAATACTATAATAGTTAACGAAGGAATAAGGGTCGTGTTAGTTTCGGCTCGTATCACAGACGACATTAGTATAAAGTAAAATAGTATTTTCAACGAGATTTCTCCTCATAACATGATTCGTTTATGGTGAACAGTCTGAAAACATGTGCCTGTCTCACGTCTGTCATTTCACTTGTTCTTTTGTACGAAGTAAAACGTAAGTGCTACAAAATGACAAACAAATGTATTTACACGTATAGAACAGGGTCGAAAAGCAATCTCAGTCGTGCAAAAAACGTTTCGATCGGTAAGCGGAAGCCATTTAATCGACATAATTGCGTCAAAATGAGTCTTTCAACATCGGCGAGAAAAAGGCCAACTGAACGGTGCTACCAATGCAGTTTAAACATTTGTTCAGTTTCAGCATTAAAAAATACAGGTTGAAACTTAAAACGTTTGTTATTTTGAAACAACGTTTTCAAGTTGGTGAGAGTTGTATCTCATTAAATATACACTCAGTTGCATTGTAACTTATTGTAAGTTGTGAGTCGGCGTTTTCTATACTGTAGTACGTAGGATTTTTGCGGTATATTTTAATTTCGATTTTTTGTGCACATTCTTATAACGACATTTGTGTCGAAAACACTGACTTTCATCAAATTATGCAATAAATTGCAGAGAATCGTCCAAGTTGCAATATTAATTTTCCTTATTACTTGACGACTAATTTCGGGCATAAGGTCATCCACTAAGCTATGCAGTAACATCCATTACGACAGCCGCACGCCTATTAATTGCACTTAAACACATTTTGTAAATTAGTGCATGGCTTAGTTAGATGAATGAACTTCAGTCCTACATTAATTGACAAGACGTGATTAACTAACTGGAATGAGTAGACATGTGGCAGTTATATTAGATGTTACTGCTTAGCTTAGAGGATGATTTGCCAAATGAGATAGGGCTTGAAAATAGTAATCAAGAAATAAATAAAATTAATATTGCAACTTGGATGGTTCCCCTAAACCACAGTTGCTGACGTCATGCCTTCCAGAATCTTGGAAATTAGTAAACTGACTTTTATTTCAGAGTGCTGCCAAAACCAGTTTTTTTTAAAAAAAAAAAAACACCTACGTACCTCGTTATACAGCATCAACAGTTTCAAAGCAGTTTTTAAAATTCTGTGCTAGGTTGAAAATTGTGGCGTTCAGAGCTCCCACCAACCCCCTTCGCACTCCGTGAAGGCCCTTCGTTCATGTCGTGTAATGTCCTTTGTGTGCAAACTTTTTACTTAATAAAATACTTAATTCAATATTAAGGGTATACAACAAAGGTCTAAAGTCAGCTCTGTGATGTGTTTGTTGTTTCATCGAAATCATTAATGTCCGTTCCAAAATAGAACCATCACCTGGTTTACACCCTCAATCCACGGGCCGTGCTCCTCCATGAACCCCGGAAGCGGCTTAAAGAGAAGAGCAGACGAATCCCAGTTGTGCTAATATGGTTTAAGAAGTTTATTTAGTTGGTATAAACCACTACAGGAGAATCAGAGGACCATTCATTAAAGCCTTCTTGTCATCCTCGCTACTAAGTAGGGAGCCAGTCCACATTTTCTACCAACAGCGCCAGTGAATACGCACTAGCGGTCACTGACAAGCACGCTCATAATTCTTCAGTGACGCACTTCAAATGGTTCAAATGGCTCTGAGCACTATGTTACTTAACATCTGAGGTCATCAGTCCCCTAGACTTAGAACTTCTTAAACCTAACTAACCTAAGGACATCACACACATCCATGCCCGAGGCAGGATTCGAACCTGCGGCCGTATCAGCAGCGCGGTTCCAGACTGAAGCGCCTATAACCGCTCGGCCACATCGGGCGGCAGTGACGCACTAATTGAAACTGTTAGAACTATGACAGTCCGTTTCAGCAAGCAGTCTACCTTCCTACTGGTATCGCTCCTCCAGAATTAACAGAGGAGAATACGATAGGAAGAAGCAGACGTCTAACCAAAGACATTACGATGCCGAAACATCCCACCACCGCTCCTTGTCTCACATCGAGGAAGAGCTTCATCAAGAGAATCACACCCCTGGAGGCCACACATATACAACTTTGGAAGTAATCTACCCCAGAACATAAAAAATTTGATACAAAAGAAAAAAAGTCGTAAGTGAAGACCATTTACAATACGGAAATTAGGGAACACTCAATAGGCTGACTAAAGTGAAATGGGAATATAATGATGAAGGCGGTTATGGAAAAGTCTATACTCCAGAAAATTTTCCCTCCTGCTGAAATCTAGACGAAGCTGAGCTACAGCTTAGATTTATTCCATGAATGTTGTGGAACATTGCAAAATTAAGAATTATTTCTCTATGGACTCAAAAAATGAAGAAAGTATCTGAGCCGCTGCTTTGCCTTTTATAAATTTGATATCTAATAGGACTGGATAAGAGCTCAATAAAAATCAACAACAGTACGGCCAAACACTTCCGGCGTAAGAAGTCATCCTGTTTTTGACGACGGCCTTACCAAGAGGGACGAGGAGTGGACAGAGGTACAGAGCACTCTTTTGCCCCTGGGCTGGAAAATTGTCTCTAAATGGCGGATGAATCAGCAATCATCGACGGGATGAGGATGCGGAAGGCCGTGGGACCAATACATTAAACAGAAATAAGGTGTATTCATACAATGGCCTGTAACTGAAAGAGTGTCGTGAAGATATATCTAAGGCTAAAGGTTTCGTATTGGTCCTCCATTCGGACCTCTGGACGAGGACTACCAAAATGGAGGTGACCATGACAAAAAGATGAACTAACAAAGGAAAGGCTAATATTCTACATATCGAAGCGTCTGAAGGTAAAATTGGAATAGCTAAGGCTCATTCTAGATGTAGTTGGAGTCAGTGAAGTGAAATGAAAAGAAGACGTATATACCTATTTCGACGAGCATGGGGTAATAGAGCATGGGTTAATATCAACAGTGTTGTGGATTGGCAGGAGCCAACCCACGGGGTTTGGAGGAAGCAGAAAGGCACGCGTTTAAGCTCACGCAGGCTGGCGTGAGGTCTGGAACAGGACACGGAAATGAGAACTAGAAAAACGGACGCAGATGGTGTAATACTTAATTTCAATCCATAAATGGTGAACATCGCTCTTGACGGTACATGTTTTACAGCATCAATAGTGACTGGTAATGGCGCCTTGCTAGGTCGTAGCAAATGACGTAGCTGAAGGCTGTGCCAACTATCGTCTCGGCAAATGAGAACGTATTTTGTCAGTGAACCATCGCTAGCAAAGTCGGCTGTACAACTGGGGCGAGTGCAAGGAAGTCTCTCTAGACCTGCCGTGTGGCGGCGCACGGTCTGCAATCACTGATAGTGGCGACACGCGGGTCCGACGTATACTTACGGACCGCGGCCGATTTAAAGGCTACCACCTAGCAAGTGTGGTGTCTGGCAGTGACACCACAAACAGCAACTGAAAATGTTAAAACGGGAGAACGATTCGCTATGAAGGGAAACGTAGATTACTGAGTTACTTTGAACATTTTAGTGATAGGATTGTTCCCATCAGAATCTGCAAACTGACGCTGATAGGAATAGTCCATGTATATATGCCGACGTCGCAAGCAGAAGAGATAGAAAATTTATTTCAGGCTATTGAAAAGGTAATTTAGTACGCAAAACGGCAATAATCATGGGGGATTGGAAAGCAGTTGTAAGATAAGTAGCAAAGAATGCTTTACAGGAGAATTTGTCCTCGGGAGTAGGAACAAGAGAGGAGAAAGACTAATAGAGTTCAGCAATAAATTTAAGCAAACAACAGCGAATACATGCTTCGAGAATCACAAAATGAGGGGTTATACTTGGAAAAGGCCTGGAGACAGGGAAGATCACATCTTAATTACATCATGGTCAAACAGAGTTTCCGAAATCCGATATTAGATTGTACGGCCTATGCAGTAGCAGATATAGACTCATAAGTTGGTAGTGATGAAGAGTAGACTGCTGTACATGAGAGTCTTACGGAACTATTAATGTGAAAGGACGTGGGATATCGAAATAATGAGGAATGATAAGATGCTTTTCAAATACGTTAGAGATCAAGGTACTGCAATAATGAATACCATGGCAGGCACTACTGTTGAAGAGGAGTGAGCGTTTGTAGAAAGAGCAATCACAGATGTTGGAGAGGAAAACAGGTATTAGGAAGGTAACAATGAAGAACCCACGGTTATCAAAAGAAATACTTTGATTGGTCGACTGAAGGAGAAAGTACAAAAATATTTAGGGAAAGAGAGAAATACAACAATATAAATCACTTGGGAATGAGATAAATAGAAAGTGTAGGGAAGCCAGGCCGAAATGGCTGAAGGTGAAATGTGAACAAATCGAAAAACAAATTATTGCTGCAAGGTCTGATTTTCCACAAGCAAAATTTCAGTTCAACTTTCTGTGAGATTAAAAGGAAGAGCGTCAACATTCAGACTGCAATCGGAATTGCCGAGCAGGGAGTGGAGAGTTGGAAGTTGTATTGAAGGTGTCTATGAGAACGAGGAATTCTCTGCTGACGTGATAGAAGAAGAAATTAAGGTCGATAGAAATGAGATAGGGGATTGAGTACTAGAGTCAGAATTTAAAAGAGCGCTGGGTGACTTGAGATTAAATAAGTCAGAAGGGATATACGAGGTAAGACAATAAAGTAATGAGACTGATGTGAAAAAAAATGTTGCTTACCGTTTCAGTCAAGTTTAGTGTTGTCTCCCTCAAAGTAGTTCCCTTCTGATTGTACACACTTTTCCAGCGCTTCTGCCATTGATGGTAACATTTCTGGAACTCTTCTTCTGTAATATCCTCCAAGACCCTCATCACAGCTTTTTGGACATCTTGTGTTGTTTGAAAATGGTGTCCCCTGACCGCCGTCTTGACTCTTGGAAATAGAAAACAGTCGCACGGAGCGATATCTGGTGAATAAGGTGGCTGTGGTAGCACTCAAATTTGTTTTGAGGATAAAAATTGCTGTACTGACAGAGCAGTATGGGAAGGTGCATTACCGTAATGCAGAATCCAATTATCAGCAATGTTGGCACAGACACGAAGAACTCTTTTACGCAGTCTTTCTAAAATTTCTTTGTGGTAATATTGGTTAATGGTTTGTCCAGTACGCACCCACCCACTCTTTATGAACAAGGTGGCCAAGTTGACATCCGTCCGTGAGGTTGAAAGTCGTCCACTGCGGTCTTCATCTTCAACATTCGTTCTGCCTTCACTAAACGTTTTGTGCCAATGAAAAACTTGACCTCTTGACATAACCTCCTCTTCAGAAGCCTTCTGAAGTTTACCATAAGTTGTCGTCACGTTTTCACCCAATTTAACGCAAAAAGAAACGGCATACCATTGCGCGCTATTATGCGGTTCCATTTCCATGACGAGAGACACACTACAGTACAACTCACGACTGAGCAGTTGCATCGATGTGCCGCTTGGACTAGAAGCAGCTTATAGACCGAGGTCAAAGCTATGGTGCCTACACAAGCCTGCAGGGTTGCCACATCTTGCAAAGAAAATCAGTCTCATTACTTTATTGTCACACCTCGTATAAGATCCAATCGAAATCTCTGAGTTTATTGGGGAAAGCACAACCAAACAACTATTTAAGAAGAATCTATGATACTGCCGACATACCACCAGACTTATGGAGAAAAACTTACCTGCACAATTCCGAAGATTTCAAGAGCTGATAAGTGCGACAACCATATCACAGTCAGCGTAACAGCTTGTGCATCGAAATTGCTGACAACAATAATATTAAGGAGGATGGAGGAAAAAGTTGAGGATGTGGTAGATGACGATCGTTTTGGCTTTAAGAAAGATAAAGGCACCAGAGTAGCAGCTCTGGCGTTGCACTTGGTAATGCAAGCAAGACTAAAGAAAAGCCAGGACACATTCATAGTATTTTTCGACTTGGAGAAAGCATTCGGCAATGTAAAATGGTGCAAGGTGTTTGAAATCCTGAGTACAATAGGTTTAAGCATAGGGAAGGACGGATAATATACAGTACAAGTATGTACAACAGTCAAGAGGTAACACTAAGACTGGGAACGCAAGAGTAAAGTGCGCGGATTAAGAAGCGTGTAAGACGTGGACGCAATCTTTCGGCCCTACTGTTCTATCTAAACAGCGAAGAAGCAATGAAAGAAATAATAGGAAGGTTCGAGAGTGGGATAGAAACTCAGCATGAAAGGATATCAGTGATAAAATTCAGTGACGATGTTCTTATCGTCGGTAAAGCTGAAGAAGAATTATAGGACCTGTTGAATGGAAAGAATCCAGCGAGAACAGACAATAGTGTGAGAGCAAACCGAAGAAAGGCGAAAATAATGAGAAGTAACAGAAATGAGAGTAGCAAGAAACTTAACGTAAGAATTGGTGATCACAATGTAGGTGAAGTTAAGAAATTCTGCTACCTTGGAAGCAAAATAGCCTATGACGGAAAGCAGGGAGGTCATAAAAAGCAGACTATCACTGGCAGGAAGGGCATTCCTTGCCGAGATAAGTCTGTCAGTTTCAAACACAGACCTTAATCTGAGGAAGAAATGTTTGAGAACGTACATCTGAAGAACAGCGTTGTATGCTAGCGAATCATGGACTGTGAAAAAAACGAAAAAAAAAAGAGAATCGAAGTATTCTAGATGTGGCGCTACTGTGAGATGAAGAGGTTGTGGCACAGTAGGGGAAATCATTGTGAGCCCCAACGAAACAGTCAAAAGACTGATGAATGTAAAAACGTGTAACAGGACCTTATATTTTAATCCTGCACTCATGATAACACATTGACGTATTGTTAAATGCAATCTCGTAAGCAAAACTATATTGCTCTGCCATCTATTGGCGACAGGAAGTATTACTTCGTCAGCTTATTTTAAGTGTAGGGATGTGTGTTGATTGTGATTTTTGTTACGAGATGTATGAGGAAATCAGGAACTACGAATGTACATGTAGAAAGAAAAAAAGTATAATGTACTAAGTGAAAAGATTTAGAAGGCAGCTAAATCTTTCAGAGTGTGTTCGTAACTTAATTGTTGGAAACTTTCGGGAAGAGACTACGGCGTAGGAATTCGTTTCGGGCCGGCCGGTGTGGCCAAGCGGTTCTAGGCGCTACAGTCTGTAACCGCGTGACCGCAACGGTCGCAGGTTCGAATCCTGCCTCGGGCATGGATGTGTGTGATGTCCTTAGGTTAGTTAGACTTAAGTAGTTCTAAGTTCTAGGGGACTGATGACCTTTGAAGTTAAGTCCCATAGTGCTCAGAGCCATTTTTTGAAGTTCGTTTCGGAGATTGCTACCAAGTATACCACACTGAAACTTCATGTTAAAGCGTTATGTACGTTTCAAACGTAACAAATGTCTGTTCTGTGTCAGCACTAGAGCAACTTAAATAAAAATCTGAATTCATCTGTCAACCTGCTAGCAGATTAAGCGCGAAAACGAGAACTGCTGACTTCAAGGGTTAGATTTACTTGATTCGTTGTCGATTAACGTACCTCCTGAACCGTGGAACGGCGCGGAACAGCCGTTACCCTCGCGGAGAAAGCGGCAGCAGTCAGCAGCAGCGTGATGGAAAACATGTGTACGTTTGGGAGAACACATTCGTGCTGTCGATATATACCTACATGTCGCAGAGGAATTATCTTTCGTCTGATTTAGGATAAGATAAATCCGGGAAGTACCTTAGTTTCAAGTATCTCATATCCAGTTCGAGGAAAAATATTGTCTCTTTCCTAGTATAGTCAATATTTATATATTTAATCTGATCTGATTAGGGCCATCAGGACGTCTCTTACATCGAACAAGGGTTTCAAAGATACAGTATGCCATCATTTTAATTTATTTAAGTCCATCCCACATGCAAAGCCGTTAGCAGTGGATTTATAGGTTACATTAGCCTGGCAATGTGTGCATCTTTTCTGTTTCATTGCTACTTTTTTTAGGTCAGGCCCCGTTCACCCTCTGTGGTACTGGTTGACTCGGAGAACTAGTTTATACTTCACCCTCATGGAATCTCGCATACCACTTGATAAACTTGCTGGATTTTTTACATGACTGGTACAACTTTCTCGTACCCAGCCGAGGTGTAGCCTGATTTTCACATCTGTATGGTCCCTATTGACGTTAATTAATTTCAAGAAGATTCGCTCTTAATTTTCCCTGTTCTTCGTCGCGCCTGAAGATGGGGTTGTGTTTACGATTTTACCCACATACAGAATTTGCCAAGTACAACTGTAGCAGATTTAGTCATCACGAAAAACTTTCGCAACGGCTGTGGAGGTCACGCAAACAGTAGTTTTTACAATACCTTTCTGCATCATAGTTATCCAACAAATAACAATTTTAATACGACAATTAGTATTAAAAATGCCGCCCATGTGGCCGAGCGGTTCTAGGCGCTTCAGTCTGGAACCGCGCGACTTCTATGGTCGCAGGGTCGAATCCTGCCTCGGGCATGGATGTGTGTGATGTCCTTAGGTTAGTTAGGTTTAAGTAGTTCTAAGTTCTAGGGGACTGATGACCACAGTAGTTAAGTCCCATAGTGCTCAGAGCCATTTTTTTGAACCAATTATTGTCCTGTTTCAATGTCTTCACCTCAAAGTAGCACTTGCATTCTACGTCCTCAAATATTTGTTGGGTGTATTCCAATCCCTGTCTTCGTCCATATTTTTTACCCTTAACAGCTCCCACTGGTAGCTTGAAAGTTATTCCACGTGTCTAAAATGTCCTGACCCTTCTTCTTGTCAGTGCTTTCCATACGTTCTTCTTTGCGCCAGTTCTGCTGAGAAGCTCCTTATTTCTTATCTTATCAGTCCACTTAATTGTCAGCCTTCTTCTGTGCCACCACATCTAAAAAACTTCGATGTTCTTCTGTTCCGGCTTTCCCTCAGCTCTTGATTCATCATATAATGCTGTGCTCCACTTGAAGATTCTCAGAATTTTTTCCTCAAAATAAAGCCAATGGCTGAAACCCATAGACTTCACTTGGCCAGGAATGCCCTTTTGGTGTGTGCCTGTCTGCTCCTTGTGTCCTTGTTTTGTCCATCATGTGTTATTTTGCTTCCAAAGTAGCAGAATTCCTACGTCATCAGTTTTGATGCAAAGTTTCTCGTTAATCTTGTTTCTTCTACTTCTCATTACTTTCATGTCCACCCGACGTAGATGAGTGGTCAGCGCAACAGAATGTCATACCTAACGGCCCGGGTTCGTTTCCTGGCTTGGTCGGAGATTTTCTCCGCTCAGGGACTGGGTGTTGTGTTGTCCATATCATCATCATTTCATCCCCATCGACACGCAAGTCGACGAAGTGGCGTCAACTCGAAAGACTTGCACCCGGCGAACGGTCTACCCCACGGAAAGCCCTAGTCACACGATATTTCCAATACTTTCATCTTTCACCGGCTTATCCTCAGTCTATATCCTGTACTCATTAGACTGTTCATTCCACTCAACAGAACTTGTAGTTCGTCTCCGCCTTCACTGAAGATAATAATGTCACCATCGAATCTAATAACTGATATCCTTCGACCCAGAATTAGAATCCCGCTCTTGAAGCTTTTATTTCCGTGATCCCGTCTTCGAAGTACAGATTGAACAGAGTGTGTGAAAGACGGCATCCCGATTTCACACCCTTTTTAATCGGAACCCTTCGATCTACTTTCTGAATAATTTACTTCACTGTTTAATCTGCATGTAGTAATTTGAAACAAATCTGCTAAAAAATTAGAAGTAAATCGGTCAAGTACTTTTCGAGATGTTGAGTAGCAATGCTACTCTTTTATATATAAATTTATATATCGTGTATATTTCAAATATATATATATATATATATATATATATATATATATATATATATATATATACGTCTGCCCAAATGTTGATTAGGAGCTCAAATTTAAATTTGAAGTATATCTGCTATGTCGCCAGTCACACAGATTTTCCACACCGACCGCCAGCGTGAGTAGTCGTTCTGTTGCCACTTCCCCCAATGGTCTTAGAAATTCCGATGGAATGTTCTCTATCCCTTCTGCCGTATTTGATCTTCCAACGTTCTGTTCAATTCTAATAGTGCATCCCCTGTCTCATTCCTATCGACCCCAATCATATCAGCAGAGAATTCCTCGTCCTTATAGACGCCTTCAGTTTCATCCTTCCATCTATATGCTCCCTCCTCTTCGTTGAACACCGAAATTCTCATTGGATTCTTAATGTTGCCGCTCTTCCATTTACTTTCACAGAGAGCTGAATTGACTTTTCTTTGTGCTAAATCAGTCCTTCCGACAATCATTTGGTTTTTCGATTTTTCAGATTTTAGCTTCAGCCCTTTCGGCCTGGCGTCCATGTACACTCCTGGAAATTGAAATAAGAACACCGTGAATTCATTGTCCCAGGAAGGGGAAACTTTATTGACACATTCCTGGGGTCAGATACATCACATGATCACACTGACAGAACCACAGGCACATAGACACAGGCAACAGAGCATGCACAATGTCGGCACTAGTACAGTGTATATCCACCTTTCGCAGCAATGCAGGCTGCTATTCTCCCATGGAGACGATCGTAGAGATGCTGGATGTAGTCCTGTGGAACGGCTTGCCATGCCATTTCCACCTGGCGCCTCAGTTGGACCAGCGTTCGTGCTGGACGTGCAGACCGCGTGAGACGACGCTTCATCCAGTCCCAAACATGCTCAATGGGGGACAGATCCGGAGATCTTGCTGGCCAGGGTAGTTGACTTACACCTTCTAGAGCACGTTGGGTGGCACGGGATACATGCGGACGTGCATTGTCCTGTTGGAACAGCATGTTCCCTTGCCGGTCTAGGAATGGTAGAACGATGGGTTCGATGACGGTTTGGATGTACCGTGCACTATTCAGTGTCCCCTCGACGATCACCAGTTGTGTACGGCCAGTGTAGGAGATCGCTCCCCACACCATGATGCCGGGTGTTGGCCCTGTGTGCCTCGGTCGTATGCAGTCCTGATTGTGGCGCTCACCTGCACGGCGCCAAACACGCATACGACCATCATTGGCACCAAGGCAGAAGCGACTCTCATCGCTGAAGACGACACGTCTCCATTCGTCCCTCCATTCACGCCTGTCGCGACACCACTGGAGGCGGGCTGCACGATGTTGGGGCGTGAGCGGAAGACGGCCTAACGGTGTGCGGGACCGTAGCCCAGCTTCATGGAGACGGTTGCGAATGGTCCTCGCCGATACCCCAGGAGCAACAGTGTCCCTAATTTGCTGGGAAGTGGCGGTGCGGTCCCCTACGGCACTGCGTAGGATCCTACGGTCTTGGCGTGCATCCGTGCGTCGCTGCGGTCCGGTCCCAGGTCGACGGGCACGTGCACCTTCCGCCGACCACTGGCGACAACATCGATGTACTGTGGAGACCTCACGCCCCACGTGTTGAGCAATTCGGCGGTACGTCCACCCGGCCTCCCGCATGCCCACTATACGCCCTCGCTCAAAGTCCGTCAACTGCACATACGGTTCACGTCCACGCTGTCGCGGCATGCTACCAGTGTTAAAGACTGCGATGGAGCTCCGTATGCCACGGCAAACTGGCTGACACTGACGGCGGCGGTGCACAAATGCTGCGCAGCTAGCGCCATTCGACGGCCAACACCGCGGTTCCTGGTGTGTCCGCTGTGCCGTGCGTGTGATCATTGCTTGTACAGCCCTCTCGCAGTGTCTGGAGCAAGTATGGTAGGTCTGACACACCGGTGTCAATGTGTTCTTTTTTCCATTTCCAGGAGTGTATTTCCTATTATATTGTTCCTAACTGATTTATGTTGCTGTATTCCTCTCTTCCCCTGAGCATTTTTGTACTTCTCTTTTTAGTCGACCAATTAAAGCAAGTCTTTTGTTCCCCAAGGTTCTTGTGAGGTACCTTCCTTGTGCCTATGTTTGCCTCTTCAACATTTGTGATTGTTTCTTTACAGACTCCCGCTCCTCTTCAACAAGTGTCTACCGTGGTATTCCTTATCACAGTATCCAAATCTTTAGCGGGCTTGAAGAGCATCTAATCATTCTTCACAAGGGAAACTCCCTCAGATTTAGTTGTAAGATGGTCCAGAGGATAGCCTGTCAAAAGCTGAACACCGATCAATCATGAAAATAGCAAGAAGGTGTACTGAACTGTGAAAAAAGAAGTAAAATAGAAACAGTGAACGGTCCAAACGCAAGATGTGTAACATCGAGCGAATTCGCAGAGCCACGGCGTCGTGGTTTTGCTGTCACGGTACTGGTTTGTGAAGGGGCAGATCCGTGATCAAATCTTCCTCGTACCCCATATTTTTTTATCACAAAATTATGAATTGTGTACCCGGTCATTGGCGTGTCTGTTCGCTATATTGCGCTGTACTGAAATCTGTGTCTGCGTCGTGGTGTATCGTCACTTTGCAACAGCGATGTATAACGAAGGGACCTCCAGGCGTATGCACCTTCTATTTATTCTACACAAGCACCACACGTTTTGACTCCTGCATTCCCTTTTGGAATTTTTGACTGTTGAATTCCTTTGTTGTAGCATAGTTGACACGCTCTTATTTGTTGTGTTCATTTCAGTGAGAGGTCTACGCGGCATCTCGCCTGCTCTCACTATTCATCACATTTGCTTGCGACGGTAATATATCTTTACTACTTAAGTCATATTCTGTAACCAATGTAAACCAAGATTACAGAAGCAGAATAGACACGTCAATGACCGGACGAAAACTTCATAATTTTACGAAAAAAATCGTGACACGAGGAAAATTTGAACATCGATATTCTGGTTTGTCGGCCAACACCGTGACCACACAACCACGACGCCGTCAATCTTGTAGTTTCTCGATGTTGCACGTTTTAAGCTTGGACCGTTAATTCTGTATTTTGCTTCTTTTTTCATAGTTCAGTACACCTTCTGTTTTCATGCTTGATACGTGTTCAGCTTTTGACAGGCTTTCCACTGGGCCATTTAACCACTAAATGTATTTGCTAATGTTGTTGTAATGCTAGAAGCGCTCAAAATACTGCTAGTGTCTTACGACTAACTAGAGAGGCAAACATAAGCGTGAAATAATGAGCAGTGAATGTCAGCAGGAAGACTGCCAACAATATTGAGGACTGACCGTTCTCGACACAACAATAAAATGGTCCATATCTCAACAAGTATTTTCTTTCAGAACATACGTATTATACTACGTGTTTTGTAATTTTGATCAATAGTTGCCTCTGTGGGGATACGGGTCAGCTTTTTTAAAACACGTTGCATACATGATAACCATTTCTGCAGGGACCAACTTCTGAATTTGCTTTCACTTGCAATTTCTAGAAAGAAAAATTCATAAGATCATGGCGTTGTTTCTCCACTAAACAAATGAGACTTGGACGATAAAAAGAAGCAGTCACACTTCATCGTGAAAGTTGATGGAACAAAAAATACCACTCAGTCTGTTTTTTACAGACGAAACACAAACATGGAATTTCAACACTTTTATGAAAATATTTGAGATAAATGTCTTAAAAAGTAACGTACTGAAAATTAACTGTAACAAGAGAAATAATACTAGGTCTAGAACTTTGCTTCCACCGTTTTTTCAAGAAGTTCTGGGCTTTATTGTGAAAAACGTACAAAAAATTATGATTCATAGTATTGCCCATCGGTGGCCGCTACATTCTCCCATCTTTGAGATAGCATACGAATCCCGTGGTGGAAGAACTTGGCGTCTTTTGTGGGGATCCATGAATCGATTCAATTTTGCACTTGTTCATATGATCGGAAGTTCTGGTCAGACAGACTGTATGCCACTGATCGAAAAAGGTGGTAGTCCGAGAGAGCAACGTATGGAGAATACTACGGGAAAGGCAGGACTTCTCATTTCAAAGTTTCCATGAATATTTTGACGGGTTTTACGACTTGGGGTCGAGCGCTGACCTGCTGCAAAATTACCTTTACGTGTCTATCGCTGTGTTGTGTTTCAGTGCTGGGCTCGAACGCATGAATTGCTTTCGATAATGATGTCCTGTGACTGTCTTCGTCTGTTTCAGCAGCTACGAAAACGTTCTGTCTTCCACCGCCATGCCCGTCTTCGACATCAAAAACTGCGTTCTTAAGGCGTTGAAAACACTTCCACTAATAGTTCCCTCACCATTGGTCTTACCCAGCGTTTTAAGAGCCACAGCCGCAGATTTCTTCACGTTTCAGTAGAAAATCAAAACTTCCCGCAAATGGAGAGAAATGGGTACGTAAGTTGACGTACTTAATCGAGAATAACCTGATGATGCAATCACTAATGGACTAATATTTTTATGGCATTATGTTTACAGATGCCTAAGCTTATTTTATTACACCTATGACCAGCCACCTGAACCCCACTGCCGTCTATTGCTAAACGGAGCAAGCAAAGTTGTAGACCTAATAATGAAGATGTTATGAGTGATAAATTTTAAAAAATGGCAAAACATATCTTCTGCACAGTGTCATTGCCCATTCCAGTACTCTGTTACTGAAACAAAATTATCAAATATCTGTGACAATCTTATGGCGTATACTCAGTCATTTTCTTCACCTACTTCACACTTTTTTAATTCACTGCGATAGCTTCAGAAGGGTAACGTAAGAGAGTTAGGAAACCTGATGTTCCGAGATTGCATCTCTAATTAATCCAGTTGCGATATTCCGCTGTAAGAGGCACGCCAATGATTTATGCGCTGATAAGGAACGGTTTACACTACAAAAAGAACAATTACATTTGACAGTTTGAGTGCGTCGTTCTGTTTGAGTATTACAAAATTTCTCGAAACTTGTCTCAGTCACTTACTCTGGAAGTAGAAGGTGAATCCTTTTCTGAAGTCTTGGAGAAGATCCAGGTGACGCGTAACCTTCCTATTTCTGTAAGGAAACTATATTAATTACTAAAAATGATTTTCATAAAAATACTAGAATAGTTAGTGTGTGATCTTTGTATGAAAGAACGCAAATGTTCGATTGGGAATATGAGAAAAACTGGGCACTTCATTTAGCGTGGAAACATACTTACTACGTCAAGCTGGACTACTAACGACAAATCACTGCTGGAATCGCCCACATCTAAAAACTTTGAATGATAAACTGTAGGTCAGAAATGAAACTGAGACTGACATTGTGACTAAATGTTGTTTTCAAACTAAAAGCATTAAAATTTATTTTGCAGTGTGCAGAGCATAACGAAGAATATCACAGCATTCAGCTCTTCAAGACGCTAGTATCTCTCTCCAGAAATCCATCCGTTCCTTGACGACGTCCTGAATTGTTGTAAACTCCAGTTGCATGTCCAGATAGTTGGAAGCATTCCCCGTCAACGTTTCCCACACCACTGGACTTCCGGATGGCGCCGGATCACTGGAATACGATAAACAGCCATATGATAAATTGTACACACCTGTAGGAGGTAAAACGTACAATGACGCTGCTTTCCTTGAGCTTCGACATATGCACTGAACTTTTACGTGTGCCGAAACGGAAACGAAATTTTTTAAGTTACGGCATAATGCAATGATTAACAATATCAGCCTTATCGCGAATGAGACAGAAACTGATTATCTGAGAGTACACTGCATGCTGTGGAATTATGGGAAGACAAGTCGCATCGTTGAGTCATGTTCTTGCCACAAACAGCAACTAAAGGCCAATATCAGCTGCACAGAGTAAGAATCGCTAGGTGTTTAATAGCTTGCCCTTCTGGTATTCGTGGCAACAATTTTTGACCATAGGTTTAACGTTCAGTGGATTCAGGCAAGGATAACCAAGATTCTTTGACCGTTAGTTTTTGTTGTGGTCTATGGTGACCAGAATGCGATACCATCAAATCACGATGAACTCTTACGAATGCACTGAAATATTGTTGTCATTGAGAACTATACGCAGAAGACTTCTGGAAGGTGGCATGCAATTGAGCCGATGTAACGCATTCTTCCTGTCACAGAAGAAAGATTTTTCAAACGGCTCTTAACACGTGCACTGCACTAAGGTCGATGACAAACGTTCTCCTGTTGGGTGAGTGTGTTCCATTAACAAAGCTAGCATGTTTTTATCTAGCGAGAAATTTGTCAAACATTTGTGAAAAGAATGTGTCGTCGAGGCAGTGAACGTACGTTGCTGATTTGGTTCATGCCGAAGATGTAGAAGATGGCATCCTTGTACAAAGACAGTCATCACGGAAACACTTGAGGTCAATGGAGAAAAGATTTTATTTCCAGGAAACTAGTCATGGTTTAGCAGTGTAGCAAGTATAAGGAAGGTTTCTAGGGGGAAAATACATGGTTCCTTCTAGTTTCAGAATCTGTGATATACACATGCGTCTATTACACATTTTCCAGCGGTCATCTAGTGAAAAATAGAGAGCCTATTACAGTGTTAAGCGCACTGTTCAAATGAAATCGTAACATAAACGTGGTCAGTTTATTGTACAGACTTCTGCACTTGGTGGATGCTGGATTATGTGTAATACAATAGTAGAACGTATATGGAACAGACTTTGACGCCAAAGAACCTTCCTGAAAGGCGATGTAGTATTAAGCCATCAATTGCAGATTTCTGCTTACCCGACATTAGTTATCTGTAAATACGTACTCAGTACAGTAGCACTTGGTGGTTCCACGATGTCGTTCTTCAATCAGACTCAATCTGTGCAAAACTGTCTACAGAAAACGTTTCTGTAAGTAGATCACATTTCGACAACACAACGTTCGTCTAGCAGGTGAATATATTCAACAACAAACACTTCAGCGCTAGAAATGATCAGCATGATCCCCGACATTAATACCAAAGTGCACGTTTTGAATGATCCTATGAGACTTGTTGCCACTCACAGTCGTTTTTTAAACGCCTTTGCCGGAAAGCAGTTCTGTATGCCGTTGCTGATTCACATCTTACGGAAGTTGTTGGTATCTTCATTGCTGTGTTGGTACTCCCGTTAATTACACACCATATCAGAGTTATTTCCGCTGTAATAGACTGCCACGCTATTTTTATACCTTTCAAAGCTTTTATGTATGAACACGTGGTTTTTGATTCAACCGGGTTTTGATATTGTACTCATAATGTGTCTTGACATAGTCCATCCTCACCACAATTGATAAATAAATCTTAGATTTATCATTTTTAGTCTGAGTTTTTCCCTGTTTCATACAAAGTTGTATCGGGACCACATTGTTTGAAACAAATCAGCGAATACAGTCTCACTATTTTCTGTTGTTTCTTTTTTGCAAACTGACACTGTTTTTTCTCGCATACTCGCGAGTGTATTTACTGAACGTATCTGGAGTTCCTATGATCAAATCATTTATCAAAGTATACTTGTAGGTTTCACTGAACCACAAAACTCTTAAGCGTTCACATTTCATTTATGAAGCAACTGATAGTGACCACCGGCTGAAGTAAGCTAATAATGTGGAATAAAACATTGGTAAAAGGAGTAATTGATTTTTCACGTTTTGAGTAGTCCAACGTGGTGAAACGGCTATAACCATAAAAAAAAATGCAACGCTCCATTGCTTGTAGAGCAACCTTCAGTTAGATGTCGTTGTCTGATTGCCAAATAACAATGGTTGTAATACATCCAGATTGTGCTTTCCATTTTTCAGATACAGTAAATCAGAGTATTAGTTATGAAAATATAGATTAATCTACCCTGTATACTCCAGACCATATTAACTCTGTCGATAATTTCTTTCTGCATCGATCGAGTCGTTGACTTCAGGTGCTCCAATTAAAAAACATACTGCAACCGCTGTACAACTTCATTGTTCATCTGAAGTATTTTCTTTTCCATGTGTTGCTCATAGATAAAGTTAGTATTACTGAAATTGATTTTTAGGTCAACACTCAAAGCTGTACTTCTAGGGTTCTACATTGGTTGTTGAATTTTATTTGCACGAAAAGCAAACAGCACAATGTCATCACCTAAACAAAGGTGGTGTACGTGTGTTTCATTAACACAGTTTAATGATTTGGATCACCAAATTCTGTTATTCCCTAACCTGGTTCTTCATCTCTTTCTGAATTTTCCATTTCGCTGATGATATTAAATGGAGGCGGTTTACTGACGCATACATTCTTCAGTGTACAAATGTAACCTGAATTAGTCTCTTGTTTCTCAAGGGCATCGTCCTTTATGGAGAGATGGTTGATGGGTACAAAAGTTTTTGCCTTGCGAAGTAGCATAATTTTAAAAAAATTCCCAGTTTTCTAGAACTGTATTTAGTAAGGAATTCAGCAAGTTCTTCCTGTATTATTTCACCTTCCGCATTTCTATTTCAACACCAACATCTCATTATCACCTCGTTATTTTCGTTATTGCCCTTGTTTCAGATTCATCTCTTAAACACGAAGTTGCTAGCTAGTCATCTCCCATCTTAAGCAACGGAATGAGACGTTTAGCCAGCATTAGTTTCTGCTTGTTTTCTCCATACCATTTCACTATTTTCGTTTTTTTTTCTTTTTTTGCAAACTCTCACTGTCTTCTCTCGCATACTGTCGAGTGTACTTACGCATAATTTAGATTAACCCAGCACATTATGTAAAATTCCCTCTGTGATTTGCAGGAAAGTCTCGCCTCTTTCATTGCTGTCTTGTTCCACTTGAGATTTTCGTTTCTTTAAATTTCTTCATATCTGAAGTATCAATCTTGTTTTCATAAGAATCTTTGTTCAAATGTGCGTGGAATCTTATGGGACTTAACGGCTAAGGTCATCAGTCCCTAAGCTTACACACTACTTAACCTAAATTATCCTAAGGACAAACACATACACCCATGTCCGAGGGAGGACTCGAACCTCCGCCGGGACCAGCCACACAGTCCATGACTGCAGCGCTTCAGACCGCTCGGCTAATCCCGCGGAGCGAATCTTTGTTAAGTAATGTCCTCTTTCAGCAATGTATATCTACATTTACTTTAACGCTTCATGTAATAAAACTCCCTTTTTATATAAATTATCATAGTATACATATCTAATTTGGTGTTTGATGAGCGATTATTACCACATTTTGTATTTATTTTTGCTCCAGTTCTCGTGTGGCTAACATCGTTTAGAACTGTAAAATGGTTTAGGGTCATCACATACAGTACAATTTCTTTATTGTTTCCTAAAATATAGTCAGTTTTATTTTAATTTCATTTGATTCTTATCATGGCCATTTACCACGTGTTTCCTCGTGGAAGAATGCGTTAACGGGAAATATGCAAATTTTCTTAATACATCATCGTCATTTGTAACGTATCCAAAGTTCCCCATTGAAAATCCCTTATTTTTGTCTTGATTTCTCATTAAAATCGCATTTTTATTCGTAATGTGATTTACTGTTCTGTCTTCTACATCCTGATAGGAAAATCGTGTATTGCAGCAGTAATCAACGAAACCATCTGTATATGTTCAACATCTGCTGCGAGGGAATGATGTGCAACTTAAACGATGTTATCTTGCAGCAAACCCGGTAAGTATATTTGCAGAATGCGAACATCTCGATAAAAGACTTGAATGATTTCCATAACATCTCTGTTGTTTACTTTTAAAACGTAGCCGGCCGGAGTGGCCGTGCGGTTCTAGGCGCTACAGTCTGGAACCGCGTGACCGTTACGGTCGCAGGTTCGAATCCTGCCTCGGACATGGATGTGTGTGATGTCCTTAGGTTAGTTAGGTTTAAGTAGTTCTAAGCTCTAGGGGACTGATGACCACAGCAGTTAAGTCCCATAGTGCTCAGAGCCATTTTTTTTTAAAACGTATCGCGTTATTCTTTCCGAAATTTTTTAAAGTTTGTGTTGTTAATCTAGCCTGCACCGTATTTTCCTGCCTGCTGTGTGCCTCCGTAACTAAACATAAGTTCTAATTTTAATATCTTTGGTCTCTATCTTTAGTAGGATTTTTGATTATTCCACTACATACCATAGCCATTCGATTTTAATTATTCATCTTCCAACTCTGTTAACACATCTCCTCCCCGTAGAGGCCTTAACAATTTCGTATTACGTCTGTTAACACATCTTGGATCTAGCTGTCATGCATATTATTGTTCGTAAATGAAATGTGATTGTAACACTGTTATTTCTAAGGTATATGTTATTTTAGTGTTGGCTGCAGACAACGGATTGTGCACCGCGGTCTGAATTCCTTTATCCACTGCTATCAGTAGCCTGTCACCCAGGCTGAAATGACGATGACCCAGGAACTTGCACACGTTATCAGGGCCTCCGATGACCTAGCCTAAACTACACCAGCCTGCCAGGGGGCGCAGTGTTTGCACAGACTCATCCTAGACGTCGGCAGAACTGTGCTCACTGCAGTTTCAACCCAGACCTGAGTACTTCTAAATTACAGAGACCTTGATCGCAATGCCGAGTTCGCATGGCAACCAGTTTTTATGTCATTCAATAAATGGTTCAAATGGCTCTGAGCACTATGAGACTTAAACATCTGTGGTCATCAGTCCCCTAGAACTTAGAACTACTTAAACCTAACTAACCTAAGGACATCACACACATCCATGCCCGAGGCAGGATTCGAACCTGCGACCGTAGCAGTCGCGCGGTTCCGGACTGAGCGCCTTAACCGCTAGACCACCTCGGCCGGCTTTATGTCATTAATGATATATTTGGATCAGATATGAACATTTATCTATTGCTTGATAAAGAATGAACTCTTCTTCTTTTTCTTGCCCTTTTCCTGAATCTGCCTTGGATCGGCGTGTTTACTAACGGATTTGTTTGGTATTGCTCATTTAAGGGGTAGCCGGATGCCCTCCCTTTGCCGCGCCATTACCCTCCGCCCCCCCCCCCCCCCTCCACACAAACACACACGCACACGGGACAGAATGTATATTTCAAACTGTCTGCGCGTAGTGTTATTTACGTGAAAGTGTGTGAAAGTTTTCTAAATGTGTGCGAATCGTGTAACTGGGACAAGACCAGCCTGGTATTCACTAGGTCGAATGTAGGAAACCACCTACAAAATACATCCAGGATGGCCAGCACACCGAACCCCTTCCTTAATCTGATGGCCGCATATTCGATTCGGCACTGGCCCAAATCACCGTCCCGGAAGAGGCACTTTAACACGCATGGCTCTGTAGTGAATGAATACTACTCGAATCTAGAATTTGGTTCTTAAGATGACACAGAACATAGTATGAAGGCTTTCACGACCGGATGACATATCTTCTGGTAAACCTTGCGGGATGTAAGGTCGTGGTCCATGAAACTCTTCAGCTCCTAACGTTTCGTCCAGTGCTTCGCTGGACATCTTCAGAGGGGTGTTTCTCCTCCGGTGAGTCTTGCCGGCAAGACTCACCGGAGGAGAAACACCCCTCTGAAGATGTCCAGCGAAGCACTGGACGAAACGTTAGGAGCTGAAGAGTTTCATGGACCACGACCTTACATCCCGCAAGGTTTACCAGAAGATATGACACAGAACAGTTTGTTACCAGGCATGTTGTGTAGTATGTGGCGCTATCGGTAGCCGAGGTCGCTAACGCATGTTAGTGTTGCATCTTGCTATTCAGTGGTGGGGGATTCGAATCAATTGAATTTATTGCCACAAATTTTAGACGTGATATCTGGAAACTTTAAACAGCTCGTACATATTTAATTATCATGGTGATATATAATCTTTTACATTATGTGTACATTAATAAGTTATGTTAACGGCAATCATTGGGAATAGTAACGTACAAATAAAACAGAATGTTGCAGCTAAGAATCAATTAAAAAAACATAAAATAAAAGGAATTAATTCAAGTTACCAATGAATAACTTGCTGGTAGCCTCTGAATAACTCGAGGTTTACTGACAAATTACAATTTTATGTATTTCGAAACCTATTGTTGGTGTGTGTGTGTGTGTGTGTGTGTGTGTGTGTGTGTGTGTGTATTCTAAAGTTTCTCTCAATTAAATTTATATGTGCCAGTTATTATAATGGAGGAAACGCTTATTGTAATCTGTTGACGTTATTTTGATATTCAGACCGTTCACTTCATGTTATAGACTGACAGTTAGGCAGTTACCTTTTAGATATTCGATGTGCAAGAATATTAATCGTAGTCCTCAAGTTTCGGTCACTTACATTTGTTTGCTGACTGTAGTCTAATAGCCTGCAATCTCTCTCTTCCTGGAAAAGAGGGCATCTGAAAACGATATGATCAGCGGACCTTCCTGTCCACATTATCAGATCGGTGTGTTACTACATCCTACTCGATACAAATGTTTGAGATATGGAGTCTAATAGCCTGCAATCTCTCTCTTCCTGGAAAAGAGGGCATCTGAAAACGATATGATCAGCGGACCTTCCTGTCCACATTATCAGATCGGTGTGTTACTACATCCTACTCGATACAAATGTTTGAGATATGGAGTCTAATAGCCTGCAATCTCTCTCTTCCTGGAAAAGAGGGCATCTGAAAACGATATGATCAGCGGACCTTCCTGTCCACATTATCAGATCGGTGTGTTACTACATCCTACTCGATACAAATGTTTGAGATATGGACCGTGACCTGTTAATAGGTGCACCGTTCCTCGAATAGGAGCAATGTCGCGCAGTTGTGAGCTGTTCCTGATGATTGGAAATTTGATGTTAACCCGCCTTGTAGTGCTTCTAGTGTTCCAGTCAGACTGCCATTCATCTAACTTGCAGGCTCATAAATGTCGTTTATCAGTAATATGAGTGATGTGACCTCGTACGTACGATCACATTGTCCACGCCCCAACCAATACAGCGCTGCCCTGTATCGTACAACGATATCCATCGAACATACCCTGAAAATCACCAGTAAGTCCTCGATCAGTATAGTGCACAAGACACTGGTGAACCTCAGGAGTCCGCAGCTCGTGGTCGTGCGGTAGTGTTCTCGCTTCCCGCGCCCGGGTTTCCGGGTTCGATTCCCGGCGGGATCAGGGATTTTCTCTGCCTCGTGATGACTGGGTGTTGTGTGATGTCCTTACGTTAGTTAGTTTTAAGTAGTCCTAAGTTCTAGGGGACTGATGACCATAGATGTTAAGTCCCATAGTGCTCAGAGCTATTTGAACCTCAGGAGTACGGTCCACTGAACTGGTCGCAGTATTGTTTTGTGGCTGCCTTGTCGAAGACGATTCGTGCAGAAGCAGGCAACGAAGCCCGCAACGACATGGAAGATAGCTTGCAATATGACCACTCCACATGAGACGGTAATTTATAGTCAGCAGTGCGAGCACGGGCAGTTGTATGCATAATTTTAGCCGCTTTCAGAGTAATAGATTTTACATTTCCTAGAAAGTCTCTATTATTGTGTAGAAGAATACGTAAATATCTACAAACAGTGCTGCATTTTACAGGGGTTCCTTCAAGCCTCTCTTTGGCAAGAGAAAGTTTTCTCTTCAGAAGGATGTGTGCGGGTTTTATGAACATCAATAGTCAGTTGGTTGCCCTTGCAGCAATGCTGCATCTGAGAGAGCACATCATTCGCCTTTGCTTCAAGTCTCGCCCTGGAGTCTGCAAACACAACTACTAGAATGTCATCTGCACGTGCAACAGCACGTTCAGTAGCGTCTGCTCGTCTAACAGATTTGGGGAAGTTGGTCCAAAGTGTTGTGAACAGGTCTGCCACCTTCCCATCGTTGGAATTGGGGTCCGTGTCTGGTTCCGATGAGTTGCTTCCAAACAGATACTGTTTGCCCTGCATGCATCATACCTGAGAAACATTTGAACAGCAAATACTAAGATCACAAAACAACGGACCACTTACGGGGCCATGAGGACAGCCATTGGAAATCATTTTGATAATATTGCTCTGCCCCGCAAGCCACTGGATGCGACGTCCGCTACAATACTCTACAAAGATCTTTTATAGACGTTAGAGTCACGGGGGAAGGGATTCCCATCGCCATTTTCTGCCGATTGGGGTGAAAAGGTTATGGCGTACGTTTCTTCATCATCAAATTTCGCATCGATGTCCTGGGTGAAGTTCCAAAATTCACTGGAGTATCTTTTGGAGAGAAGGCACAAGGGACTTGATGGTGATGCGGCTACTGAAATTGTTACTTTCGATAATCCCTCCACTGAAAGTGTTACTTTCGGCGACCCTCCTAATCCTAGTCGAGAAGATTAAGTTATTTGCCGACACGACTTTTCAATCTCTCCCTTCTTTTTCATGACACTCAACAACACAAACTCAACACCATACGCACACTCATGCCAAACGCATATCAGGACAATTACCTTCAAAATATCTTAAACGTAAGCCTTCCAAGTAATCAAATTAGAAAAAAACTGGCCTGGACTAGGCCCTGAGACACAAATATAAATAAAATTACATGTTTGTAGGTCAGCTCATCTCTCTAGAATGTGTGGTACCCATAACTGATATCAGCAGAGGCCACCAAAGATTTCAGTTGAATAAAAGTTGTTAGTAAAAGCATTTGTTCAAAATTTGGCTGCTGGACTGTCTTCTTAACTATCTGATCATTTCACAACTTACTACAATAAACGTTTCGTTTCCAGTGACTAAGCATTCTTATTCATGATTATTATACGGTGATTGGTATACAATTTATGGTATGTTCTGGGTAATAGTTAAACACCACTAGTTAACAAACTTTTCAAGTTAGTATTGATTTAGGAAGCTATTGCTTGACAAAATTAAATAAGTATTGTCACGCCTTACCCGTATTTGGGGAAATTGGTCCAAGTGTTGTCAACAGGTGTGCCACCTTCCCATCGTTGGAATTGGGGTCCGTGTCTGGTACCGATGAGTTGCTCGCAACCAGATACTGAGTTTCCCCTGCATGAATCATACCTGCAAAACATTTGAAGAACAAACACAGATGGGAATATAATAGCGCAATCTTCTGCGGCCAGAGTCAGTTGACATAAAAGTTTTCTGGTGTGCCGGTAGGGAGTGTGGGCATGAGGGTGTGGATCTTGCTGGTGGTTTTACTGTACAAATATAAATTCTTCATTTACTAATAAAAACGCAATCTCAACATTACACTTCATTGTAAGAGAAGTTTCACCACTGCGGCCACAATACAATTTAATCTCCAGGTATATTTCATCACCTCTGGCAATAAGAAACAAATCTTTTGTCTTAAAACTCGTTATAAAACATGTTTTGGTGTAATATTTCATGCACATAAAAAAACCAACACTCAACCATATATATACTACTAGCTGACAAACCCCGTGTTGCCCAAGTATTCATTTTACCAATTTACTACTGGAAACGAAAGCAAAAAAGAGCTGTGTTTGTAGTGTTCATTTTAAATCCATTTTGTGTTATATGTAAGATTTTCATTGCGTTTAAAATGAAAGTTTTGGAAGAAAACGATATCTATATACACTCACAGAAAGACCCGGATAAAATATTAAACGAACAAACGTACCTAAAACATAAAAGTTTTCTAGATAACTTAATTGAAATCGTACAACTCGATTCGGATTGGTCGTAATAAAAGGAAAACACAGATATATACACGCTACAAAAACATAACAAAGATTATAATACCACGCCATAGATAAATACAAATGAATAAACAAATTGTAAACGTACAGCATCGCTGGATTAATTATAAACCACACTAGTATAAACAAACGGTAAAAGACCTAGCTTACACCTCCGAACAACAGCAATTAACAGCTTAAATCTCCGAACAACAGCAATTAACAGAGATTAAGACAGATATTTAAAAACTTGCCCGCAGTTGGAAACGACTTGCGCAACAGTAAGATTATAAGACAGCGACAGCACCAAATGAAATATGGAAGTAAGTACTAGCACACAGTAAAACAAAATTGTTGTTAGTTGTAACGTTACAAATTTTAACGAAGAGTATTTGGTTGCAGATAACCCGAAGATGGCTATAAAGCCGAAATAGGCCTATTGCTATTGTAACAAGTCTAGCAAAAATTGTAGCAGTATTCTGGTACGATACTGTCTTTTATTTTATTTATATTGAATTGTTTCGGCGTCATATACGTTGCTTCGGAGGTTTTAAACGGCTCTCTGCTATATTGATTTATGAAATTCGAAGAAACAGAACTGACAACTATGTGCTGAGTAATACGTCACACTGAAAAGAAAATGCTATAGATTTAGTTAACTAACAGTATTAGCCAATAATTAAAGTTATTCTGGTTTAGGATTATTGTCATGTGTGGAAAAATTAAGACTGCACGCAAGGAAGTACACCTTGAAATAAAAGTTTTATTAGAAGTACGGAATTTTTGGTAATTCTTTGGATGTCACTAATCCACACTTAATGTAATCATTACGCTTGTCACGAACATAATCTATTTACTTGCAACAGTAACATCTCAAGACAAACACATACCATAATCCGTAGAGCCAGCTCCATTGTACTCTAAGAAATAGAAGTGAACAAGCAGGCTGTTGGAGTTGGCTACGGTCCTAGCAAAGGAGTCCGCTGATTGTATGAAGTACAAGTCTGAAAAGAACTGCAGATAAACAATTACTTTTTAGAAACATTTGGGAGACAGCAGACAGTTGCATCAACACATACAAAGTAGCACTTGAGACGTCTGTCTTGATCATGTTTCTCAACAGGCGTACAAAATTTTTGGCATTTGAACCATCTTACGATAGCACTACAGGGGGAACACCGCTTATTCGGAGTCCTACTGAATTATCATAAGGGAGAACGAGCGCCTCGAATCTCCATCCGGTCATTCATGCTTAGGTTTTCTGTGATTTTCCAAAATGGTTAAAAATGAACGCCGGGATGGTTCCTTTGAAAAGGACGCGGTCGATTTCCTCACAGGTCTACGCAGAATGCTTCCTTACACCTCTGATGACGTTGTCATTGACGGACCGCTAAAGACTTCTTTTCGTCTATTCCAAGGAAACGGTTACAGCAACCCCAGATGAATGTAATGGGGAGCTTCCAGAATCACACTCGCTAGGAAAGCGGTGGACAGCTTGCACTGACGTAAACATGCAAGACGAAAAATAAGCGCATTTTCGGATTACATAACAAAGTCTAGCCCTATTCAGTGCTAGAAATTTGGTCCTAATCTTTATAGCAGGTTTTCATTACTAAGAACAGAAAGTATAATACTTTGACATCTGTGGTACCTCTCCCTATTTTTTCTTGGCAAATATGAGTCGAGATAGATTTTGTTGTCAGCCTTTGACACCTGAGCTCGCTGAGAATATTGTCGTTCTTCAGCTGCCTTCGTTTTCCGGTTCCTAGATTTATGTGTCAGCGTTATTAATAAAACCCTTTATAATTATAATTCAAGCCCTTCCACTGAGTTAAATTTTATTACAGTAAATTTTATTACAGTAAAAGAAGTGAACATCATTGCGTACTACGAATGGCACTCCCGGCATGCCATTGTATCTTACTATTCTGTTCTGACGAAAAGAGTTTTCGTATTAGCCATATCGCATTTTTTTGCAGCAAGTGTATGTTTCTCTGTTTGTTAGGCATCTATTGCAGTATACATTTACCACTATCGTTTGCAACATATATCCCACGACCACACGCTATCTCACTAACATACAGGCACAGAAACACCTACCATACTTTTTAATTATGTTCTTTTATGTGAAGGTAATTTTTTTTGAATGAATGAGTAACCCACAGCATTATCTCGACACCCTCTGCCGTCATTATATTTTATAGTAGCAAACGCAGCCATGGCCTACCGAGGACATAGCGATTATTGTAAATAGTATTCAGATAAAAAAGCCACTGGTGTTTGCTTGTGGTAGCGAGTGGTACTTCTAATCCCGCTGCGTCCGGGGTACTCTGACGGTGCTCATGTCTGAGAAGCGAAACCAGTTATAGTAAAGCAAATAGTTTGCGATCTGTAGTTATATTATCTGAGTATTAGTTACAGAGTAGTTTGTAAATCCTGACTTCGGTAGTAGATAAAATTAAATCCTTAAAGTAGAAAAGGCAATGAGAGTTGGAAAACTTCTGTAGAAACTGTTCAGGTAGAAGAAGTAGTAGAAGTAGTAAAGCAGTGATGACAAAAATATAGGAAACATAAAGTCTTCGTAATATCTTATTATAGCAAAGGAGATAACTATACTTAAAAGGCCTTTCCGTAATTTTATGATTTCATGACTTGTTAGCAACACTGTTTTATTGCTCTCACTATCATACTTTCAACACTTGCCGATGTTTAGGAGAAGAATGCAATGATTCGTTTTGTTTTATTTTCTGTTGAGTTCAGCGGCTTCGTCCTTTTCAATTACCAAGTCTTGATTTCTTTATCTGCATGATGTGAAAGCATGGGTGTGTATTTTCGAATGTTCGGAGTGCATTAGTCAGAAGTTTCTTCCCCCTCCGCCCCCCCCCCCTCCCCGCCCCTCTACAACGAGAAGTAGCCAGACCGACCTTCCGCTTTAAACCCCTTTCTTCTCAGTTTAAGCTCCAGAGATGTCCACTAAAATAGTGTGTAGTGAATCATGAGCCTTCCCCGTCTTGGTGTTTTTTCAGTAAAAAAAACATGCCGGGTATAGCTTTCCTGGTTTTCTGTTTTACTCGATTGGCTAGCCTAGGGGCGCTATACCTTTGCCTTAAGAAAAAAGCGAGGCCGCTTCCACAACGGACGAGCGGAAGCTGGTCTCTTGGATGGGGACTCTCTTCCTACAGACTCCGTCATGCGAGTGTGGTTGTTCGCTTGGACTGTGTTGTGTGAGTTAGGGTGTTGTTAGATTTGAAAGTGTCAGCACTTTCAATTTCAGTTGCTGATCAATAATATTCACGCTGAGTACCAACAGATTCGTATGCAAAATAAGATATCGTGTTCATGTTTTGTTGTTCGTCCTATCTGTCAATAACTTTCGCGTTTCGCGTCTTGCCTCAGTTAGCCAGTGCTGTTAGTTTAGCGGAGTGATAATTGAACGAGATTCTTAAGGGCAGCGAAATTATGGTAGTGGAGTGGACTTTGAATCTGTTATGGACGACCGCCCCAAATGTGTTTCATAGTCCTTGGGTTGCACTTGTTTCTTGAGTTCTAATTATTATTTCTTCTTTAGATCTCGCCTTTTTCAGGAAACTTAAACGTCAACTTTTACTGAGGACGTGGTTCTTCCAAGTGGGCACACCAAATCGACTCTGATGCTTCAGACTGACACCAACTCGGCACGACCTTTCAAGATTTTTCTGCTATACTAGAGTGGCGAATGTTTTATACTTACATCAATAACAGCTTGCATGTCGTCCATGGAGAAGCCTTCGTCTCCAAAGTAGAATTGCTCCAGCTGCTCCGCCTCACGAACCCGCTGTTCCTCCGTGGGCAGTGGCAGCTGGGAGCCGATCAGCATTGTGAAGTTCTCCTTCATGTCAGCGATCTTTGCTTCGGTCACTAGAACAAATGAACAGATCTGCAATAGCAAACGGATTCTGCGCACTACAAGTCCATAAAAGGTGCATCCAGCAGCTTCTACAGGACTAAGCGGCGAAGAGTTTCTGATTCCTATGGTGTGCACTTACATGTTTCTTTAAATTCCCGAACTATCAATGTCGGTTTCACACGTTAGCCCGGTGGTTCTGTTGTAAATTTGTGGACATCCAGTCTGTACTGGCATCTGATTATTTCCGTTCATCTTTTTCCTTGTCTTTTTAATACTACATGAAGATTCATTACAGACAACGTAAACAAACACCAACAAGACAATAAATGAAAAGTGTTATGATTTGCCTTACGATGGTCATTAATGATTTTAGAACTTTCCATGCTGCACTCTCGATATCGGCAACTGAAGAAGCTGCGACGACCAGTAGCCAAATGGATCAGAGTGAAGCTTTGTTCAGGAGTGTGCAGTAATGGAACTTTATTGTGAACCGAGTACTACTGTATCTACAGTTACATACAATCTCCTGAATCCACTGTACGGTGCAGGTTGGAGGGTACTACATACCGTTACTAGTCGTTTCCTTTCCTGTTCCATTCGCAATTAGAGTGAGGGAAGAACGACTGTCTATAAGCCTCCTTATGACCCATAATTTCTCTCATCTTCGTGCTCCTTAAACAAAACTTACGTTGGGGGAGGTAGAATCGATCTGCAGCCGGCCTCAAATGGAAGTACTTTATATTTCCGCAGTAGTGCCTCGAGAAAGAGCATCGTCTTCCCTCCAGGGTTTTCTATTTGCGTGTCTGAAGCATCTCCATGATTGTTGAGTGATGATCGTGCCTACTGGTCACAAATCTTGCTTCGATGATTTTCTTTATTCCGATCTGCTGGAGATCGAAAACACTCGCTCAGTACTCAAAGCTGATTCGCACTGCGCTCTACACGCCATCTCCATTATAAATGCTGTCGTGGGGTCAGGGTTGAACCCAGGACTCCAGATGGCAGAGCTGAAGCCGGGACCCACCACGCTGTATTTCGTCAGGAGGCCGAGCAAGTTCAAGAGCGTCAAGGGGCAGTTCAGGTTGATACAGCGGTATTCAGTAGCATTTCTTTATTCAGCTAATTTACAGTATTCGATGGGTGCAGCGTAGTGTTGGCGTACCACCTGCAACGCTGTCCCGCGAGTCCAGCTGGCTGAGCAACTCCTGGTATGCTGACACTGCTGCTGCTGTCATCAAGGCTGTTCATCTGGAAGTCGGCTGCGCTCACCCCGGTCGCCGCCCGCCGATGAGTTGCGTCTTGCGCCGCGTAGCTGCCCGCGATTCCGTAGACTGTTGCAGTCTCTGGTCCTCACCACCTTCCGCTCTGTTTGGGACAAAAGTGGATGTACTGGTCACCCGTGGTCCTCGAGCCGTCGCTGCTTCCAGGACAGGACCATCCCTGAGCCCGCGCCTTCCTGGACGCTGTGCCACAACTTGCTGCTAGCTGTGTTTGCTGGATGGCAACACCCACCGTCGTCTCTGGTGCTGTCTCAGTGCTGCTGCGCCTCCTGCGGAGCGTACGCCTCGCCCGGACCCCGGTATGCCAGGTGGGAAGCGAACATGGCCCATAGACTGGAGTGGAACCGAGCCTCTCCTGGATCCACTGCAGACCTGTGTCACTGCCCTCTTTCAGGCAGACTGTGCAATCTCCAAGTTCCAAGCTGCAGTTCCGTCTCACCCCAGTGTTGTGTCCCCAGACGCAGAATATAGCCCGAACAAGTACATATAAACAAAGTATAAGTGTATGCCGAACACTTATAACATTGCTGCCAGACTGGCCCCTATAAGCCTAGACCAGCACAGGTCCATCCCGACGCTAGACTCACCTGGCACATTCTGTCCCAAGCTGAAACTGCCCGTCTGTGTATACTGGTTTTTCCCTCGCTTCTGACGTAGTGTCAGGGAGAGACAGAAACTACGGCAGGGGTAAATTCCGACACGTCAGTCACTTACAAATCGTCCTCCTGGCTCTGACCTAGTGCCCCGCCTCATACATCGCAATAACTTAAAGCAACGCTGGAGTTTCCTGCCTTGCTGTTGCTCCACTCGAACAAATCGTGCATGCAATACCGCTGTTGCAGCTCCATGCCCACGAGTGTCATGTTTACCTTGCCTGGCCTGCTGGCTGTCGTCTGTTACCACACTCTGCCCCAGATTTCATCGCCCAACCGGGCCTTCATTGAATGGTAAAATTTCCCTTTCCATCGACTAGGACTGACACTAGAGCAGCAATGCACTGTCCTTTCCCAAAATTCTCCGCACAAAACGAAGCCGAGCATTCTTCCCTACTACTAACATCATGTGCTCATTCCACTTCACATCGCTTTGCAACGTCACGCCTAGATATTTAGTCGATATGATTGTTAAGCAGCACACTGGTAATGCTGTGCTAGAACTTTATAAGATTGTTTATCCTACTCATCGGCATTAGCTTACATTCTTCTATATTTAGAGCAAACTGCCATAAATCAACTAGAAATTCTGCCTAAGTCACCTTATCCTCCTACACTCTCAACAGCGACACCTTCCCGTAGACCGCAGTGTCATTGGTAAACAGCGATAAACTGCGTTCACCCTGTCCATCCGAGTGTCCTGGGGCACTCTCGACGATAACCTTGTATCTGATGAACACACGCCATCGACGACAACGTACTGGGTTGTATTACTTAAAAAGTCTTCGAGCCACGCACATATCTCGGAGCCTGTTCCGTATGCTCTGACCTTAGTCAACAGTCTGCAGTGGGGCACCGTCTCAAACGCTTTCCAGAAATCTGGGAACATAGAATCTGCCTGTAGTTCTCCATCTTTGATTTGTAGGCTATCATGTGAGAAAAGGGCAAGCTGAGTTTCGCACGAGCTATGCTTTCTCAATCAGCGCTGATTTGTGGACAGGAGCTTTTTATGTCTCAAGGAACTTTATTGTATCCAAATTCACAATGCGTTCATCAATTTTGCAGCAAACCGAAGGATACTGGTCTGTGATTATGTTGTTTTACCTTTTTTATATACAGGAGTCACCTGCGCTTTTTTCCAGTCGCTCGGGACATTCTTGTGGGAGAGACATTAACGATAAATGCAAGATAAGTGAGGAGCCAATGCCACAAAACATTTTCTGTGAAACAGAACTGGGATTCCGTCTGGACCTGAATCAAAACATGGTGACCTTAGCAGAACTCGTATAAAGAATACTGAAGAGGACAATTGAACTCTTTACAGTATACTGTATAGATGTAGATTCGTATTGTAACTACACTCCTGGAAATGGAAAAAAGAACACATTGACACCGGTGTGTCAGACCCACCATACTTGCTCCGGACACTGCGAGAGGGCTGTACAAGCAATGATCACACGCACGGCACAGCGGACACACCAGGAACCGCGGTGTTGGCCGTCGAATGGCGCTAGCTGCGCAGCATTTGTGCACCGCCGCCGTCAGTGTCAGCCAGTTTGCCGTGGCATACGGAGCTCCATCGCAGTCTTTAACACTGGTAGCATGCCGCGACAGCGTGGACGTGAACCGTATGTGCAGTTGACGGACTTTGAGCGAGGGCGTATAGTGGGCATGCGGGAGGCCGGGTGGACGTACCGCCGAATTGCTCAACACGTGGGGCGTGAGGTCTCCACAGTACATCGATGTTGTCGCCAGTGGTCGGCGGAAGGTGCACGTGCCCGTCGACCTGGGACCGGACCGCAGCGACGCACGGATGCACGCCAAGACCGTAGGATCCTATGCAGTGCCGTAGGGGACCGCACCGCCACTTCCCAGCAAATTAGGGACACTGTTGCTCCTGGGGTATCGGCGAGGACCATTCGCAACCGTCTCCATGAAGCTGGGCTACGGTCCCGCACACCGTTAGGCCGTCTTCCGCTCACGCCCCAACATCGTGCAGCCCGCCTCCAGTGGTGTCGCGACAGGCGTGAATGGAGGGACGAATGGAAACGTGTCGTCTTCAGCGATGAGAGTCGCTTCTGCCTTGGTGCCAATGATGGTCGTATCCGTGTTTGGCGCCGTGCAGGTGAGCGCCACAATCAGGACTGCATACGACCGAGGCACACCGGGCCAACACCCGGCATCATGGTGTGGGGAGCGATCTCCTACACTGGCCGTCCACCGCTGGTGATCGTCGAGGGGACACTGAATAGTGCACGGTACATCCAAACCGTCATCGAACCCATCGTTCTACCATTCCTAGACCGGCAAGGGAACTTGCTGTTCCAACAGGACAATGCACGTCCGCATGTATCCCGTGCCACCCAACGTGCTCTAGAAGGTGTAAGTCAACTACCCTGGCCAGCAAGACCTCCGGATCTGTCCCCCATAGAGCATGTTTTGGACTGGATGAAGCGTCGTCTCACGCGGTCTGCACGTCCAGCACGAACGCTGGTCCAACTGAGGAGCCAGGTGGAAATGGCATGGCAAGCCGTTCCACAGGACTACATCCAGCATCTCTACGATCGTCTCCATGGGAGAATAGCAGCCTGCATTGCTGCGAAAGGTGGATATACACTGTACTAGTGCCGACATTGTGCATGCTCTGTTGCCTGTGTCTATGTGCCTGTGGTTCTGTCAGTGTGATCATGTGATGTATCTGACCCCAGGAATGTGTCAATAAAGTTTCCCCTTCCTGGGACAATGAATTCACAGTGTTCTTATTTCAATTTCCAGGAGTGTATTACAAATGTGGCATGCGAATCACATATGACCCAAGTGGACGAGGGGAATGAACACAGATCGTGTTACTTTCATGTGGGTATGATGGTGCCTTCTGCGGAAGTGACGCCCACAATTATGGGGACCTGGTTGTAACTGCCGGTCCTGAGAATGTCTGCTGGAGGCTGGACGATCACCGCAGAGTCAGATGGCGGGTCCACGACGGATACGAACGCCAGCGATAGTGGACAGCGGTTCTCCTGTAAATTTTAGTGGTACCAAAGATATCAGCTACTCGTTGGTATAAACAAGAAACGTTCGTCATAACTGACACAAGACATCATCTAAAATAATGTGTGGAAACAGTTTACATGGGGTAGTGTGTAACTACAAGACACTAAGTTACAACTGTAACAGTATCTCTTTTCAGAATGACCAGTATTCATTGGCTAGTATTTACATGATTCTGTTCTCGGATTTCACAGGAATTTTCTAATTATATATGTACCACATGCTTCTATTTTGGTTCATCTGTTGCTTGCGATATACATCAATGACTTTCCAGTAGTATTGTTAAAAGATGACAATTTTGTACTTTTCACAGATGATAAAATGTACTACTATTTTTACTTTATATTGAAAAACAACGGGAGCTAACCAAGATAAACAGTAAATATCTCAATATTTCGAGAAAACCTTTGACAACGTTGTAAGACAAACTATGAAAAATAATGAAGTAATAGTAGGTAACAGATTAGAGGACAGAAATCAGAGCATGGAAGAAAACATATTATTTGTGTTAGATCTAGGTGTATAACTGACAGACTCATTCCCGACGAGATAAGAATTGAGAATTAATATGATTTGCTTGAACAATGCTAGTTGAAACCAAAAGCTGTATTGTAATCCAACGTTGTTTACTCAAAATATTCTATAGTTTCAAACCTAAAAAGAGTGTCGAGACTGGTAGCATGTTCTGAATACACGACGTTGGATTACAATACATCTGTTGGTTTCAACTATCATTGTAACTATCATTATATTCAAGTACTTCATACCCAGCTTCTGTCCCACTGTCCTCGATGAATTACCAGTGAATATGATTTATCTCCTATTCTGTTTAGTCTTTAAATCGATTACGCTATTTGCAGATGAAGTTTTAAATTAAACACTGGGATACACCTGAGCGACCTTCCGTTAGATCTTCTTTGCGCTGACTGACTTACAGTGCTTTCAAGAAACTAAAATGTCCTGGAAGTAAATTTTCTTGACTTGAATAAAATGTTTTACGAATATTAGGCATAAATTTCAGTATAGAAAACGAAAACAATGGCTTTTATAGGAAGGCACTGTGAGGAGCCTGCATCTTCACATAGCACAATAGTATAGTGTTTATTTTGCATTTATTTCACGTCACGGCTAGACCGTATCAGACTCAGTGCCAATGGAACAATAAATAATCGTCTCTGACACACGAGTGCAGCTTTTAAGCTGCGAGTAGTTTGCAGTCGGTATACAAAGGTCATCGTTGTCAGTCGTTCGTTGAGCGTGGAAGTATTTTGTACACCATAGTATTCGAGGATAGTGCTAGTTAGCAGTTTCCTGATGCTCATGGAGACAAAAGTGTGTAAAAGATTAACGACGTTGGCAAAATGGAAAGAAATGTATTTATTTACTCGTAATTAAATATAAAGTTTCAGTATAAAAGTTCGGGCAATATCTGTGGCATTTAATAGAAAGTTGTGTGTGATAATTTTAGTGTAATCTATCTTGAAACAATAAATAATCACTATTTTTACTTCAAATGTATTTCATAGTTATCAAACAGAATCTTTTGTGAATGATTTTCCTGTTTAACCAACCAGAAGGAAACAAATACAAGTAAATCTGAGTGACGATATCTCATGCCTATAGGTAACGATATCCAAGCTGGAATCAATCCACAGACAATCCTGCTGGTGGAACATCCGCAACTGAGCGTTATAGCAGAGGTTGCAAATACCGCTTCAGTTGTAAGGTTCTTATTATTTTTCAGTAGTTAAAACACGACCGGCTTCGGGCTCTTACATGCCCATCATCAGGTCTTATAACTTGGCGCTGTGACCCAGAGCGCAGCGATGGACGACTGCAGGACGCGGTGTATCACCAGTGATAACCGTCCACCTCGGCGCTCTGGGTCACAGCGCAAAGTTATAAGACCTGATGATGGACTCCGTCTTCAGGCCACAAGTGGCCCATCTGGACCATCCGACCGCCGTGTCATCCTCAGAGGAGGATGCGGATAGGAGGGGCGTGTGGTCAGCACACCGCTCTCCTGGTCGTTATGATGGTTTTCTTTGACCAGAGCCGCGACTGTTCGGTCGAGAGGCTCCTCAATTGACATCATGAGGCTGAATGCACCCCGAAAAATGGCAACAGCGCATGGCGGCCCGGATGGTCACCCATCCAAGTGCCGGCCACGCCCGACAGCGCTTAACTTCGGTAATCTGACGGAACCGGTGTATCCACTGCGGCAAGGTCGTTGCTATAAGACCTGATGATGGGCATGTATGATTCGGAAGCCGGTCGTGTTTTAACTACTGAAAAATAAAAAGAACCTTACAACTGAAGCGGGATTTGCAACGTCTGCCAATGAGTCCAGTTTAAACTCGACCATTAGTTGAAGGATACCCTATAATGGTACAGATGATAAGCGAATAACAGACAAGACAGGGTAGTAGTATGGTACTTGAAAGTAAAGGAGCAGAAAATTGGAAATTTGTGGTAAGGTCTTATGGCACCAAACCGCTGAGGTCATCGGTCCCTAAGCCTACATACTACTTAATCTAACTTAAACTAACTTACGCTATGGACAACACACACACCCATGCCTGAGGGAGGACTCGAACTTCCGACGGGGGAGCAGCACGGACCGTGACAAGGTGCCCTAGACTGCGCGGCTACCCCGCGCGGCGTAAGGAGCAGACACCTTACACATGGAGAATGGTGTCAACACTGCATCTGAACAATCCTGGATGCGGAGCTCGACCGCCTGTATCAATGTTGGCAGCCCTGGCCGAACAGCATTCCGCAAGCTTAAGTTCTGTGCCTGCGCTCCTGCCTGGTGTTCCGAGCGCAGTGCAGGTGGGGCTGAGGGGCGACAAAAAGAAGAAGTGGAGAAGCCACTTTGTTCTATGCCGAAAGGGGATTACCTTACTTTTCATATGGCTTCATAAGCCATCACACGATTATGAGCTGGGGAAACACTTATTGGAACATCATTATGACACCAGCCAGAAAGACAGTACGACGGACTTGTGTTCTGATGAGTAACAGTGAATGCTGGCTGAACTAAAGGCTGCCATTAGGGGAAAACGTGAGTTAATGGTAAGCAGTGTGGTGACAAAATCTTTTATAGCGGACATTATCAATTATTTGACTTCATTAAGTGTCTTAATTCGAGAGGAGAAACATTTGGTAAGAGATATGGCAGACGAAATTGATGCTATCAAATAAAAAGTAATGCTGTGGAAAAACTTCGAGTTGCCGGCCGGGGTGGCCGAGCGGTTCTAGGCGCGACAGTCTGGAACCGTGCGACCGCTACGGTCGCAGGTTCGAATCCTGCCTCGGGCATGGATGTGTGTGATGTCCTTAGGTTAGTTAGGTTTAAGTAGTTCTAAGTTCTAGGACTGATGACCACAGATGTTAAGTCCCATAGTGCTCAGAGCCATTTTGAACCAAAAACTTTGAGTTTATGATATTGAACATTTCTTATAACTCAAAGCAGTCGTTTGTGGACTACTCATGACTGACTAAGCTTTAATAATTGTAACATTTGTCTTGAATTTTCCAAGAGATTCTAAGATATCGCACGATTGAAGATGGACTTCGATTTATTTGTCAGTTCGTTCTAGATTTAGGCTCATAACATAGGGTGGTTATAATTTCGCACCTTACAAGCACTCATCCACATACTTTGCCGTGATCTACAAACACAATTAGGTATCATGTGATAGGTTGTACATCGTATATGTGAATATATAAAGGAGACTGACATTGTCACGTACGTCATGTAAATAATTGTTAACACTTATTGCATGAAAGGTGACGGAGTGTCTGTGTTATAAAAACGGCGTAATGAATGATTACCTATACTAGTAGAGGTTGGAACGCCAGTGGAAGTGAAAGCGCTGGGTGGAGGGCCCACACAGGTGTGTTGGTCCTGCTTAAACACAGGAAATAGCAAGACGGACGTCGAAGCAACTAAGCGCTGGAGCACAATAGAGAAACGAAGAAGTAGCACCTCGGAAACCACGCAGGTTGGGTTACTTCTAAGGATTTTTACTCAGAAGCGTACCATTGTACGAGTATAGGTTTTTCCTTGCAAACTTTCCGCGCTGGAAGACAAAAGACTAAAACATGGTTGGTCGGCGTTCAGAAGAATCTGTAGAGAGGGAGAACATTCCGTGGTTTTGGGAATATGATTCGTTTTCGGAATTACGATGGTGGGGAGCCAAGCCTTGCTTGAGAGACGCTGTCTTCTGTTGTGAGCGCCCGTGTGTGACGGTCGCCCAATATCAGCTTTTGTTGGTACAGACAGACTTGCTGTCTTTGCTCTCAGTAGAGTTAATAGTTAGAACAGATAGGAACTGTACTGTTGCGAACCTATACGATTCTGGACTTCACCTCCGTGTCGGAAGTCGTTGAGTACGCAGCGTTCAGTAATTGAGGTCACTTCCTCTGCCTATACTTATGTTGAGACGTTATCTGAACTCCGTCCTTGTGGTTGGGAGTTCGCGTTTCTCGTCTGTAGAACACAGAGAGGAGAAGACAGTATTAGAGTATATTAGTCAGAGGACCTCCTTCTGCCGTCCTAGTGTTTGAAACAGTTTATTTGTGGCTAGAGTTCTTTCACCGTCGCAGACGAGTACGAGAACCATCACTTCGACGCACCGGACCGAGTACGTACGGTGATATCGTAAATTGCTTCGGCGTATTATGGCTGTAAAAGCCAAACAGCTGTGATCACGGCCAGCCGGTGTGGCCGAGCGGTTCTAGGCGCTTCAGTCTGGAACCGCGCGACCGCTACGGTCACAGGTTCGAATCCTGCCTCGGGCATGGATGTGTGTGATGTCCTTTGGTTAGTTAGGTTTAAGTAGTTCTAAGTTCTAGGGGACTGATGACCTCAGATGTTAAGTCCCATAGTGCTCCGAGCCATTTGAGCCATTTTTGAGCTGTGACCACGTTACTTTCCACTGAGGTTCCACACCACCGTAGATCATCTTTGAAAGTAGTGTCTTCCAGTGTCTGGTACATATATGATATCAGTAATTCCGCGTTATTGATATTAGACCGCGCAGCCATAATAAAGGGCAGATTTGGGCAATTGAGCAGTAATTTTACTTAGGAAATGTGAAGTCTGTAATATAAACGTTTTTTTTTAAATCTACGATAAATATATAAGCAGGAACAACGTTTATCATTTAGTAGTATTAGTTACCTTAATCATTCATTTATGTTTAGATTGTAATTTATATGTTAAAGTCCATTAAGAGATCCTAAGATCTGCTTCAGGGGTAGTCAGACAGAGCCAAATCATCATTCTAGTTTTTATTATTTTCCGTTGCGCACATTTGGTTTACACCCGCCTGGAGTACCATCTTGGAATAATGCAACTCATCACTTCCAACACGAGGTAATATAAGTACCCAGCTCAACGACCTGTTTGTTCAATACAAGGCCTTGCAAGACTTTTATATAATGTTATCTCAAGAGCAATGTCCTCGACTGCACAGATAATCTGCTAAAGATATTTCAGCACTTAATTCACCGTGTATATGTGAATATTTCTTTATGAAATTGACAAAATCTCACCGACGTTCAAGTTTAACAGATTCCGATCTTCATGTTTCCGCGGCGTAAAGACTGTTCCATAAAACTTCTGGCGTGCAGCCACATAAATTCAGCTTCTTCTTCTAATATTTCGACTGAATATCGTCCAGCCATCTTCAGAGTCAGCCGAGGTGACTAAAGCCCCAGCTCTTTCTCCGTCCTTTTAAACCAGAGGACCGAACCACTGCGTATGAGGCCAAAGATACACCAGGCACCAGAGATGTTGATAGGCGGCAAAGAGGTGAAACATGTGCATGGGAATTAAATCTATGGCTGCGCAGTCGATCCACACTGTGATATCGATGTGTCACGGAGAGCTGCACCCTACCGACGTCTTTGTCATTTAATTACAGAAATTGTCGGATTCCGTGATTTTTCCAAGCTGAAGCCGCTATCTCCATTAATTAAATTCGTCGCCAACCGAATTTGAAGTGATTCTTTTATTACTGATCCCCAGAAAGATAAAGTAGAGACTAAAATTTCGACATTATCGTACAGCAGTGGCAATACAGTGCTCCCCACCGCAAATTTATTAGGTTGTAAGAGACGGGTGTACCTGCGGTGCTCTGTGCATCTCTCCTGGACTGTACGTGCCTAATACAGCTGCGGTGGCACAGCACTGTATTGACACTGGGCACTATGTATGTTGACTTTTCAAGCAACGTTGAACAGGAAAAACTATAGTCTGTGAACTTTTATTTCGTCTGTATAAATTGCACGTGCAGTCTCCGTGTTTCATTTACTATGGTTAGCCAAACTGAGAACAGTGATGTAATTAATGAGGAGAGGCAAGGAAGGTAGATCAGTGTTTTATGTCCTGTTGGCAAAGAGGCCATCAGAGACGGAGCACAAGCTAGTATGGGAAAGAAGAGGAAGGAAATCGGCACGCCCTTTTAAAGGATTCCTTCTGTCGTTTGCACGAAGTTTAGGGAAATCACCGAAAACCTAAATCTCGAGGGGCAGACACGAATTTGATCAGTATACTAATAACAGGAATGTCATTATCGAATGAGAGCTAGTTACCAGAAGTCAAACTAAGGAAGAAATTGAATGTGCAAATTCGTATTTGAACGTAGACACTGAATCACGGGATGCGGGAACACCCAACATTTGTGTTCATAACGTATCAAAGGAAAATATGATAATTCAATTGGTACAAGAAATAAGGATAGGTACTCAGAAGCAGAAGTTGAGATCAGATGTGAACAGAAGTCAGATAATAATCATCAAGAACTGCAGGCAGAGATAAAACTTTTCAAACATGAGATTCATAAAATGTTGGACCAAAAAGTGATAGCTATCCGTAATGACATGCATATCAGTTCAATAAATTTAAAAAAGAATGTAACAAATTGAGCACTGCACCACCATCTGAGTTCAAGTGCAAGATAAAGATGCATTGTTAGCAGATAGACGTGGATGTTACCAAAATTCAGAATCACATAAGTTATAAAACAAACTCTAGTGGACACTACAGAAAGGAATCACGAAATAGCTCATGCATAAGATATCTGTGAACAAAAGAAACATTCCGTTATTAATCTGAGGAAAGTAGAAAAAGCAAATGCAAGAAAATCATGTCGTGAGCCGTTAAATGAACATTATCACCGATAACATGATCGGTCTAAGACAATTCAGGAAATTCGACCTATATAAACAGTCACTCCCAGTCGATTGCATGAAACAATTTAGAGCTACGCTTACATGAATTCATGAAAAAGATATTTTTATTTTCGACACATGACTGCATGTGCTGGAACGTGGGCAGACCGTGTGACTGATCGATATACTAACTTTACAGACTTCGGAAATGCGTTCTATCATAGGTACTGGTTACGAGAAACACAGCGAAATATCAACGAAAAATTATTATCAGTGTATAACTACGAATACCGCGAAGGACTAATGTGCAACTTGCTTCAAGAATTTTGGGACCGAAATAGCTATCCAATGACCCCATCAGCGGCGGTGATCTGATTACATTTTGATAAAACATTTGTCATGGCACGTAAGAAGACAGCAAGGTTCGAAAATGTTAAATGATTTCAGTGAGCTCTTATGATTTCCTGACCGTTAGAAAAGATTTACAATACACGAGATGTGTCGAAAGATTGCACAATATTCTTAATGACCCGAAACACTGAGGCAAGACACAATAAGACGTGGTGAAGTGGCCACCAACAGGTAGTGCAAGAGATATTTCGGGATCTTTCACCTCGAAAATAAACGCAAAAAACGGGCATCAGTTAGCGACAAAACAAGTGTAAATTAAATGAAACAAACGTTTATGTTACAAGTCACTTTTTATTTACCTCCACGGCGCATTTCAAAGGTTTCAACTTCCATCATCAGGTGCAACTACCTGATGATGGAGGGTTAAGCCCTTGAAACGCGTCGTGGAGATAAATAAACACTGACTGGTAACAGTAAACTTGTTGTTTCATTTAATGTCAATAACGTCAGATAAAACCTAAACTAAAATGTTCGCATTTAAAACGAGTTATCTTGATAAACTAAATACAGATTCGAGTGAGACTCGTTTCGATCATGGAATCAACTTAGTGAGTTATCTCAAAAGATACAAATGTTGAAGTATGATACGGAAAACATCAAGGCTGAATATCTAAGGGAAGAAGTACAAACTACAAATGAAGCTCTAATTGCAGTGACTGAAATTGGTGTACATGGCCGGAAAATTGCAGCCATTATATCCATGAATTTGTATGAAAAACTTCGTGAAACAGAAGTGATACTTGTACCTCTGGTAAACATTATGATCACAGCAGCTGCTCAGGGGAAATCGTGCTGTTAGCTGGCAAGCACTCATTAGATATAACGGATTGAATTTTGTGGTAATGATTGACTGACGCCAATAAAATGCAGAATTGATTTCAGAAGAGGATGTTTAAGCATTGTAACATGAATGAATATTTTGGAAATAAATTTCATCAGCTTCATCAAAATAGAATAACTAGAAGTTTCTGCAGATTTAGGAGATTGATGATGGGATATAAGCGCCAGTTTATAGGAAAGATAATCTGTCCAGAACGAGAAAAGAAGAGAATCTGAGGGTCATACCTAAAATTCAGGAAAAGATCAGAGGCTTGAGTAACTTTCCCATTTCCAATAGAGAAGAATTATCGGAAACCATGGACTGATGGAAGGACGTCAATTTCAAATTGAGGTACGGCCAGAAGAAACATTCAAGATGAAGTTGTGTTCAGTACTACTAGCCAGAGAAGCTGTAGAAAAGGAAATTAAGTGTATGATAGAGAATGATATAAGCGAAACATCGGGCAGTGAATAATAAAAATGCTGATCAAAAAGAATGGCGGCTCCGTTAGATTAGTTTTACATTCCCTAGTTATGAGCCATGTCATGCTACCTCAGCAAGATCAACCAGAAAACTTAGAAGAGCTTTTGAAACAATTTAATGGCACTTGTTATCTTAATAGATAAGACGTGACAAGTAGTTATTGCCAGATGGAGTTGGAGGAGAGAAGCCAAAAATTCACTTTATTCTTGTGTAACGGATATTGCTGTCATTTGAGGCGGATGTGATTTGGTTAAAAATTTCATCTGCTGCATTCGTTCGACCTTTGATTCTTGGAGAGCAGCTTTTGCAAAACGTGATAGGTTTCGTAGATCACAGTTCGATTGCTTCCACTTGGCAACTAGGTAGGAAGAGTGCGTAGCCACGCTCGATAAAATTATGACTACAATTAAATCAGGTGGAGTCACCCTCAGTTTGAAAAAAATTGGAATTCACAAGGAAGAAGAGATAATTTCTAAGACATGTCGTTGCATAAGCAGGTATTGATCCAGATAAAAATTAGAAGCAGTTCAAAATTTGCCGGTACCAATCTATAAAAGACAAGTATAGTCATTTCTGAACTTTTGTCAATTTTACCAGCAGTTCATTAAAGGACACTGCTAATGATGACCTTATTTGCTACAATTAATTAAGAAGAGTTTTTAGTGGACATGAGGCATTCATTGAACAACAGGAAGTCTCTGCAGAGATCCAGAAGCAGCTCTCAGAAGCTTCACAACTTTCACCACCAGGTCTTAATAAATCTTTTTATCTTGGGACAAGTGTGAGTGAATTTGTCGTCAGAGCTTATTTATATCAATTAATCACTGAAAATAAGGAAGAAGAACATGGTACAATAGCATTTGGATCACGAGTTTTGTCAGTGTGGGAGAAAAAATATAGCATGACTAACCACAAAGCACTCACGATTGTTTAGGGGTTTTGATGTTTTCCGATACTTTTTGCTAGTGAGATACAGCATTGTGTGGACAGATCACCGCGAGTTATTCTCCTAGTTCCGTGCAGACAGAGGCAGAATAGACTTTCTACTTTACCACAAACTGTCTTTGAGATACAGGACGTTACTGGAGAAAGAAATTAGTGCTTGATATGTCTTAAATAAAATTTGTACCATGTTTATAGTGATGCTTCACGTTTGGAACAAAAAGCAAGATAAAATTTTGTAAGGTGCTTGGATGGAAAATCAAAATTACATAAGGTCGTGTATAACATCAACGCAGAGCAGGCAGCAACGAAATTTTGAAAAGGAATGAAACAATGTAAAAGAGATTAAAATTCAGCAATATTACCTGGTGCAGGATAAAGTTAAAATCAATATCATGAAAACTTGGCATATCAAAACGTAATATGGTGGATCTGCTTGATTATAAACATACTAATCAAAAGAAGCTAAATATTCCCAAACATCTGTGATGTATGTATGCAGAGTGAAGCGACGAATGAAAAAGAAAAAAAAAAAGTTCAAATGTGTGTGAAATCTTATGGGACTTAACTGCTAAGGTCATCAGTCCTTAAGCTTACACACTGCTTAACCTAGTTTATCCTAAGGACAAACACACACACCCATGCCCGAGGGAGGACTCGAACCTCCGCCGGGACCAGCCGCACAGTCCATGACTGCAGCGCCATAGACCGCTCGGCTAATCCTGCGCGGCTGACGAATGAAAATTTCTACAAACTGCGCTGACCACTACGCCACCCTGGCACTGTAGCTTTGCACAATCGCACAGACTACCCTGGCACACCTCCCTCCTCAATGCAAATTGCCATTCACACCTCAGCACACTTGATATTTCCCCTACTATCTGGTTCCAGGGAGCTTTGTAAGTCTCAAACATCTATTATATATATATATATATATATATATATATATATATATATATATATATATATATATATATATATATATGCAAACTGAAGCATTCTGTCATAAATCCACATGTCAAGGACCTCGAGCTTCTTTGCTGTTGCCATATTTAGTATAGATCCTACAGAATCGTCAGAAGTACAAACTAAATGTAGCAATTAGCACATCGGATTCTAAGGTTTAGGGCTAGATCTTTACTTGTGAGAATTTCCTTGAATCTTATGAAAGCATTGCCATTGCGACATTTAATCTCCTTCTCTGAGCCGCGCGGGATAGCCGCGCCGTCTAGGGCGCCTTGCCACAGTTCTCGCGGCTCCCCGCGTCTGAGGTTCGAGTCCTCCCTCAGGCATGGGTGTGTGTGTTGTCCTTAGCATAAGTTAGTTTGAGTTAGACTAAGAAGTCGAAAGCCTAGGAACCGATGACCTCAGCAGTTTGATTATATGGGAACTTATCACAAATTTTCAATTTTTTCCTTCTCTGATCTCTGGTCTTCACAGTGTCACCCTGCAAGGTACTTAAACTTCTCTACTCTTTGTACTGTGGAGCCATTGAATCGTAAATTTCCATTGGTATAGGAGTCGAGCTGTCGTGTACAATCATAAAATGTGTCTTTTTGGTGTTGATATTCAGACCTGTTGTTGATGAAAACTCCATTAACCTTTATACATTTTTCTATATCACCAAGTGCTTCCTGAAAGACAACATCTGATTATAAATTAAGAAACAGCGATGACACAACGCATCCTTGTTGGTCTCCTCTGCAGATGTTTACCAACTCTATGACCGAATTATCAGACTTAAAGTGTGTTACCGGATTGCAATATAAATTCCTTATAAAGTTTCCAATCTATATCTATTCTTTTTTCATAATCAATGAAACAAAGGTCTACGTGGTATCCAGAAAATAGCACTTTCGCCGTGGAACTTTCAGTGTAACTATTGCTTCTGTTGTTCGGATACATTTTCTAAACCCAATCTGATTTGCACCAATGAATTTCTTACGTTTTTCATATAACGTTTGATGACTGACTTTCAGATATATTTTCAAGGGATGACGCGTAAGGCTAATGATTCTGTGATCTTCACATTTTCGGATATTCTTCTATTTGATAAAGGAATGAAAGTTGATAAAGACACTGGGCAGGGTAAACCGATCATAAATTTTGTTATGTACTTTATATAAGGTTCTGATACCATCTTCATCAAGAAGTTTAACGAATTTCATCGGTATTTCATCACGTTTTATTGGTTTTATTTTGCTATCTAGAATTTCATAATTTGACGTACTGTTAGATTATCGTTAATAGAAATCTCAGTATTTGGTCTGAGCGTATCGATCATATTCGGTCAAAAAATACGCCAGAGCGGAACTGAGTTGCAACAGAGCTGGCAGCAGGCGGCGAGAGTCTTATGCGCTGCAATGCAAAACACGGCCGGTTGGCTTTACAAGGAGGAGCCAGCTGGCGACGGTATAGCAACAGCCGTCGCTGCAGTACGCTAGCGGAAGGATGCAAGCCTTTCCTCACTTGACACCACGTAAGTAGTGTGAAGTGTGTAAGTACTCAGCCGTATGTGTACTAAAAATTCTCGTCTCAGTATCACAAGCCCACACCACGAGACTGTGACAGCGGGAGCTACAAAGTATTCGTGCCTTTGTTTACATGTTGTGTGTTCCGAGAGGTATTGTAGCCCTGCTTCTTTCAAAGATATATCTTGGCTTTCTCGGAGGCACCAATAGACGTATCTGCTGTCACAGCATTGTTGTGACAGCATTGTTGTTCTAGCAAACGAATTAAAGAAACAACTCATTTTATCTCCAGTTGGTGAAAGTGAGTACCTGCCAACTTCACACAATATATATATATATATATATATATATATATATATATATATATATATATATATGTTACGAGAAGTACTTAAGGAGAAGCTCCACCAATTAGGGGGGGGGGGGGGAGGGGTGCTGGTTATGTAAAGTAAGTTCTAATTTGTGCGAGAAATTACAATTCTCTGTGAGAAAGTAAACGCCTTCCTTTTGCACTGAAACAGTGAGAAACAACAGCAACACAAACATTCCTGTATCGGTATCAGAATACATTTCGTCTCTATATGTACTTTAGTGAAAGAGATGTTTTTTAGAAGACTCCTAAACTAACTAGGTTATAAATTATCCTCATTACTTTATAGATGGCTGAGACTAAGTTATTTTTTTATTCTTTTCTAAACCTGTCAGTCTTTTATATGTTTATAATTCTCAGCAGTAGTTTGTTTTACCGACGATCAACATGTTTTTAGCAGTTATCCGCATTTGCGTGTTTCATGCTTGATATCCTCCCCCATGAACCATCGACCTTGCCGTTGGTGGGGAGGCTTGCGTGCCTCAGCGCTACAGATAGCCATACCGCAGGTACAACCACAACGGAGGGGTATCTGTTGAGAGGCCAGACAAACGTGTGGTTCCTGAAGAGGGGCAGCAGCCTTTTCAGTAGTTGCAAGGCCAACAGTCTGGATGATTGACTGATCTGGCCTTGTAACAATAACCAAAACGGCCTTGCTGTGCTGGTACTGCGAACGGCTGAAAGCAAGGGGAAACTACGGCCGTAATTTTTCCCGAGGGCATGCAGCTTTACTGTATGATTAAATGATGATGGCGTCCTCTTGGGTAAAATATTCCGGAGGTAAAATGGTCCCCCATTCGGATCTCCGGGCGGGGACTACTCAAGAGGATGTCGTTATCAGGAGAAAGAAAACTGGCGTTCTACGGATCGGAGCGTGGAATGTCAGGTCCCTTAATCGGGCAGGTAGGTTAGAAAATTTGAAAAGGGAAATGGATAGGTTAAAGTTAGATATAGTGGGAATTAGTGACGTTCGGTGGCAGGAGGAACAAGACTTCTGGTCAGGTGACTACAGGGTTATAAACACAAAATCAAATAGGGGTAATGCAGGAGTAGGTTTAATAATGAATAGGAAAATAGGTACGCGGGTAAGCTACTACAAACAGCTTAGTGAACGCATTATTGTGGCCAAGATAGATACGAAGCCCACACCTACTACAGTAGTACAAGTTTATATGCCAACTAGCTCTGCAGATGACCAAGAAATTGAAGAAATGTATCATGAAATAAAAGAAATTATTCAGATAGTGAAGGGAGACGAAAATTTAATAGTCATGGGTGACTGGAATTCGAGTGTAGGAAAAGGGAGGGAAGGAAACGTAGTAGGTGAATATGGATTGGGGCTAAGAAATGAAAGAGGAAGCCACCTGGCAGAATTTTGCACAGATCATAACTTAATCATAGCTAACACTTGGTTTAAGAATCATGATAGAAGGTTGTATACATGGAAGAACCCTGGAGATACTAAAAGGTATCAGATAGATTATATAATGGTAAGACAGAGATTTAGGAACCAGGTTTTAAATTGTAAGACATTTCCAGGGGCAGATGTGGACTCTGACCAGATTAAAACTGAAGAAACTGCAAAAAGGTGGGAATTTAAGGAGATGGGACCTGGATAAACTGAAAGAACCAGAGGTTGTACAGAGTTTCAGGGAGAGCATAAGGGAACAATTGACAGGAATGGGGGAAAAAAATACAGTAGAAGAAGAATGGTGAGCTTTGAGGGATGAAGTAGTGAAGGCAGCACAGGATCAAGCAGGTAAAAAGACGAGGGCTAGTAGAAATCCTTGGGTAACAGAAGAAATATTGAATTTAATTGATGAAAGGAGAAAATATAACAATGCAGTAATTGAAGCAGGCAAAAAGGAATACAAACGTCTCAAAAATGAGATCGACAGGAAGTGCAAAATGGCTAAGCAGGGATGGCTAGAGGACAAATGTAAGGATGTAGAGGCTTATCTCACTAGGGGTAAGATAGATACTGCCTACAGGAAAATTAAAGAGACCTTTGGAGAGAAGAGAACCACTTGTATGAACATAAAGAGCTCAGATGGAAACCCAGTTCTAAGCAAAGAAGGGAAAGCAGAAAGGTGGAAGGAGTATATAGTCTATACAAGGGCGATGTACTTGAGGACAATATTATGGAAATGGAAGAGGATGTTGATGAAGATGAAATGGGAGATATGATACTGCGTGAAGAGTTTGACAGAGCACTGAAAGACCTGAGTCGAAACAAGGCCCCCGGAGTAGACAACATTCCACTGGAACTACTGACGGCCTTGGGAGAGCCAGTCCTGACAAAACTCTACCATCTGGTGAGCAAGATGTATGAAACAGGCGAAATACCCTCAGAATTCATGAAGAATATAATAATTCCAATCCCAAAGAAAGCAGGTGTTGACAGATGTGAGAATTACCGAACAATCAGTTTAATAAGCCACAACTGCAAAATACTAACACGAATACTTTACAGACGAATGGAAAAACTAGTAGAAGCCGACCTCGGGGAAGATCAGTTTGGATTTCGTAGAAATACTGGAACACGTGAGGCAATACTGACCTTGCGACTTACCTTAGAAGAAAGACTAAAGAAAGGCAAACCTACGTTTCTAGCATTTGTTGACTTAGAGAAAGCTTTTGACAATGTTGACTGGAATACTCTCTTTCAAATTCTAAAGGTGGCTGGGGTAAAATACAGGTAGCGAAAGGCTATTAACAATTTGTACAGAAACCAAATGGCAGTTATAAGAGTTGAGGGACATAAAAGGGAAGCAGTGGTTGGGAAGGGAGTGAGACAGGGTTGTAGCCTCTCCCCGATGTTATTCAATCTGTATATTGAGCAAGCAGTAAAGGAAACAAAAGAAAAATTTGGAGTAGGTATTAAAATCCATGGAGAAGAAATAAAAACTTTGAGGTTCGACGATGACATTGTAATTCCTCCAGAGACAGCAAAGGACTTGGAAGAGCAGTTGAACGGAATGGATGGTGTCTTGAAGGGAGGATATAAGATGAACATCACCAAAAGCAAAACAAGGATAATGGAATGTAGTCGAATTAAGTCGGGTGATGTTGAGGGTATTAGATTAGGAAATGAGACACTTAAAGTAGTAAAGGAGTTTTGCTATTTGGGGAGCAAAATAACTGATGATGGTCGAAGTAGAGAGGATATAAAATGTAGACTGGCAATGGCAAGGAAAGCGTTTCTGAAGAAGAGAAATTTGTTAACATCGAGTATAGATTTAAGTGTCAGGAAGTCATTTCTGAAAGTATTTGTATGGAGTGTAGCCATGTATGGAAGTGAAACATGGACGGTAAATAGTTTGGACAAAAAGAGAATAGAAGGTTTCGAAATGTGGTCCTACAGAAGAATGCTGAAGATTAGATGGGTAGATCACATAACTAATGAGGAGGTACTGAATAGGATTGGGGAGAAGAGGAGTTTGTGGCACAACTTGACCAGAAGAAGGGATCGGTTGGTAGGACATGTTCTGAGGCATCAAGGGATCAGCAATTTAGTATTGGAGGGCAGCGTGGAGGGTAAAAATCGTAGGGGGAGACCAAGAGATGAATACACTAAGCAGATTCAGAAGGATGTAGGTTGCAGTAGGTACTGGGAGATGAAGAAGCTTGCACAGGATAGAGTAGCATGGAGAGCTGCATCAAACCAGTCTCAGGGCTGAAGACCACAACAACAACAACAACAACAACATGCTTGATATGTAAATTGTAGACAATCCTGAAAGAGTACGCTCTCATACACACATATCGTCGAATATTACAGAACATTTCTCTAGTAATTTAATATAAATGTCACAGAAAATTACAGAGATGTAGGGGTGAATAAAAAACTATTTGATGATAACAGGATACGAACCAACTGCTATACATTTCGCAGCTGCATCCTTCTGTCCACTACACCACGGTGTTTATGTGAAAGTTGTGACTGAGGCCTTTGTAATACATACTTTAAACGGCGATATGTCAATACCTGACTTCAATTACAACAAACTGTGCCCATACAGACGCCTTTTCCAGAGATCGTCCATGTGCCGCTGTTTTGGAACAACAATAATTCTTAGGACGTAAGTTATGACACAAAACCCAACGCCGGCCGGAGTGGCCGTGCGGTTCTAGGCGCTACAGTCTGGAACCGAGCGACCGCTACGGTCGCAGGTTCGAATCCTTCCTCGGGCATGGATGTGTGTGATGTCCTTAGGCTAGTTAGGTTTAATTAGTTCTAAATTCTAGGCGACTGATGACCTCAGAAGTTAAGTCGCATAGTGCTCAGAGCCATTTGAACCATTTGAACAAAACCCAACAAACACGAGTCTTAACCAAAAATGACGGAAACCAATATGAAGTCCCCTAAGTTCTTCAGACAAAGTAGTGTGCCGCAAACGAATAGCAATAACTGAGGTGAAGATGTTTTGTTTATTCGTTATTGTTTTCGCTACAGTTAACGTACGAGGCCCTGCGATTTTAAATGCTTAATTGCTATGACTTTAATGTAATTGCAGTATTTATTTACCATGTTTCCATCTAATCAACGATAGTGCGTTAATCATAGTACAGAATTCTTCAGTTATTCCTAAGACAGCAGGTTTATTTCACACTTTAGGTGACAATACGATTTGTAGATTAGGTAATGGATAACGTTGTTCCATTTCTATTTTGAAGATAACGTGTCGTGAAGTGCTTTCTCGTTGCATTTTTTGTTTTTATATTTATACCACTTGAATTGGCTGTACTCATGATCGTATCGTAAATTTACAATTTACTTCAAGTATGTTCTCATGCAGTACTTGCCTACTTCTGTGTCCTCGCGTTTTTTCTCATGATTCCTTCACAGACAACTGATGTTGTTTTCTATAGTTGTGTACTTGTTTTCTGATTCTTAGGGCTAACATTCCTTTTTCCGTTTCACACTGAAATATTAGATCACACTAAATTTTCCGATTATAAAACTTTTTCCGTTGTTCAAGGATATATGAGACGTGACTCGATCCATATGGCACCTCATTTATAAGTAATGAATTTCTATGTATTCTTTATATTTATGTTTTATAAATATTTACGTTCTATATCAGTCAACGTCATGGCTAGTCGGAGGGAAGCAGACAACTTATAGCACCCAATATGGACTAGAATTGTAATTAACATTAAAATAAGAGAACAAGTCAAACACTTCAAAAATATCTTAGCTGTATTATAAAGTACGACTGTGGGAAAATATAAAACAAAGTGTAGGAGTCTAGTAATGTTTGCAGAACAATCAGCAGTTATTTGAAAAATAAACTCTCAAATATACGATACCGAAATTTTGAAACACTGTTGCTCTATAGACACTATTTTATGGAAGTGTGTCATGGATGGTACACAAGGAGGAAGAAATGCATATTCAGAGTATAGAAATGATCTTTCTAAGAAGTTTCAAAGTGCGCAGAGTAACAGACAGGATCGGAAACGTTAAATTTAAGAAACGTTATAGCTTCTACAGAAGCCAGACGGAATTTATGAGTTGAGGGACATAAAAGGGAAGCAATGGTTAAGAAGAGAGCGAGACAGGGTTGTAGCCTATCCCCGATGTTATTCAGTAAGTATATACAGCAAGCAGTAAAAGAAGCCAAGGAGAAATTAGGAAAGGGAGTTAAAATTTGGGGAGAAGAATGAAGAACTTGGTGGTCTGCCAGTGACATTGAAATTTTGTCAGAGATGGCAAAGGCCTTACAAGAGCAGTTTAACGCAACGGATAGTGTCTTGAAAAAAGGTTATAATATTAATATCAGTAAAAGTAAAGTAGAGGTAATGGAATATTTCTGATTTAAATCAGGAACGCTAATAGAGTAGGTAGAGAGACACTACGAGTAATCTCTGCTATTTGTTATTTGGGCAGCTAAATAATTGATGATAGCCAAATTTGAGAGGACACAAAATGGAGACTAGAAACACTAAGAGAAGCGTTCTGAAGATGATTTGTTAATGTCGAATATAAATTTGAGTGTAACGCAGTTTTTCTGAAGGTATTTACACTGCCATTTTAAAATAAGTACAACTTTTCAGAGGTTTTTGATTTAGTCAAGATTTATTATTGCAGTAGTGCGTGTGGCGTACAGGAAATGAGTACATGTAGGGCCTACAGATGAATAGCACAAGCGGTTCTGAGATAACAGGTATCGACCCATTCTGAAACACCCACATTAGTACTTTGTGTAGCTTCTGCGGGCGGCAATACCGCTACTAACTATGGCACCCAGTCGATCGTACAGATGGCGAATACTGTCCTGGGATACGTTATGCCACGCCTGCTCGACTTGTTCACGTAGTTCTGTAAGAGTTGTTAGTTGACGAGTTGCACGAGCCACTTCTGGTCCCATCATATCGCACACGTGCTCAATTGTCGACAAGTCCTGAGATAGTGCTGCTCACGGAAGTTCTGCACGTCTTGCAGGGCACGTTGTTTCACGAACAGTATGTGGACGACCATGTCCTGTTGCAACAACTCATCACCTTGCTGTTGTAATAACAGGCGTAACAACATACCGCGCGCTGGTTAGCGTCCTTTCCAGAGACACGAAAGCTGAACGAGAGTTTTGGCTTATCATACCCCCGACCAGATGGCCTGGGTGAGGCCGGTGTGTCTTGGAGACAGAGCTCCTACGTCCTACGTCGTACGCGCAAACGACTATCACTCACATGCAGGCAGGATCTGCTTTCATCACAACGGCGTACCATTCCATCTTCTAACAAGGAAACCTCCCCATCGCACCCCCCTCTGATTTAGTTATAAATTGACACAGTGGATAGGCCTTGAAAAACTGAACACAAATCAATCGAGAAAACCGGAAGAAGTTGTATGGAACTATGAAAAAATAAGCAAAATATTCAAACTGAGTAGTCCATGTGCAAGATAGGCAACAATAAGGACAATATAGGCTGAAGAGCGCCGTGGTCCCGTGGTTAGAGTGAGCAGCTGCGGAACGAGAGGTCCTTGGTTCAGGTCTTCCCTCGAGTGAAAATTCTACTCACTTTATTTTTGCAAAGTTACGATTTGTCCGTTCATTCATTGACGTCTCTGTTCACTGTAATAAGTTTAGTGTCTGTGTTTTGCGACCGCACCGCAAAACCGTGCGATTAGCAGACGAAAGGATGTGCCACTGCAATAGGAACCGAAAACATTTGATCGCAAGGTCATAGGTCAACCGATTCCTCCACAGAAAAACACGTCTAATATATTCTATACGACACTGGTGACGGCATGTGCGTCACATGACAGGAATATGTTGTCGACCCACCTAACTTGCACACTTGGCGAATGGGTAAAAAGATTCTTCTACCTTGCCCGATTTAGGTTTTCTTGTGGATGTGATAATCACTCTCAAAAAAGTGATGAAAACATAAGAGTTTGTCACATAAACTGCAACAAATGAATGCAACAGTTTCACAGTCGCACAGTTTTCCTTGTGCTCTGTCAAAACATGTTTTTTACGTTTTCAAATGTTTCCGTGTGTAGACCGTCAAATCCTGCATATGTCCAAGCAAATCTGAACATGCCTGGAATTTTGGAGAGCGAAGTTGATTATGTGTGAGTGCCTGAACTTTGATAGTTGTCTGAAAACAAAAAGTTAAACTTTTCACTCGAGAGAAGACTTGAACCAAGGACCTCACGTTTCGCAGTTGCTCACGCTAACCACGGGACCACGGCGCTCGTAAGCTCACACTCTCCATGATGTTGCCTACCTTGCACATGGACTACTCAGTTTGTATATTTTGCTTATTTTTTTCATAGTTCCACACAACTTCTTCCTGTTTTCTCGATTGATTTGTGTTCAGTTTTTCAAGGCCTATCCCTGTGCCAACTTATAACTAAATCTGAGGGGGGTGCGATGGGGAGGTTCCCTTGTAAGTGATCCGCTGACGGTACCAGTCGAACCGTGCTCATCTCTGCTGTGGCGTGGGTGGAAGACAGGCTTGAGGCGTGCGTGCCTATACTCACACTGCTAATAACCTAATCAGTTCACAACAGCTCGTGTTGACACGCCTGGGCTCATAGGCCTTCTTATCTTTGCTGTAGTAGCTGTATGGTCTGCCACTGCTGTCATTAAAATACGACGATCCTGATGGGCGTCCGCGCTGCGAGGACGTCTAGAACCTCGTCAACGGGTGTGAGAATGTTAACGTGACCACTGATACCAGCATCGTTGCACTATTGATGGAGCACGTTTAATTTGTGTGGAAATTCTCCGAAAGGACCATCCCGCCACTCCAAAGACCACCATTAAACTACTTTCAGACTCGTTCAGTTGGTTGTAGGAAGCACGAGCGCATCTCCGTGGCATGGTTGCCTCATTGTTTCACAGGTTTACACCACACTGAGCCTTCTGGCTATAATTCCCTATTAAAGGGCAGACATAGATGGCGCTCTGTTAGCTATATCAGTAAGCTGTCTGTTTCCAGACCACGTGAAACCATTATCAATACAAATCCTCCAGTTAGCAATGCTGTCATCAGATCAAAATCGACGTCGTCTTTCCAGGTGTGCTAATTTTTCTTCCCACAATGTATACGAATTGTAACCTTGAATGGAAGTGATAATCAGTAAAGTTGTAGTTCTACAGAAAAATGTTGATAGTTAGATTGAATAACTAATGTGGAAATACTGAATCGAATTGGGAAAACACAAAAGTTACGGCACAACTTGACTAACAGAGGGGATCGGTTGATAGGACGTGTCCTGAAGTATTAAGAAAATGTGAGTTTGGTAATGGAAGGAAGTAGGGGGGAAGAAAAATTGTAGAGGGAGGCCAAGGCTTGAGTATATTCAAATGGATATCGGTTGCAGTAGTTAAGTGTAGTTGCAGGGGTTTGCATAGGATGCACTAGCGTGGAGAGCTGCATGGAACCAATCTTTGGACTGAAAAATAGTTCAGATGGCTCTGAGCACTATGGGACTTAACATCTGAAGTCATCAGTCCCCTAGAACTTAGAACTACTTAAACCTAACTAACCTAAGGACATCACACACATCCATGCCCGAGGCAGGATTTGAACCTGCGACTGTAGCAGTCGCGTGGTTGCGGACTGATGCGCCTAGAACCGCTCGGCCATAGCGGGCGGCTCTTTGGACTGAAGACAACAACAACAACAACAACAATATGAAACTTCCTGGCAGATTAAAACTGTGTGCCCGACCGAGACTCGAACTCGGGACCTTTGCCTTTCGCAGGCAAGTGCTCTACCATCTGAGCTACCGAAGCACGACTCACGCCCGGTCCTCACAGCTTTACGTCTGCCACTATCTCGTCTCCTACCTTCCAAACTTTACAGAAGCTCTCCTGCGAACCTTGCAGAACTAGCACTCCTGAAAGAAAAGATACTGCGCAGACATGGCTTAGCCACAGCCTGGGGGATGTTTCCAGAATGAGATTTTCACTTTCCGTAACCAAAATTTTGCAGCAACTGATAACGCTAGCAACTAAATAATCCTAAATGTCAACAAAACAATGACAACTAAAAAAAACGAGATGACCATTCAGGTTTAGAGAATTAGCAAATGAAGTGGCACAATTACGAAAAGCTCAGGAGTAAATTCTGGGTGTCGTGGAAGAGCTCACAGTCGAAGTTAATGATATCTGGAATAGAGAGGAATTCCAGAATAGTACAGCCCAATGGGCTTCATCAAGACGAATGTGCAAGGCGCATGAAGAGTTTAAGATGGTGTTTCTTGCTAACTATTGCTTTCATGGTGTTCAAGAAAGATTGAGAATGGAAGTATATAATACTGAGCATTTCTCGTTTAAAAGTGGAAGTGTGTGCAGATATTTTGAAACGTATCTAAATACAGTGCGTTGCTGAAATAGATCCATTTTGAATCGAGACATTCTCTGGATCCTGAAGGCAAAGCTGCCTGTTGAAACTCAGGAAAAGCTGATTCATGTATCGAAGTCAAACTTAGAGGAATTCATGTCGTTCTTGGAAACCATTGATATCATTCAGCTAGATATCAAATCACAATCTGGTCATGGAGGTTATTATTCGCAGGGGTCTAGCACAAGCAATGACCATCGTGGAAACCAGCCACAAAAACCGAATGCTAGTCATCCACAGACAGATAATGAAATAACAGTTTATCAGAACAATAACGAAGGAAACGGTAATGGAACATTTATCGCCCAAACCGCATTAAACAAAACCGATACGTGAGAAGATTTAACCCAATACCAATAAACAGCATAGGAACCATAGCCAGTCATAACCTCCTGCAAATGCAGACTGGAGATCGCAATCACCTGTAATAACAGAAGTGGTCGACGATAGCAATCGTCCTACTGAACAGCATACAGTAACTAACGCTGATCTTATCAAACACCAGAGAACCAGTCATGGTATGATATAGGGGCTATGGCAAAACAGTGTAGTTCATTTGATATGATGATGGAGCCGATATGAGGGAGGAACCCAGAGCAGATGTGAACAAGTGTAACCAAGAATACCCGTCGGTACCACAATATGCAATTGGGGTGACAAATGAGGATATTCCACTCACAATTATTCTGGACACATGAGCGTTGGTCAGTGTAATCTCAAGAAGCCTCTTTAATAAAGTATCCACTTGAAGCAAGCTGCTGGTTTTTCCAGTGCACAACTACAAGACTGTTGTTCACGGCACATGATCAAGGAATGTAAAGCTACAGACTCTGATGATAGTTCGACTGGAAAACGTAGCGGTTCAATGGACGTTACTAGTGGTTGAAGGGTTGATTGTAAGCTGTATTCTGGGTGTTGAATTTATCCACGAGAAAGACATAAAAATTGACTTCTCAACAGGCCAGATTCCTTTTCTGATTGACAAAGCCAGAACTCAGGTTGAATTGTTGCGGAAGGATGGTAGCTGTTGATGATACTTCCAAGGTTTCTGGATAAAATTCGTTGTCAAACAACATCGCAGTTGCAGCACAAGTATAGCAAAAGATATCACAGCTAGAGAGAAGAAGTGGCATTACTTGATCCCTTGACACACTATTCACGAGTTTTTGAGGAAAAATCTGGACTAAAGCGAGGATATAAAGGACCTAAATGCCATCTGAAAGTACTATAGATAAAACTTTATGCCGAAGCTTCTACCCCATATTATTCCTGATGGAGGCAGAGTGCATCGTTGCGAACAATAATACTAATTTCATAATTTTTAACTAAGGGTTTGTGATGTGTAATATGTAGCTTAAGATTTCATTGGATTTTCAAAAAGATGTTTTGTGTATAGATGCAAGCTATGTGTTTGAGTTATCAATCATGATGTTACATGCATTTATGTATGATTTGTTGAACTAATGAAGTTAGAAGTCGATAAATGTTATCCTGTGAAGTATCCAGGAGCTGCTGTTACATTTCAGAATTTTCATTAGCAATTTGTGAAAATATTCATAATGGTTCTTCGCAATATTAAGATTTTTCTTGATATTGTAGCTATTATTGCAGTATAATTTAACAGGAAATTCTATACATATACAGATGGAACAGTTCTAACTTGGCAGTTGCACATCACTTTTCCCTTGCTATTAACAGGATTAACAAAAGAATTGAATCAATTTAATTTGGAAGGTATTTGAAAGATTACTACTGGTTTAGAGTTAGTCTAGGTTGTATTTTAAGGTGTCCTAAGTTTGGTACAATCGGGAGTTGTAATGAGGGTCAGTGTGTTGTGTTCTGCACTTTTAAATCAGATTCATTTTCACAACCTCATACGGGTTTCTGTTATCGGTCTGGGTGTGTTCTAAGATATACTGAGCTACTCGCTCGACAATCTGGTCGCTGAACTGAATTCGTAACGGTTCGGGCGTGATACTTTTCACTAATTGTAAAAGTATGAGTTATGGAACTGTCCAATCCGCGTAGTCCATGAGAAACTAATTTAACATATAATTACAAACAGCGAACTTCAGTGAAGCTATTACCGAGTTTAGGTGCGTTACAATGTGAACAGTATCATGAACACATATGAGTGCTCTGTCATGTCAAGTATAAACATTCTGATGCTCACGAATTAATTAGAGTTGTAGCTCTCTGCTCAGGAATGCAGCTGCACAATCGATCCACACAGGCAGTACTGATGCTGCCGTATTGCGAAGCGAACGTGTTTCGCGATCCTGTTTAGTCTGATGAATCTGTGAATGTACCTAGGACACTTAGTGGCTGTGCGATACGGGCAGAAAACAATTCACCAGTGAAACTAAAGTAACTGATTTGAAAAAAAAAAAAAACCAAAAAGATTTTTCTAATCAGCGTTAGTCCAGCTTGTATTACACCTCTTCTGAATCCAACGAGCCGGCCGGTGTGGCCGAGCGGTTCTAGTCGCTTCAATCTGGAACCGCGCGACCGCTGCGGTCGCAGGTTCGAATCCTGCCTCGGGCATGGATGTGTGTAATGTCCTTAGGTTAGTTAGGTTTAAGTAGTTCTAAGTTCTAGGGGACTGATGACCTCAGATGTTAAGTCCCATAGTGCTCAGAGCCATTTGAACCATTTTTTTTAATCCGACGAATTCAGGATAGATCGAGACCTACAGTGAGCAGAGATTATCCTGACAAGATAAGTATATGTGCACTAATCCCATTCGTCTCAGGTTTTTATATCACTAAAACTTTACCCATTCATTCTTGACCGTATTTCATATTCAGACACCATCGATGCAGGCAACTATGATCCTGTCCATTCCACACCTGAATGGCTGATTCAAATGGACTTTAATGGCGAATACATTAAACTGATATCCAGCTGCCCTTCGGCGTTCTGCGGAGGTCGTAACGACGTTATTACATTCGATCAAGAGTCTATCGGTTCTCGTTCAAATATTATTGTAGAACCTCAACCTCCCCGAACAAACTTTGTCGTATAATAAGGAAGTGACATGTCAATGTAAAACGTAAACACTTTTAAGATGATCAAAATTTCATATGTAATGCTTGCGAAGATGAAACATAAAAGAAAAAGAAAAAAACGCTAAGCAAAATATGGATCACGATCGTTCTTCCTCATAGGTGGTGGATACTGATCGCTTTCCTCAAGTTCATCAAAATTTTAGCACAGTTTTTCGTGCACTTTGGACATTTAAAAAAAAAAAAAAAAAAAAAAAGAGAGAGTGAAAACATATTATAGTACTTTCATTCCCCTATGAGATGGCATTATCAACTAAATTTTAAATTTTGATGGAAATTCATCGTTGTTGTCGTGTACCCTTCATATATAGGCAATATTTCTTACTATGCGCGCTTACGTTCATGATCGTATCTGACTAGTACAGTGTACCAAACTTGATCTCCTGTATGATGGATGAATGAATATATAAAACCAGTACTTGCGTGGCATCCTCTTATTATTATTGGTCTATCATAAAGCTTAGTTGTACCTGAAAAACTGACACAGAGCGGTCCTGGAAAGAAATATTCTGGGAAATGAAGCAGTAGGCTACTATTAAAAAGATACAATTATTTAATGTGAAACTACATACTACTGATTAAATCTTTATTGCAATACACGAGTGAGACACCCGTTTACGACGGATATGTATGTTACAGGGTTAGGCTACAACTAGTAAAAAATGAGTTACACACTTGTTGAAGCAAAATGTCCATGTTACGGGGGTCTGGGCTATTGAGACAACTCTTTTATTCGCAGTGCGATCTTTTGCATTAAGTAAAATAGAAGATATTAGCGTAAATGCTAATGAATGTTATGAGGACTGCCTACTGATGACATTTACTGAACTGCATATAGCTGGAATCGCCTTTCAAAACTGAAGTAATAGTTTTTTTGCTATTATTGGCCATGTACTGAAAGACACTTCATAGGTTAGTGTACACTACAGTGATGTGGCACACTAAGTTCTGCATGGAGGTATACCTCCATACAGTTCTGTTCCATTAACATTTCAAGATTCGCTTTGTTAACATCCACAAGTCGCGATAGAATGCCTTGCTTACTTCTTTCCTCATTGCACACATTTATGGGTTAGCAAAGAAAAGACGTAGGTAAGTTTTTCTCAAACTTGGACAGTGAACATGTTTTGCATATGTTTTGGAAGTTGGAAATGTAACGAGTAAGAATCAGTATCAGTACCAGTAAGCAAACAAGCGTTGTTTTTGGAGTTTAGCTTCATGAGCTATCGACACAAATACGGTAAAAGAGGACTCAAACGGTTTGCAAAAACATCCTCTTCACATCACATATTTCTCTTCTTGGTTAACTGAATTATATAAACGAAGAGAAAGCTACATTTACGAGGGAAAATGCGTCATATTACTAGATCATATATCGTACGCATTCAAGACCAGAAAAACGTTTGAAAATTCTTTCCTGACATTGTGTTATTAGTATAAGTGCTGTAATATTTACCATTTGAAAGAACTGTCGTGAACAAAAGCAATAGTAAGGAATCTCCATGTAAGCAATAGTATGCTAATACTTTGGGGCATCTAGCAAGGCGGCGCCGACTTCAAAACAAGTACAGCGTAAATCTGTAGCGCCATCTCCTATTATTGTTTACCCCCATGTGGGAAACAATGTTATAGATCCAGAATGAAATCTGCAAGGTTCGCAGGAGAGCTACTGTAAAATTGGAAGGTAGGAGACGAGATACTGGCAGAACTAAAGGTGTGAGGACGGGGCATGAGTCGTGCTTGGGTAGCTCAATTGGTAGAGCACTTGTCCGGGAAAGGCGTAGGTCCAGAATTCGAGTCTCGGTCCGGCACACAGTTTTAATCTGCCAGGAAGTTTCATATCAGCGCACACTCCGCTGTAGAGTGAAAATCTCAATCTCGAAACATCCCCCAAGCTGTGGTTAAGCCATGTATCCGCAATATCCTTTCTTTCAGGAGTGCTAGTTCTGCAAGGTTCGCAGGAGAGCTTCTGTAAGGTTTGGAAGATAGGAGACGAGATACTGGCGGAACTAAAGCTGTGAGGTCGGGGCGTGAGTCGTGCTTGGGTAGCTCAGATGGTAGAGCACTTGTCCGGGAAAGGCGTAGGTCCAGAATTCGAGTCTCGGTCCGGCACACAGTTTTAATCTGCCAGGAAGTTTCATATCAGCGCACACTCCGCTGTAGAGTGAAAATCTCAATCTCGAAACATCCCCCAGGCTGTGGTTAAGCCATGTATCCGCAATATCCTTTCTTTCAGGAGTGCTAGTTCTGCAAGGTTCGCAGGAGAGCTTCTGTAAGGTTTGGAAGATAGGAGACGAGATACTGGCGGAACTAAAGCTGTGAGGTCGGGGCGTGAGTCGTGCTTGGGTAGCTCAGATGGTAGAGCACTTGTCCGGGAAAGGCGTAGGTCCAGAATTCGAGTCTCGGTCCGGCACACAGTTTTAATCTGCCAGGAAGTTTCATATCAGCGCACACTCCGCTGTAGAGTGAAAATCTCAATCTCGAAACATCCCCCAGGCTGTGGTTAAGCCATGTATCCGCAATATCCTTTCTTTCAGGAGTGCTAGTTCTGCAAGGTTCGCAGGAGAGCTTCTGTAAAGTTTGGAAGATAGGAGACGAGATACTGGCGGAACTAAAGCTGTGAGGTCGGGGCGTGAGTCGTGCTTGGGTAGCTCAGATGGTAGAGCACTTGCCAGCGAAAGGGAAAGGTCCTGAGTTCGAGTCTCGGTCCAGCACGCAGTTTTAATCTGCCAGGATGGTTCAATGTTATGGATGTTCTATGAACTGAGACGAGGCTGTACTCCTGGAACGTTACCGGGGATATGGTTATTGCCACGTTTGAGCAGCCAGCAGCGAACGTCGCGCCGAAAGTGGTTCGGTGAATGACAACACCACAAACAGGCGTGTCACGACGTCTTTTGCGGCGAGTCCCAGTTCTGTGTACAGCTTCAAGGTGGACGTAACCATGTGGGAAGACTCCGAGGAGAACGATGTTGCCAGATTCGTCGTCGTCAGAGGGCCACAGTGCCTGGTGTGACGGAAAATGAGTACACAGTAGAGACACTAAGGAACTAAAGAGGAATTAAAGACATTAGCTGTCAGTGGTAATTGATTTATATCAGTGGGGTAAGTTGAAAATCTGTGCCGGACCATTGTTAGAACCAAGGTCTCCTGGTTATTAGGCAGTTGCGCTGACCAATACACCATTTGGACACAGTGATCGCCGCAGCTGCACAAACTACCGCAGCGTGCCTCCCGTTAGACCCAAATTGTCAACACATACCGCATACTACTGATGTAGTACTCTTGGGCATCAGCCTCATTTACCGCGGACTCTCGTCGATTCCCATTAGAGTTCGATCTTCGTGTGCATCTGTACTGAAGGGATCATTGACTACCATCACCTTAATTCTATAAGTGGTGTCCGTTCTTTCGGATATGTGTGAGCCGCCTATTAATGGTCCTTGTGGTCATCGAAGGACCAGTTGGACTTCAGATCGATGATAATGATGAACCCGGGATAATGATGAATCCGGGTCTCTGAAAGCCTTTCTGACGATTGCTCGGTCTTCACGTTCTGTCGTCTCTCTAGATCGACCGCTTCTCTACTGATGCTGTGTTCGGCTACTGTTCATCCATTCTTGCCAACGTCATCGAATAGTGGCATCACTCCTATTAATATGTCGAGCGATTTGCCAATTATACTAACCGGCTTCTTTGAGTCCAACTACGCATGCTCTTTCAAATGCGGACAACTCTGTACCTGTGTGCAAGACATAGTTACTGTCCAAATGAGTACAAGGATTGAGGTTCGCGAAGACTTTATGCCCTCGCATCGACGTGTCTCCTGTTTACTATACGTTCCAGCTACACGGTGAAATTGCTCTACAGCATCACATATCCATTCATCGACCGTCAAAGTTTACAATTTTGCATTTTCCATTGATATCTGTATGAATATAAATTTGTGACAAATTTTCAATCTTCTTCGGGGTGCGCCGTTTCTTTGTCTTAGAATATATTTAATGAATGACGATTCACTTTATTTGCGTTTATGATACTGTGATGGTTTCACAAGCCACGAACTCTTAAGAAATCCAACAGAAACTTACGTCTCTAAGTGGATGTCAGAAATACTCAAGCACGCGCATTCAACCAGCAAAATCGTGATACAAATAGAACGTTGAAAGTATCTTAGCTTGATGACGAGTGACAAATTAAATTCTGCTTGAAAAATATTGATGTTATACTGGACTGATCTCTGATGTTTAGGCAAAATTGCCTCAATATAAGTACCAACCTCTTTCAAAAGTTTAGCTGTAAAAGCCTGGGGGCACATACCTCAGATCTTGGAACACCAGACTTGTTACTCTCTCTTCTAAAGCCAATTATTATGTTTCAGTAGGGGGGGGGGGTGTATCATTTTACACAATCGCTGATGTACTCCTCTCAACCCAACAGTAGTCCATCACCAACACGAGTGACATCACAGCGATTAATGTACAATTAGATTAAGAACTAAAACCTAACTATGGATTGAAATCAAACTAGAGTCTCTAACTGGAAGATTAACAACAGCAAATAGTGTACCAAGAGGGGAATACCATACCTTCATTGCTGAATACTGATGTGGAGTCAAGATCCCAGACTTCTGTAGGACCCAAGGTTCAATTGACACTTGAAACTAGAATGAAATTTTCACTCTACGGCAGAGTGTGCGCTGATATGAAACTTCCTGGCAGATTAAAACTGTGTGCCGGACCGAGATTCACACTGAGTTTCATTTACAATATTTTAAACAGAAAAAATTAAAAAACTGCAAAAAGAATTTGGAAAAATAGGACTGAACTCTAAAGAAAATGACAGAGTGCATAACAATTTCTGAGAGCCATAACGACAAGGAGACCAAACTTCCTTGGTCAAGGAATTCACATACACGCCGACAGCCTGAAAAAAATGGCTATGACACTCATCTGGGAACTCAAAGGCAAGCACAAGTGGATTAGGATTAGAGAAGTGGCTAAAAATTTAAATCCCATCAACTGAGGTGATATATTTTTTTCTGTATCTGGTTTAGGAGTCTTCCAGTTCTGGAATGAGTACCTTGGGTTTCCCCTAAAGTAGCGACCCTGCTAGGATCCCCACCGAAGGTGGCGATGTTGCTTTGCACCCACTGCAGCGCCAGCACCTGGTCTTTGAGGCCAGCATTGCCTGGGATATCGTCGTTTTGCAGGCTCAGAAAGCCTGCCACATGCCAACAACACATAAATCTGTTACACATAAACTAATAGACATCAATTGGCTTGTTTATTTGATATACAAGTTCCTTGTCATATAGTTTCTGAATTTTTTGCACTGAAAAAAACCAAAAAATTCAGCATAGAAAAAAGAATGAGACAGAAAACTAACCATAGTAGTCCAGTTAGCCACACCTGATAGATGACTCTTTATGGTTTCTTTGTCTGCTGCATTCAGAGTTATCAGTAACGATTTATTAAAGGTGCTGGTAAAGATGTAGGATATTACAACACATTATTGTACCAGGGAGGACAATGTGATACATAAATCTTTAGAATCAAACACATATGGCTTTGGGCTTGTACAACACATTAAACTTTAATACATATTTTCTGTTTTCAGTTGACAACGGTGCACCACTTCTTGTAGTGGAATACTTTGCCCAGTACATCACCAGCCATATGTTCCATTTGCTGACATGTTATTTGAGGACATCTTGACATGCGAATTTGAGTGTGGGATTGAAAATTTATTAGATACCTAAAATGTCTCAAATATTGGAGAAAAAGTGCACAATCACTATCATAATAAATGAATCCAGACTTATTCTGGACCATGTGTAGAGCAGTTCATTCAAATGATAGCAGAAGACTCGAACTTATGAAGTGGTTTTTTGTGCCAACATGGAAACAAATCTAAAATATGAGTGTTATAGTACTGTTCCCTTTGAGTCATGATTTTCTTTTCTGCAGCTTTTGAAATGGCTCACCTTTCGCATTATGCCCTCAGTGTAGAGGAAAGATGTATGTCCTCGGAGTCTTTCATATCAATATGCCTGAATAAGATCTTGAGCTGCATCATTTGGAATAAAATACTCGAGTTTTCCATTTCTACCTCCGCGTCGTCGTCAGTAATAAAAACCACTGACTGTCGGGGCTGGCGCGGTTCCCGCTTATATAGGCACGATTGCAGCATCCGACACTAATCATAGAGGGGAGTAATGTGGTCTGTGCGGAAGGCGAGTTAGGCGGCTCATAGCAGCTATGCCCCGCCGCGGGACCGAGTTACGTCAAGTGGCAGGAGTGGCCGGCCCCACGTTTGAAACGCCTAAGAATATGGATGCAAAATTTTATTATTGTTTCGTTATTTCATTACAGTATGTATGGCGGGAAAGCAGTGGAAATTTATATCCACCATATAAATATTGCTAAGATGTGCACGTCACACTGAAATAATTCCCTTTCCATAGAGATGCTCTGCTAATCTGCATATATTCTTAGATGCTAGATAATATTGCCTTCATCACCTGACTGTTGTAATATGGATTTGACTCGACTGTGGGAACCTCTGTAAAAATTTTTTATAGGGAAGATGTCTGGGTAGAGCGAACTGCAAATATCACGACGTTATGCAGATATTGCCTTCATCACCTGACTGTCGTAATATGGATTTGACTCGACTGTGGGAACCTTTGTAAAATTTTTTTATAGGGAAGATGTCTGGGTAGAGCGAACTGCAAATATCACGACGTTATGCAGAGGGTATGGAATAAACGAGATTGGATCGTGGATGATTGTGACTGTGTCCTTTGATCGGATAAACCATTTTTCTTCTTACATAAGTTCGACAGTCGTGTCTGGATAGTCATCATCCAGGCGAACGACAACTCGAAACTTACACTGCGCCAGGGACGCAGGCCGGTGAGGAAAGTATTGTGATATGAAGAACACTAGCTTTGCACTGGACATGTGAAAATAATCGAAGGCACCACGATACCTGTGAACTAAGTAAATGTTGTTGCGTTCCACCTGCAACCCTTCATACTTCATGCCTGCCTCGTCAGGGATGGCGTCTTTCAGCAGCATAGCTGTCCGCGTCACCAAGCCAGAATCGTGCCACAGTGGTCTGAGACCCTCCTGTTTTGTCAAATTCATCTTATCAGAACCCGAGACAAGACATCTAGGACGGCATAGGGCGCCAGCTCAACGACTACAAACAACTGACACACAATTTACAGGGATTCCATTCCCAGTGCGCAGAAATTGTGCAGGCACATCCAAAAACTTAACGGGGACTTGTCGTATCCGTGTCATGCCGAATCGCGGCTGCATTGCTTTCCAAGGGTTGACCAATATACACTCCTGGAAATGGAAAAAAGAACACATTGACACCGGTGTGTCAGACCCACCATACTTGCTCCGGACACTGCGAGAGGGCTGTACAAGCAATGATCACACGCACGGCACAGCGGACACACCAGGAACCGCGGTGTTGGCCGTCGAATGGCGCTAGCTGCGCAGCATTTGTGCACCGCCGCCGTCAGTGTCAGCCAGTTTGCCGTGGCATACGGAGCTCCATCGCAGTCTTTAACACTGGTAGCATGCCGCGACAGCGTGGACGTGAACCGTGTGTGCAGTTGACGGACTTTGAGCGAGGGCGTATAGTGGGCATGCGGGAGGCCGGGTGGACGTACCGCCGAATTGCTCAACACGTGGGGCGTGAGGTCTCCACAGTACATCGATGTTGTCGCCAGTGGTCGGCGGAAGGTGCACGTGCCCGTCGACCTGGGACCGGACCGCAGCGACGCACGGATGCACGCCAAGACCGTAGGATCCTACGCAGTGCCATAGGGGACCGCACCGCCACTTCCCAGCAAATTAGGGACACTGTTGCTCCTGGGGTATCGGCGAGGACCATTCGCAACCGTCTCCATGAAGCTGGGCTACGCTCCCGCACACCGTTAGGCCGTCCTCCGCTCACGCCCCAACATCGTGCAGCCCGCCTCCAGTGGTGTCGCGACAGGCGTGAATGGAGGGACGAATGGAGACGTGTCGTCTTCAGCGATGAGAGTCGCTTCTGCCTTGGTGCCAATGATGGTCGTATGCGTGTTTGGCGCCGTGCAGGTGAGCGCCACAATCAGGACTGCATACGACCGAGGCACACAGGGCCAACACCCGGCATCATGGTGTGGGGAGCGATCTCCTACATTGGCCGTACACCACTGGTGATCGTCGAAGGGACACTGAATAGTGCAGGGTACATCCAAACCGTCATCGAACCCATCGTTCTACCATTCCTAGACCGGCAAGGGAACTTGCTGTTCCAACAGGACAATGCACGTCCGCATGTATCCCGTGCCACCCAACGTGCTCTAGAAGGTGTAAGTCAACTACCCTGGCCAGCAAGATCTCCGGATCTGTCCCCCATAGAGCATGTTTTGGACTGGATGAAGCGTCGTCTCACGCTGTCTGCACGTCCAGCACGAACGCTGGTCCAACTGAGGCGCCAGGTGGAAATGGCATGGCAAGCCGTTCCACAGGACTACATCCAGCATCTCTACGATCGTCTCCATGGGAGAATAGCAGCCTGCATTGCTGCGAAAGGTGGATATACACTGTACTAGTGCCGACATTGTGCATGCTCTGTTGCCTGTGTCTATGTGCCTGTGGTTCTGTCAGTGTGATCATGTGATGTATCTGACCCCAGGAATGTGTCAATAAAGTTTCCCCTTCCTGGGACAATGAATTCACGGTGTTCTTATTTCAATTTCCAGGAGTGTATTATTAAGCAAGTGGTCAAAATGCATATCGGTGTGTAGAATGTGCGATTGGACGCCAGTGCATCATGCACAGCTTTATGGTGCAATGTTCTGAGTTTTCACTCATCTCTCACTTTTTCTGCGAATTCTGTTTCTTTCTTAAGTCCACTTTGTACCTGTTTTCTTCGCAGTCGATTCTCCGACTGTACTTCTCATCTGTCGAAATTTCCTATGTACTAGTTTCTGTGTAAAACTTCAAAATAATTTATCTGGACTATTTCTAGATCGTCTGCAGCCTGCCGAGTTTCCGATTATAGCATTCGGTTGTTGTATGTACGAGTGTATTAACATTTCTTGAATAACTCTTGTTTATGGGACTTTGAGGATGATTCCATAAGATTTCAATCCTCTTTTCCGAATCTCAGCTACGAGGTTGAAAAATTTTTCTGCTGTTTCCTTGGATTTTACGTTATAGCCATCTTTCACTCTGATTAGGAAGAGAATCTTTTTATGACCCTCTTTCTGGATGTTTGCTATGCCACCTTTTATGTGAACTGTAAGATTTTCGCAGGCATACGAGGCTTCTGATTCGATGACTACGTTGTGGTGATCGATTTTTGTATGCGTGTACGTGGATTTCTGTAGACTAATTCCCTGTTCTGTCTTTTTCTCCCATAATAGGATCGAGGAGTCCATCTAGGTACACTATGTGATTAAAAGTATCCACACACGTGGCTGAAAAAGCCTTGACGGAGGAGATAGAGAAGATTCAAAGAAGAGCGGCGCGTCTCGTCAAATGGTTATTTGGTAACCGTGATAGCGTTACGGAGATGTTTAATAAACTCAAGTGGCAGACTCTGCAAGAGAGGCGCTCTGCATCGCGGTGTAGCTTGCTCGCCAGGTTTCGAGAGGGTGCGTTTCTGGATGAGGTATCGAATATATTGCTTCCCCCTACTTATACCTCCCGAGGAGATAACGAATGTAAAATTAGAGAGATTAGAGCGCGCACGGAGGCTTTCAGGCAGTCGTTCTTCCCGCGAACCATACGCGACTGGAACAGGAAAGGGAGGTAATGACAGTGGCACGTAAAGTGCCCTCCACCACATACCGTTGGGTGGCTTGCGGAGTATAAATGTAGATGTAGATGTAGACAAGTTCGTGGCGCCCTCCATCGGTAATGCTGGAATTCAATATGGTGTTGGCCCACCCTTAGCCTTGACGCCAGCTTCCACTCTCACAGGCATACGTTCAATCAGGAGCTGGAACGTTTCTTGGGGAATGGCAGCCAAATCTTCACGAAATGTCGATGTAGGACGGTGAGACCTGGCACGAAGTCGGCGTTCCAAAACATCCTAATGGAATTCTATAGGATTCAGGTCAGGACTCTGTGCAGGCTAGTCAATTACAGGGATGTTATTGTCGTGTAACCACTCTGCCACAGGCCATGCATTATGAACAGGTGCTCGATAGTGTTGAAGGATGCAATCCCCATCCCCGAATTGCTCTTCAACATTGGAAAGCAAGAAGGTGCTTAAAACATCGGTGTAGGCCTGTGCTGTGATAGTGCCACGCAAAACAACAAGGGGTGCAAGCCCCCTCCATGAAAAACACGACCACATCATAACACCACCGCCTCCGAATTTTATTGTTGGCACTACATATGCTGGAAGATGACGTTCACCGGGCAATCGCCATACCCACACCCTGCCAACGGATCGCCACGTTCTGTACGTGATTCGTCACTCCACACGACGTTTTTCCACTGTTCAATCGTTACGCTCCTTACACCAAGCGAGGCGTCGTTTGAAATTTACCGGAGTGATGTGTTGCTCATGAGAAGCCGCACGACCATGAAATCCCAGTTTTCTCACCTTCCCCCTAACTGTTGTGGTACTTGGGTCCTGATGCAGTCTGGAATTCCTATGTGATGATCTGGATAGATGTCTGCCTATTACACATTACGACTCTCTTCAACTGTCAGCGGTTTCTGCCAGGCAACAGACAAGGTCGGCCTGTACCCTTTTGTGCTGTACGTGCCCCTTCGTGTTTCCACTTGACTATCACATCGGAAACAGGGACCTAGGAATGTTTAGGAGTGTGGAGACGTATGACGTCTGACACAAGTGACATCCAGTCACCACGTTCGAACTCCTTGAGTTCCGCGAAGCGCCCTATTCTGCTCTCTCACGATGTCTAATGACTACTGAGATCGCTGATATGGAGTACCTGGCAGTAGGTGGCAGCAGAATGCACCTAATACGAAAAACGTATGTTTTTGAGGGTGTACGGATACTTTTGATCACATAGTGTACCTTAAAGACGGAGCACTCTCGAATTTTTGGGCAATTCTTGGACTTTGTGGACAATTTTTGCACGTCTAGGTTCCTGCACATTATTTTTTTGAGCATATTAACTATTTGTTTGATTGCAGTAGTCTCGTCATTTTCTGCTGTGGTCAAACAGTGGTAGTGATGCGTAACACACCATCATCAATACTTTTCTGTGTATGGATTGTAAGATGACGATTTTTCTTTTTTTGTGTCCTATTTCGGAATTGCACTAAACTTTGCTGATTTTATCACTCTAAGTGATTTCCTGTAGGACCAGAATCTTTTGGATTTCATAGCTAACGCCTATACCGTCATTGTATCCCATAAAAGGGAAAATAAAATGATTTACTTACCAAGGGCACCGAGACGATAGGTTGTTGTCACCAACATAACTCCCTTCTCCACGAAATAGTGTGGAGTGTCGTTGAAGGAAAAACCGCTGGTGAAGGCGCCACCGTGGATATAGACCATGACGGGGTAAGGACCACTAGCAGTAGCCGGCACATAGACATTGAGGTAGAGGCAGTCTTCGGAGCCGTCATAGTTATTCTGGGGGCACCCACGCGCGAAGGACAGCGCGTCTCGAAGCCCGGACCACGAGGGAGCCGGCTGAGGGGCCTGCGCACGTCAGCACACGCGTCAAGCAGCACCTAGCAAGACCAGTCGCTACTGCCATACATATACGCATAGTAAGACGTATTTATACAGACATTTAAATATTAACACAGTTAAACATAGCTATTCTACGTTGACACAAAGAAAGATTCGCAAGCCCGCATCTCGTGGTCGTGTGGTAGCGTTCTCGCTTCCCACGCCCGGGTTCCCGGGTTCGATTCCCGGCGGGGTCAGGGATTTTCTCTGCCTCGTGATGGCTGGGTGTTGTGTGCTGTCCTTAGGTTAGTTAGGTTTAAGTAGTTCTAAGTTCTAGGGGACTTATGAACACAGCAGTTGAGTCCCATAGTGCTCAGAGCCATTTGAACCATTTTTTGAAAGATTCGCAACAGCAAAAAATAATTAATGTGGAGTAGAAAAATTTCGGGAATACATTTGTCTACGTAATGCATTTACGTAATTAACATTGTGAGATCACAGGTTAATGTAAGTGCAAGATAAGTAGTTTCAAATATGAAAAGCTGGTACAGTAATAACCATTGTAACCGCCAGAATACTGAATGCAAGCATGCAAATGTACATTCATTGTGTTGTAGAGGTTCCGGATGTATGTTTGTGAGATGGAGTTCCATGCCTGTTGGATTTGGTTGGTTAATATATGGACGGTTCATGCTGTTTCTGTATGACGCTGGAGTTATCCAATGATGTCCCGTATGTGCTCTAATGAAGGCGGGTCTGGTGATCGAGCAGGCCAACATTTGGAAACTCTGCACAGCGTGCGGTATGTGGGCGACCGTTATCCTGTTGGAAAACACCATCTGGAATGTTGTTCACGACTGGCCTCACGACACGTCAAATGGCCAGATTGATGTACAGATTTGTAGTCAGGGTGCGAGGGATAGTCACGAGACTGCTTCTGCTACCATTCGGAATCGCAACCCACACCATAATTCCAGATGTAGGTCCAGGATGCCCTGCACGTAGACAGGTTGGTTACATGCCGTCTACTGGACTCCTTATAACCAACACTGGGCCATCACTGGTAACGAGGCAGAACCAGGTTTCATCAGACAACACAACAATACATCTTGGCCTCCACTGAGATCTCTTTTGACACCATTGAAGCCGCAAACGGCGGTGTTTTACGGTCATTGGAATGCACGCTATAGGGCTTCTGGTTCGGGGCTGTTCTCGAAGCAACCGATTTGTAACAGTTTGTTGCGTCACTGTTGTGCCAACTGCTGCTGAAATCGCTGCTACAGAGGCTGAATGATACGCCAGAGCCATATGCCGAACAAGATGGTCTATCATCCTGTTAGTGCCACGTGAACGTCCGTCTTTTTACGGTCGCAAATTCTCATGACCACCGCAGCCAGCAATCACGTACAGTGGCTACATTCCTGCCAAGTCTTTCTGCAGTATTGCAGAAGCAAGCCCTATTAAACGATCTAGTTCAATCTCAGTGAGGCGTTCATAATGGCCTTTTTTTCGCCTTGAAGGCATTCTTGACTGATATCAACTCACCATGTCCAGTGTCAAAGGTAACTGACGCTCACAACCGTTACAGCGTGTGTTTAAAGCAAACCGGATTTGCATTCTCATAGTGGTGCTACTAGCGACACTCTTACGCCACTCGTGCGGTAGCGTTCTCGCTTCCCACGCCCGGGTTCCCGGGTTCGATTCCCGGCGGGGTCGGGGATTTTCTCTGCCTCGTGATGGCTGAGTGTTGTGTGCTGTCCTTAGGTTAGTTAGGTTTAAGTAGTTCTAAGTTCTGGGGGACTGATGACCATAGCTGTTAAGTCCCATAGTGCTCAGAGCCATTTGAACCATTTTTTCTTACGCCACTGGCTCGAAATCTGAGTAGACATCATATTTCAGATGTTCCGGCGTACCAACTTTCGTGTATGTGTTACAACTCCTTTTTACTGTTAAGATTTTGTCCCGTCAGGGTATTTGCAAATCTTGAGGCAAAGAGCACGCTTTAATGCTTACGAAGGATATTCGGGAAGCAAGGCCCGATCGGTCGCGAAGTGGAAGCGACAGTGAAAATGGGATGAAGCTTTGCGCAGATGTGTTGGACAGTGTCTCAGCCGCGCGGGATTAGCTGAGCGGTCGTGGGCGCAGCAGTCATGGACTGTGGGGCTGGTCCCTGCGGAGGTTCGAGTCCTCCCTCGGGCACGGGTGTGTGTGTTTGCCCTTAGGATAATTTAGGTTAAGTAGAGTGTAAGCTTACTGTTAAGTCCCATAAGATTTCACACACATTTGAACATTTGACAGTGTCTCTAGTATGTCGATCGCGTCACCTCGCTCTTTTCAGTTCTGGGCACACTGTGAGCATGTAAAGATACTTAGAACAGTAGTCTCTCACGCCAAGTATGGATGCCCGCTGGGAGGTTTCGCCTGACTTCTTTCAACTCCATGTAAAGTAACTTTCATGCATATTCTTCATCATGACAGTTCTCGACCGAACACCGCAGGGTCAATGAGGTCGCTCGTGCAGCGTTTTCGATGGGATGTTTTTGATTACCCACCAAACAGCCCAGATTTGGCTTCCTCTGATGTTCATTTCTGCTCACAAGTACTACTGGCTACGAAGACAATATTTTGGTGCAGACAATGAACTGCAAACTAACGCAGAGGTGTGGCGGATATCACAAGCGGCTGCCTTCTATGACGAGGCTATAGGAATGTTGGAGTCAGCCTGCTTAGCTCAGTGGAACGTGCTTGCGTTCCATGCAGCGGACCTGGGTTCGATTCCCGACCGGATTGAAGATTTTCTCCGCTTGTGTACTGGGTTCTGCGTGTCCTCATCATCATTTCATCCTCATCACCAGCGCGCAAGTCTCCCAATGAAGAGCGACTGTAATGAAACTTGCACATTGCGGTCGAACATCTCCGGATGGGACCCCCCGTCCAATAGGGCCATAAGATCATTTCATTTTTTTTGGAAAGTTGGAACAGCGCTACGACATACGTCTAAGTCGGAGCGGTGACTATGGACAGAAGTAGATGGATGTATAGCAAACTGTTCAAAATATAACATTTTTGGTTTTCACTATGGTTTTTCATTTCACGGACAATAAGGCCTTACTTTCCGAATAGCCCTCGCTTATTTTCCGCTGAGGAGCAGGTCAGATGGTGAAGTGAGGATGCGTGGACGCAGAACGGTTAGCCTGTACTGAAAGGTGTAGTCCACTTAGTGGTCCAGTGACGACTGTACAGAAAACAGCATGCGGTAAATTTATGTCACGCGTTTGTGGGAAGACTGTTTGACGCAGACAAAGGACAATTAAGACACTACAGTGCGTACATAGTAAAGTACGAATGATCACAATATCTGTACTTACACCCCTAATGTGCTGTATAGTGTGTACAGTGCACTACTGATACCAGGCGGGCATGTGAACATCCACCTCTGGCGTAAATCATGGCAGAGAAGTGGTGAGTACGTGCAAGTCGGTTGTATGGAACCAGCGCAGTATGCAGGGACGACGTGGAGACGGGGCAGAATGTCAGGGAGAAGCTGTTATGTTTGTTTGTGCCGATGACTTCACCGACAATGAAGTTGCAGAATGTGAGAGTGAATCAACGAGGACTGCCCAATTTGGCTACGAGAAATGGTGTAGGGGAGACCGGGGCGGAACGGCCCGCCTAACGTTTGGCACAAATTTTGGAGGTCTCATTGACGAGAAAAAGAAATTAGGATAATTAGGAAGCGTGCATTCAAAAATTTTGTGATAAAATTTGCAAATAAAGAAAATACACTACTGGCCATTAAAATTGCTACACCACGAAGATGACGTGCTACAGATGCGAAATTTAACCGACAGGAAGAAGATGCTGTGATATGCAAATGATTATGTTTTCAGAGTATTCGCACAAGGTTGGCGCCGGTGGCGACACCTACAACGTGCTGAAATGAGCAAAGTTTCCAACCGATTTCTCATACACAAACAGCAGTTGACAGGCGTTACCTGGTGAAACGTTGTTGTGATGCCTCGTGTTAGGAGGAGAAATGCGTACCATCACGTTTCCGACTTTGATAAAGGTCGGATTGTAGCCTATCGCGATTGCGGTTTATCGTACCTCGACATTGCTGCTCGCGTTTGCCGAGATCCAATGACTGTTAGCAGAATATGGAATCGGTGGGTTCAGGAGGGTAATATGGAACGCCGTGCTGGATCCCAACGGCCTCGTATCACTAGCAGTCGAGATGACTGGCATCTTATCCGCATGGCTGTAACGGATCGTGCAGCCACGTCTCGATCCCTGAGTCAACAGACGTTTGCAAGACAACAACCATCTGCACGAACAGTTCGACGACGTTTGCAGCAGCATGGACTATCAGCTCGGAGACCATGGCTGCGGTTACCCTTGACGCTGCATCATAGACAGGAGCCCCTGCGATGGTGCACTCAACGATGAACCTGGGTGCACGTATGGCAAAACGTCATTTTTTCGGATGAATGCAGGTTGTGTTTACAGCATCGTGATGGTCGCATCCGTGTTTGGCGACATCACGGTGAACGCACATTGGAAGCGTGTATTCGTCATCGCCATACTGACGTATCACCCGGCGTGATGGTATGGGGTGCCATTGGTTACACGTCTCGGTCACCTCTTGTTCGCACTGACAGCACTTTGAACAGTGGGCGTTACATTTCAGATATGTTACGACCCGTGGCACTACCCTTCATTCGATCCCTGCGAAACCCTACATTTCAGCAGGATAATGCATGTTGAAGGTACTGTACGGGCCTTTCTGGATACAGAAAGTGTTCGACTGCTGCCCGGGCCAGCACATTCACTAGATCTCTCACCAATTGAAAACGTCTCGTCAATGGTGGCCGAGCAACTGGCTCATCACAATACTCCAGTCACTACTCTTGATGGACTGTGGTATCGTGTTGAAGCTGCATGGGCAGCTGTACCTGTACACGCCATCGAAGCTCTGTTATTACGGCCAGAGGTGGTTATTCTGGGTTCTGATTTCTCAGGATCTATGCACCCAAATTGCGTGAAAATGTAATCAAATGTCAGTTCTAGTAAAATATATTTGTCGAATGAATACCCGTTTATCACCTGTATTTCTTCTTGGTGGAGCAATTTTAATGGCCAGTAGTGTATAAAGAATATATTTGTTTGTTATATCAGTAAACTAAATAAATCCGTCCAGGGGCGGAATGGACGTTTTCTTTTTTCTTCGATGACACATGTAACAAGTAAACTGGGTGTCATCGTCCTCAATATCTGGGTCAGCACATGAGTTATGAGGCCACTGTTTGCAAGGCTTCCTGAAACATAAGTCAGGATAGCGAGCCAGAAGTCTAAGGACGCAATTTCTCCACCCATTCTCGTTTCGTTGCGGAAACGTCGCTGATCCAGATCCTTAAGCGATTTGACAAGTTCTAGCTTTTGCACCTTATTGAAAACACACTGATATTTACTGTAGGTTTTGTCAGTTCTTGAAAGGGTATTGTCCTTTTTCATTTCTGCTTTTCGTTTGAAACCAGTCAAAGGCACGAAAAATTGCAAAAATGGTTCTAATGGCTCTGAGCACTATGGGACTTAACGTCCGTGGTCATCAGTCCCCTAGAACTTAGAACTACTTAAACCTAACTAACCTAAGGACATCACACACATCCATGCCCGAGGCAGGATTCGAACCTGCGACCGTAGCGGTCACGCGGTTCCAGACCGAAGCGCCTAGAACCGCACGCCGACACCGGCCGACACGAAAAATTGCTTCGACTTTTTTTTTCGTGGGTTTTCATTTTATTAATTACCGGGTCAACAGATTGTTCAATGTTATTTCTAGTCAAATTTTGCCACTCCGTTTTCCGTACATAATGATATACCATCTGAAAACTAGAAAGGCAAACCATGAGGTAGAATTTGTCAATCGAAGAATAAAAGTCGACCAGGGAGGAACGGACTATACCAGTAGACCATTCAGCCCCAATCGCAATGAGAAAATATTCAGTAACCACCGTAAACAGTTTTATTTCTCAACTAAATTATGTACAAAGATAGCTAAAACATGGTAATTTAGGGGAACTAAACATTGACTCTTAAGTAAAAAATATGACAGACTTACCTTAGTTGGAAACGGTCTGGAAAGTTACAATGGAATAGCGAATTCGTTTACTTTTATAGACTACGCAACTCGCGCGCGGCAACAGTTGCAACCTTACTAAACCATAACAGACACTTGACAGTCTACGCGGACCGTAGCTTGTGTGGACGAAATTAGATGGCCGAGGCGGTTCTGCTCCGGTAGTCCACTCCACCGCGGTCTCACGCACCTCTCTCAGCCATGTAACTGAGTGTAAGAACAGTGGTCGTAAAAAGATGTTTACCGATAGACACTGGAGACGAGTGTCACTTCTCGTCAATGGCAATCGATTTCAGGCCCGACAATGATTGCTGTTCAGTGGATGCAGGTCTATCTCAACCATCTTTCGAACGTATAATGGGAAAGGAAGCACAAAGAACACACCTTTTGAGTCGAGCCATTGCTCACAGCAGCACGTGAAGCTGCACGTCTAAAATGGGCCAACACAACTGGGTAGTTGCTGACGGCAGGCGTGCTGTTCAAGTGATGTAAGGCGTCGAGTCCAATAAGACGTTCAACTCACAGCGTAGGGCGGGTGTGGTTCTAGCTGGAGATGGTTCTGTGATGTTTCTGGGGTGAATTTCGCGTGGGGATCTTGGCTCACTTATTCAGCTCAGAGGCCGTACAGGATACGCTGACTGATGGGCAGTGACCAGTTTTCGTCCAAAGTTCTGGGCGAATTCATTCGTTTGTTTGGAAGGGGAGGCCAACATTGTTTGCCCGCTTTTGGCAGATCGGAGACAGGCTGCGATGACAGAATCGAGGCACACGCTCAGCAATCTTATTCAAACGATTTTGCAGAAACTATTCGGTAAAAAAAAAATCATGTTTGTTTTACCTGTAGCTTTATGTGTCAGCTTCATGATGAGGTTCCCATCATTTCCTTAATGGTCATAGTTACTGTGACTTTACAATTAAGACACTGTGTTAAATTCGAAAAGGTTTACAATGAAAAATAGAGAAGGCTATGATTTTCCGTTTGGTGCATCTTACATAATACTTTGCTGTATATGAAATTTAGCTAACATACTGAATTTTTCTTTATACTTGGTTGTAGATATCTATCTGTCACTTATCTCGAGAAAAGTCATCTTATGTAGCACACTCGTTTCCGATCACAAGCGTCAGCGATAAGGTCAGAAAGAAATGTCCAAACAATCTTCACATGTCATAAACGGTTTGAGATATCGAAACGAGATTTTGGCAAATGATAGCATACAAAGAGAAGTGTATTTTGCCATATGTTTGTTATGCGAAACTTCATAATCTGCCTTGCCACTTCACTAAGTACAGACTTTTTCAATAAAAGAACCAAATTTTTGAGGGCCATCGATAGCTGGTGAAACGAGAAACGCTGTAAGGATTTGGAACAACATAAACGAAGACGTTACACGCTTATTCTTGTATCGAGGACTTGCGTTTTCATAAGCTACTGACCTCACTTGTCCTCAGTTCTTCACTTAATAAACTTAATAAACGACAGTCTCAGAATTCTCTTGCAACTGCGTCTGTTCAACATGTTAGTAAGGGGACATTGGTAATTGGCAAAAGAAGCAAATTTGAAAGTGACGACAAGAGAAATCTAGGTTTTAAACAAAATTCGTCACTCATGACGCTTCTCTGAAAGTTACAAATGGTCACAAGTCAGGCGAAAATAAATCGCTGCTTTTGTTGCATTTTCAGCCTAATGCTTTTTAGATACTAATTGAAGCAGAGGTAATAGTAGATCTTTTTGGGTGGTCACCAAGAAGGTGTGGGTATGGAGGGGCTCCACTCAATATTGAAAAAAAGTGTGAGTGTAGGGTCTCTTAAGAATGGCTCTTCCCCTCCGGCACTCGGCATTGCCCCTACAGCAACTGCCCGCAACCCCCACCATATTACCAGTCTCCTCACACTTGCCCTACAGACTGTGCATCTACTGGCCACGTTATTCTGTGCACACTCTACTATGAACATGAAACAGAAAGCTTATTGCAACATTTTTGGCAACCAAGCGTTGCACTTTCTTCAGCATCTTCATGAAGAGTATGCTGTGGACAGTCTCGTCTTCCGTGGTGACAACTCTCAGACACGCTATCGGACCTCGACAACTTGAAAGGCGCATTGAATCACCCGATCTTAAGCCGTCAGCATAAGGGACGAGTTGCCTGACGTTGACGTGGTGGTCTATCAGTTTTGTGATGTCACTTCCTGCTATTTCTAGCTGAGGAGCCATTTCGTCACATGAAACACAAAATAAGTGCCACATAAAATAGAATCTGTGGTAAGCAGGAACGCTCTCTACGTTACAAGCAGAAAGCGGGACGCTATATTGTATTGGATGTGTCCAGCAGATGTCCATATTCTGCGGATTTACGTTATCCGTTACAACCTATGAACATATGCTATTTCCAAGCAGCAGCACAATGAATATCCGTTATTCGTACGATTTGTTGTAATAAAATGATGGGAAACGTCATTTTTTTCAGTCATCAGTCTTCTGACTGGCTTAATGTGGCCCACCACGAATTCCTCTCCTGTGCCAACTTCTTCATCTCAGAGTAGGACCTGCAACAAACGTCGACAATTATTTGATAGACGTATTCCAATCTCTGTGTTCCTCTATAGTTTATGCCCTCTACAGCGCCCTCTAGTACCATGGAAGCCATTCCCTGATGTCTTAACATTTGTCCTATCATACTGTCCCTTCTGTTTGTCAATGTTTTCCACATACTCGTTTCCTCTCCGATTCTGTACAAAGCCTCCTCGTTCGTTACCTTCTCAGACCACCTAATTTTCAACATTCGTCTGTAGCACGACATCTCAAATGCTTCGATTCTCTTCTGTTCCCGTTTTCCCACAGTCCAAGTTTCACTTTCATACAATGATGTATTCATGTATTCCAGACGTACATTTCAGAAATTTCTTCCTCAAATTAAGGCTAATATTTGATATTAGTAAACTTCTCTTGACCCAGAATGCCCTTTTTGCCAGTGCTAGCTGCTTTTGATCTCCTCCTTGCTCCGTCCGTCATTGGTTATTTTGCTGCATAGGTGGTAGAATTCCTTAACTTCATCCACTTTGTGACTATCAATCCTGATGGTTAAGTTTCTCGCTGTTCTTATTTCTGCTACTTTTCATTACTTTCGCCTTTTTTCGATTTACTCTCAATCCATATGCTGTACTCAGACTGTTCATTCCATTCAGCAGACCATGTAATTCTTCTTCACTTTCACTCGCGGTAACAATGTCATCAAAGAATTGGATCACTGATATGATTTTCACATCGACTTTTAAATCCAGTCCTGAATTTTACTTTTAATTCCATCATTGCTTCTTCGATGTACAAATTGAACAGTAGCGGCGAAAGACTACATACTTGTCTTACACCCTTTCTAATCCGAGCATTTCGTTCTTGGTCGTCCACTCTTATTATTCCATCTTGGTTCTTGTACATGTTGTATATTACCCGGCTCTCTTTATAACTATTACCCATTTTTCTCAGAATTTCGAACATCTTGCCCCATCTGACATTGTCGAACGCTTTTTCTCGGTCGGCAGACCCTTTGAACGTGCCTTGATTTTTATTAAGTCTTGCTTCCATTATCAACCTTACGTCTGAATTACCTCTCTGGTATTTTTATTTTTCCTAAAGCCAAAATAATCGTCATCTAACACATCCTCTATTTTCTTTTCCATTCTTCTGTATACTATTCTTGACGGCAATTTGTATGCATGAGCTATTAAGCTGATTGCGCGATAATTCGCGCACTTGTCAGCTCTTGCAGTTTCGGAATCGTGTGGATGACAGTTTTTTTTTTTTAAAGTTAGATGGTATGTCGCCAGACTCAGACATTATACACACCAACTTGAATAGTCGGTTTGTTGCCACTTCCCCCAAAGATGTTAGAAATTCTGATGGGATGTTATCCATCCCTTCTGCCTCATTTGATCTTAAGCCCTCCAAAGCTCTCTTAAATTCTGATTCTAATAGTTGATCCCGCACCTCTTCTATATCCACTCCTGTTTCTTCTTCTATCACATCAGACGAATCTTCCCCTCACAGAAGCCTTCAGTGTACTCTTTCCACCTATCCTTTCTCTCCCCACAGCATTTAACAGCGGAATTCCCGTTGCACTCTTAGTGTTACCACCCCTGCTTCTAATTTCACCGAAGGTTGTTTTTACCTTCCCATGTACTGAGTCAGTTCCTCCGACAATAATTTATTTTTAGATTTCTTCACACTTTCTATGCGGCCATTTCGTCCTAGCTTCCTTGTACTTCTTATTTATTTATTTCCTCAGCGACTTGTATTTCTGTATTCCTGAATTTCCTGAACATTTTTGTAGTTCCTTCTTTCACCGATCAACTGAAGTATTTCTTCCGTTACCCATGGTTTCTTCATAATTACCTTCTTTGCACCAATGTTTTTCTTTCCAACTTCTGTGAGCGTCATTTTTAGTGATGTCCATTCCTTTCGACTGTACTGCCTACTGAGCTATTCCTTATTGCTGTATCTATAGCCTCAGATAACTTCAGCGTATTTCATCATTCCTTAGTACTTTCGTATCCCACTTCTTTGTGTATTGATTCTTCCTGTGTAACCTCTTAAATTTTAGCCTACTCTTCATCACTACTACATTGTGATCTGAGTTTTTATCTGCTCCTGGGTAAGCCTTACAATCCAGTATCTGATTTCGGAATCTCTGTATGACCATGATGTAATCTAATTGAAATCTTCCCACATCAGCCGGCCTTTTCCAAGTACACCTCCTCCTCTTGTGATTTTTGAACAGAGTATTCGATATTATTAGATGAAATTTATTACAGAACTTTCTCCTTTCTCATTCCTTGAAAAGCCCATACTTTCCAGTAACGTTTTCTTTAACACTTTCCCCTACAACTGCATTCCAGTTCTCCATGACTATTAGATTTTTATCTCCCTTTACGTACTGTATTACCCTTTCAATATCCTCATATACTTTCTCTGTCTCTTCACGTTCTGCTTGCGACATCGGCATGTACATCTGAACTATCGTTGTCGGTGTTGGTTTGCTGCCGATTCTGATGAGAACAACCCTATCACTGAACTGTTCACAGTAACACACACTCCACCCTACCTTTCTATTCGTAACCAATCCTACTCCCGTTACACCACTTTCTGCTGTTGTTGATATCCCCCTATACTCTTCTGACCAGAAATCCTTGTCTTTTTTCCATTTCACTTCACTGACCACTACTATATCCAGCTCGAGACTTTGCATTTCCCTTTTCAGATTTTCTAGCTTCCTTAAGATATTCAAGCTTCTGACATTCCACGCCTCGACTCGTAGTACGTTATCCTTTCTTTGGTTATTGAATGTTTTTATTATGATCACCCGCTCCTTGGTAGTCCCCTCCTGGAGATCCGAATGGGGAATTAGTTCGGAAGCTTTTGCCAATGGAGAGATCACCGTGACACTTTTTCAGCTACAGTTACAATCCCCGAGCCCTGTGGATACACGTTATGTGACTTTAATGCAGTGGTTTCTATTCCCTTCTGCATCCTCATGCCGTTGATCATTGCTGATTCTTCCGCCTTTAGGGGCAGTTTCCCATGCCAAGGACAAGAGAGTGCCCTGAACCTCTGTTCGCTCCTCCGCCCTTTCCGACAATGCCTGTGGCAGAATGAGGGTGACTTCTTATGCCGGAAGCCCTCGGCCGACAGTGTTGATTATTAATAAAAATTTCAAGCGATGGCGAGTTTCGAACCCGCCATCCCTAGTCCACGGAAGTATACACTGAAGATTAGTTTCAGTTTTGGTACTGAGCGTCCAAAAATTTACGAATTTGACGACTGGTTTTTCGGAACGTTTAAAGTAACGGAAGAAGGCATTTTCGGAATGGCATACGACTTCCTGAGTATTGTATACACGGTGAAATTGAGGAATGAGGAAATATGCTAAAGGATTATGTATATGACGAACGGAGATGCCGAGTATGAGACCATCACAGGCGAGTGAGCCGCGTTACCATGACGTACGCTTAGTTAAGTCTCAGAACCGTAAATGTGCATCTGTTACCTTTTGAACTTGATCTGGCGCACATTAAACACGGCCTCTCTAAATCTGGTACCGTATATACAGTAAATACCGACCGACGGGGCGCTAATACTCATTAAAAAGATGATAATGTTGTGAGAACTGTTAAAACTGAGCCGGCCGTTGTGGCCGAGTGGTTCTAGACGCTTCAGTCTGGAACCGCTCGACCGCTACGGTCGCATGTTCGAATCCTGCCTCGGGCATGGATGTCCTTAGGTTAGTTAGGTTTAAGTAGTTCTAAGTTCTAGGGGACTGATGACCTCAGATGTAAAGTCCTATAGAACTTAGAGCCATTTGAACCATTTTTTGTTAAAATTGATTTACGCTATTAATGTGTGTGGCTTTAAATCTCTTGTGGTTTATGTGCAGCAATCAAGTACTTGTTCTGCCTGTAACATGTCCGCCATCTTGCAATGGGAAGCCACTATTCTGGCATCACAGATTTGCTTCAAACTTTGTACACCTTCAGTGGGACATTAATGTGCAAGTATTAAGGTGGACTAATCTGGCAATTTCGAGAAAGTCGCAAGAGAAGTTTTACGAATCTATTACGTAACTGATATATCTGTACGAAGAACGATGGGTTGTTGGAAAAAGTCATTGTGGGTAAGCGATGAGTCGGCAGTAAGCCGTGGGAGCGGGCGGGACTGTGCGCAAGGCGGCCAGCGCTCCGCTCTCGGCGTTGTTTACTTCCTCGTCGCGTTTATACAGTCCACTACTAACGTACCTCATGGAGGACTCTTACCGCCGTGCGACGATCAAAGTAACGTTTCAGACCGAACATCCACGACCAAGAACCTTTGAAGTTGAACATTTCATACGAGAAGATCTGTGTTTCAACACCCTGGACGTGATCAGGATACCTTTTTCCATCACAGGAAGTACTGTACACATCGAAATGTCGACGGCGGTGCTATGCGCTGAAGTTGACCAACGACATGCCGCCGGACTAAAAGTTAAACACTACGATAAACATTTAGGTGCAGTGACAGTGTGCACTGCGGTATTGTTTGAGCTCCTGTTCGAGGTGCCTCAAAAAGTGGTCATTGCCACTTTCCAACCGTATGGCAACGTCTTGGGCACCTCACGGAGAAGTGGAAAATATTTACGACCTATCCAGTGTTAAATGGCGTCCAGTGGATCAAAACTGAGCTGACGAAATACGTTCCATCGTACTTGATGATTGGTGGTGTGCGGGCCATCGTCATGTACGATGGCCAGCCACGAACGTGCTCAAAATGTGACCTGGAAAGACATGTCCAGTGCGAAAGTTTACGCCGATGATTGATACGGACGCTGCTCGGTGAAGTGGCCCTGGCATTGACGTTCAAGTCCCTGTCCGTCATCTATGTGACGGTAGCACAGAAACCTGCAACGCCATTCCAGTGTAGGCCTGAAGCCTCATCAATGCCATCCACCGCACCACAGCATGCCGATGAGAGCAGCACGCCATCATTCCCAGAGCTCGCACTGGGACCATCCAATCTCAGGACAATGACAGACGACCCTGCTTGAACCATCGACGTCGAACTAGATGTACTGCCGACTTCTACCTTTACCCAGTCTTGTATAGCATCGGATGATGGGTGACCACATTCTGATTCGGAACAATACAATAGGAAACAGCGGTCGCCCAGGAAGAGCAACAAACGCGAACGAACACCCTCCGGCTACGCCCTCCTTCAGGCGGCCTCGCGAGATGACGACCTTCCATATTGCGTCCAGTCACTTCACATGTTGCGTCCACTCAAGGCCCCCCCCCCCCCCTCTGTGACGGGCCCTCTCCTCTATCCAGAACACGTACTCAATGTTGCCAGCAAATGAGGACAACAGGACCCCCCCTCAGCTTTTGGCACAACGCCTGCTTTCCCCGCTCCAACAATAAAAGTCACACGTCTTCGACGTTAGCATCCTGGGCCAATGATGTTGAAGAAGGAGCAGATCAGACCACCAGCGTGTCCGAGAGAGTGTAACCCGCAGAAGGGCGTGAGCCTGTGCCCTGCCAGTAATCATGACCACTGCCACAGATCCGGCGGGTCTACACCCGCAGGATGCTTCCATGACGCATTCTACATCGACTGCAAGGGACCTCACACAGTAACATCGTGTCGCCATAATGAATCTTGCGAACATCTGAGCCCCTCGCAAACTGACCATGTTCCGAGACACCATCTACTCTGCGAATGTTGATATTTCAATCCTACAGGAGGTGTTTGTCGCTCACTTCCACGTGCCCACACCTCCCATATTTCTCAAGCCTCTGACAATGGTAGCAATGTCACCGTCCTCGTATGCATCCGGGCATGGATGTCGCATACCTCCTCACCGAAAGGAATGTGGCTCTCAACCTGTTTTGCGTGGGTATCATTACCGTCTACACACCGTCTGGCGCTAGCCACCATCATGATTAACATACATTCTTCACCAAAGAGGTCACACCGTTCTTAACAGGCCCTCAAGAAGATTTCGTGCTCGGTAGGGACTTCAACACGACACAAGGGCTCGCTGATCTACTCCCAGTGCGGCTCTCTCAGTGGTCATAATCTTCTGCGACTGCTTGACACATGGATAAAGCTCCATGAAACCTATCCGGGATACACATTATACACTGCTCACGCATCAAGCCGCACAGACCTTATCTATCTCACCTGCCTGCTTGCTGATGGCACCCGCGATGAAGAAATCTGGCCAGTGGCCTTTTCAGACCTTGAAGCATACATTTGTGACGTCACTCTTGCCCGACAACGTGTGTGGCATAGTCACGGTCTGTGGAAATTCAGTGTCGACCACCTGACCACCCCAGACTGTCGCCGTGTGGTCGAGGATGCAAGGCCACAATGCTTGCGCCGTCGTGACGCCTATGACTTCACCTTATCTTGGCAGCTCTCCTATCCAAAGCTGACCCTCTGTAAAACGTGGATGAGCTATGATAGGGAACCCAAGGCATGGCGTAGTAATACCTTGCACTTTTATTATTCCATTCTTCGTGACTGTGTGACGATGCCTTTTTCGCCATTCAGCCAGACGGTGGTAAACCAAACGAAGGCGCAAATCTCCATGATCATGCGTCGTCGCCTGGAAGGCACGTAGTGCGATCTCAGACCTCTATATCTCAAGAACTTTCACTGGTGTACGACCTCCTGCAGGAAAGACAATGGCGACGCAGGACTCTGGTCCACTTCCTCGCTGATGTGGAAGGCCACTGGCACGAGACCCAATAAACCATCGGCCACGCTCTCCACAATAATTTCGCCAGATTCTATGCAGCTGTACCATATTCTGTGTAGCTGATCACAGTGGTCGCACGACTTACTATGAGCGCTTTCCCGGTGGAGGTAGCGCGTGAACTCGAGGAAGACGTGGCCACAGATGAAGTACTCGATGCCATCAAGGCGGGGTCTGTTAATAGATCCCCAGGTTCCGATGGTGTCCAATCGAATTTTACAAAAGTTTTAACTATTTGTTAGCTTACACGTGGACGAACATAGCACGAGAGCTAATATCCCCAATGACAGTGGTCCCTAACACCTTTCTCGATAGCATCATTATACCCATTCACAAGCTGCACGGGCGATCGAGCGTCCACGATTATCGACCAATCACGTTGCTCAACAGCGACACGAAAATATTTACATGTCTGCTGGCATCATGTTACGTCACCTCCTGCGACAAGACTTCCTTAGGAGACGACAAAAAATCCTTATGGCTCTTTGCCATTACTGAGACATGATAGCATTTGCTCGTCACCAACGTCTCTCCGGTGCCTTGGCACTGCTGGACTTTATCCAGGCCTTCGACCGTGTAGACTACTCCTATCTGTGGATAGTTCTTCAACATATGGGTTTCTCTGGCGGGTTTATCACTGTAATTTTGCACCTTTTGATGGGTGCGACATGCAGAATTATGTACAATGGCCGCCTCACGCCGCCCCTGGCCATGGCACGATCTGTCCGGAAGGCTGCCACCTTTCCACGATTTTATTCGCTTTCGCTTTGAAACCTCTGCTCCATGGATTCCGCCAACGTTTGGTAGGTATGACGTTGCATGGGCACAGTTTCTGTTGCATGGCCTATGCAGACGACCTCGTCCTTTATCTGCGCAGTGAGGATGAAGTTCGAGCAGCCCTGACACGGATGGCGACTTATAGCGAAGTATCGGGCAGCTCTCCCAAAGCGTCGAAATCCAAGTTCTTGCTCGTTGATAAGGCTCTACCAGAGAGAAGCGTCGCTCCCCTTAGCGTTGCCGCCATCGTTCGATGTCTTGACGTTGAATTCACAGCCGATCTTCGTCGCTCAGCGGCTATTAACGCTAGACGTTTGCTATAAAAAAATGTGTGGGAAATGTTATGGGACTTAGCTGCTAAGGTCATCACTCCCTAAGTTTACACACTACTATAACCTGAATTATCCTAAGGACAAACACATACACTCATGCCCGAGGGAGGACCCGAACATCCACCGGGACCAGCCGCACCGTTTGCTACAGACCATCAGACCTCGCCTTGCAGATCACCAGCTATGAGCTCTCGACATTACCCAGCGCGTCTAGCATGTCAACATCTATTATACTTCAAGTATGCTACATGTGGCTCAGGTACTAGTGATCCCAACTCTTCTGGCCCGACGTCTGTTGATGACAATGGGCTCCTATGTCAGCTCAGGGATGTTATTCAAAGTGCAATATGACTCCCTTGTACTGTCACGGGACTGTAGTGGGGTGGGACTAATACATGTGCCGACCAGAGTCATGGCGTTGTACATCAGTTCCCAACTCAAACTCTGGTATCATTGCCCACAGAGCCTCACTGGACTCCTATTCCAAAGACTTTGCGCCGGTCTTTCTGTCCGCCTCAGTTTTGGTATCGACCATCCTATCATATCATATCATATCTGTCCGTTTTTCCTGGACTTCAATTATGTCTACCAGTCTTTACCACTTATACGTTTGTTTCAAACGAAAACTGTTTACAAAGTGTTACAACAGCGTCGCCCAGCCCTACCGAAATAAAGTAGCCCCAGTATGTGTGGCGGCACTTATGGAAAGCGGTCCATGCTCGCTTTCTCGAATTTGAAGTCCAATCAGCATGGTGTATCACAGTGAATGGCAAACAAGTTAACCGACATCGACTGCATCGCATCCATCTAGCCGACTCGACCCTCTGCATCCATTGGGGAATGGACAACACAGACGACCACCGGGTCCACTGTGGTCCAGCGTCCGATGTCTGGATACTTGCGCGGCCAAACGCACGCTCGTATCGACAACTACACACTTTTATTCCCGGAGGGGACTTTTTACCCCGCCACCAAAACTCACGCTGGAACTGAATGTTTGGCCACACGATCCGCTATATTTTTAATTCTGACCATAAGTCAGTGCTAGGAAATTGGAATTATCTCAGTGAACGACACTGCGTCGTAACACGCAACCTAAGATTTCAGAAATATTTCTCCAATTATTTAGGGAGCACTTTTAATGATTCGCTCGCAGCTGGAACGTCCAAGCCATGAGAAGCTGAAAATTGATCTGAACATGCTCGAACCGAACAGAGCCAAAAACGGTACTCAAGGCGCTGATATATAGAACAAAATTTTTTTAAAAATAAATAAAAATAAGAAAACTAATTACGTTTAATTTTCATGGCTCCCTGCGGTTTCCCTTTATCCTTTCTCGCCTCCTCATAGCTCCAGGTTAGTCATACTGAGAGTAGGATTAAATAGGGACCAGCGCCTGAAGTGATGATTTTCTTTCTTTTATTTTTTTACTTAGGGCAAAAGTGGCTTTCCTTTCTTTTTTTGAATGGCTTCGATATTCCTCAGGAGAAAATTAAAAGAAAAAAGCGGTTAGTATCTGCCCTCAGCAAGCGGGTCGTGGACGAGGCGACAGTTCGAATCCCGCTACCATTTACTTTTCATTTTACAGGGTGTCCCGAAAAGAATGACCCGATTTTAACTTGTAATAATATTGAGACACATATCACATCTAGATGTAATCGGCATGATCTAGAGTCTCAGAAAAAATCCACTAGATGTCGCTATGAGCGCTGACCTGGAGCGTGCAGCCAGTCTCGCGCAATGTGGCATCCCCGCAACAGAAAGCGTATTGTGTTATTGAATTTAGTCATACTCAATCATTAATCGCAGTTCAGCCGGCGTTTCACATTCGATTTCGTGCTAAACCACCATCACCAAAGACCATTCGACGGTGGTATAAACTGGAGTAACAGAGTGTCTCTGTAAAGGCAAAAGTCCTGGCCGGCCATGCGTTCCTGAACAAGCATTGGAACAAATACGACGAGCATTCGAGCGGAGCCGCCGCAAGTCCATGCGTCGTGCTAGCCGAGAACTTGCGTTACCGCCCATGAGAGTGTGGCGTGTGTTACTGCGTCGTTTAGCCCTCAAACCATACCGATTACAACTGGTACAAGCTCTTCGAGATACTGACAAAATGAAGCGAGTGGACTTTATCAATGCTGTTCTAGAGGACATGGAAGATAACACTTTTATGTCACGGTTGATATTCAGCGATGAGGCAACTTTCCATATTAGTGGTAAGGTTCACCGTCATAATGTGCGTGTATGGAGGCTCGAAAATCCTCATGAAACAATTGAACACGAAAGTGATTAACCAAAAGTGAATGTTTTTTGTGCCGTTTCGCAGAGCAAGGTTTATGGACCTTACTTTTTTTAGGAAGAAACCATAACGGAACAATCATATCTTGCAGTGCTGCGGAACTGGTTATTTCCACAACTTGACTCAGACAATTTCATCTGTCTGCAAGATGGAGCACCACCGCACCGGCACAACAACGTGCGCAGTTTCCTCAATGCCAACGTGCCTCAGTGTTGGATAGGGCGTACAGCACCGCGAGACCAGGCTTTACGCTCTTGGCCTCCTAGGACCCCTGACTTAACACCATGTGATTTCTTCCTGTGGGGATATTTTAAACAATGTGTTTACGTTCCTCCCTTACGTTGTGACATTGATGAACTAAAAACAAGAATATCAGCTGCTGTAGCTTCAGTGACAGAAGAAACACTCAGTTTCAGATGAATTCGGCTGTCGGCTAGATGCAGCCAATGGAGGACATATTGAACATTTATGATGAATTTTTATAAACTTATGTCTTTTCTGAGTAATTTAATATGAATTTTGTTGGTGTTAAGCCCTTCTCCCTAATAAAAAATTCTATTTAAAATCGGGTCATTCTTTTTGGGACACCCTGTAAATTTGTCACATTATTTAATGTATATGACATTTGAGAGGAAATATAACGAAAAAAACCACGTTCATTTTCATGAAGTTGTAATGAATTTCATATGTTATTTCACTATTTAAAATCCGTAGTTAAATTTTAGAGGACAAGGGATGGGCTTGGAAAGCCTAAGTCAAACCTCAATAAATAATAATGACGATATTCGCAGTTAGCTATATAGTAAGTCGTAATATGCTAGAACACAAGAGTAATGTACAATTACTCATCGGATGTGCTCTTGACATCACACATTGCACGATGGCATTTGTCATAGAGACATGAAAAATATAAGTTGAAACTTCTTGCGAATACATGATTTTTTGTTACATTATAGCGATGAAAAAAATTAATAATTAAGTTTGAGCGGGACTTGAGCCGTCGCCTCACACAGAGTCGTCTTACAGAGCTCGAACACTAGTCACTTATTTTGGAGCCGTCGGTATATAAACAGACAAAAGCAGGCCACTGAGCTTCTACGAGACGTTTAAATCTAAAATTCAGTTTGCCAAGATTATATTCGAATAAAGGCAAACGCGAAGAACATCGTATAGAACTTACGATGTGAGACCAAGTTTCTGAGTGGGTACAGACGGCTGGAATCTTATTTCTTCTGCTGGAGGCAGTCCATAATCGGCTAAAGCAGTCACTAATATTAGAGACTGAACTATCCAAAGAGGCCATGCCCTGAATATAAAATTTACATTAGAATATATGAAGTCTATCGCGCAAAGGCCTCTTTCCTGACTCCTCGAAAAGGGCGTTTGTCAGTGTCGAACGCATGGCTCCAAGATAGGCACGAATGGCCCTGTTCTGAAGAGCATCTAGTTTTGTGAGATGAACATTTGTCGCTATGTGATACAGTATACAGCCATAGTACAGACGAGATCGAATAATCCCTAGATACTTGGCGAAATAATATGAACAGCGATGAAAAAAATTAATAATTAAGTTTCAGCGGGACTTGAACCGTCGCCTCATACAGAGTCGTCTTACAGAACTAGAACACAAGTAACTTTTTTTAAAATCTCATTTTGTTCGTTTTCGTTCGTTGTATCTGCTTGGGGCGGACGCCGCAAGACACCCGTTTCAGTTCGTCCTTAATCCATTAACTCAGTTTTTTTTATTACAGAGGGCAGCTAACCCCCCTGACCGAACACGCTGAGTCACCATGCCGGTGTCACTTGACCACCATGAACTCTAATGGCGCGCCCCTGCGCACAGATATATAACGCACATAATAGACGCGTAGAAATTTACTCAGAATTTCCAGAATAGTGCATCTTACTACTTGCAAATTATATTGTTTTAATGGCCTAATAAGACGTACAAAATTTGAGTAAATCTGTGATCCCAACGCAGTAGCCTCCCCTTGTTAGTGCGTTGTGTCTGCCGAGGTAGAGGCAGGAGGCAGCCAGCGGGCTCACGACGCCGCCGCAGTCGCCATCCGTTTGTTTACCCGCTGCGACACCATCGTGCGTCCTCCAGATGACGTAGCAATCGCTGCAGCTGCAGCAGTAACTGAAGTGTCGCAAACTAATGCACTGCCCCTGACAGGTGACGAGCAAATGTCCGACGGTCAAGGAGACATCTCAGTGACCACGCACTCTAAATTTGTTCCTGACCTTAACTCCCCTTCAGCGGCTTCGTGGTTGATTCAGTTCTGAAAGAACCTGTCGTAGGGGAAGAAGGCACATCTTGTGCACTCTTGTAACACATTACTGTCAAATTTAACGTTCGTGACTCTCTGAATAAACGTAACAGCATCAATGACAACGATCAACAAGTGACATCACAGCTTGCAGAAAACGTCACAGATCGCACTGAGGAGCGTGACGTACATTCGGGTGCAGCTGAACAAGCAGTTCCTACATAAAAAAAAAAATAAAAAAAATTAAAATATCCGCATCTGAGTCCTAGAAAGAATACCAGGGCCAGTCCTAGCCTAACAAAAAGAAACTTGCTCGCGGAGGAGCTGCTGAGACAGCACAACAAATACGGTCGGTAGCCCAACAAGTGGCTGGAAACCTGAAAAACTGCCAACCTGAAACAATGGTGCCATCCACAGTTGCCACATTAGCACCCTTGGACTCAGACGATAGCAAAACATACCCTCTGCTGACCTTGGTGGATGGACAATGAAACGGACAGAAATGAGGGCCACCCGTAGTTTTATATTGCAATGTGTGTGTGAATGTGCATGTACGGATTGACCAACATTTAGTGGGGGTATATCTCCTTCTCAATGACTAATACTTTCACGTACATTAAAGCAACAATTAATATTAACAGTGTACAGAATGATGTAAAATTCAGAGCGTTCACAGACTTCCAGCACTCTACCAATGTAGACATCGGGCTCTTACAAGAGGTCTGCGTAGAACCGTAGCCATAACGAACATCAGCAAAGTGGACTGCACAGGTACTACCAGATGGTATCCATCGCTCGAACACAATACGGCTGACGAAGCTGAACCAGTGGCATTCAGATTGTCAACTTATACGCACCATCCGGCAGTGACTGCCGACAGGAACGCTTCCTTTTACAAAAATAATGTGCATTTTTAATTAATAAATCTGCCTCGAATTGCATCGTAGCGGGGGATTTTAAGTGTGTTATATCCGCGAAAGACCAAACACTGAACTTTAATAAATGCACGAGCTCGATCACCTCGTCTCTGGACTAAAACTACTTGACACCTGGGAAAAAATACACGGGGCCGCGTCCCATTCACGCAAGTAGCCGGTAATTAAGCCAGCCGGATAGGCCGTATTGACGTATCGGTCGCTCTCAGCCTTAATGTTGTGAACAGCGACATTACTCCCGTTGACTTTTCTGACCACAGTGCCCATCACTGCTGCATAAGCCTCCAATGCCCAGAAGTGTTTCGTGGAAGAGGCTACTGGAGAACGAACGTCAGCCTGTTGCAAGACAAGCAGCTGGATTCAGACATCCAGCTGGCTTCGGAGCTTGTACAGCTCTCCCCAACCCAATGCTGATCGACTATTGAATGATGGTGTAATATCCACGACACTATGTTCTAGCCACAAGATGTTAAAATGAACTAAGTGTACAAACTTCAGCAAATATTACGGATATTACGTATAAAACGACTATATCGAGTAAAAATGACGATAATTATTTCATTATTTCTGTAATAATTTAATTTCTGCGTCAAATAAAAATATTATCAGAGAACTACATTCATACACAACGACAATTATAATCTTTTTTTGTTATCTGTGATAATTATTGTTCAGTTGTTCTTCCTGTGCTAACCGGTGAACTGTTCGGACGTGAGACGTGTGAGGTCTGTAAAGTGAAAGCAAACCTGTAACTATTGGCCATTAAAATTGTTACGCCATGAAGATGACGTGCTACAGACGAGAAATTTAACCGGCAGGAAGAAGATGCTGTGATATGCAAATGATTAGCTTCTCAGAGCATTCACACAAGGTTGGCGCTGGTGGCGACACCTACAACGTGCTGACATGAGGAATGTTTCCAACCGATTTCTCATACACAAACAGCAGCTGACCGGCGTTGCCTGGTGAAACGTTGTTGTGATGCCTCGTGTAAGGAGGAGAAATGCGTACCATCACGTTTCCGACTTTGATAAAGGTCGGATTGTAGCCTATCGCGATTGTGGTTTATCCTATCGCGACGTTGCTGCTCGCGTCGGTCGAGATCCAATGACTGTTGGCTCTGAGCACTATGGGATTTAACATCTATGGTCATGAGTCCCCTAGAACTTAGAACTACTTAAACCTAACTAACCTAAGGACATCACACAACACCCAGCCATCACGAGGCAGAGAAAATCCCTGACCCCGCCGGGAATCGAACCCGGGAACCCGGGCGCGGGAAGCCAGAACGCTACCGCACGACCACGAGCTGCGGGCCCAATGACTTAGCAGAATATGAAACCAGTGGGTTCAGGAGCGTAATACGGAACGCCTTGCTGTATCCCAACGGCCTCGTATCACTATCAGTCGAGATGACAGGCATCTCATCCGCATGGCTGTAACGGATCGTGCAGCCACGTCTCGATCCCTGAGTCAACAGATGGGGACGTTTGCAAGACAACAACCATCTGCACGAACAGTTCAACGACGTTTGTAGCAGCATGGACTCTCAGCTCGTAGACCATGGCTGCGGTTACCCTTGACGCTGCATCACAGACAGGAGCGCCTGCGATGGTGTACTCAACGACGAACCTGGTTGCACGAATGGCAAAACATCATTTTTTCGGATGAATCCAGGTTCTGTTTACAGCATCATGCTGGTCGCATCCGTGTTTGGCGACATCGCGGTGAACGCACATTGGTAGCGTGTATTCGTCATCGCCATACTGGCGTATCACCCGGCGTGATGGTATGGGGCGCCATTGGTTACACGTCTCGGTCACCTATTGTTCACATTGACGGCACTTTGAACAGTGGCGACACAGATGTGTTACGGCCCGTGGCTCTACCCTTCATTCGATCCCTGCGAAACCCTATATTTCAGCAGGATAATGCACGACCGCATGTTGCAGGTCCTGTACGGGCCTTTCTGGATACAGAAAATGTTCGACTGCTGCTCTGGCCAGCACGTTCTCCAGATGTCTCACCAATTGAAAACGTCTGGTCAATGGTGGCTGAGTAACTGGCTCGTGACAATACGCCAGTCACTACTCTTGATGAACTGTGATATCGTGTTGAAGCTGCATGGGCAGCTGTACCTGAACACGCCATCCAAGCTCTGTTTGACTCAATGCCCAGGCGTATCAAGGCCGTCATTACGTCCAGAGGTGGTTGTTCTGGGTACTGATTTCTCAGGATCTATGCACGCAAATTGCGTGAAAATGTAATCACATGTCAGTTCTAGTATATTTGTCCAATGAATACACGTTATCATTTGTATTTCTTCTTGGTGTAGCAATTTTAATGGCCAGTTGTGTATATTATTAATTATTATTTGAAAAATAGAGTCGCTATTGTCTAGGAGTGGATTTGTATTTATTTCAATTGTAATCCAACCTAATTAATGTTTTTAAGTGTTAATTTTCAGCTCCGCAATTAGGAGCGCAACCGTTAGCGCTAGTAACTTACAGCGGAGTTTACTATAGCTGATATAAAAATATGAAACAATTTCATTCAGAATAATTTTAAATACTAAAGAATAGAGAACAAAAGGCGTAAAGACTTTTATCTAAATATATTAACCTGATATAAAAGTAATTGAGAATAACAATAGACAAATTGACTATCGTCTGTCTGCCGCCATCTTAGGAAAAATATCTCCGGGGCAGTTTTGAATCGAGAATTTTAACAAACATAAATTTTTTAGGTATAAATGATGGAAATAAATGTGCACCGGTGGTCCCGAATCTACTTTAAAAGACTGAATTCAACTGAGATTGAATCTTTAAAAACAGTGCTCACAGCACGTTACGTAATATCAATTTATTATTTTCTGATGTTTGAAGCCTAATTATTTCGGACTATTTACATTAAATATTTTAATAGGAAACATACGTCAGTGTTGTGCGCTGGTAGTATTTTGTGATTAAATATTACTTTTGCTAGAGAAAAGTGCTTCAATCTTAAGTAACAGTTGTGTAAAATCTGATAAATGATATGCAATTTAATGCCACTTACACGACTTTACAGACAACATTTCTACACAACGTCAAGGGGAGATTTCTTTAGCAGAGTGAAAAATAATAGCCGGAATAATCATTTTTGAGATCAAACGAATTGTTACGCTGACAATAGGTAACTGGTTTTATATTTTTTTATCTACTTGAAATATCATTTATAAGTAATTAAAGTCACGAAACACTATAAACCCTACCGCTACGGTCGCAGGTTCGAACCCTGCCTCGATCATGGATGTGTGTGATGTCCTTAGGTTAGATAGTTTTGAGTAGTTCTAAATTATAGGGGACTGATGACCTCAGATGTTAAGTCTCATAGTACTCAGAGCCATTTGAATCATTTGAACCATTTGAACCACTATAAATCGCCAAACTGAAACTTACATCAACAGTAAAACCTTACGCTTCCCAGACGTCCTGTTGGTACAAACAAACAATAGAATTTTTTAGCTTCTCATGTCTCCGTGAACTATACCATTCCACCGACATCACAGCAGATTATGCATATCGCCATATAAAAAGTGCAAGGCAAAAATTACGAACCTGTATCGAAAACAAACGGAGAGCACCATAATGTGATCCCAACCAAAGGAATGGTTCAAATGGCTCTGAGCACTATGGGACTCAACTGCTGAGGTCATTAGTCCCCTAGTACTTAGAACTAGTTAAACCTAACTAACCTAAGGACATCACAAACATCCATGCCCGAGGCAGGATTCGAACCTGCGACCGTAGCGGTCTTGCGGTTCCAGACTGCAGCGCCTTTAACCGCACGGCCACTTCGGCCGGCCAACCAAAGGAAATCGTGTCAGAAGAAACAGCATCATTGTAAGATAATTTACGAATACTGCGACGACAGCCGGCCGAAGTGGCTGTGCGGTTAAAGGCGCTGCAGTCTGGAACCGCAAAACCGCTACGGTCGCAGGTTCGAATCCTGCCTCGGGCATGGATGTTTGTGATGTCCTTAGGTTAGTTAGGTTTAACTAGTTCTAAGTTCTAGGGGACTAATGACCTCAGCAGTTGAGTCCCATAGTGCTCAGAGCCATTTTTGAACTGCGACGACAGAAAGCTGAGCTAACTGAAGAGGAAGATGCTGATGGAACCGGGCCTGTGGTTATAAAACAGTGCGATATCTCATCACGTGTAAACAACTACTACAGAGAACATTACGACAGGCAGGAGATCAGTGACGGGCTCTGCACCAAAATGCAACATGAAATAGTTTCCGTATTATCACGTGACAACAATGGTACGCTTGAGACCCCATTCAGTAAAGATGACGTAAAACAGGCCGTGTTCAATGCCACGAAATGAATATCTTTTGGACCCGACGGCCTCGGGGCGGAATTTTATCAACACTACTGTAATATCTTGGTCCCCAATGTTAACCCAGCTGCTGATGAAATGTGGCAGCTTGAATCTGTACCAGTTGTTGTTGTTGTTGTTGTTGTCTTCAGTCCTGAGACTGGTCTGATGCAGCTCTCTATGCTACTCTATCCTGTGCAAGCTTTTTCATCTCCCAGAACTTACTGCCACCTACATCCTTCTGAATCTGCTTAGTGTATTCATCTCTCGGCCTCCCTCTACGATTTTTACCCTCCACGCTGCCCCCCAATGCTAAATTTGTGATCCCTTGATGCCTCAGAACATGTGCTACCAACCGGTCCCTTCTTCTTGTCAAGTTGTGCCACAAACTCCTCTTCTGCCCAATTCTATTCAATACTTCCTCATTAGTTACGTGATCTACCCATCTAACCTTCAGCATTCTTCTGTAGCATCGCATTTCGAAAGTTTCTATTCTCTTCTTGTCCAAACTATTTATCGTCCATGTTTCACTTCCATACATGGCTACACTCCATACAAATACTTTCAGAAACGACTTCCTGACACTTAAATCTATACTCGATGTTAACAAATTTCTCTTCTTCAGAAATGCTTTCCTTGCCACTGCCAGTCTACATTTTATATCCTCTCTACTTCGACCATCATCAGTTATTTTGCTCCCCAAATAGCAAAACTCCTATACTACTTTCAGTGTCTCATTTCCTAATCTAATTCCCTCAGCATCAGCCGACTTAATTCGACTACATTCCATTATCCTCGTTTTGCTTTTGTTGATGTTCATCTTATATCCTCCTTTCAAGACACTGTCCATTCCGATCAACTGCTCTTCCAAGACCTTTGCTGTCTCTGACAGAATTATGAGGTCATCGGCGAACCTCAAAGTTTTTATTTCTTCTCCATGGACTTTAATACCTACTCCGAATTTTGAAACTTCCTGGCAGATTAAAACTGTGTGCCGGACCGAGACTCGAACTCGGGACCTTTGCCTTTCGCGGGTAAGTGCTTGCCCGCGAACGGCAAAGGTCCCGAGTTCGAGTCTCAATCCGGCACACAGTTTTAATCTGCCAGGAAGTTTCATATCAGCGCACACTCCGCTGTAGAGTGAAAATTTCATTCTACTCCGAATTTTTCTTTTGTTTCCTTTACTGCTTTCTCAATATACAGATTGAATAACATCGGGGACAGGTTACAACCCTGTCTCACTCCTTTCCCAACCGCTGCTTCCCTTTCATGCCCCTCAACTCTTAGAACTGCTATCTGGTTTCTGTGCAAATTGTAAATAGCCTTTCGCTCCCTGTATTTTACCCCTGCCACCTTTAGAATTTGAAAGAGAGTATTCCAGTCATTGTCAAAAGTTTTCTCTAAGTCTACAAATGCTAGAGATGTAGGTTTGCCTTTCCTTAATCTATTTTCTAAGATAAGTCGTAGGGTCAGTACTGCCTCACGTGTTCCAACATTTCTGCGGAATCCAAACTGATCTTCGCCGAGGTTGGCTTCTACCAGTTTTTCCATTCGTCTATAAAGAATTCGCGTTAGTATTTTGCAGCTGTGACTTATTAAACTGATAGTTCGGTAATTTTCACATCTGTCAACACCTGCTTTCTTTGGGATTGGAATTATTATATTCTTCTTGAAGTCTTTGGGTATTTCGCCTGTCTCATACATCTTGCTCACCAGATGGTAGAGTTTTGCCAGGACTGGCTCTCCTGAGGCCGTCAGTAGTTACAATGGAATGTTGTTTCAACTCAGGTCTTTCAGTGCACTGTCAAACTCTTCACGCATTTCATCTTCATCTACATCCTCTTCCATTTCCATAATATTGTCCTCAAGTACATCGCCCTTGTATAGACCCTCTATATACTCCTTCCACCTTTCTGCTTTCCCTTCTTTGTTTAGAACTGGGTTCCCATCTGAGCTCTTGATATTCATACAAGTGGCTCTCTTTTCTCCAAAGGTCTCTTTAATTTTCCTGTAGGCTGTATCTATCTCACCCCTAGTGAGATTAGCATGTACATCCTTACATTTGTCCTCTAGCCATCCCTGCTTAGCCATTTTGCACTTCCTGTCGATCTCATTTTTGAGACGTTTGTATTCCTTTTTGCCTGCTTCATTTACTGCATTTTTATATTTTCTCCTTTCATCAATTAAATTCAATATTTCTTCTCTTACCCAAGGATTTCTACTAGCCCTGGTCTTTTTACCTACTTGATCCTCTGCTGCCTTCACTATTTCATCCCTCAAAGCTACCCATCCTTCTTCTACTGTATTTCTTTCCCCCATTCCCGTGAATTGTTCCCTTATGCTCTCCCTGAAACTCTGTACAACCTCTGGTTTAGTCAGTTTATCCAGGTCCCATCTCCTTAAATTCCCACCTTTTTGTAGTTTCTTCAGTTTTAATCTACAGTTCATAACCAATAGATTGTGGTCAGAGTTCACATCTGCCCCTGGAAATGTCTTACAGTTTAAAACCTGGTTCCTAAATCTCTGTCTTACCATTATATAATCTATCTGATACCTTCTAGTATCACCAGGATTCTTCCATGTATACAACCTTCATTTATGATTCTTGAACCAAGTGTGAGCTATGATTGAGTTATGGTCTGTGTAAAATTCTACCAGGCGGCTTCCTCTTTCATTTCTCTCCCCCAATCCATATTCACCCACTATGTTTCCTTCTCTCCCTTTTCCTACTCTCGAATTCCAGTCACCCATGATTATTAAATTTTTGTCTCCCTTCACTACCTGAATAATTTCTTTTATCTCATCATACATTTCATCAATTTCTTCATCAAGTGTAGAGCTAGTTGGCATATAAACTTGTACTACTGTAGTAGGCATGGGCTTCGTGTCTATCTTGGCCACAATAATGCGTTCTGTAACAGAGGAGCCGGCCGAAGTGGCCGTGCGGTTAAAGGCGCTGCAGTCTGGAACCGCAAGACCGCTACGGTCGCAGGTTCGAATCCTGCCTCGGGCATGGATGTTTGTGATGTCCTTAGGTTAGTTAGGTTTAACTAGTTCTAAGTTCAAGGGGACTAATGACCTCAGCAGTTGAGTCCCATAGTGCTCAGAGCCATTTTTTTTTGTAACAGAGGAACTCAAAAAAGGCATCAGTGTACCTTTATCCAAAAACAGCAGAGAGATGCCTTACTAAACTAAGACTTTAAAATCACAACAAGGACTGTGAAACAGCTAACATAAAATACTCGGAAAACATCAGTATGGTGCCGGACCTGGACGTAGTGTAATATCAGCTGCCTTCGACCTACAGCATGTCATATGTACTCTGGCGGACAAGGAAGACCCCGGCGCGTAACTATTTTTAGACCTTGAAATGGAGTTAGGTCGCATAAACCATGACCATCTGATTAAGAGGCTGAAAAAGATGGGTTTCCGCCAACGTTTCATCAAACTACTGCAGCGCTTCATTTCCAACGTCGCATCACATATCTTGATTAATAGCCACCTGTCCGACCAAATAGTAATTGGGAGATCTATCAGGCAAGTTCACTCTCAGTGGGGTTGTACGCCATTGCGGTAGGACATTCATTAGTAAGCATCACTCAGCGATCACCTGAAATCAATATCGGAACAGAGAAAGTGACTTGCATTACTTATGTTGACGACCTCTACTTAGCAATTCGACCCATAGCAAATCTGGCGGAAGTGGGAACATGGTCATTAGTGCGAAGTTAAACAAAAGAGGGTCGACGTTGCTTCGTACAGGATGCTAGCCATCTCGATTGGTGTGCAACGAGAGCAAGCACAAATCTCTCGGAGTTTACTAAGGTGCGGTACTAGATGTGATGGCGACACAAAACTGGACAAACATGTTCCTCAAGATGAGAGCCACAACACGCGTTTATCCTGACAGGGATTTGGGTCTCCTGCAAAGAGTACACACAATAAAACTATTTACAGCGAGCATAATATAATAGCTGCGTCAGATCCTTCCAGTCTCAGATCAACTGTCAGACAGCACACAGAAGGCGTTGTGTTGTTGGTATGTCCTCAGAGGCCACATTTTCGAAGCAAACTTTGAGACGTTGACCCTCCAATCTCACAGAGAGGACTTGGTCTCATTAGTGCCAGAAATAAATGTCAGACCTTACTAATCAACCGCACACGTAAACGTATCAACGGTGACACATCAAGCTTAATTAAAACTTTACGCCAAACTGGAGCCCATGTAGTGTAATGGTACCAATTAACGAAGCTATGATACCAATAACCTTTCGCCATATTAAACTACTGAAGCTATTTCAGTTACACACGACAAGCTGATAACATTCGTTCACCTTATACCAACTCGAGACTCTATAGTTTTCTCACAATACATAACAGAGAAAGCAGAGTCATTCAAAAATACCAGCAAGCTAAATGGAATACCATCTAGAGAAATAACCATCGTTCTGTATTACCATTACGCGTTCGGTCTACATAGTATCTAATTACCAACGACCACGTTCCCACCAATGAGACTCCACCTGAGTCCACACCACTACACCAGCCTGTTCCATATGGAGTCACGTGGAACCTTAATTCACTGGTCCACACGTACAGGTGGCCTGATCACGACACACATACGGAGTACACTGGTGATAATCGACCACGCGGTACACACAACCTCGCCGTCATGCAGATGATCAGACCAGGACAAATATGATATCCCCGCAAGAAGCACAATGCTACCCTTTGAATGTTAGGTTACACCGCTGCTTAATATCATGAATAATCGCCACACAACACTTGAAGAATACTATGCATATATAGACTATGAACATGTGAAGATAAGTGGACACAGATTATGTTGACACATATGGCAACATGCTGAAAATTAAGGTGTAGATGTGAATTAATGTATCACAAGCACATGCAAAAATTGGAGTGTGGCACTCTCAGAAGTGGAAGACACCACTCAGAACACTAACTTCCGGAAACAGACATACTGGACAAATTAAGACGTAAAAAACTGCAAACTCAAACATTCAAGAAGATCGAATTTGAGACAGTCACTGCTCTGAGACAGGGACAAATAGTTCCCACACAACGTACAAAAGTATTATTATCAGTATTATTCGTATCTTTTTTCGTTATTTGGCAAGGAGGCAATTTTAATTCTACAAGAAGACATTTTAAAACATCAGAAGATTTACATTCCTTTACCTGAAGAACGGATATTACTTGCCAATACTCAGAGACTAATATTCTTTTTAGTCACGGGGAAGGTTAAGAAAACTACGAGAAGAAAGCAAAGAACATTTAGTTTTTACCACTATACAGAAGAAGGAATTTTGGTTCCAAAGAAAGCTAATGAAGGCGAAGCCGACGAAGGCGCGTATGGAGAGCGTTAGGCAGGACTAGAAGGACAGGTTGGAGGACCTTAAAAAAAGTGTAACGTAGTTGGTTGAGGCGTTACAATCTGGAACCGAGGGTGGAGTGGAAGAGGATTCGCGTTTTCTAAAAGGCTGTAAGAGTTTCCCATTAAATACGTAGTGACAATTTCTGTAATATTTGATGTTATGTAAATATAGGTGCGCTCTCTGCCAGGTGTGAGTTTGTTCGATTTGGTGAATTTTTATAAGGTGATGTCTTTCCGGGAGTGGATACATATGTGAACAGGGGGTGGAACGTAGTAACCAACCTCCTCGATATTTGTTGGTTCAGCGGGGTCTGATTGTAAATGAATGTCAGTGGGATAGACGAAGCAACTTCTGGACTCTCTTCCTCACCGAATTAGGACCATTACAAAGACAAGACGTTCTAGCGTGCATCTCACGGTAGCGACTATTCTTTTGGCTGGGGTGTTTGTATAAATTCGTTACACTGTAATACTGTTTCACTTATGTTGTAATAACTGTAAGACATTACTGGCTATTAAAATTGCTACACCAAGAAGAAATGCAGATGATAAACGGGTATTCATTCGAGAAATATATTATACTAGAACTGACATGTGATTACATTTTCACGCAATTTGCGTGCATAGATCCTGAGAAATCAGTACATAGAACAACCACCTCTCGCCGTAATAACGGCCTTGATACTCCTGGGCATTGAGTCAAACAGAGCTTGGATGGCGTATACAGGTGCAGCTGCCCATGCAGCTTCAACACGATACCACAGTTCATCAAGAGTATTGACTGGCGTATTGTGACGAGCCAGTTGCTCGGCCGCCATTGACCAGACGTTTTCAATTGGTGAAAGATCTGGAGAATGTGCTGGGCAGGGCAGCAGTCGAACATTGTCTGTATCCAGAAAGGCTCGTACAGGAACTGCAACATGCAGTCGTGCATTATCCTGCTGAAATGTAGGGTTTTTCAGGGATCGAATGAAGGGTAGAGCCACGGGTCGTAACACATTTGAAATGTAGCGTCCACTGTTCAATGTGCCGTCAATGCGAACAAGAGGTGACCGAGACGTGTAATCAGTGACACCCCATACCATCACGCCGGGTGATACGCCAGTATGGTGATGACGAATACACGCTACCAATGTGCGTTCACCGCGATGTCGCCAAACACGGATGCGACCATCATGATGCTGTAAACAGTACCTGGATTCATCCGAAAAAATGATATTTTGTCATTCGTGCACCCAGATTTGTCGTTGAGTACAACCATCACAGGCGCTCCTGTCTGTGATGCAGCGTCAAGTGTAGCCGCAGCCATGGTCTCCGAGCTGATAGTCCATGCTGCTGCAAACGCCGTCAAACTGTTCTTGCAGATTGTTTTTGTCTTGCAAACGTCCCCATCTGTTGAGTCAGGGATCGAGACGTGGCTCCACGGTCCGTTACAGCCATGCGAATAAGATGCCTGTCATCTCGACTGTTAGTGATACGACGCCGTTGGGATCCAGCAAGGCGTTCCGTATTACCCTCCTGAACCCACCGATTCCATATTCTGCCAACAGTCATTGGATCTCGACCAACGTGAGCAGCAATGTCGCGATACGATAAACCGCAATCGCGATAGGCTACAATCTGAGCTTTATCAAAGTCGGAAACGTGATGGTACGCATTTCTCCTCCTTACACGAGGCATCACAACAACGTTTCACCCGGCAACGCCGGTCAACTGCTGTTTGTGTACGAGATATCGGTTGGAAAACGTTCCTCATGTCAGCACGTTGTAGGTGTCGCCACCAGCGCCAACCTTGTGTGAATCCTGTGAAAAGCTAATCATTTGCATATCACAGCATCTTCTTCCAGTCGGTTAAATTTCGCGTCTGTAGCCCGTCATTTTCGTGGTGTAGCAATTTTAATGGCCTGTAGTGTATAATCAGGGCTTTACATATCACTGCGGACTCTCTTTACGTTTCTGAAATTCTTTCTCAATATAGAGGATGAACAACTCGAGTGACAATTTACATCGCTGAGATACCCCTTTGTGTATACAACACTCTTGTACGACATCAACTCTGTCTGACAGGTAACACATCAAATTATTGAAATCGCTGGTAGTAAGGCAAAAGGTATTAATTTTGTACTAATGGTGTTAGATTATAAGATTATTTTAATATAATAGTAACACATAGTCTTGTTCTTCCCTATAGTTCTTTGTTGGTGTTTGTCGACCCTACAGACGGGTCACCGTAAACAGTAGAGCCTTCATGTAGTTCACAAAGAACTGAAGCAGATTACAGAAAGGGTTATTTGCATGATAAGATAAATAAAACGATCAAGGTTGCCTGCATTGTGTACTGAGACAATTAAGAACTGCTCTGCTCCAAAATTGTGAACACAAGTAAAATTTGTAGAGGCCTTCAATAACTAATGCAACACATTTTTTTCTCGGCGAATTTCGGTTGAAAAAATGCGGAATTTGTTGTGGAACATCTTGGAATACTTCCGCTTCAGCCCCTATACTTCATGAAGTTCCGACAGGTGGCGGTGCTGTAACTAGCTATTGAAATGGCGTCTGTAACGGAGTTGCGTTCCAAGCGGAGAGCTGTGGTTGGGTTTCTTTCGGCGGAAAACCACAGGAGATATTCTCTGAGAGTGTCTACGGATACCTGACAGTGAACAAAAGCACCGTGAATCATTGGGCGAGGAGTCTGCCAGCATTGGAAGAAGGTCAAGCAAATCTTTCCCATCTCCCTCGTGCCGTCGAGCAGCCCACAGCTGTGACTACAGCAGTGAAGAAACGACTCCATCGTGTTCGTCACCACATAAATGTAAACGAACTTCTCCTCTCCGTGACAGCACAAGGCGTCACACAAGTCTGCGCACTCTAGAGGAACTCACCAAACTTCATTGAACTGCTGTTCCTCATCCACACCACAGCCTGGATCTCTGCACTGTTCGACTTCCATCTATCTGGTATGTGAATTATGGGAAAGTTGTTGATGCAGGAAGGTTTTTGTTCTCACGTCTGCCAGTGCAGTGGTACCATGCGGGCGTACAGGCCCTCCTAGTAACGTGGGGTAAAATGGTTCAAATGGCTCTGAGCACTATGGGACTCAACATCTTAGGTCATAAGTCCCCTAGAACTTAGAACTACTTAAACCTAACCAACCTAAGGACATCACACACACCCATGCCCGAGGCAGGATTCGAACCTGCGACCGTAGCAGTCCCGCGGTTCCGGACTGCAGCGCCAGAACCGCTAGACCACCGCGGCCGGCTAACGTGGCGTAAGGCCGTCGCAATGAACGGAGGTTATTTTGAAGGATAGGCATTTGTACCCAAAAGAGTAGGGAATAATATGTTTATTGAAATCCTGAATAGAACCAATCTGCTTTCAGAAGAAATTATGTTGCATTGCTAATTGAACGCCCCAAGTATACACAGAGTTGCACAGTATTCAAAACTTCGATATGTAGTACTTACACGGAATCGGAGATCTCCCAGTGGTGGCGTGGCGAATGGTATACCAAGGAACTGGTTGTAGAGAGCGCCGTTCAGTGACGTGGCTACCACGCCCCTCAGTTCGCCGTTCTCTACAGTCACGAAGGCGTCGTCTCCCTGTAACAAGTTCTTTGCTCAACATTACGATGACTGGAGACTTCTACAACTACAATATTCTCTCTCTGTCTCCGTCCCTCTCTCTCTCTCTCTCTCTCTCTCACATACACACACATGCATACACTGACGATACACAGACATACACCTGCATGACACAGGTATCGAACGCGTGTATATAATATATCAACTAGACTAACTTTTTCAACAAATGCAATGAAATATCACTTTGTATTAGTTCCCCGAGGACAGACCAACAACCATCAAGCCATAAAAAGAGTCTTTTCTTCCTCACCTTTATCCAGTATCTTCACAGGGTCGGCATATTAATTTATATTAGGCAATGTTAACGGTAGAGGGTGGTCGGATGTCCTTCCTTTCCCCCTCGGGCCGGAATCTGTATACCCCAACTGTCTTTGTCTAGTGGCGTTACAGCATGAGAACGTCTTTCGTAGGCATGAGCAGCCTCCCCGGTATTCACCTATTCGGAGGCAGGAAACTGCCTAAACACTACATACATGGTGGCCAGAACACACAACCTCGTCGTTAAGGGTATAGGCCAGGGCAGAAATTTTCATTGGCTTAAAATGTCAATTAGAGAGTCTATTTTTAAGATTAAGGCATATAAAGAGTGCCATAAATGTTGTTGTTGTTGATGTAATCTTCAGTCCAAAGACTGGTTTGCTGCCCCCGTCCTTGCTACACTATCCTGTGCAAATCTCTTCATCTCCGAGTAACTATTTCAACCTGCATCCTTCTGAATCTGCTTGCTGTATCCATCTCTTGGTCTCCCTCTACGATTTTTACCCCCCGCGCATCCCTCCAGTACTAAACTGGCGATCCTTTGATGTCTCAGAATGTGTCCTACCAACCCAACGCTTCTTCTAGCAAAACTGTGGCACAAATTTCTCTTCTCCCCAACTCCATTCAGCACCTCTCAATTAGTTACGTGATCTACTAGTTTAATCTTCTGTAGCATCACATTCCAAATGCTTCTGTTCTCTACTTGTCCAAACTGTTTATCGTTTACGTTTCACTTCCATTCGTGGCTACACTCCACTGAAATACTTTCGGAAAGGACTAACTGATACTTAAAATCTATACTCGATGTTATCAAATTTCTCCTCTTCAGAAACGCTTTTCTTGCCATTGCCGCTCTGCCTTTTATATCCGCCCTACTTCGACCATCATCAATTATTTTGCTATCCAAACAGCAAAACTCATTTACTACTTCAAGTGTCTCAATTCCTAATCTAATTCCCTTGGCATCACCTGATTTATTTATACTACATTCCATTATCCTCATTTAGATTTGCCGATTTCCATCTCATATCCTCCTATCAACACACTCTCCATTCCGTTCAACTGCTCTTCCAAGTCCTGTCATCGGCAAACCTCAAAGTTTTTATTTCTTCTCCGTGGATTTTAATTCCTTCTCCAAATTTTTCTTTTGTTTCCTTTACTGTTTACTGCTTCCTCAATACACAGCCTGAATAACATCGGATATAGGTACGACCCTGTCTCAGTCCCTTCTTAACCGCTGCTTCCCTTTCGTGCGCCGCGCGGGGTAGCCGCGTGGTCTGTGGCGGCTTGCCGCGGTTCGCGAGCCTATCCCTGTCGGAGGTTCGAGCCCTCCCTCGGGCATGGGTGTGTGTGTTGTCCTTAGCGTAAGTTAGTTTAAGTTAGATTACGTAGTGTGTAAGCCTAGGGACCGATGACCTCAGTAGTTTGGTCCCATAGGACTGTACCATAAATTTTCAAAATTTCCCTTTCGTGCCCCTCGACTCTCATAACTGCCATATGGTTTCTGTAGAAACTGTAAATAGCCTTCTGCTCCTTATATTTTACCCTTGCCACCTTTAGAATTTGAAAGAGTGTATTCCAGTAGACATTGTCAAATGTTTTCTCCTGGCCAAACATGTTGTAAAGATAGGTTTGCCTTTCCTGAACCTATCTTCTATCACTATTGCCTCTCGTGTTGCAACATTTCTACGGAATCCAAACTGATCTTCCTCGAGGTCAGCTTCCACCAGTAAAGAATTTGTTTTGGTATTTTCCATCTGTGCCTTATTAAACTGATAGTTAGGTGAAACTGCCTGGCAGATTAAAACTGTGTGCCGGATCGGGCCTCGAGCTCGGTAGCTTTGCCTTATCCAGGTAACTGCTCTACCATGTGAGCTACCCAAGCACGACTCACGCCCCTCCTCACAGCTTTACTTCTGCCAGTATCTCGTCTCCTACCTTACAAACTTCACAGAAGCTCTCCTGCGAACCTTGCAGAACTAGCACTCCTGGAAGAAAGGATATTGCGGAGACATGGCTTAGCCACAGCCTAGGGGATGTTTCCAGAATGAGATTTTCACTCTGCAGCGGAGTGTTCGCTGATACGAAACTTCCTGGCAGATTAAGACTGTGTGTTGAACGGGACTCGAGCTCGGGAGCTTTGCCTTACCCGGGTAAGTGCTATACCATCTGAGCTACCCAAGCACGACTCACGCCCCCTCCTCACAGCTTTACTTCTGTCAGTATCTCGTCTCCTACCTTACAAACTTCACAGAAGCTCTCCTGTGAACCTTGCAGAACTAGCACTCCTGGAAGAAAGGATATTGCGGAGACATGGCTTAGCCACAGCCTAGGGGATGTTTCCAGAATGAGATTTTCACTCTGCAGCGGAGTGTGCGCTGATAAGAAACTTCCTGGCAGATTAAAACAGTGTGCCGGACCGAGACTCGAACTCAGGACCTTTGCCTTTCTCGGCCAAGTGCTCTACCATCTGAACTACCATCGAGTCTCGATCCGGCACACAGTTTTAATCTGCCAGGAAGTTTCATATCAGCGCACACTCCGCTGCTGAGTGAAAATCTCATTCTGATAGTTAGGTGATTTTTACACCTGCTTTCTTTGTGGGGTTTGATTCCCGGCTGGGTCGGAGATTTTCTCCGCTCAGAGACTTGGTGTTGTGTTGTCCTAATCATCATCATTTCATCCCCATCGACGCTCAAGTCTCCGAAGTGGCGTCAGAACGAAAGACTTGCACCTGGCAAACGGTCTGTCCGACGGGAGGCCCTAGTCACACGACATTTTACGGAATGTTGTCTTCTCCTGGGGCCTTGTTTCGACATAAGTCTTTCACTGCTCTGTCAGATTCTTCACACAGTATCATATCTCCCATCTCTTCTTCATCTACGTCCTCTTCCATTTCCATAATATTGTCCTCAAGTACATCTCCCTTATATAGACCCTCTAGATAATCCTTCCACCTTTCTGCTTTTCCTTCTTTGTTTCGGACTGATTTTCCATCTGAGTTCTTGATATTCGTACAGGTGATTCTCTTTTCTCCAAATATCTCATTAATTTTCCTGTAGGCAACATCTATCTTACCCGTGCTGATATACGATTCCACATCCTTACATTTGTCGTCTAGTCAGTCCTGCTTAGCCATTTTGCTCTTCCCGTTGATCTCATTTCTTAGACGTTTGTAGTCCCTTTCACTTGCTTCATTTATTGCATTTTTATATTTTCTCCTTTCTTCGATTAAATTTAATATTTCTTGCGTTACCCAAGGATTTCTGCTAGCCCTTGTATTTTTACCTTCTTGATCCTCTGCTGCATTCACTACTTCATCGCTCAAAGCTCCCCATTCTTCTTCTACTGTGTTCATTTCCCCTATTCTTGTCAATCGTTTTTTAATACTCACTCTGAATCTCTCTAGAACCTCTAGTTCTTTCAGTTGATCCAAGTCTCATGTCCTTAAATTCCTACCTTTTTGCAGTTTCTTCAGTTTTAATCTGCAGTTCATAACCAATAAATTGTGTTCTGAGTCCACATCTGTGTCTGGAAATGCCTTACAGTTTAAAACCTGGCTCCAAAATCTCTGTCCTACCATGATACGGTCAGTCTGAAACCTTACGATGTCTCCAGGTTTTTTCCACGTATACAACTTTCTTTCATGCTTCTTAAACCAAGTGTTAGCTATGATTAAATTATGCTCTGTCCAAAATTCTACCAGGCGGCTTCCTCTTTCAATCCTTTCTCCTAGTCCATATTCGCCCGCATCTCGTGGTCGTGCGGTAGCGTTCTCGCTCCCCACGCCCGGGTTCCCGGTTTCGATTCCCGGCGGGGTCAGGGATTTTCTCTGCCTCGTGATGGCTGGGTGTTGTGTGCTGTCCTTAGGTTAGTTAGGTTTAAGTAGTTCTAAGTTCTAGGGGACTTATGACCACAGCAGTTGAGTCCCATAGTGCTCAGAGCCATTTGAACCATTAGTCCATATTCACCTACTACTTTTCCTTCTCTTCCTTTTGCTATTTTCGTCTCCTTTAAGTATTTGAATAATTTCTTCTATCTCATCATACATTTCTTCAATCTCTTCATCACTTGCGGAGCTTGTTGGCATGTAAACTAGTACTAGTGTGGCAGGTGTGGGCTTTGTGTCTATCATGGCTACAATAATGCGTTCACCATGCTGTTCATTATAGCTTATCCGATTTCCTATTTTTTATCCATTATTAAACCAACTCCCGCATCACCCCTGTTTGATTTTGTTTTTAAAACCCTTTATTCACCTGACTAGAAGTTTTGTTCCTCCTGTCACCGAACGGCCATAATTACTGCTATACCTGACTTTAACCTATCCATTTCTCTTTTTAAATTTTCTAACCTACCTGTCCTATTAAGGAATCTGACATTACGAGCTCCGATCCGTAGAACACAAGTTTTGTGTCTCCTGATAACGACATCTTCCTGAGTAGCCCCGCTTGGTGATCCGAATGGGTGACTACTTAATATTTGACTCAAGAGGATGTCATAATTATTTAACCACACAGTAGAGCTGCATGCACTCGGGAAATATTACGGCTGTAGTTTCCTCTTGCTTTCAGCCGTTCTGAGCACCAGCACAGCAAGGTCGTTTTGGCTTATGTTACAAGGTCAGATCAGTCACACATCCAAACTGTTGCTCTGCAACTTCTGAAAAGGCTGCTGCCCCTCTTCAGGAATCACGCGTTTGCCTGTCCTCTCAACAGTTACCCCTCCACTGTGGTTGCACCTACGATACGACTATCTGTGTCGCTGAGGCACGCAAGCCTTCCGACCGACGGCAAGCTCCATGGTTCATGCTAAAATATGTTAAAATCGCGATTTACTGCATGAGGGTCTGGTGCATCCGAGAGCTCGAATGCAACCGATGTAATACTATAATAGTTGCCGACGGAACAGGGGTTCTGTTAGTTTCGGATAGTATCACTGAGGGCATTGGTGTACTAAATACTATTCTCAAGGAGATATCGCTTCCTAACATGATTCATTTATGCTAAACAGTCTGAAAGCACATGACTGTCTCATGTCTGCTTAACTTGTCATTTCGGTTGTTCTTTTATACTAGGTAAAGCGTGAGTACTGAAAATCTAGAGAATCTATTTATACGGATAGAAGAGGATCGAAAAGTAATCGCAGTCAAGCAAAAAGCGGAAGACATTTAATCGATATAATTTCGTCAAAATGAGTGTTTCTACATCGGCTAAAAAAAGGCCAACTGTACGGTGCTGCCATTGCCGATTAAAGGTTTGTTGAATTTCAATATCAAATAAATCAATTAGAAACTTTAAACGTTTATTTTTTCAAAACAACGTTTTTTCAAAACAACATTTTTTTAAATAGGTGAGAATTATACCTCATTAAATATACATTCATTGTATTATATCTTTTTGTAATTTTTGAGTTTGTGTTTTTTTCTGCTGTAGTAAATAGGATTTTTGCAATATATTTGAATTTAAATTTTTGGTACACGTTCTTGTGATGACTTTTATGTCGAAAACATTGTCTTTAATCAAATTATACAGTTTGTAGAGAGTGGTCCAAGCTTCCACATTAATTTTCCTTATTATTTGATGACTAATTTCGAGCATAAGCTCATCCACTAAGCTATGGAGTGACATCCATTACGACAGCCATATGTTTATTAATTCGAGTTAAACACACCTTGTAAATTAGTGGAGGGCTTAGTTAGGTGAATGTAGTTCAGCCCTGCACTGATTTACAAGGTGTGTTTAACTCGAATTAATAAACATGTGGATGTCGTAGTGGATGTTACGGCATAACTTGGTGGATGATTTGATAGTGAGTTTAGGCTTTAAAGTAGTCAGCAAGTAATAAAGAAAATTAATATTGCAACTTGGACGGTTCTCTGCAGTTTATTGCACAATTTGATACACAATGCAGTTGCAGAGGTCATGCTTTCCAGAACCCTGGAAATTAATAAATTGACTTTTAATTCAGAGTGCTGCCATTTTGTTAAAAACCATTTTTTGAATACAACTACGTACAATGATATACAGTATCAACAGTTTCAAAGCAGTTTTTGAAATTTTGTGCTTGGTTGAAAATTGTGGCGTTCAGAGCTCCAACAAAACTCCCCCGCATTCTGCAAAGGCCTTTCGTCGATGTCGTGTAGTGTCATCTGTGTACAAGTTTTTTTACTTAAAAATACATAATTCAACCTCATGGGTGTACAATAAATGTCTAAAGTCGGTTTTGTAATGTGTTTGTTACTTTATTGAAAAATCATTAATGTCGTTTTCAAATGGACTTGGTAATAGCAATGAGAGAGCAGAGAGATTAATTGAGTTTTGCAATAATTTTCGGCTAGTAATAGCGAATATTTTGTTCAAGAATCACAAGGGGAAGGGGTATAAATGGAAAACGCCTGGAGACACTGGAAGATTCCAGCTTAATTGATTGTCGAACAGACCTTCCGAAATCAGTTGCTGGATTCCAAGGCGTATGCAGGAGCAGATGTAGACGCACATCACATATTAGTTGTGATGAGTAGTAGACTGCAGTTCAAGAGAGTCGCACAAAGGTATCAGTACGAAAAGACATGGAATACCGAAATAATGAGGAATGATGAGACGCGTTTTAAACTCGCTGGAGATGTTAATACAGTAATAAGGAATACCACAGTAGGCGCTTCTGTTGAAGAGGAGTAGACATCTGTAGAAAGAGCAATCGCATATGTGTTAGGAAGGTAACTGTGAAGAAACCTTGAGTAATAGAAAAAATACTTTAATTCATAGGGTACAGAAGGAAGTATAAAATGTTCGTGGAAAAAATACAGCAAAAGAAAATCACTTAGGAGTGAGATAAATGGTAAGTGCAGAGAAGTCAATCCAGAATGGATGAAGGTAAAATGAGAAGAAATGAAAACGGAATGATCATCGAAAAGTCTGATTTAGTATGTAGAAAGTCCAGTTAAAAGTAGTCGTGGCGACATTAAAAGTCCTCTGCCAAACGCAGAGGGGATAGCGTGTAGATGGAACTAGTACACAGAATTGTCTGTTGACGCGATAGAAGAAGAAATTGGAGTCGGTATGGAAGAGATAGGGGATCCAACTTTGGAAGACATGATCAGATAAGACAGAAAACACAGATAACATTAATTCGGAATTTCTGAAGTTATTGAGAGAAGTGACAACCAAACAACAATTGGCGTGTAGAATCTACGGTATGGTACTGGCAACATACCACCAGACTTATGGAGAAATATCACACACAAAATTCGGAAGAAGAAACTGGTAAATACGAGCTTTATCGCACAATTGGCTGATCAGATTAGACTCAACGGTTATCCAAGTTGCTGACAAGAATAATATATAGAAGTTTGGAAAAACAAACTGAGAATCCGTTACATGACGATCAGTTCGGCTTTTGGGAGGATAAAGGCACCAGAGAGGCAGTCCTGACGTAGCACTTAATACTGGAAGCAAGGCTGGAGAAAATCCAAGACATGTCTATAGGATATGTCACTCTGCAAAAAGCATTGGAAATATAAAATGCTGCAAGACATTCGAAATTCTGAGAAAAATAGGAGGAAGCCATCATAGAAAAGTGATAATATACAATATGTGCATGAACCAAGAGGGAACAATATGTTGTGTATGACTTCATACGCAACAGTAAGGAGATTTGAGCTACAGAGTGATGTGGCAACTGTCATCATAGGAAACCTAGATGGAAGCAGAAATGATTAGCAAAGAAACAAATACTTAACTTGTATTTCTTCAATTACATGAAGACCCGTTACAAATAATGCAGCCAGAAACAGAATACATTACATCTGTGTCAACGGGGAAGAGTCTCGGTTTACTACACACAAACTGTGGTGTCACCACCAGACACCACACTTGCTAGGTGGTAGCCTTTAAATCGGCCACGGTCCGGTAGTATACGTCGGACCCGCGTGTCGCCACTGTCAGTGATTGCAGACCGAGCGCCGCCACACGGCAGGTCTAGAGAGACTTCCTAGCACTCGCCCCAGTTGTACAGCTGACTTTGCTAGCGATGGTTCACTGAGAAATTACGCTCTCATTTGCCGAGACGATAGTTAGCATAGCCTTTACCTACATCATTTGCTACGACCTAGCAAGGCGCCATTATCATTTGCTATTTATCTTGTGATGCATGTACCATCAGACCGATGTTCACCAATTATGGATTAAAGTTAAGTATTCCAGAAGCTACGTACCTTATTTGCTAGTCTCTATTCCTTTAACTGTTCCAGACCTCACACCAGCCTGCGTGAGTTTAAACGCGTGCCTTTCGGCTTCCTCTCATAGTGGCTTGGCTGTCTTGCCAAGTCACAACACAAACTATGATGTTGGAGCTGCTACTAGATGGCGAAATGGCTTTGAGTGCAAGTGGGTGAGCAGCTGCTGTATTGCAGTGGGAGAGGGCGCTCAGTACAGAGCCGTCGGAGGTGTGGCTAAGCGGGCGCGCACCATTGGGTCCACCAGACGCTGCGTGGCCGCTGTCGGCGTTAGAGGGAGACTCGTCATTTCATTGCCAACCTTAATATGCCATGGGTGGTGTTGATATGTGGTATCACACAAAAAGACTGAAGACCAAGAGTAAAGTACTCAGAGTAAGATGGGTGTAAGACATGTATACTGCCTTTCGATCCTACTGTCCAATCTACACATGGAAGAAGCAAAGACGGAAATAAGAGAAAGGTTCAAGAATGGCATTAAAATTCATGGTGAAAGGATATCAGTGATAACACTCACTGATGAGGTTGTTATCCTCAATAAAGAAGATGAAGCATTATAGGATCTGTTGAATGGAAAATAATTCAGCGTGTACAGACTGTGGTTTGAGAGTAAACTGAAGAAAGACTAAAGCAATGAGAAGTGTCAGAAACGAGAATAGCGAGAAACTTAAGATAAAAATTTGTAATCACCGAGTAGATGAAGTTAAGGATTTCTGCTACCTTGGAAACAAAGTAACCTATGGTGACGAAGCAGGCAGGATATAAAAGTAGACTATCACAGACAAAATGGGCATATCTTGCCGAGAGAAGTCTACTAGTATCAAACATAGACCTTAATTTGAGGAAGAATTATGTGAGAATGTACATTTGGAGCACATCATTGTGTGGTAATTAATCGTAGACTGAGCAAAAACCGGAAAAAAGAGAAGTTGAGATATTGTGCTACTCTGGGGTGGAGAGTTTGGCACAAGAGAGGAATTCGTGGTGCACCACTTATGACTTAAAAATGGTCTAACAAGACGTTATTTGTGTTATGCACTCATGATAACGCAATGATAATTGTCGATTGCAATCTCGTAAGCATAACTGTATTACTCTGTCATTTGCTGACGACTTTATCATCTAATTTTAAGTGAAGGAATGTGTGTTTTTTCTGATTTTGTTGCGAAGTGTGTGAAGAAATCAGGACCTACAACTACGCTCGTAGAAAGAAAAAAGTGCAATGTAGTAAGTGAAAAGATTTAGAAGGCTACTGAATGTTTCAGTGTGTGTTCATAACTCAACTGTTGGAAACCCATGGGAAGAGAATACGGTATAGGATTTCGTTACGAAGATTGCTTCCCAGTATTCCACACTGTTCTTGTCTGTTTCAAACGTAATAACCGTCAGCTCTATATCAGCGCTGGATCAACTTAAATGAAACTCTGAATTCATCTGCCAACCTCCCAGCAGATTAGGTGCGAAAACGAGAACTGCCGTCTGCGAGGGTTACCTTTACTTGATTCTTTATTGATTCGCGTACCTCTTGAACCATTGAACGGCGCGGGACAGCCGTTACCCTCGCGGAGAAAGTGGCAATAATCAGCAGCAGCGCGATGTAAAACATGTTTACGTTTGAGAGAACATATTCGTGACGTCAGTATATACCTACCACTCTCAGTGGAATTATCTTTTACCTGATTTACGATAAACTCGTGAAGTGTCTCGGTTTCAAGTATCACATACACCGTTCAAGGAAAAATATTATCTCTCTCCTTGAAGAGGCCCTCACACACTCGATATTTATTTATGTAATCTGATCTGATTAGGGACATCAGGATGTATCTTACATCGGGCCAAGGTTTCAAACATACAGTATACTTTCATTTTAACTTCATAAGCCCATGTCACATGTATAGTCGTTCGCTGTGGGTTCATAGGTTATATTAGGCTGGCAATGTGTGCTTATTTGCTGTTTCATTCTTTTTTTTGGGTTAGGCCCCGTTTACCCGGTATGGTACTGATTGATTCGGAGAACCTGTTTATGCCTCACCCGCACGGGATCTCTCATGACACTTGATAAACTTGTTGGATTCCTTACATGACTGTTACAACTTTCTCGTACGCAGTCAAGGCATAACCTGGTTTTCACAACTGTATGCTCCATTTTGATGTTAACTTTATAGTTTTCCTTTTTTTTCGTAACGCCCGAAGATGGGGTCGTGTGTACGATTTTGTTCAAATACAGAATTTGTCAAGTACAATTGGAGCGGATTTACTCATCACGAATAATTTTAGCAACAGTTGTGGATGTCCTGCAAAGAGTGTATTATACAGTACCATTTTTACGTCATACTTACCTAACAAATAACAATTGTAATACGACAATTAGCGTTAAAATGATATGAGTGTTTGAAGTGACACTGTGAGTACTATGCAATGACACTGACCGTCTTTTTTGAAAAAAAAAAAGTTTATTAAAAATAGGTCTACAAGCTTCGAACATAATGCAGACTTTCACATAAAAAACAAAAAAAAAACCACACAATATGATCTTCTGTAATTGGCATGTTATATAAGTAATTAGCATTTCTTTCTATTAGAGGCTGCAGCTACAGCGTCATCACCACCAGCAGTTCGATCGTCATTTCATCATCGTCATCATAATCATCATCATCATCTTCTCCTTCTTCTTCTACAGCACCTTCACTGCCATCACCTAGGCTGTTTCACTTCCCTGCTGTGTTTATGTCATCTATTCCGATTTTTCTCTGTTCAGCATGCAATGTTTAAGATCATGGTCGCTTACGCTCTTCCCAGTTTCAGTGAACGATTGCTAAAAATTATCAATGCCACATGGTTCTTGTATGGCTCTATAGATTTTAGTAATAAAAATAACTGTGAAACACGCACTAAAATAGCTTCCAGTCTACATATCATATGTAACAACGACAACTAATCACAAATAAGAGTTTGCAATCATGTTTCTGTCAAATTCTCGAGCTTTTGCTCTTCCCGCGATCTAGTGACGTCTGATGCTACTATTTCCAACACAGGTATTGCCACTAATTTATTCTACATCTACATCTACATGATTACTCTGCAATTCACATTTAAGTGCTTGGCAGAGGGTTCATCGAACCACAATCATACTATCTCTCTACCATTCCACTCCCGAACAGCGCACGGGAAAAACGAACACCTAAACCTTTCTGTTCGAGCTCTGATTTCTCTTATTTTATTTTGATGATCATTCCTATGTAGGTTGGGCTCAACAAAATATTTTCGCATTCGGAAGAGAAAGTTGGTGGCTGGAATTTCGTAAATAGGTCTCGCCGCGACGAAACACGTCTTTGCTTTAATGACTTCCATCCCAACTCGCGTATCATATCTGCAACACTCTCTCCCCTATTACGTGATAATACAAAACGAGCTGCCCTTTTTTGTATCCTTTCGATGTCCTCCGTCAATCCCACCTGGTAAGGATCCCACACCGCGCAACAATATTCTAACAGAGGACGAACGAGTGTAGTGTAAGCTGTCTCTTTAGTGGACTTGTTGCATCTTTCAAGTGTCCTGCCAATGAAACGCAACCTTTGGCTCGCCTTCCCCACAATATTATCTATGTGGTCTTTCCAACTGAAGTTGTTCGTAATTTTAACACCCAGGTACTTAGTTGAATTGACAGCCTTGAGAATTGTACTATTTATGGAGTAATCGAATTCCAACGGATTTCTTTTGGAACTCATGTGGATCACCTCACACTTTTTGTTAATTAGCGTCAACTGCCATCTGCCACACCATACAGCAATCTTTTCTGAATCGCTTTGCAACTGATACTGGTCTTCGGATGACCTTACTAGACGGTAAATTACAGCATCATCTGCGAACAACCTAAGAGAACTGCTCAGATTGTACCCAGGTCATTTATATAGATCAGGAACAGCAGAGGTCCCAGGACGCTTCCCCGGGGAACACCTGATATCACTTCAGTTTTACTCGATGATTTGCCGTCTATTACTACGAACTGCGACCTTCCTGACAGGAAATCACGAATCCAGTCGCACAACTGAGACGATACCCCATAGGCCCGCAGCTTGATTAGAAATCGCTTGTGAAGAACGGTGTCAAAAGCTTTCCGGAAATCTAGAAATACGGAATCAACTTGAGATACCCTGTCGATAGCGGCCATTACTTCGTGCGAATAAAGAGCTAGCTGCGATGCACAAGAACTATGTTTTCTGAAACCATGCTGATTACGTATCAATAGATCGTTTCCTTCGAGGTGATTCATAATGTTTGAATACAGCATACGCTCCAAAACCCTTCTGAAAACCGACGTCAATGGTATAGGTCTGTAGTTAGATGGATTACTCCTACTACCCTTCTTAAACACTGGTGCGACCTGCGCAATTTTCCAATCTGTATGTACAGATCTATCGGTTAGCGAGCCGTTGTATATGATTGCTAAGTAGGGAGCTATTGTATCAGCGTAATCTGAAAGGAAGCTAAACAGTATACAATATGGACCTGAAGACTTGCCCGTATCAAGCGATTTCAGTTGCTTCGCAACCCCTAAGGTATCTACTTCTAAGAAACTCATGCTAGCAGCTGTTCGTGTTTCAAATTCTGGAATATTCCATTCGTCTTCCCTGGTGAAGGAATTTCGGAAAACTGCGTTCAATAACTCCGCTTTAGCGGCACAGTCGTCGGTAACAGTACCATCTGCACTGCACAGCGAAGGTATTGACTGCTTCTTTCCGCTTGTGTACTTCACATACGATCAGAATTTCTTCGGATTTTCTACCAAATTTCGAGACAATGTTTCGTTGTGGAACCTATTAAAGGCATTTCGCATTGAAGTCCGTGCCAAATTTCGCGCGTCTGTAAATTTTAGCCAATCTTCGGGATTTCGCGTTCTTCTGAACTTTGCATGCTTTTTCTGTTGCCTCTGCAACAGCGTTCGGACCTGTTTTGTGTACCATGGGGGATCAGTTCCATCTCTTATCAATTTATGAGGTATGAATCTCTCAATTGCTGTTGCTACTATATCTTTGAATTTGAGCCACATCTCGTCTACATTTGCATAGTCAATTCGGAAGGAATGGAGATTGTGTCTTAGGAAGGCTTCTAGTGATACTTTATCCGCTTTTTTAAATAAAGTTATTTTGCGTTTGTTTCTGGTGGATTTGGAAGAAACGGTATTGAGCCTAGCTACAGCGGCCTTGTGATCACTAATCCCTGTATCAGTCATGATGCTCTCTATTAGCTCTGGATTGTTTGTGGCTAAGAGGTCAATTGTGTTTTCGCAACCATTTACAATTCGCGTGGGTTCGTGGACTAAATGCTCGAAATAATTTTCGGAGAAAGCATTTGGGACAATCTCGGAAGATGTTTTCTGTCTACCACCGGTTTTGAACAAGTATTTTTGCCAACATATCGAGGGAAGGTTGAAGTCCCCACCAACTATAACCGTATGAGTGGGGTATTTATTTGTTACGAGACTCAAATTTTCTCTGAACTGTTCAGCAACTACATCATCGGAGTCTGGGTGTCGGTAGAAGGAGCCAATTATTAACTTAGTTCGGCTGTTAAGTATAACCTCCACCCATACCAATTCGCACGGAGTATCTACTTTGACTTCACTACAAGATAAACCACTACTGACAGACACAAACACTCCACCACCAATTCTACCTAATCTATCTTTCCTGAACACCGTCTGAGACTTCGTAAAAATTTCTGCAGAACTTATTTCAGGCTTTAGCCAGCTTTCTGTACCTATATCGATTTCAGCTTCTGTGCTTCCTATTAGCGCTTGAAGCCCAGGGACTTTCCCAGCACAACTACAACAATTTACAACTACAGTTCCGACTGTTCCTTGATCCAAGCACGTCCTGTATTTGCCATGCACCCTTTGAGATTGCAGCCCACCCCGTACTTTCCCGAGGCCTTCTAACCTAAAAAACCGCCCAGTCCACGCCACACAGCCTCCGCTACCCGTGTAGCCGCCAGATGAGTGTAGTGAACTCCTGACCTATTCAGAGGAACCCGAAACCCCACCACCCTATGGCGCAAGTCAAGGAATCTGCAGCCAACACGGTCGCAAGACCGTCTGAGCCTCTGATTCAGACCCTCCACCCGGCTCTCCACCAAAGGTCCGCACTCGGTTCTGTCAACGATGCTGCAGATGGTGAGCTCTGCCTTCATCTCGTAAGCAAGACCGGCAGCCTTCACCAAATCAGATAGCCGCTGGAATCCAGAGAGAATCTCGCGATAGGAATTTCAATCAGTTTACCACGATACATTTCGTTTGCTCGGTATTTAATTTTTTTATAATTTACTTCATTATTTGATCTGAATGTAGAAATTCGGATTAAATCAACCAAATAATTTGTAGTAAATCGGTCGAGGTTGTCGTATGTTTCATATATAATCTATATATCGTGTATAGTAAAAGATATGTACAGCGTACGTCTGCTCAGATGTGATAAGGAGATCGAGTTGAAATTTGAAGTAAACTCATTTTTATAGGCGACCAATTAAAGTATTTTTTTCTGTTGGCCAAGGTGTCTTGTCAGGTACGGTATCTTCCATATTTTATGTTTGCCTCTCCAACAACTGTGATGGGTTCTTTACAGGTGCCCCCTCCTCTTCAAAAGGTGCCCACCGTGGTATTCCGTTACGCAGTATTGAAATATTTTTCGGACTTGAAAAGTATCTCATCATTCCTCAGTACTTCGGTAACCCGCGTCGTTTCACATACATAGTTCCGTAAGACTGTCTTGAACGGCAGTCTACTCTTCATCACTAGTGATGTGAGTCTGTATCTGCTGCTGGATACACCTTACAATACATTATCTGATTTCGGAAGCTCTGCTCGACTATGATGTGATGAATCTGGAATCTTCCCGTGTCTTTCCTTTTCCACGTATACCCCCTCCTCTTGTAGTTGACGAACAGAGTATTTGTAATTAGCAGCTGAAATTTATTGCAGGGCTCATTTAGTCTTTGTTCCCTGTCATTCCTACTATCAAGCCCATATTCTCCCGTAACACTTTCTGTACTACTTCCCTTTCAACAGCACTTCAATCTCCGCAGATTGTGATTTTCGTCACCCTTTACCTACTGCATTACCCATTCAATATCCTGACTCAAATACTCTATCTCCTGCCCTTGCAAAGTTGATATGTATCCATGGCTATTGTTGATGGCGTCGGTTTGCTGTCGATTCTGGTGAGAACAACTCTATGACTGTACAATTCGTAGTAACTCATTCAGTGACCTACCATTCCACTCATAACGAAACGTTCTCTCGTTGTAACATATTCTGCTGCTATTGATATTACCTTATATTCTTCGGACCAGAAATCCTTGCCTCCTTTCCATTTTACTGCACTACCCCCACTATATCTAGATTGAAGCTCAGCATATTTCTTTATATACTTCGTGGCTTCTATATTACGTTCCAACTTCTGGCATTCCACGCTCAGAGTCGTAGAATGTTGCCCTTTCCATCGTTTTTGTACACTTTTTCCGATGCTCATTTCCCCTCCGCAGCCCCTCTCGGAGACACAAAAGGAGGACTAACCCGGAATATTTTGCCAATGGCGAGGTCATCATGACAATTTCTCAATGCGATAACAATACACATTAACTAAGGAAAGTGACTAAACACAGCTATGTCCTCCATCAAGGATGCTTCATTTGTGAACCATACAGCACATACGGCATGTGTTTGTAGATATTATAGTCATAAGCAAGGGCAAGACAATTAAATTTATTGGAGGAAGTCACCAGCTGCAATCAGCAAGACAAAAACTGCAATAGCCGCATTCTTATTTCAATCTGTTCCTTTTTCGTCTCTCATTTTCATTAATTCTAGAGCTGTAATACAATCTGCTTACTTTTGCTTATGTTTAACGTCTTTCATTAATAATAATTTTTCCAGTTTACTGGTTGTTGGGCTCCTTGGCTGTGGGCTCTGTATTTAAGAAACACAGGAACCATGTATTTTTATTTATGGCAAGACGGGTTTTGGGCTGTCACCCATGATCAATTGACGTAATACCTATCCGACATCGACAGAAAATTGGATGCTGCAGCTGCCTTTCTTCTCTTCTTTTTCAACTTTCGCGTTTATGGGTGTGGCACAAGCATTTTTCCACTTTTGCCTTGCACAAAAGAGCCCAGTATCCACCATCTTGCCGACCGTAAGCAAAATAATGCATATACCTGACTGCCTTGATCCATTTCTTTCAGGATGCCATGCAAGAAAGTTGCCAGGATTTCGTCAAAAAGGGGGAAGGGGAGAGGGTTCCGATTTGATAAAGAGGACCTTAGAAGGGTTCACATTTTTCATATATGCTGAAAACATGTTTCTTTATTGTTTTAATTTTATGTACGGAAGTTGCTTTTGGGAGGCCTTCATATAAATGGTATTTGGTCTATAAAATTAAGAAAAAAATGTTTTCTTAGAAAAAGTATAAAATATACTTTCAGCAGTAGGTAAGAAATACCCAAATGCACAGTTAAATATATCTCTATTAGGCAATATGATAATATTACTCTATTGTCAAACGAATTCTAATTCTAATATAATGTATTGCCTCTTTGCTATCAAATAACAGCTCAATCTTCTAATATAAGGTTCACTATCTTCTCCCCGAATCCCAGAAGTGGTGATAACGAGTGCGGCTATCCATGCGGGTTGGATAAAGTTTCAGACACCATTCGTGCCATGTCATTGGAAGCCTCAAGGTTTTCTTGTGGTTAGTTGCATATTTTGACCTTACATGCAAAAAATTCAAGCATACTGCATATTTTGATTTTTAATCTTAATATGACATATTTTACCTTTAATACTGCATATTAATAACCTTACCCTGCCTTTACTGCATAATATAGTGCTACTATGTGTAGTAGTGCATTTTCTCAACTTCACTCCATAAAATATGGAATTTCCGTGAAGAACGATAAACCATTATCTTTCACAATGATCTCGGAGCTTTCAACAAGCAGAGAGACAATATCCTTACTTTGGAGTGCTGTAACCACTAAGAAGCAGTCATGCTCTAATCTCCCTTCAGCTTCCAAAGTTATTTTACACTCTTCTTCTTTCAATTTCGTTTTGAGCTAAGGATGTGGTTCCGAAAGGATTGTTGGAATAAGCAGATCTGATACTTTTGCGTTCGAGGGAGAAGCTAGAGCAATTTTTGGTAGCGAAAATGCAAAGGATCTGGAATCACACAACCTTACACTTTCCAAAATTTTCTCATTTAAGTATTCATCTGTCACTTCTTGCAATGGAGAAAGAACATTTTTTGCAGATAAATGAATCGGCCTAAATTAGGAGAATTTGTATTATAATTTACCAGCGGAAAAATGCTCTTATCAAAGCGCAAAAAAGGGGAATGTACTCTTGTTTAAAAGACTGATTGAAAAGTGGAGTACCAGATGCTTCATTCTATCTTCCTCAGCACTTTTAAAAATTTTCCCAAACATTTTGGCATGCAAACATTTTCAAATGGTTCAAATGGCTCTGAGCACTATGGGATTTAACATCTATGGTCATCGGTCCCCTAGAACTTAGAACTACTTAAACCTAACTAACCTAAGGACATCACACAACACCCATCCATCACGAAGCAGAGAAAATCCCTGACCCCGACGGGAATCGAACCCGGGAACCCGGGCGTGGGAAGCTAGAACGCTACCGCACGACCACGAGATGCGGGCTGCAAACGTTTTCGACAATCTTTCTAGCATGCAACTACCTCTCATTCCCAGAAACCTCCCTAACTGTTACTGACTCACGCCCACAAGTTCACCGCTGTAAATCGCTCATACTGATCCACTTCTATTTGCCCGGTCTCACTCACTTATTCAGTGCAACACATTGTCGTTATTTCTTTATGTCTCTCCGTCACTGTCTCCTTTCTCAACATTCAACATTATCCAAGTCTACAAATACTATAAATGTAGGTTTGCATTTCGTTAACCTATCTTCTAAGAAATGTCGTATGGTCAGTATTGCCTCGCGTGTTCCAACATTTCTCTGCGAATCAAGCTGTTCTTCCCGGAGGTCTGCTACCAGTTTTTCAATTCTTCTGTAAAGAATTCGTGTTAGTATTTTGCAACCATGACTTTTGAAACTGATAGTTCGTTAATTTTCACACCTGTCAGTAACTGCTTTTTTCGGAATTTTAATTACCACATTCTTCTCGAAGTTGATGATACTTCGCCTATCTCTTATATCTTGCACACTAGATGGGAGAGTTGTGTTCAAGGCTGGCTCTCCAAAGATTGTCAGCTGTTCTGACGGAATTTCATCTACTCACACGGCCTTGTTTCTACTTATATCTTTCAGAGCAGTGTCATATCTCCCGTCTCATCTACGTCCACTTCCCTTTCTATAATATTGCTTTCAAGTTCATCTCCAATGTACAGACCCTCTATATGCTCCTTCCACCTTTCTGGTTTTCCTTCTTTGCTTAGGAGTGGTGTACATCTGAGCTCTTGACATTAATGCTTATCATTTCCCCAAAGGCCTCTTTACTTTTCCTTTTAGGTATTAATTGTCTTTCTTACGTTTGTCATCCAGCCTTTCCTACTTAGCAATATCGCACTTCCTGTCAGTCTCATTTTTAGATGATTGTATTTCCTTTCGCTTCATTTGCTGCATTTTTAAATTTACTTCTTTCAACAGTTAAATGCAATACCTCTTGTTTTATCCAAGGATTCCTACTAGGCCTCGTCTTTTTACCTATTCGATCCTGTGCTGCCTTTACTATTTCATCTCTCAAGGCTACCATCCGTCTTCTACTGTGTTCCTTCCCCCTGTTCTAGTCAACTGTTGCCTGATGCTCCCTCTGGAGCTCTCAGCGAACTCTGGTTCTTTCAACTTATCTCTGTCCCATCTCCTTAAGTTCCTATCTTTTCCAGTTTCTTCAGTTTTAGTCTACAGTTCATAACCAATATATTGTGGTCAGGGTCCTCATCTGTGCCTGGGAGTATCTTACAATTTAAAATCTGGTTCCTAAATCTCTGTCTAATCATTTCGTAATCAATATGAAACCTTACGGTATCTCCACTTCTCTTCCACGAATACAAGCTTCTGTTACGATTGTCAAAGCAAGTGTTAACGATGATTAAATTATGTTCTGTGCAGAACTCTACCAGGCGGCTTCCTCTTTCATTTCTTGCCCCCCAGGTCATATTCACTTATTTCCTTCTCTTCCTTTTCCTACTGTCGAATTCCAGTCCCCCATCGCAATTAAATTTTCATCACCTTTAACTATTTGAATAATTTCTTTTATCTTATCATACATTTCTTCAATCTCATGATTTGTGGAGCTAGTTGGCAAGTAAACTTGTACTAATGTGGTAGGAGTGGGATTCGTGTCTATCTTGGCTACGATAAGGCGTTCGCTAGTTCGCTATGCTGTTCATAGTAGTCTACACGCATTCCTATTTTCTTCTTCATTATTAAACCCTGTCCTGCATTACCCCTACTTGTCTTTTTATTTATAACCCTCTATTCGCCTGACCAGAAGTCCTGTTCCCCCTGCCACCGAATTTCATTAATCCCTGTTATAACTAACTTCAGCCGTTCGCTGTACCAGCACAGCAAGGCCGTTTTGGTTAATGTTGCAAGGCCAGGTCAGTCAATCGGACTGTTGCCTCTGCAACTACTGAAAAGGCTGCTGCCCATCTTCAGGAACCACACGTTTGTCTGTCCTCTCAACAGATACCCCTCCGTTGTGGCTGTACCTACGGTACGGCTGTCTGCATCGCTAAGGAACACGAGCCTCCCCACCGAAGGCAAGGTCCATCGTTCATCGAGCTCATATCCATTGAAAAGAGGTTATGGAAGTTAGTAGCCGATTGTTATAAATACTGTTACAATTCATAGCAGATAAGCAGCAGAGTAAACATGTCAACAATTTACAGGTGTCAGTCATTTATCTCGTTATTTATCATATTTTACTCTTTTAAAGCAACTTGTACCACTCTCATCATACGGGTCGGCCTAATATTCGGATAACGCATTTCAGTTTATGAGCTACACTCAATTGCAGTATTGCGCAACTCAACCTCAGATTGGGTTTTCCCGTTAAGTGTTCATCATTTATCTCGAAACCACTAACATCTTAACTGTTTTCATATTGTTTCCTATATCTGAATACGCTGTCCTGTGGCTATCTTAATCGTTAAATATTAGAAGGGAAATGAGTGTTAGAACATAAGACTGTGCAGAAAGGTCAACGTGTATCATTTCCTGTCTAGATTATGACACTTGATATTAATTTCTAATTTCCCCGAAATTAAGGGTATTTCAGTGACTACAGACACGATGTGTAACAATCGAAAACTTGCTTAATTTTGTTGAATGTATGTGTTAGCCATATGTAGCACATAAGTGTTAGCCTATTAATTATAGTTCATAGTACAGCGTCAGATACGGTCTACATGTACGCTTTATTATTCAGTTGTCACTCTGTTTGGTTGGACTGCTGTTTAATTACATTAATGAATAAGGCTCTGCTATTGATGGAGCCCAATATTTTATGTCCGTAAGGCCTTCTAGCAGTATTGTGTGCATGTAACCCGAAACACAGAGATCTTTGGATGTACTAATGTACTGTGGGTATCTCAATTTTCAGAAAAAGACTCCTTGATGACCCAAATCTTTGTTGAGGTAGAGAATTCCTCAATAAGAAGATACAGTATATTGGTGTCTTGACATGTTAATTACATGCAGGGTGCCACAGGAGGAAGGGTCAATATTCAGGGATATGACACGAAGGGATATTCGAAGTAAATACGTCTAGTAAACATGGGCTGTAAAATGCTTACCTTAAGAGCTATGAGCACTTATTCAGAAGAAGAGACCCGTTTCAGAGTAGCGAAGATGAACAAATCGTGTAATTAAGATGGTGATACGCTCGCTAAACCCGCTGGGCAGAACAGGTGATTAGGATTGTGGAAATGACCAAATAAGATGGCGCTCAGTTTCACTTCAAAATTGTAATTTATTGTAATTTAATAACACATTTAAACCAAAACGGCACATAGCCGAACCTTTACAACTACGAGTTTCAAAATCCAAATCTTTCACGGCTGAAGGCCTCCAAACAAGAAATCTTAAAAATCAACAAGATAAATTTCAAGTGACTGAAGACACGCAGTTAAAATTGCAATATGTATCACAGCTAGGCTGAAAGCCTCAAGGCAAAAGTGGACAGAACAAACATATACAAGGTGCAATACAAACGGCTGAAGGCCACAATTAAATTTCAAAATTTTAAAATATATTATCATAATCTTTTAAGGCAGAAGGCCGAAATGTTTTCACTTAAGGGAAAATTTTGAGAATAAGGCTTCAAGCGGCTGAAGGCCCACGGTTGATTTTCCAAAAATTCAAAATATATCTTAACCTTTAAGTTTTGAGTGGCTGAAAGCACACTACATGAAAAAGCAACACAACAACAATAACTAAATTTAAGAACAAGGTTTTAAGCGCTTGAAGGCCCACAGTTGATTTTCCAAAAACTCAAAATACCTTCAACCTTTAAGCTTTAAGTGGCTGACAGCGCACTAAATGAACAGTAACTTTCAGCAAAATATGCACTTTCCAGAATTCAAACTCACTTATACAGGCTGAAGGCCCTTGATTTACATGAAACACAATAAAAAAAATTCTTTTAAAGCATTGGCTATAATAGATTGACAACAGGCCATTAAACACCCATGAAAAGGACAGTACAGACAACAGCACCCCAAGAACCGGCGGGTTGGCTATCGCTGTCTTAATATGCTCAAAGGCAGCCTCCTGGACAGGTCCCCATTCAAAACGAAAGCATTTACGGTGTAAGTGATTTAAGGGTGCCGCCAACTGAGCAAAATTGGGCACAAAACGCCTAAAGTAATTCACCATGCCTATAAATCTAGCGATTCCCCGCTTATCAACAGAGGGGGCAATGCCCGCAGGGCTTTTGTCCGCTCTTGGTCAATACGAATACTCTAACCCAAGACCATATTCTATACGAAAGATACCTCCCGCCTAGCTAGCGTAATTTTACTAGGTTTAACAGTTAGACCAGCTCGCTGTAACCTCAAAAGAACTTGCCGGATGTGCTCCAAATGATCCTCAAACGAACGACGATAGATAACCAAGTCGTCCAAATAATTATAGACACAGACTAACTTCAAGTCCCCAAGAATATTATCCAATAAATGAGTAAGCACCACCGCTCCGGTAATTAACCCAAAGGCGACTCTGTTAAACTCGAACAAATTCCAATCAGTACAAAAGGCAGTGACATGTTTACATTCTTCAGCCAAAGGAATTTGATAATAGGCCTGATTCAAATCAAGACCTATAAACCAATTAGGGCCGGCAAACCAAGTAAAAGAATTATGCAAATCCGGCAAGGGTACTAATTCGAGTACAGCCTTGGCGTTCAAACACCGGTAGTCAACGAGAGGTCTGAAATACCGCCCCCTGATCCTTAGGTACAAGAAAAAATTGGAGAAGCATAAGCGGAAGTAGAGGGTCTGATGACTCCTTGTTGCAGTATTGAGATATCTTAGCCCCGAGTATCTTAACCTCCGGGGGTGAGAGGCAGTATGGAGATTGCCTAACGGGGGTGTCATCGGACAAACGGATATGATATTCAAGAACGCTGGTAACACCCAGGTTATCGCTAAGCAGTTGAGAAAAACTGTGCAACAAATCGAGTAGCTGAGACGCTTGAATGGGCAAGAGATGGGCCAGATAAAATTCATTAGCTGCAACCTCTACGCCGAAGGTCCCGGCAGTTTGCCATACACCAGGTTTAGCGCACTCGCAAAGCCCAAACTTCTCACCAGGAGAGAACTTAAAGGAAAAGGTGTGCCCAGAATAATCCAAGATGATCCCCGGTTTTATAAATGAAATTACACCACAATATTAGATTAACAGGCAGTTCCTTGACCAAGGCTAAAGATAGAGACCAGGAAAATTCGGCAACCGATACACTTCTCCGGACCCAATTCTGCAAATGTAACACCTGGCCATTGGCCACCCGACGTGTCTGCACTGGGGACGGGACCGAACGAAGTCTAGTAACATGCCCAAACTCCAAAAACCACCCAAAACTCAATAATGACAAGGAACTACCGGAATACAAGAGAGCGCAAACGGGCTCGCCTCCTACCCGAGAACAAACATAAGGCAAAGGGAATGATGCGGGGGTGACCACGCGAGTACACCAAGGCCTAAAGGTTTGAACCCGGGTTCGCGTGACAACCCGGCGTCATCAGTTAGCTCTAGGAGCACGAGGCTGATCACAAGAGCGTACCAAATGAGCTGTACTGCTACATTTCACACAACGCCTGGGTTCCCTTATGCTAACTTCACCGGATGTGGATAATCCGGAATCGGCCCCTATGTCGCACCCTGCAACCACCCGACGCCAGTGGCTCTCAAGGGGTAATGCGGATGCTGATATAACAACAATTTTTACAGAACAATCGCAACTATAATTAGGGGTTTAAAACGATATCTTTTGGAGATGACGAAGTTTTCCAAGATCACCACATGCCTACCTTCAATATTCAAGGACAAACATACCATTGTGATCGTTCGTTTCTACCCGTTTCCTACGCTGAACATAAACTTCTGCAAAACTACTTTATGAGTAACGATATGCACAAGCTGACCAACGCTGTGATGCAATTTCAGGCACCAAACGCCACATTTTGTCCTATTCGCAAACATTTCTCCACCAACACAACGCACTGATAAAATTATTCAAAACTTCAGTTGTCAACTTACCTGCAGATAATTACGCAGTTCAAATACCAGCCGACAAAACATCACTCAGACAGCACGCCGGACGCTGCAACGCAACTACCATCAATTAAATTGCGATTGTCATAGTTGACAAAGAACATGATATGCGTGATAAGCTTCTTCAGCGACGGAATAATACAATTCATGGTGTCGCTGCAGCATCCCATAATTTTTGGGAGGGGCAGGATGGATGTCACTTCAATAATATCCAATTACAGGTACCTACAAATATCTTTATTTCATTTTATCAAACGAAATTATTATGTTCTTCGTAACTTTCAAACATTCGTAAGTGTAATTTACATTTTTCTTCTCTTTCTATTGTTTTATTCTTATGGGTGAACAACGCAATAAAAAAGTATCAGCGATGAACTATTATTCATACCGCATAATCATATCTCAGAATGGATCAAATCATATTATGCAATGCCATCAACTATTTCATCAATACATGGCAGGAACGCATGCCAAAGCTGAATCCGAACGTTTGCTATTCATTCGCTTAAATCAAGCATCATTGCTTTCAAAAGGATACATTTGTTTACTAGATGCAATTGCAAGCGGTGGAAATGTTTCCGACATTTGCAAAATAGTCATACTTCCTGCAACATTCAGTGGCAACCCATGGCATGTCTATGACTATGCACAAGATGAAATGACAAACGTGCGTTCATATGGCCGCCCCGACTTTTTCATCACGTTTACATGCAATCTAGCACGTTACGACGTAAAGGAGTTTCTACTGCCCCGTCAGTGTCATCTGATCGACGCGAATATTCAAGCCAAAAGTCCCTAAATTGGTTTTAATTGTGAAGCATCACATTTATGTTGAAACTCGCTGCTGGATATAAGCTATTCAATAGGAGAAGAGAGGACTTCCACATGCTCATATAGGCCGGCCGGAGTGGCAGAGCGGTTCTAGGCGCTTCAGTCCGGAACCGCGCCACCGCTACGGTCGCAGGTTCGAATCCTGCCTCGGGCATGGATGTGTGTTGTCCTTAGGTTAGTTAGGTTTAAGTAGTTCTAAGTTCTAGGGAACTGATGACCTCAGATGTTAAGTCCCATAGTGCTCAGAGCCATTTTTGGAACATGCTCGTATTCTCATAGGGCTCAAAACAAGAATATACGCAGGTCAAATTGATGATGTCATTTGTACAGAGATTCCTAATCGTTAAAAGATGCACTGCTGTTCGATATTGTGACGAAAATCCTGGTGCATGGATCATGCGGAGCAATGAATCCACATTCTCCTTGCATGGTGGATAGCAACTGGACGAAAAATATCCCAGGCATTTATTTCATTAAACACACGCTGGTGATGATGGATATCAACAATATAGATGTCGAAAATCAGAACAACAAGTTACAGAACAACAATCAGAATAGAAAATGTTGATGTTGAAATCGACGACAGATGCATTGTACCATATTTTCCTTTGTTATCGAAAACATTTAACGTTCTCATCAACGTCGAATATTGTCATTCCCCGTCAAATAGATCAAATACATGTGTATCGCCGGTCGGAGTGGCCGAGCGGTTCTAGGCGCTTCAGTCTAGAACCACGCGACCGCTATGGTCGCAGGTTCGAATCCTGCCTCGCGCATGGATGTGTGTGATGTCCTTAGGTTAGTTAGGTTTAAGTAGTTTTAAGTTCTAGGGGACTGATGACCTCAGATGTTAATTTCCATAGTGCTCAGAGCAATTTGAAGCATTTGAACATGTGTATCACAGTAGTCAGTATTGATAGACCGGATGCACGAAACAACGAAGTGAATCAATTTCAAACAGGTCGATATATCAGCAGCAATGAGGCTGTTTGGTGTATTTTGTGTTTCCCAGTTTACAGTCACCATACCAAAGTTGTTCATCTCAATGTTCTTCTTGAAAATGGATTAAAGAGTCTATTTTATGGTAAATGCCGCACGAAATGTTGTTGCTGAAACAGTGCACACAACACTTACAGAATTTTTTGTGCTACATGAGGAATATGTATTCGCCAAGACATTATTGCACGCAGAAGTTTCAAAGTACTATACACGGAATGCTACATCCAAGAAATTCCTGCGATGTAAGCAAGGCATTCGTGTTGAAGGTTATCAGAATCTGTTTTCATCTGTTTCACTGCGCCGTATTTATACAGTTCTTGTTGTTCTTGTTGTTGTGGTCTTCAGTCTGAAGACTGGTTTTATGGAGCTTTCCATGCTACTCTATCCTGTTCAAGCCTCCTTGTCTCCGAATAACTACTGCAATCTACATCCTTTTGATCTACTTATTGCATTCGTCTCCTGGTTTCGTTCTACGACTTTTACGCCCACACTTCTTTCCAATAGTAAACTTGATGTCTCAATATACGTCCTATCATCTGATCACTTCTTCTAGTCAGGTGGTGCCACAAATATTTTTTCCCCACTAGTTATGTAATCTGCCCATTTAATCTTCAACATTCTTCTGTAGCAACATATTTTGAAAGTTCCTACTCTCTCTTGTCTAAACTGTTTATCGAGCGTGTTTCACTTCGATACATGGCTGGACTCCATAAAAATAACTTCAGAAAAGTCTTCGTAACACTTAAATCTATATTCGATCTTAACAAATTTCTCTTCTTCAGAAGCGCTTTTCTTTCCTTTGCCAGTCTACATTTTATATCCTCTCTACTTCGACCATCATCAATTACTTTGCTGCCCAAATAGCAAAAGTCAGCTACTACTTTAAGTGTCTCCTTTTGTAAGTTCATTCCTTCAGCATCACCTAATTTAATTCGACTACATTCCATTACCCTCGCTTTGCTTTTGTTGATGTTCATCATATACCTACCTTTCAAGACACTGTCCATTCCGTTCAATTGCTTTTTCAAGTCGTTTGCTGTTTCCGACAGGGTTACAATGTCACCGTCAAACCTCAACGTTTTTTTATTTCTTCTCCCTGAACTTTAATTCCCTCTCCAAAGCTTTCTTTGGTTTCCTTTACTGCTTGCACAATGTACAGGTTGAATATCATCCGGGATAACTACAACACTGTCTCACTCCCTTCTCAACCACTGCTTCCTTTCCGTGCCCCTCGACTCATACAACCGTTCTCTATTTTCCGTGCCAATTGTAAACAGCCTTTCGCTCACTGTATATTACCCCTGCCACCTTTAGAATTTCAAAGAGAGCGTTCCAGTCAACATTGCCAAAGGCTTTTTCCAAATCTACAAATGCTGTAAACGTGAGTTTGCCTTTCCTCAACCTATCTTCTAAGATGAATCGTTGGGTCAGTAGAGCCTCGCGTGTGTCCACATTTTTTCAGAATCCATACTGGTCTTCCCCGAGATCGGCTTCTACCAGTTTTGCCATTCTTCTGCAAAGAATTCGCTTTAGTATTTTGAAACCATGACTTATTAAACTGATGATAAACCTGTCGGCACCTGCTTTCTTTGGAACTGGAATTACTACATACTTCTTAAAGTCCGAGGTTATTTTGTCTGTTTCATATATCATACACACCAGATGGAAGAGTTTATCGTGATTGGCTCTCCCAAGACTGTCAGTAGTTCTCATGGAATGTCGTCTACTCCAGGGGCCTTACGTCGACTTAGAGCTTTCAGTGCTCTGTCAAATTGTTCTCGCGGTATCACGTTTCCCATCTCGTCTTCAGCTACGCCCTCTTCCATTTTTAAGATAATGCCTGCAAGTTCATCTCCCTTGTACAGATACTCTATGCACTCTTTCTCCGTTTCAGCTTTCCCTTCTTTGCTTCGGACTCGTTTTCCATCTGAGCTTTTGATATTCATACAGCTGCTTCTCTTTTCTCCAAAGGCCTGTTTAATTTTCCTATAGGCAGTATGTATCTTTCACCTTGTCATGTATACTTTTGTCCTCTAGTCATTCCTGCTTAGTCATTTTGCACTTCCTGTCAATCTCATTTTTTAGACTTTTCTGCTCTCTTTCGCCTGCTTCATTTGCTGCATTTTTACATTTTCTTCTTTCGTCAAGTAAATTCAGTATCTCCAGTGTTATCCAAGGATTTCTATTAGGCCTTGTTTTTTTTACCTGTTTGATGCTCTGCTGCCTTCATTATTTCATCTCTTCAATCGTTGCCCAATACTCTTCTCCCTCTGAAACCCTCAATAACCTCTGGTTCTTTCAAATTATCAAGGTCTCATCTCCTTAAGTTCCTACTTTTTTGCATTTTCTTTACTTTTAATCTACAGCTCATAAAAATAAACTGCGGTCAGAGTTCGCGTCTGCCCCTGGAAATGTCTTACAATTAAAAATCTGGTTCCTAAATCTGTCTTCTACACCTACATCTACATCTATGTATCTGCATACACATTCTACACGGTACGGTGCGTGGCCGAGGATACCCTGTACCACAACTTCTTGTTTCCTTTCCTGTTCCACTCGCAAATGGATCGAGGGAAAAATGGCTTTCTATATGCCTCAGTATGAGCCCTAATTTCTCGTATCTTATCTTGGCGACAGCAGGATCGTTCCGCAGTCAGCTTCAAACGCCTGTTCTCTAAACTTTCTCAGTAGTATCCTTCGAAATGAATGTCTCCTTCCCTCCAGGGATTCCCACTTGGGCTCCCGCAGCATATCCGTTGCACTTGCATGCTGATCGATCTTACCGGTAACACATCTCGCAGTCACCTCATGATTTGCTTTGATGTCTTCTTTCAATCCGACCTGGTGCGGATCCCAAATACTCGAGCAGTATCAAGAATATGTCGCACTAACGTCCTATATGCGGTGTCCTTTACAGATGAACAACTTTCCTAAAATTCTCCCAATAAACCGAAGTCGACCATTCGCCTTCCCTACCACAATCCTCACAAGTTTGTTCCATTTCACACTGTTTCGCAACGTTACGCCCAGACATTTAAAAGACGTGACTGTGTCAGGCAGGACACTACTAATGTTGTATCCGAACAATACAGGTTTGTTTCTCCTACTCATCCGTATTAACTTACATTTTTCTACACTACGAGCCAGTTGCCATTTATCACACCAACTACAAATTCTGTTTAGGTCGTCTTGTAACAACTTCCACTCACTTATCTTCGACTCTTTTCTGTACTCCACAGCATTATCAGCGAACAATCGCAGACTTTTGCCGTCTGCCAGATCATTTATGTATATGAAAAAAAAACGACGGTCCTATCACAGTTCCCTGGGACACTCCCGTTGTTACAACTGTCTCCGATGAACAATCGCCATCAAAGACGACATACTAGGCTTTATTACTTAAGTCTTAAGTCTTCGAACCAGTCAAACATCCACGTGCACGTACCTTCGTTAACAGTCTGCAAAGGGATACCGTGTCAAAGGCTTTTCGGAAATCTAGAAATATGGAACCAGCCTGTTGCCCTTCATCCATAGTTTGTAGTAATCATGTGTGAAAAGATCAAGCTGGGTTTTGTACGCGTGATGCTTTCTAAAGCCGTGCTGATTCTTGGACACGAGCTTTTAGGTCTCTAGGAAATTCATTTTCTTCAAACTTAGAATATCCTCTAGAATTCTGAAGCAAACCGATTTGAAGGACATTGGTGTGTAATTTTCTAACATTCTGCGTGGTGTCTGTTTGTTCTAAGTCGTGTCTCCCTACCACTTTCGCGCAACGACGCTCTGAGCGTGATTTTTAAGGAATTGACTAGTTTGAACCTGGGACCTGTTGCTGGTAAGGAGACGCCAGACCACACATGACATGTAGAGTTCAGAAGAGTTCAGCGAGACTAGCGATGATATAACCAAATCCTTAATGATTTCAGCGTCGGCTCCACTGCACTCTCTGTAAAAGTATCTTAATACTAACTAAATTTAGTGGAAGGGGTTCAAGGCTTTCCTATTTTTAGTTAGCTGATAAAATAACGTCGAAAAAGCAGTTAAGTTTACCGTTGGAAATTTTATTCTACTCATAAAACATTGTTTATAACTTGCACTATTGATAAAAGGAAATATTTTAATACAGGATGATAAAAACCAACTGCGTTCAACAAAAATGTGAACCAATATTCCCTGAGTGGGTTTCCAAGTTCTACAATGGATCGAAGGATGACTTATGCCATATCACATCTATAATCTAGGTTTAAATTAAGTTTCACAAAAGTGAAAACTATCAAAATGGTCTACAGTGACCCTCAATTATCTTTAATTACTTATCTAACTTGTCGTAAATTACAGTGGCTGATGTGGCTTCTCAATAATTATATAACAGAAAAATCATCACGTTTCAGATTTTAACTTACGTAGCAAATGTGAATATCATGAGCTTCAATTGACGACCGACACTAGTATTACGTAAAAAGGGGATGTAACAGATGAGACTTCTGCAGTTCTGAGTGAAGCCTTATGTGCTCAAAAATGCGGCATCGTGTGCGTTCATTACCTTGTCGGTGTTCGTCAGGGGGCGGCGGACAGCACAACTCCACGCACCTCGCCGTCTCGGAAGCAACTCTCTCCTAACTTCTCCTTACCACAATTTTACCGAAGTTGGTTTAAAAAAAACTACCTGGCTGAGTTTTCATCTGACCAATCAGGGTCTCAATGTTAACTTTAAGCTCCACCTACAAAAATTCTGTCTATCCAATGAGAAACGTTATACTTTTCGTGGTGGGGCAATGTTTTTAACGTTTGCAACGTAACAGAGACGCAAAAATGTCTCACACTAAAACTTGCAGCTGGTGTGGCCCTTTTAGTGTTATCATAAGATCTATACTGTTCTTCTGGAGGGCTCTATCTTTTAACATGGGCTGGGGGGTAGTCCTGGTGGTTGGCTGGCGACGTGGGTGTCCGTCCCTTATCGTAGGGCCTTCTAGCTTAACACGGTTCTGCTCTCGGCTTCTGTTCTGGTTTCTTCCCTCGGAACTGCGTCTGTTTCACGGTGGGAAGGTATGACATGCATTTAGACGTTCTTGCGTTAGTCTGTGGTATTCCATTTGGTCGCTCGTTGATCGTATTACTTTGGTTAATTTAATGTCAGGATTCATTCGGAGCTATGTGACATACTGCCGGATCTGCTTATCATGTCAGGGTTTTCATGGAAGGTGTTGGATTTGCCTGACACCTTACAATTTGACGGTTCCATTCTTTTACCCTACATATATACAGGAGTCATCTGCACTTTTTTCCACTCGCTTGGCACTTTGCGCTGGTCGAGAGATTCACGATAAATGCAAACTAAGTGAGGGGCCAATTACGTTGAGTATTCTTCGTAAAACCGAACTGGTATTCCATCCGGACGTGGCGACTTATTCGCCTTCAACTCTTTCAGTTGTTTCTCTACGCCACGGATGCTTATTATTGTGTCATCCATAAGGGACACTATGCGACGGTCAAACGGTGGTACGTTTGTACCATTCTCCTAGGTGAACGATTTCTTAAACATGGAGTTTAAAACTTCGGCCTTCGTTTTTCTATCTTCTGCTGCCAAATTAGACTGGTCAACGAGTGACTGAATGGAATCCTTAGTCCCGCTCACTGTTTTTACATGGGACCATTACACAGGGTGGTCCATTGATAGCGACCGGGCCAAATATCTCACGAAATAAGCATCAAGCGAAAAAACTACAAAGGACGAAACTCGTCTAGCTTGAAGGGTGAAACCAGATAGCGCTAAGGTTGGCCTCGCTAGATGGCGCTGCCATAGGTCAAACTGATATCAACTGCGTTTTTTAACTAGGAACCCCCACATTTTATTACATATTCGTCTAGTACTTAAAGAAATACGAATGTTTTAGTTGGACCACATTTTTCGCTTTGTGATAGACGGTGCTGTAATAGTCACAAACGTATAAGTACGTGGTATCACTTAACATTCCGCCAGTGCGGGCAGCATTTGCTTCGTGATACATTACCCGCGTTAAAATGGACCGTCTACCAATTGCGGAAAAGGTCGATATCTTGTTGATGTATGGCTATTGTGATCAAAATGCCCAACGGGCGTGTGCTGGGTATGCTGCTCGGCATCCTGGACGACATGATCCAAGTATCCGGACCGTTCGCCGGATAGTTACGTTATTTAAGGAAACAGGAAGTGTTCTGCCACAAGTGAAACGTCAACCACGACCTGCAACAAATGATGATGCCAAAGTAAGTGTTTTAGCTACTGTCGCGGCTAATTCGCACATTAGTAGCAGATAAAATTCGCGAGATTTGGGAATCTCAAAAACGTCGGTGTTGAGAATACTACATCAACATCGATTGCACCCATACCATATTTCTATCCACCACGAATTGCATGGCGACGACTTTGAACGTCGTGTACAGTTCTGCCACTAGGCACAAGAGAAATTACGGGACGATGACAGATTTTTTGCACGCGTTCAATTTAGCGACGAAGCGTCATTCACCAACAGCGGTAACGTAAACCGGCACAATATGCATTATTGGGCAACGAAAAATCCACGATGGCTGCGACAAGTGGAACATCAGTGACCTTGGCGGGTAATGTAAGGTGCGGCGTTATGGGAGGAAGGATAATTGGCTCCCATTTTATCGTTGGCAATCTAAATAGTGCAATGTATGCTGATTTCCTACGTAGTGTTCTACCGATGTTACTACAAGATGTTTCACTGCATGACAGAATAGCGATGTAGTTCCAACATGCTGGATGTCCGACACATAGCTCGCGTGCAGTTGAAGCCGTATTAAATAGCATATTTCATGACAGGTGGATTGGTCATCGAAGCAGCATACCATGGCCCGCACGTTCACCGGATCTGACGTCCAAGGATTTCTTTCTGGCGGGAAAGTTGAAGGCTTTTTGCTATCGTGATCCCCCGACAACGCCTGACAACCTTCTCAGCGCATTGTCAATGCATGTGAGAACATTACGGAAGGCGAACTAATCGCTGTTGAGAGGAATGTCGTTACACGTATTGCCAAATGCATTGAGGTTGACGGACATAATTTTGAGCATTTATTGCATTAAAGGGGTATTTTCAGGTAATCACGCTGTAACAGCATGCGTTCTCAGAAATGATAAGTTCACAAAGGTGCATGTATCACTTTGGAACAACCGAAATAAAATGTTCAAACGTACCTACTTCTGTATTTTAATTTAAAAAAACTACCTGTTAGCAACTGTTCGTCTGAAATTGTGAGCCGTTTGTTTGTGACTATTACAGCTTCATCTATCACAAATCGAAGAAAGTGGTCCAACTAAACCATTCATATTTCTTTACGTACTACACGAAAATGTAATAAAAAATGGGGGTTCCTATTTTAAAAAAACGCAGTTGATATCCGTTTCACCTATGGCAGCGCCATCTAGCGGGCCAACCATAGCGCTACCTGATTTTCCCCTTCAAGCTAGACAAGTTTGGTTCTTTATAGTTTTTTCGTCTGACGCTTATTTCGTGAGATATTTCGCCCGGTCACGATAAATGGACCATCCTGTATAATCAGTCTGAAACCTTACAGTGTCTCCAGATCTCTTCCACGTATACAGCCTCCTTTAATAGTTCTTAAGCCAAGTGTTAGCTATGATTAAATTATGCTCTGTGCAAAATTCTACGATGTGGCTTGCTCTTTCATTCCATTCCGCCAGTACATATCCCACTACCACTATTCCTTCTCTTCCTTTTCCTACAATCGAATTCCAGTCCCCCATGACTATTAGATTTTCGGCTTCCTTAACTATATGAATAATTTCTTTTATCTTATTTTACATTTCATCAATCTCGTCCTCATCTGCGGATCTTGTTGGTGTATAAACTTGTACTACTGTGGTAGATGTGGGCTTCGTGTCTATCTTAGCAACGATAACACGTTCTCTTTGCTGTACATCGCAGCTTACCCACGATCCTATTTTCTTATTGATTCTTATTAAACCTACTCCTGCATTACCCACATTTGATTTTGTATTTATAACCCTGAATTCACTTGACCAGAAATCCTGTTCCTGCTGCCACCGAACGTCACTAATTCTCACTATATCTTACTTTAACCTATCCATTTCAGTTTTTTAAATTTCCTAACCTATCTGACCGATTAACGGATCCAACATGCCACGCTCCGATCCGTAGAACGCCAGTTTATAACGTTCTCTTGAGTGGTACCCCCCCGTAGATCTGAGTGGGGGACTATTTTTCCCCCAGAGTATTTTATCCAAGAGAATGCCATCACATTTAACCATATAGTACAGCTGCATGCCCTCGGGAAAAGTCACCACTGTTGTTTCCTCTTGCTTTGATTCGTTTGCACTACCAGCACGGTAAGGGTGTTTTGGTCGGTGCTACAAGGTCAGATCAGTCAACCATTCAGAGTTGTGCCCCTGCAACTACTGAAAAGGCTGCTGCGCCTCTTCAGGAACCACCAGAGACATTTACACAGTACCTCCAAATAATGCCTGACAGCTGTCAGGCTGAGACTGCTGTTGATTAATATGAAAGAGCCTGCTTCACCCGCAAATATGAGAACGGTTGATGGCGTAGAATGCCAGACATATTGAGAAGTTTAACAAAACCTTCATTGCTCGAAAGCGACATACACCGGGAAGCAACATTGACTGCTTCATATGCCAGCTGTCATCCTCGACAAATCCGAATATTATTCGCCATCATTTTGACTACATGGTGGCCATCCAGCCAAAAAGATTTTGGAAAAAATTCAGAGAGGATTTGCGCGAAGTCATTTTGCACCGTGGTCGTGCCGTTAGCAATGACAATTCCATCGATTTTTCGGACAATATTTTCAATAAAGCCCGGTGACAAAAACTGAAACAGTTGTGAGTGCAGTGTGCTGACCACATGCCCTCCCATATCCGCATTCACTGACGCCTATTGGTTGAGGATGACACGGCGTTCGGTCAGTACCGTTGGGCCTTTCGAGGCGTGTTCGGGTGGAATTTAGTTTTAGTATGTGTCATTAACTGACATTTAGTTACCGAAAATCCTATCAGGAGTGATGTGTGTGTGGTACATCTTCAACGCATCATTTCATTGAAATTGTGTACTGTCATAAAATGCAAGCTATAGTACTAAAACAACGAAGAACGACTGAATCCAATACGGATTCTCCAGAGTTCTTCATTTGTTGTCTGCCATTGAGTTTCGTGGTCACATCGAGAGCCACGTCATTAGAGATGAATACACTAAGCAGATTCAGAAGGATGTTGGTTGCAGTAGGTACTGGGAGATCAAGAAGCTTGCACAGGATAGAATAGCATGGAGAGCTGCATCAAACCAGTCTCAGGACTGAAGACCACAACAACAACAACAACAATACTGAAATGAGAAAAAAATAGAAGTCCTCTCACAACACCTCATATTAATGAAAAATTTAAATATTACCACAAAATTTCCTTCCAGGAGTCTAAATTTCAAAATATTTAGGCTCCTTCCTGATTCTCCGCTTATTTTACAGTCACACACCAAAAGTACACAAAACATACATTAATGCCTTCATTAAAATGTCATTTTAGTGGCAATATGAATTTTAACAGAACCTGAGAAAAGTGATGCATAAAATCCAACATTTTTTACCCTCTTCTCCCTCAACCCTTTGAAATAGTCCATCTGGTATATGCAAATCCGTGGCTGCCTTTACCATAAAATCGGGATTTGGGCATCAGGGATGTTACTTGTTCACCACTGAACTCTAGTCTCATCCCCCTTCCAGCGCTTAAAGAATGTGAAATACAACCAATGAAGGCAAATACTGGCAATAGTATTTGATCTATACTTCAGTCTGCTAACACAGATGAACTGAAACTTCCCTTGCCCTAACCAGACCTTTATTAAAGAATATTACAATAACAATATATATGGTTTACACTATCCTATAAATATTTACTTAAGTTGAACCTCTTAATCACACAGATATAGTACACATCTCTTCAGAGGAACTAATAAGCAAATCATGTCAATAAAACTGTCTATATCCGTCAGAGTTCCTCCAAAAGGAACTGCTAAAAACTTTCTTAATTTTAAAAAAAGTTAGCAAAATTGTGACAACACTGGTAAAAGAAGCATAATAATAAAAAAATAATTGAGTCAGGCAAATACTACTCATACTTCTTACACTTGAAAGATTCTTCTTTATTTTATATGTATACATACTACAAACAAAATGTGAAATATACAAATAATGTTCACTTCATAGCCTGACAAACAGTTCTATATGCTGTCGTGAACAAGCCCTCACCAAAATTCTCCAACTTAGACACAGACCATAACTCAGATCATCACCAATATGTCAACTGATAAAACCTTTTAATGCCTATGTCTTTAACTACAGCTACTGTAATTTTTACTCTTTCTTCAACCTTAGGCAATTAACGCATCATCACATAGTTACCTTAAATGACATCAGATTTAGTAACTTAAATACCCTAAGAAATCTCATTCTGCTGCAGCTCATCAGTACATGTTTTTTGAAATGTGTTTACATACATTTAACTTCTTAGTAAATTTCTATTACTATAAAATGTGCATGCAGAAATATTACTTCTAATGACTCACAACACAAGCTCCTATACGCATATTTGGTTTCAGATCTATCCCCCAGGCTGTGGCTAAGCCATGTCTCCGCAATATCCTTTCTTTCAGGAGTGCTAGTTCTGCAAGGTTCGTAGGAGAGCTTCTGTAAAGTTTGGAAGGTAGGAGACGAGGTACTGGCAGAAGTAAAACTGTGAGGAAGGGTCGTGGGTCGTGCTTGGGTAGCTCAGATGGTAGAGCACTTGCCTGCGGAAGGCAAAAGTCCGGAGTTCGAGTCTGGCACACAGTTTTAATCAGCCAGGAAGTTTCATATCAGCGCACACAGACTGAAAATATCATTCTGGTCTTGCTTTTTTCTCCATTCATTCCTTGATACTTTCCTCATCTTCTTGAGCAGTTAGCTCTTTAATAACTGGAACCTCAACCTCTTACCTTATTGAAATACTAGAGGTCACGGCAGTAGTAACTAATATTAAAGTTAATCCAGTGGCCACATGCCATATATTATTTATAATTGTCTCAAATTGTGAACTTTGAAGTAAGTTTTTTATGGCACAAACCATTCAACTCCCACATAACTCTTTCATTCACGTTCTCGTGTGGAAAAATGTGACTCTTCTCCATACACTGCCTGAACCACTTAGACAAAAGTGGGCTCCATAGATCAATAGCAAGGCCTCTGGTTTACACAACTGGTGAATGTAATCCTTTTTCAATTTGTCGTCACGAGTCCTTGCATTTTACCTCCTTAATGGATAGGCTTTGACAAATTTTGAAAATGTCTCTAAGTCCCAAATATGAACCTAAATAGCACTCGACACAAGCAAAGGGCCACAATATTCTACTATAAGTTCTTTAGGTCTAGTAGTCAGTACACTTTGCCTCAGTCCATGAATTAGCGTGCAAGTTTCCCTCTCCTTCTGATATGTATCGCACCTGGCTAACCTATTTCTCCCCTCCCCCATAAGTTCATAATTATGACAATTGCCTGAAGCTTGCAATTGTATTGGCTTAAATGTCCATTACGTTTATACAAAAGGTCAATCAATTTTTCTACATGCTGCTCTGGGAAGTATAGTTTTCAGTCTTCCACTTTGTTGTGGTTCCTCCAAAAAAGAATACCCTTGAGCAGTTTATAGATGACTTTGACTTTCGGATAATTATCTGAGTTCAAATAATGCTTGACCAACTTCAAGATTTCATCTGTATTTTTCTCATGTCACACCACTCTAAGAACGCTCTCATCTTTAATCTTTTCAAAGTATAGTATTTCTATCACTGTCTTGTCTTTTACTCCCTCTTGATTGCCCCCACTGACATTCGGCATCCTAAACAAAACATCCACTATGACATTCCCATCCTTTCTTATGTAATATCTCTCTGTTTCAAATTGCTGCAAATACAGCACCTGCCTAGTGAGCCTACTACGTCACAACCTACAACCTCTAAGAAAACTTAGTGCTTAGTGCCCTTCGATGAGTAAATACAGCAGTTTTGTTTCCCAGTAAGTAGTGTTTATTTTTCTGGAACCATCAGACCACAGGAGAACTCCAGTTCAGATGCACTATAGCTCTTCTATGATACTGACAATGTTCGACTAAAAACACAATTGTTCAATGCTCTATCTTCGCTTGTAATGTGGGTAAAGTCGGGAACACAACCTCCCCCTGCCCATATCCACAAGAATCAGTAGCGATACAAAATGTGATACTAAAGCCATTAGGGTATAGTATTTTGCTATGGAGCAGTTCCTCTTTCAGATTTCGGAACACTTTTTCAAATCACTCAGTCCACAGCCAAGTGGTATTCCTCTTCTGGGGCTGCGTTAGAAAATTGAGCAAGTGTCAACACAAAAATTTGCGATAAAAACCAGACAACCCCAACGTTTATTTTAACTGCTTTTGGTATGTGGGTGCTGGAAATTCTTCTACAGTTTTATGGTTGTCAGAATTTAGTGGTACTCCCAAGTTCATTAACAGTACCTCCCAAAGCCTTTACTTACTTTTTGACAAATTCTGACTTTGCTAACTGTATGGTCAATAAAATCGGCTGCAGTTGATGCAGGAATGTACACTATCTGGGTTTCAGGACATTAATACCATCTTTAAGAGCTACGTGAACAATTACTGATTACTAACTAAGACATTAATCAAAATTAATTGACATAGGAAGGGTTGTTAAGGATGTGAACCATCACTAAAATATATCTAAATGCATATCAAAAAGCCATACGAGTCAAGCAGAAGAATTAATTACTTTATCCCCTAGTATGAGAGAACCTGTACGGTAAGGCATGCAAAATGTGGGTCGAGTGGCAAGACTCGAGATAAACAGGGCCTGACCGAAAACAAAGGACCATATGCATAAATACGCACTCACAGACGTAAAATATAACCTGACGCCCTTCTATGAATGGAATTAGATATGGGATGGACATGACAAATCCAACACCAGGGCCTAAATGCCGTTACAAGCAACCATACTGACAATTCCCAAACTGCAAAAAGTGATTTACCAAATAACAGCTCAGGAAGCCTCACGTCAAGTACACCCACCAACACCCATATAACTGACTACCGCAAGGATCACAAGGAGACGCCTCGGTGGCGGCAGCATGGGCTAGTACCGAAGGAAGGCAGAGAATACGGAGATAGTGCAGTTGCTAGCATCCACGCCCCGCACCCACACTACCTCGCAAAGCAAACCAATGTAGATGACACTAAAACCGTGTTTCTAAAAGAAGGGGCTATCGCCCAGACAAGGCATGTGAAGCACAATGCAATAAATGCAATTGTCAGAAAATAATAGTGAAACAATGGTACAAGATATAGACAGGAAAACAATATAAAAATTAAACACAACGATATAACATATGTTAAATATACAGAACACAAGAATACCAAAAATTATGAATTACTGTATCAGTTATTAATGGTTTACGGTAGACACAAAAATATCGATTATCGACTTTAAAAGTAATACAAAAATCAAGGTACGGTAAGATGCCATCCATTGCATGTTCAACTCAATGTCTGGAGACTGCATGTGACATTAATCTCATTGTTTTTTCAGAGCTTTTCTTCTTTTTTATGTTTCTTGTCTAATATAAACTCTGGTAAGCCAAAACATATTGAGCACCGCCCACTGCGATGTTGGATGCCATCTGGTGGCGTTGCAGGTATATGGAGCAGTGGCAGAAGTATGCAACCAAAGCAGACGGAGATGAAGCATCACCCTAGCGAAGATATGGGCTGCAAATGGAGAAATACATTCACATAAGCGGCTTTGAGAAATGGCAAATTTTATTACGCAGAGCCTGTGAACGATTATTTCGAAAACAACTAACAGAAAGAGGTAGAAGGACAGTGAAACTACCAGTAGGAGCAAAATGGTTGGATGTCCACGATTCTTCACATAAGATGCTTGTCTGCTCTGTAAAGTAGGATAGATGGCGATCTGTGAAATCTCTGCTGGAAGATCGCAGTGCTGATGCACGCACAAGTGTTCTGGAGCACGCCGTTCAGTACATTGTTGAACATGGGACTCCACAGCAGACCACACCAACATGTTCACATTTTGAACCAACGACATCTTCAATTACGACTGCAGTGGGCATGGGACCATCGGGATTCAACAATCGCTCAATGGAAACGTGTCGGTTCTTTGGGTGAATCACATTTTGGTACACTAGGTCGATAGCTGTCCCCACGAACATCGTTACCGAGGTGAAGTTAGTTAGTTAGTTAGTTGCATGTTCCATTGATCAATCACATGGTATGGAAGCTGCTATGATGTGGAACGTGTCAAGTGCACAAGAAATGCACATAAAGTACAGAATTCTATTATTTATCCCATTCCTTTAAATGGCACAACATGCATTTACTATAGTAATAGATTTATTTATTCCTATTCAAGATTTCATCAATGGTATAGAAGAAGTTGTCAAGGAGATACGATTTCAATTTATTTTTGCAGCTATTACTGCTGTCTGTCAGACGTTCTATTTCATCTGATAATTTGCCAAATTTTTTTATATCAGCGTATTCTACCCCTTTCTGTGCAAAGATAGGTTGAGTAAAGGACAGTGTAAGGCTTTCTTTTTTCTGGTATTATGATCATGAATGTCACTGTTGTTTTTAATCTGGTCCATGTTGTTGAGAACAAATTTCATTTGTGAGTAAATGTACTGTGAGGCTGTTGTAAGAATTCCTAATCTTTTGAAAAGATGTCTACAAGACATGCGACTACGAATCCCACACATTGTTCTAACCACTTTCTTTTGAGCAGTGAGTACATTTTGTCTAAGTGTTGAGTTACCTCAAAATAGTATTCTGTATGACATCAGAGAGTGAAAGTTTGCAAAGTATGTTAGCTTACTAATTTCTATATCCTCAAAATTGTCAATTATTCTGATTGAAAAAGTTGCTGAATCTAGTCGCTTTAAAGATCCAAAATATGAAGTTTCCAATTAAGATTCTCATCTATATGTACACCCAAAAACTTAGTATGCTCTAGCCTGTCTACTGACTTCTGTTGATATGTTATATTTATTGAAGGAACTATACTTTTTGCAGCAGAAAATTGTATGTACTTTTTTTTCAAAGTTTAGAGCAAGCCCATTTGCAGAAAACCAATTAATGACTTTTCCAAAGACCTTATTTGCATCATTTTCAATTGGAGTTTTACTGGAGCTAATAATGATGTTTGTGTCATCAGCAAACAGTGTCAGTTAAGATTCTTGTTTCAGATAAGAAGGGAAGTCATTCACATGTATCACGAACACAAGGGGACCCATGATTGAACCCTATGGAACACCTAATGTGATTTCACCCCAGTTGGATGAAGTTGCAAACTTATTTAAATCACTTGACCCATATAAGGAAACTCTTTGTTTCCTGTTCTGTACGTATGACTTAAACCACTCATTTGCTATTCCATTTATACCATAGGATTGTGATTTCTGTAACATAGTCGATATAGACGAGATAGAGAATCCAGTATTACAGTCAGATTTTAAAAGAGCTTTCAACGACTTAAGATCGAATAACGCAGATGGGATGGATAACATTTCATCAGAATATCTGAAATCATTAGAGGATGTGGCAACAAAACGATTATTCACTTCGATGTGTAGCGTGTATGAGACTGACGAATAACATCTGAATTTCAGAAAAACATCATCCACATAATGAACAAGATTTCAACAGCTGACAAGTGCGAGAATTATCACGCTATCAGCTTAATAGTTCATTCATTCAAGTTTCTGACAAAAATAATATAGAGAAGAATAGAAAAGAACATTTAGCATGTGTTAGAAGATGATCAGTTTGGCTGTAGGAAAGGCAATAGATGCAATTCTGACTTTGCGGTTGGTAATTGAAGCAAGACTAAAGAAAATGCAAGGCACGTTTATATGATTTGTTGACCTAGAAAATGCGTTCGACCGTGTCAAATGGTACAAGATGTTCGAAATTCTGAGAAAAATAGGGGAAGATATAAGAAAACATGGGTAATATACAAAATGTACAAGAGCCAAGAAGAAAATAAGACTGGAAGACCAAGAACGACATTCTCTGATTAAAAAGGGTGTAAGACATGGATGTAGTCTTTCGCCCCTAGTGTTCAATCTTACATCGAAGAAGCAATGACGGAAATAAAAGAAAATTTCAAGAAGGAATTACAAATCAAAGAGAAAGGATATCAGTGGTAAGATACACTGATGACATTGCTACCCTCAGTGTTTGTAAAGAAGAATTACATGATATCTGAATGGAATGAACAGTCTAATAAGTACACAATATGGATTGGGGGTAAATTGAAGAAAGACCAAAGTAATGGTAAGTAGCAGAAATGAGAACAGAGAGAAATTTAACACCAGGATTGGTGATCACGAAGTAGATGAAGTTAATAAATTCTGCAACCCATGCAGCAGAAAGCCCATGATGGGCAGAGCAAGGAGAACACCAAAAGCAGACTATTACTGGCAAAAGGGCATTCCTGGCCAAGAGAAGTCTAGTAGTATCAAATATAGACCTTAATTTGAGGAAGAAATTACTGAGAATGTACATTTGAAGCACAGCATTGTATGACAGTGAGACATGGACTGTGGGAACCCAAAAAGAATTGAATTTGAAATATTTGAGACGTGGTGCTACAGAAGAATGTTGAAAATTAGGTTGACTGATAAGGTATGAAAATGAGAAAGTTCTCCAGAGAATAAGCTATGGGAAGAATATAAGGAAATACTGACAAGAAGAAGGGCATGACATCTGTTAAGAATCACAGAATAACTTCCATGGTACTACAGGGAACTGTAAAGAGTGAAATCTATACAGGAAAATAGAGATTGGAATACATTCAGCAAGTAACTGAGTATGTAGTTTGCAGTTGCTATTCTGAGATGAAGAAGTTAACACAGGAGAGGAAGTTGTGGCGGACAACATCGACTGAAAAAAATAAAAGCAGTAAAATAAAATAAAAACCAACAGATATGGTCACTAACCCTGAAGAGGCAGCGGTGCAGGCGGTGTTGTGCTGTTAGCAAAGGCACTCACGTCGGTTGTCTGCTGCCACAGACCATTACCGCCAAATTTCGCTGCACTGTCGTAACGGATACGTTCGCCGTACATCTCACATTGATTTATCCAGTTATCTCTCATAGCGTTCCTTGTCTGTTAGCATTGTCAACTCTGTGCAAATGCCATTGCTCTCAGTCGTCAAGTGAACGCCGTCAACCAGTGCGTTACCTACGGTGAGAGATAATTCCTGAAATTTGGTGTTTTCAGCACACTCTTGACACTGTGAGTCTCGGAATACTGAATTCCCTAACGATTTCCGAAATAGAATGTCACATGCGTGTAGCTCCGACTACCATTCCACGTTAGAAGTCTGTTAATTAGTGATGTGTGGCCATAGTCACCTCCTTTGCAAAGTCAATCTTCCCTTACAGTTTGTTGAACAGTTCTATCCAAACAGCAGTTGTACCCAGGCATTACGAAGTGTTGAAATTCGATTCCAATGCAGATATGTGTAATAACACTTCCCAACTAAATGCTTTTGTCAATTCGCCTGTCAGCCTAAAGATCCTTACACACCATTTGCTTAACAATTGACTTATTCCTTGCCTGTGGTATCTCACACACCTCACTATCATTGCCTAGGAAAGGTTTCAGGGGAACACCACTTATTTCAACTCAGATTACTGGGTGGTTCTCTTTTACTTAATCCGCCAAGGACGACTCTGCTCCTTATAACATAGCACTAATCTTGTGTCTTTTACCAGATTCAGACTGCAATATTGTTTTAGTTGGTCCTTCACTGCTACTTTCTCCATGACTGACTCATCAGCAGCATATTCAGATTTACTAATACGTCATCCTCATAAATAAGAAGTTCCTGTTTGGTACCTTCCACTTCCTTTTCATCCTCACCTTCCTCTTCAGACATCCTCTTCAGTACCTTTCCATACCTTTGTCTCAAATGTTCTTCTCACTGGACCAGAATTTCACCCAGTGTCTTTGCATCTGCTGCCTTGTTTTACATGACTAACGTTACCTCTTAGCCCCTTCTGGCAGATCCTCTCCTCGCTGCTTTAAGCGAAATGTACTATTTCATCCATCTGACTCTCCAGAGACACGAATTCCAAACATTAATCCCTATAGGAATGATCTGTCCCATCCCCTAAAACGTCTTCAGCTACCTGGTTCTTCATATTTCCTAATGAACCTGAGTCCTCCTCCCCTTTTACAACTAAAAGAACTCTCCACTTCGTCTCTGCTCCCTTTTCAACCAGTATGATTATCCCCATATGATCCTCGCAACCTCCATTTTCTTGTGGTTCTCTCTCTAATTCTGAGACCAAGCATGAGCTAATCCCTGCTTACCAGGCCTGCTCTCTCAAGATAACTTTGCCACTCAAGTCTATCTGGGGGTACAATATTTCGATCCTGTGCCCATCACCTATCAGGATTGATATCCGATCTATGTGACATTCTCTTCTCATAAATTCTGTTATTCATCTCGAGTCTGTTTACCATATTTCTCTCTATCTTCTGGTGTACTGAATCTACCATAGTTTCTTGGCTCACTGCTGGGACAAACTTCTTAATTCTTTCTAGGAAATTAATAAATACCTCACCTTATCTCTTGCTGCTGTAACTACCATTTGCCTTACCTGTGTAGGGAATTTATTCTCAAGACCCAGTATAATCGTTGCAGCATCCAGTTTTCTGTCAATATACTTTGCTACCTCTCTGAGGGTTTTATTTTTGCCCTCACCACAAATCCCTCAATATGGATTTCTGTTTATTCTTAAACCCAAATTTAGTCACAAACTTGGACTCAAATTCGGAAGCTGACTCATAAAACTCAACCAGTTCAGCTGACAACTTATATGCCTCACCATCCAGATGAACTTTTTATAAGTTACACTTTCTCTGACCAACACCTGGGTAACACATTGAAAAACCCACTCAAAAGCTCTACAGAATTCTCATTCCTCACATAGTGAACTCTAAAAAACTTTTTCCAGTTCACAAATAAGGTTTCTGTGTACACATTTCCATTGCTGCTACTGGTTTCCTTACTACATACTTTTCAGTTTTCATGTACTTATTCTCTATCTTCTTTGCTTACTTCTACCTTAATTATTTCATGGTTCTCATCACAGTGACTCCGTGTGCCTTTAATTTGTTGTGGGACAAATATTTCAACGTCTTTAAATTCTTCGGCTTCAGTTTATTATGGTAATCGTTAGCGAACTCCGCTATATGCTTGGTTATTCTGGCTTCTGGCGCACTCTTTATACTGATATATTTGGTTCTGATAATCACAATATCCAATATCATTCATGAACTTGTCTGTAACGGAATTCAGCTTCAACCTATCAGATTTCATCTCAGATTTAACTGAATCGACACCAGTTTTCATATCAGATTTAACAGAACTTACTTCAGGTCTGAATGAGCCAACTTCAGATTTAACCAAATATACTTTAGATGTAACTGAGCCTATCTGATTACCAATATTATGAAGCATCTGACCAGCATATTTCATTTGGTAAGCACTTGTACCTACCCAGCATTAGGATCATAAACTTGCTGGATAGGCACTGTTGCTCGCCATTAGATACGTGCACACGCATTTCAATACTACCATCTACATGAGACACAAAACTATCATCGTTAGTATTGGCTTCCACTACTGATACTTATTTAATGACCTCCTGTCGTTCGCCCATTCAATCCATACAAACATTATCACATTTCATATCCGTAATGAACATTTCATATCCCAGGAATGTCTAATCGCCGCTAGACAGCAGTGCTTTTCTCCCATTGTTTATTTACTGCCTATATGTCGGCCCACGCAGTGTAACAGCTGTGATAGGGAAGGAAGCAGTGGACAAAAATCATGCTCTCAGTGCAGGCATGCCCTGGACACTGGGTAGATGACTTTACACCTATGACCGGAATCAAAATGCTTCACCTTCATAAACGCACTCTGGGCACACGCTGAATGGTGGGAAAATTCGATGATGGCAGAACTGCATCAGCAGCATTCCATCCCGTGCATGGGCACTCAGCACATATGGATGTTAGTGGCAATCTTGCCAGCAAGACTCATGACGTCACACAATTACAACACCAATCTAATGCCACTATTGGCATAACTGCACAGTGTAACTCATTGCTTATTAAACAAAACAGTCTGATCCTGGCCGTGGCACCAAATGTAAACTAGCCAGTTAGTAATGAAGCTAACTCACTGGCCTTCATAACATCATCCAATCCGCCAAACACTCTGCATATGACATTACTAGAAATAAACAAGCACAAAATTAGATTTCAGTGTCAGTTCTTTATTGTTCGTCTTTCATCAACACAAATTTGCATCACAAATGACAATAGTATCACAAACTTTTTGACACAACTCTTGCTCATTTTTCTGTAACTCTAACTCGAGTGACAACAATACTTATGTGCTGAAGAAATGTGAAGCCAAAGACACTCTCAAAACTTAACGACTGCAAAGATACACTGCTGGCCACCGTAAATGCAACACCCTGAAGGAAGCATCCGAATCAAGTGAAATTTACACCATGGGTTTGCAGCGATGAGATATGCAACTGATTAGAATTTCAGCGCAGACGTACATCACGCGCGCCTGTGGCGCCACCTCATAGCGCCATTTAAGGCTTGGTGATTTCGACGAGTGTACGTTCGGCACGTGTGTTTACCTTGTGGTTGTTTCACAAGACGATCAGTTACGCCTCGTAGACAACAGCGAACATCGTTTGATCAAGTATCCGAGTTCGACAGAGGAAGGATAGTGGCTTACCGAGATTGTGGATTATCATACAGAGAAATCGCTAGTCGTGTTGGACGAAACCAAACAACTGTAATGCGGATATGTGACCGTTGGATGCAGGAGGGTACGACGGACCGACGTGGTCGATCGCATTCACCTCGGTGCACCACTGCACGTGCTGATAGGCAAATTGTGCGCTTGGAAGTGACGGATCGCTCAGCGACATCCCGAACCATAGCACAGCACATTGCGTCTGTAACGCATCATCCAGTGTCTGCGCGTACCATTCGACGCCGTTTACAGCAGAGTGGTCTGTCCGGAAGACGTCCATTGCTTCGTCTACCATTGACGCAGAACCACAGACGTCTCCGTCGCCAATGGTGTGATGACAGACGGACGTGGACGGCAGAATGGAATGACGTTGTCTTTACTGACGAGGCACGCTTCTGTCTGCAGCACCACGATGGTCGGATTCGAGTGTGGAGACACCGTGGAGAGAGGATGCTGGACAGCTGCATTATGCACCGCCACACTGATCTTGCGCCGGGTATTATGGTATGGGGCGGTATTGGATATTACTCTCGCACGCCTCTAGTACGCATTGCAGGTACTTTAAATAGCCGGCGCTACATATCCGAGGTGCTGGAGCCAGTTGTCCTTCCTTACCTTCAGGGCTCGGCCACAGGCATATTTCAACAGGATAATGCGCGACCACACGTGGCACGCATTGTCCAAAGGTTCTTCGTCAATAACCAGATTGAAGTGCTTCCCTGGCCGGCTCGCTCTCCGGATCTTTCGCCGATAGAAAACATGTGGTCCATGGTTGCTCAATGAGTGACCCAGATTACATCCCCAGCTGCCACACCAGATGATCTTTGGCAACGTGTGGAAGCTGCTTGGGCTGCTGTACCCCAGGAACACATCCAACGTCTCTTTGACTCAATGCCGAGACGTGTGGCAGCGGTGATCTCCAACAACGGCGGCTACTCTGGCTACTGATTCTGGCAGGAACCACATGTCACAGACGTCTGTAAACGTAATCATTTGATACTTGGTCAACATGTTATCTACAAAATAAATTTTGTTGTGCTACCTCTTGTCTTTCTTGGTGTTGCATTTACGGTGGCCAGCAGTGTAGTTCATAACCACGCAACATATCTTTGTAACATTAAATGAAACATTCAATGATTTCTAACAGTTACCTATCTCAATCTGGTGTAGCTTCATTATGGACAAACGCTGTCCATTGTTAGGATTCTGATAGTTATTCCCTCGTCCTCCCTGTGGTCAGTCACTAAGGAAATGACTACTTCCTCCTGAAGATCGTTGGGAATGACTATCTCCTCCAGATGACCATATTTTTTATTATGCCTATTATTATTATAATGACATGGAAGTCTGTTGAAATTACTGTATTGATCTCTTCTTCTCTCTCTTGAATCTGTCGAATTGTGACCATCAAAGGCTAATTATAATTCTGTTACACATTTTAAATGCTTCCACACCTTTACCCCATCGTCTCAGTAGTTTTTGGTGATAATTAATAGGTAGTTTAATGTAGCAGTATCGTATAACCTCGCCAGGGCCGGGGGGGGGGGGGGAATATCTAAGAATTGATATTAAAGGGGTCAAAGCTAATCTTACATCCCTCACCCGGCAAGGTTTGCAGAGGGTAAGTGTTCGTAACGTTGACCAAGTAAACGAGGAGAATACCTCCCTTTTCCATATAATACGAGAAATATGCCAAAAAAATAATAAATTTTGCACTTAACCGACGAACAATGGGTTTCCTACGAGACACGGGTGTATATAGAAACTCAGATATTAACATATTTTGTATAATTGTATGCACAGACTACAACCAATGCACAACAGGAAAGCGAGATACTTCAGTGAATGAATCAGCTTTGATACAAAAGACGGATAAACGCCCTTAGCCCCTTTCATCAAACAAGAGATAAGCGCCACGATTATCTCAAAAAAAGAAATAAATAAAGCTCTGGGAAGAGATGACTTACTTCTAGAATTCTACTCGAAACGAAAATAAATTGATAAATTTCTCTTATTGGAATAGGGATGAAATCAATCAAATTAAAAAATAGAGTTAAATTAATTAAACTTGAAACAAAAAATAATTGAATTTGAAATGAAAATAAAGTAATTAAACTCGAAACGAAGGTAAAATTAACAAATATTTTTCTGTTGAACAAATGACTGAATAAATTCGAAACGACAATAAAACAACCAACAAAACGTTAAACGAATGTTAGACATTAAACTAAACATAAACATTAGCATAAATATAGGTAACATCGATTTTAAGTTTCAGGTAATTTTCTTCAAAGTGTATGTACATGATCAGATATCATTAGGGTTCACTTTATACAAGTGTTCCAAACGTCCAGGGTCAGTATTAAGCAGATGATACAGGCGCCGAATCTGAATACTTTGACGTATTTCCAACCTAGAGAAGGACAGGGCCAGCAAATTGGATAAAATAATTTTTTTATTGTAGTTCCGTTACAATTGCTTTTTGTTATGTTGGCGACTAAATTAGAACTACCAAGCTCATTTTCAATTCAGATCAGTTAAAGCTGAAGTACAAAATATTTATAACAACTCATAAAAGTAAAAATTACAAAACATGAAAATACAGTTCTTAAAATTTCAGTAGCTGTTCAGTGAACTTTAACATGCCTGTACTAATAGTGCTTTGTTAGTCGACGGACAAGCCACATGTGAGTAATATACGACACATGATACAACAAAAAAAAAAAAAGCGATGTTGGTCATCAGTCGCTGTGTTATACATGTACAGACAAAACGTAATTACAATTTCAGAGTAACTGGATTATATATTCAAGGCTAAGAGCTTCACAAATTGAGCAAGTCAATAACGCATTGGCCCGCGTCGCCTCTGGCAGAGATTCTGCTTGTCATTGACAGAGAGTTGTTGGATGTCCTTCTCAGGGATATTGTGCCAAATTCTGTCCAACTGGCGGGTTAGGTTGTCAAAATACAGAGCCAATTGAGGGCCCTGCCAATACTGGTCCAAAGTCTCTCGATTTTGGAGAGATCCGGTGATCTTGCCGGTCAAGGTAGGGTTTGGCAAGCACGAACACAAGCTGTAGAAAAACTAGCCATGTATGGGTGGGCATTATCTACTTGAAACGTAATCCTGCAATGGCTTGCCATGAAAGGTAACAGAACGGGTGTAGAATATCGTCGACGCACGATTGTGCTGTAGGGGTGGGGCGAATAACAACCGAAGGAGCCCAGCTATGAAAAGAAATGACACCCTAGACAATCACTCCTGGGTCTCAGACCATATGACGGGTGACAGTCAGGTTAGTATCCCACTACTGTCCAGGGCGTCTCCACCTTCGGCCTGGAATCCCGCTGACTGGAGTAGACTTGTCATCATTGATGAATCTCGCTCCGAATTTAGCACGGATACCAGCGAGGACGCCGGCCGGTGTGGCCGTGCGGTTCTAAGCGCGTCAGTTTGGAACCGCGTGACCGCTACGGTCGCAGGTTCGAATCCTGCCTCGGGCATGGATGTGTGTGATGTCCTTAGGTTCGTTAGGTTTAAGTAGTTCTAAGTTCTAGGGGACTGATGACCTCAGTAGTTAAGTCCCATAGTGCTCAGAGCCATTTGAACCATTTTTGAACCAGCGAGGACGTGTCTGGAGACGCCCCAGACAGCAGTGGGATACTAATCGGATTGTCGCCTGCCATTCGGCCCGACAACTAGGAATGATGGTCTGGGTTGCCATTTCTTTTCATAGTAAAACCCCATTGGTTCTCATCCATGGCATCCTTACAGCACAGACGTAAGTCGACGATATTCTACACGCCATTTTGTTGCCCGTCATAGCAAGGTATCCGGGGCTTATATTTCATCAAGATAATACCAGCCTGCACACGGCGAGGGTATCTACTGCTTGTCTGTGTGCTTGCAAAATCCTGCCTTAGCTAGCGAGATCACCATATTTCTCCCCAATACCGAACGTTTGGAGAATTATGGGCACGGCCCTCCAACCATCTTAGTCTTTTGACGATCTAACGCTCCAGTTTGAAGGAATCTGGAACGATATCCCTCAAGAGGTCATCCAACAAGTCTATCAATCTGCGCCAATTGGAGTAGCTGCTTACATAAGGTTTAGAGGTGAACCAATTCGTTACTGATTTTCTCAACTTGTGAATGTCTTTCTCTTGAATAAATCATCCACATTTACCGATTTCCGTCCCATTCTAATAATTACTTCGCAGTGCAAAGCTTTTTTTAAATTTTTTTCATCGTAGAGTATTCTTAGTCACATGGAATGTCAGACCAATTTCACCAGCATGCATTAATGAAGTGCACCTGAACTAGACTTAGGTCTAGCGCAGGAGACAGTTCGACAGGGAAACGGCTGATGTCGCTTATGTCTCCTTTAACATCCGTGCACGCTCCTGCAGCCAACGGAACATCGCAACTTACATCGAAACTGTTCGTGTGCATTTTTACAAAGGCTGTTTCCTTAAGAAAGTGCAAAAATTTGACACGACATGGAGGATGCTCCACTGAATAATTTTCATAGGTAACTTGCAGTCGTTGAAGTCAGTTTAAGGATAAAATAGGAATAAAATCCCATTACTGTGTACTTTTTTATTTACATTACTTAATTGCAAATGCCATCATTGACACAATGAACTTACATTTGTACTGTATCTTACAAAATGTACTGAAACTGACGGCCATCAATATCAATCGGAACATGACATCGGAAAACAAGATTCTGATGCACCCTGACAGATATCCCTGGTGTGTTTCCAATCACAGCACAGGCAGCTACAATTCTGGCAACTAATTCCATCTACATGTCTTCTGCAATCCATACATGAGTCGTGCTCGGCTCGCGTTGGTGCTGTTGTAGGTTTTCGTGCCAGACCGTATCGTTTAGTTGACATGGTTACGGTTGTTTCGCTTCTTCTCGTGTTGACTGGTGCCACTTGGTTTCGCAAGCGTTGCCTGTCCATTTGTGGCAGCAGCGGCGGTTATCGATATGTAGTACCTGTGGCCCTATCTTTGGGGCGACGTTGTTGTTCTTCCAGGTCGTGTCAGTGTGCAGTTCGGTAGGGGGGTTCAGGAGGAGCGAAGTCCGCACAGTGTGAGAACATGCCGGGACAGCAGGCGGTGCACATGGACTGCCGGATCGAGGGCCTGTGGTCACGAGGGTGCACGACCTCGTCGTAAACCGGATCCTGCAAGCTTTAAGTTTAGTGCATTTGGATTCAAGTAGAGTCACCTCCATCATTGTGATATTTTGTAATTATCCAGTGACTTAGGTTCGTGTTGTTGCTTGTAGTGTTGCCAAGGCAAAGAACAGCGAGTGGAGTCCTCGAGGAAGGATGATCTAATTAGATTTCCTGGACTTCTAATTACTATTTGTTGCGTTCAGTTTGTTACTATTTGTTAAGTTCAACCAGCGGTAATTTGCCTGCTGGTGGCCGTTAACACCTCAGTTACCTGCCCTGGGGGTTGGTGTATGTAATGGCAGCATACGGTTCCTCCCCTTGCCGCTGCTGTCCGGTGAGGTGTGTAGTTTTGACAGCTTTCTTGACGGTAGGTTGGATGGCGATTCTTCTACTCTCGTGGTAGTGATTCCTTTCCCTTTCTGGCCTCTCTAAGCACAGTATTCTGTGGGTGGAGTCCAGACTGCAGGTTCCGGATTTGGGGTATTTTTACGTCTATGCATTTGGTTTAATGGATGTCAGGTAGCCTCAGCAAGATTATCATTAATCATTCGTTAGACTGCCACTAGTCTGAGATACCATCCTGTGAAGTGAATGCAACTCTTGGCCGCTTATCTCATCGCTCGCGAAAGTGTTTTTCGCCAGACCTAGTCAGGGGTCGATTCCTGGTGCATCGTCTGTGACTAGCTCTAGTGTTTTATTATTGTATTTGCTGTTTTATTGTATGTTTCTAAATTTTTTGTATAATTGCTATTCTTGGCGTTACAGCAGGTTTAAATGATTGTGCTACCGAGTTTACCATCATTTTGTCTCACCTGTTTGGTGATCAGTTGCTTGTCCTTTTAAATTAACCTTTGCTGTTGTATTTGCTGTTTTACTGTATGTTTTTGAAATTTTTTATATAATTTCCATTCTTGGCGTTAAAGCAGGTTTCAATGGTTGTGCTACCAAGTTTACCATCATTTTGTCTCACCTGCTTGGTGATCAGTTGCCTGTCTTTTTAAATTAACCTTTGCTTTTGCATTGCTGTTGTACAGTATGTTTGTTAAATTTTTTTTATAATTGCTGTTCTTGCCGATAAGGGCCTTCAGCCGTGACTGTGATTACTTGCCATAAAATTCCTTATGGGATCATATTGGTTTGTTTTTAAAACATTATTTGCTGTGTCTGAATTTTATGCTCATTTGGTAAATTGTAACGCACTGAAAGCACTATTAATTACATAGTTGTTTATTTCTTCATTAATAACGTGTGATATCTTTATTTATTGCTGAGTCTGGAACAACCGTCTTAAAATAAATGTGTGTAATTGCAAAAGGGAACCAATAGTAATTGATTGTAACCGAATCCTGCCTTCCTTGATTACCATGTCTCAATACACAAGTGATTTTAGATATCCCCATAGGAAATAATGAAGGGGATTCAGGTCAGGTGAGTGACAGGCCATGGAGTACGACCTCCCTTCTAATCCAGCTACCAAGAAATACCTCACTGGTAGAGCGCCATTGTATTGTACGGGATGTCTCTGAATAGCACTGAATAATGAATGTATCCGTCGTTGATTCATAGCATGTCCTGACATGGAACAATGCAAATACTATACAACAGACCCACCTTATGTTGAAGTATTCAGACTCGTCCTCCTTGTTTCCTTACGGAAAATAAAGAATGTAAATGTAAATAAACAGCACAGTACGTGTAAACATGTACGTATGTTAGTTATAAATAAGATGGAAATCAGTAATGCTAGACAAATCAGTAGACAATTACTTCCATATCGCTTTAAACTGGCTAATTCGACACCAGGTTTCCGACGTCAAATTGTTCAGGGGAGCATTCTCTGTCCTGTTACATTTTTGCTTGTTCTTACGGAAACACCCTGTATAGCGTGCCACAAATGTTACAAGAAAAATAGCAAATGTCAGCTTTACACAATTCAATTACATTTACTTATCACTAACAGTTAATTCGTTAAAGTGGACGTTCAGTTAACAAAAAAACGTATTCAGATCCTCTTGCATAGACATATAACAGGTGCTGTCCCGTGAACAATACGCTAGACGTAAGGATGAGCTATGTTATCAAAATAATAAAGTACATCCATGTTGTACTCACGTTACCCTAAGCTGCCGCCATGTGGCAATACGTCATGTAAATTAACCAGTAACTTAGGCCACTACAAACGTAAATCGAAAAGCCGTAACAAAATTTTAAAATGGCAGTACATGCCGTGGCAAAGTAATCTCCTATACTCCACCGTCATGTAACCAGTTCGAGTCGTGTACATCAAGAGCACAGCAGACATGAAATGTTTATTCAAAATAGTCATTCATGCAGTTAGAAAACTGTAATACATTGATACATTGCGTGTACTGTGACGGCACTGCATCATGCCATTGCATCTATTGCTGAACAAGGAACAAAACGGCAGAGCATCGCACGACTCAAAACTCGGCAGTCACGACGTGCACCAGTGTATAACACGCCAGTGAGACGTTGCAGAGCCATCAGCTGACCTTGTTGCGCACAACGGTGCTACCATGGTACCCAGTTATCCAGGTGTGAACCTTACTGTGACAAATACATCCAAATATATCATTTTGTATTATAAAATTACAGCTACAGGCACACACCAAGCGCTGTTAACATGCCGGCACATGACATAGTAACCAACCGTACATTACCATCATAGGTTCGACATACAAACACGTCATGTTGTCAGTGGTACCATGTAAGTGAGCTAACACCCATAACATCATTAGGGGACAGGGTGCTGACAGCAACATAGAATTATGTCACATTCGTATTCGGTGAACGTTGGTTGATAGACGCCTATGGTTACAGTATTCCAGTGTGACTGACCGACACTGATAACTTAACAGGAAAATTATAATTTTACCATTTTGTACAGAAATGCCTACTGTAAGCATTTGCAAAGCCAACATAAATTTTACAAACACTAATCAGAATGATAAATTTACAATTTCTCTATTATGTTGCCTATGTTGATTCGTGTCACATTACTGAGAAAGACTTTTATATTAAATTTATGAAAGAATCAGAAATTATAGTTTATTTCAATGAAGTGATGAACCCGACAAGTTAAGTGAAAGTGTTATTTCAAATTATTTTGGCAAAATAAAAATTTATGCTTCGATTTAAAAAAGATTTAATTCTGTGTATTTGCAGATTTATTATGTGACCTTGGCTTTGATATTTTTGGCGTTATGTTGCTGTTGCTGCTAATGGTGACGCACCGATTTTTTGCTTGTCATATTTCTGGTTTGCGTTTTGTTTATTAGAAAGAAATATAGTAAAACCTGCAGACAATGATCATTATAACGAAATAACATTTCTGAGTGAATACTGCATTACTTGTTGCAATTAGTGAAATACTTTTGATCTTGAGTGATTCCAAAGTGTTCAGTGCAACGAAATTAATTTTAAAATATTTTTATAACCTCCTACATTTTCAGTTACATTTTCAATAGTGTACTGACCGCTATCACCCTCATAAGTTTCAGTAATTGTAATTTCAATGCAACATTATAATTTTTGTCCTTAAATGTTCCTGGTTGATAGACGCCTATGGTTACAGTATTCCAGTGTGACTGACCGACACTGGTAACTTAACAGGAAAATTATAATTTTACCATTACTTCGTTAGACAAATACTGATTCAATAAACTTGTTTCGCAATTATTAACAACTTTTTTAACTTCTAAAATATTAACCCACATCATTACACAACTTCGTTTCCGAAAATTATTAATGTAATACATTTCTTAACGATTTTAACTATTAGTGATGAGTTATTCTCTAGTCTGTCAGTACATATTCCTTGGAATTGATGTCTTATGTGAAGATTGTAACACATCAGGTTATGTGTTTCATTAACGTACTCGAAAGTGCAGGTAGGTTATAAGTGTTGCCAGTGACAATACTGAAGTTATAAGTATCAGTAACACATGGCCCCACAGGTCGACAGGACATCATATACTGGTGTTTTAAGCCTTGAAAAATTAGAAGTCAACATTTAATTTCAGTTCACTTGTAGTTCTCGAAAAGTTTATTTTCAAACAGCAGTAGAAAGGAATGTCGCACACTACAATAGCGGCAGGTTGGTTACTGCAAAGGCACATGAAAAGTACAGTAATGTTTAACGGAGAGCAAGCTAGTAACAGCGGGAGAAACAATCAGGCAGTTATTGAGGATGTAAATTACGTGGCAATGAAATAAGAAAGCACAGATTTGGTTCACGAAAGTTCGGGAGATACAGCTATAGACTGTACACATAAGGTGTGCGACACAAATATGATGTTTCAGTGAACAGTGAAATGGTGAAGATCTAAACCAATCATACAGGAGACTTGGAAAACTAAATAAACAGTAAAGTCGATTCTTTGCACAAATCAAGGGGCTGCGAAGAGAATAGTAAAATGCATTCTTTAAACAAGTCAACTGACAGTAAATTAGACTGTAAACTTGGTACCAGAATTGCTTGCTCGAACGAATCAATTAGAGAAGAACTGAAAATTAGCATATATTCTTTGACAGAATGGATGGACAATAAGGTTAACGAAATTAATGACAAGCTGGAGTTATATACTAAAGCTCAAGAAACCGTCTGTCGTAATCTTGCGAAAAAAATTAGATCACGGAATTAAAACGGTTAATGAAACATAAGAAACTAAGTAAAAAGTATTGCATTGAAGTGGATCAGTCTGTAGGTATGTTGAAGAGACAGACTGTACAAATTCAAACGAACACAGAAGATTTTGAAAGTATTAATAGGTTGGCTACTACCTTGACATTAGCAGGCGCGTGCCTTAGCTAAGTGGGTACCGAACTAGGAAAGTTCGACCTACATCTACATCTACATCAACATATATACTCCGCTGGCCACCAAGCGGTGTGTGGTGGAGGGCACAATTCACTCCAAAGTCATATTCCCCCCCCCCCCCCCCTCCCTCCCACTCGCGGATCGCACGAGGGAAAAACGACTCTCTGAACGCCTCAGTACGGGCTCCAGTTTCCCTTATCTTTGAATGGTGATCATTGCGCGATTTGAAAGTTGGTGGTAATAATATATGCTCTACATCCTCGGTGAAGATCGTATTTCGGAATTTAGTGAGCAGCCCCTTCCGTTTAGCGCGCCGTCTATCTTCAAGTGTGTCCCACTTCAAACATTCTATGAGATTTGCAACACTCTCGCAATGGCTAAATGTACCAGTCACGAATCTTGTCGCTCTTCTTTGGACCTTCTCAATCTCATGAATCAGACCCAACTGGTAAGGGTCCAATACAGACGAACAATACTCTAAGACTGGACGAACCAACGTATTCTAAGCTATTTCCTTTGCTGAAGGACTGCATCGCTTCAGGATTCTACCAATAAACCTCAATCTAGAGTTCGCCTTACCCGTTACTTGTGTAATCTGATCATTCCATTTGAGGTCATTTCGAATAGTCACACCGAGATACTTAGGGATGATACCACTTCCAAAGATTGGAAATTTATTTTGCACTCGTACGTTAATGGGGATTTTCGCCTTGTTATACGCAGCAGGTTACACTTACTAATATTGAGAGATAACTGCCAGGCATTACACCACTCATTTATTTTCTGCAAATCCTCATTGGTTTGTTCACAACTTTAATGTGATACTACTTTCCTGCAGACTACGGCATCATTGGTAAACAGTCTAATGCCGCTGTCTATACCATCAACCATATCGTTTATGTAACTCGTAAAAAGCCTAAAAACCAGCGGACCTATTACGCTGCCCTGGGGCACGCCTGAAGTTACGTTTGTTTCTGTTGACACCCCATTCAGGACGACATACTGCTCTCTGTCTGTTAGGAAACTTTCTATCAAACCGCATATGTCATCAGATAGACCATAAGCTCGTACTTTTAGGAGCAAGCGACAGTGTGGAACTGAGTCGAACGCCTTTCGAAAGTCGAGAAATATGGCATCAACCTGGGGGCCGGTATCTATAACCTGTTGTATATCATGCACAAAGGGGGCTAGCTGTGTCTCACATGATCGCTGTTTCCTAAAACCGTGCAGGTTTCTGTAGATGAGCTCCTCTGAGTCTAGAAAGGTCATTATGTCTGAACACAAAATATGTTCCATGATTCTACAACAATTCGATGTTAGTGAAATTGGCCGTTAATTATGTGCATCCGATTTTCTACCCTTTTTATGGATTGCTATTAACTGGCCTTCTTCCAGTCCCGTGGAACCTTCCGCTGTTCCAGTTATCTCTGGTAAATGATGGATAAGAATTTAAAGCACAGTCAACATAAAATTTAACGGGACACCGTCTGGGCCAAATGCCTTCCTGGCGTCCAAGGATCTTAACTGTTTTACAATCCCAGATACACTAAACACTATGTCAGCCATCCTGGGGTTTGTTCGGTAATTGAAAGGGGGAATGGTGCTGCTGTCCTCTACAGTAAAAGAGTTTTTCAAAGCTAGGTTTAGAATTTCGGCCTTCTGTTTATCATCATCAGTTACATTACCCTTAGTGTCAGCAAGAGAAGGTATTGAATTATTTGTAGCGTTCATAGATCTTACGTACTACAAAAATTTTTGGCGGTTATTTTTAGAATCTTCAGATAAAATATTGCTTTCAAATTCGTTAAAAGAATCTCTCATTGTCCTGACAGCTGCTTTCATTTGGCATAATTTCTGTTTGTCAGCGGGGCAGTGACTACATTTAAAACGACTATGGAAAATTCATTGCTTTCTTACTAACTTCCTAATACGTTTGTTGTACCTAGGTGGATCTTTTCCCTCCCCTATATTTTTGCTAGCCACATACTTCTCTAGCACATGGTGGACAATACCGTTAAATTTCCTACCAAAGATGCTCAGTATCTTTGTGTCCCGCGGTCAATGTTTGGAGCAGACTATGAAGATATTCATTTATGACACTTTTATTTGCTTTTCCAAGCACGATAACTCTACACTGTCTTTTTTTTTTTTTTTTTTTTTTTTTTTTTTACACAACTTCCACTGACGTTAGAAGCCACAACGACATTATTGTCGCTAATACCTTCTTCTACATTAGCTTCCTCAAAAAGATCAGGTTTGTTTGTCACCAAGATATCTAATATGTTCCCATCTCGAGTTGGTTTTCTAACCAATTGCTCAAGGCTTTACGTTGAGAGAGCTCCTAGAATAACTTCACACGAATCTTCGCTTCTGCCCCCTGTGATAAACGTGTAATTTTCCCAGTCAGTGGATGCCAGATTAAAGTTCAAATGGTTCAAATGGCTCTGAGCACTATGGGACTCAACTTCTGAGGTCATTAGTCCCCTAGAACTTAGAACTAGTTAAGCCTAACTAACCTAAGGACATCACATACATCCATGCCCGAGGCAGGATTCGAACCTGCGACCGTGGTGGTCTCGCGGTTCCAGACTGCAGCGCCTAGAACCGCACGGCCACTTCGGCCGGCCCAGATTAAAGTCTCCACCTATAACTGAAAGGGAAATTACCCGTTGTCATTTATGAACGCATGTACGAAATTAATTCCTCCAGCACCACCGTACCGACCTGGTAGACAAAAGAGTACATGAACTTACTGTGAGGAACTGTGTAGTAAAGTAAATTCTCCATAATACACAAACATAAGATATTTCAAGAATCTTTCATAAATGATAAATAACAAGCAATTGCTGATGGTCAGGTTCCAACTGGCGACCCGCATCACGCCAGGCAGCGCAGCTAATCACTACACTACACTGAATGCACCATAAAAATCGAATAACTTTGTCGAATAACCTCCCGGCTCTGGTGTGATTGAATTTTATTATGCTGCGAATTTATATGTTGTACGAGTGTATATAATTGCCTAATGGTACCAAACCACATACACAAAAATCATCGACAACTGTGATTCATTATTTAATTTTACCACTCAGTGTGTGGTTCGGTAAGAAAACTTCAAAACTGTCCACGAAAATTTGAGATAGTACGCATTCATAATTCATCACGGACTGTTTTTCTGAATGGTATCTGGTAAAATGTCAGCGCTCTCCTGTGTGTTTTTTTTTCGTTAACACAATGAAGATACATAGGAGGTCGTTCATCTTTACATAAGCAATCATTATTCTAACCCTCTGGCTTCACAGTATAAAAATTTATCGCTTCTTTTACATGTACTTTTATACGTAAATCCTTCTTCAGGGGAATTCGGTGCGACCTTATGCCAAACCAAGTGATGAACAATGGCTCTGAGCACTATGGGACTTAACTTCTGAGGTCATCAGTCCCCTAGAACTTAGAACTAATTAAACCTAATTAACCTAAGGACATCACACACATCCATGCCCGAGGCAGGATTTGAACCTGCGACTGTAGCGGTGGCGCTGTTCCAGACTGTAGCGCCTAGAACCGCTCGGCCACTCCGGCCGGCAACAACTATGTTTTGCAGGTTAGCGAGATCATTGTCAGACTAGCTTCGTAATCATCACGTAGAGTCCAGCGATGGTGGTACTTTTATCCCTGCCCCCTACTTTGAGAGCTATTTTCACAGGGAATTTGGTTGTTGTGTTAGAGTAATGAATAACGTTTGCGATGCAGGTAGCGTTTCCCGATCATGTTAATTTTTTCAAGCAAAAATATGTAAATAATTTTGTAAGTCCTGTTTTAATTTAATACTTTCTAAATTAAAAATTTCGAAATATGTGACCTCAAAACAGGAGTGGGAGGGGCTGTGACACACAAATGTGACCACCTGCGTCGGCCCCAGTCACCATGAAATTTGTGTGACGTAATTTATAAATGGTATCGGAAAGCCAATGAATTTATGGCAAAACTGGACCAAAAGAAAGAATCGGTTGATAGCACACGTTCTGAGACATCAAAGGAACATCAGTTTAGTACTGGAGGAAAGTGCAGGTGATAAAAATCGTAGAGGGAGACAAAGAGATGAATACAGTAAGCAGATTCAGAAAGATGTTGGTTGCAGCAGTTGCTACAAGATGAAGAGGCTCGCACAAGATAGAGTAGCATGGAGAGCTACATAGAAACCACTCTTCGGACCGATGACCACAACAACAAAAACAACAATTTATGGATGGCCCCTAACAGGGGGTAAAAATTAAACTGGCTTCCACAGTCCTGTTCACGCCTGAAGTGCATGCTACACACATGAAACAGCTACCAAAAGTTGATAACAGGTCCAGTTTTACCAATAGTAGGGGCTGATGACAGTGCAGTGTCTCACCGGAAACGGTCGCTTTCGAATAAGGAGATTTAGACACACGGACGATGGTGTTACCATTAATTCTGACACACTGAGCAGCCGTTGTTCCTGTCCCCATCTGAAGTTCAAGATGGATATTCGTAAGTCCTGAGTCGTTTCTGCTTAAAATAAGAGCAATCACTGGGACAGCTCACTAGCTCATCGTACCCCGGAAGAGGAATGACAAAAGCCGGATTAAGTTTTAAAACAAGTGCTGGGACATGAACTCTCACCACCGACACAGTGCCTTGGTCGGAATCATACGGAAAGACATAAAAATTCGTGAGTAAAGAAAATAACTCCGTAATAATTAATTCGATGAATTTAAGCAAAATTGAATTGGACACTACACGGGATAAGACCTTTTTCCAGATGATATAAGCATTATTGTCAAGCTGTCCAAGAAGCATTTACAAGGAGAACAGTAAAGATATTTTCTTACAGTTATTCAAATGGAAAAGCGAAAAGCTTTAAGCCTTTGAAAATCCAAGTCCTCCTGGTTTTTACGATCAAAAATATTGCACCAATTATTAATATACGGAAAAAAATTAACTGCGTTCTTGAGTGAGCGTTTTGATGAAAACTTAATTAGAAAAAGCGTATAGTAGACCAGCTGAAACACTTATTTTCAGCTACTGTTGCCATAAGAGTAACCGTCAACTTGGAAAGCATTTTGATACACTGATGTCCTACGGGATAATTTTCTGAGGTAATTTTTCAGTTAATGCAGAAAGTGTTCATTGTTCGGAACCAGAGTGTATGACAGCAGCCGACGCAGGTAAACGAGATCAGGCCTTCCGTGGATAGCTGCTCCATTTGACCAGTGCCGTGGCCGCGTCGCCGGCACTCACGTGTGCCCCACATTGACGCCTTTTTATTGAAAGGTCATCTCTGAAATACTTAAAAATCTAAAATAAACCGATGTTTCGGCCTTGCTGCAGCGTCCTTCTCCAGGACAAAGACTAACTGAGGAGTGCGTGCTTCAGTATGCCGCTTTTATGACGTTGTCACTACTTTTTTTTCTTTGTTATTTCATTCAGTACGCATCATAGGAGCCGGGGGTGGGCTGCCAGCGGTACAATATCCCACTCTTCAGCCTAGCTCATTTACAGAAAGTAAATGAAGACATCAAAAATTACGCTTACGGATGCAAAATTTAAGACACAAAGAAATATAATTAGAGATAATACAAATATAGAGCGTTATTTTTTGTTTAAAGTTTAAAAATGATCTAAACTGTGACAGGTAAAGGTAAAAAGACAAAATAGACGTTTGAAAATGGTTCCAATGGCTCTGAGCACTATGGGACTTAACATCGGAGGTCATCAGTCCCCTAGACTTAGAACTACTTAAACCTAACTAACCTAAGGACATCACACACATCCATGCCCGAGGCAGGATTCGAACCTGCGATCGTAGCGGTCGCGCGGTTCCAGATGTTTGAAAACTTTAAAAAGGACAGTGACCATTATTAAAAAGAAGCACTGCACTTTCATTAACAAACTGAAGGATCTGCGCTTGGATGAAGTAGTTGTGTAGGGATTAACTGTTGGATGGTTGTGGGTGTTAATTTACAAGCCGTTGGATGGTATCTGTAGGAACAGGGTAGGTGGATGGGGTGGAAATTTGGAAAGACAGTAAAAAAGGGTGAGTTTGGTAGACGAGCAGGGCCGAGATATCAGGAGAGGAAGGGATGGAGTAAAATGGAGAGGGAGCAGAGAGGGGAGTCCTGGTGTGGAGTGCAAAAAGATGGGAAAAGCATAACTGGTAGGGTGGATAAATATCAGAGCTTTCATTGTCTGGGAGAGGCAGGTGGTTGAAGTTTCGTTGGGATATGATATGGACTGTGTGTAGGTGTAGGAACGGTGAGACGTGTTTACAAAGGTGCGGCAGCATACCGGGATGGCGATCAGAGGGAAACAATGGGGTTATTAGAATCGAGTTTTGTGGGGGTAGTATAGGAAATGCGGATGTATTAGTTGTGACTGAGGAGAGGTGGGAATTCAGTGAGATGGGAAGGCAGACGGATGCGGAAAGCTAGACGAGGTGCGCAGCGTTCGAGGATTTGCAGAGATTTAAATTTGGTGGGACAGATATTCGTGTAACATTGTAATAGAAGAGGTCGGGATGGAGCAAGGTTTTTTTAGGTACGGAGGATAGTGGAGCTGTGTAGTTACGAAGTTCGACCAGTTAGTAGGAGTGGTTTCCATGTTAGTTGCCGCTCCAATTTATTTTAGTTTATTAGTTAACTGGGTAGGATGGTCATAAATGGGAAAGCAAAAGCCATGGAGACGGAAGGTGCAGGTGGTTCGTTCTGTAATTATTGAGTGGGCTTGATCTTGAGGAGGCACTGCTTACATGAGGAGGTAAACTGCTGGAGGTAGATCTGGAGGGATTATTGTGATTTCTGGAGTATAGGGTAAAAGGTGGGGAGAGCGGTATCATTAGCATGGTTCACTGGACAACCGATGCCACGTTTATTAAATTTTATTGACCTTAAAATACAGGGTTTTTCTAAATGATGGACCCATTTTCAAAACTTCGTACTTATTCAAGTACAAATCCAAAATGAACAAGCGTTATTCCAATGAAAAGAGGAAGTTTCAAAGTTTTCTTTCATAATGTTTGATATCAATGTAATACATTTAATAATTTGTAATTAATTAGTTTTAATAATTATTTGATAATTAGAATATGATAAATGTTATAAATGTTCAATGTGGCCACCGTTGGCTGCACGGCAAACATCAACGCGGTAATCAAAAACTCGTCCCACACACGCGAAAGCGTATCTGCGATCCGGTTCCGCAAATCGTCCAGAGTGGTTAGTAGAGTCGGGACGTAAACAGCTTCCTCCACATAATGGGCCGCTTCTGAAACCATTACCCCAGACCTCCAAATACTTTGAAACTTCCCCTTTCCATTGGTATAAAGCTTGTTCATTTTGGATTTGTACTTCAATACATACGAATGTTTGAAAATGGGTCCATCGTTGAAAATAACCACGTAACATTGGAGCATGAGGGAGGGATATGTGTGTTGGTTGGTTGGTTGTTTTTGGGGAAGGAGACCAGACAGCGTGGTCATCGGTCTCATCGGATTAGGGAAGGATGGGGAAGGAAGTCGGCCGTGCCCTTTCAGAGGAACCATCCCGGCATTTGCCTGGAGTGATTTAGGGAAATCACGGAAAACCTAAATCAGGATGGCTGGACGCGGGATTGAACCGTCGTCCTCCCGAATGCGAGTCCAGTGTCTAACCACTGCGCCACCTCGCTCGGTGATATGTGTGTTAAAGGATGTGCTGCTAACTGGTAGTCCGCTACGAATTAGCGACAGGCATCTGGAAGGCGGTGTTTTCCTGCTGTTAAATGCGGCAAAGCGACACCAGTTGTGCGTGCAGCATTTGTTCAGCTGGTTGCGGCACTGTGAGGGAGGAGGGGGGGGGGGGGCACTTCCCTGCCATCACACGCGGCCCGTCGTATCGTGATTGCTGTCAGCCGGGGCGCCGGAAGCCTGTAGCCGTCTTCCCTGTCGATGTTGACAGGCCGCTTCGTGATTCAGTTGTCTCTCTTATTTCGCGTGTGCGCTTCCACGGCTGTCTTGTAGATATTCCTGCTTAAGAGACTGAACACAATGGCAAATGATGCTCCCTCCGCTAGTGCCGATCTATTGTGCTCCCCGAACTGAACATAGGATTCAGGTTTTGACGCGCGGGTGCTAAAGCCCATCTGGTTTCCCCAACGTAGGCGACACCGCACTTACACTGTATCTCGTATCATCCTTTACCGTTGAAGCTTTTATGCATCTTAGAGGACCCTACCAAATGCAGGATACTGGGGCCGGTACGGAAAACTGGTTTGATTTCTGCTCGGCAAATCATCTTGCCTTCTTTATTACTGACGAAGTAAAATAAGTGCACGACTGGGATCTGTTCTTTTATTTCTTTTTCTGTATCTGGCCTTATGATGAAGATACAAGGAGACCGCGACTATTCGTCATGTACGATTTCGTCCAAATTTATGGTATACGCATGGCTTGGCCAGAAATGAAAATGAAAGAAGTGGAGCTCCAGATAGACAAGCATTTTAAAAAATCAGCATTTCTGGTGTGTGTCGGCCGAGCCAAGAGCCTATTGATTAGCACAGTCCCCGCGCAGCGGTCAGAGCTACGAAAAGCGTACGAAACGGATAATGAAGGGTTGTGAGGTCGAGTGTATATTCGGAAACGTTTTTCTTCTGTTTTTATTTTAAATTTTTACGTTACTTACTCTGTAAATAAACCGAAATGATTCTCAATATATTGAATTTACTAATACTTTCAAAAAAGGCATGAAAATGAAAGGTGAACGAAAATTTAGGATTGCAAATAAATTTCTGGGAACAGATTGTACACGAGAAATTCGCTTATAAAATTAGATAAGTTATTTGGAACTTGATGATTTACACCTTAAGGGGTATATTCGTCGTAAAAACGCAGTAAGCAGTAATTTTCTTGTCATATTGTACACGTTATATAGGCGCATTTTTACAATTACATTGTGGTTTCTGTACATAAACAAACTTGGTTTACATTCATAAAAGTTTCTGTCATCGCACAGTGTGGTAACAAAACACGCGAAATGCATCATTTCACAAAACATAGCCAATGTAACGTATTTTGATACAGTCTTCCCGGGATGTAATTTCTTTTTCTCTCTCGATGACATCAGAGCCGCCGGCCAGTGTGGCCGAGCGGTTCTACCCGCTTCAGTCTGGAACCGCGCGTCCGTTACGATCGCAGGTTCGAATCCTGCCTCGGGCATGGATGTGTGTGATGTCCTTAGGTTAGTTAGGTTTAAGTAGTTCTAAGTTCAAGGGGACTGATGACCTCAGATATTAAGTCCCATAGTGCTCAGAGCCATTTTTTTGAACATCAGAGCCGTTTCGAAGCTTTTTGTCAAACAATTTACCTGAAAATAAAAATAGCGAGTGCATTTTGATGGGTGGGGAATCAGTTTAATACGGCATGACGACAGTCGTCCAGCTTGAAAAATCTCATCGTATAACTGTGAATTTGCCAGTTAACACAGGTAATTTGTTTGCCTGCATATAAGGGTTCGTCACATAATTCAAATAATATTTCTACACGTTTTTCAGATTTTGGTAAAAGAATTACAACGTTCCTACATTTTGCCAACTCTTTCTTTGCCTTTTCTTTGCATGCATTTTATGGTAATACGAGTATTAATGAATGCAATGTATTAAGCATTATTAAGGTTTATTTGCAGTGTAAATAAAGTAAAAATCGAAAGTAAAAAAATGAAAAAACTTTTACGCACAGCGACGTGACACCAAGAACGATGATGACAGAGAGGGCCGCACATGAGGAATATCATGGGAGTTCATAGCCTCTTGTGTGGAGTTGAAGTCCTCACCCTCAAACAGCGGTGATTCAACAGACAAGGTACGTTGTTCGCGAAGTCGACTGAAGCCGGATAGTGAGTATGCATTTAGGGTGTGGATGCCGAAGAGACTGAAAGAAATACCTCTGGCATTGGGAAGGTACACTATACCTTCAGTGGGGAGACATGAGCAGAGAGGACGGCCATTTATCGGCACATGGATGAAGAGTCATGGCACCCACGCAGATTTCGCATACGTTACGTTAGACTGGTCTAGTCTCCTCGACCTTATCTACCTTCAACGTTCCATTGCTGGCTATAATCCGCATACCGAAGTTTGGACTCTGGCTTTCTCTGACCATGAGGCCTGCATCTGCAGTTTCGACCTGGAGCATCAATTGGTGTGACGCAGTCGTGGCCTGTGGAAATTAAATGTTTCCTACCTGACAGCCCCTGACTGCCAACGTATCATTGAGGACGCGTGGCACATTTTTCATAGACGTTGCCCACTTAAACATCTGTCCTAGCCTGGGGACTATCCTGCACCAAACCGACTCTATGCAGGGCACTGATGGGACATGGCAAACACATCAAGGCTTGCATGCAAGCACCATGGACTTTTGTTACACAATCTTGTGTGACTGCACCTCCATGACATTCTCCCCCGTCCGTTAAGTGACAGTGCGCCATGCTAAGCAAACAGGGCACTGATGGAATACAGTAAACACATCAAGGCTTGCATGCGAGCACCATGGACTTTTAATACGCAATCCTATGTGACTGCACCTCCATGACATTCTCTCTATCTTCCGTTAGGTGACAGTGCCCCATGCTAAGCACTCAGGCCACTGATTGGATATGGCAAACACATCAAGGCTTGCATGTGAGCACTATGGACTTTTGTTATACAATCCTATGTGACTGCACCTCCATGACATTCTCTTCTGCCCGTTAAGTGACTGTGCGCCGTGTAAGCAGTCAGGGCACTGATGGGATACAGTAAACACATCAAGGCTTGCATGCGAGTACCATGGCCTTTTAATACACAATCCTATGTGTCTGCACCTTCATGACATTCTCTCCCGTACGTTAAGTGACAGGGCGCCATGATAAGGAATCAGGGCACTGATGGGATATAGTAAACACATCAAGGCTTGCATGTGAGCAACATGGCCTCTTAATATGCAATCCTATATGACTGCACCTCCATGACATTCTCTCCCGTCCGTTAAGTGACAGTGTGCCATGCTAAGCAGTCAGGGCACTGATGGGATATAGTAAACACATCAAGGCTTGCATGTGAGCAACATGGCCATTTTTAAACAATCCTATATGACTGCACCTCCATGACTTCTCTCCCTTCCGTTAGGTGACAGTGCCCCATGCTAAGCAATCAGGACACTGATGGGATATGGTAAACACATGAAGGCTTCCATGCGAGCACTATGGCCTTTTAATACGCAATCCAATGTGACTGCACCTCCATGACATTCTTTTACGTCCGTTACGTGACAGTGCGCCATGCTAAGCAATCAGGGCACAGTTGGGATATGGCAAACACATCAAGGCTTGCATGCGAGCACCATGGACTTTTGTTACACAATCCTGTGTGACTGGACCTCCATGACATTCTATCCCGTCTGTTAAGTGACAGTGCGCCATGCTAAGCAATCAGGGAACTGATGGGATATAGTAAACACATCAAGGCTTGCTTGCGAGCACCATGGCTTTTAATAAGCAGTCCTATGTGACTGCACCTCCATGACATTCTCTTCTGCCCGTTAAGTGACTGTGCGCCGTGTAAGCAATCAGGGCACTGATGGGATATAGTAAACACATCAAGGCTTGCATGCGAATACCATGGCCTTTTAATACACAATCCTATGTGTCTGCACCTTCATGACATTCTCTCCTGTACGTTAAGTGACAGGGCGCCATGCTAAGCAACCAGGGCACTGATGGGATATAGTAAACACATCAAGGCTTGCATGTGAGCAACATGGCCATTTTTAAACAATCCTATATGACTGCACCTCCATGACTTCTCTCCCTTCCGTTAGGTGACAGTGCCCCATGCTAAGCAATCAGGACACTGATGGGATATGGTAAACACATGAAGGCTTCCATGCGAGCACTATGGCCTTTTAATACGCAATCCAATGTGACTGCACCTCCATGACATTCTTTTCCGTCCGTTACGTGACAGTGTGCCATGCTAAGCAATCAGGGCACAGTTGGGATATGGCAAACACATCAAGGCTTGCATGCGAGCACCATGGACTTTTGTTACACAATCCTATGTGACTGGACCTCCATGACATTCTCTCCGATCTGTTAGGTGACAGGGAGCCATGCTAAGCATAGATTACTTCACTCAATCAATGACCTTCTCAGGTTTTGCACTCGTGACCATATGACTAAAAAATGCCATCGATGTACCATCTCCTTGGAGAGTGTCGGCATTCTTGCCAAGCTCTCATACGCAACTTCACAAATGCAGACGGATGACAATATACTACGCAATTCGCTTTGGTCATATTTTCCATTCTCACTTCACCCAACTGCAAGCTGCCATCCCGCATCACCTACTCTTCATTTAAGAAGTTGTAGCACTCACTGTAAACACTGTAATGCAGAATGTGGCTCAAGAACATTAGAAAGATGTGACCAAGGCATGAGTCTCCAGTAAGTTCCCTGCACCTGACTCCCCCTTCCCTCGAATTTTACAAGTATTTTGGCTATAAGTTGGTACCTACCTGGACGTCCCTCTGTCGTGAACTGATGTGGCCACTAATGACAATACCGGCCACATTCCTTGATGGGCTCATTATCCCAGTTCCCAAACTATATAGGCGATTCCGGATCTGTGATTACCGGCCCACCACTCTACTCAACAACGATATCAAAATTTTCACCCGTTTGTGGGAATCCATAATGGAGACAGCAACATGATACATCACATCCCTTGATCAGACATCTCTGGGTGGTGACAACAATATTCATATTGCCCTTTGCCATTACAGGGACATGATCACACTCGCCAGGTCGCGACATCTGCCTAGTGCATTGGCATCGCTTCACTTCAGTCAAGAATTTGGCTGTGTTTATCACACCTTTTTGAAGAGGATCCTTCAGGACACGGGTATTCTAGCTCATATAGTTCAGTGGCGATGCGTCTCCTCAGCAGCGCGACTTTCAAAATAATCTAGAATGGCCACCTCACCACGCTTCTAGCGATAGAGCTCTCTGTCCGACACGGTTGCCCACTTTCCACGATACTGTATACTTTGGCGTCAGGATCCCTACTCCAGGGTCTTTGGCAACGCCTGGTATGCCTTTCATTGCAGTAGGCCTGTCACTGCAAGGACACCGCTACTGTTCTATGGCCTGTAATGATGATTCTGTTCTCTACCTGCTCAGTGAAGATCACGTCCATGCAACTCTGATATGGGCGGTTACATAAGGTGCGGCATCGGACAGTTCTCTTAACGTTTAGAAATCGCAGGTTCTGTTAATCTGTAAGTGCCTACTTGAAAGATGTGCCAATCCTCTAATTGTGACTACCACCGTATGCTGCTTGGACATTGCTTTTACGAAGATCTTCGTCCTTTGGCGGCAACAAATACCAGACGTCTCCTCCAAACAATAAGGGATGGCCTCATTGATCATTGGCTTAGATCCTTCAACATTGTACAGCGTACGTTGCACATGAATGTCTACCATGCCTCTCACATACCTCACATGGCACAAGTATTCCCGTTCCTGATTACACTCGCCCATTGTATGCTGACGGCGATGTGATCCTTTACCTGTATCAGCATGTTATTCAAAGTTCAAAATGCCTCCCTTGCCCTCCCACGGGAACGTGGTGGGGTTGGCTTACGCCACGCGCTGGACAGAGGCATGGTACTTTTGGTTAGCTTCCCACTGCAAGTCTGGTGTTATTGCCCAACGACCCCCAGAGGACTGCTTTTACATGAATATGTGTCAGTCTCGAAGTCAGCACCAGTCATGGCGACAACCCTTTTATCACTTCTAGCATTTGTTCTCAGAGTTAAGCTACATCATCCAGTACTTACCACTTTCACAACTACTCCGAACAAAGACTGTCTACAATGCTATACAAATGTAATGGCTCCCAAATCCCATCAAACACAAGTTTCCCCAGATCATATGGTGTCGTGTGTAGAAAACATCACATGCAGGCTTTGTCGACACCAGCATCCAATCAGCTTGGTATATCACTGTCAATGACAAAAAGGTCAACCAGTCTCGTTTGCACCCACACCCACTTCACTGATACACCCCTATGTTTCCCCTGTGGTGTGGACGACACAGAAGCCTACTGATTTTCATGTGGTCTGTCGTATGGCATTTGGAGCCTCTCATAGCGTATCTTGATTTCCTTACCCGACAGACACCTGCTCAGATCGCTTCCCAAAAAGTTTTATTCCCGGGCGTGATTCATTACCCCGCAACGAAAACTAATGCATTTAATTGGATACGCGGTCATTCGGTCCTCTATCTCTTTGGCGCCATAGATAAACTGGAACTTGGTTATTGGACACAACATAATGATCAACACTGTGCACTGATTCGCAACCCCAGATGCAAGCAGTTCTTTTCCTATTTTCTATGGAGCACCTTTAATGATCCGCCTTCCAACTGGAACATCCAAGCCATGAGATGCTCATACTTATTTTGCCGGCATGACGCTCTCAACGAACTGCAAACGGAATCACCACAAAAATTTCGAGAAGACACGATTGGATGTTCCACTATTCAAAGGTGCGAGTGGCTCAGGTACATAAAAAATTTAAACAAATACATAAAATAAAATAAAAGAATCCCCTACACCACTCCTTTAATTTTCATCGATCCCTTGTATGTTATCTTCCACTACTGTCTTCCTTTGCTACCCCTCTTAGTAATAGCTAAGTTGTTTTGGAATAGGCATAGATAGGTGCCAACGCCTGAAGAGGTGCAGTTCTTTTTTTATATATCTTCTGACTGGTTTGATGCGTTCCACGATGAATCCTTCTCTTCTGTCAACCTCTTCATCTCAGCGTAGCTCTTCCACCCTACGTCCTCAACTATTTGTTGGACGTATTCGAGTCTGTCTCCTCAACAATTTATACCCTCTAGTATTGTAGAGCTTTTTCCCTTCTGCCTTTTTTTGAGTCGACGAGAGGAGTGTTCATCACATTCTTCTCTTAAGGCAGTACCTCATCCTATGCACTCCATCTGTTCCCGTAATAGTACTTTTCCTTTCCCAGCTTTCCCGCTCGCATAGAAAATGGGGATACTCTGTGTACCCAAACTGAATGCTGAGAAGAGTTAACTGCATCGGCAATTAGAAATAAAGGATCATTGTGGCCGTTGTGCAGAAATACTGCTTTCAGACTATATTGCAATCTATGAATAAGCGCCATTCAGTTACAATGAACACATGCACAAGAGTGACCATGACGGATTCGATGTAATAAAAAACATGGTCCTTGGAGGAATATTAAGAAAAAGCAGCACGGTGGTAACGAAAAGACTGTCATATCGCCAAGAAAAAGATTCACTTATTTTAATCGTGAAGCTAGCCCAGACTACGGCATGGAAAAATTTAAATCACAACCAGAACTTTTAGACCCTCAGAAACAAAACGTAGAGTTCATTTGATTTCTAGTGGCCTTGAAATGTTGGGTCGGCATGCCTGTCTCCTTGGCAGTCTCCAGCGTCGTCGTCGCTGTATTCATCTTCACTCATTGTCACATTTTGAGGAAGCATGTTACCCGTAATTTTTCAAAGTGATACAGGCGTTATTGCAGATGCTAAATTAGGATATTGCACAATGTTCTTTGTTTTCTGCGAGAAAAAATAAAATTCTGTTGTGTGGCCACTTAGTTCTCTGTTACAACACTGAATAGTAAGGGGCTGAAAATTAGAAATTATTATTAAAGCTTATTCGCCTTGCCACGAGCAAAGTGCGGCCACGTTAGAGGCAGAGACAGAACCAGGAAATAAGTGGTATGCAGGAAGTGGATCAGACCTCAGCACGTTACAACGCCGCGCAAAAAGAGAAAGAGAGAGAGAGAGAGAAAGCGAGAGAGAGAGAGAGAGAGAGAGAGAGAGAGAGAGTGGATGAGCCGAGCAGAAAATAGCGTGGGACAGAAAACCAACGGAACCGTGACACGCATATTCGTTAATTCGTAACAGATGTCGAAAAAACCTATATCTTTTCCGTAAGAACTAATGTCAGAGAACCTTCACAGTAGTTAGGAGCCTGTCACGCGAATACAGCAGAATAAGGACACATGCAGTCATTACGAACCGTTAGCTCACTTTAAATACTCGAGTTCTCCAAGTCAGAAGTAGTTGATCATTTGGACCGACGGCGTCCATAGTAACGGTACACGATTCCATGATTGCGATACTGAAGCGAATCTATGTCCTAGATACTCAAAAACAGTCTACGAACCAGCCGGAGATATACAGTAGTGCTCGAAAGTATCCGAATAACCTGAATTGCATTTCGCCTGATTCGCATACAACCCCCATAACGCAGCTGTCTAGCAGGTCCTCTAATCGCTCCTCGGTACAGTCGTTTGACTATTTAAAATGGTTCCAACAAATCACCACCAGAAAACACTGCTCTGTATCGCAATAACTCAAGATATTTAGTAAGACCACGATACTACAAATATCAGGGAACACCTTATCGCAGATAAGACTGTCCTTCAGGCTGCTAAGCTCACATTTATTACAATCAATGACATACCTGAAATGTTACCACTCTCATTACTACGTGAGATAGGTAATGCACGTAGTAAGTTCGTCGTTTTCAGGACTTTATCTTCAAAGTAACATACCGTACTTATTATTTAACACAAACTGACATTAAAAATTTAAATTGTTCAAGAGTTGCTAGTTGAGAATATGTATGAACTTCAAATGGCACGACGACCCGTCTCGTTCTGCACACGGATTCAAACCCAGGTGATAGCAGAATAAGCAAAGATTTCGTGACTGACGGAAACTATCAGCCATTCCTGACTAGGCAAACACAGAGCGATATACTTCGATTTTAGACAGTATAAGTTAGCAAATATCAACGTTAATTTACATAACGTAAACATATTAAACGGACGCGAATTCCTACCCAGCATCTATTGTCCCCGTTAACAAACTACGAGAAATGTTAAATATTGCTTCTTCACAAGTAAATTACTTGAAATGCCGTGAGGTAGAGCTTTGTTTTGGACAGGGATTCGAACCCAGAACCTAATCGTATTGTCTTCGAAGCACAATTAACAGTGACATATCGGATTTTCTCGGCAGTAGCAAGATGTTTTAACTGAAATGACGAGACGAAACATTAATTTTTTTTTCCTCACCAGAACTAAAACCCGGCACCTATCGCTGTTATATTCTAGAGAAAACGAACGTTAAATATGGGTTTGTTACACCAGCAGCGACATGTGAGAATGTTTGAACGAGAAATAATATGACGAAGAGTTCAGTGCTCGGAATAACATCCTTGAACATAACAGTGATCTCGCATATAGTTCTGTGTCTCACTGGCAGTCAAAAACGTCAGATATCGTTAGTGTTGACAACGAATGAAAATACATTAAAAATCAAAATTATTATCCACCAGCAGATGGCTGCTCTCATGCTAGAGCTTGATAATACATAATGAAAACATTAGTGTCGGGCCAGGATTCGAACCCATTCACGCGCTGTATGTGGAGATGTTGAGGAATCTGCAGATTTGAACAAATAACAAATTGTAGTCGAGCTGTATTGTCACGATTAGATCAAATTCCGCGTTAAGGGCGGTCAGAGTTTCATTCCCAGTTCAGAACCAATTTTATCGACACACAGAAGCTCAAATAAAAGATGGAATAAGTGTCCTGTGACCCTACATAGCGTTTGTTTCGTTACTAGAAGTAAATAACTAGTAAAAGGAAGGTTACTGGTGATGGAGTTTCTACGTAACGCCACTCCTGACTTTATTGTGGTTCAACCTAATGACTACTTGGTAGAGAAAGAGTATCATGTTTAATGTGAATTTTGGGACCACAATGCCATTATATCTTCTTCAGAAGAGAATAGAAGCTGTCTCTTCCTATCAAAATTCATCAGCAGAAGTTGGGATCGAACCCAGACCGTGAGTATATGAACCTATTAGCAATCCAATAGACCACCAAATCCTCTTCTTTGGGGCACATTTTTCTATTGTAACGCCTTTGCGCCACACTGTATGAGAATTCTGACACACAGGCTCCCTGAAGTGGTTTGCAGCATGTTCAGTACATTCATTTACCTGGTTGACTGAATCGCCGTGAACTAGCAGCCTCCGCTACCCAGTACATACATTCGACTCTATTATGTAATCACCGAAAGAAACTCACGTAACTGCCACTTACACAGAACTACCAACAGTGTAGGATGCAGAAATTTAAATAGGAAAGTCTGTTTTAATAAAGCTGAGTATCCTTAGACAAGCGGGCCTCTATCGAACCGAATTAGTAAAATACTACTCACTTAGATTTCGATTCGGTCTGTGTTTAATTGGTATGCTGTGTCATAGTCAAGAGGTATGCGAATGTAACATTTCATAAATAAAGTTATGCGTTTCTAGAAACCCAAAATTTGTTTGTCAGCAACGGAAAGAAGCATTACCTGTTGTGCAGCAGTGTAAGCTTTTCACCATTGCACTATGAGCCGAAAGTATTTTCTTGTGTTTTCCTTATCGATGTTTGATCTGACTGCTTGTAGCTCTTTCACAGAAGGGATAAAAACGTCACAGTCAGCGTGACTACAACCACAAACCAGAACAGACGATTTTTTTTTAAATGTCAGCATTTTACCACTGAGCTAGAGAAGAGGTAAGTGTCAGGGAATCATATTACGGACGAAATAGTGGCTAGAAACTCTTAAATTTAAAGGACAAGATTAGTTGCGATTTCCACGTGCAACGACTTTCCTCGGCTGAAAACCGCAAATTTACAATCTTTTGTTACACCTCAAGCGATAATAATTCAGATTATTCAATGAAATGACAGGTAAAATCAAGTGAACTTTGAGGCTTAATTCCGTGCACACCAGGAAGTAACTGTTCGATCACAGCGTTGCCAAACATACCTTGCCTTGTTGCCAAATCTCAGTTACAGTACCAGCAGGAAGAAGACGAACCGATGTGATCCTACATTGGGCTGGCACGGCCTGGAATACATAATGCGTCTGATTCGCATTTTTGTAACTATGTTGAGGGACTGGAGCGTAGTTACTCATAATACTCAGAACTGACTGTAAAGTAAGCATCATAAATCAGTAACTCTCATAGTTGTTTTTATATTTCTTTCGTAAGTGTACTCAAAACTAAGAAACTAATTCATGGACGTTTTCGTGCCTGGCCGATAGTCGAGCACAACAAACAAACAAAAGTAAAAAAACAATGTTTTTGTGTGAGTGTGTGTGTGTGTGTGTGTGTGTGTGTGGGGTGTGTGTGTGAGGAGGGAGGGAGAGAGAGAGATAGGGGGAGAGAGAGGAGAGAGAGAGAGAGAGAGAGGAGAGAGAGAGTGAGAGGGGAGAAGAGAGAGAGAGAGAGGAGGGAGAGAGAGAGAGAGGGAGAGAGAGAGAGAGAGAGAGAGAGAGAGAGAGAGAGAGAGAGGGAAAGAGAGAGAGAGAAGAGGGAAATGGAGAGAGAGAGGGGAGAGGAATGGAGAGAGAGAGGGAGAGAGAGAGAGGGAGGGAAGAGAGAGAGGAGGGAGGGCGAGAGGGAGGGAAGAGAGAGAGAGGGAGGGAGGGAGAGAGAGAGGGAGGGAGAGGGAGAGAGGGAGGGAGAGGGAGAGGGAGGAGAGGGAGAGAGGGAAAGGGAGAGGGAGAGAGGTGTTGAGAGAGAGAGAGAGAGAGAGAGAGAGAGAGAGAGAGAGAGAGAGACGGAGAGGGAGAGACAGAGAGAGAGAGAGAGAGAGAGAGGGAGGGAGAGCGAGAGTTAGGGAGAGAGAGAGAGGGAGGGAAAGAGAGAGAGGGAGAGAGGGAAAGGGAGAGGGAGAGGGAGTGGGAGAGGGTGAGGGAGGGAAAGATAAAGAAATGAGAGAGTAAATAATTGTAACAAAATTGCAATATGGTATGTCAAGAAATCTTTCATTAAAATGACACGTTCCACATCATTACGAAATGTCATATTCATGATCTATGGAACACATACTAATCTAATCTAATCATATTGCTGACTAGCCATGAACAGTCACAATTTACCGAAATTTTCACCAATATCAGTAACCAAATCTAAACTTAAAAATAAAAGACCACAGTTTTTGTAATAAACCAGGACTCCTATGAAGAGCCTTTCGTCCCTCTTAACTAACCACGAAAGATGTCTGATATACCTCCATTCAGAAGTAACAAAGTGTGCATGCATTTAAAGATGAAGCACATGGTGTGAAGTTCTGTGACGGACATACGAACCCAACACGTAATCACATTGTTCGCTAAGTAAAATCAAATGTTAATTATCGGTTTTTCTTACCAGCTGCTAGGTGTTTGAATCTAAAATAAGTACACAAATTTTTGTGCCTGAGCGACAATCGAACCGCACACCTACGGTCCTTCTTTATCATTCACGAATATAGCGTAAGTATCAATTGATTACTCACCAACAGTAAGATGTGTATGTGTTTGACCAGAAATAACGACACCTATTGCGATTGTTGGCAACACATGAACAGACATTAAAAATGCACATTAATTTTCACTATCAGATTGGTATGCACGTGATAGGGCTTGAAATTAAGTTATGAATATTTTTGTACTGGATCAGTATACGGACCTACATACGTACCTTTGGAGGAGACCTAGAGAAGATTGCAGTCTTGGGAAAAGGAACGAAATCACTGAACTATACTGTTCCGAGAGACTCAGATCTTCGAAAGAGGAGATACGAATTCAAATCACAGTCCAGCACCAAATTTTTCAACGTCTCTAGTTCAATCAAGTACAATAAAATAAGAGCCCTGTTCCTTTAAATGGCTATCCGTTCATCAAATAAAATAAAATTTTCTAATGTAAGTAAGTTTACTGGCGACATTATTTCTGTTTATCATGACTTCCGCCTATGTCATTTCCCAACGTAAACCGGCTCTGCCCAGGTGGTAATGAAGGAACATAATGTTTAATGCGGATTCTGAATTGTAACGTCTTCGTCTTGGGGTTACCAGAGGTAAAGTAAATCTGTTTGTGCGTCTTAAAAGTAAATGCCTGAACCCACGCATTTCACCTGTAATAGTTCGTTCCACCAGACCATTGTGGCCACATTTCCCAGCTTCAGGAGTGTGCTGTAACGGTCTTATGCTTACCTTACAAAATTAGTCACGGTGGAAAAAATGCGAGTCTATTAAATGGTTAAGTAGGAGCAAGCTTCTGTCGTGGAGGTTATGCTGTTCTCATGTCAGCGGGATGTAAAGACTCCTCTAGGCATCATAGCCTCGATGTGAAGCCATTTTGAAAATGTCACTAATTCAGCACATTTCTTAGTTCGAGAAAATCCACTGTGAAGTGTGAAGTTACCGGAAAATTCGATTATTACCGTCATTATTACTATCATTTTCTTCATACTACTGCTGGAACACATGTGCTTGAACATCATTTAATGCCTTTTGGTCATTATAGAAGTATTTGCCCAAGAACAGGTTCTTTCCGTGTCCACGGAATTCTTTTCATGTTAATATCAAACATCAGCAATTACTCGTAGATCACATTAAAACTGAAGTAATTGGTGAAGACGTCACTTGATAACAAAAACGCGCTGTTTCTTTATTTACTTGCGCCTAGAAATGGCTGTCGAATACTGTCAAACCAAAAGCCAAGGGATTTTACTGCCTTCTGATATATGTCGCTGTCAGTTCTTCCATATGATTTGGTCGACGTGACCTGTTTCACGTTGTGTATGACAGAAAATGTTTTAGAAAATCAATTGTTTTCCTTTGCAATAAACAGAAAGATTTTCATTCTAAGCTATCCAAGTTCAAAATTTTCGCAATATTAGTTCAAATTTAATATTCGCTTCTGTAATGAGGGAAATTATTTCACAGTTGCAAAACCCGCATCCGACCCATTGACCTTATACTTAGTCGCTGACCATTAATTCTAGCTCGGACTGACAACAGTTTAAGTAACCTAATGTAGCGAAGACTGTCTGCCAGTGCTCTTTCTCACCGGAAAATATGCAATTCACTCATAGGGCTCCAATAGTACACTGTAACTAATTTCTGTGTATATGCAATGCATGCGGATTGTGGAATTTAGTGGTGCTCTCTCTTCCACTTCTGTATACAATATGCCTTATCTAAACGGGCCCTTTATCATTACAGGCCCTGGGCAGTGCAACATCACTCTGACAACAGTAATGTGCTTTTACTGACAACCTCACTGTTCGTTTTACCTGGTTTTGTAAGCATTGAAATAAAACAACATTACCTTCCAGTGTACGTTTTTTTTCATAAGACGCATAATGGCAATGAAGACTGAGGCATCAAAAAGAGACCATTTATGTTGTTTAATTTTTCTCCTTTTCTGTTTATGCCAACTTGAAGGCACTACATTCCATTCAGTTCTCTGTACTTTGGTGCAGTGACGCCTAAATGCCAACGCAGGAACAAACAAGAGATTCTTAATTTCAATGCAAAGCTGAATCAACAACTGGTAGTTTCATGGCGGCAAAGTGATAAATACCAAGACTACGAGTACAAAGGTCTCGGTTTCGATCCCTGGTCAGTCCCACGAATTTTATCTCCCATTTTACACTTATGTCCCCTCGGGCAGTGTTTGTTGATGTGAAAAATGTCAAGCTGCACTGTGGTCCAAAAGCCACGTTAAACTGTAGGTTCCCCTATCAACCGTCTAGGCAAGTCAACTCAAAGGTCGGAGGAAAGTAACGGCATACCACTTCCAACAGGACTGTGCCTATTAAAGCACTTTGGTGTTCAAACCAATCTCCTAACTGATGACTGCTTTACTTTACTATAGGTTCCAAAGTTAATGATCTTCAGGTTATTAACATTTTTGTGTTTTTATGCTGTAGCTTTGATACCAGAAAACGTAAGTAACCGGCCGAGTACTGTCACCGTTCGAGTTGTCAAGGTGGTAGACGACGATGCCGTCGACCCAGTTACAATCATGTTCATGGGTATGTTTCAGTCGAATGCCCCTTTGTGCCTTTCTGTGTATTTCAGGATATACTTTTATACACTTGGTACGCATCCACATTGATATCTGATAGAGTTGCATTTAGAAACATGAATCATATATTTTTTCCAAGCAATATATCAGACAATACGTCCGTGCAGCGAGATTTCGTTTGTGTGTTACCCATGGTGCAAGAAATATTTGGTTTGCTTGCTTCTGTGATAGGTTTCACTCCACTGATTGCCCGCAAGCTCACGCATAGACTATCAATAATTGGAACTACGCAATAATGCACTAAAAATGTATTGTTACATTATGTTATTTTCAAATTTAGATTTGATTACTGATATTGGCGAAAATTTCGGAATTCATGACTCTTCATGGCTAGTCATCAATATGATGAGACTAGATTAGATTAGATTAGATTAATATTTGTTCCGTAGATCATGAATACCACATTTCGTAATGATATGGAATGCGTCATTTTAATGAAAGATTTCTGTACATACCACGGTGCAATTTTTTTACAACAATTATTTACTCTCTCATTCTTTTATATATATATATATATATCTCCCTCTCGCTCCTTCTCTTCTCTCTCTCTCTCTCTCTCTCTCTCTCTCTCTCTCTCTCTCCCCCACCTCTCTCTCTCACACACACACACACACACACACACACACACACACACACACACACACAAACACTGTTTTTTATTTTTATTTGTTTGTTGTGCTCGACTATCGGCCAGGCACGAAAACGTCCATGAATGAGTTTCTTAGTTTTGAGTACACTTACGAAAGAAATATAAAAACAACTATGAGAGTTACTGATTTATGATGCTTAGTTTGCAGTCAGTTCTGAGTATTATTAGTAACTACGCTCCAGTCTCTAAGCATAGTTACACATATGAGAATCAGACGCATTACGTATTCCAGGCCGTGCCAGCCGCGTCTTTGAGATGCCACCTACGGTCACTTCCCTCCCAGCCCTCTGTAGGAAGACATCGGTTCGTCTTCTTCCTGCTGGTACTGTAACTGAGATTTAGCAACAAGGCAAGGTATGTTTGGCAACTCTGTGATCGACGAGTTACTTTCTGGTGTGCATGGAATTAAGCCTCAAAGTTCACTTGATTTTTCCTGTCATTTCCATTGAATAATCTGAATTATTATCGCTTGAGGTGCAACAAAAGATTGTAAATTTACTGTTTTCAGCCCAGGAAAGTCGTTGCACGTGGAAATCGTAACTAATCTTGTCCTTTAAATAGCCATTTAAGAGTTCAAGCCACTATTAGCTCCGTAATATGATTCCCTGACACTTACCTCTCCTCTAGCTCTGTGGTAACATACTGACCCGTTAAAAAAAGGAAAAAATCGTCTGTTCTGGTTCGTGGTTGTAGTCACGCAGACTGCGACGTTTTTATCCCTTCTGTGAAAGAACTACAAGCAGTCAGATCAAACATCGATAGGGAAAACGCAAGAAAATACTTTAGGTTCATAGTGCAATGGTGAAAAACTTACAATGCTGCACAACAGGTAATGCTTCTTTCCGTTGCTGACAAACAAATTTTGGGTTTCTAGGAATACATAATTTTATTTATGAAATGTTTCATTTGCATATCTCTTGAGTATGACACACCATACCAATTAAACACAGACCGAATCGAAATCTAAGTGAGTAGTATTTTACTGATTCGGTTCGATAGAGGCCCGCTTGTCTAAGGATACTCAGCTTTATTAAAACAGACTTTCCTATTTAAATTTCTGCATCCTACACTGTTGGCAGTTCTGTGTAAGTGGCAGTTACGTGATTTTCTTTCGGTGATTACAAAATAGAGTCGAATGTATGTACTGGGTAGCCGAGGCTGCTAGTTCATGGCGATTCAGTCAACCAGGTAAATGAATGTACTGAACATGCTGCAAACCACTTCAGGGAGCCTGTGTGTCAGAATTCTCATACAGTGTGGCGCAAAGGCGTTACAATAGAAAAATGTGCCCCAGAGAAGAGGATTTGGTGGTCTATTGGATTGCTAATAGGTTCATATACTCACGGTCTGGGTTCGATTCCAACTTCTGCTGATGAATTTTGATAGGAAGGGACAGCTTCTATTCTCTTCTGAAGACGATATAATGGCATTGTGGTCTCAAATTCACATTAAACATGGTACTCTTTCTCTACCAAGGAGTCATTAGGTTGAACCACAATAAAGTCAGGAGTGGCGTTATGTAGAAACTCCATCACCAGTAACCTTCCTTTTACTAGTTATTTATTTCTAGTGACGAAACAAACGCTATGTAGGGTCACGGGGCACTTATTCCATCTTTTATTTGAGCTTCTGTGTGTCGATAAAATTGGTTCTGAACTGGGAATGAAACTCTGACCGCCCTTAACGCGGAATTTGATCTAATCGTGACAATATAGCTCGACTACAATTTGTTATTTGTTCAAAACTGCAGATTCCTCAACATCTCCACATACAGCGCGTGAATGGGTTCGAATCCTGGCCCGGCACTAAAGTTTTCATTATGTATTATCAAGCTCTAGTATGAGAACACCTATCTGCTGGTGGATAATGATTTTGATTTTTAATGTATTTTCATTCGTTGTCAACACTAACGATATCCGACATTTTTGACTGCCAGTGAGACACAGACCTATATGCGAGATCACTGTATGTTCAAGGATGTTATTCCGAGCTGCTGGTGGAGAAAAATTCGGTAGCTGACGTCTCTTTGTGTGTAGTCAACAACGACATGTGTGGGGTTCAAGTACCAGTCAGCACTGAACTCTTCGTCATATTATTTCTTGTTCAAACATGCTCAAATGTCGCTGCTGGTGTAACAAACCCATATTTAACGTTCGTTTTCTCTAGAATATAACAGCGATAGGTGCCGGGTTTTAGTGCTGGGAAGAAGAAAATTAGTGTTTCGTCTCGTCATTTCAATTAAAACATCTTGCTACTGCCGAGAAAATCCGATATGTCACAGTTAATTGTGCTTGGATGACAATACGGTTAGGTTTTGGTTCGAATCCCCGTCCAACACAAAGCTTTACCTCACGGCATTTCAAGTAAGTTACTTGTGAAGAAGCAATATTTAACATTTCTCGTAGTTTGTAAACGGGGACAATAGATGCTGGGTAGGAATTCGAGTCCGTTAAAAATGTTTACGTTATGTAATTTAAAGTTGATATTTGCTAAATTATACTGTCTAAAATCGAGGTATATCACTCTGTTTGCCTAGTGAGGAATGGCTGATAGTTTCCGTCAGTCACCAAATCTTTGCTTATTCTGCATGACCTGGGTTTGAATCCATATGCAGAACGAGACGGTCCGTCGTCTCATTTGAAGGTCATACATATTCTCAACTGGCAGCTCTTGATTAACCCAAATTTTTAATGTCATTTTGTATTAAATAATAAGTACGGTATGTTTCTTTGAAGTGGAAATCATGAAAACGACGAACTTACTACGTGCATTACCTATCTGACGAAATAATGAGAGTGGTAACATTTCAGGTATGTCATTGAATGTAATAAATGTGAGCTTAGAAGCCTGAAGGACAGTCTTATCTGTGATAAGGTGTTCCCTAATGTTTGTAGTATCGTGGTCTTACTATATATCTTGAGTTATTGCGATACAGAGCAGTGTTTTCTAGTGGTGATTTGTTGGAACCATTTTAAATAGTCAAATGACTGTACCGAGGAGCGATTAGAGGACCTGCTAGACAGCTGCGTTATGAGGATTGTATGCGAATCAGTCGAAATGCAATTCAAATCGTTCGGATACTTTTGAGCACGACTGTACTCGAGTTGACGGTCTTCGCCGGATGAACTTCATACTGTTCGCCGCCTACCATTGCAGATGGAGAATCTGACTGCCTTCCGACAACACCACATCGCGGAGTGCTGACAGCACTGAACTTCAGCGCGGAAACCGGCAGCAGGGCCTCATGAGTTCCACGTTTTTTTTTTCAACCGTTTGGCGCTAGGAATGAGATCCACCGACCACACGGCTTCTCGCAACTCCACATCACGGATGAGTCATCAAGGGTCAAAAAAGAATTCGGAGCGGAATAAAGCACATTTCAGCATCTAGTACGAGACCATTCGTGCTGGACTATAGCCACGCCTGCTGCGCACAGCGGCGCGAGGTCACTCTCTCTTCGCCTAGGTGTGCAGACGAGGAGCTGACCTGACTCGGCAGCCGTTAGCGGGAATACAACATGCAAGTTAATGAGGCATCGGCTGTAAATATGGTTAATAAATAATTGAACTCTGACAGTGGTTTACTAGCGTCAGAGGCGCTTCAACTGCTATCCTGACTTCATGCAGATGAGGCTGCGCTCGGTCCCTCTGTCTCTCTCCAAAGCACCGTAACAGTGATCGATATGTGTTGTGAATAGTTATCTTAAATGCCCTGCCAAAAATATATTACACAACGAACTGCATATGTGGGACCCTAATTGTTAAAATGGTGCCCACCCTTAAACGAGAAATAAATTTCCTTTGAAAAATATGGTAAAGTGCCGAAAATTTAGGTGAATACCAAAAAGAAAAAAAAATTGTATTAATTTTCTAGATTTGTGATAGAAATTCAAAACAACAGGCACATTTTAAGATATACAAAAAAAAAAGACAATTTTCAGGAACACATTCCTTACTGCATCATATCACCCAGATGTACGCAGGGAAGCTGCATAAAAAAGGCTGGTATACAAAGCAAAAATAACTACATTGAACAAACAGGACAGGGAGAGAGACTTAGACATCACTAAGCGAATTTCAGTGGGTAATGTCTTCCCCATCTCAATGATAGACAAAATGCGAAAACAAATAACAAAAGAGAAAGAAATTCCGACCTCTTTAGCAGGAATCAATAATACAATCGAATGTATGGCCAGCAAACCTTACGAAGGTAACATTTCCCAGACAATAGCAAACCTGTTTAGGTCACATAAAGTGGAAGTAGCTTTCTCCACGAACAACAAACTACAACATATATTACTCTACACCAGAAACAATAAAAAAGGTGAATACTCACACGCAGGAATATAAAAAAACCACACAAAAGACTAACTCAAGTCACATAAGTCAAAATGGAAGCAACTTTCAGATTTAATGCACTGAACACGTCAACCTTTACGCACGTAACCAATTTACAGAATCAGCAACAGCAACACATATAAAATACACTGGACACCCGTTCAAAAACACCGAAGAAGATGTTAACATACTCCACTATTTACAAAAATGTTTTACAATGGATGTAATTGAATAGCTAGCAATTTCTGCACAAAAAGCAAAGAGAAAGACTTCTGAGTGACGAACTAGAGAACGAATCAGTTAAATATCTTTTAATACTTCTCCTGCAGATGATAATTAATAATTTCCAGAAATGTGTACATTTCCTCATAGATTTTAGTCAAAGTCTGCAACAAATTAGAAATATAATCGAGAATTCAATAGTCAATAATGGTAGAATTAAATTTTAAATGGAAAATTAAAAGCGGGTTTACACAGGCATGTTTACGTGCGCCAAAAGACTTACACATGCGCCAGTGATCATTCACACCGGCATGAAGATTTGCAGTCCAAGCAAGTCCAATGTAGCTTTTCAACATTGCGATAACTGTATCAATATGTGTGGGCACTCGATTCGTGGATTTAATTGCAATTCAGAAAGTTGTAGAACGCTTGAAGAGGGAAAACAGGACACGCAGATTTTGTCTTCGAATGTGGATTGCTAGGAGAAACTAGTCGAGAGCGTCTAGAATGATAATTAGTGAGTTGGGGAATGAGGACAAAGCTTCCTTCAAAAACCGTTTTCGAATGAACAGATGTATTTCTGAACATTTATTGAGACTCGTAGGCACTTCTATTCAGAGAAAAGATTCTCTAACGTGGGATTCTATTTCTGCTCTTCTAAAGTTGCAAGTTGCCTTAACGTATCTTGGATCAGGCGGTTCATTTGCCTCATCGCAATATACTTTCCTCATCCCTAAGTCTACAACGTCTAAGCTCGTGCTCGAAGTTCTGGGTACAATATATGAGGCATTACAAGAGCCTCTGAAAGTAAATTATTCTTAACCTCGTTGTTCTCTATAATGTGTGCATTTCGTAAACTTCGGAGTTTGGATTTTAGTTAATTTTCATCAATATGTGGTACGTATTCCCTCAGTCTGTTTAATGTCTCTTATTGCTTTTTTCCTTCATATTTCTGTCTTTATAAGTACCAAGAGTAATGTTCCACAAACACGGTGTCCGTAGAGTTCCAGATGTTGCCAGTGTGCTGTAACGGCCACTTTTTGTCACTGCCATTGTATTTCAGACATCGGAAACAAAGTAAAATCTGGACGATGTCAACTATCAAACGGATAAAAGCAGATTGTATGCTATTTGACAAGAACAACAATCTCGTGAAAACGATAAAAAATTAGTGGGGAAAGTCAACGTGTGCTAGTAAGTAGATCCGGCTTCAACTTTCATTTCTACGTGTGCGATTTTGGGTGATTTCGCGCACATGTTTACGTGCATAAGTCAAAGTGCACCAACACATGTGCCCATGTAAGCCCCGCTTTAGGAGGAGGAGGAGGAGGAGGAGATTACTGTTTAACGTCCCGTCGACAGCGAGGTCATTAGAGACGGAGCACAAGCTCGGATTAGGGAAGGATGGGGAAGGAAATCGGCCGTGCCCTTTCTAAGGAACCATCCCGGCATTTGCCTGAAGCGATTTAGGGAAATCACGGGAAACCTAAATCAGGATGGCCGGACGCGGGATTGAACCGTCGTCCTCCTGAATGCGAGTCCAGTGTGCTAACCACTACGCCACCTCGCTCGGTCGGCCCCGCTTAATGTTTATAAAGTAAACCACAGGGAATGTAACACTTTTGGATATATACAAACACTTTATGAAACAATACTGTCGTAACATCTCTGTAGCATGTTTAGATGACAGCCAGCCGGTGTGGCCGTGCGGTTCTAGGCGCTTCAGTCTGGAACCGCGTGACCGCTACGGTCGCAGGTTCGAATCCTGCCTCGGGCATGGATGTGTTTGATGTCCTTAGGTTAGTTAGGTTTAATTAGTTCTAAGTTCTAGGCGACTGATAACCTCAGAAGTTAAGTCGCATAGTGCTCAGAGCCATTTGAACCTTTTTTTTTTTTATGACAAAAGCAACCATCGTAAGTGGTGATTTGCGTGTGTGTGGTATTCTGTGAAATGGAGGAAGGACAGTACTTGTAAGTAGACACACAAAAATGTTGTCTCTAACATTAGCATATGAAAAACATCTCAAGGTTTATTTTGCCCAATTTTACGATTGCAGTATAACTTCAAAACCACAAATACACAGCAAGAGAGCAGAAAATCACACCTGCAAACATCACAAAAAATATTTGTGTCAACAAATGCCCTTGAAAATGAGAATAAATACTCGAAACGCATTGTGCTAAGTATGAAAAAATAAGTAACTTGTGCAGTTTTTCATTATTTAAATCAGGAATGACACAGTTGCAGACTTTCCGTAAACATCAGTTATGATTGAAAAGAGTATACTGGGGCGCACTTGTATGTGCACCAGAATAAGATAATAAAATTAATAAATTAAAATGAAACTGGTATACTATAAACGATGAAAGTCTCAGATAGGCTCGATAATGCGGATCGCTGACTGTGCGCGACCGCAGAGCCAAGGATCTCTGGTCTGAGATTATTATAGTGTTGGAGTAAGAGAGCGCTTGGCGCTCGGTTGTAGGCAGCTGTCTGTGAGGGAAAGACGACGGGGTAGGCAGTTTTTGTGGTGTGCTGTGAGAAGCCACCAAGAGTTAGATTAATTAAGGTATGTCAATACTGTTGAAGATGGAAACAGAAGTCTTCATGTAACCAAGGTAAAGATCTTAAATAATTATGATTTCTGTTTTTTCCAGCGCATTAGTATAGATGAGTTGGCTGATAATTTGTAATTGTTGAGTAACCCCAGAATGTAATGAAAGTCGATAATACTTGCTGTTTAAATCTCATTGTTTGTGAACCAATGTAGCTTCAGTTGTCAGATGTTTTTGAAAAGACAAACTTAACTTGCAGTATAATTTGGCTAAAAAAACTGAGTCTTAGTAATTCACCATAATCTGTACCGCCTCCCTGCCCAGGTCATATTTTTAAGGAAGTAGGATTTTCTTAAATGTTCTCGTTTATCAGCCAAATGAATTTCATGTGCATTTCAGGTATTACAGCCAGCATTGCACATCGCTGAGCCTGTAGTTTGCGTATTTATATTTTTGTTATGAGAGACCAGAATATATCGCGTTACTCCGTTGCTGCTTTAGAGGCAAGATAATTTAATTTATTTGCTATGTGCACAGGGGCCAAAGTTATTAGTTCTGAACGGGGCCTTAGGATTCAGTGCTTAAGTGGCTGAGTGTATTTTGCAGTGACTGTATTTCTTTATTGGTATTGGCAGTTGCATTACCCGATCGATTCGTATTAAGTAACGCAGTGTTAACTACACCACTTGCAGTTACAACATGCTACACGATAACTCGAGTTTTGTATCCATTCCACGGTTCGTACATTCATTCAACGTAATCTTAAAAAGTTTATTATTTCATTTATTAAAAGAACGTTACACGATGAAGGAAATAAAAATATAAAAAAGTACTTTTCCTGTCCACTCGCAGCTACTGTTTGCGAGATGATATGTGTTAATATAGCTAGCCATGTTGTACACGAGACATGGTTCCTGATTCTGTGAAAGAAGATTTCTTTCTTCCAGGAATGTCACAATTTTTGAGCTCTCTGAAGGTAGCGATGCTGTGCGGTTCAGTCCGAAGAGTGGTTTAAGGCGGCTAACCTGTGCAAACCTCTTCATCTCTGTGTAACTATTGCAACAGACCGTCATCAGAAACTGTTTAGTGCCGTCAAGCATTAGTCTCCCTCTATAACTTGCACGTCCGACATATTCCTCCACTATGAAATTGACGATCCAGTCATCCAAGATGTGTCATATCAACCAATATCCTTCTTTTAGTCAAGTTAAACCTTAAATTTCTCTTCTTCCCATTTCAATTCAGTGCCATTTAATTACTTATCCGATTAACCCAGCTAATATTCAACATTCCTCTGCAGCACCGCATTTAAAAAGCTTTTGTTCACTTCTTATCTGCGCTATTCAACGTCCACATTCCACTTCCGTATAACGCTGCACTCCGATTAACTGCTCCAGAAAAGGCGTCTTGGCACTTAAACTTATTTTAGATTTTAACGAATTCCCTTTTTGCAGAAAAATTTTTCTTGTTGTTTTCTGTCTGCATTTTATATATTCCAAAACTTCAGCCATCGTCACTTCCTTTGCTGTCTCAACAGCACAACTCGTCTACTAATTTTAGTGTCCCTCATGGTCGCCTTATTTAATTCTCTTACATCCCGCTGAACATTTTGTTTCCTGCATTTTATTCTTGCTACCTTTAGAATTTCAAAGAGTGTATTAAAGTCAATAATTTCATTCCCTGTATCAACAAAAACTGTCATAAACATAGGTGACAGTGTATTTGCGGCTTCTCCGAACGATGTCGGTACCAACTGTGAGTTATTGAAGTGAGTGCGGACTCTAGCCAAAAGAAATGAACAACTAGTATAGGCAAAGGAGATGCAATTCCTGAGGGAATAGCTAGATACACACTATTCCTATACCATTGACGTATTTCTCCATCAGCAATGGAGCACACACTATCCCCCAGGAGAAAAAATGCTGACGTCAGAGGACTGGGAGTGGAAGGCTTAAAAGAGCAATTTAAGGAATACAGGAACAAATGGAAGATGTCACAAAAACGAAAGACAATAGAATACCAAATTTAATGATGAATTACTACCCAGTGGGCAGAGGATCCGTGGGATGACCAGGGAAAAGGTGAAAAGATCAATAATTTCAACTAACAGGGAGTAAAACACAAATGCCTAAGACATGCAAAAAGCAGAAGAAGACGGTAGAGCAAGGACTGCTGCAAAAGTGTTCAAATCTTGTATCTCAGACAAGAGACAAAAGGTGTCAATAGGGAAGAGATGTTTATTAATCTATCAGGTGTTATTCAATTGGAAACTAATTACATTTAAGGTTCCACCAAGGTACAATCTTAGAGCCCTTACTTTCTTGTGCTTATCAGTGACCTTTCATTTATAACATTACCAGATGACAAGTTTATTTTGTTTGATACAAATATCGTAATAAATAGCAAATGAAGTGTACTCTTCGAAAGATCGATTAATGAAGTTTTCATGGACATTAATACATATTTCCCAGCCAATTATTTACCACCAAACTTTGAAATAACACACTATATGCATTTATAACTTACAAGAGGTAACCCGCCACTGTGAGCCTAAAATATAATAAAGATAGAAGTTGACAGTGTTAAATTCCTGGGATTACTGCCTGATAATAAATTAAAATAGGACGAGCATTCCACGGAACTGCTGAAGGACCTAAACAAATCTTTATTTGCAATGTGAATGTTGTCAGACATAAGTATTATAAAAAGAAATAAACTGAATATATGTTTATTTTCATTCTGTAATGTCATAAAGGATTATTTACTAGGGTAACTCACCAAGTCAAGCTCAAAGTTTCAGAGTCAAAAACGTGAAAAAAAACAATTATTTGTGGTGTGAACACAAGAACATCCTGGAGACGTCTGTTTAGGGAACTATGGATACTAACTATTGGCTCCCAAAATATTTATTCTTCAATGAAATTTGTCATTAAAATCTCCCTTTCAAACAAGCAACGCAGTTCATGCAATCAATACTAGAGAAAGAATCAATTTCACAAAAATTTTGTCATCTACTTTGGACCAGAAAGGTGTCCATCATCAGCAACACACATCTTAAATAAGTTGCCAGTAGCCATAAAAAGTGTAACAACTAATAAATTTGAGTTTAAGAGGAAGCTACAGATTTTTAGGTGCTCAAATATTTCATTGATAAATTTCTTATCAAACCAAGCTAATGTGCATATGTTACTAATTATATCAATAAAAAGTACTCAATATTCACTAACCATTCAAATTATCACAGAAATTATATTAATTAAATAACTCTATACTGATGAGGTGTTTCCAAAAGCCCCATCACTGTACGAAGGAGATTTATTCGCAACTACAGGTCTGACGTCTTATAATCGCATCTTCAGGTTTAACTGTCACGAATAAAATCACTGTTTGAAATTTTATCAAATGATAGAAATACAGAACCATAGATAGAGCTGCCATTAAAGAAACAAGTATTCATAATGGTTATAGACAATTACAGAGTCCCAGCATTCGGGAAGTTATCGACATTAAGCGTCAGATCGCATTGGTGGATTGTCTGATAAATCTGAGTACACCAAAAAGATGTTTCTCAAAAGGGTACTAAGCATGACTACTGATTGAGCCAGAACTAGAAGAGAGCGAAAAAAAACAAATAATGACTTGTACAATAGCGTGATCGTCGATACAATGCCTAAAATTGACTAACACCTAGGGAAAGTACTATATTTACACTGAAAGATATCGTCGAACAATTAATGCTATAGTATGGAACTGAAACGTCGAGAATGGAAAAATACGGAAAACAGCTTAACAGATAACATCCAGTAACATACATTACAGGATTCGGTAGACAGTGGCTGTATATTTTTTCTGGTAATTTGAAATGTTATTTAGTGTTGAGTATTTTTTTCTCTTAATCATAATGTCTCTGATCTGTGGTTGCCTCCCCATAGAGTTGCTTCTAATAGCATACAGCGCGGATATAAGTAAAATCTGACTTTTGAACAAATACAGTGCAGAAATGCGATCATTCTAGGCTGTTTAAATTTTCTCTCTTTTTCTATTTGACGATGCATGGCTACAATAGCCTACGAATTGTGATATTCATCTCAGTGTACTGAAGATTTATATGTTTTGTGACAAATTTGGTAATACCTTTTAAGTGAAAGTATATTTCAGATTTTTGACATATTTCACATACATGAGGACGTATTCAGTTGGGATCACTAAGAATATATTGGAATGAAGATTACATCTAATCTAATATTAGTGCTAGTATTACCTCGACTTCCTATATTTTTCCGCAATCCAAAATAAACTTCCTCAAGGTCGGCTAAAATCACTGTCTCAATCGTTCTATAAATTAGTAGTGTCAGTATTTTCAACCATGATTTACTAAGCTGATAGTTCTGTAATATTTACACTTGTCAGCACTTACCCTCTTTGGAACCGGAATTATTGCATCCTTTTTCTATTCTTCATTGAAAGCTTGATCCTGTCTCTATTCGGCCATAGTATATTCTTAAAGTGTATCCGTTTCCAAGGCGCCCCAGATCCTGGTAGCGCCTGCTGCCGACCGTGAGCGTGATCTGGGAATCTCCGAATAGAAGTTGAGTTGCACATGACGAACATCGCACTACACTTTTCTCTCCGTCACCAGTAAGGTCGTCTTTTCTGTATGCGCTATAGCCTCTAAAAACAAGACCATCAGTACGTTTAAAATTTCTTGTGCACACACAGCTGTAGAGGTGTTTCCTCCACATTCCTGCAGAATGCTAAGAAAAAACGACGAGACTCTTACTGTTAACGAAGTCCTACTATACCCCTCTGGAAAAGAATTTTGAAGTGTATGAAGATCACTGTACATTACGTTGAAGCAAGTCAAACTAAAAGAAACTGAGGATGATCGCTGGATATTGCACCAAAATACAGATACCCTTCGTTGAACGGAATAATAATGCACTCTCTGATTGTTTAAAGAAATCCCATCAAAGGAGAATATAATTGATGATGATGTGTATGTGGTATCCAACTACAGCATATCAGTTAGTTGCATTTGCCGTAAACGTCATCTTATAGTAACCAAAAGAACTGAACCCAGGACAAAAAAGTGGAGTTGGAAATTCATTGTCAATTTACTGGAAATGTTCATTACATGAGGAGTAAAATTAAGCAACACTCAGAATTTAGTTTTCATTATGTACTAGTAGACCACTATGGAAATATTTCATCGGGATAAGAGATATTTTTCCCTCAGTAGGATGTAATTTCAACACATATATTCGTTGAGAAAGTGATGGAAATGCAATTTAATCAAAATTAATTATGTGTGCACGAAACGAGTGCAAACACTACCATATATTTTTTCTAAAAATATCGGATTTAGGTTCATCGATTAAATAGTTATTTCACTTAAAAATAGAAACGTAATGGTGTTCGATTGCTTACATTTTATTTCTTATTACCCTGTAGTGTGATTAGTGGTCTGCCCCTTTAGTGGAAGAGTCTGATATTAAGTAAATGCTACTCGCACCACTAACTTCGAATGAAAAAATTACTGTTACTTGTTAACAAAAAGTCGAATGAAAGTAGACCGAGCACAACGCAAAGACGCAGTCAATTACTAGTGAAAGGTGGACTTTCAAGTGACGTTTTTCTCCTTATCCTTTTCTCCAGCATTTGTAGTATTGTATTGAATTGTTCGGCTGTGGGAAGGCATATGTAAAAGTAACAAGAGACTGAGGATGGTATTTAAGAACGGTGAACCTATGAATACATCAGCAAAATATTCTGCAGCTTTTTAGCAGGAAGGATGACTTACGCAAAATGAACTGATTCAGTGCACATATTTAATCTGTATATGTATTATAAAAGTGCCGCTAAACTCAGAAACGAGTCACTGTTCATCTAAGGAAGTTATAAGATGTGGTAGTTCTCTATCCCCCATCCTTGGAGAAGGTTCGCGTTGTAGCCTGAAGAGCGTGATTTTGAAGATACAGGGGCAAGGAAGTTTGCCCTCTAGAAATTTCTAGAACATACTAGAACATTCGAGAGTATTCGAGGACATTCGAGAACATTTGAGAGCATTCCAGAATGTGCCAGATTTTTCAGCCATGTTCTACAATGATCGGGCATCTTCTGGAATGTTCGGTAACAGTCTGGAACATTCTGAAAGATTTATGAATGTTAGGCAATATCCAGGAACATCCCAGATCATTGTGGAACATTCCAGAGCACTCTCGGATGTTGTGGAATCTTCTGCAACGTTGTGGACTATGCGAAGCCCCTTTTTGGAGTGTTGATTGGGCTACCCATTTGTAGAAGTGTACAAAGCAAGACCCATCGTGGGTTCAAGTCACTTTCTTATCAGTGGCGAAGGGAGGAAATAAAAAAACAGTGTAGTGAGTAAATAAAACAGTGAAGTGTGAGTAGTCAAAGTGGCATAGTGACTGAATATAAATCGAAAATGAAGTCTGAAAGATGTGTAATCGTACTTAGTGTATTTGTTGATAAAAAGTTGATTAAAACTATATTTTAGACAATGCCCAAACGCAAAAGAGGAGGTGATCTTGCCAGGTCTGAAACAAAACGGCGAAAACAAAAAGAACAGCGATGGAACGAAACAGGCGAAGAGCACGAAGCACGTTTAAGTTCCCAACGAACGACAACGAGCACCGGGAGAAGCAGATAGCCGAAGAACAACGAAATGAACGAACTGCAGGATCAAGAATTGCGACACAGTCTTATGATAACAGACCACGAACTCAAACCACCCATGAAAATATTACGCTACAAGAAATGCGGACGAGGACAAATGAACTGTACAACGTAACAAATGAAGCATTCCACTACCACCAGACGAAAGAATATAACAAACACGTCGTACACGTAAAAATGGATAACATCTGCTATTTTTTTCAGCGCGAAAAACATCAAGAATCTCTTGCATGAATGGAAAAATTCGGTTATTACAACACGAATTTTTACATTACATGACCGGGGAAACTCCAGAATCAAAACACTTTCATTAAAATACAAAAGCGTTCAATGTCTGCCTCCAAATGACTTCATTCGGTGTCACTTCGATCAACACTGACGGAGATGAAATCTATTGTATTTTTTCCATCCAAGGACAAATCTATCACATTATAGGATCATTACTACCACTACCCAGCGAAGGCCGTAAACTTTTGCAAGTGCATTTCATCGGAAATGAAGAAATAGAAATTGATCAACAATGCACAAATACCATTGGACTGCGACGAGAAGTATTCCAAGATGTACAGAGGATCTTCCACAAATACAGTCAACTGATTCACATATTTAAAACAGCACTACTCCGAATGATTTATGATGACTGTGAAGTTATAATTCGAGCCGATAAAAGACCACCTGGACAACACGAACGTCGATTTAATGCACCTCAAATGGACGAAGTCGCCATCGTGACTGTGGACATTGAAAACACAAGCACTGACATAATTGTAGAACGAAGAAGACAAGGACTTGCAGGGACACACCTTTTATATGATGGCCTCCAATGTGCATTAATATTTCTGCACGGAGGAGACGGATATCATTTTAATGTGAAACAAATGCAACCTGAAACAGGCGTAGAAACAAACAAAAAAATCACTTCCAAGAAGTGCTACGTTTAATAACCAGAGACAATAAAACATACAATCACATTCTCAACACTCGCCGTTTATTCCAATTCCTGGTAGAGACGTATGCAAAAATAGAAGCGGAACTGATGCTGTACATAAGACTGAATCAGAAGAAACTCTGCACGGAAAGATACAGCCACCTTCGAGACGCAATCAGAAGTGTCTGAAACATCGACGACATTGAAACAATGGTAATCTTACCCTCATCATATACAAGAATTCCGAGACACATGCACGAATACACTCAAGATGCCATGACATTCATAATAAAATGTGGACGACCTGACCTCTTCACGAAATTAACATGGAACTAGTCGTGACCAGGAACCAAAGAACAACTAAAATATGGACAAGCCCCCATGCATCGACATGAAATAATAACCCAAGTTTTCATACAAGAAAAATGAGATTTATTGATCACAAAATTCCTCATCTTTGGAACAATTAGATGCTGGATGTACAGTCGTGCTCAAAAGTATCCGAACGACCTGAATCGCATTTCGCCTGATTCGAATACAACCCACATAGCGCAGCTGCCTAGCAGGTCCTCTAATCGCCCCTCGGTACAGTCGTTTGACTATTGAAAATGGTTCCAACAAGTCACCACTAGAAAACACTGCTCTGTATCGCAATAACTCAAGATATATAGTAAGACCACGATACTACAAATATTAGGGAACACCTTATCACAGATAAGACTGTCCTCCAGGCTTCTAAGCTCACATTTATTACAATCAATGACATACCTGAAATGTTACCACTCTCATTATTACGTCAGATAGGTAATTGACGTAGTAAGTTCGTCGTATTCATGATTTCCTCTTCAAAATAACATACCGTACTTATTATTTAACACAAAATGACATTAAAAATTTAAGTTGTTCACGAGCAGCTAGTTGAGAATATGTATGAACTTCAAATGACACGACGAACCGTCTCGTTCTGCATATGGATTCAAACCTAGCTCATGCAGACTAAGCAAAGACTTTGTGACTGACGGAAACTAACAGTCATTCCTGACTAGGCATACTGAGAGTGATATACCTCGATTTTAGACAGTATCAGTTAGCAAATATCAACTTTAAATTACATTACGTAAACATTGTTAACGGACGTGGATTCCTACCCAGCATCTATTGTCCTTGTTAACGAACTACGAGAGATGTTAAATATTGCTTCTTCACAAGTTACTTACTTGAAATGCCGTGAGGTAAAGCTTTGTGTTGGACAGGGATTCGAACCCAGAACCTAACCGTATTGTCATCGAAGCGTAATTAACTGTGACATACCGGATTTTCTCGACAGTAGCAAGACGTTTTAACTGAAATGACGAGACGAAACATTAATTTTTTCCTTCCCAGGACTAAAACCCGGCACCTACCGCTGTTATATTCTAGAGAAAACGAACGTTAAATATGGGTTTGTTACACCAGCAGTGACATGTGAGCATGTTTGAACTAGAAATAATTTGACGAAGATTTCAGTGCTGACTGGGAATCGAGCCCCACAAATATCGTTGTTGACTGCTTACAAAGAGACGTCAGCTACCGAATTTTTCTCCACCAGCAGCTCGGAATAACATCCTTGAATTTACAATGATTTCGCAAACAGTTCTGTGTCTCACTGGGACTAAAAAACGTCAGATACCGTTAGTGTTGACATCGAATAAAAATACATTTAAAAACAAAATTATTACCCACCAGCAGATAAGTGTTCTCACGCTAGAGCTTGGTAATACATAATGAAAGCTTTAGTGCCGGGCCAGGATTCGAACCCTTTCACGCGCAATATGTGGAGATGTTGAGGAATCTACAGTTTTGAACAAACAACAAATTGCAGTCGAGCTGTATTGTCACGAAGGGACCAAATTCCGCTTTAAGGGCGATCTGAGTTGCATCCTGTAATATCTCTTTATATTCGATGAATTATTCAGATACAATTCTACCCTTGAATGCCGTTTACTAATTTTCTATCTTCATACTCGCGGAATCCATGCGAAAAGTAGCTCATACAATAGCTATGCCATGAGCGCATAAGTATTCTATGTAGTACTCTCTCTGGTGGTTGTTAAAAAAAAAAAAAAAAAGAGAGGGAGCTTCCGAGATTGTCTTCGTGCCGATTAGCCTGTGCTTGGTTTGGAAGAACTGTAATATGATTATTGAGATTTATTACAGAAGATAACTGATATGAACTGTACGATTAAATGGAAATATATATAGATGGCTCCTTCAAGTAAATGGTGTGTATTTTAAATTTGAGAATTAATGATATTTATCGATATACTGCGTAGTTGTTAATCAGAAGGGACTTCCGAAAGACTGGATACGAACCTGCACTTAATAATCCAAGAGCTCCATTGCTTCTTCGGAAGGTTAAACTTCATCAAAGCCAAATATCCGCTTGATCTGAGGTTTCCCGACTGATTATACAACGCTCCCAAAATTACGAGGCATTTGATTTGTGCAGATTAGCAGACTGCCGCAAAGCACGAGCCTGCAGAGAAGAAGAATCATCGCCTGATTTCATTCTAACAAGTAAAATTTCAGAATCATTTTGAGTGACTGAGCTATGACTGTATTTCCTATCATGAATGATTGATTGCTCGAACGAATTGAGAGCTACAGAATCACGTAGATAGGAGGAAAAAAATTACAGTGGCGACAGTGTGACAGGACTCTCTTGGATTGTTATATCATATATGTATTTTTTGTTTCATGAAAACCAACGAGAACGAGAGGTAACTAATCTGAAGAGAGATTCGGTGCCCATAGTAAAAGATTGCTGATACCAAGGAACGATTTCAACTATTGGACAACACCGAGACTACAGAACAAGGCCAGAGAAATCTAAATTTTTTATCCTGTAGTTAAAATAGTTTGAAATCAATTTAGAAAGAACTTTTTTCCAGATAGTAGTTAGATTGTAGAACTGTATATTGTGTGATTTTCGTATCTGGACATCGAACTTTATACCATCTGTGAAGTAATTTGAAAGTTAAGTGTGTCTACGACAGCAAATTTGAAATTGTATTTAGTGATTTGAACCTGATGTTGACAGTTATTTAATGGTATTGACTAGAGCGGCATTTAAAATGTCATTGAATCAGCAACGAGACGTGCAACAGCCTTCAGCTGTTTGCGCAGGAGCAGAGGCCATGGATAACAATTCTGAGACTGTTGTGGCTAGCGGTAGCAATATAAATAATCCCGCTGGTTCAGAAAACATTCATACAACAGCTGATCAGACTGTTGTTGACACATTAGTTGTTATTATGCAACAGTTGTCTCTATTAGCCGAAGGCCAAGCAGAGGTAAAACGAGACTTATCCGTTATACAAAATGAATTCAAAAATCAACTAGCCGAAAATCAAACAGAACTACAAAATCAGTTAAGAGCAACCTTTACCGAATTAGATCAGAGATTAAATACCCAGACACAGGAAATAAAAGAACAGGCAGAAAAGACCGAACAGAATCTTATTGCTCGAATTGAGCAGGTCCGCCGACAATGCCAAGAAAACAATAGTAAATTAAAAGCGGAACTAACCGAATATGTATCCGTCAAAATTGACACGATACAAAAACAAGTAGAACTGTTTCCTCAAGTAATACAAGCTCAAGAGGACATACAGTGTTCCGTATCTATGATACCAGAAATAACAGAATCCCAAGATAATTTAAAGAAGCAATTTGACGAAGTGAAGGAAAAACAGGAGACAGTGGAACATAGAATGAATGTACTTGCGGGAAAGTTTTCAGAAATGACATTAGAGCGGCAAAATTCTCCTTCGGAAACGATAGAAGAAACTGTGAAAGTAGCTTTACAGTCAATTTCAGAGAGTTCCGAGGATAATTTTTTTAACAAAGGGTTAAAGGAAGTTCGAGAACAACTTGGCGAAGAATTCTCGCGTTGGAAAGAAAATATCGAAAGATCGCTAAATCTCTCGCAGGAGGATTTAGAAACACCGAGAAGTAGGAAACAAAACTCTCAATCTGTGCGTGACATTCCGTCCACGTCAAGATCCGATGTAGACAGAACTGGAACGTCACAAGTAAGATTCGATATAACGGATAGCCACAGGGAAAAGTACGAACAGGATGATTTTTGGAATCGTAGTAGCGTTGAGGAGAAGATGATTAAACAGAGACAATTTCAAATCTTTAACCCCGACAAAAAGAATGTTCATCCTGTAGTCTTTATTCGAAGTTTCAATGGTCTATTTCCACGATCTTGGACAGAATGGCAAAAGATTAGTTTTGTATCTGGATATATACAAGGAACAGGAGCATTGTGGGCATCCGAACAAACATCTTCTTGTAAATGTTACAAAGAATTTGAGCAGGCTTTTCTAGCAAAATATTGGTCTGCTGGAATACAAGAAAGACTTAGGCAGGAAGTATTATATCCTGAGCCTTTCTCGTTTTCTATAGGATCTCTAAAGAGATATTTTGAGAAATACATTAATAAATCTTTGTATTGGGATGTACCGATTCCTTTGCCGGATATACTTAGACTACTCAAGTCCAGACTACCCACCAGTATAAGGAATCAGCTGTTATATACAAATGATAAGGATATAGACTCATTTATGACTACGCTTGATCGTATTGATATAATTGAGGAGGACAATAAAAGGGCAAGAGAAATGTCATATCAAAGAAGAGCAATAGAAGCGAATCCGAGCTGCAACTCGAGTGGGAATGGCAGTAATGGTAGCAGTAACAATAATCATAACCAACTACACTCTCCGAGGAGACTTAGAAATGGACAAAATGCAAACAATAATTATTACCATAATGAAAACTTTAGTAATGGTGCAGCGAGGGGCTATTTTAGGAACAGTAGGAATTTTAATCGATATGATCCAATGTATGGCAACACAGGACAGTTCTACCAACACCAGCAAAACAACAACAATAATTACACGAATCAAGCAAGACAATATAGACCGAATTCACCACAACAACCAATAATCACTGAAGTAGCTGAAGAGATAAATACCAATCGGACCAATAATCAGTCAAACTAAACATGACCGCATCGTGCCCCGGAGGAGCGGCCAGGGGATCTGTTAGGGGCGAAACAGTAAAATTACAATTGTTAAGATATAATGATGGTGAGCTGTTGACTGAAGAGTTAACAAATGATTTAATGACTTGTCATAATGACAGATCGAGTGTTCCGGTATCGGAAGTATTTGTTGAAATAGAGGAAGTTCCAACGAATGTGATATTGGACACCGCCGCTTCCGCCAATGTCATCTCAGGCGCTCTTTTTCGGAGAAATATTAGGAAGGAGAAGGTACCAATTTTGCCACTACAGAACTGCAAAATCATCGGAGCTGTTGGAGCACGCTCTCCCAATGTCAAAATACAAATACAATTAGAGATGAAAATGGGAAATGTAGCAATAAAATGCACGTTCCTTGTAGTGGAGAAGTTATTAGTGGACTGTATTCTTGGTATTGGGAGTATGCAGGAGTACGATTGTCAGATAGATTTTTTGGAAGGAATAGTTAAATTTAGATTAAATGGAGAAGAGATAGCACTGAATTTAAATAGAAAGGAAACTGTGCATGAGAAATATTGTCGCGGTGCCATAATTCAATTAATTGACACTACAAACGGTCGTCGGAAGGAGCTTTCAAAGGATTTGATACAACAGGAAGAATTTAACCAAACAACAATGACAAAAGCTAGTGACTCAAATCAGCTTACCAGAGAACAAAGGCAGCAGCTTCATTATTTGTTAGAGGCATATGAAGAGATTTTTGATGAGAAATCAGGAATTATTAAAGGGTATATTTGTCACCTACAAGTGAAGCCACATCAGACTTACTGTTACACGCACTATCCGATCCCCTGGCGTTTAAAACAATCCGTTCAAAGGGAGATAAATAGAATATTAGAATGGAACTTGATTGAGCCATCAACTAGTCCATATTGTTCTCCGCTCGTAGTCGTTCAAAAACCTGGAGGCAACGGACGTAAAGTATGAAGACCAGAATTTAAAATGGGAGGAAAAGATTCGACTCGCACTTGTCAATTTAACTAAAAAGGCAATACAACGGAAATTGACATATGATAAACGGATTCACCGGATTCAGACGTTTCATCTTGGAGAAAAGGTTTTGTTGAGGCGACACATCCATTCCTCGAAACTGATGAAGAACATAAAGAAGTGGAATCTTATTTATACCGGACCATATGTTATTGTAAATATACCAAATCCTGGATCATACTTGTTGGCATATCCCGAATCGAAAAGGATAAAGGGATTATTTCCGCATAATGATATTAAGAAATTTAGTGAAGGATCGTAGATCTGTGATACCAAATATGGAGAAGAATTTAGTGTGGAATTTGACTATGAGTCGAATGTGTATATAAATATCAAGAAGTTTATGTTGTCTAGAGGTTAAGAGACAATGAGACTACTCCTGTGCTAGGTTAAGAGACAGTGAGATTACTCCTGTGATAGGTTAAGAGACAGTGAGATTACTCCTGTGATAGGTTAAGAGACAGTGAGATTACTCCTGTGATAGTTTAGCACAAAATTTTTAAGATAGGTAGAAGAATTTGTTAATTACTAGTGTTTGTAAGTGTGGACTATGAGCAGAAGCCACAGTGATATACAATGAAAGTGCATCTACATTTCCTCAAGACACGGCACTAATGTGAGAATTGCGTGTGAAACTTGAACAGTGTGGGATGTGTAGGTAAATACGCTGTGTGTATGATGTGCGCTGTTCGCGCAGGAAAACAAATGAACTGTGAAATGAAGCAACAGTCGATAATGTCACTGTTGCAAACAATTGAAGAAACTCTCTGGTTGCGCGAGAGAAAATTATTATAATATTTAGATTTTTTCAATATGCCTCCTCTACCAGGAGAATTAATTTAAGAATTTTAACTAACATTTTAAGAATAGCAGTTTGTGTGTTTCATATTATGGACATAATTGTTGAAATATATTTCCATAAATGTTCATGAGAGGATGAAGAAGATTCTACGATTGGATGATTTGTTAAATGAACATACGTCATCATTAATGGTATTTATTTGCAAGTGGATCTATAAATCAATTAATTATAAGAATAATGAAAATTTTTCAAATTATTCCTTTTGTGGAGTCAGTGTCATATGCCTATGTTTAAAATTTTTCATCAGGTGTAAACTTAAATTTTATCCATAATTTCGTAATTGAAAGCAAACCTCGGACAGATTCAATGCTCTACTTCCACCTGCACTATAACAAAACGAAGATTTGATTAAAAATTTTTTTGAGAGGAATACATCCGATTTGAGCTACAACACAATTTAAATGCCCACAGTCTATTTGGCAATGTTTTGGACAATCAGCAGTTGTTACGCAAAACAACTTTGGTATTGAGGACTACAAAAAAAATTCTCGATTGTCAGGACTGATGGATGTTCCAGTCTAGTACAGATGGAAGAATATAAGAATCCACTCCGATTTTGAGTTCAACGATGAAATATGGACTTCGTGGCCTTAATCCACTCTCTTCCAGGGATTTATTCAGTCAGAACCTTTTCTTATTCCACTTTAAACCTCTTTCATGTTCACGTCCCTGACCATCTGTTCCTGAGATCATCTTCCTGTTTCTACGGCACGTTACCAGCTTCTATCCTGTACCATAAGCCATCGCCTGTCCTCCGTGCCGCGTCCACCAAACGCTGTACGTCGCCTACCCGGTGTCCGTACCCAGTGTTCCTGTTCCATCGACTTCACAACGAGATCGCCGGCTACATCGTAGAAAGAAGAATTTTGAAAATTTTTTTTTGTGCAATATTGTAAAAATTTTTTGGCTATGAGGCACTTTTCCTTCGATCTAATCTATAGAGCTTCTATATATTTCAAAATTACTGGATTTAGGCTTTCCTATCTTCTTTAATACCTGAGCTGGGGTCTATTCTTCCGGGTTTTCCAGGGTTTCCCTGTGAAGGCCAGTTCCCAAATGGGTAGACCTTTTTCGTAATTACACCAATCTACATCTTCCCTGGTTGTGTACTCGGGATGCGGGTATACCCCGGTACATGTAAAAGCTACAGCTTAGGTATTCTCGTAACTTATTGTCTTAACATGTTACCCATACTCTCTATAGTAAAATTCTACGAATTCAAAATATTCCTCTTTTGAATAAACAACCCAACAAATTTTTTTCTGTTAGCTCGCAAAGTGTATTATCATTAACTTTGCTCGCTGCGAGGGGCAATTGTAATATCTCTTTATATTCGATGAATTATTCAGATACAATTCTACCCTTGAATGCCGTTTACTAATTTTCTATCTTCATACTCGCGGAATCCATGCGAAAAGTAGCTCATACAATAGCTATGCCATGAGCGCATAAGTATTCTATGTAGTACTCTCTCTGGTGGTTGTTAAAAAAAAAAAAAAAAAAAAGAGAGGGAGCTTCCGAGATTGTCTTCGTGCCGATTAGCCTGTGCTTGGTTTGGAAGAACTGTAATCTGATTATTGAGATTTATTACAGAAGATAACTGATATGAACTGTACGATTAAATGGAAATATATATAGATGGCTCCTTCAAGTAAATGGTGTGTATTTTAAATTTGAGAATTAATGATATTTATCGATATATTGCGTAGTTGTTAATCAGAAGGGACTTCCGAAAGACTGGATACGAACCTGCACTTAATAATCCAAGAGCTCCATTGCTTCTTCGGAAGGTTAAACTTCATCAAAGCCAAATATCCGCTTGATCTGAGGTTTCCCGACTGATTATACAACGCTCCCAAAATTACGAGGCATTTGATTTGTGCAGATTAGCAGACTGCCGCAAAGCACGAGCCTGCAGAGAAGAAGAATCATCGCCTGATTTCATTCTAACAAGTAAAATTTCAGAATCATTTTGAGTGACTGAGCTATGACTGTATTTCCTATCATGAATGATTGATTGCTCGAACGAATTGAGAGCTACATAATCACGTAGATAGGAGGAAAAATTACAATCCCCAGATCAGAACCAATTTTATCGACATAAAGAAGCTCAAATAAAAGATGGAATAAGTGTCCTGTGACCCTACATAGCGTTTGTTTCGTCACTAGAAATAAATAACTAGTATAAGAAAGGCTACTGTTGATAAAGTTTCTACGTGTCGCGACTCCTGACTTTATTGTGGTTCAACCTAACGTCTACTTGGCAGAGAAGGAATATCATGTTTAACATGAATGTCAGACCACAATGCCATTATACCTTCTTCACTTGGCGTAGCCAGAAGAGAACAGAATCTGTCTCTCCTTATCAAAAATCATCAGCAGAAGTTGGAATCGAATGCAGACCATAAGTATTGAACCTAGCATCAATCCAAGAGACCACCAAATTCTCTTCTCTACCACTCATTTTTCTATCATAACAATGTTGCGCCACACTGGATGAGAATTCTGACACACAGGCCCCCTGTAGTGGTCTGCAGCATGTTCAGTACATTCATTTACTTGGTTGAACGAATCGCCATGAACTAGCTGCCTCGGCTACCCATTGCATACATTCGACTATTTTGTAATCACCGAAATAAAATCACGTAACTGACACGTACACAGAACTGCCAACAGTGTAGGACGCAGACATTTAAACAGGAAGTGTTCCTTTCGACTTGAGCTACTCTATTGCGCAATCTTTTTGTTAAAAACGTCGTGCAGTGCAAAAGAAAAGCTGTAACTGTCTGTCTCTCAAAAGTCTAGATCCGGCCATATGCATTACCTCACAGAACTGTGCAATGCGCAAGTTCTGGAGGACTTGTTCTTGAGTTCTGGAGGTGTTGTAGCTATGTGTCAGCTAGTAGCGTAGCGGTAAGCGTCGCGCTCTGTTGATAAGACGTCGCGAGTATGGGTCCATTCACTGCTACATTTTTTTAAACGCCATACTGCTGTCTGCTGAAGTTATCGATCTAATGGAACTTTGAACATAATTCCCTTCACTTCTCAACCCAAAATAGTAGCATGTGGAAAAAGGGCTAACTTCTGCGACATTTTGTTCTTTTCAGGTTTAATAGATGGCCAGGCTGCAGATGCATCTCGAAACTTTTGTATAATGTATGGGGAGAGCGCATTGTGCCAAAATACGTCAGAAAAGTATTTTCTACATTAGCTGTCGTGTGGCAGTGGCATTTCATTCTTCATAAAAGCTTGTTTGACAGCTTAAACTCAGAACAAGTTTTCTACATGCATGTAATCAATAAACTGCATGTGCATTGTCAGACTGTTATAGATAACATCAGAGAATTCGCATTTATCGTTGATGATTAATTTCTCTCTCATGTTAACTAATGTTTTAACAACACTAAAAGAAACCGTACGAAAATTATGCACTGTATTATAAGAAATGAAATAAAACTACCCACGATAACCTTACGACGAAAGTCTGTTTCAATAAAACTGAGTTTCAGTACACAAGCGTGCCTATGTCGGCACAAATTAGTGTAATGTTGTTGCATTAATTTGATATGAAAGCGGTGCTGATAGACAATAAAAGCGGGTTAAAAGCTGTGAGCCATCTGGGGAAGTTAACCTTGTATTACTGAGCAACTGTTTCACCAGGTATCCAGTCTAGCTTACCAAATTCCCAACCAGACTAACATTAATTATAATCTTTTAATCATCATACGACAACCGGTGATATATATATATATATATATATATATATATATATATATATATATATATATATATATATATATATATAAATAAAAAGAAATAAATCAGTTTATATTTGGAAATTTATTTTAACATTGATCATTGAAATTTGAGCATATTAAACTTGATTCCTAACTAAACTGGTGCCTTATTTAGGATTGTGATAATGTGAGTTTGTAATCTTACCGAACACATCAAATAGGGAGCCAAGATTGGGAGACTACATACAACACTGCATTCATAAAATAAAATAGCACACGAAGAACTTTGAAACATATGCAAGAGGAAATTAACCACAACCAACCAATTCAAATTTCACCCAAAGAAGTTACGTTCGTAGCGCAATCCTGTCCGTCATGAAATTACCACACACTGGTATACTAAATTCATACTAACTCTCTGTGAAATCTCCCCGAAAAGAACAGCTGAGGGCTACTTTGATGCTTCACGTGGTCAACTTGGTTTACACAAAGAGTGTAACTCCACAATAATTTTGATAATTAAAATAAATTACATCGAAACGCAATTTACAAAAGAAAAACCTCGAACTGGTTACTATCGTCTTACTATTAACCTGATGGGTCAAACAATTGTATAAGCACGTGGTACTGGTCTCACAAAGTACACCCCACGTGGGCTGAACATAAAGAAAAATTGCTATATTGAAAAATATTGTCAAGACGAGACGTTATAATCTCACGCACATTCGCATTTAAGATTGATGATCTTAGTTAGAGTTACTGATCAACACGTGGTTCCACTTTACTCACAAAGTAGTGACAAAGCAACTACAGGAAGATATTCTGAACTTCACACTCGAATTACACTGCGTTGCAATTTAAGATAACATTAGATATTTTAGAGCTAAACCTGAAATAAAGGTGATTAAATTTTCAGTTAGGCTGAATCCATTGTCCTACGGACTTAGCAGACACGCGCTTGGTCGGAGATCTTACCACTTCAGACGCTCGCCGTGGACAGACTCACGTGGTCCCTTATTGAGGGTGCCTCACAGATACAAACGGAAGTGACCATAGAGGCAGCTTCCTATACCAATATGACAAGGGACGGACAGGACCACACTATGAATAGAAACCTCTCTGCTTTTAGAAAGCGTAGCTACCTGTTCCGACGTTGATCCTACTGTTCTCTAGCAGACAGGCTTGTCTGCTACCATCAAGCATGCAACTAGAAATACATTTGCTCATTCATGACAGTATCTTATCATATACAGTATATAAAAGAAAGCGTATGTAGGTTCCGTGTGAGACTGTGTGACATGAATTACATATAAACTGTGTTTTAAAGTGTAGTAGTGTGACAGATCGTTCTTGTTTATGTGTGAAAGTAACACGTTCCACTGCTCAGTCTCCTCCCAGATGGTCAGAAACACCACAGTAAATTTAGAAGAGGAATTTCTGCCGTAAATGGCAACAGATTTAAGAAATTAACATGAAAGGAATCCAACAGAGACCTTTCATTAGTAAAATACTAACACTTAATTTCGATTGGGTCTGTGTTTGATTGGTATGCTGTGTCATACTCAAGTGGCATGCAAATGTGACATTTCATAAATAAAGTTATGTATTCCTAGAAACCCAAAATTTGTTTGTCAGCAGCGGAAAGAGACGTTACCTGCTGTGCAGCATTGTAAGTTTTTCATAATTGCACTATGAGCCGAAAGTATTTTCTTGCGTTTTCCTTATCGATGTGTGATCTGCCTGCTTGTAGCTCTTTCACAGAAGGGATAAAAACGTTACAGTCAGCAAGACTGGAACCGCAAACCATAACTGACGCTGTCTCTCACGTTAGCGCGATTCCACAGAGCTAGTGATGATGCATGCGTATAGGTCTCCTCTCACGAGACCAGTAGTGGCTAGAACTCGTAAACCGCTATTCAAAGGACGCGATTAGATGCGATTTTCACGTGCAACGACTTTCCTGGGCTGAAAACCGTAAATTTACAATCTTTTGTTACAGCTCAAGCGTTAAAAATAACTCAGATTATTCAATGGAAATAACAGCAAAAATCAAGCGAACTTTGAGGCTTAATTCCGTGCACACCAGGAAGTAACTCATCGATCACAGAGTTGCCAAATATACCTTGCCTTGCTGCCAAATCTCAGTTATTACCAGCAGGAAGAAGACGAACCGATGTGATCCTACAGTGGGCTGGGAAGTGACCATAGTTGACGTGTCAAAGACGCGGCTGCTACGGCCTGGAATACGTAATCCGTCTGATTCACATTTCTGCAACTGGGTTTAGGGACTGGAGCGTAGTTACTAATAATACTCAGAACTGACTGCAAACTAAGCTTCATAAATCAGTAACTTTCATAGTTGTTTTTATATATCTTTCGTAAGTGTACTCAAAACTAAGAAAATCATTGACGAACGTTTTCGTGCCTCGCCGATAGTCGAGCACAACAAACAAACAAACAAAAAAGACTGTGTGCGTATGTGTGTGTGTGTGTGTGTGTGTGTGTGTGTGTGTGCGTGAGAGAGAGAGAGAGAGAGAAGAGAGAGAGTGAGGGAGAGAGATAAAAATAAAAAAGAATGAGAGAGAGAGGGAGTAAAAAATTGTTGCAAAGAAACTGAATCATGATATGTAAAGAAATCTTTCATTAAAATGACACGTTCTACATCATTACGAAATGTCGTATTCATGATCTATGGAACAAGTATTAATCTAATCTAATCTAATCATGTCATATTGCTGACTAGTCATGAAGAGGCACGAATTACAGATATTTTCGCCAATATAAGTAACCAAATCAAAACTCGAAAAAAAAAAAAGACTACAGGTTTTGTATTAAACCGGGACTCCTTTAAAAACCCTTTCGTCCCTGATAACTAACCACGAAAGATGAGGGATATACCTCTGTTCAGAAGGAACAAAGTGTTCATGCATTTAAGGATGAAGCGCATAATGTGAAGTTCTGTGACGGAGATACGAAACCAGCACGCAATCGGATTGTTATCTGAGTAAAATCAAACGTTACGTATCGGCTTTTGTTACCAGCTGCTAGATGTTTGGATCTAAAATAAGGATACAAATTTTTGTGCCTGAGCGACAATCGAACCGCACACCTACCGTCCTTCTTTATCATCCACGAACGTAGCTTAAGTAACACTTGCTTACTCACCAACAGTAAGATGTGTGCGTGTTTGACCAGAAATAACGACACCTATTGCGATTGTTGGCAACACATGAACAGATATTAAAAATGCACGTTAATTTTCACTATCAGATTGGTACGCACGTGATAGGGCTTGAAAGTAAGTTATGAATATTTTTGTACTGGATCAGGATTCGGACCCACATACTTACCTTTGGAGGAGACCTAGAGAAGATAGCGGTCTTGGGAAAAGGAACGAAATGATTGAACTATACTGTTCCGAGAGACTCAGATCCTCGAAAGATGAGATACGAATTCGAATCACAGTCCAGCACCAAATTTTTCAACGTCTCTAGTTCAATCAAGTACAAGAAAAATAAGAGCCCTGTTCCTTTAAATGGCTATCAAATAAAATAAAATTTTCTAATGTAAGTAAGTTTACTGGAGACAGTATTTCTGTTTACCAAGGCTTCCGCCTATGTCATTTCTCAACGTAAACCGGCTCTGTCCAATTGGTAATGAAAAACGTGATGTTTAATACGGAATCTGGATTATAACGTCTTTCTCTTGCGGTTACCGGAGGTAAAGTAAATCTGTTTGTGCCTCTTAAAAGTAAATGCCTGAATACACGCTTTGCACCTGTGATAGTTCGTTCCACCAGACCATTGTGGCCACATTTCCCAGCCCCAGGAGTGTGCTGTAACGGATCATATGCTTAGCTTACAAAATTAGTCACGGTGGAAAAAATGCGAGTCTATTAAATGGTTAAGCAGATGCAATCTTCTGACGTGGAGATTATGCTATTCTCATGTCAGCAGGATGTAAAGACTCTTCTAGGCACCATAGCCTCGATGTAAAGCCATTTTGAAATATTGACTAATTCAGCACATTTCTTAGTTCGAGAAAATCCACTGTGAAGTGTGAAGTTACCGGATAATTCGATTATTACCGTCATTGATACTATCATTTTCTTCATACCGTTGCTGAAACACATGTGCTTCAAGATCATTTAATGCCTTTTGGTCATTATAGATGTTTGTTGCCAAAGAAGAGATTCTTTCCCTGTCTACGGAGTCCTTTTCATGTTAATATCAAACATCAGCAACTACTCGCAGATTACATTAAAAGTAAAGTAATTGATGTTGACGTTAGTTGATAACAAAAACGCGCTGCCTATCTTAATTTACTTGCGCCTAGAAATGGCTGTCGAATACTGCCAAACCAAAAGCCAAGGGATCTTACTTCCTTCCGTTATACGTCGCTGTCAGTTCTTCCACAAGATTTGGTCGACGTGACCTGTTTCACGTTGTGTATGGCAGAGAATATTTTAGAAAATCAATTGTTTTCCTTTGCAATAAACAGAAATATTTTCATTGTAAGTTACCCAAGTTCAAAATTTTCGCATTATTAGTTCATATTTAATATTTACTTCTATAATGTAGGAAAGTATTTCACAGTTGCAAAACCCACATCCGACTCATTGACCTTATACTTAGTCGCTGACGATAAATTCTAGCTCAGAGTGACACCTGTTTAAGTAACCTAATGTAGCGAAGACTGTTTGCCAGTGCTCTTTTTCACCGGAAAATATGCAATTCACTCATTGGACTTCAATAGTACACTGTAACAGTAATTTCTGTGTGTATGCAATGCATGCGGATTGTGGAATTTAGTGGTGCTCTCTCTTCCACTTCTGTATACAATACGCCTGACCTAAACGGGCCCTTTATCATTACAGGCCCTGGGCAGTGCAACATCATTCTGACAACAGTAATGTGCTTATACTGACAGCCTCACTGTTCGTTTTAGCTGATTTTGTAATCATTTAAATACACTCCTGGAAATGGAAAAAAGAACACATTGACACCGGTGTGTCAGACCCACCATACTTGCTCCGGACACTGCGAGAGGGCTGTACAAGCAATGATCACACGCACGGCACAGCAGACACACCAGGAACCGCGGTGTTGGCCGTCGAATGGCGCTAGCTGCGCAGCATTTGTGCACCGCCGCCGTCAGTGTCAGCCAGTTTGCCGTGGCATACGGAGCTCCATCGCAGTCTTTAACACTGGTAGCATGCCGCGACAGCGTGGACGTGAACCGTATGTGCAGTTGACGGACTTTGAGCGAGGGCGTATAGTGGGCATGCGGGAGGCCGGGTGGACGTACCGCCGAATTGCTCAACACGTGGGGCGTGAGATCTCCACAGTACATCGATGTTGTCGCCAGTGGTCGGCGGAAGGTGCACGTGCCCGTTGACCTGGGACCGGACCGCAGCGACGCACGGATGCACGCCAAGACCGTAGGATCCTACGCAGTGCCGTAGGGGACCGCACCGCCACTTCCCAGCAAATTAGGGACACTGTTGCTCCTGGGGTATCGGCGAGGACCATTCGCAACCGTCTCCATGAAGCTGGGCTACGGTCCCGCACACCGTTAGGCCGTCTTCCGCTCACGCCCCAACATCGTGCAGCCCGCCTCCAGTGGTGTCGCGACAGGCGTGAATGGAGAGACGAATGGAGACGTGTCGTCTTCAGCGATGAGAGTCGCTTCTGCCTTGGTGCCAATGATGGTCGTATGCGTGTTTGGCGCCGTGCAGGTGAGCGCCACAATCAGGACTGCTTACGACCGAGGCACACAGGGCCAACACCCGGCATCATGGTGTGGGGAGCGATCCCCTACACCACTGGTGTCGAGGGGACACTGAATAGTGCACGGTACATCCAAATCGTCATCGTTCTACCATTCCTAGACCGGCAAGGGAACTTGCTGTTCCAACAGGACAATGCACGTCCGCATGTATCCCGTGCCACCCAACGTGCTCTAGAAGGTGTAAGTCAACTACCCTGGCCAGCAAGATCTCCGGATCTGTCCCCCATTGAGCATGTTTGGGACTGGTTGAAGCGTCGTCTCACGCGGTCTGCACGTCCAGCACGAACCCTGGTCCAACTGAGGCGCCAGGTGGAAATGGCATGGCACGCCGTTCCACAGGACTACATCCAGCATCTCTACGATCGTCTCCATGGGAGAATAGCAGCCTGCATTGCTGCGAAAGGTGGATATACACTGTACTAGTGCCGACATTGTGCATGCTCTGTTGCCTGTGTCTATGTGCCTGTGGTTCTGTCAGTGTGATCATGTGCTGTATCTGACCCCAGGAATGTGTCAATAAAGTTTCCCCTTCCTGGGACAATGAATTCACGGTGTTCTTATTTCAATTTCCAGGAGTGTAGAACAACATGACCTTCCAGTGGGAGACATTTCTTCCCCCTTTTCCTTGTGTGAAATTTGTCAGTACGCTTTCTGCCTTCCCACCAGCGAAATGCGGCAGAGTACAGCCAGTAAACTATTCACGTAACAGATTTAGTGCCGTTAAGACGAATTCTTTAAACATTGTCGTAGCTGAAGGAATTAGTTTCTTCTTAAATCGTCTTATGCAGCAATGTTCACAGATATCTCAAATAGGAAAATCTCGTTATCCAGGTACGAAGGTTGTGAGACAAACTTCCCACAGTTTGTGTCAGGTTGATCTTTTCGTCTGATAGCACTGAATAAGTATTTTGTCTGAGAGGTATCACAAGTAGCGTTCCTGTAGCTGTGGCTGTGGCTGAAAACGTGTTTAACGCCAATGGGTACAGTACTGCCAAATATTCAAAATGATTATCAACCTAAGTCTGAGTTCATACAAGAACTGAGGCGCATTTATAATACGGTAGCTATACTGTGTATCTGTGTCTTCTTTGAGTGGGCATTGGAAGACATTTACACACACGTATACAATGCTATGAAGACTTCGAACGCTGTAGCTATCGTTGCTCTCAAATCTAATTTTAGTAGATGGGAGGATACAAAGAAATAATCAGACGTATGGGTGTGGACAGAAACTAAAGGGCAGATGCTGGCACAGTGCAGATCTGCGCTTTATCTTCTTCCTATCTACACAAATAATGTATTCAAATCAGCGTATGCATTGCTTTCAGAATGTTTCCCTCTTGTTTAGTCTTCTGATGATGAAGTGGATCCACACCCATTAGTCTGATTGTTTCTTTGTAGTCTTCCATCTACTATCTTTGTGTGTTACTGCTCGGTGTTCAAAAAGCAATAAATTATGCCTTCTCCCACGAGGTATTAGAACGAGGTCGCAAGAAGGCTAATGAATTATAATCAAAATACACAGAGACGCCAATTTGTCCGTCGTCATGGTGTTAAGTCGATAGAAATAGTTGGGTATTATTTCCTGCATCACCGGCATCCCATTGCCGTCTTCCCTTTCGTTTGTGTGTTGCCCATGGTACAAGAAATATTTGTGTTTTACTTGTTTCTGTGACGGGTTTCAGCCCACTGAATGCGAGCAAGCTCACTAATAGACTGTCAATAATTGGAATTACACAATAATACACTTAAAATGTGTATTTTTGCATTATGTATACCGGTGAAAATAACTGTAAATAGATTATATGCCTACTTGCTTATTACTCGCCCTTCTCGATGCTTTCCTCAGAAAATAAAAAGAAAAGTAAAGAGAGGGAGCGAGACAGAGAGAGAAAACAGAAATGTGTTTCAAATATCAGTTCGTTGACGCCCTGTTCGTCTCGTGATGTAAAGCAAGGATAGTTGATAGGTAGTATCTCGTTGTACTAGCGGTATGTATGGCTACAGGGGTCTGCAAACAACCAGAACGGAATTCAGTAACAAAGAGGTAAGAAGACCTATGCAGTGCGACAGTTAAACACTCAATCTTTCTTGGTTATTTTCTTAATCCTTAACAATCGTCTGTAATGCAGTAAACATCTTTGATTACTGATTTTTTATTACTACCATTGTCATCGTTATTCGTCACCTCACAACAGATTTCCTATCACTCACTGCTGCCGATGCACGTTACGAATTGATCAGGATGACACTTTAATTATAGCGCACTGGATCACAATGAAATTAAATCTGTGCCATATTGATGTATTGCATACTACGTAATAAAATACTCACCAAATAAAAACGGTTTTGTGCCTCCATTGCAATAGAGTGTGAAACACAAATTGTAGACAGATTTAATTGGTCACCGCTCAACAACATTAAAGCATTTCACATCGTCGAGAGTGAGGAGTGGAGCAGACGTTGCCGGCAGAAGACAGCGCAGTGCCTCAGCCCACGCCGGTAGGCAGCAAACGGGTCCCAGAGAACTGAGACGCATGCGGTGTTCAGAGGCGGATGGTCAGCCAAGAAATCTCTCGCTAAAATATTGTTGAACCAAACGGTTATTACCAATGTGACAGAAAGCGAAATATTTTGTAGATTCGCTTGAAATACACTCATAACTAAAGCGCCGAGAGGAAAGGGGTGATAAAAATTATGTCGACGTGAGCTCTCGGCTGCCAGATGTCGTATTAGATAGTCCTGCGTTTTACCTCAAGACTACAATCGCAGTCGAAAGTGATGCACTCAGACTGCACTCAAGACTTCCCCCAGGAAGTGACGCAGTCTACAATGTAGCCAGATCGAGCATATTGCCGGACATAGAATTCTGATGGCAGCACGATTGTATTGTCCAATTTACGGACATTTTTTTGGTTTAAGACTGTATTTACAACACATATTGCACGCTGAACACCCAGAAAAATTAACAAAACAAAATTATTTTGTGAGAGAAACGTTAGCTACAGCGTTCGAAGTGTTCATAGTATTGTACACGTGCGTGTAATGCCCACTCAAGGAAGACAAGCATACACAGTCTAGCTACCGTATTATAAATACGCCTCAGTTTGTGGATGAACTCAGACAGGTTGATAACCATTTTGAATATTTAGCAGTACTGTACCCATTGGTGTTAAAATCGTTTTCAGCCAATGATTCCCACAGCTACAGGAACACTACTTGTGATACCTCTCAGACAAAATACTTAAGTAGTGCTATCAGACGAAAAGATCACCCTTACACAAACTGTGTGAAGTTTGTTTTACAACCTTCGTACCTGGACAACGAGCTGTTTCCTGTTTGAAATATCTGTGAACGTTGCTGTTTAAGACAATTTAGGAAGAAGCTACATTACTCCAGCTACGACCATGTTGAAAGAAATCGTCTTAACGACACTAATTCGTGGTTTGTGAATCGTTTACTGGCTGTACTCTGCCGCATTTCGCTGGTTGGAAGGAAAAAGCTTACTGACAAATTTCACACAAGGAAAAGGGGGACTAAATGTCTCCCACTGGAAGGTCATGTTGTTCTATTTAAATTCTTACAAAATCAGCTAAAACGAACAGTGAGGCTGTCAGTATAAGCACATTACTGTTATCAGAATGATGTTGCACTGCCCAGGGCCTGTAATGATAAAGGGCCCGTTTAGGTCAGGCATATTATGTACAGAAGTGGAAGAGAGAGCACCACTAAATTCCACAATCCGCATGCATTGCATACACACAGAAATTACTGTTACAGTGTACTATTGGAGTCCAATGAGTGAATTGCACATTTTCCGGTGAAAAAGAGCACTGGCAAACAGTCTTCGCTACATAAGGTCACTTAAACTGGTGTCACTCTGAGCTAGAATTTATGGTCAGCGACTAGGTATAAGGTCAATGAGTCGGATGCGGGTTTTGCAACTGTGAAATACATTCCTACATTATAGAAGTGAATATTAAATATGAACTAATAATGCGAGAATTATGAACATGGATAGCTTACAATGAAAATATTTCTGTTTATTGAAAAGGATAACAACTGATATTCTAAAACATTCTCTGCCATACACAGGGTGAAACAGGTCACGTCGACCAAATCTTGTGGAAGAACTGACAGCGACGTATAACGCAATGAAGTAAGATCCTTTGGCTTTTGGTTTGGCAGTATTCGACAGCCATTTCTAGGCGCAAGTAAATTAAGAAAGGCAGCGCTTTTTTGTTATCAAGTAACGTCTTCATCAATTACTTTAGTTTTAATGTAATCTGCGAGTAATTGCTGATGTTTGATATTAACATGAAAAGGACTCTGTAAACAGGGGAAGAACCTCTTCTTGAGCAGCTAATCTGTAATGACCAAAAGGCATTAAATGATCTTGAAGCACATGTGTTCCAGCAACGGTATGAAGAAAATGATAGTATCAATGACGGTAATAATGGAATTATCCGGTAACGTCACACTTCACAGTAGATTTTCTCGAACTAAGAAATGTGCTGAATTAGTCAATATTTCAAAATGGCTTTACATCGAGGCTATGGTGCCTAGAAGCGTCTTTACATCCTGCTGACATGAGAATAGCATAATCTCCACGTCAGAAGATTGCTTCTGCTTAACCATTTAATAGACTCGCATTTTTTCCACCGAGACTAATTTTGTAAGCTAAGCACATCATCCGTTACAGCATACTCCTGGGGCTGGGAAATGTGGCCACAATGGTCTGGGGAACGAACTATCACAGGTACAATGCGTGTGTTCAGGCATTTACTTTTAAGAGGCACAAACAGATTTACTTTACCTCCGGTAACCTCAAGAGAAAGACGTTATAATCCAGAATCCGCATTGAACATCACGTTCTTTCATTATCAATTGGGCAGAGCCGGTTTACGTTGAGAAATGACACAGGCGGAAGCCTTGGTAAACAGAAATACTGTCTCCAGTAAACTTACTTACATTAGAAAATTTTATTTTATTTGATAGCCATTTAAAGGAACAGGGCTCTTATTTTTCTTGTACTTGATTGAACTAGAGACGTTGAAAAATTTGGTGCTGGACTGTGATTCGAATTCGTATCTCATCTTTCGATGATCTGAGTCTCTCGGAACAGTATAGTTCAATAATTTCGTTCCTTTTCCCAAGACCGCTATCTTCTCTAGGTCTCCTCCAAAGGTAAGTATGTGGGTCCGAATCCTGATCCAGTACAAAAATATTCATAGCTTACTTTCAAGCCCTATCACGTGCATACCAATCTGATAGTGAAAATTAACGTGCATTTTTAGTATCTGTTCATGTGTTGCCAACAATCGCAATAGGTGTCGTTATTTCTGGTCAAACACGCACACATCTTACTGTTGGTGAGTAAGCAAGTGTTACTTAAGCTACGTTCGTGGATGATAAAGAAGGACGGTAGGTGTGCGGTTCGACTGTCGCTCAGGCACAAAAATTTGTATCCTTATTTTAGATCCAAACATCTAGCAGCTGGTAACAAAAGCCGATACGTAACGTTTGATTTTACTCAGATAACAATCCGATTGCGTGCTGGGTTCGCATCTCCGTCACAGAACTTCACATCATGCGCTTCATCTTTAAATGCATGAACACTTTGTTAATTCTGAATGGAGGTATATCACTCATCTTTCGTGGTTAGTTATCAGGGACGAAAGGGTTTTTAAAGGAGTCCCGGTTTATTACAAAAACTGTCGTCTTTTTTTTTCAAGTTTAGATTTGGTTACTTATATTGGCGAAAATTTCTGTAATTCGTGCCTCTTCATGACTAGTCAGCAATATGATATGATTAGATTAGATTAGATTAATATTTGTTCCATAGATCATGAATACGACATTTCGTAATGATGTAGAACGTGTCATTTTAATGAAAGATTTCTTTACATAACCTGATTCAGTTTCTTTGCAACAATATTTTACTCTCTCTCATTCTTTTTTATTTTTATCTCTCTCTCTCTCTCTCTCACACACACACACACACACACACACACACACACACACACACACACACATACGTATTCCAGGCCGTAGCAGCCGCGTCTTTGACACGTCAACTATGGTCACTTCCCAGCCCACTGTAGGATCACATCGGTTCGTCTTCTTCCTGCTGGTAATAACTGAGATTTGGCAACAAGGCAAGGTATATTTGGCAACTCTGTTATCGACGAGTTACTTCCTAGTGTGCACGGAATTAAACCTCAAAGTTCACTTGATTTTTGCTGTTATTTCCATTGAATAATCTGAGTTATTTTTAACGCTTGAGCTGTAACAAAAGATTGTAAATTTACGGTTTTCAGCCCAGGAAAGTCGTTGCACGTGAAAATCGCATCTAATCTCGTCTTTTGAATAGCGGTTTACGAGTTCTAGCCACTACTAGTCTCGTGAGAGGAGACCTCTACGCATGCCCCTTCTCTAGCTCTGTGGAAACGCGCTCACGTGAGAGACAGCGTCAGTTATGGTTTGCGGTTCCAGTCTTGCTGACTGTAACGTTTTTATCCCTTCTGCGAAAGAGCTACAAGCAGGCAGATCACACATCGATAAGGAAAACGCAAGAAAATACTTTCGACTCATAGTGCAATTGCGAAAAACTTACAATGCTGCACAGCAGGTAACGCCTCTTTCCGCTGCTGACAAATATATTTTGGGTTTCTAGGAATACATTACTTTATTTATGAAATGTCACATTTGCATACCACTTGAGTATGACACAGCATACCAATTAAACACAGACCCAATCGAAATTAAGTGATTAGTATTTTACTAATTCGTGCCGATAGCAGCACGCTTGTGTACAGAAACTCAGTTTTATTGAAACAGACTTTCGTCGTAAGGTTATCGTGGGTAGGTTTATTTCGTTTCTTATAATACAGTGCACAATTTTCGTACGGTTTCTTTTAGTGTTGTTAAAACATTAGTTAACATGTGAGAGAAATTAATCATCAACGATATATGCGAATTCTCTGATGTTACAGTTTTTTTTTTGCACTGCACGACGTTTTTAACAAACAGATGGCGCATGTCATTTTGTGTTAAATATTAAGTACGGTACGTTATTTTGAAGAGGAAATCATGAATACGACGAACTTACTACTTGAATTACCTATCTGACGTAATAATGAGAGTGATAACATTTCATGTATGTCATTTATTGTAATAAATGTGAACCTAGAAGCCTGAAGAACCGTCTTATCTGTGATAAGATGTTCCCTGATATTTGTAGTACCTTGGTATTACTTTACATCTAGAGGTATTGCGATACAGAGCAGTGTTTTCTAGTGGTGATTTGTTGGAACCATTTTCAATAGTCAAACGACTGTATCGAGGGGCGATTAGAGGACCTGCTGGACAACTGTGCTTTGTGGGTTGCATTCGAATTAGGCGATTCAGGTTGTTTGGATACTTTTGAGCACGACTGTACACAGCTAAATGGCAAAAATGAGGTATGCCTTTCTCACACAATCTCATATGGTTACACGACAGAACTCATTCCACGGACGTCGACAAAATCACCCAAACTGAATTTCTCAAATCACAAGATGATCCGGAAGAGTACCATATGGTAGTGAAAAGCAAGGTTCATGACCATGAGGGCCATTAAACCCCGTTTGCCACGTTGATGTTGTTGTTGTCTTCAGTCTTGAGACAGCTCACCATGCTACTCTGTCCTGTGCAAGCTTCTTCATCTCCCAGTACCTACTGCAGCGTACATCCTTCTGAATCTGCTTAGTGTATTCATCTCTTGGTCTCCCTCTACGATTTTTACCCTCCAAGATGCCCTCCAGTACTAAAATGTTCTTCCCTTGATGCCTCAGAACATGTCCTATCAACCGCTCACTTCTTCTATTCAAGTTGTGCCACAAAATCCTCTTCTCCCCAAACCTATTCAATACCACCTCATTAGTTATGTGATCTACCCATCTAATCTTCAGCATTCTTCTGTAGCACCACATTACGAAAGATTCTATTCTCTTCTTGTCTAAACTATTTATCGTCCATATTTCACTTCCATTCAAGGCTACACGCCATACAAATACTTTCAGAAACGACTTCCTGACACTTAAATCTATACTCGATGTTAACAAATTTCTCTTCTTCAGAAACGCTTTCCTTGCCATTGCCAGTCTACATTTTATATCCTCTCTACTTCGACCATCATCAGTTATTTTGCTCCCCAAACAGCAAAACTCCTGTACTACTTTAAGTGTCTCATTTCCTAATCTAATTCCCTCAGCATCACCCGACTTAATTCGACTACATTCCATTATCCTCATTTTGCTTTTGTTGATGTTCATCTTATACCCTCCTTTCAAGACACTGCCCATTCTGTTCAACTGCTCTTGCAAGTCCTTTGCTGTCTCTGACAGAATTACAATGTCATCGGCGAACCTCAAAGTTTTTATTTCTTCTCCATGGATTTCCTTTACTGCTTGCTCAATATACAGATTGAATAGCATCGGGGAGAGGCTACAACCCTGTCTCACTCCTTTCCCAACCACTGCTTCCCTTTCATGTCCCTCGACTCTTATAACTGCCATCTACTTTCTGTAGAAATTGTAAATAGCCTTTCGCTCCCTGTATTTTACACCTGCCGCCTTCAGAATTTGAAAGAGAGTATTCCTGTCAACATTGTCAAAACTTTCTCTAAGTCTACAAATGCTAGAAACGTAGGTTTGCCTTTCCTTAATCTTTCTTCTAAGATAAGTTGTAGGGTCAGTATTGCCTTAAGTGTTCCAACATTTCTACGGAATCCAAACTGATCTTCCCCGAGGTCGGCTTCTACCAGTTTTTCCATTCGTCTGTAAAGAATTCGCGTTAGTATTTTGCAGCTGTGACTTATTAAACTGATAGTTCGGTAATTTTCACATCTGTCAACACCTACTTTCTTTGGGATTGGAATTATTATACTCTTCTTGAAGTCTGAGGGAATTTCGCCTGTCTCATACATCTTGCTCACCAGATGGTAGAGTTTTGTCAGGAGGCTCTCCGAAGGCTGTCAGTAGTTCTAATGGAATGTTGTCTACTCCAGGGGCCTTGTTTCGACTTAGGTCTTTCAGTGCTCTGTCAAACTCTTCACGCAGTATCATATCTCCCATTTTATCTTCATCTACATCCTCTTCCAATTCCATAATATTGTCCTCAAGAACACCACCCCTGTATAGACCCTCTATATACTCCCTCCACCTTTCTGCTTTCCCTTCTTTGCTTAGAACTGGGTTTCCACCCGAGCTCTTGATATTCATGCAAGTGGTTCTATTTTCTCCAAAGGTCTCGTTAATTTTCCTGTAGGCAGTATCTATCGTACCCCTAGTGAGATAAGCCTCTACATCCTTACGTTTGTCCTCTAACCATCCCTGCCTAGCCATTGTGCACTTCCTGTGGATCTCATTTTTGAGACGTTTATATTCCTTTTTGCCTGTTTGATTTACTACATTTTTGTATTTTCTCTTTCATCAATTAAATTTAGTATCTCTTCTGTTACCAAAGGATTTCTACTAGCCCTAGTCTTTTTACCTACTTGATCCTCTGCTGCCTTCACTATTTCATCCCTCAAAGCTACCCATTCTTCTTCTACTGTATTTCTTTGCCCCATTCCTGTCAATTGTTCCCTTATGCTCTCCCTGAAACTTTGTGCAACGTCTGGTTCTTTCAGTTTATCCAGGTCCCATCTCTTTAAATTCCCACCTTTTTGCAGTTTCTACAGTTTTAATCTACAGTTCATAACCAATAGATTGTGGTCAGAGTCCACATCTGCTCCTGGAAATGTCTTACATTTAAAACCTGATTCTAAATCTCTGTCTTACCATTATATAATCTATCTGAAACCTTCTAGTATCTCCAGGGTTCTTCCATGAATACAACCTTCTTTCATGATTCTTGAACCAAGTGTTAGCTAAGATTAAGTTATGCTCTGTGCAAAATTCTACTAGGTGGCTTCCTCTTTCATTTCTTAGCCCTAATCCATATTTTCCTACTACGTTTCCTTCTCTTCCTTTTCGTACCGTTGAATTCCAGTCATGTATTGTGATGGAAAAAAAATTAAAGGCATATTTGGACGACACACAAATCGGAGTTGACGGCTATCCCAGATACAAAAGACTTCACCCAAAAACGATGGCTTCACAGCAAAAATACGAATACGAGACAGCCAAGCGAACTGGAAATAGATAATCAAAGGGTAGTACCTTATAAGACACTACTTTCCAAAAAGTTCCAAGCACACGTGAACGTAGATTAGTGCAGTTAAGTGAAATCGATGTAATATGTCTGTAAGAGTGTGAACAAATGCAGTGACATGGCAGTATTTGAAATAACCAAAGATAGCGAACAACAAAACAGAAACGACGAGACCCTCGTATAACAAATGGGAAGAGACACCAACAGTAACGAAGCAGAGTGGCGAATTTTAGGTTTTTCCAAACATGAACGCGAACCAACTGTGCAACATCTAGTAGTACATTTGGAGAATGGACAGAGAGTTTACTTCACAAAAGACACCGTAAGACAAACTGCAAGCGAACCACCTCAGAAATAACGTAACAGCTTTTTACCAACTGTGCCAAACGGATCCATTCGGGTTAATATTTCTCTATGTCGACGTCCCTGCCTATTATATGTGTAACACAACATGAAAAAAAATCTTTCAACGAGGAAAACAAGGAATTCCAGTAGATCAAGCAGGAATCATGAAAACAGGCGCACTAGGCCGAGCATACACCGTACATCGAACAACAGCGAATGTTTCTATCTCCGGATGTTGCTACACGAAATACGGGGACCAACAAGTTTCATAGATCTCAAGACTGTTGACGTTTACGTATGCCAGAAGTACAGATAAGCATGGCAACGCTTAGAACTACTGACAAACGACAACCACAGGGAATTAACACTACAAGAAGCCTCACTCACAGCCTCAGCTGACAAAGTGAGAGACTTATTCGCTGTAATTCTAACTACGTGTAATTCATCGGAACGATAACAAAGTATGAGAGTTGACTTACTGTACCAAATACGACAAGCTCATCCTGAACTGACCATCGAATTCAACAATTACATCTTCAATGAGACACTCATTCGCCTAGAAGATTAAAGTTAGCAATAAACAACCAGACCTTAGCACAACTTGGAATGCAAGCACTATGAAAAGATGCAGTCAGCGTGCTATTCTTAGAAATTACAAGGTAAAACAGCTACAATATCAACGAACTACTTCAATACGTTGATTACAACAAACTACTCTTCAACGACCATCAATAGGAAATTTACAACATTATCAGTGGTCCGACAACAACACTGGCGGAATTATTTAGTTGGACGCACCAGGCGGCACGGGGAAAACGTTTCCAAAATCTATTTCTGGCAGCATTGCAGCCAAACTTACGGAAGTGAAGTGGAGCGAACTGCCCCTTCCGTCCTACGACAACCATTGAATACAGTCGAACAACAGTTCCCGCTATGTAAAATCTCAAGAGCGTCTGGATGAGGTGAACTTCTAAAGCAAGCTAAAATTATTTTCTGAGACGAATACACGATGGCACATTAAGAATCACTCGAAGCCATGGACAGAAGATTTCAAAACTTGTGAGGAAACTCTGAAGTTATGGGAGGAACATAACTCACACTCTCAGGAGATTTTCGGCAAACACTTCCAGCTATACCCAAGTCAACGCCAACAAACGAGTTCAATACATGCTTTTAAAAAACCACATCTCTGGCCACTCATACAACTACTGCGACTAACAAAAAATATGTGAGCTGAACTATCGAAAAACGAAACAATAGCACATTTTGCTCAACTTTCACAAATAGACGAAGGCACATATCCTACTGACCAGTCGACCGGCCTCATTAAACTCAACAACGATTTCTGCAACATAGCCACTACGCATGGACCAAATTTATCCAATCCGGACTGGCTATTTGAAAGAGCAATTTTGGCAACCAAAAAAGCATTGTCGATGATATCAATCAAAATATTCAAAAGAAAATTCCCTATAAAAAGAGGACACGACGTTAAACGTTGAAGAAAGTGTGAACTTCCCTACAGAATTTTTAGTCTCTCTGCAAGTACCAGGAATGCCATTACACTGCCTTCGATTTAAAATTGGATCTCCGGTCATACTTCTCAGAAATCTCAATTCACCAGTACTATCTAATGGAACAAGGCCGACCGTCAAACAGCTATCGAATAACATCATCGAAGCCGAACTTATGACTGAAAAGTACAAATGACACACACAATTTATCCCCAGAATACCACTGATCTCTAATTTACTGCCATTCCAATCTAAAAGACTGCTGTTTCCAATGAAATTAGCGTACAGTTTTACAATTAGCAAAGCGCAAGTACAAACTTTAAAGTTCCGGTATCAACCTCAAAGACTCCTGCTTCTCTCATGGTCAACTATGCGTAGCTCTCGAATAGGAAATTCGAAAAATTTGTACCTATATAACCCGGATAACAAAATAATAATGTATTTTATAAACAAGTATAGTAAATAGTTGCAATATGTTTTCAATATTTTCTTTACCTCTTATTCTTTGAAGTTTATTCTTTTACTCCAGCTAGCACAAAGTCTCATGCCAACTCCCGGAGCGAAGCCCTGTACTCGAACTAGTGTTTTATAAGTAATCAACAAATCGTATATTACTTTCATGTCTAAGAAATGATGTCATTATACATGTCTGAGCCATCGCATGTACTGTTTCCGCTCGATTTCAGTGACGAGAAGCATATGGTTTCTGTGATTCTTAATTTAATATTTAAAATCAGCATAAAGTATATAAATACTGATGAGGGAGACAGCTGAACTCTATAACGTTGGTTACAGGCGGATATTATTAGTGCGTGTCATTACATTTCAGTGGAGATGATGTTCTATAATGGAGTCGAAGTAAGAAATCGGAGATTTAAGTTACTCAAGCTGTCAAAAAAGAATACTGCGCACGGAATGTAGTGTGGAGCAACAACATGAGCCTAAAACTGATCCATCTGAGAATAGCATCATATAGACAGTTAACAGGATGTGGTTGCACTGGAACACAGTAAAGTGGTTACTTAAATGCGTTCTATTGTTATTATGTAAAACGTGTTAGTCAGTTTACAAATGTAATTAACTTTCTCAGGGAAAATTAAGGCAATATACTGACAATTTACGTAATATTTTACATTAATCTTAAGCTGCCAATTTTTTTCTTATTACATTAGTAGCTAATGACATTAACTTATTTAAATGGAATAACACGGTGTATGCAGTAAACACAAGAGATCTTGTTTGTGCTAGAATGGTATTTTATGCATTGTTCAAAACAGTTTGCTGCATCCTGAAACACATAGTTGGGATAGGCTTGTACAGTGGCTGAACACTGTTGATGATTAACAGACAGTTTTCAGACCCAAGTTGATGACATTTCTTTGATATGAAAAGAAGTTTAAAGATTTTTAAGGAATGTCCTTTTAAGAGAAGTGTACCCTGCTAATCTAATTCTCAATTACCCCTAATGTAGACTATTTTACGTAGCAGCTATGGTGTTTTTTAAAAAACAGATCACAAAAATCAGTGTAAATTATCAAAAACAATTCGTTTTAAAAGCTATTATGCTTCTTTACGTGATCTACAGATCTCCCATTACCACATGTGCGGAAATTATACAAAAAAAAAAAACGTTCAAAACCATTGACTAGCTACAAAGTAAATTGGTTGAAATTCAAAATGTTGCTTAACGAGTCCAGAAATAACACTTTGATTGGGAAACATTAATTATTTTAGACGTCTGCGGGGATAAGAGGAATGAGATCAACATCTGCAGGTCTTCTGTCCGCATCCGTGGATATTAAAATTTTGTAAACCGATATCCCGCCTCTGCGCAGATCTCTAGTTATTTGAATTATCCACTGGCCGTAAGTGCATCTACGTGTGGCTGCGAAGCCTGCTTTACCTCCTCCTACTGCGGCCTTCTACACAGAGTCACGGGAAGTGAGGGGGCTGCCCTGCTACCCGTTATTTTATGTGTGACAATTTAGAATGATTAACGTTTAAAGTCCACCTAATTTGCTACAGAACACACGGAATTTTAGATGCCCTCTGTACTGAAACAAGAAGCTATTTTGTTTCCTTTCACAAATAATGACAGAGAACGGTATAACGATGTAGCTGTCGAAGAAATACATATATACCATGTTGGAAGACTTTATTAATAAAATATGCCTGTTTGATATGAAATACTGTCCCTGGTTGTGAAACGAACACTTTCACGTGAAAAGTCCATGATCGGCCTAGTGACGACGTTTTAACGAACACTACATTCTTCTATGTAGTCAAGGAGTATGGCTGCTACTAGTTAAAGTGTGCTCTCAAATTATTTATTTAAATGACAAGAATACACCACCTTAACCACATATAGGGATGATATTGATCTGACACAAGCTGAATTAAAAACAAATTATAGGTGTTTGGGTCCCGAGTAGACTTGTTAAATTTCATTCATACAGCCCTCGTTCTGCGCGAAGTTCTGCAACAACATAAAATATATTGCAAAAATAATATTCCGTGGAACACTCTTTATATTTTATTTTAATGTCTGAAGACACATTAAAAAAAGGACAAAAATATAGCTGAGGAAATTTCAAAATACACTAGGAGGGACGGAACTGTGTCATGCTCAAGATATACATAAGCGTTTAGGAGAGGAAAGTACGAGAAAAAATTGAGGTGATAAACGAGTAATGCTAAGGGAGGGGGGGGGGGGAGGAGAATGTATGGGGAAAGGAAGAGGAAATGGATACTATTCGCCGGTTTCGAGGGACTGATATATTTAATAGAGAAATTCCAATCAACATTGGAATACGAAACGAAAGCTCGGGTTCAAGCATTGCATGAGGGAACTATGGGCTGGGGATCACTATATAAGGTCAATTATTAATTTAAGTCAAAGAATATTTCATTGTATTAGTTAATTCACCAGAAATATCATAAATAGTTAGATGAAAATCAAGGAGACACAAATTATATGTGATTCCTCTTGTAAGTATCGTGTGTGCTTTAATTCGTTCTTAGATAAAAGAAACATAGGGGGCACTAGGTGTGATCTGGTTGAATCATAGCGGGAGTAACCGTTAAGAAATAGAAGTGTAGGCTACTAGTTCACAGTTCTCATACAATTAATATAGGCAAACTAGAGATAATCTAAGTTTGTACACTGTGCAACTAATATACATAAGTAGAGCCAGTACGATGGCCAAAAGTGCTGTGTACGCAATAAGGCGATCGCTGTTTTCTAAATACACATAAGTCTGTCGTTAGCAAAGGAGACTGAAACTCGATAAAGAGTGCAAAACTATTTGTAGGTAAATGAATTCGAAAATAGTGGATTTTCCGTTATTGAACTTCTGGGAACAGACACTTGTTATCCCGACACACACACACACACACACACACACACACACACACACACACACACACACACTCTTCTGTTTCATGATAAAACAAAACGAGCTGCCCTTCTTTGAACTTTTTTCGACCACCTCCGTCAATCCTATCTGGTAAGGGTTTCACAGCACTCAAAAGAACTCCAGAAGACGTCAGACAAGCGTAGTGTATGCAGTCTCTCTAGAAGATCTGGCAAATCTTCTAAGTTTTCTGTCAATAAAACGCAGTCTTTCGCACGTCTTCCCCACGATATTATCTATGTGTTCGTTAGAATTCAGTTTGCTTGCAATTGTAATCCCTAGGTATTCAGTCGAATCTGCAGCTGTTAGATTTTTTGTGGTCTATCGCATAACCAAAATTTAATGGATTCATTTTAGTACTCATGTGGATAATCTCACATTTTTCATTATTTAGAATGCATTACCACTTTTAGCACTATACAGATATCTTATCTACATCATTTTGCAATCGGTTTTGACCTTAAGACGATATCACAAGACGGTAAATTACAGCAACATCTGCAAAAAATCTAAAAGAGCTCCTCAGATTGCCTCCTAAGTTGTTTACATGAATTAGGAACACCAGCGTGCCAATAACAATGACTTAGGGAACGCCAGATATCAGATTTGTTTTACTTGATAACTTTCCATCGGTCACGACGTAATGTGACCTTTCGGGCAGGAAATGGCGAATCCAGTCTACCACTGAGAAAATGTTCCATCGGCATGCAATCTGATTTGAAGCCACCTGCGAGGAATGGCATCGAAAGACTTCTGGAAATCTAGAAATATACCGCGTCGGTGACACTCTTAACCTCGCGAGAATAAAGAGCTTGTTGTCTTTCACAACAATGGGACTTCCTGAATCAGTGCTGACTGTACGCCAATAGATCGTTTTCTTCAAGGTAATTCGTAATATCCGAACACAGTATGTGTCCCAAAATCCTACTGAAACTTGACGTCACTAATATGGGTCTGCAATCCAGTACTTGGCAGTCTGGCGAGCAGGGGGAGTGGTGCTCTCCACAGTTGATGAAAATGGTGCAAATTGGAGGTGGCGCACATGGAGTATCTAGGTGCAGTGGACGTCCTTATTCTCGACGTGTGGCGCTGGAAGTGCAGCGTGAAGACTTTTCCCCGAACTTCCAGCACTTAAAACGCCGCATATGGTTAGGGACGTATGGTTTAACGTCACAGCGGTAAACCATCACCTTGACCTTTTCGGGCAATGAATCACCCTCAAAGGCCAAGTGAAGGCACAAGTAGCAACCCTATTGTCTTTGGGTACCCTGTAAAGGCGCTGTGTGAAATGAACATCCCGCCGTTCTAAATTGGCGTGGAGCTCTTCGTCAGACTGCGACAGGAGGTCACGATGGAAAATAATCACCTGGATCATGTTGAGGCTTTTATGGGGAGTGACGGAAACAGGAATATCCGCCAGTTCGTCACAGGCGAGTAACGCTCAGGATTGGGTTGGGTATGCTGTCTGAATCAAGACTGCGCCGTTTCGCATCTTGGAGTGCGCTGTCACTTCTCCAAACTTATCCTCAAGGTGTTCAACGAAAAACTGAGGATTCGTATGTAGAAAAGAGTCCCCATCGGTTCTGCTACAGACTAAAAACCGAGGCGAATATGACTCTCTCTGTTCTGTAGCTCTACAATCCTCCATGGTCTAGCGAGGGAGGGAAACGATTTAGGGCCATACTTGTCGGCATTGTATTCTATCTTGCCCTTCTTAGAGGCTGCTGGCGCAGTATGGCCACCAGCAAGAAATGACTTAGTAAGCTTCATTGTACGTCATCTGTCCTGATGCCACCCACTCCGATCAGGGGGGTTTTCCTCACGGGCGCCAGCCAGCAACAGCAAAGGCCAACTGGCATGATGGCCGTCGCTGGGAGTGCTGAAGCCCGAGGAAGACAGGCATCTACTCCTTGGCATACGTGGGGAGTTTACTGCTCAGGTATCAGCATTGCGATCCCTGTGTTGTCAGGGGACTACCACCAAATGGGTACATAACGGCACCACCACAACGGACTGGCTACTATCCTGAATATTCGGTGCAGAGAAATCCAGTATAGTAAAGGGGGCCAAAGAGGACAGGAGTCAACGGAAGAAGATAACATGTCTCGGAAAGTGTCCTCGCCCAAATAGTTGAATCGCAGGTGGAGATGCGAAGCCATGACAAGAGATTCAGATTCGTGCACCACGTAAGGCGTCCTTCCCCATATGGCCGCACTTCTGTAGAATTTTCAAAGTGGCAGGTCAAGCCATAGAATGGGGCCTGAACTCATAGGGCCGAAAAGTGTGAGACGCCTTTTAGTCGCCTCTTACGACAGGCAGGAAAACCTCGGTCCTATTCTAATCCCCGGACCCACAGGGGGCATGCTACATCGACTAATTGCACTATGCCAGGCAAAAGGAGATCCAACACGATAGTAGGAGATATTCCATGAGTATTGCCACCTCAGTATACAATCTGGACAGTAAGAATTTCCTTCAATACACAGGAGAAATCTACTTTTAAGTTATTCATTTTAGCAACTGTTCTTCATTCGAATTCTAAAATTTTGACTTCGTTTTGTTTGGTGAAGAAATTTCGGGAAACAGCAGGAGTAAGTCCACTTTAATGGCACTGTCGTCGGTAACATTACTATTCTATAGCGCAGTGAAGGTATTGGCTGTGTCTTGCCGATGGTGTTCTTTATATTAGACCAGAATATCTTAGCCTTTTCTGCCAGATTTCAAGACAGTTTAGTCGTGGAAACTATTAAAAGCATCTCGCACTGAAGTTATCACTAAATTAAGAACATCAACCAAGTTCAAACTTCTGACATTCCATACTTTGGCCCATAGAATGCCACCCTTTCGTTAGTTACTGAGTCTTTTTTATCATGGTTGCCTCCTCCTCGGCAGTCCCTCCCGGAGATAAGACTGTGGAGTCCAAACCGGAATCACTTGCCAATGGAGAGATCATTATGAGATTTTTGTCGAATAGACACCGTACATTCTTTAAATACACATCTTGTGTCTTTAATGCAGTGATTTCCATTGCCTTCTGCATGCTCATTCCTTCGATAATTTCTTATTCTTCCCCTTTTAAGGAAATTTCCCTACCCCCAAGATGTTGTCCTGAAACTCTGTGTGCTGCTCTATCCTCTTTAACAAGTCTACTGGGAGAACATGCGTGACTCCTTATACCAGACGTCTTCGTCCGCCATTGCTAACGGTTTTTATTCTTAACGTAAGCAATAGCTAGGATCGGACCCAGACCACAAGACATTTTTATTACCAGTCAGACACCCTAGTCTTAGACCACACGTTCCATCTCACCAGTTCTTTTTGTTGTGTCTTCAGTCCAAATACAGATTTGACGCATCTCTCCATGCTACTCTTCCCTGTTCAACCCTCTTCACCTTCGCGTAACTACTGCAACCAACATTCCTCTGAATCTGCTTACTGTATTCATCTCTTCGTCTCCCTTGACGACTTTTGCCCCCCACGCTTCCCTCCAGTACTAAATAGGTGATCCCTTGATGCCTCATAATGTGTCCTACTAGCCAGTCCCAATTTCTATTCAGTATCTCCTCATCTGTTATGTGATCTACCCATCCAATCTGCAGTATTCTTCTGTAGCGCCACATTTGGAAAGCTTCGACTCTCTTCTTGTCTAAACTGTTTATCTTCCATGTTTCACTTCCATACCTCACAACACTCCACACAAATACATTTAGGAAGGATTTCCTGAGACTTAACTCTATACTCGATATTAACAAATTTCTCTTCTTCAGAAAAACTTTTCTTGTCTACATTTTATAACCTCCTTACTTCGATTGTCATCAGATATTTTGCTTCCCAAACAGCAAGCCTCATCTACTACTTTAAGCGTCTCATTTCCTAATCTACTCCCCTCAGTATCACCTGATTTAATTCGACTACATTCCATAATCCTCTTATATTCTCCATTCAAGACACTGTCCATACTGTTCAACTGATCTTCCAAGTCCTTTGCTGTCTCGGACAGAACTACAATGTCATCTGCAGATGCCAGTGTTTTTATTTCTTCTCCCTGAACTTTAATACCTACTCCAGTTTTTTTTTGCTTCCTTTACTGCTTGCTCAATATACAGATTGAGCAAAATCGGGGATAGGCTATAACCCAATCTCACTCCCTTCTCAACCACTGCTTCCCTTTCGTGCCCCTCAACTCTTATAACTGCCATTTTGTTCCTGCGCAAACTGTAAATAGCTTTTCGCTCCCTGTATTTTACCTCTGCCACCTTTATAATTTGAAAGAGAGTACTCCAGGCAACATAGTCAGGAGCTTTCTTCAAGTCTACAAATGCTATAAACAAAGGTTTGCCTTTCCTTAACCTATCTTCCGTGAGAAGTCGTAGGGTCAGTATTGCCTCGCATGTTCATAAACTTCTCCGGAATCCAAATTGATCGTCCCCAAGATCGGTTTCTACCAGTTCTTCCATTCTTCTGTAAAGGATTCGCGTTAGTATTTTGCAGTCGTGACTTATTAAACTGATAGTTCAGTCATTTTCACACTTGTCAGCGCCAGCTTTCTTTGAAATTGGGATTATTATGTTCACTTGAAGTTTGAGGGTATTTTCGCCTATCTCATACATCTTGTTCACCTAATGGAAGAGCTTTGTCATGGCTGGCTCTCCAAAGGCTATCAGTAGCTCTAACGGAATGGTGTCTACTCCCGGGGCCTTGTTTCGATTTAATTCTTTCAGTGCTTCATGAAATTCTTTACGCAGTATCATATCTTCCTTCTTATCTTCCACTACGTCCTCTTCCATTTTTATAAATTGTCTGCAAGTACATCTGCCTTGTATAGCCCCTCTATATACTCCTTCAACCTTTCTGCTTTCCTTCCTTTGCTTACTAACGGTTATCCATCCGAGCACTTGAGGTGTCTTTAATTTTCCTGTAGGCTGTATCTATTTTACCAATAGTTATATATGCTTTTACATTCTTACATTTGTCCTACAGACATTCCTGCTTAGTTCTTTTGCCTTTCCCGTCGAACTCACTTTTCGGACTTTTGTTTTCCCTATCTCCTGCTTCATTTATTGCATTTTTATATTTTCGCCGTTCCTCGATTAAATTCACTATCTCTTGTGTTATCCAAAGATTTCTAATAGACATCCTATTCTTATCAACTTGATCCTCTACTACCTTCACCATTTCATCTCTCAAAGCTACCCATTCTTCTTCTATTGTATTTCTTTCCCCTGTTCGTGTCAATCGTTCTCTAACGCTCCCTATGAAACCCTCTACAACCTCTGTTTCTTTCGGTTTATCCAGATCCCATCTCCTTAAATTCCTTACGTAGTGTAATATCTCCCTTCTCATCTTCCACTGCGTCATTTTCCATTTCCATATTGCCCGCAACTACACCTCCCTTATATATCCCCTCTATACAGGGTGTTTCAGAACGGATGGTCAATATTCAGGGATATGAAAGAAATGACCATTCGAAACAAAATAGTCAAGTAAACATGGGGTCTAAAACGCATACCTTAAGAGCTATGAGCAATTACTGATCTTCGATACTGTGAAACATATCTCTTCTACTGCAAGCTCTTTGTTTTCCATATTTTCGGAAGTGGTAGTATGGACCAAAACAAGGAAAAAAGTATCAGGTATTGTTGAAAGGAAAGTGCGCGTATTAGGTGAGGACCAACTGGATGAAAATCAGTGTAGGTTTAGGCCTTTTAGAGGTTGTCAGGACCAGATCTTTAGCTTGCGGCAAATAATGGAGAAGTGTTATGAGTGGAACAGGGAATTGTATCTATACTTTATAGATCTAGAAAAGGCATATGACCGGGTTCCTAGGAGCAAGTTATTGTCTGTTCTACGAGAGTATGGAATAGGAGGCAAACTTTTGCAAGCAATTAAAGGTCTTTACATAGATAGTCAGGCAGCAGTTAGAGTTGACGGTAAATTGAGTTCATGGTTCAGAGTAGTTTCAGGGGTAAGACAAGGCTGCAACCTGTCTCCACTGTTGTTCATATTATTTATGGATCGTATGTTGGAAACAATAGACTGGCTGGGTGGGATTAAGATATGTGAACACAAAATAAGCAGTCTTGCATATGCGGATGGCTTAGTTGTGATGGCAGATTCGATTGAAAGTTTGCAAAGTAATTTTCAGTGCTAGATCAGAAATGTAAGGACTATGGTATGAAGATTAGCATCTACAAAACGAAAGTAATGTCAGTGGGAAAGAAATATAAACGGATTGAGTGCCAAATAGGACGAACAAAGTTATAACAGGTGGACGGTTTCAAGTATTTAGGATGCATATTCTCACAGGATGGCAACATAGTGAAAGAACTGGAAGCGAGGTGTAGCAAAGCTAATGCAGTGAGCGCTCAGCAACGATCTACTCTCTTCTGCAAGAAGGAAGTCAGTACCAAGACTAAGTTATCTGTGCACCGTTTAATCTTTCGACCAACTTTGTTGTATGGGAGCGAAAGCTGGGTGGATTCAGGTTACCTTATCAACAAGATTGAGGTTACGGATATGAAAGTAGCTAGGATGATTGCAGGTACTAGTAGATGGGAACAATGGCAGGAGGGTGTCCACAATGAGGAAATCAAAGAAAAACTGGGAATGAACTCTATAGATGTAGCAGTCAGGGCAAACAGGCTTAGATGGTGGGGTCATGTTACACGCATGGGAGAAGCAAGGTTACCCAAGAGACTCATGGGCTCAGCAGTAGAGGGTAGGAGGAGTCGGGGCAGACCAAGGAGAAGGTACCTGGATTCGGTTAAGAATGATTTTGAAGTAATACGTTTAACATCAGAAGAGGCACCAACGTTAGCACTGAATAGGGGATCATGGAGGAATTTTATAAGGGGGCTATACTCCAGACTGAGCGCTGAAAGGCATAATCAGTCTTAAATGACAATGATGATGATGATGATGATGATGATGATGATGATGATGCCATTACTAGCTTAATTTTATCACTTATAAATGTATGTCATTGTTCAGTTTGATGTTAGGAAGATTGGTGTTCAATAAAAGTGTTCAATGCTATCCTTGTTTGTTTAGTAGTGAACAGTTTCCTGAACACTATTTAGTTATTAAATATTAATCAAATTTAGTGAAGGGGCAGATTTAATTAACAGATTGGGTCTCATAACAGGCCTTCGGCCAGAGCGAACGACCCGATCCAGTAGGCCAATTGAACAAGTAAAAGCATTCTTGTTAAAAAAAAACCGACATTTGGCGGACCCGCTTAAGGTCCCTAACCATCATTTTGTTGAAAGAAACCCCTTACACGTGGCTGACCCTGCCTAGGATGCGTAGACAACTGTAATCTTCTGATTAGTAATCACAGCGGCGGTTATTTGTGCGCGGAATATTCTTTATATTTGTGTTTGTGTATTGATGTTGTGTATTTGTTTCAGTGTTTCTATGTATTCCTGGCGCGTCCTTAATTTGTTGGTTGTTGGGATTACTGTGTTGTTTTTGTTCTTTGTTTTGTCATAGATTGAGTAAATATTTTGGATTAGTGAAATAATGGGAGTAATTGGTTAGGGATAGGATCCGCAGAGATCGGGAAAATTTGTGGGATTTGTTGGGTAACCGGTTTGTGAATATTGTAGAGATACTGGGAATTAATGATTATAATGTGTATTTTGTGTGTAAAATTTTGTTAGTGTATAATGTTAGTGGGTAAGGAAACGTAGATGATTACAAGGACTATGGCGTGCTTAATAGAGTCAGTTCAGGGCGCTACAGGGGTTGACAGAATGGCAGTCGTGAGAGGAAGCAGCGACAGCTTACACGAATTAGCGGCAGCGGAACTCGAAAGAGAAAACAGCTATTTTCGAGAACGAACAGAGCGCATGGCGTCACCGGACGACATGGAGCACGATGCAGGGATTGGTGGGCCATTGGCGAGTCCAAGAGGTGTAATCAGGCACATTGAACCGATGATACGCACACGCGAGTTCGGCAGTGTGTCACTGCGGGGCCAAACGTCGCATGAGTGGGTTACGTACAGGAGGATCGGAATGGAATAGTCCGATCCTGTCGTATCGAGCAGGGTTTAGGCTTTACTCGACAGGAGACGAAAGAATGAGCAGGGGATCACCTGCAAGTCATGACAGTAGTTATCATGCGGAAAGGGGAGACTTGGCGGTAGACGGTTCAGGTATCGCTGGATTCTCGGAGCGTATGATGCAGAAGATAGACGCTAGTACGAAAGTGACGCAGGAAAGAATTGAAACGTGTAGAAAGGAGACGCAAGCTAGTCTTGAAAGATTCAGTTAAGAAACACAGAGCAGCATACAGGAGTGTAGAAAGGAAACCTGGGCGCAGCTTGCCATCATAAAGCGTGAAACATGCGGTGTGAAGGATGAAGTAAAAGCGTTGCGCGAGAAGTTAGAGCGAGAGACAGCCGAAGCGAAAAGAACCGCCAATGAGGCGAAATTGATTGCGCGGAGAGCCAAGAGAATAGCGAGAGAAACGAAGGTGGTCACAGAGAACACGACCAAGGTCGGCAAAACTGTTATAAATAAGCTGCAGACGCGAGTGGAAAAGATTGAGGAAACCGTGTCGCGCAGGAAGGAGGAAGCCGGAGAGGCACCACTGATGGCAGAATTTGCCGAGTTTAAACGACGAATCGAGAGTAGGGTAGGGGCATTGTCAGTCGACAGAACTTCTACAAATACAAGACAAACTGGAGCCGATATTCAGACGGTATCCACGGAAGAGGTAACTTCGGAAGTGCGGCAACGGGACACAGTATCTGTCACAGGAGTTGTGAACCGACGTGATAATGAAGCACTCATGCCGGAAACCAGACCGTTAGAACGTCAGGGCAGCTATGAACCGCGAGTCACACGTACGGAAGTACTGCGCGTAATAAGTGATTTGCCGGAGGCGGAGTTCAGTAGCAGAACAACTGGCGCAAGCAATTGCTACCCGCTTAGGCGATGCACCTCGCACTTGCGAGAGCCATAGGATATCCAGGAGGCGCACACGGAGGTAGTTTATGAAAACATCGCAACTCCACCGCAGAAAGGTGAAACTAGGCAGTTTGATTATAAACACTTTCTGTCGGTACGCAAGTTCCAGCACTATAGGGATGATAATAATATGTTCTATCCAAAAACGTTGATTGGACAGTTTGATATAACGTTACCACCACAGTGGCCGTTAATGTACAAACTTGACTTTGTGTGTGCTCACTTAAAAGGTGCGTAGTGTTGCTAAAGGTTGCAGAACGTACCAAGAGTTCTGCGACGCATTTATGAGCAGATATTGCTCAAAGGAGACCCAAGACAGAATTAAACAGGAAATCCTTTTGACACGCGACTTCGAGAGCTCAGGTTTCCGAAGTGTGAAATTTTTTGACAACATGCTGAAAAAGAATCAGTATCTGGACGAACCGTGCAGCCCTGGGGAGATTATAGGCGTATGTTATATGAATTTGCCACATACATATCAGCAGACGCTAGCTGTCAGATGCGGAAATGACGTAGAAGTATTTAAGGGCATTCTTAGGGAACTGGAGTATGCCTATAACGAGCAGCAGGTGCGTGAGAAGAAGAAGCAAAGGGAACCGCATGAGGAAGGCCAAGGCGCGAATATAGACAGAAACAGAAGTCAGAATTGGCAAGGAAACAGAAACCAGATGAGGAATAACTATGCCGGTAACGGTAACAATAGAGGAAACAACCCACAGTGGCACGATAATAGACGACAAAATTTTCCGCCATAGGAATCATGGCAATGATAACTGGAACCCAGCCAATCAAAATGGAAGGGAGCAACCAGTGCAGAACTGGAGAGCGAGTGAAGACCGTAATCCACAACCTGCACAAATAATCGACATACGTCCGGCGAACCCTGGCCGTACCCAAACTGCGCAAAACAGACAAGAATGACTAGGGTGGCACAGCTGGAATAACTGAAACCCGGCAAATCACTGGCTTACACCAAGTGAGTCACATAAAATCATTTGTAGGGTAGGTTTGGGTAACCACAAGTGCGGAGTGTATAATTAGATTAGATTTTGTGATTTGTTGGCGATGTTTATTTGAATTAGTATAGGCAGTGTTTTATTGGTTTTTTGTGATTATTTGTCTTATGTTGTGTGTATTTATTTTGTTATTTTTCATGTGTTTGTCTTATTTTGGTATGGACTGTGTCTATATTATGTGTTTCATGTTAAATTTTATTGTATGGGGAGCACTGGGTCGCTTAGCATAGAAAATTTGCTTCAGCTATGACACAACCAACATTTAGAAGTATTAGATTAAATGTAGAAGGGGTTATCTTATGTAGATAACTTCCTATACAAAATTTTATGGCCAGGCTATTGGGCAGGAGAACTTTCAGGACAAAATCTGGATCTGTGGTGGAAGGATTTGGGATGTGTTTTGCGTGTTGTGATATGGTAGGTGGACATTGCGTTCCACCGAATGTGTTACATTTTTTTTAGACGAGTGCAGGGTGTGATGTCCGACGCGGTAGTGTTCAAGACCCACTCGTTGCGTTATTAGCGTATGGCGACAGTGGATGTTTCGGGTGATAATTATCAGGTTATCTATCCGACGCAGCCGGCCGAAGTGGCCGCGCGGTTCTGGCGCTGCAGTCTGGAACCGCGAGACCGCTACGGTCGCAGGTTCGAATCCTGCCTCGGGCATGGATGTGCGTGATGTCCTTAGGTTAGTTACGGTTTAACTAGTTCTAAGTTCTAGGGGACTAATGACCTCAGCAGTTGAGTCCCATAGTGCTCAGAGCCATTTGAACCATTTTTGTCCGACGCAGTAGTGTTCGAGACGCACCTGTTTTTTCAATTGTATTGCTAGTGTGAGTATGGTGATCAAAACGACTATCCGGTGGTCAGTCAATCGCAATTAGGCGATAAGGACGCACCGGACATGGATAATTCGTAAGGGGAGTGATGAGGGTGTTGTGTGAAAAGGCGAGTTTTGAGCCGTCATAGAAAGACGTAAATCAGGTGGCTGGTCGCACGCAATAGCGTGATCGACACACCTTATTGATGATTTGCGCCGCGTAGGAGTGTTGTAGAGACGTGTTAGCGACGCTATCCGAGTCTGGGCTTAACTATTTGAGTTAAGCAGAGAAGCTAAAACAACACGCCACTCAGTTTAAAGGAAGCTAATGAAGTTCACCACAAGGGATAGATGCTCTGAACAAAAGTCCAGCTAAGAACATTGACCACTATCACTGATGTTTACTTGCTGTAACGTGCAAAACTAACTCTTGTTTTGTTCAACAGATAAACATGACGTTGAATTGAGCTTACCATTACAGACAGAAGCAGACTAGGAGCGGAAGACCAATGCCATAACCAGTCAAACAAGCACAACATCAAAGGGGTATTGGAGAAATTCAGAGTCACGGTAACCTACAATAATGTGCAAAAAATGTTTTTAATTGTTCACAGATAATAGCAGCAACTGAGCGACGCCAGGGAAAGGAGTTCACTATAAAAGGTCACAGTATGTAGTAGTAGCATGTTGACGTCAACTGTAGAAAGTAGAAACAGAGAAATTAGTAGCTAGAGACCATGTGGTGATGGGATGACTAAATTAATAAACGTTTATTTTATCCAGAGGAAAAGACCATCATGCTCGCTTCTATAATTTTGTTTTGAACATTTTGTTTAAGAAATGTTTTTCTGTAAAATGACTGTAATGTGTTGTACGTGATGACGTAAGAAGAAGTGGCTTAGGCAACAAGTAATCATGTATAAAATATCGTATCTTTAGTGAGTGCAGTTACACTTAGTGGCGGTGACGGCCAGCTGACGACGAGCGAGATAGCAGACTAGAACCACGAGGGCACAGCGCAGAACGGCGCGTGACCAAGACGAGATGAACGACAGGTCGGCAGACGGCGGCGTAAGTCAGCACAGCATGGTACGGCTCTCCAGCAGTCACAATGGCCCAGCTGGAAGGAAGGTGGGGGTTACGACCCTCCCCGGGACGCAGGGAAGCGGTCTGGCCTCTGAGATTCACCTTCGCCGGGCAGGTGTCGCAACGTGGAGAGGAGGACTGTCATGCAGAGAAGCGTGAGTCCAGGCGTTTGGTTCGTGCGCCTGAAAGCTTGTGAAATGTGGAGGACAAAAGGTGGGAATGCCCACAAATGGACGTTCTGCTGAGGAACCTAAAACCTTACCTTTACCTTAACCTAAAACATGAGACTGCAAGAACCGAAGAAACATGAAATAGCCTGTATTTAGGTACACTACTTAGATGTTCATACATGAAGATTGACAATTAGATACAGATACACAGACTCCTTAGCCAGCGCAGAAGAATGATTAGGTTCCGAAGCCCCACCGAAATCTAACCATCAATATTTCAATATCCACGACCACAAATGACGAACAACGTCTGTTCACAGTCGCACACCAGGCTACCACTGGAGACACAGGGAGCGATACGCCACGGCCAGGTGACGACGAGGCTGGAGCCGCAAGGGACACTGCGCCACGGCTGTGGGTGCAGTGGTACGATCGAGTTGAGAGCAGTTGGTCTTCGCAGAATTCAGAGCTGCCACCCAAATTTGTTAGCGTGTGCTAAGTGCTTGCGAATGGTACCAGTGCTTGTGAGTTAAATTTGCTGTGTTTATGCTTGCATTCAAAGTGACAAAATTGTAACGATATACCCTAAGTCACTAGACACAAAATTTGAAAGACAGCTAGGAACTGTGTACTCATTAACCTCATTTACGTGTTTGCTTTTGTATAGATTCACTGTAGTAGGCCACTTCGTAGTTATAACAATATGTCTGTCTCATTATTAACATTAATGAATAAGGCAAGGCTCATTTGGTCATCACTCATAATTTTCTTGTCGATTTTATTGACGTATATGTTGTTGAGTTGTTGCGTATTGTTTGTTTTGTCTTGTATTGATTTGATTCATGTGTGTTTAAATTTGTTGTGTGTCCTATGTTGTTTTATCTGTCACCTCTTTGATATATGCCAATTGTTTTATGTGATTTTGTACTCTGTGTTTTTGGTCACTGTTTGAATATGTTTTTACGAAATTCTTTCTGTGGTAGATAGTGTTGAAAGAATCCACATAGATGTGATATTATTCTTTCCAGCAGTTGCCGCACTAATTCAATAATTATTTCTGTGCTATTTCACAAAATGTTAACACTTTGGCAGGCACTGGACCTGAGCAGACCGTATTGAAATTTTGTAAAGCTAGAATGTCACATTGTCACCACAAACACTAAAACACCCAGCAACAGGAACATGATTTTGACTGAGTGAAGTGAGTTTCAGATGGAAGCATATGTTGTTGTACAACTTTTGGGCAATCTGCTGAGCGTAAATTAAAGAGGGATTACCTGTCGAAAACAATGGACACTTTAATATGTAGTTGTAAAGTAGGGAAGGATGAATGGGATGAATGGACCTTATGTCAAAATCATGAACAAGACAGGATGTACTAATTTTGAAAGTAAATAATTAAAATTCATTTGATCATGGACAAGAGTAAGTTTTGCTGAGTTTTGTTATACCTCTGGACTGCGTTCCAGCAAAGAGGAAGGGAGTGTAAATGTAAAAATATTCTTGTCCATTAGTAATTTACTTGCCTTTCAGTACTTGGTGGGACACGAATCAGTTTTGACTTGCAATTAGGACTATGTACCAGCATCAGAGGATGAGTTAAATATAAATGTAAACGCGTTCGTGTCCATAACATATTTAATTGATTTTGAGTATTTTGGGGAACATGAGACCGAAATTTTTTTGCATTTGTCGTAACTCAGGACTACGATCCAACATTATAGAGGCGACTATAGAGTAAATGTCCGTGTTCCATAATAATGATTAATAATATCTTGATAAATGTATGTATACAAGTATGATATGAGAGTGAATGTGCAGGAGGCATTGGCACTTAAATTTCCTTCTCACAAATGTAATGTAGCGAGCTCATAATATGTACAGATATGAATTTCGTACCGCGTGAGGTAACTCTAAATGAGTCAGCTCACTTGTACAAAATTAATGGAGGAGGATGGGGTATTGCAAGGTAGCAGTATTTTGCACCTTACTGTAATATAATAATTGTTGCAAAGACGAGTTATTTATCAGGCAGTCAGAATATTGAAATTAATATAGGGATTATCAGACGGCATAAGACGCGTATTAACTTTACGAAACTCGCATGTTGCATGAAGTCAGGGTTCAGGTGATATTTTCACGGAGTTTGGCTGGAGCGGACGAGCGGCACTGCTTAAAGGCATGGCAGAGGAGTGCGGAAGTTTACAACCGACCATTACGAGTCGGTATGCGAAAGTGTCCCACTGGGGGAGACGCGCCGCCGCGCAGGTAGGCACCCATTGCGCGGACAAGAGAGGGACGACGCCTCGTTGACGCTGGGCGTTACGCGGACGCCACTATGTCGAGATGAGCTGGCGCCTAAGGGAGCCTTCACACAAGTCTTAACGTTTTCTGGGGCTTTATAAGAAACGCGGTTAAGCTAGTGCAATGACCTTTTCCTGGGCGAGGGCGAACAGAGAGACACGGTTGTTGGGTTCAATTTTGAACGGAGTTTCAGTTTGCTCCAGAACATTCTAGGCGCAGTAAGGCGCGGAATGTTTTGATTGGCTGGAAGAAGCCAGGAAATAACAGTGGGAGCGAACTGTGCTGGTCTAGAGTCACGGGACTGGCTAGCTAGAAAAATAGCGTGGGGGTGCTGATTTTTGCTGAGGGAAGCTTTTGAAGCTGTTATGGAGGAGAAGCATCTTAGCTCCTGTAGTGAGCGGACGTCGTGCTTTCGGCTCTGCTGTAGGAGAGTAAATTCTTTTCAGTGCACTGAGCAGAACTTTGAATAAGTCTGCCAGCTGCAACTGAAACTAGTATTCAGTTAGGGGTACTGTCATGTTTTACTGTTAGAGACAGGCTGATTCCGCTAATTACGGTTGGGAATACTGTCTCAAAGGAAGCAGATGGAGCAGAGCAATTTCCTTGAGCCACACTTTATTAAATACGTTACTGGATTCCGCCTTGGGCTGGTGATTCCCGTCTTAGCGAGTGCGAGCCGATTGGAAAGAAAACAGAATTAGCTTTTGAATAGGGGTTTACGAACAGGAAGCCTGTTCGCGAAAATAAATTCATTTTTGTTACAATTGAGGCTCCTCGACGACGCAGGCGCCATCGGCAGCTTGCTGACCTGTCTATGACGCTGCATTTGGTAACGTGATGCTCAGTTTCGGCATCTAATCCGATATTACGCACGCCTGTGATTACCAGAGCTCAGTTTTCCAGCCACGCTCTTATCCAGAATTTGTTAATTGCAGTATGTTTGTCTGACGTATTTTATGCCGTCTGACAAGGGAAGAGGGTAGAAAATAACAAGTACAGAGGCGTTATCCAACCTTAAGAGTTAGTTTTGGAATTTAAGGGCCATTGCCATTACTAGCTTAATTTTATCACTTACAAATGTATGTCATTGTTCAGTTTGATGTTAGGAAGATTGGTGTTCAATAAAAGTGTTCAATGCTATCCTTGTTTATTTAGTAGTGATCAGTTCCCTGAACACTATTTAGTTATTAAATATTAATCAAAATTAGTGAAGGGGCAGATTTAATTAACAGGTTGGGTCTCATAACAGGCCTTCAGCCAGAGCCAACGACCCGATCCAGTAGGCAAAGTGAACAAGTAAAAGCATTCTTGTTAAAAAAACTCCGACATTTGGCGGGCCCGCCTAGGGTCCCTAATCATTATTTTTATTGAAATAAACCCCTTCCACAATATACTGTGATCCAGGACCAAACCTGTTGCATAATAGGTAGGTCGCGTGGGGGCTCCGAGCATAAGATTTTGCAACAGCTGCACGCTTTAGTACTATGAGCAATATCGAGGCCTGGCAAGTTCGCCGCGCAAATTCAAAAATGAAGAAGGGTACACAAAGGCGTGCAGCGTTCGAGTCTGCAGCGGCCAGCCGCATAGCGACAGTGGTAGTCACAGCAACGCGGGCTGCCAGGGACTACTTCGAGTTGATCAGCAGCGACTCTTTGGACAGTAGTGCTATCATATCCATCGAATTAAGTACTTGCGCCGATACCGTTAATATGACCCTGCAGGGCAATCGTCAGTGGAGGAGTTTCCAATGATTAAGCAACCATCCAGTGTGTGTGGTTCAGATAATGTGAGTGGGCAAGGTTGTCCAAAATCTGAAAGTGGTAGTGTTGATAAAGACAACATTAGCAGCAGATATTCCGAAATCGGAGAAGGAAGATGTAATTGTGTATAATTCAGTCGCATGGTTAAGGTTCAAATGGTTCAAATGGCTCTAAGCACTATGGGACTTAACATCTGAGGTCATCAGTCCCCTAGACTTAGAACTACTTAAACCTAACTAACCTAAGGACGTCACACACATCCATACCCGAGGCAGGACTCGAACCTGCGACCGTAGCAGCAGCGTGGTTCCGGACTGAAGCGCCTAGAGCGGCTCGGCCACAGCAGCCGGCCATGGTTAAGGGAAATGCTGACAAATTTGAGCTCTAAAACATGGGTACTCTGTAGAGAGATGGGTTCAATAAAAACGGAGATAGGTTCAGTAGGGACAAGTGTAGCAGAAAGTGTAAGAGTTGAGGTGAAGAAAATTAAATCTGATATAGAAGTGAGGATATATTTAAAATTAGAAGCTGTAAAGGCAGATGTAGGCAATATTTCTGAGAAGGTTGACCTAGTTAACACCAGAGTCGACACAGTAGGAAAAGATTTCTGGGGCAGTTTGGAAAAGATACTGGACGAACAGGGCAGCAAAGTGAAAATTTGTGTGCAGGGGCAAAATGTGCTCCAGGACGTGACCAATAAGTCTGTTAACAGTTTCTCAGTTAGAGTTGCAAAATGTGAATAGGAGGTGCTTTGAAATAGAGAACCCTTTGAATCACGATCAGATAAAGAAACTGTGCAGCATAAACAGCGGTTTACACTCTTGAGGTCAGAATTAAATTTTTTAGCAGCGAATCAGGCTACTACTGCGACAGGTGTTTCATGTGTTAATTCAGGAACCATAAAGTGTTTTGCGAATGATGGAAGATACTGTACAGTTGATTTGCTTGCTTCTTTTGTGAGAGGAATGTCACAAGAGGCAAAAACTAAGTTCGCTAAAAGGCATCATGAGGGCAATCCACAATCATGGGGAAATTTAATGTGAGCTTCATTTCCTACCTATGAAATTTTTAAGAGCTTTTTCCTTAACAAATGCAGGAGTGAAGTGAAGCAAAAGCGATTTCAGAATGGGTTCCTAATGGACCAATTTTCAGACACAGAAGTGAGTCGATGTGGTATTTGTGTGAGCGTGAACGGGCTAAGTTGACGGATATAAGTCGTCCGCTGGGAGTGTTGGCTGAGATGACGAAGATCAAGATACGCTTACCGGAATATTTTCAATGGGATCTTGTCCACAGTTTGACAAATTCCATTGACGAGTTTTAAAATTTTTTTGAGATGCTTGAACAGGCGTTGAAATTCAAGAAGCATTATGAGAAAAGTAGGCAGCAAAATGGGTACCAGAATGGTAATTATAATAATCACCAAAATAGTTATTATTGTAATAACAATTTCCAAAGGGGAAGTGAAGTGGAAATGGAAACTTTAATAACGGAAATCAAACCGGGAACAAAGTTTTCGGAAGCAAGAGACTCTTGGAATGCAATACCGGAAAAAGATATCGGTAAACTAGAGATCGCCACATATCAGGTCCACAGGTGACGAAATAAAACGCCGTTGAAAAGGACACGTTCTTTTAAGAATTCTGTGGGTGTTGAAAAATTCGGCAAATGGGCCACAAATGTTGGCGATAGAGGTTATGAGAAATAAAATTAGAAAGGGGAATAATTTTAAGAAACACAACCATAAAGAGGGCGCAATAAACATTGTAAAATGTGTTGAGAGATTCGATGGTGGTATGGGGCTGGAGAATTTATTTGGTGAAAGGGGAATGAATGACGTAATGAATATCAGTTTGCTGAAAGAATATATATTTGCTGAAAGATCTATGATCAAAAGAGTAGCAGAGGTGGATCTGAATTTGGTGGAGGTGGAATGCAATGCAAACGAATTCTAATGAGGAGCTAGTCAATAGGAACAATTATAGTAATGTAGGTGAAAATAATAAAGATGATTTTTTATGAGAGAAATTGGGTGAAGCTATCTCTGAAGGCGGTGAAGCAATAGTCTCGTCAGCTGGTGACGAATTTTGTTATGTTTTTGCGGATGTGGGTGATTTATTGTTAGTGGAAGCTGAAGATGATGTTTTAGGTGCTGAAGTTGCGAAGATTGAAGCAATTGATTTACATATCTCGGAAGCATGAATTTATGCATTTATTTCTATTAATGGAAGTGAACCGATGGCTCTTAATGAAAGCATGAATTCCGAGTAGGTGTGGAAGGAAGAATTTGAAAGTAAAGTGTTAGATAGTAGATGAGAATCCAAAATGTCAGAGGAATCTAACAGAGAAGAAAATGTAGAGGAGAAATGGCCAGACCCGTGTGTTCCTGAATTCATGTGTACTGCGAATTTTAATCTGGAACGATGTAGCAGTGGCAGTCTATTTGGTGTATCGTCGGAAGTTGACGGTGTTCAAATGGTTCTGAGCACTATCGGACTTAACTTCTGAGGTCATCAGTCCCCTAGAACTTAGAACTACTTAAAACTAACTAACCTAAGTGCATCACACACATCCATGCCCAAGGCAGGATTCGAACCTGCGACCATAGCTGTCGAGAGGGTTGACGATGTAATTGGTGGTGAATTCTATAATGTATCTGAGGATGTAATGGATGTCTTAAGTAAAGAAGCTTATGAGTTATCGGTGGATGTTAATGGACTTAATTGTGATGAAGTTTGTAGTGTTTCGGTGGAAATTAGTGATTTGTTTGAGAGAGATGAAGCTACCGATATCGTTACTTCAGAGGAAGGGATGAGCATATTTGACGTTTACGAGGATGATGAAACGAAGGATGCTCTTGGTGATTTAAATCCTACAGATGAGCTGGAGGTAGGTCAGGAGAATCTAGGATTGGATAGTAAGATTGAGGGTTGTTCTGAAGTTATAGTGTGTACCATAGAAACGGAAGGGAAAGGAAGGGACGTTGAAAATGTTCTTTTGAGGGAACAGTGTTTAGAGGGACGTTAAATAAATAAATGTGCCGCCTGTAAGTGAAATAAACGATGCTTATGAAGAAATAAAGTGTGCGTTTCTCGAAACTAAGAACTGGTGATCCAGCGGTTTTGTCTATAAACATAAGAGTCCGTTCGTGAAAAAGGAAAGAGGTCTCCAATTTGAGCAGTTCAGAAAACACAAATAAAATAAGATTCAAAAGATACTCGCATTGTCGGGATAAATGTAAGTGGCAACGGTGGCAGATGTGCGCCTTTTGAATGAAAAATGTGGTGTGTTTAATATAAGTGTTTAAACAAGTGTAATTTCAGGTGTTTTTTCTTTAATTGTGGGGGATAATTCTGTCTTGTGTAAGCGGTAATCTGGTAAATTTAAGATGAAAGTGATAATATATGGAGGCAAAACTTCCTGCAAGGAGGGAGCTAATATGAGCTACACGACTATTGGTGCTCGGAGGTCAGCAGAACATAATTAATTTCTTTATTTTTGAAAGAGAAAAGTATAAATTGTAGTGTACATAAGATTTGGGGAGAAATTTCAAGCCATTATTTAAACGTGTAACTAGTAGTATTTTGGATGGGTTTCTCGTGTAATATGTGTAATTATTGGTCGTACAAAATTTGGTGCCTAGACGTAGACAGACTTCAATACAAATTTTAAATTGTTTGTGGGGGTAGAACATGTGTTTAGCTGTAAGGTGGGGCAAAGTTTTGGGGGTTTATTTCGTTGAGTAGTACTATAATATATGTTACTTTGGAGGGGTTCTTAATAAATTAATGTAAGTAAATGTTGGAGGTAATTTCATAGAAAGGCCATTAAAATAATTCTGTGGTTGAGTACTTATTTATACTAATAACATATTGATGAATTATTAAACAATTATCCAATGAGTTAAAATGACAGCGAAATGAGCGATTTCTGCACAGAGTGATATTAATTCAAGATTTCTAATTATACGTAGTTAACTTTTAGACAAACCTTAAAATTTTAGTTGATTTATAGTGACGAACACATTTCATAGCGTGGAAGACGCGCTTTTCTAGTGGGAACATGGACAGAATGTTGGAACTTACGAGCTGAATCAAATGTGTTTTGCACACGCTATAAGTCAGTTTTTTCTTGCTATCCTGTTTGTGAATGTATCATTTCCACTGCGGAGGGCGTTCGGTGACAGATTTATGGACATTCGGGAAGTCGGATGGTTACTGGTAACCAAACCACAGTCATTTGTCGATGATTATATTCCTTCAGCACTGTCGGTGACTGTCGATTCACGCATGATCATCGCAGCATTTACCAAAGGATGTCATGAATTTCTGAAGTGGCGTCTGGATTGCGAACCATCTAAACCTCCATGCCAGAACAATTTTGATTGTGTGCAGTGTTGGTGATGGTGAGGCGCTGCAATGTGGACAAAGCTGTCAGATGAGCGCAAAAGCTCTAAGAACTTTCAAAAATCCGAGGTGTTTCGAAAGCTACATAAAAGTTACGTGTTTATTTGGGTAGTTAATTAGTGTGCCAAAATTTTTATAATTTGTGTTAGATTTAGTAAATGAATACTGATAAGATGATATGACGTATCCTATGAGATAAATGCTGTTTCGTACACCACTGCAAAGATGCCTTGTTCTGACAAGCAAGTAGGGTATTCTATTTCTTATGTTACGTAAGTATGTCAAATTTGGAGCGATTTAATGTGCCAAATTAGCGAGCTAATGTGCCACATTAAATTGAGATGTGCAACGTTACCCTTACTTAGGCGAGTACTAGCAAGAGTTGAATTTGCTTGCACGTCTGACCGCTGGTAGACAGTTCCAGGGCTGTCGAAACGCCGCAGTCGGTGAAGATACAGCGACAATTGCTGGCGAGCACAGGTGCGAGCACAAAGACTTCGCCGGAAACGGGGAAAATCCCGTTTGGACGGTTATTCTTACACCAATGGCGGGCTATGAGACAAGCTGAAAGATGACTTCTTACAGCTCTTTGAGACTCTATAATAATTAACATCGACTACTAAAGCAAATCTGAATACATCGGCCATCTCAGACAAATGAGGTGCAGCTACTGACACAATAGTATTTCTATATCTTTAAAAATACAGAAGTTAATACTTCACAGTGAATAAATATTTACACAATAAACCCATGAAATAACAGCTTTTAATCGTTTCATGTGATTTCAGCAAGCAATATCTCAGTTGGTAGCATTGCACTGTAGCTCTCATCCCTGAATGCTACATATTAGTATCTGTTTTACTAACTGATTTGTGGTGTCTTTTATATCTTTCTGATTATGCAAAATTTTTGTTAGAACATCATATCTCCATATTCTCCACATTTGCACACCAAATGAACACAACATCAGTACCTCATATGTTGATGAACTAGTGTTTTAATAAAATGGACAGTTTACTATTGTGTCAGTAATTTTATTTAAATGTTGATCCCAACTGCTATTAACGCTCTGGTCAATCGCTTGTGTTAGCGGACACCATAATTCAAAAGATAACCAAAACACACTTCTGTCAAGAAGGCATAAATAATTTTTTAAAATAATATTTGATGACAACTCGTTGTCATTAGGATATGAGCGCACTTGCACAAAAATACTGGCTTATTTATTTATGGACAAACCTGTATTTATATTTATTATATATGTTCTGAGTGTAACCAAATGTTATAAGATTTCTTTGTATATATGTTGTTCTAATATATTAGTTCAGTCTGAGAAATGGTCAAGATGAGGCAAATCATGTCTACGAAGATATGTGTTTGGTAAGGATGCCTACAGGCAATGGAAAAGTAGATAGTGGCGGAACACTTCGGGAATCAAATGCAGGCTGGGGCTTTTCGAGTGAAAAGCCCAAGCGAACGATTCTGGGCACTATGTCAAGTGCTGGAAGGAGGCGGACCTGCCTCTAGGGGATGTCTGATCAGAGAGATGTTTTATTGTTGCCAGTGAACAGCCGCTATCATACTTTAACTTCTGAAGGACTTTATATTTCGAGAGGCCTGAATGTGTTCCTTAGTAGGATTCTAACTTTTGCTCATTTATGTATGGAACTGAGAACAGAGTATGAGTTACTATTCCTCGTATCTTTTGTGTTAATTTGAACTCTGACCTATTTTGAGCTGATGAATATTTTGTGTATTATGATCACGAAGTGGAGTTAGTCTTCGCGACTATTCGCTGACTGATTAGTTTAGGAATCTCGCTACCATTCTCGTATCACTATCAACGTAACTTTACTGCAGTTGATGACTGTATTTTCTGTCAGCATTTTAACTGAATATCATAGGATCACTTCCTGTTTGATTCAGATCTCATTTCATAAATAAATGTTATTCAATATAATTCTCTGCCCTTTATATCAATTACAGTTATTAGAACAGAACCCTTGTTATTAATCGGTTAACTTTTATTTTGTATTTGTGTATTTTATTAATTTTAGCCAATGAATAGACTATTTGTCTGTACGATCACAGCTACATATTATTTGAAGCCAATTAGCTGTGGGACATAGAAGCAGAGGTGCGCGGCTCGATCTACGACTACATTGAGCATTTTTAAACAGAGACGTACTTAGCCCAAGTACCTAAGGTATGTGCAACATCAGGCGAAGTCGAAACTGATTTGTCTTTGAGTGAAGTTCTTTGGAACACCATCTACTCACCAGTAATTGTTAGCTACCGTCGCACTCAGAATCCAGAAAAATCAAAACACCCTTGGAGTTTCCGCACTTGCTTTTAATTTAACCCAAGATACCAAAGCCACTTCACTGTTAAACGCAGAGGAGAGTGTAGGTACGTGGAAATGGCACTTTGCAGGCCTCAAAGATGGGGATGACTTGTCTAATGTCATGATAGAAAAAGAAATGGAAGACATAGGGGATCCAGTGTTGGAGTCCAGAATTTAACGGAGCTATGGAGAATCAGATATCAGTTAAAGCATATTAGTCCAGTGAAACTTACAGAAAAAAAGCCTGTACCTTGCAAGGGTGGGGTAGAAGATTTTATTTTTTTAACTCGTTCATATTGTTGGAAAGGTTAGAAAACCAAGTTTTGCCAACAAAATTTCTCTTGGGAAAACTTTCTACAGTCAAAAAACTTCGAAAATTTCGGACTTTTTTCAGTTTTTTCAAAACATCTCAGTTTCAGTTGCTCCTATCGCTTTGACGTCTATTTTCTATTTTAAAGAGCACAAAATTCTCTGTAAATTTGATTCTTACCATTTTTTTCTACTCCCAGTATCTAAGGCGCTACAGCGCGTCAAATAATACCAATTTTTCAAATTTCGAGCGAAGTGGCGAATTACCTAATTTTTGAGCAATGTTACTTCAGTTTCTATTTGTGTGGTATAAACATATTACTCATCATGTTATTCATTGGAATTTACCATCTGACTCTGCTGCAGGGCCAGGACAAACAGCACCATATTCAGTAACTACGAACACATTCACGTCAGATTGCGTGAAGTTTATTTGTGTTACAATATGTAATACGATTGCATGCAGGTGCCGTACATTTTCTACAGTTGATTGACGTTAATGATCAGTTATAAGAAAAAGTGGCCACCTCTACTTACAGGATATGTTGAGACTTGAGGAAAAAATGGATTTATCAGAATATGAGAAGTTCACAACGAAAGGACATTTTACAATCCGGCGACCAGAAAAGTATTGGTCAGGGGTTCCTTCTGACATGACTATAGAACAAACATTGATGAGAACCATGAAGAGTTCTGGAGGACTTACTTCTGGACGAGGAATTACGGATACTGTATTAACCAGATGGACATTGGGTATGATTCACATGCAGAACATTTGTGAAGAAATTGAGTCATATTGCGAAGTGAGCGCAGTAACATCAGAACAGCATGTAGATGCAAGAAGTTGTCGCATCGAACGAGATGGTATAGACTTGCGTAAGCTGCAGTGCACCCTCCCTTCCCTGAAAGTGATTTTATAATGTCTGTCAGCAGTGGTGTTGTCGGTACGGAGGATGTTAATTGTCATACGTGTGACGAAGAGGGGGAAAAAGGCATGAAGAGAATAGTTGGTGACAATTTCCATTATGTAAAGTTCCGTAGAAAATATAAAGTTGCGACTCTCCTTTCTGCGTTCAATTCTGTAAAAGCTGGGAGCACTAAAATTACTCCTGTTGATCCTTTAAATCTTTTCCAAAGGATTTGTTTAATGCAACAAAGTGAAGAAGAGTTAAAAGCCTTTCTGAAATATGAACTTGCTCCTTACCAAATGTCCCTATTCTCAGAAAAAGCCATGCGAAAAGGAACAAAATTTCATTCTATAATGCCTTCGTTCCAGTGGAAGATGTGAAGTCAGGTGGACCGAGTAAATTTTTTGTCATTGATGGAGGGTACCTTATCCACAGAGTGACTTGGACTCGAAATGTTTGCTTCAAGTCAATAGCCCAAAGCTATGTTTCTTACCTGCAACGTCATTTTGGATCTCAATTTGCTATTGTATTTGATGGGTATCCATGTGACGGAGACAAATGTAGCTCAAAGAGTGCTGAGAGGATTCGTAGGTCCAAAAAACATTGTTCGGTTGACGTTGTGGTTGAATCAGTGATGGTGAACCAAGTCCCTCAGGACAAGTTCTTGTACAACGAACGAAACAAGATGCGTTTGATCACACTTCTTAAAAAGGAATTCCTGGAGTGTAGCATTGAAGTGCACCAGGCACAAGAAGATGCTGACGTTATGATTGTAACATCTGCCATTTCAAGAACCAAAGATTTTGGAAGTGTTGTCACTGTAGGAGAAGATGTTGACCTGCTTGTGCTCATGACCAGTTTGGGGCAAGGCATTGAAAACTTATTTTTCTTAAAGCCAGGAAGAGGAAATGCGCAGAAGACAAGTGGTTTTCCACTGCATCTTACAAGTTTGACAGTGAATATATTCTGTTCACTCACGCCTTTAGCGGGTGTGATACAACATCCGCTTTTTTTGGTCAAGGAAAAATTAAGTGCTGCAATATTGTTGCGAAAAATGAACACCTAACCCCAGCGCTTTGCACGTTCAATAAACCACATGCTACCTGTGAAGAAATAATAACAGCAGGAGAACAGGTTACTATCGCATTTTATAGTGGAGGTGTCAGCAGTTCCCACACACTAGACCATTTGCGGTACCAGCTATTCGCCAAATCTGTCACAAAAAGCAAACTGAATCTTGCACGTTTGCCACCTACACAAGATGCTGCACAACATCATTCGTTGTGGACTTACTAACAAGTCCAAAGTTGGATGGGAAACTAGAAACCTCCTGAGGAATGGGGCTGGAATCACAGTGACCACGGTCCAATACCCAATAATGAGCCAAGATGCAGCACCTGAAGCACTTCCTCACATTGTTTCATGCTCATGAAAGCTAAACTGTGGCGGAGCGTGCTCCTGCAGAAAAGCGGATTTGAAATGTTCTTCAATTTGCAAGAAATGTATTGGGGTCAACTGTGAAAACGTGCCAAAATTTTTATATGAAGACAGTGAAGAAGACGTTGTGGAGGATGTTGAGGAAACCGCTGACGAAATCAACGAACTTGCTGAGGCTGACTCTCTGTGTAAAGAAGAGGTCAATCTGTGATAAACTCTATGTACAGACCCTGAATCCGTAACTCAAGGTATTTCTGGTGACACTGAGGAACCTGGCCCATCAAAACGTTGGAAGTGATGCTCGTATCTGTCTCAAGTGTGCTAAAGTGCGATATTACAAGTATTACACACCCAGAACTGTCAACATTTTTAGTAACTGACAATGCATTATAATTGTAATAAAACTACTTATTTTTAATGACAACTGTGTGGCTTTTATACACAAGAATAATTACCTACCTAATTTGGTTGCCTATTGCAGCTAATAATAGTTCAGTTTCCTGAGACAATTTATTTTGTGTGCTTGTGTATGTGTGTGTGTGTGTGTGTGTGTGTGTGTGTGTGTGTGTGTGTGTCTTAATGATGTATTTTTATATTTATAGTTTTACAAATACCAGGGCTGAGGTGGCCCATAGTGAACTTCAGGTAATGATGTAAGAATCACAATAGTTGGGTGCCCAGCAATCCTCATGTTGGATACAGAGAAATTGAATACCTGAAAGTGAGGTGGTAAATTCCAACATATAACATGATGTATAATGTATTTATACTACACAAGCAGAAACTAAAAAAATAGTGTTCAAAAATAAGGTGTCTTGCCACTATCCTCAAAATTTGAAAAATTGGTATTTTTTGAGGGGCTGTAGCGCCTTAGATATTGGGAGTAGAAAAAAATGGCAAGAATCAAATTTGTAGAGAATTTTGTGCTCTTTAAAAAAGAAAATAGACGTTAAAGCGATAGGAGCAAAAAAACTGAGATATTTTGAAAAAAACTGAAGAAAACGCCGAAATTATCTAAGTTTTTTGGCTGCAGAAAGTTTTCCCAAGCGAAATTTTGTTGGCAAAACTCGGTTTTTTAATCTTTCCAACCATATGAACGAGTTGAAAAATAAACTCTTCTACCCCACCTTTTGCAAGGTATATCTACTGTTTGACCGGACTATATGGGTTATACAACATTCTTTCCAAATTTCCGAATTCGTTGGTGGAAGTGACAACAGAATGACTATTAAAAACTGGAGTGAAGAAGAGTTAAAAGCCTGTCTGAAACATGAACGTGCTCCTTACCAAATGTTCCTATTCTCAGAAAAAGGCATGCGAAAAGGAACAAAATTTCATTCTATAATGCCTTCGTTCCAGTGGAAGACTGGAAAAAACTATCAGACTTCTGGAAGCAATTCACTCACACAATTCAAAAGACAGAAAGAGCAGGTAAGTGGGAGAACTATGGTACAATCAGCTTAACGGTTCATGCGTTCAGGCTACTGAAAAAAGGAATATACAGAAGAGTGGGAAAGAAAAATTAAAGATCTGTTAGAGACAATCGGTTTGACTTTAGGAAACGTGTAAGCTTCAGAGAGGATATTCTCATGTAATGGAAGTAAGATGTAAGAAAAATCAAGACACTTTTATAACAGCTGTTAAAACGTGAAATGACCGTGTGGCATTGTAGGCCGGGAGGTCCCATCTGGGGAATTTCGGCCGCCAGTTGCAAGTCTTTTTTCAGTCGATGCCGCATTGGGCGACTTGCGTGTCGGTTATGGTGATGAAAGGATGATGAGCCGGCGGGGTGGCCGAGCGGTTCTAGACGCTACAGTCTGGAACCGCGCGACCACTACGGTGGCAGATTCGAATCCTGCCTCGAGCATGGGTGTGTGTGATGTCCTTAGGTTAGTTAGGTTTAAGTAGTTCTAAGTTCTAGGGGACTGATGACCCCCAAAGTTAAGTCCCATAGTGCTCAGAGCCATTTGAACCATGTTTTTGAAAGTATTATGAGGACAACACCCAATCCACAGTTGGAGAAAGTCTCCAACCCAGCCCGGAATCGAACCCGTGCCCGCTGCGTGGCAGACAAACACGTTACCACTTCGATAAACATGCGGAAGTGAGAGCTTTAGTTCTCGAAATAGCATCGACAAATGTAAAATCGCGCAAGATTTTCGAAATTATCAGAAAAACGTGTGTAAGCCACAGGGAGAGACGCGTAATAAGTAACAATATAAAAACAAAGATAAGTGTACAATGTGCGTACCTCTAAAACTCAGAATCAAGTCACGGTACGATCAAGGGAACTATAAGGCGTGGTAGACCTATCCTCCATACGTGAAGAAGGTTCCCGTTTTTACCTGAAGGGCGTGCTTTTGAAGATATAAAGGCTGGGAAGCTTAACCGTCTAGAAATTTCCAGAGCATTCCAGAACATTCGAGAGTATTCGAAAACATTCCAGAACATTTGAGAATATTCGAGAGAATTCCACAACATTCCAGAATATTCCGGAATGTTCCACAATTATCTGGGATATTCTGGAATACTCGAGATCAGTCTGGAACATTCGGGAAGATTCCAGATTCTGGAACATTGTGGACCATTCGAAGACATTTTAGTGTGTTTTGGAATTCGTCAGAATCAAGACTTGTGAAAAAGTAGTGCAGAATGAAAACAGAGAAGTGTGAGTACTCAAAGTGACTGAATATAAATCGAAAATAAAGTGTGAAAAGTGTACTTCGTGTACTTAGTGTATTTGTTAATAGAAAGTTGATTTGATTTATATTTTAGAAAATGTCCAAAAATATAAAATGAGGAGATCCTGCCTGTTCTGAAGCAAATCGGCGAAAACAAAAGAATAGCGAAAAAACGAAACAGACGAAGAGCGCGAAGCACATTTAGGCGCCCAACGAACGAGAACGAGAACCGTGAGAAGCGGAGAAACCGGAGAACAACGAAATGAACGGATCGAAGACTCAATAATTGTGACACAGTCTTTTAATGAAATACCGCGAACTCAAAGCCAGCCATGAAAATATCAGCCTACGAGAAACACGGACGAGGACAAGTAAACAGTACAACCTAACAAATGAAGCACTCTACCATGACCCGAAGAAATAATATAATAAACTCAAACACTTCCTAATCGGAAAAATGGATGGCATCTGCCAAACTTGCAGTGTGAAAAAATTCAATAGAGGAACGCCACGAATCTGTTGCATGAATTGAAAAATTCGATTACCACCTCTGAAGTACCACCGTAGGAATTTTTACATTATATGACCGGGGAAACTCCAGAATCAAAACACTTTCTTTAAAATATAAAAGCGTACAATGCCTGTTTCCAAATGACTTCTTTCGGTGCCACTTCATTCAGTACTAACAGAGATGAAATCGATTATGTTTTTTCCATCCAAAGACAAATCTATCACAACGTAGCATCATTATTACCACTACTCAACGAAGACCACAAATTTCTGCCAGTACAGGTAGATTTCATCGGGAATGCAGAAATAGAAATTGATCAACGATGCACAAATATCAGTGGATTGAGACAAGAAATATTCCATGATGCACAGAGGATCTTACACGAAGACAATCAATTGATTCACATATTCAAAACAGCACTTGACCGAGTGATTTCTGATAACTATCAAGTTATAATTCGAGCCGACAAAAGACCACCTGTAAAACACGGACATCGCTTTAATTCACCACAGATAGACGAAGTCGGCTTCGTAGTCGTCGACAGTGAAAACAAAAGACGTGACATAATTTGACAACGAAGAAGAGAAGAACTGCAACGCACTACTGAGACACACCGTTCGTATTAAGCCCTCCAATATCCACTAGTATTTCTGCGTGGAGAGGTCGGATATCATTTTAATTTGAAATAAATGCAACCTGAAAAAGGCAGAGAAACAAACAGAAAAGTCACTTCCAAGCAATTCTATGTTTACCGCATAATGATCATAGACAATAAAACATACAACCACAGTCTCAACACTGTCCGTTTATTCCAACAGTTCCTGGTAGAAATGTATGTAAAAACAGAAGCGGAGCAGATGCTTTATGTAAAAATGAATCAGAAGAAACTACGAACTAAATAATACACCTACTTTCGAGACGAAGTTATAATGACAGAAACATTGACGACATTGGAACAAGGATAATCTTACCCTCATCACACACGAGAGGTCCGAGACACCTGCACGAATACACTCAAGATGCCGTGACCTGCATCAGAAAATATGGGCGACCCGACCTCTTCATGACATTAACATGCAACTAGTCGTGGCCAAAAATCAAAGAACAACTGAGATACGGGGCAAGCCCCCATGCATTGACACGATATAATAGCCCGAGTTTTCCGACAAAAACAAATTGGATTTATTGAATCAGTCACCGTATACCACATCTTTGGAACCGTTAGATGCTGGATGTGCACAAGTAGGCCTAAATGGCAAAAAAGAGGACTGCCTCATTAACATGATGTCATATGGCTACATGACAGAACTCATCACTCGGATGTCGACAAAATCATCCCATCATCCATGCTGAGTTTCCCGATCCACAAGAAGATGCGGAACTATACGACATAGTAGTGAAAAACATGATTCATGAACCATGCGGGCCATTAACCCCCAAATCACCACGTATACACCGTACATCTAAACAAGGGCCGTGACATGGCAGTATTTAAGATAGTCACAGACAGCGAACAGCGAAACAGAAACCACGAAATCCTCATGTACCAAATGGGCGGATCCATCGACAGTAACGAAGCAGCATGGCGGATTTTCGGTTCCCCCATACACGAATGCAAACCAGCTCTGCAACATCTAGCAGTACATTTGGAGAATGGACAGAGAGTTTACTTCACAAAATACTCCGCCAGAAAAACTGCAATCGAACCACCTCAGGACACCTCATTAACAGCTTTTTACCAACTGTGCCAAACTGATCAATTCGCGAAAACATTACTATACGGCGACTTACACGTGTAACACAATTAGAAAAAGTTTTCAACGACGAAAACAAGGAATTCAAGTAGAATATCGTGCAGGAATCATGAAAACTGGAGCACTTACACCAAGTATACACAGTACGTGCGAATAACACTTTGTGTTCTATCTCAGGATGTTCCTACACGAAATGAGGGGACCAACAAGTTTCACAGCTCTGAAGACTGTCGCGGTTACCTATGCCATACGTACAGAGAAGCATGCTAATGCTTAGGACTACTGGCGAGCGACAACCACTGTGAATTAACACTACAGGAAGCCTCACTCTCCTGAAAAAATAGGAGACTTATTCGCTGTAATTCTACCATATGACCCCTCGAATCCAAAACAGCTATGGGACTCCTTCAAATAGAATATGAGTGATGACATATTGTAACAAATCCGACAAGCTCATCCTGAACTCACCATCGATTTCAAGGGTGTCCTCTTTAATGAAACACTTATTCGCGTAGAAGATAAATGGTTAGCGATAAACAGCCAGACTTCAGCACAACTTGAAATGCAGGCACAACGAAATGTGCTGTCAGTGTGGTAAACTTGGAAATCACAAAGGAAGAAAACTAAAACGTCAACGAACTACTTTAACACATTGATCACAACAAATCACTCCTCATTGGCTATGAAAAGGAAATTTTCAACTTTATCATGGACCGGATCGACTGAAACGCTTGGACGCATCAAGCGACATCTGGAAAATATTTCTAATATATCTGTTGGTGGCGAAAATACGTGTTAAACAACAGATCGCACTTGCACTGGCATATACGGCATTGCAGCCACACTTACGGAAGGAGGACAAACTGCCAATTCCTGTATGCAAAATCTCAAGATTGTCTGAAGACTTGCGAAAAAACTCTGAAGTGATAGGACAGCCACTTCCAGTTATCCCCAAGCCAACACCAGCAGACGAGATCAATCTATGCTAAAAAAAAAAAAAAAAAAAAAAAAAAAAAACCCTCTTGTAACAAATACAAAAGTTGCGACTAACAAAAAATATGAGAGTTTAAGTATAGAAAAACTAAACAACAGCACATTTTGCTCAATAAATGGGTGAAGACACATATCCTACTTACCAGAAGACCGGCCCCATTAAACTCAACAGTGATTTCTGTAACACAGCCGCTGCTGAAAACAAACTGATCGACAAAATTTATACAAACATTGTTGACAACTATATCAGCCCGGACTGGATATTTTAAAGGGCAATTTTAGCAACTGAAAGTAATTTTGTCGACGATATCAATCTAAATATTCAAAACAAAATTCCCGATGGAGAAAGATTATACAAATCGATTGACACAAAGGTAAACGTTGAAGAAAGTGTGAACTTCCCTGCAGAAGTACGAAGTACGAGATATGCCATTACACTGCCTTTGATTTAAAATTGGATCTCTGCTCATATGACCCAGAAATCTTAACTCACCAAAACTGTGTAATGGAACAAGGATGATCGTCAAGTAGTTATCGAATAACATCATAGAAGCCGAACTTATGACTAAAGTACGAAGGACACACACTATTTACCCCCAGAATACAACTGATCTCTGCTGAACGGTCATTTCAATTTAAAAGACTGCAGACTGCAATAAAATTTGTCTACAGTTTACAGTTAACAAAGCGCAACAACAAACTTAAAATATTGCGGCTTCAGCCCTCAAGACTCCTGCTTCTCTCATGTTCAGCTGTATGTGGCTTGCTCTCTAATAGGAAATTCGAAAAATTTGTACATACTTATACTCCGAATAACAGAATGAAAGATGTTTATGAACAGGTATTGCAAATATCTAGAATATGTTTTCAATCATTTTTACCTCTTATATTTTAATAAGCGTTGTAAATTGTTAGAAGGTGTTTTTAGTAATTTTTTTCCCTGTTGTACTTTAAATGTGGTTCATGGTGTGGGTTCCTGTAGTCATGTCCTAGTTCATGAACCACGGGCAACGTATGAGTGGCCAAGTAAGTGGTCCCGACAGTCGGGATACCAGTTACTTTGGAATAAGGCTGAGCATCTCGGACATATTCTGGGTTGTGGTCACCTTTGTGCTCATACGGCAAAGACTACCAAATCCACCGGTTAGTCCCTCAACCGTTAGAGGTAAAACTCAATGGGACTCGGGGCAAGTAAGGCTAGCAACCTGCTTCCCCGGTACTTTAAATATGATGCTGGCAACAATCAGAGCAAAATGCCTCGGACCTTTGGAGGTGACGGAGTCCCACCTCTAACTGACAAACCAGGGACTCCTAAGATACGACTTGGCAAACAAATGGTAATGAGATGGGGAGCTATTAATATCAATGGGGGTTACTCTGGGAAGAAGGTAGTGCTGGCAGAGGCTGCAAGTAAGATGGGGCTGGATGTTTTAGCTGTTAGTGACATTCGGGTAAGGTGTGAGAAACAAGAGGAAGTGGGAGAATACAAGGTCTACCTGTCAGGAGTCAAAGCAGGAATAGCACAATGGGGTGTAGGGCTTTACATCAGGAAAGAAATGGAACCCAGCGTAGTTGCAATAAGATACGTAAACGAACGACTGATGTGGATAGATTTGACAGTGTCTAGCAAGAAAATTAGGATTGTGTCAGTATATTCGCATTGTGAAGGGACAGATCAAGATAAGATGGATAGTTTTTATGATGCGCTCAGTGATGTAGTTGTTAGAGTAAAGGACAAGGACAGATTTCTGCTCATGGGTGATTTTAATACCAGGATTGGAAATCGAACAGAAGGGTATGAAAAGGTTATGGGTATATTTGGAGAGGATATGGAGGCCAACAGGAACGGGAAACAACCCTTGGATTTCTGTGCCAGTATGGGCTTAGTAATCACAAACTCCTTTTTTAAACATAAGAACATTCACCGGTATACTTGGGAAGGCAGGGGAACCAGATCTGTCATTGACTATATAATAACAGATCAGGAATTCAGGAAGGCTGTGAGGGACACACGTGTATTCAGGGGATTCTTTGATGACACTGATCATTATTTAATCTGCAGCGAAATTGGTATTGTGAGACCGAAAGTGCAGGAGGTCAGGTCCATATGTAGGAGGATAAGAGTGGAGAAACTTCAGGATAAGGAAATCAAGCACAAGTACATAACAATGATCTCAGAAAGGTACCAGTTAGTTGAATGTAGTCAATTACAGTTATTGGAAAAGGAATGGACAAGGTACAGGGACACAGTACTAGAAGTGGCTAAAGAATGTCTTGGAGCAGTAGTGTGTAAAGGTAGGATGAAGCAAACAGCTCGGTGGAACGACACAGTCAAGGCAGCCTGTAAAAGGAAAAAGACGGCGTATCAAAAATGGCTACATACTAGAACTCAGGTAGACAGAGAAAGTTATGTTGAAGAAAGAAACAAAGCCAAACAGATAATTGCAGCATCCAAGAAGAAATCTTGGGAAGACTTTGGAAACAGGTTGGAGACTTTGGGTCAAGCTGCTGTAAAACCATTCTGGAGTGTAATTAGCAGTCTTCGAAAGGGAGGTAAGAAAGAAATGACAAGTATTTTGGACAGGTCAGGAAAACTGCTTGTGAATCCTGTGGATTCCTTGGGCAGATGGAGGGAATATTTTGAAGAGTTGCTCAATGTAAGTGAAAATACGATCAGTAATGTTTCAGATTTCGATGAACAATGGAATAGGAATAAGGATGGAAATAGGATCTCATTTGAGGAAGTGGTGAAAATAGTCAATAGATTGCAGTGCAATAAAGCAGCTGGGGTGGATGAAATTAAGTCGGAACTCATCAAATACAGTGGAATGTCAGGTCTTAAATGGCTACACAGGATAATTGAAATGGCCTGGCAGTCGGGACAGGTTCCATCAGACTGGACAAAAGCAGTAATCACACCAAACTTTAAACATGGAAACAGAAAAGATTGTAACAACTACAGAGGTATCTCTTTAATCAGCGTTGTGGGTAAAATCTTCTCAGGTATTGTTGAAATGAAAGTGCGAATATTAGTTGAGGACCAATTGGATGAAAATCAGTGTGGGTTTAGGCCTCTTAGAGGTTGTCAGGACCAGATCTTTAGCTTACGGCAAATAATGGAGAAGTGTTATGAATGGAACAGGGAATTGTATCTATGCTTTATAGATCTAGAAAAGGCATATGACCGGGTTCCTAGGAGCAAGTTATTGTCAGTTCTACGAGATTATGGAATAGGAGGCAAATTTTTGCAAGCAATTAAAGGTCTTTACATGGATAGTCAGGCAGCAGTTAGAGTTGACGGTAAATTGAGTTCATGGTTCAGAGTAGTTTCAGGAGTAAGACAAGGCTGCAACCTGTCTCCACTGTTGTTCATATTATATATGGATCATATGTTGAAAACAATAGACTGGCTGGGTGAGATTAAGATGTGTGAACACAAAATAAGCAGTCTTGCATATGCGGATGACTTAGTTGTGATGGCAGATTCGATTGAAAGTTTGCAAAGTAATATTTCAGAGCTAGATCAGAAATTTAAGGACTATGGTATGAAGATAAGCATCTCCAAAACTAAAGTAATGTCAGTGGGAAAAGATACAAACGGATTGAGTGCCAAATAGGAGGAACAAAGAACAGGTGGACAGTTTCAAGTACTTAGGATGCATATTCTCACAGGATGGCAACATAGTGAAAGAACTGGAAGCGAGGTGTAGCAGAGCTAATGCAGAGAGTGCTCAGCTACGATCTACTCTCTTCTGCAAGAAGGAAGTCAGTACCAAGACTGAGTTATCTGTGCACCGTTGAATCTTTCGACCAACTTTGTTGTATGGGAGCAAAAGCTGGGTGGGTTCAGGGTACCTTATCAATAAGGTTGAGGTAACGGATATGAAAGTAGCTAGGATGATTGTAGGTACTAGTAGATGGGAACAATGGCAGGAGGGTGTCCACAATGAGGAAATCAAAGAGAAACTGGGAGTGAACCCTATAGATGTAGCAGTCAGGGCGAACAGGCTTAGATGGTGGGGCCATGTTACACGCATGGGAGAAGCAAGGTTATTCAAGAGACTCATGGGTCCAGCAGTAGAGGGTAGGAGGAGTCGGGGCAGACCAAGGAGAAGGTACCTGGATTCGGTTAAGAATGATTTTGAAGTAATAGGCTTAACATCAGAAGAGGCACCAATGTTAGCACGGAATAGGGGATCATGGAGGAACTTTATAAAGGGGACTATGCTCCAGACTGAACGCTGAAAGTCATAATCAGTCTTAAATGATGATGATGATGATGATACTTTAAATTTTATCTTTTTACTCTAACTACACAGAATCTCATATCAACTACCTGAGCGAAGCTGGGTACTGTAGAAGAACCAAGAGCCAAGAATGAGATTAGAATATCAAGAACGAAGTGCTTGGATTATAAGGATGTTGGAACAGGACGGCGTCTTTACCGCCTGCTGTTCAATCGAAGAAGCAATGACGGAAATAAAAGAAAGTTTATGAAAGTTTATGATGAGAATCACTCATTACATCACGCTCTTCAGTGTAAGTAAAGAAGAATTATTGCACCAGTTGAATGGAATTAACAGTGTAATGTGTAAAGATTACAGGTTAAGTGTAAACCGAACCAAGTAAAAGTAATGAAGAGTAGCAGAACTGGGATTGGCAATAAACTTAACATGAGAGTTGGTGACCAGGAAATAGACGAAGTTAAGGGATCATGCTACCTTGGAAACAAAGTAACACAATGTGGACGCATAAATACATAAAACGCATGCTAGCTTAAGCGAACAGGCATTCCTGTCCAAAAAAAGTCTTTTAGTAAAAACATATGCCGCACGTTTGGAGCAAAGCATGATATGATAGTGAATCATGGACTGTGGGAGAACAAAAAATGAAAAAAGGAAAAGGAAAAATATTCGAAGCGGTTGGCATCTTTTGCTACAGAAAGGTGTTCAAATTTGGTGGACTAATTGGACGAGAAATTAAGAGTTTCTCTGTAGAATTGACGAAGAAAGGAACATAAGGAAAACAGGATAATGAGGCTTGTCTTATCAGGGAGTAACTTCCATGGCACTAGAGGGAGCTGCAGAGAGAAAAAAAAATCGTATGAGAAGAAGTATGTCCAAGAAATCACTGACGACATAGGGCGAAGAGTTTGGCACAAGAGGGACCTCATCAAATCACGCGGCAGATTAAAAAAATAAAAAAAATAATGTGTATAGTTGTGGGAGAACATTTATTCTGCAAGCAATGCCAACCAGCTGCTGTGTCTTTCTCTGTCAATGGCATTGTTTGGAAGCAGCATTTCTGCAAACCCCTTTCTCAGCAATTGTCAGCTTTGTAGGCTTGCGAGTCGCTGTTTCTTGGTCAAGTAGCTCGTCAGATGACATCACAGGGCTGAGTGCACACCATTCTAGGGAACGTACACGATATGGCAGTCAGTCTCTTTTCGTAAAGTGGGCAACCATATTTAACAGTAACAGTACTGATGTTGTAAGAAGATGGTTTCTCGACTTTCTGCGGTCTGTTTTCGAGACTTTATTTAAACAGGAAGTGCCAGTAAAGATGGAATAGTGTTTTTGTTCGATCCTGTGGCCAACAGTACTGGGGTGTTCCACTCCAAGCTCAGCCTGAATTGTTGCCAGTTCTACCTCCTGGCAGATTTTTTTTTTCTGAACCACCTCACCCTCTTCTCCTCCCCCCCCCTTCTCCCCCTCAACATTCTCCTTCCTCCATTCCTGTAGCCTTGTATGTAACGGGCAGGAAATTAAAAACGTAGACATAGGAATTGTCCTGTTGGTTGGGGTTACTGGTGCAGTCTGCATGGTTGCCAGATTTTACCAAAGTGGCGGAAGTATGATGTCACATAACATTTAAGGTGGCGGAAAGTCAAGTGGTCATCAAGATGGTGGCTGGACAAAAGATTGCACCCCATATCTCGTCATAGCACATTAGTGTTAGACAAAAATGTCAGGAAATTCAAAATATCCTAATATTCTAAGTACAAATATTTAACAACCCACTTATCCTATGGTATTTTGCTAGTTAAAACAATTACTGATGTGTAATGTGGGTACTTTGACAGTCAATTATTTCTGTGCACAGTCATAATCACTGCAAACGATGAAAATTGATTGCGGTTTTGCATTATGTGTCGTTTCGCTGCGCAAGAATGCAACATAGACGTGAAGATGCAATGTGTCACATTAGCACATATTTACTTCTAAATTTCCTTCCTAAGTAGTACTTTGTGAAAGAGAGGAACAGTATGTGTACAAAATGCACACACACACACACACACACACACACACACACACACACACACACAGGTTGCTTATTGCAATGTGTCTATATGATTACAGATCACGATTAAATTGGATCTTCCGTCAAAATAAAATTGTCTGTTTTCTTATTTATCAGTATTAAAACATCTGGCATTACTGTTGTAATTTATTTACCTTATAGCAGTAAAATGTACTCATGATTTACACACTGACGCTAATACTCATAAAACTATGCTATGTAATTGACTAGTTGTGGCTGACGCGTAAAGCAGTCTTACGAATGCAGATGTCCACTGGATAATGACAGATGCTCCGTAAGACTGATTGGAGGTCATGTGGTTGTCTATAAGAAGAAGGCATCAGCACCAGAAGAGTGTAGTGGATTGCAAGAAGAACAGAAGAGGGTTGGTGATCAGTACAGGAACGTGGAGTAGGACATGAATCCAAGTAAATTTAGCATATTCCACATAAATGGGTACAATAAACTACGGCTATAGTCGGGAGTCTCCCACCATATCCAGCCCTCAATGTACCAAATTCCTATTTCGATTCTGACTTTTATAAAGACAGGAAGGAATGTTTATGAAGTAGATTGGCGGTAGTTAGTACTGATGAATATAAATGGCAATAATGTTTCTGTTTGTGAAACAACAATTACTTTAAAATTCTTCAGAGCTGAAGAGTAACAGCTTTAAGGTAATTTATGGACATTAATGGAAACGTTTGTCCTGAGGAGGAGAGAAATAAACAACACACCAACCCAGTAATTCGTCTCATGCATTCTGTCTTACTGCCAGACAAAAGAAGCCTACATACACTCCTGGAAATGGAAAAAAGAACACATTGACACCGGTGTGTCAGACCCACCATACTTGCTCCGGACACTCCGAGAGGGCTGTACAAGCAATGATCACACGCACGGCACAGCGGACACACCAGGAACCGCGGTGTTGGCCGTCGAATGGCGCTAGCTGCGCAGCATTTGTGCACCGCCGCCGTCAGTGTCAGCCAGTTTGCCGTGGCATACGGAGTTCCATCGCAGTCTTTAACACTGGTAGCATGCCGCGACAGCGTGGACGTGAACCGTATGTGCAGTTGACGGACTTTGAGCGAGGGCGTATAGTGGGCATGCGGGAGGCCGGGTGGACGTACCGCCGAATTGCTCAACACGTGGGGCATGAGGCCTCCACAGTACATCGATGTTGTCGCCAGTGGTCGGCGGAAGGTGCACGTGCCCGTCGACCTGGGACCGGACCGCAGCGACGCACGGATGCACGCCAAGACCGTAGGATCCTACGCAGTGCCGTAGGGGACCGCACCGCCACTTCCCAGCAAATTAGGGACACTGTTGCTCCTGGGGTATCGGCGAGGACCATTCGCAACCGTCTCCATGAAGCTGGGCTACGGTCCCGCACACCGTTAGGCCGTCTTCCACTCACGCCCCAACATCGTGCAGCCCGCCTCCAGTGGTGTCGCGACAGGCGTGAATGGAGGGACGAATGGAGACGTGTCGTCTTCAGCGATGAGAGTCGCTTCTGCCTTGGTGCCAATGATGGTCGTATGCGTGTTTGGCGCCGTGCAGGTGAGCGCCACAATCAGGACTGCATACGACCGAGGCACACAGGGCCAACACCCGGCATCATGGTGTGGGGAGCGATCTCCTACACTGGCCGTACACCACTGGTGATCGTCGAGGGGACACTGAATAGTGCACGGTACATCCAAACCGTCATCGAACCCATCGTTCTACCATTCCTAGACCGGCAAGGGAACTTGCTGTTCCAACAGGACAATGCACGTCCGCATGTATCCCGTGCCACCCAACGTGCTCTAGAAGGTGTAAGTCAACTACCTTGGCCAGCAAGATCTCCGGATCTGTCCCCCATTGAGCATGTTTGGGACTGGATGAAGCGTCGTCTCACGCGGTCTGCACGTCCAGCACGAACGCTGGTCCAACTGAGGCGCCAGGTGGAAATGGCATGGCAAGCCGTTCCACAGGACTACATCCAGCATCTCTACGATCGTCTCCATGGGAGAATAGCAGCCTGCATTGCTGCGAAAGGTGGATATACACTGTACTAGTGCCGACATTGTGCATGCTCTGTTGCCTGTGTCTATGTGGCTGTGGTTCTGTCAGTGTGATCATGTGATGTATCTGACCCCAGGAATGTGTCAATAAAGTTTCCCCTTCCTGGGACAATGAATTCACGGTGTTCTTATTTCAATTTCCAGGAGTGTAGAAGATGCACTAACTAATTCAAATTTTGCAACTGCAAAGTGTTTACCACATATAACAGAATTTGTAGATATTAAACTGGAGCATTACTATGTGTTAGAATCAGACTGAGGGCAGGTGAACAAGATCCAATTTTAAATACGAATTTAGAGCCACATGCTAGATTTTCTTTACTGTAAGCGCCTTTTTTGCTTTCTTTGTGGCTGTGGAAAATTGTTGTAGGTAATTTCCAACTGATTCTTAGAGTAGCTTGTGAAATACATTCCGTCCAGCAATCCGGAAACTTGTGTCTAAACTGTAAAACATCTGTACAGCCTCAGACTGAATTTTATGGCCTTCCACTTAATTAGTGCTGAACACACGACCCCTGTGATTAAACACGCATTCGCCAGAAGAACTTTGCAACGAGCGCTAATAACTCATTTAACTGGAAAATGAAATCTGCAAAGGACATAAATAGTGCTGAAATTCTGCAGGCCCTCTCGGAATGTTACAAGAACTCAAGAGCTGCTTACCACGGTCTCTTAGCCTTGCTCGCTGTATCTCAAGCAAGCGAAATACTTGTATACCCGCTTACGTGCAGCACACTTACAGACTTTTCACTACCAAAAACGTAATCACACTTATTAAGTCTGAATCCATGACTCTAATGAATAGGGTATTTCTAATGGAATCAGATATAGAGTGTGACCTATTAATAAAGGGACTAAATTAGTTAGTGGGATAAGAAATAAAAACTTTCACAAATGAAGATTGAACTTCATTCTCCAGTGAAACTTTTTATTTAGTCTCTACAAGAATATTTATATTATTTAAAGGAAGACTTAGACTCACGTTCTAAATTTATGCTGTTTACAAAAAGCGTCGCATATTACTGCAAAGGTAGTTAGTACTAGTCAAAACTAGAAGAAAAATGACGATAATGATCTGTTCTGAAACCAATACCTTTTGAGATGTGGTGTGGGCAGGATTTACAACAGATGATATCGTAAATACTCAGGTCTGGGTAGAAACAAATCGTATAACAATCATGGATGTGAGACAATAGGATCCCTTCAGCTACCTAAGTTTGACTCACAACCCGTCCTCACCAATCATGAGTCATGCTTGGGTAGCTCAGACGGTACAACACTTGTCCATGAAAGGCAAAGTTTCCGAGTTCGACTCTCGGTCTGGCACACAGTTTTAACCTACCAGGAAGTTTCATATCAGTGCACACTCTTCTACAGGGTGAGAATTTCATTCTTAAATGATACATAAATGTGGCCTGCTCAACTGATGCGTCTTTCGATAAACTGTCCCATATCATCAACTCTTCCTCAGTTTTGGAACTGATGCCAATGTATATGTCTGTAGCAGAAGTACATCAAAGAAATTTTACTTTGGTTTTAGGTAGCATTTTTCCACGTTTTTGGGCAGTGGGTCTGTGTACCTCATGGCTTGGAGTGCCATATGGATTTGGGTATCCTGTTAAGACCACAACTTAAAATTCACATTCACACTTAAACACAAGCCTCCACATAAGTATACCTATTTCCTGGTGTGAGGGTAACTTTTGTTTGGAATATATGTAAAAAGTAGAGTGCCAGGCCACAAAATTCCAGTCAGTTTTACTATTTGATTTCACAGTAATCCAGAGGATAGACATTGTCTTAAGAGCGTTACATACACAGGGATGGCTTGTTGCTCAAATTCGCTCATACTCAAAATCAACTGAACAATTGTTTCTTAGACGTTTGCACTTACTATACTGTATTATAATCACATATCATTTACACTTTTAGATATTATACTTAGCGATATTATTCGTGATAAAAACACAGTATAAAAAAAAACGTAAATTCATCAAGACAGTATGTAAAACACTTGCAAATAGATTGATATAGCATCATTTGAATGTATATAAAGAAAGAATCAAGCACGGATTTCAAAACATTTTAAAAGTTCTTTTACAATGTCACTTGCTGTTGCTTATCATTAGAATTTATGTACACAAAGAATAAAACATAGATTTCAAAACATTTTAAAATTCTTCTACAATATCACTTGTGTCGCTATGTGAGAAAGATTTGAGTACAAGTTTGTAAAACCCCGTTGTCGGTGTGATATTTTAACTATGGAAAGCATAACACTACCATGTTCAACATAAATGACAATTATTTTCACATGAAACAAATGCACAATAAAATATTATGAGGTTATATTTAACATGATTCAAGAAAATTATTAATAAAACTGTCTGGTGTTTTTACCAATTAATGTACTATATAGATATTGGTGCTTTGAGCACTATGGCTGGCACCTGTGAGCAGAGAGGTGCAAACTAATGTCTACAATCTTATTTTAATACTAGATGTGGTTAATGTACATGGTGTGCAGATATGTGTTCAAATTTGTGGTCAAACCGATAATGGGCACCACATGGAAATCCATCTACCCTCAAGGTTTCCATTGGTACCTAGTGGAATCCTGTCTATTACCTTGGTAATTAATATGCTTACTGGCATACTGTCAGACTAACTACCGCACTTGCAGCATGCACATTAATTTTTCTTTAGTCTCTTCATTAATGATAGTTCCTCGTCATTTTCATAACTACTTCTATCCCTTTGTTCCTAGAATTCAGAATGATTCAAGAAAAACTCTTAATAAAACTGTCTGGTGTTTTTTCCATTTAATGTACCATACAGATGTTGGCACTTTGAGCAATATGACTGGCACCTGTGAGCAGAGAGGTGCAAACTAATTCATGGACAGTTACCGGAAACAAGCAACAGAAACACATGTAACACAAGGTAGGTAAGGTAAAAAGAATGGAAACCACACTGTAAAGATCTTCCATTTGAAAACTATATTTCTTGTATATATATCTCTGTGCCTGTGAACTTGAAAACATTACCTTTCAAATAAAATTATACCGCACTTATCGTTTCCTGTATGGGCTGTGCTTCTTCTTTTCCATTACATTTATAATTACCAATTTGGACTTCCTCAGATAGCAGTTGTACTCCTTGTGAAAAGTGTAATAAGATGACACAAAATGTCCTACTCCTTCAGTTCATCAAACTCTCAGACCTGCAAATGAAGAGGTGTCTGTGTGCTCCAAATTATCCCTCTTAGTTACCCTTGCTTCTTGCTAGTGACACTCTTTAAAAAATGTTGGTCAACACTCCATCAAGACCGGAAAATCAACAAAGCTCGGTGCTTCCACACTATCGGCAGTTGTGGGAGTGCATCCTGTAATTGGCACCTAATAAAATCTCCGACATGCAAGACATTCTAACTCAGCAAATTCATCCAATAGCTCGTGCGGTGCTTTCTTCCTTGTCGTCGTCCATACTGCTGCAATGGTACCAAATCTCATGTGAAGTCATCCAAGGTTTAATTTATCAAAATTCTTCTTCAGTTCGAACATGTGTTAGTTTACATTTCCACACTTGTGGGATTTAGACTTTTCTGTGTGGCCTCAAACTCTCTTTATTCTATAAACCACTTCTGGTGGGAAATGTGTTGCCATCTTTTTGATTTGCAGCCCTCAACAGTCTCGATCTCCATGAGATTGTTCTGAAAAATTCTCCTAACTCAGTACAATAGAGAACTGAACAGACCTGGTGAAGACAATTCCGAAGGCAATGCATTGAGGTCAGCCTCCCAGGAAACACAAACATAGATGGTGTAACGCAACTTGTAATCAGGCAGTTGAACGAAGAGTTAAGGTATGGAAGAACTTTAGCAGCAACAGAACAGCAGAAATATGGCAGGATTTCCACAAAGTCCAAGATATTAGAGCAGTGAAAAGGGCATACGACAAAAATAGACTAAATGGAATAAAGGAAGATTCCAAGGAAAGTATGAGAAATTTCTATAAAATATTCAGGGAGAATATAATGGGTTATAAGCCTCCAAATATCTGCTTGAGAAGAACAAATAGATCTCTAGAAACAAACGCTAAAGAAAATTGCAATATTCTTTAATGATAAACTCCTCAACTGTGAGAGGCCCAAAGTAAATTATAGTTAGGGAAAACATTACTAAACCCAGACTCGAATCCGTCTACAATCACATAGGTAGATGAAGCCATAAAACAACTAAAGAGCAACAGAGATCCAGGGGAAGATGGAGTTATCTCCGGGATCTGGAAACTCACAGACTAAAATATTACAAGGAAAATCCATAAAATTCTCTTGGAATTACGAAGTACACAGAAAATTACACAGGAATCTAAATGCACACTGATTCACGCACTCCACAAAAAGGGAGACAGAACAGACCCTAATAATTACAGAGGGATCTCTTTATTACTGGTCACTTACAAAATTCTGCCCATGGTGTTATGAACCGACTGGAACCACAAATGGATACAAAGATAGGTGAATACCATGCAGGGTTCAGAAAGGGAAGATCCTGTACTGAAGAAATTTGGAATCTGCAAACACTCTTGAAGGTCAAACAGGCGAACAACACTGTAGCTACATTCGTGGACTTTAAGAAGGCCTATGACTACACTGACAGACAGACTCTCTTTGACACACTAGAAGAATATAAAATAGACCGAAAAACTAGGCCACTGATAGAACAGACGCTCACAGACACCACATCCAAAATAAAATTTATGGGAGAAATCTCACAGCTACTTGAGATTAATACAGGGATCAGACAAGGAGATGGTCTCTCATCACTTGTATTAAACATAGTCCTGGATAAAATTATCAAGCAGTGGGAAAAAAGTAAAAGGAAATTAGATAGGAAGAACTCGTGCAAAGAAGACAATCATAAAATGCCTAGCATTTTCAGATGCCTTAGCAATACTCAGCAACAACACAGAAGAAGATCAAGAAACCCTGGAATCTTTACATGAAGTCTCTGCTAAAACAGGGTTGCAGATATCATAGAGAAACACAATATGTGGAAAGGAAAAACAACAATGCAAAAGTCATGCACACAAAATACAGATGGTATAACAGAGTGGAAAAATTCAAGTATCTTACAGAATACATACAAATAGGAGGATCAAACATGGAATCAAACACAGAACGAACAGAAAAACTTCGGAAAGCGTACAAACTTACATGGACTCACTGCAATAAAAGAAACATCTCAAGACAGGCGAAACTCAGGCACAACAATACGGTTGTACTACCAGAAGCCCTCTATGCATCAGAAACGGCCACAATCGGGGCATCAGGCATCACAGAGACAGGAAAGATAGAACGTAAAATCCCTCAAAAAAATTTTGGGGCAGTTCATAGAGATGGTATATGGGTGAAGAGGCCAACCAAAGAACTATACGAACATACAGACAGACCCACAGATAATCAGGAAACGGCGATTAACATTCCTTGGGCACATACACAGAATGAACAATACCGAACTCACAAAGAGGATTTTTGATTTAGTCAGCAGCTCAATCAGAAAACCAACTGGTTTCATGAAATATAAGAAGACCTAAAACAAGCAGGAATGAATAAAGAAATGATGGATTAAGAGACAAATTGAGAAATAAAATTACGAACATGAAATCTGAAGTAAAATAAAGGAAGAGACCAGGGAAAATATGAACAGAAGTAATTTCCGATCGGTCGCGAAATGGAAACCACTGTGAAAACCCTGTAAAGCTTTGCACAGATGTGTTGGGCAGTGTCTCTAGTACGCCCGTCCATCGTGTCGCGTCGCTCTTTTCAGTTTTTAGTAAACAGTAAGCACGTAAAGATGCGTAGGGAATAGCGTCTCCCGCCAAATATGAGAGCCTGGTTAGAGATTTCGCCTGTGTCACGCAGCCCACATAACACAACTGTCGAGCAGTTCCTTCTTCATGCCAGTTCTCGGCTGCACACTGCAGGGTCAATGAAGTCGTTCTTGCAGCGTTTCCGATGAGAAGTGTTTGATCACTCACAATACAGCCCGTAACTGGCTCCCCCTGAGTCTCATCTCTGCTCACAAGAACCGCTGACTATGAAGACAAAATTTTTCCACAGGCAACGAGCTGCAGACCAGTGCAGATACCTGGCCGAAAGCACAGGCGGCTTCTTTATATGATGAAGATATCGGAAAGTTGGTACAACACTACGACAAAACTCGAAGCTGGAGCGGTGACATAGTAGAGAAGTAGGTGGAAGGTGTACCTAACTGTTGCAAATAAAACGTTTCTGGTTTTCACTGTGGTTTCCATTTCGCGACCGATCGGAACTTACTTTCTGGACAACCCTCATATGTACTCCTGCCTCCAGTATTTATTGTATATGCTCATCTATTAATTTTAATAGATCACCCCATGAATCCTCATCATCACTGTTCAGTGCTATAATTTCTGCCCTCTCTGTTATCAGAACACCTGGAATCCCAATGTCCATAAAATCTTTCTTTTCCATTCACACATTTGTACTCATCTTCACATGAATCATCACCTTCTTCTTCTTCCAGTAAATCTAATACTGCATCTATCCATTCTCTCACATGTCAAATGTTTAGCCAGTCTCTTCTAAAGTATTCCATTCTAAGTATAGGTAATCTGCTTCCTCATCTTCAAAGCCGCTGCACCAAACATGTTCCCACTCATCATCATCAGCATCTTTGCAATCTTCTGCAGAACATGACATTAATTCTGTCATTGGCAATGGAACATCTGTCCTCCCTTCTTCTTGGTCTAGCTCCTCCTCAATTACGGTCATTAATCGCTCGTCCTCATTTTCACCAGTGAGTACAGTTCTCAACATGTTTATGTGCTTATTAGCCAGACCATCCAAATTGTCCCTACAGACTAATTTAATATCTTTATCGTCCAGATATACCAATGCATGTCTTTGTTTTAAGTACAGTACTACATTGTAGAACTTCTAGAACTCGAGTCACAGAACCATCTTCACAGTCAGATTCTAAGTAATTAATATGTTAGCAATTACTGTGTGTGAAGACTCGAAATTGATCCTAATGTGCACCTTTACTTCCATGTATTTTCTTTTTACTGCACTGCACAGTTTCATCCCTTGCATTTTGAACATGACACAGCACACCATCTTCCTCGGCACATCTGATGGAGATTGTACGAGGCATTATTTGGAAAGTGATGCTCGTTGTAAGCGAATAACATGTCAGTACACCAATGAACTCTACATACTCTGCCTCAACAAAAATTTCACCCACAAGGTGTCCATTTCTGAAAACTGAGTTATCTAAAGAACTTTAGTAGTGTTCAGCCTAGAAGCGACAACCACGAGGAGAGGGCTATGGGGCGATATCATTCGGCAAGTTTGGGTAGTGGCGTGGATCATTGTCAGGACGTTAACCTTCAGCAACACATGAAAACCCCGTGAATAGTCAAACATTTTATTCGTATTCAAACTAATAATAGCTGTGGCGAGTTTAGGTCTTCACCACCGGCAGTCTGACCGCAGGATGTAAGTCTACCTCCTTGCACATGGCGCCTTCCCACTGTTGAGCCACGTTCTGCTCACTCTGGGTACAGCAGATTTGTGTCCTGGACAGCAGCTGTTCAAGACCAGGCAATTGCAGCTGCACACCATCCTATGCTAGTGTGGGCATCCTGGGGCTGCAAACCTTCACTCACAAGGGCACATTCCACTTCCGAAGTCCAACATCACCTGCAAGATTTACAAAGAACTTCCACATCTCCATATGCTGTTCTACTCACATGCCAAAGGGAGGCAAGGTCGTCGTGAAGCAGCGCCACGAGTCTTTTTGGTTTGAATACGAATAAAACGTTTGACTATTCACGCAGTTTTGATGTGTTACTGAAGGTTAACATCCTAACAACGATCCACGCCACTATCCAACCCTGAAAGCGTGGAGGCCATCCACCCCATGCCACCACAGGTGAGGTGAAACTCGACTCGGCATACATCCTAACATGTGCTTTAATTAATTTACAAAGAGTCATAGAAAATCTATCTCGGGTTTAGTGCGGACGGGTATGGATTTCTACAAGTCTGCTTCCTTCAACGGTGCACCTTCTTGCTCAGTATATCTGTGGCGGGTGGACCGAAGCATGATTTGGAAAAGTGAGGCTTTTTATAAGCGAGTGACATGTCAAAACACCTGTAAAGTCTATTCTCTCTCTCCCAACAATAACTTGGCCTGTTAAGGGGCCTATTTCTGAAAACTGAGATATCTAAAGTACTTGCGTACGCCGCAGAACCCCGTGTTTCAGGGAGATGCACAAAACACAAAGTCATGCATACATAAAATATTTGGCTCCTTTCAGTAGTCAGAGAGCTTTGTTCATACCTGTAGTTAACCAACATTCATACAAAACACAATGACACACTGCTGAATAATATAACATGTACTTCGTATCTGACGCTGTATGAGCCATGTGTAATAGGCTACTACGTGTGTGCTACATATGACCAACACAGACCTGCAAGAGAATTGACAAAGTTTTTGATTGTTGTGCACCGTGGCTGTAGACAATGAAATGCTCTTAGTCACTGTCCATTAACTTTGATTTAATGTCAACAGAAACAATCGCGACAGTAAGTGATTCATGGCTGCCTGCTATATCCAGTCTTCTCACATTCATTGACCTATAGATAAGTAACAACTCCGATGACGTTACTCGTAAGGCGTAGTGCTCAGATACGATGAGATATATGGCAACGAAAACGCTTACACTGTCAGGAAAAACCAGAATGTCAAGTTCAATTTGCGCAACATTTCCGTTCATTGGAACTGATAAGTGTTCCAAGAGGAGCGATCGCCATTCATTACTATTCTACTGTTTCTCTGCGAGCTCTTTAAAGTCACAAACCTTGTATTTCTACTCCATTGATTCACTTACTGCCCACATGTATCACGTTAGCAAAAAGAAGCCATCTAAAATAATGTGTTTCCATTTAATGGCGTTGCTTGCTACTGAGTTTTCAGTGTGTCCACCTACACTTCAAAGAAATAGCTAAAAGCAGTCTGCTGTCAGAATATTACTTATTTACGATTTCAATTTCAAATCAGATGTATGGAAACGTCAAAACTTGTAGGATAAAAACTCCAGTCGCAGTAGTTAAACATCATTGCATTCTGAATTCAAATTCGTGCGATTCGCGCAGATTTAAAATTTAGGCATAACAGATGTTGGAAACCATAACGAAAAATATTACTATCGTAGCACATAAAAAGTTGAATATGTCCCAGGCAGAGTTAGGGTATAAAAGAAGGGAACTTGCTTTTAAAATTATCTGGCAGCTTCAAATATATTTAAATCAAAACGTCTTTACATATTCGGGCCTTAGTATTAGTACCCATGTCATGTAGTCTTATATAATGCACCCTGTCTAGTAAAGTAACATGATACAAGATGTCACGTCGTGTAACAAGACACATACCAGCATATTATCGATCATGGCATTTGTTATGTCGCGCAATATGACAGGACGCATCACTAAAATTTAGGATGCATACATCCCCAATCTGTGATACTTCTTATCAGAGCTGAATCCTCACTCCCTGACACTTCCTTTTGTAGGGGCATGCCACTCGAAAGAAGCACATAAATTTGTATCTGTTTGTTCTCACACCCCTCACCTGATACGTATCAATAGTGGGTTTGGGGGAGAAATGGTCTCGGAGAAGAAATCGACCACGCCCACCCAAAAGTTAAGAAACTGTTTTAGGGGTAGCATACCCCAAAGAAGAAATCCATCCCCAGAAATTTTATCCCCCTAGAAAAACTTTTTTCGCTATTACATGTATGCTCTTCAGCCTGTTTTGTGCTATAATAGGAGCACTTAACATTCTGGTTACCAAATTTCTACCGCAAAATGTTGCAACAACCAGTCCGAATTAAGTATGAATATTATTGGCTGAAACAATGTATACACGACGAAATACGGTCAAATTTTCATTCCTATAAGAAAACTGACTAACTTGTTTTGTCCTACAATAAATTTTCCATGAGACAGCTTAGGAGTTTTTAAGATTTTCATGCATTTTATGTACAACTGTAGATCGCTATGTCGAGGTAACGGGTAAAGCTTTCACAAAACAACAGAACGACCATTAATTAAATGTATTTGTCTACCTTCTTACAAAATTTGAAACGACTCGCACGAATCAGAAAACTGAATTAGCGCACATAAGAAAACTCACCAAAAACATGTTTTCTGCGCGTAAAATTCGAATGAAGTAAGATTTATGAAAGCGAATTTTCAATTTTATCGTAAGAACGCTTTTTTAATTTATTTGATTCACTTCAAACCGTTTCCACGCATTCAATTCACCTGAGAACGAATTTTACGTCCTTCACGTAGGTCTCGACGACGGATCAAGATTTTTCGACGAAAAAATTCGTTTTTATTTTAGCTGTTTATGTATCGTCCTGCAAAGTTTGAACCGATTCGTAGAGGTTGAGAGTACAAAAGACGCGCTTGAAAAATCTTCCAGAAATGTATTTTTTTGCACATAAAAAAGCGCTCTTGAAAAACCTCACAGAAAACGCTTTTTGCACGTACAACCCGAATGAAAGAGAGTTTTCAATTTTATCGTAAGAATGCATTTTTTATTTATTTGCTTCACTTTTAAACGTTTCAACGCATTCAGTTCACTTAAGAACGAATTTTACGTGTTACACTATGCTCAAACTTAAACCACAGTACTTCAGGAACAGAAAAAGAATAAATCGATTTGCTGAGATATCGAATTGAAGCTGTCGATTCAGTAAACAAGGATCTATCGATTCGTGTCTGGAATCAAATGGACTACCGTTTCGATGCTTTTCGAGCAACTCATAGTGCTCACGACGAGTGTATTGTACAGTGTCTGTCCTACCACAAAACATTGGACTTTCCTCTATCCAGTGACATGGACAATGTGTATGTATCTTTCATAGTTTGTAATTGACAACCGAAATCAACAGTTGAAATCTGTTCATTCTTTTTGGATCACACGTACTACTGAAATGCTATTCTGGAAACCGGAAAGGGGCATCGAAATTTCGATTTTCAATATTTCGCGTAATTACTGACCGAATTTATAAAATCAATATGGTGTCATAATCTACTGACTAAGAGCTACGCTCAAGTTTAACACAATAAGAAAAATATTAAATTGCAAACTGTGTGTTTGTCTTGAAAGAGCATTTTTGACGGCGAGCAAATTCACATACTTCATTCGACCAGCATTTGAGAATGAGAGCACTTAACGACTTTCAGCAAAGCTTACACACAACTTTAAAACGCTAAGGAAGCTTTTCTCGCCGACATCGGGACTCCGTTCGTGCAGTCAGATTTCAGTATTAGACGTGATGTTTTAGTTTAATACTTCACTACACCAACGGGTATTCAGACGCAATTAGCAGATGTTGTTGTTGTTGTGGTCTTCAGTCCTGAGACTGGTTTGATGCAGCTCTCCATGCTACTCTATCCTGTGCAAGCTTCTTCATCTCCCAGTACCTACTGCAACCTACATCCTTCTGAATCTGCTTAGTGTACTGATCTCTTGGTCTCCCTCTACGATTTTTACCCTCCACACTGCCCTCCAATGCTAAATTTGTGATCCCTTGATGCCTCAAAACATGTCCTACCAACCGATCCCTTCTTCTAGTCAAGTTGTGCCACAAACTTCTCTTCTCCCCAATCCTGTTCAATACCTCCTCATTAGTTACGTGATCTACCCACCTTATCTTCAGCATTCTTCTGTAGCACCACATTTCGAAAGCTTCTATTCTCTTCTTGTCCAAACTGGTTATCGTCCATGTTTCACTTCCATACATGGCTACACTCCATACAAATACTTTCAGAAACGACTTCCTGACACTTAAATCTATACTTGATGTTAACAAATTTCTCTTCTTCAGAAACGATTAGCAGATGATATTGCTGAATTAAGTTCACGGATATGCGAGTGGCTCGAAGACTGCTTAAATTATTTTGTCGTCGACGGCGAATGTTCATCAGAGAAGTCTCAGACGGTGTCCAGGAAAGATAGATTAGGCAGAATTGTCTGTCAGTAGTGGTTAATCTTGTAGTGACGTCGATACACCGTGCGAATTGGTATGGGTGGAGGTAATTTGAGTCTCGTAACAAATAAATACCTCACTCATACGATTATAGTTGGTGGGGACTTCAACCTTCCCTCGATATGTTGGCAAAAATACTTGTTCAAAACTGGTGGTAGGCAGGAAACATCTTCCAAGATTGTCCTAAATGCTTTCTCCGAAAATTATTTCGAGCAGTTAGTCCACGAACCCACGCGAATTGTAAATGGTTGCGATAACACACTTGACCTCTTAGCAACAAGCAATCCAGAGCTAATAGAGAGCATCATGACTGATACAGGGATTAGTGACACAAGGTCGTTGTAGCTAGGCTCAATACCGTTTCTTCCAAATCCACCAGAAACAAACGCAAAATAATTTTATTTAAAAAAGCGGATAAAGTGTCACTAGAAGCCTTCCTAGGAGACATCTCAATTCCTTCCGAACTGACTATGCAAAAGTAGACGAGATGTGGCTCAAATTCAAAGATATAGTAGCAACAGCAATTGAGAGATTCATACCTCAAAAATTGGTAAGAGATGGAACTGATCCCCCATGGTACACAAAACAGGTCCGACCGCTGTTGCAGAGGCAACGGAAAATGCATGCGAAGTTCAGAAGAACGCGAAATCCCGAAGATTGGCTAAAATTCATGGACGTGCGAAATTTGGCACGGACTTCAATGCGAGATGCCTTTAATAGGTTCCACAACGAAACATTGTCTCGAAATTTGGTAGAAAATCCGAATAAATTCTGGTCGTATGTAAAGTACACAAGCGGCAAGACGCAGTCAATACCTTCGCTGCGCAGTGTCGATGGTACTGTTACCGACGACTGCGCCGCTAAAGCGGAGTTATTGAACGTAGTTTTCCGAAATTCCTTCACCAGGGAAGACGAATGGAATATTCCAGAATTTGAAACACGAACAGCTGCTAGCATGAGTTTCTTAGAAGCAGATACCTTAGGAGTTGCGAAGCAACTCAAATCGCTTGATACGGGCAAGTCTTCAGGTCCAGATTGTATACCGATTAGGTTCCCTTCAGATTACGCTGATACAATAGCTCCCTACTTAGCAATCATATACAACCGCTCGCTCATCGATAGATCTGTACCTACAGATTGGAAAATTGTGCAGGTCGCACCAGTGTTTAAGAAGGGTAGTAGGAGTAATCCATCGAACTACAGACCTATATCATTGACGTCGGTTTGCAGTAGGGTTTTGGAGCATATACTGTATTCAAACATTATGAATCATCTCGAAGGGAACGATCTATTGATACGTAATCAGCATGGTTTCAGAAAACATCGTTCTTGTGCAACGCAGCTAGCTCTTTATTCACACGAAGTAATGGCCGCTATCTACAGGGGATCTCAAGTTGATTCCGTATTTCTAGATTTCCGGAAAGCTTTTGACACCGTTCCTCACAAGCGACTTCTAATCAAGCTGCGGGCCTATGGGGTATCGTCTCAGTTGTGCTACTGGATTCGTGATTTCCTGTCAGAAAGATCGCAGTTCGTAGTAATAGACGGCAAATCATCGAGTAAAACTGAAGTGACATCAGGTGTTCCCCAGGGAAGCGTCCTGGGACCTCTGCTGTTCCTGATCTATATAAATGACCTGGGTGACAATCTGAGCAGTTCTCTTAGGTTGTTCGCAGATGATGCTGTAATTTACCGTCTAGTAAGGTCATTCGAAGACCAGTATCAGTTGCAAAGCGATTTAGAAAAGATTGCTGTATGGTGTGGCAGGTGGCAGTTGACGCTAAATAACGAAAAGTGTGAGGTGATCCACATGAGTTCCAAAAGAAATCCGTTGGAATTCGATTACTCGATAAATAGTACAATTCTCAAGGCTGTCAATTCAACTAAGTACCTGGGTGTAAAAATTACGAACAACTTCAGTTGGAAAGACCACATAGATAATATTGTGGGGAAGGCGAGCCAAACGTTGCGTTTCATTGGCAGGACACTTAGAAGATGCAACAAGTCCACTAAAGAGACAGCTTACACTACACTCGTTCGTCCTCTGTTAGAATATTGCTGCGCGGTGCGGGATCCTTACCAGGTAGGATTGACGGAGGACATCGAAAGGGTGCAAAAAAGGGCAGCTCGTTTTGTATTATCACGTAATAGGGGAGAGAGTGTGGCAGATACGATACACGAGTTGGGATGGAAGTCATTAAAGCAAAGACGTTTCTCGTCGCGGCGAGATCTATTTACGAAATTTCAGTACCAACTTTCTCTTCCGAATACGAAAATATTTTATCCCAACCTTCATAGGTAGGAACGATCATCAAATTAAAATAAGAGAAATCAGAGCTCGAACAGAAAGGTTTAGGTGTTCGTTTTTCCCGCTCGCTGTTCGGGAGTGGAATGGTAGAGAGATAGTATGATTGTGGTTCGATGAACCTTCTGCCAAGCACTTAAATGTGAATTGGAGAGTAATCATGTAGATGTAGATGTAGAGACATGGATATCGTCATGAGTGCTCCAGGGAAGTGTGATAGGACTGCTGTGGTTCTCTATACACATAAATGATTTGGCGGACAGGATAGAAAGCAATCTGCTATTGTTTGCTGATGATGCAGTGGTGTACGGTAAGGTGTCGAAGTTGAGTGGCTATAGGGAAACACAAGACGACTTAGATAAAATTTCTGGTTGGTGTGATGAATGGCAGCTAGCCCTAAATGTGAAGACTTGTAAGTTAATGCGGATGAGTCGGAAGATCAAACGTGTAATGTTCGGATACAATATTACTAGTGTCCTGCTTGACACAGTCAAGTTGTTTAAATATCTGGACGTAACGTTGCAAAGCGATATGAGGTGGAACGATCATGTGAGACGTGTTGGTAAAGAAGTCGAATGGTCGAGTTTGGTTTATTGGGAGAATTTTAGAAAAGAGTGGTTTAGCTGTAAAGGAGACCGAATATAGGAGGCTAGTGCCACCTATTCTTGAGTACTGCTCGAGTATTTGGGATCCGTACGAGGTTGCATTGAAGGAAGACATCGGAGCAATTCAGAAGCTGGCTGCTAGATTTGCTACCGGTGTGTTCGAACAACACGCAAGTGTTACGGAGATGCTTTGGGAACTGAAATGGGAATCCCTGGAGGGAAGGCGACATTCTTTTCAAGAAACGCTACTGAGAAAATTTAGAGAACCCGCATTTGAAGCTGACTGCTGAACGTTTCTACCGCCGCCAGCATACATTGAGCTTAAGGACCACGAAGATGAGATATGAGAAATTAGGGTTCATACGGAGGCATACATACAGTAGTTTTCCCTCGTTCTATTTGCGATTAGGACAGGAAAGGAAATGACAGTTAGTGGTACAGGGTACCCTCCGCCACGCACCGTACGCTGGCTTGCGGATTATCTAGGATGTAGATGTAGATATATCACTTCAGGAAACATAGTTCAGGAGATTATAAACGTTTAGTTGCGTGAAAAACTAACTTTTGCTTAAAATGCAGCTCAGTAAAACATCAACGCCAGGCTTGTATTTTAAGTTATTACTTCTTTACTACTAACACTTTCGCAACGCACTTTATGTACAGTGTCTACATATATTATTTAACGCACCTGCAAAATTACATCGTTGTACGGCATATAGTTAGGTGATATGACGTCGTAAACACTGAGATACGTGAAAAACTAACTTCGCTTCAAATTAACCGCTAATTATCCAGTTTGTATTCATTAAGTGCTTCATAAAGAGAGCACTTAGCGACTTCTAACCCACTTTAAGCGCAATTTCTAAAGTTTCCCAAACTATTTCTTGATTATATGCTTAAAAAAATGGTTCAAATGGCTCTGAGCACTAAGGGACTTAACTTCTGAGGTCATCAGTCCCCTAGAACTTAGAACTACTTAAACATAACTAACCTAAGGATATCACACACATCCATGCCCGAGGCAGGATCCAAACCTGCGACCGTAGCGGTCGCACGGTTCCAGACTGTAGCGCCTAGAACCGCTCGGCCACCCAGGCCGGCGATTATATGCTTAAAAGGATACATGTAACACATTAACAAAATTGCAGTCAGGCGTTTGAATCTGTTTCATACGAGTACATGGTAGTTACATTCTTTAGAAAATCGGGTGTTTGGTGGTCGATTAACAATACAATAATGATTTCCGCTGTATCTGAAAACAGGTCCGTATCGACGACTTTCGAAGCAAATGTTACGAACCGAACAGCATACTATGGAAGTCTGGAATGGTGCACCTCGCAAAAGGCAATATCTCACAGAGCCACAACGCTGCACACCTTCAACCGGTTAACAACACATAAATTGGAATACAGATGACTAGAGCGTGGAAAATAATCCACCCAGTCGCAGATTTGCCTCTTTTCAATTGCTGCACCGCTTCGACTACGGCACAAATCGAAGGACTTAAGTTCCGGCCAAATGTGGTTCCGTGACGTTCTCGTGTTTGTTGCCATGCCTTAAGGTCAGTCATTACAATGAACATATTTCGACAGCGTAACTCGGCGTAATCTTCGGGTGATACATGAAGAATGCGTTACGTCGCACCTGATTTATATACATTGTCTCAGAATATGGCAGAAAACCCAAAGAGATTCGGGTCATATGTAAAGTACACCAGTGGGAAAAAACAGTCAATACCGTCACTTCGCGATAGCGATGGAAATGTTACCGATGATGGTGCCACCAAAGCGGAGTTACTAAATACAGTTTTCCGTAATTCCTTCACGAAAGAAGATGAAGTAAATATTTCAGAATTAGAAACCAGAACAGCTGTTCACATAAGTAACATAAAAGTAGATACCTTAGGTGTTGCGAAACAACTCAAATCACTTAAGAAAGGCAAGTCTTCCGGTCCAGATGGTATACCAATCAGGTTCCTTTCAGAGTATGCAGACACAATGGCGCCTTTCTTAGCGATCATATACAACCGCTCACTTGACGAAAGGTTTGTTCCTAAGGACTGCAAAGAAGCACAGTTCTCACCAATATTCAAGAAAGGAAATATGAGTAACCCATTGAATTACAGCCCCGTATCACTGACGTCAATTTGCAGTAGGATTGTGGAGCATATATTGTACTCGAACATTATGAATCACCTTGAAGAAAATGACTTACTTGTGCAGCACAGCTAGCTCTTTATTCCCTGAAGCAATGAGTGCTGTCGACAAGGGATCTCAGATCGATTCCATATTCCTAGATTTCCAGAAGGCTATTGATACCGTACTTCACAAGCGACTATTATTAATCAAATTGCGTGCATATGGAGTATCGTCTCAGTTGTTTGACTGGATTCGTGATTTCCTCTCAGAGAGGTCACAGTTCGTAGTGATAGACGGAAAATCATCGAGTAGAACAGAAGTGATATCTGGCGTTCCGCATGGTAGAGTCATAGGCCTCTGTTGTTCCTGATTTACATAAATTATCTAGGTGATAATCTGAGCAGCCCCGTTAGATTGTTTGCAGATGATGCTGTAATTTACTGTCTAGTAAAATCATCAGACGATCAATTCCAATTACAAGATAATCTAGAGAGAATTTCTGTATGGTGCGAAAAGTGGCAATTGGCACTGAACAAAAAATGGTTCAAATGGCTCTGAGCACTATGGGACTTAACATCTGTGGTCATCAGTCCCCTAGAACTTAGAACTACTTAAACCTAACTAACCTAAGGACATCACACACATCCATGCCCGAGGCAGGATTAGAACCTGCGACCGTAGCAGTCGCGCAGTTCCGGACTGATCGCCTAGAACCGCTAGACCACCGCGGCCGGCACTGAACAAAGAAAAGTGCGAGGTCAGCCAAATGGGTACTAAAAGAAATTCGATAAATTTTGGGTATTCGATAAATCGCACAAATCTAAGGGCTGTCATTTCGACTAAATTCCAAGGAATTACAATTACGAACAACTTAAATTGGAAAGACCACATAGATAATATTGTGGGTTGGTTCAAATGGCTCTGAGCACTATGGGACTTAACATCTATGGTCATCAGTCCCCTAGAACTTAGAACTACTTAAACCTAACTAACCTAAGGACAGCACACAACACCCAGCCATCACGAAGCAGAGAAAATCTCTGACCCCGCCGGGAATCGAACCCGGGAACCCGGGCGTGGGAAGCGAGATCGCTACCGCACGACCACGAGATGCGGGCATAATATTGTGGGGAAGGCGAAATAAAAACTGCGCGTTGTTGGCAGAACACTTAGAAGATGCGGCAAACCCACTAAAGAGACAGCCTACATTACACTTGTCCGTCCTCTGCTGGAACATTGCTGCGCGGTGTGGGATCCTTACCAGGTAGGATTGACGAAGGACATCGAAAAAGTGCAAAGAAGGGCAGCTCGTTTCGTGCTATCGCGCAATAGAGATGAGAGTGTCGCTGATATGATACGCGAGTTCGGGTGGCTGTCACTGAAACAAATGCGGTTTTCTTTGCGGCGAGATCTGTTTACGAAATTTCAATCACCAACTTTCTCTGCCGAATGCGAAAATATTTTGTTGACAGCCATCTACGTAGGGAGAAATGATCATCATAATAAAACAAGAGAAATCAGAACTCGAACGGAAAGATTTAAGTGTTCCTTTTTCGCATGCGCCATTCGAGAGTAGAATGGTAGCGTAGTAGTATGAAAATGGTTCGATGAACCTTCTGCCAGGCAGAGTAATCATGTAGATGTAGATGTAGATTTTATCGCTTCCCACTCCTTTCTTCACAATTTGGTAGCATGCCGCGTTGGGCAGAGTGATTGGTAGACGTTATCGCCGACTGCTGGACGGAAATTCCGTTCGCTCAATGCTTCTGACGCCCAAGTCGGTCGTGGAACTCGCTCTCGTCTGATGGGTCCCCAGCTGGCTGAGCGCTGGATTCCACGCTTTACTGAGAGCAATGAAGCCACTGCCTCTACTGATCAGTCTGTCGGCCCTCGGTGTTGCAATAGTCTCCCATAGCACACAGTCTCAGAACGAAGAGGTCTGCCTTAGCACTTCAGTATTTTCATATTCCGCTGAATTCCCTATCGCTATGCGGTGATCCGCAAGCACAAATTTTGTTCATTGTTGGAGTTCGCTGTGTCTCCTGTGGTCCTAACACCGTTCTTCGTCTGTCCGTACAGTGTGCCTGATTAATGCCCCTTCACCTTTGCGTGGAATACAGTAGACACACGGTTTATGGAACCGCAAATCATTATACACCTTGCTCGCGGTTTCCGGAGGCGAACAGAAGACATTTCATATTGCGTCGAGCCAACATTCTGCCGACTTTGTCGGCACAAGGAAGATACACCATTATATTATACTCCTCGTCGTGTTCTATTTGCTGAGCCTGATGATTCTGCCTGAAATCACTTCGGATATGTCTCCGTTCTTCTTGGATATGTCCTTAAGGTGGTTGAGCTCCAATTATTTGCTTTTTTCCTCTGCTGTTGCACGAGTCCTGTGCACCAGTGTAAGTAGCACACCCCATCACAGTGAAGAATGACGGCAATTGGAGGCGTGGAGATATAAATCACAGAGAACGGTTTACCTGCATATACTGTACCCCATAGTTCTGTTCAATTTTGGCTTGACTAGGACGTTCAAATATGGGAGTCCGCATACTCCACAGAGCTATGTTTAATTTGATGCTGCGACGGAAAAATTTCAGTTGTTGGAGAAAGTTCTGAAGTTTGTCAATCCGGTGTGGCTACAATGCGAATGGTCATCAACATATCTAAAAAAAAGTATGTGAGCTCCAGTGAAGCTTTCTTCAGAACTTTCCGTTCGGAATAGTCCATGGACAAGTTTGCCATAACTGGTGATAGAGAGCACTCCAAAGCGACGAGAGCCGTCTTTTCATAATAGCACGCTGGTACGCTGTCGAAATACCATATATTGTAAACCATTGCATCTGGCTGGTCACTCGAGAACAGTACAGACAAAAACCAATACGTTTATTTCAGGACTGTCGATGACCTCTTTTCTTCTACGTCTTTATGATAATACAGTCTCTCCCATCATCCTAGGTGACAACAGTCGTATTCATCCAACAGTTCACATATGTTTATGGTTTGACAAATACTCGGGCACCCTAATGCACCATGATGTCCATGGGGAATCTCTCGATCGTAATCCAGTAGAAAATTTCTGAGGCTGTTTGGCACATCGAATGAAACTTTGCAGTTCACATCCCAAACAATATGTTAGCTCCATGTGATCTGCTTATCAGCGAGTGACTCGAGCAGGAAATAGCAAACCTGAAGACGCTTGTGGACTTTCGCCATCGCCAAATTGAGGCATTATTAGAACTGGAGGCAATATTACACGATATCAGAGCAATGTCAATGATGGAGGTCTCTACCCTTTTTCCATCTGGTGGGCTTGGACTAGGAATGGTAATGAGAATGAATGTGATTGTACTTATTTAAAGTACCGATGCAGTAAAAAGATGGTTCAAATGGCTCTGAGCACTATGGGACTTAACAGCTGAGGTCATCAGTCCCCTAGAACTTAGAACTACTTAAACCTAACTAACGTAAGGACATCACGCACATCCATGCCCGAGGCAGGATTCGAACTTGCGACCGTAGCGGTCACGCGGTTCCAGACTGAAGCGCCTAGAACCACTCGGCCACTCCGGCCGGCACCGATGCAGTAGTTGGAAGTAATTAGGAGCACACCCTTTTCCACGAAGTAGACTGCCGCCTTGATGGTCCTGGTGCTATCACTGAAGCCACCGCCGTAGGTGTTGAACATTACAGGTAATGGGAAGCTGCCGTTGTCTCGAACTGACTCGTACACGTTGATGTGGTGGTTATCCTCAGAGACGTCATCAGACCGCGGGCAACTGGGGCCGAAGTTCAGGGCGTCCCAGAGCACACACAAGTTGGCTGCCAGCAGAGGAGCCTACACATACCATCGATTTTCAGCAAACGGAGGGGATGGTGATGTTTAACACAAATTAAAAAATGTCCGTTCTTTGACATTTGCATCTGAAGATAACCTTTAACATTGACAGCTGCCTTGTGCCATCTACATAGACACTGTCTTTTTTTTTATTTCTACAGGTAAGTGCATCACAACAGAAACGCCCATGTGTGTGTGTGTGTGTGTGTGTGCGTGTGTGTGTGTGTGTGTAAAAATTGCGCAGGTCGCACCAGTGTTTAAGAAGGGTAGTAGGAGTAATCCATCGAACTACAGACCTATATCATTGACGTCGGTTTGCAGTGGGGTTTTGGAGCATATACTGTATTCAAACATTATGAATCATCTCGAAGGGAACGATCTATTGATACGTAATCAGCATGGTTTCAGAAAACATCGTTCTTGTGCAACGCAGCTAGCTCTTTATTCGCGAGAAGTAATGGTCGCTATCGACAGGGGATCTCAAGTTGATTCCGTATTTCTAGATTTCCGGAAAGCTTTTGACACCGTTCCTCACAAGCGACTTCTAATCAAGCTGCGGGCCTATGGGGTATCGTCTCAGTTGTGCTACTGGATTCGTGATTTCCTGTCAGAAAGATCGCAGTTCGTAGTAATAGACGGCAAATCATCGAGTAAAACTGAAGTGGTACCAGGTGTTCCCCAGGGAAGCGTCCTGGGACCTCTGCTGTTCCTGATCTATATAAATGACCTGGGTGACAATCTGAGCAGTTCTCTTAGGTTGTTCGCAGATGATGTTGTAATTTACCGTCTAGTAAGGTCATTCGAAGACCAGTATCAGTTGCAAAGCGATTTAGAAAAGATTGCTGCATGGTGTGGCAGGTGGCAGTTGACGCTAAATAACGAAAAGTGTGAGGTGATCCACATGAGTTCCAAAAGAAATCCGTTGGAATTCGATTACTCGATAAATAGTACAATTCTCAAAGCTGTCAATTCAACTAAGTACCTGGGTGTAAAAATTACGAACAACTTCAGTTGGAAAGACCACATAGATAATATTGTGGGGAAGGCGAGCCAAACGTTGCGTTTCATTGGCAGGACACTTAGAAGATGCAACAAGTCCACTAAAGAGACAGCTTACACTACACTCGTTCGTCCTCTGTTAGAATATTGCTGCGCGGTGTGGGATCCTTACCAGGTGGGATAGACGGAGGACATCGAAAGAGTGCAAAAAAGGGCAGCTCTTTTTGTATTATCACGTAATAGGGGAGAGATTGTGGCAGATACGATACGCGAGTTAGGATGGAAGTCATTAAAGCAAAGACGTTTCTCGTCGCGGCGAGATCTATTTACGAAATTTCAGTCACCAACTTTCTCTTCCGAATGCGAAAATATTTCGTTGAGCCCAACCTACATAGGTAGGAATGATCATTAAAATAAAATAAGAGAAATCAGAGCTCGAACAGAAAGGTTTAGGTGTTCGTTTTTCCCGCGCGCTGTTCGGGAGTGGAATGGTAGAGAGATAGTATGATTGTGGTTCGATGAATCCTCTGCCAAGCACTTAAATGTGAATTGCAGAGTAATCGTGTAGATGTACATGTAGATGTAGTATGTCATTTACTTGTAGTCGTATGAAAAGGCGAATCATGGTAGAACTTATACAACGATAGTTCTACATGACATTTAATTTTTCCACGTCAGCTGTTATAACAAATCAGGCAGACTGCCGTCATCAAATACTGTCATAAAAACGAGGAAAGTGTCGTACTTTGATAAGCGTTATGATCTCCGAAAGGACTTTTCGACAGAATGGTCTAAAGAAAATTTATCGATGCAAATCCATAAGCAAATGATCTCCTTTACAAGCATATTAATCAGTACTTTCTGCATATCTGAAACACTAGTCCGAATTCCTCCTCCTTTTTCAGATACACAGGGTGTCTCAAGAGCAGTGGTCGATAATGAGAGATATGATAGAAAAGCATATCTGAAGCAAGAAACTTCATGTATACATATTCTCTATTCCGCACTGTTTCCGAGATAAAAGGCATTAATGTACATTTCATTCACCTCTGGTAGCGCGTGTGTATATGTCTAATTCTAATTGTTGGATTGGCCGTGGTAGTACAGTTAACTGACAACTAAAGCTACCAGACCAAAGGTCATTAGATTTTTGTTAAGAGCAGATATAGGGCAATATTGGGAAAAATTTCGAATTTTTTTATTGAGTAATTTATTAGGTTCTTTAAGAATAACACGCCAAAGTTTCTGAATCGAATTATGGCTAGAAATATGTTTATAGAAGTTTGTTTGCGCATCTGAGCCTGCCATGCCCTCTCTTTCTATGCTACCATCCACACCCTCTCTATGCTAGAAATTTTTTGAGCGTTAATTTTTGGTTCACACAATAGAAACGAACTGCAGATGAGTCCAGAAGGCTGTGAGAAAGATTACCTTTACAGGGCTATTACAAATGATTGAAGCGATTTCATAAATTTACTGTAGCTCCATTCATTGGCATATGGTCACGACACACTACAGATACGTAGAAAAACTCATAAAGTTTTGTTCGGCTGAAGCCGCACTTCAGGTTTCTGCCGCCCAATCGCTCGAGAGCGCAATGAGACAAAATGGTGACAGGAGCCGAGAAAGCGCATGTCGTGCTTGAAATGCGCTCACATCAGTCAGTCATAACAGTGCAACGACACTTCAGGACGAAGTTCAACAAAGATCCACCAACTGCTAACTCCATTCGGCGATGGTATGCGCAGTTTAAAGTTTCTGGATGCCTCTGTAATGGGAAATCAACGGGTCGGCCTGCAGTAGCGAGGAAACGTTTGAACGCGTGCGGGCAAGTTTCACGCGTGTATCTGGACATGCTGGAAAATTGGCTCATGCCACAACTGGAGACCGACAGCGCCGACTTCATCTTTCAACAGGATGGTGCTCCACCGCACTTCCATCATTCGAAAACCGATGGATCGGTCGTGATGGAGATCATGATCAGCAATTCATGTCATGGCCTCCACGCTCTCCCGACTTAACCCCATGCGATTTCTTTCTGTGGGGTTATGTGAAAGATTCAGTGTTTAAACCTCCTCTACCAAGAAACGTGCCAGATCTGTGAGCTCGCATCAACGATGCTTTCGAACTCATTGATGGGGACATGCTGCACTGAGTGTGGGAGGAACTTGATTATCGGCTTGATGTCTGCCGAATCACTAAAGGGGCACATATCGAACATTTGTAAATGCCTAAAAAAACTTTTTGAGTTTTTGTATGTGTGTGCAAAGCATTGTGAAAATATCTCAAATAATAAAGTTATTGTAGAGCTGTGAAATCGCTTCAATCATTTGTAATAACCCTGTACTTTGTTTACAACGTTGTTTTTTTTATAGTACGTGCTCTGCATATTCAAAAAGTAAAGAAATGTCGAATTTCACGTTAAAAGGCACAGTAAATTTAAGTAATAGTATTGCAGATGCTGCTCCTAAGTGTGAAGAACAATTTTCGACGAAGCCATTGAGATCATCGAAGAAGAAAATTAGTGAAGCAATTGATGATGCTGTGTACACTGCCAAAGACGAGTTTTCCAGTGGATTTAGGTTAATTGACTTAGAAATACTTGCCCATATGATTAATGTTTCATGTGCATGTGGTAAATATGGACAAAAGGGCCATAGACTATACGATGAGGGTGACAAAATTGGGATTGTAAGTAACAGATATATTTTGTGTAAAGTTTGTAAATATGATGATCAGTTCAAGACGTCTGCTGTACGTGGGAATATGCATGAGGCGAATACAAGATTGTGTTAGGCCATGAAATGCTTAGATGTAGGCAGAGAAGCACAAATTTGTTTTGTGGCTTGATGAACATGCCCGCTCCAGTGACTAGATTCAGGGCTTACAACAAACCACTTCTCAGTGCTCTTGAAGTTGAGTGGAAGGAGGACATGAAAGCAGCTGTAGAGGAAGCTGTAGATATTAACTATGAAGAGGAAGAAGGACACCAGCTAGTGAAGACCGGTCTGTGTGTCTCTTGTGACAGACCTTGGAAGAAGAGGGAGGGGCCATGCATCATTTCATGGTGCATCATCTATCATTAGTGTGCATACAGGGAAAATCTCAAACTTCCAGGTAAAGAGCAAATATTGCTCTCAGTGGGACACAAGAAGGAACAATGATGACAGTGAAGGAGAAAGATGGCAGCAGGAACAGAAGAAAGCGTGCAGCAAGAATTACCAGGGATCAAGCGGTGGGGTGGCAGCAGCTCGGATGAAACTAATATTTCAAACGTCAGCTGAACAATTTGGTGTTAGGTATGTAAAGTGGCTAGGTGAGGAAGAGTCCAGCGTTTTTAAGACTGTTTTAGAGAGAAATCCTTATGACTCACAAACTAAAATTGAAAAACTAGAATGTATGGGCATGTTCAAAAGCGAATAGAAAATATACTTCTGAGAAATAAATGAAAGGGATAAATTGGAAGACAGAAAGCCGCTGGGAGGTGTTAACAGACTGACAGACAAGGAACTTCACACTTTCCAAAAACGTTATGTGAAAGCTATCAGGTATAACTTACATAGTGCGAAAACAATGCTGCAAGTCGTGTTTCTTTCACAAACTTCCCACAGATGATAACTGTAAACATCCCCTAAGTGACACATCATGATGCAAATATCTTCAGGCAGAAGCCAGTGGAAAGTTATACATCCACAAACATGGTTTACCACTTGGTGTTTTAGATGCTATAAAACCAACTTTCAGGTACTTAGCCAATCCTAAGCGGCTGAAAAATGTGTACATGGGAAAACACAGGAAACAACTGTGAGGAACGGGAAAAACCCACCGTGGTACAACAACAAAGTTAGGAAACTACTGCGAAAGCTGAGAGAGCTCCACTCCAAGTTTAAACGCAGCCAAAACCTCTCAGACAAACAGAAGCTAAACGATGTCAACGTTAGCGTGATGCGTTCATTGAATTCGAAAGTAAAATTCTATGTACCGACTTGACAGAAAATCCTAGGAAGTTCTGGTCTTACGTCAAATCAGTAAGTGGCTCGAAACAGCATATCCAGACACTACGGGATGATGATGGCATTGAAACAGAGGATGACACGCGTAAAGCTGAAATACTAAACACCTTTTACCAAAGCTGTTTCACAGAGGAAGACCGCACTGCAGTTCCTTCTCTAAATCCTCGCACAAACGAAAAAATGGCTGACATCGAAATAAGTGTCCAAGGAATAGAAAAGCAACTGGAATCACTCAATAGAGGAAAGTCCACTGGACCTGACGGGATACCAATTCGATTCTACACAGAGTACGCGAAAGAACTTGCCCCCCTTCTAACAGCCGTGTACCGCAAGTCTCTAGAGGAACGGAGGGCTCCAAATGATTGGAAAAGAGCACAGATAGTCCCAGTTTTCAAGAAGGGTCGTCGAGCAGATGCGCAAAACTATAGACCTATATCTCTGACGTCGATCTCTTGTAGAATTTTAGAACATGTTTTTTGCTCGAGTATCATGTCATTTCTGGAAACCCAGAATCTACTATGTAGGAATCAACATGGATTCCGGAAACAGCGATCGTGTGAGACCCAACTCGCTTTATTTGTTCATGAGACCCAGAAAATATTAGATACAGGCTCCCAGGTAGATGCTATTTTTCTTGACTTCCGGAAGGCGTTCGATACAGTTCCGCACTGTCGCCTGATAAACAAAGTAAGAGCCTACGGAATATCAGACCAGCTGTGTGGCTGGATTGAAGAGTTTTTAGCAAACAGAACACAGCATGTTGTTATCAATGGAGAGACGTCTACAGACGTTAAAGTAACCTCTGGCGTGCCACAGGGGAGTGTTATGGGACCATTGCTTTTCACAATATATATAAATGACCTAGTAGATAGTGTCGGAAGTTCCATGCGGCTTTTCGCGGATGATGGTGTAGTATACAGAGAAGTTGCAGCATTAGAAAATTGTAGCGAAATGCAGGAAGATCTGCAGCGGATAGGCACTTGGTGCAGGGAGTGGCAACTGACCCTTAACATAGACAAATGTAATGTATTGCGAATACATAGAAAGAAGGATCCTTTATTGTATGATTATATGACAGCGGAACAAACACTGGTAGCAGTTACTTCTGTAAAATATCTGGGAGTATGCGTGCGGAACGATTTGAAGTGGAATGATCATATAAAATTAATTGTTGGTAAGGCGGGTACCAGGTTGAGATTCATTGGGAGAGTGCTTAGAAAATGTAGTCCATCAACAAAGGAGGTGGCTTACAAAACACTCGTTCGACCTATACTTGAGTATTGCTCATCAGTGTGGGATCCGTACCAGATCGGTCTTACGGAGGAGATAGAGAAGATCCAAAGAAGAGCGGCGCGTTTCGTCACAGGGTTATTTGGTAACCGTGATAGCGTTACGGAGATGTTTAATAAACTCAAGTGGCAGACTCTACAAGAGAGGCGCTCTGCATCGCGGTGTAGCTTGCTCGCCAGGTTTCGAGAGGGTGCGTTTCTGGATGAGGTATCGAATATATTGTTTCCCCCTACTTATACCTCCCGAGGAGATCACGAATGTAAAATTAGAGAGATTAGAGCGCGCACGGAGGCTTTCAGACAGTCGTTCTTCCCGCGAACCATACGCGACTGGAACAGGAAAGGGAGGTAATGACAGTGGCACGTAAAGTGCCCTCCGCCACACACCGTTGGGTGGCTTGCGGAGTATCAATGTAGATGTAGATGTAAACAAATGAGAGCTCCAATCACCTTATATGGATGCGTTGCCCGAAAATAGTATTTGTGTCCTCAGATGTGAAAATAGCTGCATGTGATGCCTGTCTAGTGGTCAAGAGTGGAAATGTAGGTAGGATTAAGTGCCTGCAGCGACTAGGCTTCCATGCAGTGCATTCACACGGAGGCAGGGGAAGAGATTACTGCAGGAAGACGAGGAAGGGATTACATATTATGGATGTGGACAGCATTGAAATAAAAATTTTGAATGCAAACTGCTGTAAACTGAATTTTTTGAGCTATAATGTATCTTTTGTCAGGAACTATAAAAGGTAACACCCTGGCATTTGGCATAGCTCTTAAGAATTACTTACTGAGTAATCGTGTGCAGCACTTTTCCGTTATATTTTCTCTGAAAAAACTTCTCCTTTGAAATTTGAGAAAAATATGGCTGTCCCGGGTAACACAAAACTGAAAAATTGATTTCATAGCAACTATGACCCTAAACAAAAATCTGTTCCACAATTTTTATTAGCCTCTTATGCAGATGTAAACTGTGAAATTCCAGTTTTATTGCTTCATTAGTTTACGAGAAAAAGTACATTATAGAAACAATGGTACTTAAAACACAAACCCTTATAAAATGTATGTCGATGCGTATTTTCATACAAAAATTGTACAGATTATCAACCATTATGTTGTACATAATAGTCTCAAGGTTTACTATTTTAGCTGCAATATATATGTTTAATTACAAGAATGCGTTTTGTCCTACGTCTGTCAATGGGGTAAGATGATGCCTGACGCGTAAAAAAGAAATGTGAATACATATCATGGACGCCGCTGCTCTCATTAGGGAACGTGCAGAGGCACTAAGACACGCAACAAAACAGAAGTGCATGGATGAACTGAAGATGACAATGGGATATTCGAACATTTTGTGTGAATTCTGAAATAGTAATTTTGTGATGTCTCATGTACAATAATGGTTTGATGCGAATGGGCTAAAAATACGTATTTTTCAATTGATGCTTTGTAAAACGCATGTTGTAACGTTTAGCGACTGTTTTACCTGAGTACATTTGGAAGCCTGACAATGTATTGAATAACATAGAAAACAAATAACCATCTATATTACGTGTGTTCTCTCTCTGAAACCATTCGGAAGGGGGTATACCGAGAGAGAGAGAGAGAGAGAGAGAGAGAGAGAGAGAGAGAGAGAGAGAGAGAGAGACCATATGATCACGTGTATACTTCTTTGGTCTGGTGCTATTTTGTGCAAATTGATGACAGTGCTACAGCTTGTAACGATAAGAAGCAGTAATAACCCGTCGAAAATCTGCTGCCACATTGAACAATTTCAAATGGTTCAAATGGTTCTGAGCACTATGCGACTTAACTTCTGAGGTCAGCAGTCGCCTAGAACTTAGAACTAATTAAACCTAACTAACCTAAGGACAGCACACACATCCATGCCCGAGGTAGGATTCGAATCTGCGACCGGAGCGGTCGCTCGGCTCCAGACTGTAGCGCCTAGAACCGCAGGGCCACTCCGGCCGGCATTGAACAAGTAAGAGAAAAGCTCATACATTTGAACAACGTCCCAAAATTGGAGAGAATCGCTGAAGAACCGCAGCGTTTGCCAAAAAGAAAATTTTACATTTCATTTCCCAATCAATTACTGCATTAAGCGCTGAATAACGAAAGCCAGAACTTTATGTGCACAAATCACACGTAAGATGCCAAAGGACGAATAATCTGGTAAGTACTGACGCACTATAAAGGAAATTTAGTCCAAATCTTCTATGCACTGACGCCCACACCGTGGAACTCACCTCGAAGTGGAGGCCTCCATTCAGTGGTGTGGCCAACGGGATGTCGATGAACTGCTTGTAGGGTGTCCCATTGAGTGAAGTCAGTACCTAACCTCGAGCTGCTCCATTCTCAGTTGATAGGGACTGAATATTCTAACGGCTACGTATTCTAACAAGAGTTATGATCAGTAGCTGGATAAGAGGTTGAGCGGCGGCAATTTCAAAACCTAGTTCAAAACGAGACAGGAAAGGCACGGAAACCAAGCTCTAAATGTCTGTAATTTCACTCAGAACTATGGAGTGAACTTTTTATCAGTAGGCAAGTAAAGACAGTGACAGTGTTTATGAACTTTGCGCGACTTGTCGTGAAGTTCAGGTGTAGCAATCAGAGGCCAGACAAAGGTTACTTGAGTCCGATGACATATGAGATATATATTTCTTATCTATTGGCACTCCATACACACTAACGTTTTTCAGAATTTCAGTATAAAAAAGCAGATATGTGACGAAATCAATTTTATCCTGCATATTATGTATACAAAAAAAGAATAATGTCGCTGCTTCTAAACAACATGTCGCAGAATCCATGTCGTTCAACTTTCCTACCTCATATTTCCTACGTTACATTTTTCCCGGAACAATGAAATGTGTCACATTCAACGTTATGCTAGTCCAATACAATTTTATACAAATGTAGTATCAATTCATTTCTGTATTTTAAAACAACTACTTCCAAATTCAGTTAATTTTTAATATGTAACTGTACTTTTGTAAACAACCCTTTTTTAATTCTTTAAATACTGCATGATGCTACTGTAACGATGTGCTGTCACTGTCACATATCACCATCTGATATTAATTCAGTTTCTGAGGCATTTTCATCGTTGTTTCAGTGAGCATACTGGAGTAGTGTGCTTCAAAAGGCAGCCTTGCATTCATAATGCTGCAAGGGCGCGTCGCCGAAACGTCTCTATGACCTCTTTTGTCGGCAGAAGGTCGTGTGTGGTTCTCAGGAGTGCCCCCTGTTGGATAGGGCAGTTTTGCGGAATTCAGGAAGTGTCCCTTTCAGTGGCCATTGATTGCTGGGCAGGTCCCTGAATCCCCTGCCACTGAACAATGAGGTCACCCGACAGCCTAAAAGATCAATTTAGAACGACGTTTTCCCTTTCTGCAATTATTTCAAACAGTCAGACACAAAAGCATCATCTGTGGGAGAGTCAGTTGCCTTTGCCCTAAAACTTTCATTTAGCTAATGGCAATGCTTAAAATTTTAAAAAATCTTTTTTTCAAAAATCTCTTAATGGCGTAGATTATGCATCAGGTGGTTATAATTAAACTTTCACTATTTAACACGTTATAACACGTAAACTAATAGCCGTACGAGGACTAAACTTGGTAGCATTAATGTCAAGGATACGGGGAAGAGAAATAATGCAGAATCAGTTCAATTAAAACACTTTTAATGAGCAGCTACGGTACATCATACTATTACACACCCGTACCATTACTGCTACAAAAGGGGCCAAATATCGCGCCCATCAGCGTCCAGAAGAGTCTAAAAGCGCAGAATTTCATCTGCACACCAGAACGAAGCATGTCTGTAGGTATGCTGGCTCCGTCTCGTGATACGCTGCGCTTCAGATCAGTATGTGTGTGAATGTTCCCCTTGTAAACCCTGTCCTTCAGGTAGCTCCACAACCAGAAATCACAGGGAGTGAGATCAGGTGATCCTGCTGGCCAAGCATTTGGAATCGATCAGCTGATAATTCGATTGTTTGCAAATGTGTTTCGGAGAAGCAGGTGAACTTCACGAGCGATGTGCATCATGCACTCTTGAACTCAATGAGTCTCTCTCCTGTAGGGCGGGTATGACATGCTGGCGAATCATATCGCAGTAACCCTGGCCAGTCACACTGCACGTCTCTGGTCCTTGAGCACCATCATTTTCACAGAAGAATGGGCCAATGGAAAACGTAGCTGTGAAGCCACCCCATATGGTGACACGTTCACCATACAGAGGAAATTCATACACACAGACTGGAGGTGAAGCTCCCCGCACACGGCAGTTCTGTGTGTTCACCTCAACCGTCAGACAAAAAGGAGCTTCTTCTGTCCATGGGATGGTCCACGACCAGCTCTCATCACCTTCAATCCTTGCGAGAAAGTGGAAATCGAAGTCAACACATCGTTGTGTGTCCTTTGGTGCAAGCTGCTGTACGATATGGATCTAGTATGGATACTATTTAAGAATGGTTTGAAGCATCTTCTGTACAGTGGACCACCGTCGTGATACAACACGCGCACTACCTGACGATCGGGAATTGCGCGCAGCTTTGTCTGCCGTAGCAACAACGATTTCATCAACCACCTGTGGTGTAACCGGTCGCCGGCCTCTTCCTGGAGCGATGCCCAGTTCTCCCGTTGATTCGAACTTCTTCATCATGCTCCACGAAACAGGTGGAGAATGAGGATCCTTCCGTAATCCTTCCAGCCGGCGATATTCTCGAAGTGCAGCTGTAGCGTTACTGTTACATTGATAATACCGAAGTTCACCAGTAATACCCTGCTCATTTTGTCCAAACTTATGTCGACATACCGACAAGTGCACTGCGACTGGTCGAGTGTGCGAGACTATGAATCACTTTGACTGGTCACGGCACTTGGCGGCCATGGTTGGAACTGGACAGTGGGCTGTGACGCTTGGAAATCATGCACCCATAATCTGGACATTAATGCTACCAAGTTCGGTACTCGTGCGGTCATTTGTTTCGTTGTTATAACGTGTTAAAAAGGGATAGTTTAATTATAACCACCCAGTGAAAGAAGTAAATGTCGTGTGACCAGTGCCTCCCGTCGGGTAGACCGAGCGCTGGGTGGAAGCCTTTCGATTTGACGCCACTTCGGAGACTTGCGCGTCGATGGGGATGAAATGATGATGATTAGGACAACACAACCTCCAGTCCCTGAGCGGAGAAAATTTCCCACCCAACCGGGAATCAAACCCGGGCACTTATGGTTAACGTTCTGTCGCGCTGACCACTCAGCTACGGGGGGCGGACACCAGCTACTACATATGTAGAGATTAAAATATGATGACTAGACTAGTTTCAGTTGTCAGTGCAACCACCCTCAATCCGTGCTCATATGAGAGGGAAGCTGAACAAAAACTAGATGTACTAGTAAATAACTATGTCATACAGTATATTGCACCTCTGCATATTACGATCAATAATGGCACATGCACTATTTGTTCAACTTGCGTCTCATATGAGCATGTTCTGAGGATGGTTGCACTGAAACCAATGTAGTCGCATTTTAATTTCTATATATGTATGTCATCTGGACAATTAAAGCATCCTGATGATTATGTGAGAAATACACTCCTGGAAATTGAAATAAGAACACCGTGAATTCATTGTCCCAGGAAGGGGAAACTTTATTGACACATTCCTGGGGTCCGATACATCACATGATCACACTGACAGAACCACAGCCACATAGACACAGGCAACAGAGCATGCACAATGTCGGCACTAGTACAGTGTATATCCACCTTTCGCAGCAATGCAGGCTGCTATTCTCCCATGGAGACGATCGTAGAGATGCTGGATGTAGTCCTGTGGAACGGCTTGCCATGCCATTTCCACCTGGCGCCTCAGTTGGACCAGCGTTCGTGCTGGACGTGCAGACCGTCTGCGTGAGACGACGCTTCATCCAGTCCCAAACATGCTCAATGGGGGACAGATCCGGAGATCTTGCTGGCCAGGGTAGTTGACTTACACCTTCTAGAGCACGTTGGGTGGCACGGGATACATGCGGACGTGCATTGTCCTGTTGGAACAGCAAGTTCCCTTGCCGGTCTAGGAATGGTAGAACGATGGGTTCGATGACGGTTTGGATGTACCGTGCACTATTCAGTGTCCCCTCGACGATCACCAGTGGTGTACGGCCAGTGTAGGAGATCGCTCCCCACACCATGATGCCGGGTGTTGGCCCTGTGTGCCTCGGTCGTATGCAGTCCTGATTGTGGCGCTCACCTGCACGGCGCCAAACACGCATACGACCATCATTGGCACCAAGGCAGAAGCGACTCTCATCGCTGAAGACGACACGTCTCCATTCGTCCCTCCATTCACGCCTGTCGCGACACCACTGGAGGCGGGCTGCACGATGTTGGGGCGTGAGTGGAAGACGGCCTAACGGTGTGCGGGACCGTAGCCCAGCTTCATGGAGACGGTTGCGAATGGTCCTCGCCGATACCCCAGGAGCAACAGTGTCCCTAATTTGCTGGGAAGTGGCGGTGCGGTCCCCTACGGCACTGCGTAGGATCCTACGGTCTTGGCGTGCATCCGTGCGTCGCTGCGGTCCGGTCCCAGGTCGACGGGCACGTGCACCTTCCGCCGACCACTGGCGACAACATCGATGTACTGTGGAGACCTCACGCCCCACGTGTTGAGCAATTCGGCGGTACGTCCACCCGGCCTCCCGCATGCCCACTATACGCCCTCGCTCAAAGTCCGTCAACTGCACATACGGTTCACGTCCACGCTGTCGCGGCATGCTACCAGTGTTAAAGACTGCGATGGAGCTCCGTATGCCACGGCAAACTGGCTGACACTGACGGCGGCGGTGCACAAATGCTGCGCAGCTAGCGCCATTCGACGGCCAACACCGCGGTTCCTGGTGTGTCCACTGTGCCGTGCGTGTGATCAGTGCTTGTACAGCCCTCTCGCAGTGTCCGGAGCAAGTATGGTGGGTCTGACACACCGGTGTCAATGTGTTCTTTTTTCCATTTCCAGGAGTGTATTTATAACAAGTAAATAAAGATCAATGAACAGGAATGTGTGCCAAATAGAATAGTAATGGACAGAAAAAGTTTGTTACTTTATCTTACTATGGTATTTTTATCACTAAAATTGCTCTGGTTTTTAAAAAAAAAAATTAGGTATGCGCTCCTAATTTTCAATTGAAGATAGGTTCCATAAATTACTAATTAATAATATATACAAATTTAATTTTTTGCGAGAGTCAGTTGTTTGCGTATTACAGTGTGTCGACTGTAACGCTGTTTGTGTGGGACAGACATGGAGAAAATTCGAAAAAGGTAACATGAACGTGTTGCGCTGGATAGGAGGGATGTTGCCAATAGATCACACTTGGGGCACATTTGATTGATACGAACCATGCTCCTCCTAATTTGACATCGTAGCTTAAATTGCTACATAGGGGAGAACCAGGCAGATATCTCGTTTTCTTGAGGATTTTCTGCTATTTCAAATCTTGTAATTGCACGTTGGTTACCCAGTGAAAGGTGACGTTAAGTGCTCATTTCTGAGCCACTTTGACAGCCGCCTAGCACACGGCAAGAAAATCAGCAACGAGACTGAATATTAGCTTTTTGGTTTTTTCCCCTTTATTGTTATTTCATATAGTTGCCCAATGTGGGGCGGAATGGGCTGCCATTGGCACAATTCGCTGCTTTTCAGCAAGAGACTACATATAACAACAAGTGTAATTAAAATGACACTCGATGAAGATGTAGCACATAAACAATGGCGCCACGAAGAGCACTATTAGAATAGTCGTTCACAGTAATGAGAGCCACACGGGATGACGACACTGAACGCAGACTGCACTGATGTAATATACGTGGCAAGCATAAAAACACGACAACGTAATTGGATTGAAATCTGAAAGACCTGCCAAGGGAGGCGAGGTCAGAGTGGAGGGAGAGATGTAAGATAGAAGTGGGGTTGGCAAGGAAGGGGGGTGGCAGGAATGGGCAGAAGGGCGGGAATCAGTAGCATACCAAGGGACTGGAGACAGGGGGTGGGTGGGGAGGGAGCAGCCTAGGAGGGAGAACATGGACTGAGAGAGGATAAGTGAGACGACAGTGGGGGTAGTAGGGACAAAACAGCAGGGGGGAGGATAGGAGAAGGAGCCCAAGGGAGCAGGGTCAGAGTTGGAAGGACGGATAAATATCAGGGTGAAGCACATCATCTAGGATGGGAAGACGTTGGAAGTTCCTTTGGGAGAGGAGGTGGAGTGTGTGGAGATGGAGAGAGTGTGGGAAATATCGGTAATGGCGTGGCAGCAGGCGCCAATGGAGAGGGAAGAAAATATGAGGGGGTGAGGGTGAACAAGGCGACGATTGGTGTGCAAGATATCGATGTGTTCAAGGAAAAGGAAGGGATATGGGAAGTGGACGAGGTCATAGAAGATTCTCATGAGGGACAGGAGACCGATAAGGAAAGTAAGGCAGAGCACATGGCATTCAAGGATCTGGAGGGCTTTATAGAATTTAGGAGGGCAGAGATCCAGGGTACACTGGTGTAACAAAGGATGGGACTATCAAGGATTTGTAGGTGTGAAGGTCTGGCCAGAGTTTCAGGAGGTGGAGTCTACTGTAGGCTTTGCATTGGATGGTAAGGAAATGGAGAGTCCAGGTGAGGTGACGGTCAAGGATGAGGCCCAGGTGTCTCAAGATGGGTATTAGTTGGATAGAGTGGTCATAGATGGTGTGGTAGAAGTCATGGAGCCAGAAGAAGGGCGGTACATTCTGTAATCTTTGTCTTGGTTTTGGAAGGATGATTTGAAGGAGCAACTGGTTGAAGCAAATGGTAAAGTGGTTTAAATGGGTTTGGAGGGAGCGATGGTAACGTTGAAGGGTAGGACAGAGGGCAACAAAGGCAGTATCATCGACATATTGAAGGTGATGGATGGATGGGGGTGGTTTTGGCATCTCAGTAGTCTACAGGAGAAACAGTGGAGGAGAAGGGACAGAGCCCTGGGACACACATGTGTTATGTTAGAAGATACTGGGATTGGTATTATGAGTGGTGCCATAGGAAAGACAGTGAGAGAGGAAGGAGGCAGTGAGATGGATGAAGTTGATAGGAAGGGTGTAAGTCTGGTGCTTGAAAAGGAGCCCGGGATGCCAAACATGATCATAGACGTTCTGGAGGTCAAGGGAAACAAAAATACCACAGCGACGGCAGTTACGTTGGAGGGAGACGAGATGGGTAAGGTTAAGGAATTGGTCGTCGGTGGAGAAGGAGGGCTGGAAACCACACGCCACAAGATGGAGTGATTGGTGCTTTTGTTCTTTATAGGTTCCCTAACTCTGACTTCATGCATTTCTGCTCAAGCTAGAGAGGATTCTTGATTTACTTTATAGGAAGTACCAGAAATTAGTTATTGTGGTGAGCTCAATATTAATTTTATATATGACTGTGCAAGAAAAAGGATGTTGGTAGATCTCCTAAATTCGTATGATCTTTTGCAGAATGTTTATTTTTTCAACTAGGGCGCAGGGGAACAGTAGCACAGCCATAGAAAATATTTTTATTCATTTTTCATTACTAGATGGGCATTCAGTTAGTAAGAGGGGAAATGGCCTTTCAGACCCTGATGCACAAAATTTTAACACTAAAACAAACTGTTACATACAATTACAAACTATGTAGGAAAGTAAATCCAACGGCAGTAGAGAGTTCTTTAAACCTCGTCAAGGAACAAAAGTAGCAGGATGTTTATAGTGCCGATGACACAGATGATAAATATAACGTTTTCCTTAAAACATATCTCACGCTCTCTGAGAGTTATTTTCCATTAGAACGTTCTAAGGGGGTACTAGCAGTAAAAGGCAGCTTGGGTGGCTGACTAGTGGAACAAGGATATCATGTAGAACGAAGTGGGAATTACATCAAAATTTTGGAAGTAGTCACAATCAAGCTACAGCAGCCCATTAGAAACTGTACTGTAAGGTGCTTAAAAATGTTATCAAGAAGGCAAAGAGTATGTGGTATGCAAATAGAAAAGCTAATTCACAGGATAAAATTAAAACCGTATGGTCAATTGTGAAGGAAGTGTCTGGTCAGCAGCACAAGGTCGACAATATAAAGTCAGTTAGTAGCAAGATATTTCTCTTAGTGATAAATCAGATATATGTACAGTATTTAAGAATCATTTTCTGAGCATTTGCTGGTGAATTAAATAAAAATTTTGTTTCTACAGGGAATCACATAACTGTCTTGGCAAATGCCATTCCGAGATTGATGTCTTAAATATTCTTCTGTGACACAGACAATGGGGAGATTGAGTCAAGAATTAAATCCTTGAAGACTAAGGAGTCTCATGGATATGATAGAGTGCCTAGCAGAATATTAAAGTACTGTGTTGCACATGTTAGCCGTGTATTTAGCCATATTTGTAATATTTCTTTTAGGGACGGTCAGTTTCCTGAATGATTAAAGTACTCAGTAATAAGGACGCTTCATACAAAGGGAGAAAGGGATAATGTAGACAATTTTAGATCTATTTCTATGCCATCAGTGTTCGTTAAAATTATTGAAAAGGCTGTGTATGTAAGGATAATTGATCATTTTTTTATCACAAACTTTGATATCAAATGTACAGTTTGGCTTTAGAAGTCGTTTAACAAATGAAATTGCTATATTTTCTTTTCTCTGTGAGGTACTGGATGGGTTAAACAAAAGGTTTCTAACGCCAGGAGTATTGATTTAAATAAGGCCTTTGATTGTGTTGATCACAAAAATTGCTCCAGAAGTTGGACAATTACGGAATATGGGAAGTAGCTCACAATCGGTTCCCCTCTTACTGTAGCAACAGACAGCACAAGGTCATTATTCACAGTGTTCAGAATGCCTGTGGTGTGGGGTCTGAGCGGGGTACAGTCAAATGGGGGCGGGGGTGCCCAGCATATGAGTGTTGGGGTCACTCCTGTTCCTTATTTATATAAATGATATGCCCTCTAGCATTATGGGTGACTCTAAAATATTTCTGTTTTACTTGGTAGTAAAGGATGTTGTGTGGGCTCGGTTTCAAATAGCGCAGTTCATGCAGAAGTTCAGTTTCCAACACAAAACTCGACAAAACCCGACGTCTTAATTTCACAGAATGGGCATAAGATTGGTGAAACTGAATAGTTCAGATAGATAGTAAACTGTTGTGGAAAGCCCACGTTCAGGACCTTGTTCAAGCACTTAATGCTGTCAATTTTACTATGCGAATGGTATCTGAATGTGTGAGTGTTCGACACGAAAATTAATCTACTTTACTTGTTTTCATTCGCTTATGTGTATGGTATTATATTTTGGGGTAGCTCTTCCCATTTCAAAAGAATATTTTTGGCTCAGAAACGGGCGGTTCGGGCAATAAGTGGAGTAATTTCGCAAATCGTTTGTCGACCCCTGTTTAGTAGTCTGGGTATTTTGACATTGGCCTCCCAATATATGTATTCTTTAGAGTCATTTCTTGTGAAAAATATCAGATTATTCCATAGAATAAGTAACTCAGTTACTACTCGACAGAAATCAGACATGCATTTGGATCGGACTTCTTTAACTCTTGTGCAGAAAGGTGTGCAGTATACTGCTGCATCCATTTTCAATAAGCTACCACTATAATTACAAAGTCTTAGTAATAATCCACGCGCTTTCAAATCGAAACTGAAGAGTTTCCTCATTGGTCTCTCTTTCTATTCTGTCGAGGAGTTCCTTGAAACATTAAGCTGATTCTCCTGTGGTATTGTTGATTTCGTTTACTTAAACTTTACTTTTCTTGGGTTCATAAATATTTTATTTTCATTTGTTATTACTTTTACGTTCTAATTTCAGTTACTGACACGTTCCATGACCTTGGAGATTCGCTTCTCGATATAGTCCTACAGAACTTGACATGTAAATAAATAAACAAATAAAATGGATACTGCAGGAGAGGATGGACTCTAAGACCTTACTGAACTCGGAGGTGAGGCATATGGGGCGGCAGGAGGAGGTGTTGGAAGGGGGCTTGTTAGGGTTAAGGAACAACAGGATGTGGGAAGTCTTCCACAGATCAGGGTAAAGGCCAGTAGAGAGGATGGTGTTGTACAAGGTGGCAAGGGTGGCGAGGAAGGAGAGAGGGCATTCCTTGAGCTGGCAGGAGGTGATGCAATCGTGACCAAGGGTGGTGTTGCATTTGGAGCAGAGGATGAGTTTAATGGCTGGCCATGGTGGCCGAGCGGTTCTAGGCGCTTCCGTCCAGAACCGCGCGACTACTACAGTCGCAGGTTCGAATCCTGCCTCGGGCATGAATTAGTGTGATGTCCTTAGGTTAGCTAGGTTTAAGTAGTTCTAAGTTCTAGGGAACTGATGACCTCAGATGTTAAGTCCCATAGTGCTCAGAACCATTTGAACCATTTTTTTGATAAGTTTAATGTCATGTGCTGTGATGGGAATGTACAGTTCTGAAGGCGGTAACTGGTCCAAGTACTAGAAGCTCAGAGCAAGTCTCGGGACAGTGTTATTGGTGCAGTCAAGGACATCAGGGAAGAGGAAATAATCAAAGTGAGGATCATTGGGTATGGAGAAGACTTGGAGAAGTGGGAAGTAAAATGGTTAGCTTTGCTGAGGTTGTCAGGTAAGGGGCACTTGTCATGGAGGATGGGGTAATGCAGGGCGGGATGACTACCAATAAGGCGGTAGAAGGAGTTGACCGGGAGGGTGACATTGACTCGTGTGCATATATGGCGTCAGTCACAGCGTTTCTTTGCTGTCAGAAGGTTTCGAAGTCTCAGTGTCTCTTTGCTATCAAAAGGTTTCGAACGTGTCTTTGTAATTGACGGTGGTAAAAAAGTGTGTCCCAGTCAGAGTGTGGTGGATGGAATAGTAAAGCCAGTGGGATTCACAAAGAAAGAGTACTGTCTGTGGAGGAAGGTTAGGACTGTGGAAGTGGGTAAGTTTAGTGGTAATGTGGGCCACCACAGCATCAGAGACAGTGTCCTGGAGGAAGGACAAGGCGTGAGTGATGCCATCAGGATCGTCGAAGGGGAGGGGGTGGCTTCCAAAGACCTGAGTGTTGATGGATTCCTGGCAGGCATTCCGGTCAGCATGGCGGTAGTCTTGAACGACCTTGTGAGGGGTGACAGGGTGAGGAGCCAGGGAGGGTGATGGACAAAGGAGATGGTGAGAAGCGCATGGAGGTGGTCACTTCCAACGGGATTGAGGAATTCCATGGTTTCTGCAGCTTGTGGTCTAGTGGCTAGAGTGGCTGCCTCTGGATCACGGGGTCCAGGGTTCGATTCCCAGCTGGGATGGGGACTTTCTCTACCTGGAGACTGGGTGTTTGTGTTGTCATAATGTCAACATCATAGCGAGATTGGGAATGGAAAGATTGGGAACTTGTATAGGCGCTGATGACCACAATGTTGAGCACCCCCAAATCAATGTTGTCAACATCATCATCATCGTTATCATCCATGGTGATACACTCAAGGAGTTTGGGGTACATGAGGACAACGTTGAAGGTTGTGTTACTTTCAGGACAGGAATGCTGAGGGAAGGGGACAAGGTCGCCTTGGAGGGTGGAAAGGAACTGATGCCAGTACTGGCAGGTGGCAGGGTCATGGCTGTGGCAATCACATAGGTGAAGAAGTTGCAGCCAATATGGGAGAGGAATTCATAGGGTATGGGAACAGCAGGAAAGACCTGTATGGTGGCACAGTTGATGGTGCGGGAGAGGGTAGGGATAAAAAAGCTGAGAATCAGATGTTTGGTAGGATCATTAAGAAGGGACTGTGCCAGACGGTGACAAGCTTAAGGAGGCCAATAGTGATAGGTGTGGGAATTAGCAGTACGGTAAAGGACATAGGGAGAGGTGTGGACAATATGGTAAGGATGGAGGAAGATTACATTGAGGATGAAAGCGTCAACCTGGTGCTGGGACAGGATATGCAAGAACAGGGGCTTACTGGCAGGGAAGGAGCAGCTATTTGGATAAGGAAGGTGATACTGTCATCGTGCCAGGAAGGAGAGAGAGGAAGGAGTGGGTGGGCGAGAAAGGCTTAGACAAGTGTGTTGAGGCAGGTAAAGATGAAGAATAGATGGCGTAGGTGTTCAGGTGGAAAACGGAGCAGGCAGTCAGGGAGATCTGCTTGAGGATGCGTGGACACTAGAAGGTGTGAATATTTTGAAGTACAATGGTAAGGAACCAGCTGATGTCTTCGGCTGTGGTCGATGGGCGGAGGGAATTGTTGGGGTAGAGGAGTTGATCAAAGTGATGAGCTCTGGTTTGGTTGGGGGTTGGGATTGCCTTACATATAGAGGAATAGGTGGGGTAGACTTCATTACATGTATTACAGGAAGGATAAGGGGCAAGTTTGGGACAGTGTTTGAGGAAATGAGAGGCTTTGCACTATGGACAGGTGAGAGATTTTTACAGGGAGAGGTAATGTGAACGTTATAGACTAGGAACTTTTGGCACTGGTAAGACTGGGAAGGAAAGCGGAGAGGGTCAACAGGTTGACGGCGCTTATAAATAAGGCCTCCTTGCATTAGTGGGTGGTCGGTGGAGGGGGATTTGGTGAAGAAAAGCATAAGAAAGGTGCGTCCGGAGTCATTGTAGATGCGGTAGGCGTTTAGTTGCGCCAACACGTCTGCTTCCGTGACCTTAGGACTGAACTTCGTGATCATAGCGGTAAGGAATATTAGCCGGTATCACGCTCTTATACAGTTTAACACGCTGTTTCACGATATAAGTGTAAGCTCGGTGCGCAGTTTGGCAATCCTCTTCTTCAGTGATGTTTGCTATGAGGTTTTTAACATGTTCCCTAACAGCAAATGGTGGATATTAGTTTATTTTTGAGCGGTATTTGTAATGTGTATTTAGTATATGTATGTCTAGTCATTGAAGTTACCAGAGTCGCTCGCTCTGTCGTTATTGAAATTTAACGTCACTTGCTCACATGAAAAATAGTTATATTACAGGTCTGGTATATCATATGGCAGACTATTGTGTTTTTGTTAATGTATTTTTATTACTTTTTAAATGTCTCATACGAATTTACGCTGATAATGTCAGTCATTAGGTTGGTCAACTCAAAGAGTATGATAAGAGAGGCGGTAACGACTCAATGTACACCGTTAATGTTTTAATATGTAATCAATGTTTTTGGAAATGTAAAAAGGCTGTTTCTGATGTTAACTTTTCTGTATTTGTTTTTAAGAAATTACTATGCGCTTTCACATTAGGTATATTCCGATAAAAATTTTATATTGTACTTTACGTCAGAGGACGTAACCTAATTGTATTTTTTTATTATGCCTGTACCGCGTATTTATAGTTCTGCTATAGCTTCTGATGGGGAAAAAAGTCGTCATGTGACTTTATTATTTACATAAGCTTTGGTTTATCTATTGATGGTATTTGATGCCTGGTTGGTTGTACGCTTTGGAATATAGAGGGCACTATGATGCTTGTTTTTGCATTACTGAGCTTAGTTAGTTGGCTGTGTAAACTACAAGGCTTACTGTACGTTGGATCGGCAGCTGCTTCAAGATCTTCTGTAAATTTAAAATTATTGTATTCAGTAAAAGTGAAGATATTTGTTGGAAGTAATCATCGCAGTACATGTTGCGCCATGTAGAAAATGTTGTGTTAATGTGATACGAGCCTACATGGTTAGAATAATTTGGTATGAACGAGAATCTGTATATTTGTATATATTTTCTGCTTCTGTAGTTTTTCAGGGTGGTCACAAACAGGGCTACATTTATGTTAAGATCCTCATGTCTGACGGTTCTTGTGTACTTTTGGTACTGAAGATGATCACACAGTGACTGAAATCGATCTGCAAAATAAAGGATTTCAGTATTTACAATCGATGCTGCCTTTTATCGAAAATATATTGAAAACAATATGAACGTGGTGCACACGGTTACCACTGGACCCATCAAGTATATTTAAAGGTTATCTACGCTGCAAGAAACATCGCTTTCCAGAGGCTTTCATCAGGGGTGTGATGAAACGATTGTAATCAAGCACCTGCCTCGTCATGCTTACTATTTCTAGGTAAAAGGTTGACTGGAAGTTGATCGTTATCGACCCACTTTTTCGGTGCATGAGAACCAAAGGCATTTAATGACGCAGATTTGCTTGTACTCGCTTTTGAACTTGTCGCAGTTATCGACACGTTATCACAGCCCATAGGGAAGATAAGATTACCAGTAAATGTCATCTGTAACATGCTGGTGGCGATTGCTTGGAGACAAATGCAGCCACATCGTCCTTCCATAATGACGGTTGAACGATGTAAACACATGACAAGGATTTGAAAATATTTTATTAGCTTAATTTTACTCTCACAGGTTTAATATAGTATTTCAGTGAGTAGTCTGACAATGGTCTTTTTCATCTGATGTTTTACGAATATCTTATATGTTATTTTATTGCATACCGTCCTCTTGTGTGATATACTACTGTAATAAAGACGTTGTGGCTCTGTCTCACGTTACAACAGACATACATGCTCGAAAAGAAAATGGCGGGATAATGAACTCAAACTACGCAGTACTCGCTTGAACTTACAAAATTGCGATCTCGATTATTATAAGATTGTGTTAAAATATTTTACCTTCATAAGAAACATTGCGTTGAGTAGAGCTTATTTTTCGAATTAAATTGTTAACAGAAGGGCATTTTATTCCTAACTATGAAGGTGCTTCAGAGTTAATTTTACGTATGATAAGAGAACATATAACTAATGGAAACGACATAAATGCTTTTAAAAGCACTTTTTACCATTAACACGCGTTATTGTCTTGCTAAAAAGATGCTAGAAAATTAGATGAAGTAGATTGCTTACACCAATTCCATTCATGTAAATGATACTACTTGTTTCTGAAATTTCATCGAGACAAACGTATCGTATTACTGTGAGTCATATGATTTACTGTTTCTGTAATATGATACTACTAACGTTAAATGATTTTAATTTAACTTTCTCAGTGAAAATGATGTCTAAGTGCCGGTATAAGGTCGAAATCAGTGGGATTTGTCGTAAATCGTAAATGGTTTCACGTTAAAGGAACTGAGTCATAAGAACAATGATAATGGAGCAGAAAAGGGGCATCAGTACCCCTCGTTCGAAATTGGAGGAAGGTAAGAAGAAACTGCATACGTCCATGACAGAGAAATTATAATGGAAAGTAGCAGTTGGGGCAATGGGGAGAAGCGAAGATACCACCAAGGATAAAGACTCCCAGTTTTATATCAAATTGAGGACAATTATGGAGCAATCAACACGTAATCATTGGCGATGCTACAGTCCTTCTTCGATGATGATATAACAGCATCAATTACATCTGTGGAATTTTGGCACCCATTTGGCAGATGGAGAATATTGTTACTCAGATTAAAATTTCAAGGATTCAAAATATTCAATTATTCACTCGAAAATATTTACTAGCTAGAACGATAGCTTCTCATTAAATAATTGAGAAGTGTAGGTACCGTCGTGTGACTTCGTGGAGCTGCATAATTACCTTCTTATACTAAGCCAGATATGCTACATAGGGACTGCTGTTTATGAAACTGCAGAAAGGTGCTGTAGGTGTTCGGTTACTAGTTAGTCTTAGGTAAAAATACTTAACTAATAAGTACTCCAACTAAAAATGATTGTCTTCCAGGTTTAGCGGAAGACTATTATCTCAAAATAAACAATTAATTCAAACTATAACTTCTCATGACATAACAATTAACTTAGTATCCCCTGTTACCTTGATGGAGCCATGTTCGACACCTGCTCATTGTCCCATCCTCCTAACTTTGCGATCGTGTGTACGTTGTCCATGAACGTCAAAATATCTTCTCCTGACTTACGCAAGAAAGAAGGAGCTAATGTCTCGGTTTTAGTGTCTAGGATGGGTAGAGAGGAGAGGATTCTCCCCTTCTCATCTTCCACAACCTGTGTAGTTCGTTATGCAATTGTAAACTGTCTGCTCGCTTTTGATCAAGTAAGTGTGGGATCCATTCCTGAGCAGACACCTCACCAACTTTATTACCAGATACCCCCTTGCTCAGAATGTATTTCTACCTGAAGCCAAACGGGAAACCATTACAATCATAATACCGTCAAGAGAAGAGAGAGGGTAAAAAACGACCCTACAAGCGAACGCAACGATTACAATCGGCAGTCAACTGTACCATTATAATTAATACTGTTGCTGGCCCAGCCATTGGTAGTCTTTATCTTTCATGTCTTCGGTGGTCGATTTGAAATGTAGCCCTCACTAGCTCTTCTGAACAAAATGTATCGGGGTCGACGGTGCTTGGTAACGTGGATCCCTTTGGAGGGGGAGGGGGGTCAGAAGCAGACATAGCAGGGCGACCAGTATGACCCTCTCACCGCAAGCGGGCAAGATATCCAATGGGAGCAGGATCAAATCCACTGAGGTTGGAACTGATTCACTTCTTTGGTTCAGCGTACATCACAGACAGGATGCTCTCGTCCAGCAGACCAGAGTGAGCGTCGAACCCATGGTCCTTGGAAGCGGTAGCTCCCAGGATCCTGGTCACAGGGGTAAACAGTGCAATGGGCTCCGGAATGGTGGGGGCTTGGTAGGCAGTCACACGGTGCGGTTGACTCTCAGTCAGTGATGCAGGTGCGATAACTATATGATGTTGTTGGGGTACATGGTGAACGCTTATGGCACACCAAGGAGCCAACAACAGTCCCTGATGTCTCGCTGTGAGGCCGGGTGACGAAAATACTGAGCAGGACGGCAGCTAGAAGGGTCGAAATTTCACCCTTGGCCCATCGGAGCTGATGCTGGATCTTACGCCAGCCAATCCTGTAGGATGACGATCCATTGTGACTGCACCAGTGGATGGTGATAGAGCGACAATGCTTCTCTGGACCACAACATTCGCCGACTTGAAGCGCTTCGCTTGATGGGCGGCCAGTGCTCACACACGCCAGGCCGAGGCGTGTCGACATGCAGTTGTCCCCAGGCGTCACCTGCCTCCACTGTTGCAACGTTACAGGAGCGATGATATACCGACAACGGTCATGAAGGTGAAGCCTTAGCCAGGTCTGCAATCAGCTCGGTTACTGGAGCGGTGAGTTGCTCCAGCCAGCGGCTCAACGTTTATTCCCTCTTTAAAGAACTCTTCCCCAAATTACTTGCTGCTGTTGAACCTGTAACTGTCTGGACTATGACTGCAGACTTCATATACTGTTCATACCGCACACAGTTTTCGGATACCTATTTACAACAAGCACTATTTCACTTTATTGTTTGTACAGGCAGGCAACTTTCCTGGGCTTGCAGGTACTGATGAATCAGTTGTTATATATACATTACTCAAATTACTAAATAATTACAGATTCTCCTTTGGGTTTTCCCTGTTTTCTTGTCACCCATAATGATGAAGACAAAAAGAATTGCCAGAAGTTCTTAATTTAAGGAGTCGACACTGATACTCTCTGCGATACTGCCTGTATCAGAGTATTAGTTCCACTGAAATGAGAAAATTCTGAATTGTTATCGCTTGATACAGGAAGGAGAGAAGTTATGAGTCCAAAATTTTGTTTGCTATTTTAGCTTTTCACTGGGCAGTATCTAGAAAGAAGCATAATCGGGTAAGTAAAGCAGTGAATATGCCAGCAACTTTCTCACATCTACTACGGCCTACCTCGCGTATGCAAGAGCATATGAAACTTCAGATGGACTTCGCACGCGTTGCTGCCTTACCTTTACCTTTATTTTTTAGTACCTCATCTCGTTCTAGGTAGATGCTGGCACCTGAGACGGAGTTCCGGGGCATTTTTGGCGGACGGACCCAATCCACTTGCAACATGGTAGCATGCATCATTAGCTGTAGCATCAGACAGACTCTGGACATCTCGATCACCTAATGAGATCGCTGACACAGTATAATAAATTTGTTTTAACCTTAAGGACTGGTTAGCATCCTCCATTGTCCATTGTGGAATTCAGGTAGCCTGTTTTCCTCGTTTTACGAACTCGCTTGCCTCTCCGGGGCTTTTGTATTTGTCTTCCATACCTGAGACCACTCGTGCCTTAGTTTTTTTAAAGATCCATACTCGTTGCACCAGTACCATTGCTGTTCAATTAAAAAAGTCCAGGTGACGAGATTAAGTGCTCTATTTCGAATATAGGCTCCACATTGTCTTAGGGGCTAGCATTAGATGCTTCCATGCCCAGCGGCCAATCTCGCTGCAAAAATAATACTAACCTGCGATCCTTTGGTCAAAGGTTGTGGAAGTCTAAGCACGTAACATAAATGCAAAATACAAGATGCATTAGGATAAATGCTAATCAATATCGTAAAACCGATTAAGGTATCGTGAGTAATTGATATAGCCAGCATCAAAACGTTTATATTGCAATGATGTGATAGTTCATCCGAACAGTTAAAAAAGCACACACAAATTAATATGATGGTTCCACAAATATTGTTAAACCATGAATAAAATTACAAAAATTAACAAATGCAGTGATGTTTGTATGATTGAGTATCTAAAATTGTAGCAGGTTCCACAGTTATTATCTTAACAGCAATGGTCAGAGAAAAAGTTACATTTCGTCTATTATACATAAAATAGTACCCAGCTCATAAGTAATTAAAGCTCACTTTGGCGTCCAACATATCAGAGTTAGCGTAATCAAGAGTCGACTCCCGCAGTGTATTTAATAATTATTCCAGATTTGCAGCCGAAAATAATCAAAGTTCAGCAGTTCCATTAAGTTCAATGATTGTAAGTTCCTCTATGTGCTGGCATTCATGACAACGCTCACCTCACCCCTTCTATGCCTGGGAAAAAACACCAATTACCTGTCGTCGGTGGCTACTGAAGGTGTCACACCTGCCTGCCCTCGCCTCAGCGGCTCAGCCAAATCTTACAATCCCAAGATCCCAAAACCTTCAGGTGGCTGAATATCTCATCAGCATAAGCGTTATGTTACACACGGACGGCTGACATCCTCCCAAGGGGGTAGTTCACAGAATTCGAAAGGAGAACGCCTTATCTGCAGATATACTACGTTATATGGCGACCGTCCTGCACTATCATGCACCTTTTTATCGTATGCTGCTACTTCATAAGATGGCAAAGCCTCCCATTCCGTTTGCTTAGCCGCGCAGTTTGAGGCGCCATTTCACGGACTGCGCGGTCTCTTCCGCCGGAGTTTCGAGTCCTCCCTCGGGCATGGGTGTGTCTATTATTCTTAGCAAAGGTTCGTTTAAGTATTGTATAAGTCTAGGGACCGATGAACTCAGCAGTTTGGTCCCTTAGGAATTCATACACATTTGAACATTTTCCGTTTGGTTACTGTTGACATAGAAAATGAATACTTTCAAATGTTCATATGTGTATGAAATCTTATGGGACTTAACTGCTAAGGTCATCAGTCCCTAAGCTTACACACTACTTAACCTAAATTATCCTAAGGACAAACACACACACCCATGCCCGAGGGAGGACTCGAACCTCCGCCGGGATCAGCCGCACAGTCCATGACTGCAGCGCCTAAGACCGCTAGGCTAATCCCGCGCGGCAAATGAATACTTTATGATCATCTTGTGCGCTAGCGCTGTTCTTGCACTAGGTTGTAGATGCAGTGCTGTCTGTAACTTCTGAATTGGCAGTAATCGTCATAATTAATATTTATTCCCTGATCTGTTAGCAAAGTTTCAGGTATTCCAAACACCGAAATCCAATGGTTAACCCCAACTTGAGTCACGGTTTCTGCTAGTTTATTTGGTATATGAATCGTGAATATATAGTGTGAGAAGTTATCAATGAAGGATAAAAGTACCGATTTCCCATTGGTAAGTGCGCGATGGGTCCAGGAATATCCAACGATTGGTTGGCCTCTGTTAGTCTCTGCACTGGAACCTGCTGATTGACAAGCACCGTCCTTTTTGTGTAGGGTACACAGTTCTTCACGTATAGCTCCTTGACAAACTTGCGAATTCGCCACCTGTAGTTCTCTGCAATACATCCCTTGCCCTACGAAGATAGAATCGTGGACCTGCCTCAGTACCTCTTCGCATTAACTTGCTGGTATGGCTAAACGTCTTGCATTCTTGGTCTGTCTATGTAGAATCCCATCGTGAGCACAGAACTGTGTTTGCGTTGAGAACCGCTGAAAGTTTAGGCCATATTCCTGCGGCTCTCGCCATTCATCCGTAAAAATGGTAACACAGTCTACTGTGTACACCTTCCGACTGACGCCATAGGCGTTACCGCGAGTTTTCTATAGCCCACACAGATTCATTAAGACGTAACATCCACAGGGTCAGGCAGCTAGTCAGGTCCTTCAAGCCCATAAACCATTTTAATCCTGAATGCAAACGAAGAGTGGCACAACGACGACGTGGTCAGCTGTTACCGCAGTGCTGGCAACCACAAGCAAGAACTTTTGCAGACAAGGGATGATGCATTGTTCTTTGCTTTGTGTTGTTCGTGTTGCTAACTACAGATTACAGGCCTTTTCACTCTTTTAAAGGTATCTTAACGGAAACAAGGGTAATTTGGAAACAACGTGAGTAAATCTTAGTTACATTATTATGAAAATATACAAAATCCTTGAAGAACCACAGTAATTTTTCTCTTCCTTAAAACGTCCTGTTAGCAGGTTTGCTTCTCACAATGTCTCACCATTACGGTCGACGTACTAATTTGTTTTTACAAAGAATTCTTCATTTCAACCAGATCTCTCAAGATTTTTCATGTACACTTTTTCTATTCACCTGGCGCCAGTGCATAATTATATCTAACGCATTCTGCAACTCAAGCAACAGCGCACTAACTTAAGATTCCTATTGGATCTCGTGAATGAGAAGAACAATTTGCCTGTAAAATGATCGGTCTATGAGTAATTTATGTCGATTCCTACAGAGGACTCGTTTTTATTCAGAAAATGTTAACGTCTTAAGATAGGGACTATAAACACGTGTCGGATGAGGAAGATACGCAAATCGGTCATGTACTTTTCAAAGCAACCATCCTTTCACCTAAATTGTTTTAGGATACGTGCGTAAACCATAAATGATGGTGACGTGATAGAGATTTGAACTGCACTCCTCACAAACCACAGTCCGGCTTACTCCGTGTAATATGAATAGCGTTATTTGGAGCAGTGACATTCATTAAACCAGAATATCACTTAAAAGCAACGATCAACTGCTACTTACGTATCCAGGACATCTCTTCAGGGTTCTTACCTTAACAACACGTTTTGTCGATCGACGATCACTTTTCCCGAAACAAAGAGATTGTGCCCTAATGTAAAGAACACCAGCGGCAAGAGACAGTCAATATCTTCACTGCGCGATATAATGGTAACGCTACCGATGATAGTGCCATTAAAGTGGACTTACTAATTAACATCTTTCGAAAGCCCTTCACCAAACGAAACGAAGTCAATATTCGAGGATTCGGATCAAGAACAACTGCTAACCTGAGTAACTTAGGAGTAGATATCCCCAGTGTATTGTGACAACTTAAATCACTCAATAAAGCTAATTCTTCCGGTCAAGATTATACACTGAGATGTGAAATGTCATGGGGCACCTCCTGATATCGGGCCGCACCTCATTTTGACCGGTGTAGTGCAACTTGTTCGAAGTCTCCTGCAGAATTACTGAGCCATGTTTGCCCTATACCCGTCCATATTTATGAAATTGTTCAAAATGGTTCTGAGCACTCTGCGACTTAACTTCTGAGGTCATCAGTCGCCTAGAACTAAGAACTAATTAAACCTAACTAACCTAAGGACATCACACACATCCATCCCCGAGGCAGGATTCGAACCTGCGACCGTAGCGATCGCTCGGTTCCAGACTGTAGCGCCTAGAACCGCACGGCCACTCCGGCCGGCTATGAAATTGTTGCCGGTGTAGATTTTGCGCACGAAGTGACCTCTCGATTAAGTCTTACGAATGTTCTATGGGACTCATGACTGGCAATCTGGGTCGCCAAATTATTCGCTCGAATTATCTACATCGTTCTTTAAACCAAGCGCAAGCATCTTGTCATCCATAAGAATTCAACTATTCTTTGGGAACATGAACCCCATGAATAGCTGCAAATGGTCTCCAAACAGCCGAAAATAACTTCTTCCAGTCTATGATCGGTTCAGTTGGAGCAGAGGACCCAGTCCATTCCATGTAAACACAACACACACCTTTATGGAGCCACAACCAGCTTACTGACAACAGTGCCTTGCTGGCTTAGTGGTGTCTGCGCCACCCACACTCGAACCCTGCCATCGGCTCTTAACAATAGAGAACGGGACTCATCCGATCAGGCCACGGTTTTCCATCAGAAGCCGGCCGCTGTGGCCGAGCGGTTCTAGGTGCTTCAGTCCGGAACCGCGCGACTTCTACGGCCGCAGGTTCGAATCCTGACTCGGGCATGGATGTGTGTGCTGTCCTTAGGTTAGTTAGGTTTAAGTAGTTCTAAGTTCTAGGGGACTGATGACCTCAGATGTTAAGTCCCATAGTGCTCAGAGCCATTTGAACCATTTTCCATCAGTCTGGGGTCCAACCGATATGCCCACGAGCGGTAGTCTTTAGGTAGTCAATGAAATAGGCTCAGTCATGTCAGTGAACTTAGACATAACGTCAAGAATTGTAATCAAGACAGGAAATGGTGGAGTCAAGGTGGTGTTTCCACGCTCTCTCATCTGCAGATAATAAGGAACTTGCAAATATATGTATCACAGAGTGTAGTACTCGAGATATGGCGACCTATGTAACTACAAAAGCTGTTGCGATACAGTGACCTTAGGATAGGCAACGATACTTCCACAGAAAATTAGATGCGAAAGTAACTTGAGCATTACTTGAGTGGAACTGAAAAGTGTTATGGGAGAACAATGATCTGCCTGTGTTTTAATCGTTCCCGCAACACTGACGACTTAGCAACTTAATTTATGCTGTCTCAGCGTACTTCACAGATACAGTTGTGGGCAGCCTGCTATCAGGCTTGGCTCTTGGCGGTTACAAGACCATACAATGATGTCCTCAGTGCATCAGTTTACATAAACGTGACAGAAAATAATGCAGGCTCTTTCGAGTTCTGGTACAAATCAGGAAAACTACATACACTGAATTCTTGAGATATAATTTGAGCTAAAATTGAGAAATTTAGTTTATTCTATCGTTTATTTGGAATTTCAGTTTAGTATTACACACATGGGCACCTCTTCACGTGTAAGATGAGACCTTACATAATGTTTGATCTTGAATTAAATTTCATGCTTTGCCTTTGGATTTAAATTTTAGGCGCAACACCTATATAACACAAGTATAAAAATAAAAGCTTCTTCGGAATAGAGAATCTGTAGTAATAATTACTCATTTTCCGAAAAAATTCCCATGTGTGAAGACCGAAGTGAACGGATGAGACCTTGATGCTGATGCCACTACTCATGTGGTTGTATTGGAACTACTTCTGAACAGCACAATGTCTGATATATGGAGCAGGTCATAATCAAAGCTAGGAGCAGTGGTTAAAAACTCTCAGACTACAAAATATAATTGGAAGCTATCACTCATGATCTGGAATATAAATGTAAAAAAATGTACTAGTATAATCGAATCTTCGATGAGGTGTTATAGAACATTATAGTAATTCGTGATTTGCACATATCGACATGACCTACTTTCCCAGGTATATGATTGTAATAACTTTCACAATTGTGCGTTAATCATACAGCCAATCAATGAGCCTATAACAGGCATGACAGTTCCAATGCACACTACTCTGGTATCGAATAATAATTCTAAACCTTTATTTTGTGGCCAACAGGATGACGATCGCGCGTTATCACATCGTAAGCCGATAATTAACGCATTTTTAATACACACATCAAAAAGAGGTTTGCATCACCTCGGGTCCGAGAGTTCCGGAACCTGTACAGGAGCCCGCAGCTCGTGGTCGTGCGGTAGCGTTCTCGCTTCCCACGCCCGGGTTCCCGGGTTCGATTCCCGGCGGGGTCAGGGATTTTCTCCGCCTCGTGATGGCTGGGTGTTGTGTGATGTCCTTAGGTTAGTTAGGTTTAAGTAGTTCTAAGTTCTAGGGGACTGATGACCATAGATGTTAAGTCCCATAGTGCTCAGAGCCATTTGAACCTGTACAGGAAATTGGAATGGAGATCAACATAAACACCATTTCCGCCCTTTTTATTGCTCATGAAAACACACATTGTATGTTCTACTACCATCCAGCGAGACCTTTAGAGGTGCTGTACACAGTGGTACCTCTAGTACACAGTAGCACGTCCTCTTGCATTGATGCATGCCTGTATTTGTCGACGCATACTATCCACAAGTTCTTCAAGACCCTGTTGGTCTAGATTGTCCCACTCCTCAACGGCGATTCGGCTTAGATCCCTCACAGTCGTTGGTTGGTCACGTCGTCCATAAACAGCCCTCTTCAATCTATGCCATACATGTTCGACAGAGTTCATGTCTGGAGAACAAGCTGGCCATTCTAGGTGAGCGATGTCGTTATCCTGAAGGAAGTCATTCACAAGATGTGCAAGATGGGGGCGCGAATTGTCGTCCATGAAGACGAATGCCTCGCCTGTCGGAAGCTGGCATTCACATATCATACAGCCGTTACAGCGCCTTCCATGACCATCAGCGGCGTACAGCAGAACCATACAACGCCACCGCAAAACAGCAGGGACCTCCAGCTTGCTGCACTCGCTGGACAGTGTGTCTAAGGCCTTAAGCCTGACCGGGTTGCCTCAAAACACGTCTCCGACGGTTGTCTGGTTGGAGGCATATGCAACACTCATCGGTGAAGAGAACATGATGCCAATCCTGAGCGGTCAATTCGGCATGTTATTGGGCCCATCTGTACTGCCCTGTATGGCGTCGTGGTTTCAAAGATGGACGTCGGGAGTGAAGTTGCGCATCATGCAGTTTCAGTCGTAACACGACGTCCTGTGGGTGCACAAAAAGCATTATTCAACATGGTGGCTTTGCTGTCAGGGTTCCTCTGAGCCATAATCCGTATGTAGCGGTCATCCACTGGAGTAGGAGCCCTTGAGCGGCCTGAGCAAGGCGTGTCATCGACAGTCCCTGTCTCTCTGTACCTCCTCCATGTCCGAACAACATCGCTTTGGTTCACTCCAAGACGCCTGGACACTTGACTTGTTGAGAGACCTTCCTCGCTCAAAGTTACAATGCGGACGCGATCGAACCGCGGTATTGACCGTTTAGGCATGGTTGAACTACAGACAACACTAGCCGTGTACGTCCTTCCTGGTGGAATGACTGGTACTGATCGGCTGTCCGCACCCCTCCGTCTAATAGGAGCTGCTCATGCATGGTTGTTTACATCTTAGTACGGGTTTAGTGACATCTCTGAACAGTCAAAGGGACTTTGCCTGTGGTACAATACCCACAGTCAACGTCTATCTTCTGGAGGCTTGGGAACCGGGGTGATGCGAAACTTTTTTGATGTGTGTAGATCACTTTTTTCCATGTTTGACCGTTCCATAGAATTGATATTCAACTAACTTCCCAATGAGATGGAGACTAAATATTAAACGCAGCTCAGAACTGGATGACAATGTAGTATTAACTCGCTTACTTGTCTGGGGTGTCGTGGAGAACAACACTTGAAACAAATGACCTGTTCCACCTAACGCGCATTACCCCCCTGACAGATAATGTTCTGCATGATTCATCCCGACACCGCTAATTGTGAAATGTTTTGTTTCTAATTACAGTGCGTCCCTAACAGTAATAGACGTGATGTTTCCACAGTCCCATCGATAGAATAATAATAATAATAATAATACATTGAAATACGTATTAAACAGCATGCGGTTACCAGACTCAGTGTTGAAAGGGTAATTAATGGGACAATGGTGATAACAAATACAAATAGTAATCGAGTTTGGGCATTATTCACAAAGCATGTTGTTAGTCCTACGGGTAACGTAAGGCCCTAACGAAATGTAATAGACCTGAACGAGGCAAGAATAATTGTTGGTACTAATCTATGGGACCACTGGAGGAGGGTACAAAGAAAACAGGTTTCGCATCTAGTAGATGGAGCGGTACGAATAACTTCACGTCGACGAAGTGGAAAGGGACTTCTTTCAAAGCAGACCAATCTTCCATTTCTATGATTGTAGTATGTCAGTGCAAATGTTTTCCAGAGGACCTGCTGCAATCGCTGTTGTCGATTAAGATGCTAGATACCGCACCACCTGGACTACATTTACCAAATGAAAAACATATGCCTCGACCCAGGACCGAACCATCGACCTCTTCCATGCTAACCCAAAACGCTATCCACTGTACCAACTGTACAGTAAAACCAACATCCTTTTGCACAGCTGATTAACATACATGTGGTTACAGTGTTGCCAGATTGCCACTCTTTAACATTCTTTTCCTGCCGGATTTACTCGATGGACTAAATTTTTGAGAGACATTTTTCTATGACTGACGTGTGAGGAGTCGCGCTTCGAAGCCCGAGTGCACGAATTTCGCTTCACCCTGTATCTGTGTATGTCTGTGTGTGTGTGTGTGTGTGTGTGTGTGTGTGTGTGTGTGTGTGTGTGTGTGTGTGTGCGTGTGTGTTTGTGTGTGTATCTTGACGAAAAAATGAAGACAGGAACTTGCGACCAGAAACGTCATCCAACGACAGAGCGCCTGTATTTGTATGTACAGACAGGGTTTTTCACAATTCTAAAGTTTCTGAAGGTGACTTAGTAGATCAAGTTTTACATACGAACCCCTGTCCGAATACGTCGTTCAGCGACGCTACAGAGCTCCAAAATTATAGGCGTCGGTGTCTGTAAATGTATGTACGTACAGGGCGATTCCGTGATGATGTTACAGACTTTCAAGGACGATGTAAACTGATAAATATATCAATATGAAGTAAGAATCCCTGGTTCGGAAACGAACAAGTCGAAAATTATAAGCGAAATCCGTTGAGATACCTTTGACAGTGGAATATATGTACTAGTACTGTTGTTGCTAAACATGTAGGGTAGGCAGCTTTCAGAGGTGGTAGTGTCGACTAAGCCAAGAAAAAATATTCAGTGAACATGGGCTCCTATATGCATACCCTAAGAGCTATGCGCCTAGTACACGTCCACCGCGGCGCTCTGGGGCTACAGCACAGCTACGACACTTGAAGATGGTCTCATAACAGCCCGAAACGCCGTGCGGTTCTAGGCGCTACAGTCTGGAACCGAGCGACCGCTACGGTCGCAGGTTCGAATCCTGCCTCGGGCATGGATGTGTGTGATGTCCTTAGGTTAGTTAGGTTTAATTAGTTCTAAGTTCTAGGCGACTGATGACCTCAGAAGTTAAGTCGCATAGTGCTCAGAGCCATTTGAACCATTTGAACCAGCCCGAAACCGGTAGTGGGATAGCAAACGAAATTTGCAACTGAAGCGGTATTTTCAACCAGTGGTATTTTTTCTTGTCTTGTTCCATACTGCCAACTCTGAAAGTTGCTTGTCGTACATGCCTAGCAACAACTGTACCGGCAGATGCATTCCACTTCAGAGGTATCATAGTTACTTTCGTTTGTAGGTTCCGATTCGTTCGTTTCTGAACCAGGGGCCCTTACCTCAAATTGACGCAGTTATCCATTTCAATCATCCTCGAAAGTTTGTAACATCAATACGGAATCATCCTATATGCACATAAATTTACAGGCGCCGGCACCTATAACTTTGACGCTCCTCGACGTCGTTGGGTAACGTTTGCGAAAATGGGTTCCTATGTAAAACTTGATCTACTAAGCCCTGTGCAACCTCTAGAAGTGAGTAACATGAATTGTAAAACACTCTATACAGTGTGATTCTGTGATTATGTCACAAAATTTCATAGATGATGGAGTACGATACATTTATCAATTTGAGGCAAGGGCCCCAAGAACGAGTCGAAAGTTACACTACGTGATCAAAAGTATCAAGACACCAGGCTGAATATGACTTACAAGTTCGTGGCGCCCTCCATCGGTAATGCTGGAATTCTACATGATGTTGGCCCACCCTTAGCCTTGATGACAGCTACCACTCTCGCAGGCATACGTTCAATCAGGTGCTGGAAGGTTTCTTGGGAAATGGCTGTCCGTTCTTCACGGAGTACTGCACTGAGGAGAGGTATCGATATCGGTCGTTGAGGCCTGGCACGAATTCGGCGTTTGACATTTACCGGCGTAATCTGCGGCTTATGAGCAGCCACTCGACCTTGAAAGCCAAGTTTTCTCACCTTCCGCCTAACTGTCATAGTACTTTCACTGGATCATGATGCAATTTGGAATTCCTGTCTGATGGTCTGGATAGATGTCTCCCTATTACACATTAAGACCCTCTTCAACTGTCGACAGTCTCTGTCAGTCAACAGACGTTGTCGGCCTGTACTCTTTTCTGCTGTACGTGTCCCTTCACGTTTCCACTTCACTATCACGTCGGGAACAGTGGATCTAGGGACGTTTAGGAGTGTGGAAATCTCGCGTACAGACGTATGACACAAGTGACACCCAATCACCTGACCACGTTCGAAGTCCGTGAGTTCCATGGGGCGCCCTATTCTGCTCTCTCACGATGTATAATGACTATTTAGGTCGCTGATAGGAGTAGCTGTCTGTATGTGGCAGCATAATGCACATAATATGAAAAACCTATGTTTTTTGGAGTGTCCGTATACTTTTCAGCACATAGTGTATAAGCGAAAATCGTTCTGATGCCTCTGACAATGAAATACATGTGTCAGTATTCCTGTAGGGTAGGAAACTTTCAGTGGCTGTAGCATGCACCAAAACAAGAAAAAACGTCCAGTAAACATGGGCTCTAAAATGAAAATCCGTATTAGTCCCATGTGTGATTTATACTGCATGTGTTATGCGGTGTACAGCTTCATCATGTTTTGCAGCGCGATACTTTACTGGCGATAATATACAGACATTATTTATGACGCAGCGTGTTTCTTTGAACCAGTCGAGAAATACTTGAACTATAGTTAATTATCGCCTTTCTTTCATTACGGATCAAATGATAAATACCTCCGCTCCGATCTGTGGGTATATATATTGCCGGGACGGTTGCTGCCGCTCAGAGCCAAACATGCGTTCTGCTGCGTTGCTGCTAGTCGCTGCTGCCTTCTCCACGAAGGTAGCGGCTGTCCCACGCCTTCCCATCGTTCAAGAGGTACGATAATCGACGTCGAAGGAAGCAAAGTTAAAATTGTAGGTAGCTAATTGATAAGAGACATAGCTGCAGTTCAGACTGTTACCTTACTCTCCGAATACAAAGAGCACTAAATAGTTTCCAGATATTACGCAGCTTTTGTAGAATTATCGTATGATGAAAACAGTCTTCTGGTTAACAGATTCGCATAGATTTGGGATTTATAGGAGTCTAGATTTGTCTTCAGTCGCAAATGATGTCATTGTAATTCCGTTTCACCATGGTGTTCCTGCAGTCCTCAACCTATCGAGCGTACGTCGGCCCCTTCAGCTGAGTTGTCAGCGCGTCTGACAGCCACGCAGCGGACTCGGCTTCTATTCCCGGCTAGTCGGAGATGTTTTTCACACGAGGACTGGCTGTTGTGTTGTCATCATCTTGATTTCATCATCACCGACACGAAGTCGCCCAATATGGCATCAAATTAGAAGATTTAAGGCAGAACTTCCCCATGAGGGGACTCTCGGTCAACGATGCCAGCAGATTACTTCGTTTCATTTCACCAGGCGTATGGAAAATGGCGAAAGTCGGCCCTTTTTTTTTCCTTAGGTGACAAATTCTATATTCCAGCAACATCGAATATGTGTCAGGACTGTATATCATGGGTGTGATTCTAAGCGTGAAACTCTTCCTTGACTTTACATAGGGAGCTTTGAAGTGGTGGCTGTGCGTGAGTTCCGTACGGTTCGACATCTGGTTCTTCCACCCCTCCCAGAGGAAGATGTTTCAACATTTAAAGGAAAAATGTCAGTAATGTGATAGTGTCATTGAAGTAAGTTTCAAACATGTTGTCACAGTTCTTTCAGTTTCATTGAGTGCGAGAAAGACATGCTCTTTGTGGGCTTATGCTTTCGAAAATATTTTTTCATTTTCATTCAACGGCAGCCAAACTTTGGTTCACTGCAGTTATCTGCAAATGAACTGGTTTAACTCCCTACTTAGCAGTTTCGAAGACAACAACGCCTTATTAAATAACTATGAAAACCGTTCTAGATGTCTCCTCAAGTGGTTGGGAGAAACCAATAATTATTTTACATCAGGTATGAAGTCTGCTCCTCTCGAAATGCAGAATGCACTTTATCTACGCTATATCCATACTCAAACATTACTCCCTTCTCTGAACAGTTAGTTCCTTAAAATTTCATTAAAGTAACATAATGTTCCCTTTATGGGGGATAATATTCCCTTTCTCAGAGACTTTTCTATTTTTTTCATAGGCGGTGTACAGAATCAAGTAAGTGCCTCTTGAATTTCCTTTCTTCCCTCCCCAGGGATTTTAATAATGATAGTGGTAGAAACTGTCACCGACAGTGGGATACGAAACGATGCCGATTAATTATTGGGTTAAATTTTTAACCTCTCCCCACAATTGATGCTGATTGAATCTCGTTGATGCTTTCTTCAAATGCGTAATGTCTGTGTGTGTGTGTGTGTATGTGTAGATGGTAATTTGAGAACATGTTATAGGGAGATGACGTATTCGTGACTGTAGAAAACGGTGCCTTGAGGGGTGTAGTGGCAACATCACTGAATGGCGCTCTTTACAACCAGTTCCAGGGCATACCCTATGCCACGCCACCTCTGGGAGATCTTCGATTCCGCGTGAGTACTAAAAATGAAAGCCTTAAACCATGTTATCATCCTGTACAATAATACACGATGCATGCACTTGTAACACTTTATTTAACCAATAACGTAACCTGGTCCAAACCCGTATGACACACAGCGTGTTCATACTGTCTTAGGAACACTTTACCTTAAGCTTGAATCTGAGAATGACAAATATCTGTAGCGGGGAAATCAATTCCACTTGTAATAACTATTTTAAACAATGTCATACCACTATTTAAAAACTTTAGAAGGGTCATCTTATTGCTATACGAATATGCACATATGAATGTGTAACAAAAATGTAAAATGACTTGTTCCATATCATGGCGATTAGTTGTACAAATTATCCATGGAACATAAAACTAACAACCACCTTTCTTTCATTGAGGTTGTTTGAGGTTATTTTGGTAGATATATACAGTAACGCCTTATCCAACAATAGGGTACCCTTTAATATTCGCTGTACACAATTATAATACGCAGCGTAGCTTGTTAAGTACAGGTCACAATTTTGTATTTTTATAATATTTATTAGTTTTCCATTATTTGCTGGCATGTCATACGTTACTACAGTTACAAAAATCATTGGTTTTTTTCTAAAAATTATGATGTTACTTTCAGACATCCTTTTCCTGGAGAGCTTATAACACTAGCCTACCGTGACATAAGCTAATGTTACCCTCTCGGAGGAGTTTGAGTTTTGAACGTGCTTGTGTCTAATGGATGAAGGTATCGGACTATAATTTTGAGTAGAGTGTTGTTAACAGAAAAAATACACAGGCTTTAACTTTGGGGTTCATGAAAGTAGTAAAATTCATATACGAATGAAAAATCGAACGGTCGCCAGCCCCAGTTGGTCGACAGTGCAACTCACGTTCAATCTGTCTATCACTATAACCATTTTCCGCTATCGACCAACTGTACATTGGGTGACTGATGATAATTCCAAGTCGATACCTAAGTCTACTGCCTTTCTACCTCACGTAGGAAACACTTCCAACAAGATCGGTCGTATTTTACTGAAATACGATGCGAAATGTGTTTTCCGTCCTCCATCTAAAATTAGAGCGCTTTTGTGTTCTGGCTGGCTCTGAGCACTATGGGACTTAACTGCAGAGGTCATCAGTCTCCTAGAACTTAGAACTACTTAAACCTAACTAAGCTAAGGACATCACACACATCCATGCCCGAGGCAGGATTCGAACCTGCGACCGTAGCGGTCTCGCGGTTCCACACTGAAGCGCCTAGAACCGCTCGGCCACACCGGCCGGCTTTTTGAGTTCGGTTAAGGATGATCTTGGTCTGAGTAAGGGGAGTGTATATCACATTCCTTGTAGCTGCGGCATGGCACATGTTGGGCAAACTATCAGGACCGTGGAGGACCGATGTACTGAACATAAACGGCTCACACGATTACAGCAGCCAAGTAGATCTGCTATTGCCTAACATTGCTTGGTCACTGGTCACCCCATGTTATATAATAACACCGAGATTTTGGCATGCACGTCCAGCTATTGGGACAGTGTTAGAAAGCAGGCAGTTGAGACTAAATTAGCGAGCAACCTCGTTAACAGGGATGGAGGTTTTTGTTTGAACTCGGTTTGGAATACGGCTCTCTCCCTTGTCAAAAAACGGAGGGGGAGAGTTAATGCTACCTCACCTGCGAGTTCCTAGTCTCACTGTCGATATCTCTGAGTTTGGTCATCTTTGGTGGCACTAGTGTTCAGTGTGTGTGTGTGTGTGTGTGTGTGTTATCTTTCCTACATCATTCCGAGAACCGAGGTTTTACATTTGCATGTAAATCGCCTGTCCGTTGCAGTTTGAATTGAAAATGGCGGGGTGTTCTCCCACCGAAATATCGGTTCATCAGTGATAGATATGGCTCAGTCTTTATTAATTCTGGGGTAAGCTTTAATTTTGCACTCGACGCGAAACACAGTCATGAGAAACGAGGAGCCATTGTGCTGCGCAACGGTCGGGTTTCCCGGGTCACGGGGTCGCCCTAGCGGGCAGTGGAAGTGCTGAGATAACCCCATCTGTGGAGCATAGTGTGAAACTGGCCTTCCATGTGCTCCTGACAAGCTAATTTCAGTTGTCAACACGGATTTGACCCGATCCCAACCGCCGCCTGTGCGTCTGCGGTCGCGTGTTTGTGACTGAATAAAGTCTCTCTTCCCTTTAAAATACACGGTCGTGTTAAAATAGACACCAACTTTCAGATGTAGAAATACGTCTACCAACTTTCGTCCATCTCGCATAATTTCTTCTTGGTGTTATTTTTTTCTGTCAGTGTCCTAAGCAGGTGGTCGTACCGTTTTGGCTCATCGGTATGTCTTACTTCGCCACTACCGCTTGAAAATAAATATGTTTTCACAGTAATTTGTAAGCTGTGTGACCTGATTTTAGCGAAGACCGCGAGTCCGCAATCCAACGTTTGAAGAAAATCAAATGAATAAACCTTGAAATTTTTCTTGCTTTAAGATATTTTAGCTGATTAGTACTGCAGTTTTTACAAAAATACATCGTCCATTGACGAGATACTGGTCATGTCAGACAGCTCCCCTTAGCTCGTGTGTTGACGTCCGCAGGCCCCGCGGCATGCGACCTCCTGGTCCGGAGTTCGAGACGCGCTGTCCTTCGCGGAGAAGTGTGCCCAGCCATCGGCTCTCGGCTTGCGACCCCCTGTCGGCTCCGAAGACTGCCTCTACCTCAACGTGTACGCGCCGGCCACGGGGAGCGGTCCTTTCCCCGTCATGGTTTACATCCATGGCGGTGCCTTCGAAGCTGGGTCGTCTTCCAGCGGCACTCCAGACTATTTTGTGGAGAAGGGCGTTGTAATGGTGACAACCACCTATCGTCTCGGTGCTCTTGGTGAGTTAGTCCTCTCGTTTACGCTTTTATGGGGTGCAGTCACGATTTAGTCATTAACTAAAAAAAATTTCAGATAAATGCAAAAGTTTTTGTAGTATTAACAGAAGGCAGTTGACGGTTTATAGCCTGGTTTGATGTAAATCATATCGCTATAAAAATTAAAATATTACGATCTACTTGTAAAAAAAACACTGACAATTTTTTTTTTACACTGTCCTCATGGAAGATCAGTTTGGATTATGTCCGCCCCCGGTATCTGAGTAGTCAGCGCGACAGCATGTCAATCTTAAGGGCCTGTGTTCGATGCCCGACTGGATCGGAGATTTTCTCCGCTCAGAGACTGGGTGTTGTGGTGTCCTAACCATTATCAATTCATCTCCATCGACGTGCAAGTCGCCGAAGTGGCTTCAAATCGAAAGACTTGCACCCGGCGAACCGTCTGCCCGACGGGAGGCTCTAGTCACACGGCATTTTAGTTTGCATTCTGGAAAAATGTGAGGAAACGCGAGGCAGTACTGACAGATTTTCTTAGAATACAGGTGAAAGGCAAACCTACGCTTATAGCATAGATTTAGCAAAAGATTCGGGAACTGTTGTCTGGAATACATCCTTTGAAACTGCGAAGGCTGAAGAGTTGAAGAATAGTTGAGAGGAACGGATTTTTGAAAAGAGATTGTAAGATGAATATCAACAAAAGTAAAGAACGGGGTTGTGGAATAAAGTCGTATCAAATTAGGTGATTGCTGGAGGAATTAGATTAGGAAGTGACACTAATCTTTGTCAACGAGTTTTGCTATTTAGGCAGCAAAATAATTGACTTTGGCCGAGGTGGAGACATCATAAAATGTAGACTGGCAGTAGGAAGAAAATCCTGTTAGAAACAGAAATTTGTTAATATCAAATGTAAGTTTAAGTATTCTGAACAATTATATGAATATTTTAGATGTATAGTTCTCTTCTACGTAAGTGAAACACGGACGATCGACATTTAAAGCAAGAAGAAAATGTAAGTTTTTAACACTCGATTCTACTACAAAATGCTCAAGATTAGATGTGTGATCGAATAACTAGTGAGGAGTTAGTGGATAGAATTGAGAACAAAAGCAGTTTGCAGCCTTAACTGACTAGAAGATGAACTCGGTTGATACGGTGCATCCTGAGGCATCAAGAATCATCAATTTCTTAATGGAAGCAGTACGAGAGATAAAGACTGTAGAAGAAACCTAAGACGTGACTGCAGTAAACAGGTTGAAATACATGTAGGTGGCAATTGTTATGTAGGGAGAAAGGAAATTTCACACGATGCACTAGCGTCGAGATCTGCATCAAACCGATATTTGGAAGGAAGACCACAACAAAACAAAACCATTTACACTGGAGGTCGCGCTATGCTATCACCGTTTCGTAAGGAAACTGTATTTCTTCGTATAGTTCGGATGTACTTGTACCCTGGCGTAGCCTACTCACTCGTACCTAGACTTCAGGGTGCACCAGCCTACACCGGAACTTATGGTTCAAAGCAACCATTTCCTAATTTTCGATCGTCCAGTGGCGGTGTCTGCTCTAGTGGCGAAGTCTGTGCTCCGTGGCTTGTAGCGATCAGCGGCACACACGAGGGCGTAGAGGTTCCAGCACCTGTTAGCGAGGAGATAGGCCTGGTTTGTACGATTGCTCGCCAGTTTTTCGGTTCCATCACTGAACTGACAAGTGATCCACTGCAGTTGGCCTGACTAGAGGCGACCCACCGTGAACAGCTTTTTGCCAGCGACAGCCAGTGGCAGCACTCCCGTTTACTCCGAACTGACACGCCCTGGGCACAGTGGCCAGTGGAAAAGACAGTGTCTGCATGACGCCCAAGTTGGAGTGAACCATGTACTGGGCATTGAGGGCCAGGTCGCGATAAAGCAACGTGACGCCACGCATTTATCGTACCAGACACTCGTCAGCCGCGGTCACTACCGATACAGAACTATTACATTTCCTGCGGAGAAATTCTCTCTGTCTCTCGCCCCCCTCTCTCTCTTTTTCACCCCTCTCTCTCGTTCTTGCTCTCTCTCTCTCTATCCCTCTCTCTCTCTCTCTGACTCACACTACTATAGCTTACATTTACGACACGGAAATCAAACGACATGAGATAATCGCACCGTACTCCTACTTATAAGGGAGATAAAATAAGAACGCAGCTCTTAAAGTTGAACATTATTGTTAACTTTCGTCTTTGGCAAGATATATTCTGAGCTCCAGTAGACTGTTGCGCCAACATGGAAGCCATTTCATGACACTAAATCAACACTTGGTTCACTATAGCACCATTTTCGGATTTGCATGAGATAATGCCTTTAATATAAAAAATGAAACCAATGGTGGATTAAAACAAAGAACGTAGTATCAACTGGAGGTGATATTCATTAATTAACAAATTAGGAGATATCAGTCATGAAAAACCTCACAAGTAATGCTTCACAGTGCAGAACCTGTATGCCTAAAGGTCATATGTGGTGATGGCCTGAAGTCTCCACATCAGAAACAACTAAATTGTCAGTGCCTGTATCAGCAAATTTATTTGTTAAGATTGGATATAATCTTATTAGGATTTATTGACAGTATACGTAAGAATGCATGTCGAAGACTAATTGCCGTGATACAAACCTATTCGAAAAATCGAGTCTTACTAGTATGGCTAATATTTGTTGTTGTTATGGTCTTCAGTCCTGAGACTGGTTTGATGCAGCTTTCCGTGCTACTCAATCCTGTGCAAGCATCTTCATCTCCCTGTACTTACTGCAACCTACATGCTTTTGAATCTGTTTAGTGTATTCATCTCTTGCTCTCCCTCTACGATTTTTACCCTCCACGCTGCCCTCCAATGCTAATCCCTTGAGACCTCAGAACATGTCCTACCAACAGGTCCCTCCTTCTTATCAAGTTGTGCCACAAACTCCTCTTCTCCCCAATTCTATTTAATACCTCCTCATTAGTTATGTGATCTACCCATCTAATCTTCAGCATTCTTCTGCACACCACATTTCGAAAGCTTCTATTCTCTTCTTGTCCAAACCATTTATCGTCCATGTTTCACTACACTCCATACAAATACTTTCAGAAATGACTTCCTGACACTTAAATCTATACTCGATGTTAGCAAATTCCTCTTCTTCAGAAACGCTTTACTTGCCACTGCCAGTCTACATTTTATATCTTCTCTGCTTTGACCATCATCAGTTATTTTGATCCCCAAATAGCAAAACTCCTTCACTACTTTGTCTCATTTCCTAATCTAATTCCTTCAGCATCACCCGTCTTAATTCGACTACATTCCATTATCCTCGATTTGCTTTTGTTGATGTTCATGTTATATCCTCCTTTCAAGACACTGTCCATTCCGTTCAACTGCTCTTCCAAGTCCTTTGCTGTCTCTGACAGAATTACAATGTCAGCGGCGAACCTCACAGTTTTTATTTCTTCTCCATGGATTTTAATACCTACTCCAAATTTTTCTTTTGTTTCCTTTACTGCTTGCTCAATATACAGATTGAATAACATTGGGGAGAGTCTACAACCCCGTCTCACTCCCATCCCAACCACTGCTTCCCTTTCATGCCCCTCGACTCTTATAACTGTCACCTGGTTTCTGTACAAATTGTAAATAGCCTTTCGATCCCTGTATTTTACCCCTGCCACCTTTAGAATTTGAAAGAGAGTATTCCAGTCAACATTGTCAAAAGCTTTCTCTAAGTCTACAAATGCTAGAAACGTAGGTTTGTCTTTCCTCAATCTTTCTTCTAAGATAAGTATTGCCCCATGTGTTCCAACATTTCTACGGAATCCAAAATGATCTGCCCCGAGGTCGGCTTCTACCAGTTTTTCCATTCGTCTTTAAAGAATTCGCGTTAGTATTTTGCAGCTGTGACTTATTAAACTGATAGTTCGGTAATTTTCACATCTTTCAACACCTGCTTTCTTTGGGATTGGAATTATTATATTCTTCTTGAAGTCTGAGGGTATTTCACCTGTCTCATACATCTTGCTCACCAGATGGTAGAGTTTTGTCTGGACTGGCTCTCCCAAGACCGTCAGTAGTTCTAATGGAATGTTGTCTACTCCTGGGGCCTTGTTTCGACTCAGGTCTTTCAGTGCTCTGTCAAACTCTTCACGCAGTATCGTATCTCCCATTTCATCTTCATCTACATCCTCTTCCATTTCCATAATATTGTCCTCAAGTACATCGCCCTTGAATAGACCCTGTGTATACTCCTTCCACCTTTCTGCTTTCCCTTCTTTGTTTAGAACTGAGTTTACTGCATATTATATTGCGTTGCAATGACACATGTTTTCTCAGAGTTGCTCTAAAGATATGTTTACTACGTTATCGACTACCTACTGTTACGTGTAACAGGTACTGGAATTCATTGTAGTGCATCTGTGAAGAAGAAGACAAAATAATAACCACAGAGCACAAACACGGGCACAGTTACATAACGCAATTTCATACAGTGGCATAATGTCATGTCATGCGGAATGCAGCAAACAAGATCAAAAAAATAATTGCATTTACTTATGAGTGTCAGAATATACAGGCTTCAAGTACACTTTCATAATCGCATACATCTAAGTACATAGCACAGTAATCGGAATGAAAGATACGGACTACGTAAACGCAACATAGATGCACAACACTATTCAAATTAAAGTAAAAGCTGCTACGAGCGATACTCTATGCGAAATAGTATGCAGATAGGTCTATGTTACTCCAATCTTCAGTTCAACAGTTTAAGTATTAATAATAGCCCAGATATCTAATAATTATCCTGCACAGAGGAACTGGAGGCTGGCAGAGTTAAAATAACGTGCCCTAAACTGCAACGTTAGTTTCGGAAGTCTTTCGTTATATTCTATGATTATCACTATTTGAAATTTTGTGTTGAGAGTAGCCCTATTCGTAGCTACAGCACACCGCTGACCTCAGTCGTGTTTTGCGTTCATTGTTTCTCTCGTAAACAATTAGTATTTCAAATTTCGACAATGCCTATTTGAATCTTAGCCAATCTTCAGTGTTCACAATATTTTTTAGATTGAAAATAAACGTTGGCTTCACATTTTCATGACATTCTGTCAGCATGTATTCGAGATCTGGATAAGAACTTAAACATTACATTGTAAAATGTTGTAGATCACAAACTTCATTCAGTTATACGAATAGCCAGTAGATAGTACTACAGGCTGGTCAGGAATAGAGAGCCTGTATCATGAAACCCGATGATCGAAATCAAGAAAATTAAAAGAAATGCAGTGCGTCAAAAAACCAGTACATTGTCCCACCTGGTAGTGCTAGTGATTTTTACAAGAAAACACTGAAAGAGTCACCTGGGACTTTGCGAGTCACTGTGGGTGATATAAAAAAGCAAACATTTATCATGACAGGTGGCCCTCGTAGGGGTCAGGCAATAAATTGTTCTTACATAAAATAGATCCAAAAGGCAGGACAGCGTCCACAGAAAGACAGGTTTATTTATTTATCGTGTCAGAAGCAGACTAAAAAAAACAATATTAGATACATTACTACATACATACATACCTTATGGTTTATAAATTAAACTAGTGAAGAATAAAATAAATGATTAGACACGTATTGTGTTGTCAAACATAAGGTGATTTTAATCTATACAGTGGATGCCCAAAAATTTGCAACGTCCAGTGCACTTTGTGTAGCGTTTACGAGGTCCTCCATGGTGCACACAGTTGGAGGTAATGTGCATTGTAGTAGATGTGTTGATGTCTGCACAGCAGCTCCGCAGTCACACTGGAGAGAGTCCACCTGGAAGCCCCACCTCTCCAGATTACTCTTGGATCTTGTGACAGAAGAGCGCAGGCGGTTGAGTGATTTCCATGTGGACCATTTCTCTGTGTGGCCTGGGGGAAGAACTTCTTGCGGGATCAGCCACTCCTCCAGATGCTGGCATCTGACCTGCCATCTCTTCTCCCGGTGTTGATGTGGAGTGTCAGCGAGTGGTTCTGTACTGTGAAGGAAGCTCTTTCTAGACACAAGTCTTTGCTATGCCGGTTGGTGGCCATGTAGTGGGTGGGCTTCGGATGTTAATGCCTTCTTCATTTCACTCCGTGCTGCTGTATCTCTTCGGATGTCCGGGGGAGCTATGCCGGATAAGCAGTACAGTTTTTCCACAGGTGTGGCTCTTAGACAACCCGTAGTGATACGACATGTCTCATTCAGAGCAACATCAACTTTCTTTGTATGTGTAGATCTGCACCATACTGGGCAAGCGTACTCAGCTGCAGAGTAGCAGAGGGCTAATGCGGATGTGCGCACTGTGTCTGCCTGTGCTCCCCATGTTGTTCCAGTCAGCTTCCTAACCACATTGTTCCTGGCAGCCATTTTTTGCTTTGTTTTTAAGCAGTGTTCCTTATATGTAAGAGCACGGTCCAGAGTGACTCCGAGGTATTTTGGAGTCTTGCAGTGTTCTAAAGAGGTTCCTTCCCAATCTATCTGCAAGGTTCTACTAGCCTGTCTGTTTCGGAGGTGGAAAGCACAGGTCTGGGTCTTAGAAGGATTTGGTTTCAATTGATTGTCCCTGTAATAGGCAGTTAATTCTTTCAGAGCATCAGTTAGCTCCCGCTCCATCCTCTCAAAGCTGTGATCTTGTGCTGTGATTGCTCGGTCATCTTCATATATGATGCTTTGTGTTCCTTCTGGTAACGGCTGGTCGTTAGTGCATATATTGAAGAGGGTGGGTGCCAATACACTGCCCTGTGGCAACCCATTTTTCTGCTGCCTCCATCTGCTTCTTTGTCCTTGATATTCCACAAAATATCTTCGGTTCTGCAGAAGATTTCTAATTAGACAGGTTAGTTTGTAGTCCTTGGTGAGGATGTATAGCTTCAGCAACAAGAGTCTGTGGTTGACAGTGTCGTAGGCGGCTGAAAGATCTATAAACACCGCTCCTGTTATCTGCCGCCTTTGGAAGCCGTCCTCTGTGTACTGTGTCAAATTCAACACCTGTGCTGTGCAGCTCTTCCCTTGTCTGAATCCTGCCTGTTGAGGGATCAGTAATGGTTGTATCATATCTGTAATTCTTTGGAGGATCAACCTTTCCAATACCTTATACAGGTGGCATAGGAGGGAGATTGGCCTATAGCTTTTGGGGTCATCCCGGTCTTTCCCTGGTTTATGTATAGCTATAATTTTTGCTTTCCGTCAAGATTTTGGTATCTTGCCGCTCTTGACACAATTATTCATTAGCTCGAGTAGCCAGCACTTTGCGCCTGGACCAAAGTTCTTGGTCTGTTCACTTCTTATGTCATCTACCCCTGCTGCTTTTCCGACTTTGCACTTATTTAGAGCTGAGTCGAGCTCATTCAAAATGAATGGTCGAGACAGAATGTTTCCCTCTTGTTCGAGCTCCCTTTCCAGGGTTCGTCTCCCGATTTTACTGGTATGGTCAGGTTTACCATTTTTCAAAAGCTGGTGTGCGATCTGGTCTGCCTTCACATTTGTATGCGTATTGGGTTGGGAGGGATCATTGTTAAGGTGTCGTAACAATCTCCAGGCCTTTTGACTACTTCTACTTCTGTCATCAGTTTAATCCACTGTTCTCTCTTCGCCTCAGAGATTGAGGAGAGAGTATTTTGCGCAGCCAGATAAGTTTCCTCGCTATAAGGGTTTTCTTCATATAGTCGATAGTATCCGTCCAGCAGAGCAGCTGTTTCAGGTGTCACAGCCTGCAGATACATTGTCCTACACCCTCTTGGAATTGATGCCCGGGAGCAATGTTTGACAGTTTGAACAAAGCTGCCATACTCTTCAGGAATAGGTCGCACAGACTTAATCTCCTTGTCCAGCATCTTAGCAAATTTTTTCCAATCAGCTTTCTTGAAATTGTATCTCCTCCTGTGGCCTTATTGCTGGAAGAACTTGACACAGTAGTGGCCTGTGTTGCGTCTTTGGTATGGGCGAGCACACTGATTTGGAGCAGAGCTGTGTGATGTCTTCACTCACAAAGAGGAGGTCAGAGTTAAATCCACGTTGCCACCTGCCACTGTTGAAGGAAGGGGGTAGCTTGCTGTCATGTATAAGAGACAACTGGCAGGATTCAGCCCAGGAGAGGACTGCCTCCCCATTTTCGTCATCTTCAGAGTATCCCCACAAATGACTATGGCTGTTAAAGTCACCGATTACTACAGACGTCTTGCTGTTATGGAAGTTCCTGGGTGGTGTGAAGGAAAATGTAGCCGAAAGGGGCTTATACACAGAGGTAACCACGCAGTTACTCAGCTCCACTGAGATGACTTCGATGTTATTTTCTACAGTGCAGTGAGCACTGATTATCTGAAGCCCTGGTCTTACAAATATAGCACTTCCATACTGAGAGTGCGGTGTTTCTGCAGCTAGTTTCATGCCCGGTATTTTTGGTCGTCTCTGTCGCTCATCTCTATGCGTCTCTTGTATACACAGGACGTCGCATTTTTTGTCACGGCATAGGTTGGATAACAGATGTTCTTTGGCTGATTATATGTCTTCAATATTTATAGTTATGATAGTTAAAGTTGGCTCTGATAAGGACCGTTTATTTACTCCCATGTTTGTTTGCTTCTGGTGTGAGAGAATCAGCCGTCTAGGTATACCTAGACGCCCAGGGGACGCCCGGATGTGTAAGGCTTAGTTGTCAGCACACACCCTTTGTGGAGGCTTCTCTCATGTTCCCCAGAAAGACAGGTTAGTGGAATGCAAATGCATTATTTTGCGTATGTGAGCTATATCTCCTTTCTTCACTGCAAATGTTCACTTTTTTTCCCTCATTCCGTGGAAATACAAGCCTACTAAATCCACCTTGCAACTTTTTTCCTTTCATTTACATTCTATGTTTATTGAAAATGGAAGTGTTCATCAAAATATATTTAATCGTTTTTTTTAATAAAAAAGTAGCTTTTATTTTTAATTAATGATCATACGAGAATGTGAATTTTCACGGTAGATTAAAAGTTCGATACGAAAGTGCGAAACGTCAAATACAAGGAAAGAAATACACTTTTTTATATCTTAAGATTGTTCAATATTGTATTTAATTTATAATAAGATATTTCGATTGTCTGGATCAAATTTTAATTTATTTTCTTAGCGGCAGTAATGGAAAAGGTATAGCTATTTTTATAAACAAAATTGTGGGTATATAATTGCTTATTATCGTTTCTATTTCATGATATACAAAGAATTTGATTAAAAGTAAAAAACGAGATCTGAACCAGATACTTCACAATCACCAGACGTTGACACGAAGCATTCAACTACCGATGTTATGTTCGTATTTTTTAAATATTTTAAGCATCAAAGGAGGTTTTTAGACTTTTTTTAGAGTTGCAGCGTTCTGCTTTTGGAAACTGATTACCGGGCACTAACTTTCTGACGTTACAAGTATGAATAAAGTGAAAGATTGCCAGTCTGTAAGGTCACATTGTCAGATAAATGCTCGTATTTATGCTCACAGACGTAAAATCTACACAATTTGCTGTCTGACCAAAGTGCAAACACATACAAAGTGCGTAACAAATCCAAAAGTACATTGAAATCATTCGCAAAACGTCGAAAACAATATTCCAACACCGGAAATTACTACCAACACATCGGAAGAGACACATGGACTTAACATGGCGTCGCAGTTGATTAACCAATCACGTGCGTCTTCACCTACGTTCACTTTGTCTCTATATATATCGGCTTTCTAATCAGTTATAGTTTGTACACAGCATTACCGTTATAATACTGTGTAAAGTCGAAACAGTGAAGTTATGCGCAGTTAGAATTCCATATGATGATGTTTTAAAAGGCATAAGAAATTTATGTTGATTTTGAAACACAAATGTACCCCGTTAGAATATTAATCCTAACAGTGAGTACTGAATGAAACTAGCGCACTGTAATCCCTTAGAGTGCAAAAACTTTACATGGCTAAGGATGTTCCGAAAAAGAGCACAATACGAACTGCCTACTCTTTTCACGTGAGCAAATTCTATTTACTGAATATTATTCGGAATGTAAGTAGGCTGTTTAGGTTTTTTTATTGGTAACGCCACCTCTGTATGAAAATCACTGGCTGTGCTGTGTGCAGTCTGCGGCTGCCTTGCATTGTTGTAATACTCGCCATTGTAGTGTTGGGCAGCGGCAGCTGGATGTGAACAGCGCGTAGCGTTGGGCAGTTGGAGGTGAGCCGCCAGCAGTGGTGGATGTGGGGAGAGAGATGGCGGAGTTTTGAAATTTGTCATGAACTGCTATATTTATATATGATGATATCAAGGTAAATACATTGTTTGTTCTCTATTAATATCTTTCAATTGCTAACTATCCCTATCAGTAGTTAGTGCCTTCCATAGTTTGAATCTTTTATTTAGCTGGCAGTAGTGGCGCTCGCTGTATTGCAGTAGCTTGAGCAGCGAAGATTTTTGTGAGGTAAGTGATTTGTGAAAGGTATAGTTTAATGTTAGTCAGGGCCATTCTTTTGTAGGGAATTTTGAAAGTCAGATTGCGTTGCGCTAACAAAATATTGTGTGTCAGTTTAAGCACAGTCATGTATAATTGTTCAAAGGGGAAGTTTCATATGTCGACCCTTAGCCGAGGATACCTCACTGTAATCTTCTGATTTTTTGTAGTAGTTTGTGTAATTAGTGTAGACTTTGTTTATTGCTAGCGCGTAATTGTAGAGAGAATCTCCTTTGTAGTTGCAGTCTTTCATTGTTGTAGAGTAAAACAGTTGTGGCATGCATGTAGATTTGCACCAAGTATTTCGCAGCTGCAATTAACTAGATATTATTTTCAGTGCTATGTTAATGTGTTCTCTTATTTTTGATCTTCAAATTGTGTTTTTCTGTGTTGTCGTGTGAAATACTGTGACAATAATGGCGTGTGAAAAACGTAGTACTAGGCTCCAAAGTAAACTGAGAAATGACAGTGAAAATGAAAGCAGTGTGTTAGCGCCACCGAGTAATGAATTAACTGATGTTCAAAGTAGTAATTTGGTAACTGTGCATAGGGAAATGGAGCGGGCTGCAAACAATGGCGTAGACAGTGAAACAGGTAGTGAACAGGGAAGCATTATCGAGCGATCGGTCGGCAACAGCTCGCCTCAGGAATCCGAAATCACAGGACACAATTTCGCAAATACTGTAGATTCAGGTTTTGGGTCATCACCGTTTTCTCAAATAAGTCAAGACACATTTTCTGCTTGTCAAAATGTGAACGTGGCCGGTGCAAATGCACTGCCGAAAAACGTAGAGAAACAGATTCCAGACACTAATACATTATTATTGCAATTAATGCAACAAATGGAACAAAATCAGAGACAAATGGGACAAAATCTTAAAAAGTTAGACACAATGGAACAAAATCAGAGACAAACACAGCAAAAGCTTCAAAAGTTAGACACAATGGAACAACACCAGAGACAAACACAGCAACAGTTAGACGCAATGGAACAAAATCTTCACACCACGCTTGAACAAACACGTGAAGATTTAACTACTGAGTTACATAACATCGAATCGAAATGTCAAAAAGTCTGTAATGACGTAAAAACACAAATTTGTGAGCATTTCCAACCTATTTTTTCGCGTCATGAAAATGCATTACAGAATCATGAAGCAGCCATAAAAGAACTGCAAACTATTGTTCATGAAAATCACAACACCTTGCAAGCTAAAATTGACTCAGTTGCATCTACCGATTCGGTTACGCAACTTGCAAAAACTCAAGAAAACTTAAAGGACACAGTAGATACGATTTCAACACAAATGGACACTCTGAAACTTGGTTCAGAAAAACACACTGAGGAAATAAGTACACTATCGGAGAAAGTAGCCGAACTTTCGGATCAGGTCACTAATCTATCTACGAAGGTAGATGATAATCTGAATGACACAGAAGAGTGCAAACAAATTAGGAAATTCAAACAAAATCAGAATCAGATTAATACGCAACACCAAAGAGAAATCCGGGAAGTACAAGATCAGCTGACACAGTTAATACAAGAATTACGTATTTCAGAGGATACTCGCGCCCCAATACGGGAAGAGGGACACAGAAATACGGAACAGCCACAAAATAATAACACAGGGCATTTCGGAAGTTATGAAAGAAATTGGCAATGTGCACCGAATTTTGAGATGGAACGGCCGACACGACCTAACAATGACCGATATGCGACTCGCCGACATGATGATTTTGACTATAAGCTGTTCATTACTACACGTAAATTCAAAACATTTAAGAATTCTGGCAACGACATTCACCCACAAGCATGGCTCCATCAATTCTCGCATTGTTTTCCTCCCAACTGGTCGTTAGAACACAGATTAGAATTTATGTGTGGCTACTTGCAGAATGAACCAGCTGTAAGAATGCGATCGGTAATTCACGATTGCCACAGTGAAGGAGAGTTTTACCATGCCTTCCTCTCAGCATATTGGTCTCAGGCCACACAAGACCGAGTAAAGCATAGCATCATAATGATGAAACGTTTCGAACAATCTGAATTTTCCAGTCTTATGAAATATTTTGAAGACATGTTGCATAAGAATCAGTATCTTTCAAACCCATACAGCCCCTCAGAACTCATCCGCATTTGCTTAATCAAACTGCCTGAACATTTACGACATATTATTTTGGCAGGACGTTGCAAAGACGACATTGAAGCATTTCAGGGACTCTTACAAGAATTAGAAATTGACACTGACAATCGCGGAACGCGAAACCAGGAACACAACAATTACAGGTCACATCCGTCGCAATTCCGCGATGAAAGAAGTAATAACTTGACACGACAAGGCTATTCTCACAACACAAATCGTGACCAAAACAGACACCACCCGTATGACAACCGTTGGCAGAGTAGTAATAACTACAGGGAAAGATCACCTCTCCGTGGTAATGACTATCACAGAGACAATAAGAGAAACAGACAATATGGGAACCAAAATAAATACTATCAAGGGAGACAGAATAACTTTAGACGCAACGGACCAGCGCGCAGTTACGATTCAGGGAGAAATTCTCCACCATGTGACCGACAAGAAAGAAACTATGGAATCTACCGACATGACGACAGACGATATGATCGTAACGACAGACCTGAATTGCATCAGAACTGGCGGGATTCAAACAGAGCAGGGCCCTCTCGTCACGGTGAATTTGTAGAAGTTAGGTCTCCAAATCCCAATAACGACGCGCGCCAACAAAGAGACAATAGGCAATGACTCACACCGCTGGCAGCAACAAAACGTACTTATGAAACTGATGACGCAGCTGCCGTAGCTAGTAATTACGTAAAAATGGAAGACATTAGGGACATCTTACTCCAGGAACACGACGTAAAACTTAACAACATTGCATATCCTGTGATTCACATTACTGTAAATGACGTAAAATTTAAGGCAGTACTTGACTCTGGCAGTCCCATCTCAGTAATTAGTGAAACAGCCTCTAGCAAATGCAACAAATCGAACGATTGCCCCACACTTCCGTTACGTAAGATTAAATTACAAGGTGCAATCTTTGGAAAAAGTGTAGATGTACGCCAACAAACCAACTTAGAATTCTTTTGTCAAAGCCACAGCTTCTCTACGAACTTTCTTATTGTTCCATTATTGTCGACGGAAATTATATTGGGAGTAGACTTTTTGAATGAATTCAAAGCAATCTTAAACTTTCACGATGCTGAAATAAGTTTAGAGAAGGAAGGTAAGTCAATAGCTTTGAAATTTGAAGATTGGCTCTCAAACCATGACGAAGAAATCAATCGGCTTTACCTTCTGTTGGACAACAGTTCGGAATTTTCTACGGAACTAGACACTAACAATCACTCTGCAAGAACTGACAGGGATGATATCGACGGCATATTTGAAATTAATGAGTTAATTCCGAATAAAATTCAAACAATTGAGAATTGTAATGACACTGATAGGCAGGACCTTTTTGAGATTTTACAAGAACATTCCACAGTTTTTACTCATAAAACAGGAACAATCAAGGGATTTCAATACCAATTTCGTGTTCGTGAGCATACTAAATTTTGTGTTAGACCATATGTAATTCCAGCACATTATAGGGACCGTGTTAGAACAGAAATACAATCTATGCTCGACGAGGGCATTATTGAGCCTGCAGTAAGCTCATACAACAATCCATTACATGTTGTTGAGAAGAAAAATGGATCGATCAGGCTTGTCTTAGATTCGAGACAAATCAATACGATCATTATTCCTGAAACAGACAGGCCGCAAACGTTGGAAGAACTTCTTCAAAATTTTAATGGTGTAAAAGTGTTGTCTTCCATTGATCTCAGATCCAGCTTTTATCAGATCGAACTTCATCCAGAATGTAGAAAATACACAGCTTTCCTTTGTTTCGGCGTTTGTTATCAGTTTCGGAAACTTCCCTTTGGTTTGAACATTTCTTCAGCAGCATTCATTCGCGGGCTAAATTCCATATTACCTGAGTTCTTAAAACGTCACATCACCTTATATGTGGACGATATTCTAATAGCAGAAGCTTCATGGGAACTACATAATCGCAACCTCAACAATTTGTTACGTATTTTTGCAGAATCTGGAATTACAGTTAACTTGGAAAAGTCTGAATTCGGTAGGACAAAGGTGAAGTTTTTGGGACATATTATTTCTTCTGAAGGCATTCAGCCGGATCCTGAAAAGTTAGAAGCAATCAGAGCCATTCCAGTTCCATCCTCAAAAAGACAAATCCGCAGTTTTCTAGGTCTCGTAAATTTTTACCGTCGTTTTCTGAATATGCAAATTCTTGTTACACCAAAACTTTGTTCTCTCACTGGAAAAAATACTATTTGGAACTGGGACGAACAAGCACAATTGGAATTCAATTCTTTGAAAGAAGCGTTACTTCACGCGCCAATCTTAGCTCATCCAGATCTGTCACAAGATTTCTGCCTTAGCACGGATTCTTCTAAAGTCGGTCTTGGTGCCCATTTATTTCAAGAAGCCATAGAAAATGACACTACCATTCAGAAAACCATTGCTTTTGCTAGACGAGTGCTAACAAAATCTGAAAAAAAGTTATTCCGTTACTGAATTAGAAGCTTTAGCTATCGTTTGGGCATTTAACAAATTCCGTTTCTTTCTTTCTGGTAAGCACGTAAAAGTATACAATGATCATCGTGCATTACAATTTCTTATGTCTTCAAAATTAAATCATGACAGGTTAAAACATTGGGCATTGTTTCTGCAAGAATTCCGCTTCACAATAGTCTACATTCCCGGCAAGGAGAACATTGCTGCGGACGCACTGTCACGCGCACCGGCTGGGCTTGAGAAAAGTACCACAGAAGGCAACCTCGAGAAAAATTTCAGTATTCTTTACATTCAGAAAGTCGCCTTTGAAAACTTCATCACCACATCTTTAAAGGACATTGCTCATGAACAAGATAAAGATCCGATTTGGAAAGACATCAAGAGCAAATGGCATGAAAAGACACACACACAGATTCGGCATTATTATCTGGTTAGAAACAACATACTGTTCAAACGCTGCACTGTTGATGACAAGCTATGGGTACTTTGCATTCCTGACGATTTTGTTAATAAGCTCATTTGGTACATTCATTTCAGCTACGCACATTTTGGTCCACGAAAATGTTATCATATTCTTCGAACGACTTGTTATTTTAACAATATGGAAAAAAGAATTCGAAGAGTCTTGTCTATTTGTAAACTTTGTCAAAAGGCGAAACCATCTACTGTCTCACATCGTGCTCCGTTGTTTCCTATTATTCCTTCTAAATTAAAAGAATTTGCTGCTGTTGATCTCTTGGGACCGCTTGTCAGAACATCCAATGGATTTTCGTACGTTCTAGTCGCTGTTGAACTTACTTCAAAATTTGTTTCTTTCACTCCGTTACATAAAGCCACTGGACGATCTGTCTCCAACGCCTTTGTTAAAAATTTCTTACGTGAAGTTGTCCACGTTGCTAAAGTCATTTCAGATAACGGACCGCAATTTAGATCTGCTGTTTGGTCACGCACGCTTCGGAATCATAAAATCAAACCTGTTTTTATTTCATTGTACTCACCACATTGCAACCCGTCTGAACGGATTATGAAAGAAATCAATAAGCTTTGCAGACTTTATTGTCACAGAAAGCATCAGCATTGGGACAGATATCTACAATTATTTCAAAATGTGCTGAATGAAATGCCTCATGATTCCACTGCTTTACCACCTACTCTTGTACTGAAGAATGAAGAACCACCGAACAGAATCAGAGAGCTTGTACCTTTCCCGAATACACGTAAACTTCGACACAAAGACATAATTGATATGGCTCTTAAAAATATAAAATCTGCAGCAGACAAAAGGAGAGAACTATACGGTAAAGCAAATGCAAAGAAATTATATATTGGTCAGAAAGTTCTCATTAAAGCTCATTCATTGTCACATAAGAAGAAACACTTGAGTCACAAATTCTTTCTAGTTTACAATGGACCTTACAGAATCCGACGTATACCACATGATGATTGCGTTGAAGTTGAAACTCTGCGTACTAGGAAGAGTAAAGGTTTACACCACATTTCACATGTAAAACCGTTTATTGAAAGATAATCTGCTTTTTAACTTTGTCATTGCCATAAAACTTTTCACTTTACATTACTAGTATGGTTGTCAGACTTAGAATCTGTTAACATGCAACAATGTTTGAAGTTAAATATCCAGTCAAGAACCAAGAGAACTTATTGAAACAGAAATGACGAATGCATTGTTATAGTGGACAGAAGTCACAGTGTTATTGTGTGTGTACATTCTTGCTTGTTAGTTGCACGATTATGGAACGACTATAAGGCTTGCATACTTAGAACATTTACCAGTACTGCTAATGAGATTTTAATGCAACATTTTGGTTTACTTGAAAATATATTCTGGATTTAAAGTACTTTCAGTGAGATACCAGATGGCACAGTGGTTAGTTTATGTGACAGCTACACGATTTTATCACGACGCTACTAATGAGTGACAATTTACAATGTTGCTTTTGCAGTGTTTCTGTTTTATATCTGCACAGTTTTCTGTTTTATTCTGGAAAGTAAAACAGGTTTTAGTAGTAACTTTTGTGGTATAGCTACAATGAGACTGCCTTTTCCGTAGCACAACAATACGTTACAGCACAGTACTTTCCTCATCACGGCAATAAGCGTAATAACTAAGACATTTATACGCAATGCATTTCACTTTTGTGTATTATGAGGTAAGTATATTGACTTCTGCAGAACTTAGCTTTCGGAGGACGATAACTACGACACTTCCACACAGATTATGTTGCAACAAGACGAACATTTAGCGCTACAGTACACGTATTTGAGTGATTAATTTTGTACTTAAAACATTTATTTTTAAAGATTTTTGAATTACAAAGAAAGTTTTCCGTGATACATTTCATTCCATTGCTGTAATCTGTAACACCTGAGGGTATAATTACATTAATCCTCAGGGGGGTACACGCTTACTTTGTGTACCATGTGTGTGGCAACCACAAGGAACCCTAGCTAATATGGTATTTGCTTATACAACTTTACACATCAGTACCATATTTCTCTAACACACAAATTACACAGCTATCTGATCATTTAACTGAGAGATAAACATTTTTTTACTACATCAGTGACACATGTTTACGCAATACACAGTTGGGTAACTTCACACTTATGAAACTGTATTTTGTCTGTACTTTGTAAACTGTTCATATTTTTTCGGAATCATTGTGATACTATGAGAGCTTTGAATGATGTATTTGGTAAGGGAGCACGATTTTGAAGTACGTTTGAGGTAGATGGCACTATTGAAATGAGCAGAGAATTTTTTTTAGGTTTTGAAATTATTGCAGAAAGCTACGACGTTTTTGAGATTTGACTGAGGTGTTATGATGTTATTATTACGACGACGATGGGTACTATGCTGTTGAGATATGTTTATGATCAATAAGATGATGCTACCGTATATGAGGAATAAGAAGTATGTTGGAAACCAAGAATCATGCTTTAAGAGTTATGAAATGTGCGTAAATGCGTGACTGTATCACAATGCTGACGAATATTTTATTTGGACACATATTTATAGGATTTTCTTTCTACAGATTTGCAACGCTAATTCTTGACCTGTGAAATATTTTTATGTGAGACTGTCACTGTAGCGGAAACTGCTGTCGTAAATATTTCCGTAAGAAAGTTAAGTGACCACCTGCACGTAATGCGTCGCGTGCACCCACCTGGGCGACAGTTGCCCGAAAAAAAAGCCATTAGCCTTTCAGAGCACAGGAAGAAAAAAAGAAAAAAAAGGGAGGCCATTATCCTGGCCATTGTCATTCCTTTAGAGAAAGCATCGCAAATCCGACACGCTAATTACTTGGAAACATATCGTACTTTCTGATATTTACTGAAATGCCTAATGAAATGACGAGAAATATTTTTACATCTGCACACCTGATTACGACAAGCGTCTTTCTACGAGAGTTGAGAGAATTTCTACTAACTTATGAAATGTCACATGACTATTGAATGATATTTTTATGCTTTGGTTTGCGTAATTGCTTATTTCATTTGATACCTGTTTTTCAGCTGTGTTACAGCATTAGTTTTATAAAATAAACTTAGATGCATTTGCTAATGTGAACACTTTCTGTCAACAGATCTATTAAATGATAATTTTGTAATCCACATTCTTTAAAAAAAAGGAGCACTTGGAAAGGAAAGAACAATAAGAAGGGACTAGTAACAGTAACTGGACACATAATTTTCTTTTCAAGTACATGGTAATATTTCTTTTACAATAAGTTGTTGTGGTGCACCACTTTAATTACTTAGACATTAAGATGTGAATATACATTTCCCTTATCTGCATTGTTGTTTTTACTGTAATATTTTTTCTGCTTGAGCTATGTCATGTTTAGGTATAAGTTGCTGCTGTTTGCCAGGCATAGTGTTATTGAATTTGACTTTGTATTATTCTGTTAAGCTAGTTTTACTACTGACTTATTTTTCTTGTTACTGCACATTGGCTCATATTAGTTGTAATGTTGCATTGGTTGGTAATTTAGATTTACTGTAGCTTGCTTTGCGATTTTCCATTTTTTTTTATTGCTGTTTATATTAATTGTTTTATGTGCTGCTGCATTGCCTCGTCCCTTAGTTTAGCATCTGAGCTCAGTAGATTTAAGTTAGCTTAAGAGGGGGTAGCCTATAAGAGAATGAGTTGCGATGAATTTGAAGAAATGCACTGAGAGGCTATACGAGAAAAGTACAGAAAGCAGGTATAGATAGGACTTTTGGAAATAATGAAGAACGAAGGGAGATCTCCAAGAAGTAAAGAAAGTTTTGTTTGCAAAATACTGCAGTAAAACAAACCCTGTCCTTTCCTTGTATTATTCCGCTATATGTTTGTGTACCCTTGGGTATTTATGTTTTTCCTGTATTTATATGTTTATCTGATAAGACTTATTTTGTAGAAATTTTCTAATACTAAGCTACATTCACTATGATGAGGAATACTGTTATCCTCAAATATAATTTGCATTAATAATATGTTATTTACCTTGTAAATTTGCTTAGACATTATTTATTCTGTTTTGTTTTAATGCTCATGTATAAAGTTGATGTTCCAAAAGTTATTCTGATATTTTATGTATCTACTTATGTCATAATTCCTGTAACACAGATGTATATGTCTATTTCTATTCTTTTGTAAAGCCTGTTTTGCTACAAATGTTATCTGTATTGTTATGTTCTTTAATGATGTATTCTGTACCTTTGTTATTGTATTCTCATGTTATAAAATTGTAATTGACACCAGTTTATCAAACTAAGTAACATGTAAGCATTCATTTCACTGCACACATTTCCGTTGGTCATAGTATATGGACAATATGTGAGAAGTAGGGACTGATAGTGTTTGCACGTGTGTTAATGATTCAGCAAGGGACTGGATAACAGCATTACTGGTTCGAAGGACAATTTCAAAAACTTTGTGAGTGCACAAGTGGTGGTTTATGGACTTGCTATATTGTCCGCAAGACTCTTCGATGGTGATTGTGCACCTGCACAGTCGCAACAAGTGGCTGCTGGCCATTTATACAAGGACTACAGTGGGTCTGCATCTTTGATGACCCACCAGTACCATTATCTCTACATGGACTACAGTGGGTCTACATCTTTGATGATCCATCAATACCATTATTTCTACAAGGACTGCAGTGGGTCTGCACCTCTGGTGGCCCACCAATACCATACTCTCTACCAGGACTACAGTGGGTCTGCTCTGTGATGACCTACCTACCAATCTTCTTCAAACTGTCGAATGACTCTGCTGTGGGTTTGCTCTGTTGTGGCCCATTACCTGTCAGCATGTCAAGAGTCAGCACTGTCTTTCAGTTGGAAGGACAACAGTACTTCTTCAAGACTGCATGGAAATCCACTACTTCTGTGTGCAATTTCTTTTACTAATGAGACTTTGTGAAAAAAAACCTGTAATTACTATTATGATGAATGATCAGGACTATCTTTACGGACTGTGAGGAAATTTTAGCTTTTGACCAACATAGTATCAATAAGTGTGTGCATTTGATTTCTTTGTTATTGTAACTATGAAAAATTTTTTCAAATCTGTATTGGCCACTGCCCAATTCAATTTGTAAAATTTTTTGTGGGGAGCATGGGGGCTATGTACTAATGAGACTTTGTGAAAAAAAAACCTGTAATTACTATTATGATGAATGATCAGGACTATCTTTACGGACTGTGAGGAAATTTTAGCTTTTGACCAACATAGTATCAATAAGTGTGTGCATTTGATTTCTTTGTTATTGTAACTATGAAAAAATTTTTCAAATCTGTATTGGCCACTGCCCAATCCAATTTGTAAAATTTTTTGTGGGGAGCATGGGGGCTATGTACTAATGAGACTTTGTGAAAAAAAAAACCTGTAATTACTATTATGATGAATGATCAGGACTATCTTTACGGACTGTGAGGAAATTTTAGCTTTTGACCAACATAGTATCAATAAGTGTGTGCATTTGATTTCTTTGTTATTGTAACTATGAAAAAAATTTTCAAATCTGTATTGGCCACTGCCCAATCCAATTTGTAAAATTTTTTGTGGGGAGCATGGGGGCTATGTAAGTAGGCTGTTTAGGTTTTTTTATTGGTAACGCCACCTCTGTATGAAAATCACTGGCTGTGCTGTGTGCAGTCTGCGGCTGCCTTGCATTGTTGTAATACTCGCCATTGTAGTGTTGGGCAGCGGCAGCTGGATGTGAACAACGCGTAGCATTGGGCAGTTGGAGGTGAGCCGCCAGCAGTGGTGGATGTGGGGAGAGAGATGGCGGAGTTTTGAAATTTGTCATGAACTGCTATATTTATATATGATGATATCAAGGTAAATACATTGTTTGTTCTCTATTAATATCTTTCAATTGCTAACTATCCCTATCAGTAGTTAGTACCTTCCATAGTTTGAATCTTTTATTTAGCTGGCAGTAGTGGGGCTCGCTGTATTGCAGTAGCTTGAGCAGCGAAGATTTTTGTGAGGTAAGTGATTTGTGAAAGGTATAGTTTAATGTTAGTCAGGGCCATTCTTTTGTAGGGAATTTTGAAAGTCAGATTGCGTTGCGCTAACAAAATATTGTGTGTCAGTTTAAGAACAGTCATGTATAATTGTTCAAAGGGGAAGTTTCAGGAAACAGTTTAACCTCACACGTTGACTGCTGGAGTGTCACCTATGCCGGCCGATCCCCGAAACCTACATATGTCGCCAGATTTCTCATACACACACAAATGAAAATAAACTGTACTATCAGAAAAGGTGAAAATTTCCCAGACGTTCAGGTACTTATCTACAAACATATTACAACTTTTTTTTTTTCAAAAAGCTGCAGAATACATGATTTTAAGCTCTATGTGATGTGGTACAGCAGTATTCATATAAGATATCTTAACAGTTACTGTACAACAAAAACGGCCTTTCGAAAGCCGTGGCCTGTGTCGTAAGATGCTTTTGTGTGCGAAACATGACTGGGAGAATGTAAGAAAATCTTGAAACGATTGGCAGCTTTGCCTCGAGCGTGGCTGGTTAAAATCCGCCTACTGCGCACCAAATGGTGTCTGCCCCAAAAGTTTTCAAGCGCCCTTATGCTGCCTATACACCATGTCGGAGCATAACTATATACCGGAATTTTTGTCACCAGCAATCATGCCAGAAAACTCCCTCTGATACTACCGAGTCATGATTCTGTGTCCAGGCGATGAAATGAAACTCAAACACTTTACAAAAATAACCAATAGCAAACATGCCATAATATACGTCTTTCATCCTGAAGAACGTGACGCAATTGTAGAAGCTAGTATTTTAGAGCTTATAAGAACGCATGTGAATGAGCAGAAGCCAGACAATTTCTAATCCCCTATGATATGCTCGTTTCAGCAACCACTGACAGTTCTGCTGTGAAGATAAATTTGTAAACAAACCGTTTGATTGGTATCTACTCCAAGAGGCGATTTATACGCATACCATTTGTAGGCTCCTCGCATTTTCAATTACTACTGTAAATTCAGACCTGACTGTAAGCTTTAGGGGGTCCCTTACTGAGTTATTATGTCCACCGTGTTCAAGCAATGTACATTGTCTGAGAAAAAAGTAAAAGACAAAGAAGACATGTCAATACAACTTCGTACACGTGCACTTCATCGGTGGGTATGTAAATGATCAGAGTCGCATGTGCATGACAGGTGACAGATAGACTAGCCAGAGGTATATTAGTGTGTTGTTACCTGGTGTGGTAGGGTACATAAGTGGCGTTAACAGGGCTCGATGTAGAGTGATTACTGTGAAGAACACGAAACTGCCGTGTAGTCGTTTGAGAAAGCGTTATCAGCATCTGACAGAGTTTGAAAGGGGCCTCGCTGTGGGTCTCCATTTGGTCACACCGTCAAATCATGTAATATCCAGATTTTCGTAGTTTTTCGAATGTAACACTGGCCCAACGTCGGCTTATATATGAACTTCAGGGAAGACATACGCGTCTTCAAAGTTTCGGTCGACCACGTCTGACCACTACAAAGGGGGATCTCCATACTGCGTACCGTGCACATCGTAGCATCGTCACATGTGCACTTACCATCCGAGAACGTGTAATCGACTCTCTGCTACATTCTGTGTCATCGCGCACCATTTGTCGGAAACTAGCAGCACTACGGAGTTACCGCATCATGTGTAGACTGCCATTATCACCGCAACATAAACGTCTGTGGAGTCGTGTGGTGACCTGGAATCATGGACTGCTGAAGAAAGCGGCTATTGTGTTCAACTATGGATCGTGGATCTGCACAATCAGCATGATCATGGCCGGCGAGTTCGGTGGTGAGCTTAGGACAGCTCCAATTCTTTCTTTGTTTTAGGGAGACCCAGCAAGTGTTACTCCTGGTGTCATGGCGCAGGTATCCGTTTGGTATCACGACTAGTGGTGACTGAGAATACTCCAATGGCACAAATGGACAACACATGAATCCTGTGTCCTCATGTGCTATTTCTTACATGACAGTTTCTTGGTGCCATTTTTCAAAAGGATAATGCTCCTCTACATACAAAATGTGTCTCTAAGAACTGATTGCGCGATGTAAATGTGCTCCAGTGGCCAGCAAGACCCACACCTCAGTCTCCAAAAGCACATGTGTAGGTCCAGGTCAGATGTCGACTCAGTCACAGTGCCCTTAATCAGGATATGAAGGATGAATTGCAACAGTTGAGGGCCATTTTATCTCTGCAAAAGATACAAAGGTTTTACGACACACTTTACAACCCAATCAGTGAACGAATAAAGGCCAGAGGCAATACAACACCATACTGCCAATTTCTTTTGTAAATTTGACAGTTTTGTAATCGCTGAAATAACATCACATTCCCTCCTGACTCGAGAGGTTTCATTTCTTTTCTTCCTCTCTTCCAGGGTACTTCAATTCTTTTTCTAAGGCAGTGAATTTAGGAAATTGATGGTTCAGTACATCAGTTGTCTCTCAGATACATCGAACGAAACTTCTATGGTTATCTGTAGAATCCCGTACAGGGTGGTCTATTGATCGCGACCGGGCCAAATATATCACGAAATAAGCGACAAACGAAACCTGTCTAGCTTGAAGAGGGAAACCAGATGGCGCTATGGTTGGCCCGCTAGATGGCGCTGCGATAGGTCAAACGGATATCAACTGCGTTTTTTAAAACATGAACCCCCATTTTTATTACATATTCGTGTAGTACGTAAAGAAATATGAATGTTTTAGTTGGACCCCTTTTTTCGCTTTGTGATAGATGGCGCTGTAATAGTCACAACCATATGGCTCACAATTTTAGACGAACAGTTGGTGACAGGTAGGTTTTTAAAATTAAAATACAGAACGTAGGTACGTTTGAACATTTTACTTCGGTTGTTCCAATGTGATACATGTACCTTTGTGAACTTATCATTTCTGGGAACGCATGCTGTTACAGTGTGATTACCTATAAATACCACATTAATGCAATAAATGCTCAAAATGATGTCCGTCAACCTCAGTGCAATACGTGTAACGACATTCCTCTCAACAGCGAGTAGTTCGCCATCCGTAATGTTCGCACATACATTGACAATGCGCTGACGAATGTTGTCAGGCGTTGTCGGTGGATCACGGTAGCAAATATCCTTCAACTTTCCCCACAGAAAGAAATCCGGGGACGTCAAATCCGGTGAACGTGCGGGCCATGGTATGGTGCTTCGACGAACAATCCACCTGTAATGAAATATGCTATTCAATACCGCTTCAACCGCACGCGAACTATGTGCCGGACATCCACCATGTTGGAAGTACATCGCCATTCTGTCATGCAGTGAAACATCTTGTAGTAACATCGGTAGAACATTACGTTTGAAATCAGCATACATTGCACTATTTAGATTGCCATCGATAAAATGGGGGCCAATTATCCTTCCTCTTATAATGCCGCACCATACATTAACCCGCCAAGGTCGCTGATGTTCCACTAGTCGCAGCCATCGTGGATTTTCCGTTGCCCGATAGTGCATATTATGCCGGTTTACGTTACCGCTGTTGGTGAATGACGCTTCGTCGCTAAATAGAAGGCGTGCAAAACATCTGTCATCGTCCCGTAATTTCTCTTCTGCCCAGTGGCAGAACTGTACACGACGTTCAAAGTCGTCGCCATGCAATTCCTGGTGCACAGAAATATGGGACGGGTACAATCGATGTTGATGTAGCATTCTCAACGACGACGTTTTTGAGATTCCCGATTCCTGAGGAATTTGTCTGCTACTGATGTGCGGATTAGCCGCGGCAGCAGCTAAAACGCCTACTTGGGCATCATCATTTGTTGCAGGTCGTGGTTGACGTTTCACATGTGGCTGAACACATCCTGTTTCCTTAAATAACGTAACTATCCGGCGAACGGTCCGGACACTTGGATGATGTCGTCCAGGATACCGAACAGCATACATAGCACACACCCATTCGTCATTTTGATCACAATAGCCATACATCAACACGATATCGATCTTTGCCGCAATTGGTAAACGGTCCATTTTAACACGGGTAATGTATCACGAAGCACATACCGTCCACACTGGTGGAATGTTACGTGATACCACGTACTTACACGTTTGTGACTATTACAGCGCCATCTACCACAAAGCGAAAAAAGTGGTCCAACTAAAGCATACATATTTCTTTACGTACTACACGAATATGTAATAAAAAAATGCGGGTACCTATTTAAAAAAGCGCAGTTGATATCCGTTTGACCTATGGCAGCGCCATCTAGTGGGCCAACCATAGCGCCATCTGGTTTCCCCCTTCATGCTAGACGAGTTTCGTTCTTTATAGTTTTTTCGTTTGATACTTATTTCGTGAGATATTTGGCCCGGTCACTATCAATGAACCACCCTGTATATTATCGTGTCATGTATCGATACCACCTCACTGGCGTTCTGAAGTTGGTAATGGAATTGCAAGTTTCCATTGGACGCCGGTAGTTGTCGCGCGGGATCTGGAGGACCCAATGGCGCGTACCCGCTGAGCCATGTCTCCAGCAGCTCTGAACTACGGGCACCCTCTGCCAGCGCAATATAAAGCGGCCAGCGGCAGCCACTCAACCCACTTGCACTTGAAGTCTCATCGCTACATCACCACCGTTCATTGTAGTACAGCGAGCCTCATCCTAGGTTCTACTGTATGAGCTCACTAATCCTTCCTGCATTAATCGTAACAAGTCTTCATTCGCTTGGAGAAATATATCTCCTCTTTGCTGTTTTAATGTACGCTAATTATTTTTGCTCCTGCCAGCTTTCCTACAACGACGGTCGCAGCACCACTCTGTAGCCCACCTCTCCTTACCGTTGCGTTTGAAATCATACACAACGTATATTTTTTTAGACACTTTGTTTCATAACAAAAAAATCAGAAACTGAATCTTAAGTAATTTGTCTGTAGGATAAACAAGATCGATGACGTCTGGTAGTCTGCAGGTTCCGACAAATCGTAATTTTGTGTCGGCTTTCGGCAGGTTTCCTGAGCCTGCAGAACAACGACATCCCAGGCAACGCGGGCCTCAAAGACCAGGTGCTGTCTTTGCAGTGGGTGCAGAGGAACATCGCGGCGTTCTGAGGGGACCCCATCAAGGTCGTCATCTTCGGGGCGAGCGCTGGTGGCGCCGCCACGTCACACCTGTTCCTCTCGCCGGCGACTGGGGGTGAGCACTCCTTAAACTGTCAAGAGCAAATACTGTGTGTATTCATTGAGGAACTGTAACACTGATACGGAAATTAAGGAAAGCAGATATATTAACATAGCTGAGAAATTAACGCACAGCTTTCGGTTTTTTTTTTTTTCGTTGCAACCCCTTTGGAGCATTACATTAAAAATATTCTAGATGTACTGGCGTTGCCTCTTATTAAATATGTAAAACAATGAAATACTACTAATACAGCTGATCTTTGGCCATGTTGCAGCAACCTTCTTCAGGTAAAGACGAGCTAAGGATGGATGCTTCAACATACAGCGTTTCTGAAGTGACACAACACCACCGACGTCACATTTCTTAAATTTAATTGAGTCTTAAATACTACCGGTCTGTGTTGGGACAGAGGGATGGATTATATGGCAGACTATTTATGGATAACACAGCTTACCACCAGTTGGCAATCGACTACGAATCAGCGACGAGTTTCAGCAGGGAAGGGTTTGAGAGGTGTTCTCCAAGAATTAGTTATGGGAAATCGACGCTAATTGCATTCAGTGTCTCCCTTTTCCATTAGGACTGCTTGTGTGAAATTCCACACTGCAATGCTATTTCATGGCGAGTTGTGACATTACGATTCTTAAAATTTTAACGACAGCCATGTAGAAGGTCTAGCTTCACTGCAGTTGGCGTATTGCCACGAATGTAACAACAAATGTCTGACATCTTTCGGAAAACGGCAGTGGAGCACTCATGCAACATCAAGTTGTTTGAGTCCTCCATCGTTTGTGGGCGATAATTCCGGGAGTTTGACACGAATACCTAGATTCAGACTCCTGGTCACTCTTCCACGACAATGCTCTGGACCACTAGGAGCTGTTCTATTATTTCATTTTCTGTACCTGGCTTCGTACAAAACTTTGTAGATATCATTGTTTTACTGTCGTATTCGTTGGCTATTTCAGTTTTTGGCCAGAAGATGCACCACAGTCCTTGATCGCCTGCTGTATTCGCTCGATTTGGTCCCAGTTGACTTCTGGTTGTTCCTCGAATTGAAGTTGGAAATGAAAGGTCGCAGTTACTATCCAAGTCAGGACATCCAAGGAAATTGTACCGTAGTACTAACTATAATTCCGAAAAAGGACTATAGCGTCTGTTTCAGTACACTTTTAAAACAAGTCTAACTGTTTATTGATTCAGGTGGAGACTATTTTGAATAAAGACACTGCTTTTGTGAACATAATCCATGACTTACATTTTTCATACACATCGTGCGTGCACTCATCGTTTACCCGGTCACACCAGTGACCAGTTAGGTCGCTACCCTGCCATCATACACGGCCTGTTATACCGTTATTCCTGCGACCAGGAGCCATCCGTCTTCTCTGTTGATGGTGTCAAGGTGTTTGAAGACCTCAGTCGTTAATTGTATTCCGTAAATGGGCATTCACGACCGTCTCTCAAGTACTCGTTCTTCACTTGCGACGGTACACCGTTAGTGCCGATCTGTTGTGCTACATGGACCGAACAGAGCGCCCATCGTCTCCTATGCGGGTGCTAACGAAAATTCGAATGTGTGTGAAAACTTATGGGACTTAACTGCTACGGTCATCAGTCCCTAAGCTTACACACTACTTAACCTAAATTATCCAAAGGACAAACACACACACCCATGCCCGAGGGAGGACTCGAACCTCCTCCGGGACCAGCCGCACAGTCCATGACTGCAGCGCCTTAGACCGCTTGGCTAGGGTGCTAACCGTTTCTCGTATGCATCTGCGTCGTTGAATGCTTTGACTGCATCCAAATCCAAACAACCATATCCTGGATGCTGCCACCACTCCGCAAAACTGGTCTGATGTCTCCATGGTGAAGCACTTTGCCTACTCGATCACTGTCGCCCTTAACTTGTGACAAGTGAGCCACGGGGAGCTGTTCTATTACTCCATTTTCTGTACCTGGCTTCCTCCTAAACTTTGTGGATCTTATTGTGTTACTGTCGTATCCGATGGCTCTTTCAGTTCTTGTTTGCTGTTGTTTTTTGCACTGATGCGGTGGTTTCGGGGGTTGGCGTGCGTAACATATGAGCCGCATGATGGTGGGATCTAGCGTACAAGTACTGCTTGTTGGGGGTGGGTTTCCGGCAGGCCTTGTGTCCCAGTTTGCCGTTGCGACTTCTATGGATTTCCAGGGGCCGAATAGCACTGTTACGTTGTTGTTCTAGCGTTGAGATGCTGATGTAACGCCGATTCTCCATAGCCAACCGACTAGTGCGTATAAGTTTGTCGGTTATTTGAATATTTCGGCGTTTCCAAGTTTTATAACATGGCATGGCAGTACAGGGTGTCCATTATAACTGAATACTTTGAAATACCTCGAAAACTACATATTGCATCAAGAAAAATCAGAATTCCAATTTTTTTTCTCTGAGGGGGACGTCCATTGATACTATACACGAACCCCGTCCCCACACCGTGCGTGGGTGGCGGGGGGGCTATTTTGAAATTTTCAGTGGGATCTCCTTATTTTTATTGCAAGTTAAAATTCAACGGCAAAATCTACATCTGTTTTCTTTGAAGCATTTTCTTCGTTTCGTCACAGATGGCGCTGTAATCGGAGGAATAAACATGGGTACACAATCTTAATTTAAGACATGCTACTCAGTGACCCTTGAGTATCCAATGACACGTGAGACCTCACCTCCTTGCTGCAAGGTTGGGACAGGCCAGCATTTCATAACTTCTAATTGCACACCCTATTGGCATCGTTGTATTCCCTCGACTTATCGAACAGGAAACTACTCGATGCACCACTGTGGTCGTGGCTCGAGGAGAAACCTACTTTACTTTTCCAATTAGAGTAAGTATTCAAACGTAGTACCGCCGACTTCAATACAATTAGTGATCTGCTTTTCACGTGACCGTGCACAGGACGGAAGCATAATTGCGGGAATGTCAGCACAGGCGTTTCTGATGCGGTCCACTATTTCTTCACGGCCTGTTGGCACTTGCTGGAACACTTCCTCTTTTAAATATCAGCTCAGAAAGAAATCAAATCCGGCGGCCTTGTGGGTCAACTAATGGGGCCACAGCTGCCGACCCACCGGCAAGTGTAAACACAACGTAATACCTAACGTTCTTCAGTTGCGTAATGCGCCGGCCAATCGTCAAGCTGAAACCATATATGTTGTCGAACGTCGTTCAGTAGTGCCGATAGTCCCTGTTACAAAAATTTTCGATATTTGTTTGCAGACAATAAATGATGATCCAGTGAGTTTCTTCCCTAGATTAGATTATATTAGATTAGTTTTTCGTTCCATAGATCCGTACTGAGGAGATCCTCGTGGATGTGTAACATGTCTCACGATACCTTAACCGACCAGGGATGCTGACGGCCAACTTGCCGTAACCAGTGGGAATTGTAGACAGTCCAGTTACGCCGGTTAAGGCAACCATTGTTTGTGAATGTAGACTCATCGGAAAATAGTACCTCGGCGAAAAAAGTAGGGATCGTTTGTATTTGTTGACGTACCCATTCGAAAAACTCTACCCGGTTATCGAAATCGGCGCCATGAAGTTATTGATGCTGAGACAGGGGGTATGGATGGTACTTACTACCTACGGACATACCGCTATCGCGGTGTAATTGCCGGGCTCTTATCCGAGGATTGTGGTACAATGCCGATAGTACAGTTACTTCGTTAGCTTCTCCTGTAACACGTTTGCTTTGTTTGCTTCTGCTGGTCAGTGCGCTGCCATCAGACATAAAGGCGTTCACGACCTTGTAAAAGAACCAACGAGAGAGAGAGAGAGAGAGAGTTTTCTCTGGAAAACGTTCGGCCTGCAAGGCGGCAGCAGCCTCAGTATTTCTCCTATATTTTCCGTAAATCAGAATCATTTCAATTTTTCATTGTTTGGTTGCAACATTCATCGTCCACTTGCACGACTGTTCTCCAAATGATAGTTAGGTGCGCAGGTAATAAACACTGCGGAAGTATTATAATGTTTAGAACCGCGTTCTGCTCCAGTCTGCATGACACGTGACCTCTTGTCGCAGTGTACTGCTTGTTATGATAACGTCGTAGTTCTCTGCACGGCCACGGTGGAGCGCCGCGTAATCACGTGTTCCATATCTCGGAGGAATACAATGTTGCGAATAGTTTTCAATTAGAAGTTGCGAAATACTGGCCTGTCCTACCCTCGCTGCAGGATCTCATTTCTGTAGGCTATGTACGTTTCTCCTCTCTTTTATCCACATTCGTTGGTAGCTTTATCTTCTCGTACTCGCCAGTCCTTGGTTTTCCCTTTGAAGACGCATCTGAAAGCTCACTCCAAGGATATATTAACCCAATGAACAGTTTTGATGTACGCTAAGCAAACAGATGTACAGCTATTCTCGCAACTTTTCTTTGTTTCCTTTGTTATAACGAGCACCATTCGTGGTTTGTGAATATGAGAGCTGAATCTGATTGTAATAAATAAAACTGCACAATAGGTACGTGTGTTAGTAATTTTATTCCAGAACTTTTTTAGACTTATGATGATAAATAAAAATTTTAAAACGTAGCACAGGAGTTGGATTAAAACAATGGAGCGGTTAAATCCGTGATTTTAAAAGACTACTATTCGCAGTGAGTCAACTGGAAGCTGCCGTTTACTTGAATATTGTAGAAAAATTCACAGATTAATCAAATGAGAGCGACAATCCGGTGCCTTTCTCAGTTTCTTACTCTTTTCTGTCGTATAGCGTCCAAGTTGTTTTCACTGTAACCAGTCTCGAGCGCGTTACATTTCAAATGCCATATTGATTCACCACTAAATCACTTTCATAAAATTCACTCTAAAATCTTCACAGTATTACTATTGCTTGAATCGTGAAAGGCTATTGAAAAGTAATTAATAACTTTAAGACTTTTCTAGCCATGTACTACAATGTTGTGTATCTTCATTGTGTCCTTGTGCTTCGGCTCTCTTGAACGGCTCCTGCTACAAAGCACACAACCGTCCTGGCTCGAGCTACACCACGCTCTTCGTAAATGAGTAACCCATCCAAGCCCGCCCGGTTAGCCGTGCGGTCTAACGGACGGCTTTCCGGATTGGGAAGGAGCGCCTGGTCGCCGGCACGAATCCGCCAAGCGGACTTGTGTCGAGGTTCGGTGAGCCGGGCAGTCTGTGGATGGTTTTTAGGCGGTTTTCCATCTGCCTCGGCGAATGCGGGTGGTTCCCCTTATTCCACCTAAGCTACACTATGTAGGCGATTGCTGCACAAACAAGTTCTCCATGGTCGCGTACACCAGCATTACTCTAACACGCAAACACAGGGGCTACCCTCGTCTGGTGTAAGACGTTCCCTCGGGGGGGGGGGGGGGGATCCACCGGGGGACGAACAGCACAATAACCCTGAAAGAGTGGTTCGGTGTGGGGCGGCGGTTGGGTGAAGTCGACTGCGGTAGTCGTCGTGAAGTTGTGGACCACTGCGGCTGCGACAGGGACGGAGCCTCTTCGTCGTTTTTAGGTCCCCGGTTAACATACAATACAACCCATCCAAGTTATATCTCTGGTACAAACTGAGGACACCACCTTTCGAAATTAAACGAGCTGTTACATTGAGGGAAGCCGGTTTCACATGTAGACATCGTAGATGTTCTCGTATGCGGGAGTAGTGGGATCATTTCGCGTCTAATTACGGTTTAGGATTTGCATAATTGCCCTAGATTATTTATAGTGAATGCTGAGGGGTGGAGGTTAAAGTACTTTCTTATTTTGGTTGATGTGGAAGATTACTACTCGCAAAAGGTAGATATTTGCGATGAAATCCTGCGTCGATACTATTTTCATTTTAAAACGTTATCTCACGTGGCCAGTCTGGAACATGTTCTGCAAATTGAGGAGGGAGAAAGGAAGGGAAATGGGAGGAAATAATCTGGTCAAGGCTTTGTGCGGAATCAGTGGCAACGAGTAATAGCACGTGCTGTAATAGGACTCGAACCCTGGGTCTCCTACTTACTAGGCAGCTGCGTTAAGCACTGCGCTACACGGGCACAGTATGTGTCGCACCTATCCGCAGTCCCCTTCCTCCATTCTCGCTACTGTAAGATTCCTGGAGGTCGTCGAACGTAATTGTGCATCCACACTAAAGGTGGGTCAATTCGTGCCCATAGAGGCGAATCAGTTATACGAATGCGTGGTTTCAGTTCTCTTGGACGTATCCCATAGATCAGACACCACGCATTCATACAATCTGAAAGAGTGCTGTTCACGAAATGTCGGAATGTGTTTTACAATAATAGCCTGAAGCTTTATTTTCTTTTTACGATTGTGCTGTACATTTGATACATCACTGTAGGGAAAGAATTTCGTTCGGAATTATGACACCATAGGGTCGGTGTAGCTCTAATGTTAAAGGTTAACTTTGTCGGCAGGTCTCTTCAGCGGTGTGATCATGGAGAGTGGGGTAGCGACGACCCCCTGGGCACTGACAGAGAAACCCCGCGAGAGGGCGTACCGGATGGCGGAGGCGCTCGGCTTCCAGGCACACAGCGATAACCACACTGACAACGACGACGCGCGGCTGGTTGCCTTCCATCGCGCCGCCAACTACTCAGACATCGCCGGTGACTCCGATATCGCTCTCTCTGATTTCGTAAGTGCTCCAACTGTTCAGTGCATAGGATATTTTCTATGTAACTTTATCACCTAATTACACATGAAATATCGCTTCTGGCAAAAACAAATTACTGACATCCATAATGTCTTAAAAATAATCGTCGCATAAAGTCGGTAGAAAATAGTACTTGCAGCGTAGAGATGTCAGGTGTATGAAGCTTTAACCTCGCCCTTCCCTGAATTTCCCAGAAGTAGGCAGTCGTGCAATGATCAGTCCTAACAGTCACTGCAAGCACAGCATTCAGAGCGACGTGTGTGACGTGTGTTTGCTGCATTGTCCTTGTTTGGTAACATGGTCACCATTCCTCGAGCCGTCCGTCGAGGACGGTGCTATTGACGTTGACATAATTATTGGGCAACTCCACCTTCAGCTGCGCTATATCCATACTTCCTACGTTGAAATCGATTTCTACAGCTACGGAAACCACAAATCAGAGCAGCTGATGCCGTACCTCATACGGCTCTATTTTAGCTGACAAAATGTTTGAAGGTGTTCTCCCTGGAATCTTATTGACTGGAGTTTAATTGTTATCGGCGATCAGTCGCGCTTCGAATTGAGCTCCGATCTACAGAGCCAATTGGACGAAATATGACACGATATCCCTCGGGAGGACATACAACAACTATGTCAAACGACGCCAAGCTGAATAACTACTCGCTTGTGTGCCAGAGGTGGGCCAACGCGTAACTGACTTGCTCAGTTCCTGGAGCCCCTTCTGTTGAACAAATCATTCTATTTCTTCCGAAATTTTAATCATTTGTTTGTCTGTACATGTACCTCGCATGTGAGGATTTCCATCCCATTCGTATAATCCTTCGTTATACGTCTTTAGAGTGTATATGACGTTTTATAGTGTTAAAAGATGAGCATAATATATATAAAATGCTGCAAATTATACAGTTACTTTCCTCGTTAGTCCTCTTGCAGTCAGAAAAATCTAACTGCAACTCATGTTTTTTATGTACTGTAACTATTCTGCCTAGCTAAAAAGTGTAAATGAAATTATTTGCATACATTCCTGGATATGCTTCAGCCATTTGTGAGCAATAAAAGTAGTAACCAAGAGGAAGCTTAGCCTGCAAACACTGTCAAACATCTATTGATCTAATTGGAGAGTTCTGTGGTCTGTGGATCACTGTGTGCAGTTGCACTGGAAGTGTATTATGTGGCTATTTATACTTTGCTATCCTGCTATGAATTGATTACATTTGTTAACTATAAAAATTACACATGATTACAGTATTTGAAATCAGCATCAACTAACAGGATTAATAACCTCTTTCTATAAAGAAACTGAGATTGATCAGAAAACGTAGTAAAATCATTGTATTAAATAAAGTCTCATAGTTAGTTCCCTGGGTGATAGTTACTGCTATGAACTTGATAGAACCGTGCCAAGCAGACATTTATACGAACGCTTTCGTGAATCTCATTCCCAGGTAGTGTGCAGCTGGTGTGTTGTCAGAATCGGCATTCGGGCAATGTCCAAACTGCTCGTGGAGAAAGGCAGTCTGCATGCATGTCAGTGACCAGGTCAGACTACACAAGGCGTCTACCAGCTATGACTCCACCTGACTGTCATAACTGTTTTTTCTAGTTTGGGAATACGCAGCTCCTTATAGAAACACTTTATAAAAAAAACTGAGCCTTTTTTATTGTATCGCAACCGATTTTAGACATACAAATCTATTTTAAAATGATAACTGAAGAAGACAGTGCAACCGGTTGTGGTACGATAAAAGATGTGCATTTGAGACTAAATTTTACGTATTATGCTGACTGCCATTGCTTACCTCATGACTAAAACCTTAGCGACTTTTCAGCAGACGTACTCATGCGTCAAATCAGGTATAGTAGCAGTGTCCTCCAACAGGAGACTTTCCAAATTTCTTTATTAAATCTGCAAAATTCGTCTTTGGACTGTCTTATATGTTCCTGGGTGGCTCAGATTCTTCAACCTGCAAAATCAGGTCACTTTCTCGTACCAAAAAATAGAGTTACTCATCAAAATAGGTCATTTGTAAAAGTCCCCATTTCAAGCGCGCTGTAACTAATATTTCTCAAAAGACCGCGAGCATAATCGTGGTCTGGGGGGTGGAGAGGGGGGGGGGGAGTGTTTCTTGGTGCTCGGTTCGTATTTGAGCTGGGTACATGGGGTGTACAGGCATTTGGTATAACCCGGACCAGCGGACGCTTGTACAACCATTGAAACATTTGTCTTACTGTAGCTATGTTAGAACATATTAGGCAAGGTTTGAACGACGAAAGGGAACTAACGCCCAGGCAAATTGTACGAATCAATTAATTCCTATTGTAAAAGATTTTAATTGGACTAAAATTAATGCTCAGCTAATGGCTCCATTTGTATGTGTAAGGTACTGATTTTACGTGCAGAAACATTCAAACAAACATGTTTTATTGGAGGTTTATGTAGTGCGCCATCTCTACACATCAAACTTACACGAATCGGTTCAAATTATCAAGTGAAAACGAATTTTTATCTTCCAACAATCGTTATCTGCTGTCGAGAAACGATGATTAAATGTAGAGCTAGATGTAGCCCTCTTCTTCTAGGTAGCTTTTTAAGGGCGCCACTTATATACTTTAAACATGTACGAATCGGTTCAAACTTTGCACAAAAGTAGATAAATGAAGAAAGTCAAAACGAAACTTTTTGTCTAATAATCTTTACCCGTTGTCGAGATACAATGGTTTAAATTCTAGCTAAACATAGCACACAAGATTAGTTCTTATGTGAATTGAATGTGTGGAAACGGTTAGAAGTGAATCAAACAAATGAAAACGCATTAGTGCGATAAAACTGAAAACTTTGTTTCAAAATTCTAGTTTCATTCGGATTTTAAGTGCAAAAAATACACTTTTTGTTATTTTTTTACGCGCGCCAACAGGTGTTTGAGGTGTTTGAAGCACGTCACTTCAATGTTTCAAGCTTGTGCGAATCGGTACGAATTCTGTAAGAAGGTAGAGAAATACATGTAATCAACTGTCGTCCTGTTGTTTTGTTAAAGCCTTAACCATTGGCACAAGGTTCGAAAGACAATAAAAAAACCTGTACCGAGTCAGTCATCGCCAGAGTCAACAAAAGTCTACATCGGTTGCAAGCTATGGCGGGCTAATGTCAGAATTATGGTAGAGTGAGAGTTGGGAACCAGTATGAAAAGCTTGACATATTCACACATTTTTACGAGTTAACCTTATTTCCCCAACACAGTGAGCTCTCTGAGCTGCACCGTTTTAGTACAACTGAATCTTGCAATTTATAGGCCTCAATCTCTGATCCTGTGCCCAGAACTTCAGAAGATTTTCTCAGCCATAGTAAAGAATACATAATACCATGTGGCGGAAGTGCATAAAATGTTACCTTAAATTTTTTTCTGTGGCTGGATTTGTTCCTGGTGGGAAGCTAAAACAATTTTTGATTTATGTGTGAGGGGAGTTGACTTTTTTCCCCGACGGGACCATTTCTCCCCTGTATCCACCCCCTATTACATGTATGATGAGCGGTGTAAGAACAAAAAGACACAAATTTGGTTGCTGCTAGAGAGTGTGACACATCTATAATAGGAAGTATTTGGGAGAGGGGGTACTTCTGTAATATGAGGTATCCCAGAGTGGGGATGCATGCATCCTAAACTTTAATGAGACCATATGCCATCTAGCACGACATGACAAATGCCATGATGGATGACATGATAGCATGTGCCATATCAGATGACGTAACATCACGTGTAATGGACATGGTGCATTACATTACATGACGAGGATGTTAATACTAAGAGGTAAAAAAAGTTCATATCTGTCAAGATGTTTTGATTTAAATGTCTCCAAAGCTGCCAAATATGTCCAAAAGCTAGTTCCCTTCTTTTACATCCCTAACTCTGCCCACGACTTAATCGCCTTTCTTTTGTGCTACGATTGGGGCATTTTTCATTCTGTGCTTCGTTATTCGAGCATCTGACAACTCACGTCATGTTGCGGCATATATCTTTTTGTCCTCACCGCTGTATGTTGCCACTGACCCTGCAGACCAACTATACGCTACCACGCTGTCCTTCCCACTACACAATGGCGGTAATGGGGGTAGGGGAGCGTCCGGAACATCACAGTCTGCCGAGCAGCTTTCCCTCTTTTTCAAGCTTGCCTCGCGCACACAGAGCTGTAACCTAGTTCTCGTAGTACCGTAACATCCTGTATAACCTTTCGTCTTTCCATTTTAATTTAGGAAATTTGTGTCCAATTGATAATTTGTGTATAGTTACGGCGAATATTATTTAGAGACACAAATCTCTAACATATGTTGTACTATCATTAACTCTGATTTCACTGTGCAGGAGAAGCGCTGCCCAGGGCAGATAGCTTTCCCCCCAGTCGTGGAGCCAGCATCAGACTCTGCAGTGATCACCGAGCCTCCAGTTGACATCATCAGGGCCGGCAGTTACAACCAGGTCCCCATCATACTGGGCGTCACTTCCGGAGAAGGAATTGTCGGACTCTTCAGTACGTAACAAAATCTGACTCCACTTCCGTCACTTTCAGTCATTTGACTCACTTGCAACTTTTGTTGTAGGTTCAATTTGAACATCGTTCTATTTGTCCTTTTTGGTACGCAGGTAAATTCAACGTCATGTGGGTCAGGTTCTCTATGCCTTAGAATGTGTGAATACAGCACATTCTAGTACAAACCTTAGACACTCGTTCATATTACGTCAAGCATATTAGTCGTTGAAGTTTGAAACTGTTCTTTAGCTCGAATATAAATAAACCTGGTTCGTCAGATGACAGTGGACGTGGGCGGCGATGCGGCTGGCTGGGATGCCACATACTCACGCAATAATACTATGGTTGATCGCGGACTGCAACTGAAAAAAAAACATTCACTTCCGAAACTGTTGTCTCAGTCTTCTTCATCAGTGCATAGGGTCTTAGGGGTAGTGCCAGTAAGAGTAACAGATTTAGCCATTGTTATGGATACGTCAATACCGTAAATACGATTACAAAGGCGAATTGTATCCATTAGATGAGTCTTCATAATAAACCAAAAAGAAATTGTATGTAGAGAACAAAACTGAATTTTTGGTGAAGAGTTTGTCTACCAACGGATGCTTTACACTAATACAGTGGTTCATTTTCACTGATGTTTATAGGGTCGCTAAAACTGCTGTCAGAATTTAACGAAGTAATGACGTATTCGGTGTATTTCTCACGAAACATTCATTTCTCAAAGTATTTTCTATCGATTCCTATGTGGGATACCCATCGTCCTTCTTCTCTCGTGGTGAATTTCGGTTTAAAACATCAATTTTTATGGCTCTACTTCTGCCAGAAATAAATTTTGATTGTTCTTTCTTACAAGTTACTTGTTTAAATATTATTGGTTTAAAAAAGCTACATTGCTTCTTGCGTTCTGAAGACCACCTTAGGCGTCTTGAAAGAGAAAATCTAATGTTAAAAGTCATTGGCTACTTCCATGAGGAAAGGTAGATTAAAATGTCGAAACGATAGCCCACACGCCAGTGTTGAAACGTATCGCCATCCATATATTCATGTTATTGTGACCACCGGTTTATCAACTATCAAATAACATTTCAAGAAGTGCGGTACATCGTTAAGAGAAGCCTGACTGTCACGGTACGTAAAAACACAATTTCGAGTATTAACCTACAGCAAAATATACTCGCTTTTGAGAACGGTAGTTAGCCAAATACATCGTCCCTGTATCTCAAACCGAACACGAACTGATGTGGATGTTGTGATATCTACTGTGGCTAGAAGTTATGTGGAAAATGGTGTATTGATTTGACATAGCGGATGAGGACCAATTTAAGCGCGACACACCGTAGTGTCCCACGACTATATGTGACCCTTACAATAGCATTAATGGAGGAATGCGGTCAACAAACATCTATTTTACCTGCTTTGATGTGTAAATGATTAACTTTCCAGCAGGCAGGAGTAACACATTTTACATATAAGAATAAATTACCCAGCAAATTTCTACATCTACCACGTCTACATGATTAGTCTGTACTTCGCACTTAAGTGCATGGCAGAGGATTCATCGAGCCACTTTCACAGTGTTTCTGTGCCATCTCACACTCGAACAGCTCGCAGGATAAACGAAAACTTAAATCATATCATGGAAGCTCTGATTTGTTTTATTACCATAATCAATCCTCAAAAATGGTTCAAATGGCTCTGAGCACTATGGGACTTAACTTTTGAGGTCATCAGTCCCCTAGGACTTAGAACTACTTAAACCTAACTAACCTACGGACATCACACACATCCATGCCCGAGGCAGGATTCGAACCTGCGACCGTAGTGGTCGCGCGATTCCAGACTGTAGCGCCTAGAACCGCTCGGCCACCCCGGCCAGCAATCAATCCTCCCTATCAAGTGGGCCTGAGCAAAATACTTTCGCAATCTGAGGAGAAAAGTGGAGATCGAAAGTTCACGAAAATGTCTTGCCGCAATTGAAAACGACTTTTTGTTTAAATGACTGCTGTTGGAAAAAAAATGGAAATGATCGTATGGCATTGTTGGCCGGGAGGCCCCATTCTGGGGAGTTCGTCTGCAGTATTGCAAGTCTTTGTAGATAACGCCACTTCGGCGATGAAAGTCGATGAAAATGATGATGATATTGGAACTCGAGTATCATATCGTGGCACACTCTTCAATTTTTTGCGATCCGCCCTCCTTTAAAGTCTTTCGAATTATTCCGTCAGTGCTATCTGGTAACTTCATGCCGCACAATACTCGAGCAAAAGAGAGTAGTAGTATTGTAGGCGGTCTCTAGTGGATTTGTTTCATGTTCGAAGTTGCAATAAAGTAATAAACCGCAATCTTTGGTCCCCTTTTCCCACAGCGTTATGTGCGGGATTGTTCGAATTTAAGCTGTTCGTAATTGTTATCTCCTGTTGTTTTGTTGAGTTGACAGCCTTTAAATATGTGTGATTTACCATATAACCGAAAGTTTACTCATGTGAATGACGTCATACTTTTCATTGCTTAGCGTCAGTTGCCACTTTTCGCACCATACACGTGCGCTGTCTAAATTATTTTCCCGTTGGTTTTGACCTTCAGATGGCTTTACAAGTCTATAAAGCGATGGAAACTACAATCAGTTTACCACGATGTATTTCGTTTTTAAGGCATTTAATGTTTCATTAATTTTCTTCATTTTTTCTTTTCAGTGCAGATATTTGAAGTAAATCGGCCAAGGGCTTTGAAGTAAACTACTTCAAAGATCTCTTAGAGATAGATGTTTAGCAACAACGTTTCCCCTTCTATATATTTTATACGTATATTTACAATCTGCGTATACTATACATAGCATATGCCAGGCCAAATGTTCATTAAGGGCTCGTGTAGAAATTTGAAGTAGATCGATCAAGAACTTTTAGAGGTTTTTGGTAACAAACTTTCCCCTTTATTTATTACACACATATTTTTCAAATCAGATTTCAAAATCTTATTTATACAGTGATCTTCCTCCTATTTTGTAGGTGAAGTGAGCAAAATTTCATCAAGACCGGAGTAAAGCCGTATAAGTGTTTGAATTACAAAGAAACAGACAAACGGATACTCTTCCTTATACACTCATGTTCAGAAGGAACAGTGCCTTGAACGACTGGAGATAGACTCTTCATACTCACAACACATCTACATTACTATGTTCTGCAGAAAACATTAATATTTCAGTCACCTCTGTTCAGCATGTGTCCTGTTGCCTAATAGATGCAGAGTCCGTCAGGAGTCCTGACAACTTGTTCCATGCTTGAGGGCATCGAAGCTTAAAAGGGCCGAATGGCGTCCTGTAGTACACTACTGGCCAGTAAAATTGCTACACCATGAAGATGACGTGCTACAGATGCGAAATTTAACCGTCAGGAAGAAAATGCTGTGATACGCAAATGATTAGCTTTTCAGACCATTCACACAAGGTTGGCGCCGGTGGCGGCAACTACAACGTGCTGACGTGAGGAACGTTTCCAACCGATTTCTCATACACAAACAGCAGTTGACCGGCGTTGCCTAGTGAAACGTGGTGAAACGTTGTTGTGATGCCTCGTGTAAGGAGGATAAATGCGTCCCATCACGTTTCCGACTTTGACAAAGGTCGGATTGTAGCCTATCAAATGGTTCAAATGGCTCTGAGCACTCGTGGACTTAACTTCTGAGGTCATCAGTCCCCTAGAACTTAGAACTACTTAAACCTAACTAACCTAAGCACATCACTCACATCCATGCCCGAGGCAGGATTCAAACCTGCGACCGTAGCAGTCGCGCGGTTCCAGACTGTAGCGCCTAGAACCGCTCGGCCACCCCGACCGGCTGTAGCCTATCGCGATTGTGGTTTATCGTATCGTGACATTGCTGCTCGCGTAGGTCGAGATCCAATGACTGTTAGCAGGAGGGTATACGGAACGCCGTGCTCGATCCCAACGGCCTCGTATCACTGGCAGTCGAGATGACAGGCATCTTATCCGCATGGCTGTAACGGATCGTGGAGCCACGTCTCGATCCCTGAGTCAACAGATGGGGACGTTTGCAAGACAACAACCATCTGCACGAACAGTTCAACGACGTTTACAGCAGCATGGACTATCAACTCGGAGTCCATGGCTGCGATTACCCTTGACGCTGCATCACAGACAGGAGCGCCTGCGATGGTGGACTCAACGACGAACCTGGGTGCACGAATGGCAAAACGTCATTTTTTTCAAATGAATCCAGGTTATGTTTACAACATCGTGATGATCACATCCGTGTTTGGCGACATCGTGGTGAACGCACATTGGAAGCGTGTATTCGTCATCGCGATATTGGCGTATCACCCGGCGTAATGTTATGGGGTGCCATTGGTTACGCGTCTCGGTCGCCTCTTGGTCGCATTGACGGCACTTTGAACAGTGGAAGTTACTCTTCAGACGTGTTACGAACCGTGGCTCTACCCTTCATTGGATACCTGTGAAACCCTACATTTCAGTGGGATAATGCACGACCGCATGTTGCAGGTCCTTTCTGGATACAGAAAATGTTCGACTGCTGTCCTGGCCAGCACATTCTCCAGATCTCTCACCAATTGAAAACGTCCGGTCAATGGTGGCCGAGCAACTGGCTCGTCCTAATACGCCGGTCACTACTCTTGATGAACTGTGGTATCGTGTTGAAGCTGCATGGGCAGCTGTACCTGTACACGCCATCGAAGCTCTGTTTGACTGAATGTCCAGGCGTATCAAGGCCGTTATTACGGCCAAAGGTGGTTGTTTTGGGTACTGATTTCTGAGGATCTATGCACCCAAATTGCGTGAAAATGTAATCACATGTCAGTTCTAGTATAATATATTTGTCCAATGAATACCCGTTTGTCATCTGCATTTCTTCTTGGTGTAGCAACTTTAATGGGCAGTAGTGTATATCCATGCATGCTGCATTCACCTGATTCCAAAGTTCATCTGTGGTAGTTAGTATTGTGTCACATAGCTACACCTATCGTTTCATAATATGCCACACATTTTTAATGGTGATCTGGCGGACCAGGGCAAAGGCTGACATCCTGTGACACGAAGAAGGCACGTATTCGTGTAGACACATGTGGTCGTGCATTTTCTTGTTGAGAAATGGCGTTTGGAGCGTTGTGTAGAAACGTTATGGCTACCAGTCACATGAGGTCATTTATGTAGGTCACACTTGTCGCAGTACCTTGGACACGTACCAAATGTGATTTGTTGTTGTACCCAAAAGCACCCCACACGATAAGGCCTTGATTTGGTGCTGGTTGTCTGGTGCGAATGCAGTCACTGCGATGCCACTCCTGTTGGTGAACCAAAATGTCGCCATCATTTTCAAAGAAACAGAAACTGGTTTCGTCCGAAAACACTATCTGATGCCATTTCTGTCTGTACTGACGTCATTCCATGCACCATTTCCGACTAACATGTTTCTCCACATTCGTCAAAAGTATGAGGAGAATTGGACGACGGGCATGTAACCCATGCCGTAATAAATGGCGATGGACTGTCACCTCTGATACTTAAAGATGTGTTACTGTGTGTGCTGTTGGGCCAGATCCGAGGAAGACGCAGATGTGTCCTGCAATACCATTCGGATGAGGTGTCGATCTCCCTGGGGGGTGGGGGGGGCGGGGTGATCTGGGTGTTGCGACCTGACCCATCTTGTCGTGTTCTCCGGCCTTCCGTGAACCATTCTGTACACACCTGTTCCAATGCCAAGACACTTCGTCCTACAAGAGCAGCAATTTCCCAGATTCTTTCTTTCTCAGGCCTGTGTCCCACTCCAACGCGGGGTCGGCTTTGTTATGACAGATTTGGCAGTATTAATGGCACAGGGTGGCTGGATGGCCTTCCTGCCGCCACCTCGAACCCCGCGGGACGGAAGTAGTGTACCCCAGCTGTCTGTGTCGAGTGTAAGTCATGAAATAGTTCGAACGTTTTTCAAATGTCTGTGAGTCGTGTAATTGAGGTGGAACGTGGGGACCAGCCTGGTATTCACGAAGCGGGATGTAGAAAACCGCCTAAAAACCAAAATCCAGGCTGGCTACCACACCGGCCCTCGTCATTAATCCGCCGGAAGGATTCGTTCCGGGGCCGGCGCGCCTACCCGAGTCCAGGAATCAACGCGTTAGCGCGCTCAGCTACCCTGGCGGGTCAGCAATTTGCCAGATGAATCCATCAAATTCTCTCATGCTAATAACGCGACCTCTTTCAGACTAAATAATTTGACAGTCCGGATCGCGCATGCGTCTGCGAGTCATCCTACACTTCTGCTCAAGTCACACTGATCCATTAGTTTCGGTTTACAGCGGCAACGAGAGCCACAGGCACATTTTACCGGTATGTGCTGTTGCGTCGCGATATCGATGTTGACCATGAACCAGCGGGTCGACATAGTTCAAATGCTAATATGAACGTTCTATCTCTAGTCGTCGAGGGGTTCTGTTTCTTCTTATTATGGCCGCTCTGAATCTGTCACTTCCATATACGCATGACAAACGTGAGTTTGCGACCAACACGTGAAGCGATATCGCGGGACGATAAAATAGTCTCGATGGTCAACGATCCTGCAGTTATCGAATTTCGATGCGAGCTGGTAGACTTTTCTCCATCTTCCACGAGACATAATACGATCTTCTCACAAATAACCAACGCTGAAATGCGATTTCGGAATTAGAAAACCTTACCTTAGATTCAGTTGCGGTGAAATGCTTTTCATTTGCTACCCCAAGCAGCTAATGCACGACTTGCCAGTTAGACGTTCGTTGCACACCATTTTCATGGTGTTGCCATTTTCATGGCTAGAAGCGTAATTAATTACCGAGAAACATGGATTTCGTTGCACACCATTTTCATGGTGTTGCCATTTTCATGGCTAGAAGCGTAATTAATTACCGAGAAACATGGGTTTAAAGATTGACCACTGATTTTTTTCAGTTATCGTAACACTATAAGGTGTAAGTATAGGCGTATTCTACAACAGGGATTTTAATGAACGTGTGTGCCTACTCTCTGCACACAGATGAGAAATTTGCTACGAACATCAACTGATGATAAGTACTACATGCTAGTGTATACTAAAACAGACGCGAATTTGTGGTGTACGTTTCATTAGCCAGCAGAACGTGCTAGATGCACCTTACCTGGAATTGTAAAGTGTCATTCTCGCAAAAGCTGGCTGTTACTGGAGAGCTGTTTGTGTGTTCCAGTGTCTCAACTGCTGACAGAAGCGGGGCAAACCGACATGAAGGAGAACTTCACGGCGCTGATCGGCTCCCAGCTGCCGCTGCCCACGGAGGAACAGCGGACTCGTGCGGCGGAGCAGCTGGAGAAATTCTACTTCGGGGACGAGGGCTTCTCCATGGATCAGATGCAGGCAGTGGTTGATGTAATTATAACACATTCTCTTATGGCTGCGGATACTTGCCATATCGTGTCGAATTGGCTACAGTCTCTGTCTCCTGTATAAGAGGCGATCAAAAAGTGTCCATTTGAGGGCGTTGCTGCTGCGTATCGGTAACGTAGCGCATCTCCAATGCGGGTGTATAAGCACCGATATGTAGGCAAGGCATCTGTGTGGCATTCGTGTTTTCTGACATCCGAGCGGCAAATTCGGAAATTTGAGATGTGGGAATGTTATTACTAAATGCGTCCAAAGAAAACCAACATGTTATTATTCTTTCCTTGGCTATCTGAAGGACAAACGCTGGTAGACATCTATCGGAGAACGAAGAGTCAGGGTTATTAAGCCTCTCCCAGAGGCTTGGACGACATCCTCTATGACCTCTCGCCGAGAGATCACTTTAACACTTTAACTAGGCTGCGTATTGGACACTGTCTTTTTAGCCATCGCCATTTGTTAAATGGTGCTCCCCCACCACTTCGTACACACTGCGTTCAACTTTTGACGATCCGCCATATCTTTACGGAATGCCCTTTTCTTGACCACGTTTGTGTTTTCCGTGTGAGTTATCGGCCGTTTCAGCAAAAGACGCACAGGCTGTCGACCTCGTTTTACTTTTTATCCGTCGTAGCAATATGACGAAAGCCATTTAATTTTTAGTTCTCGACCTCCGTTTCTACACTCCTGGAAATTGAAATAAGAACACCGTGAATTCATTGTCCCAGGAAGGGGAAACATTATTGACACATTCCTGGGGTCAGATACATCACATGATCACACTGACAGAACCACAGGCACATAGACACAGGCAACAGAGCATGCACAATGTCGGCACTAGTACAGTGTATATCCACCTTTCGCAGCAATGCAGGCTGCTATTCTCCCATGGAGACGATCGTAGAGATGCTGGATGTAGTCCTGTGGAACGGCTTGCCATGCCATTTCCACCTGGCGCCTCAGTTGGACCAGCGTTCGTGCTGGACGTGCAGACCGCGTGAGACGACGCTTCATCCAGTCCCAAACATGCTCAATGGGGGACAGATCCGGAGATCTTGCTGGCCAGGGTAGTTGACTTACACCTTCTAGAGCACGTTGGGTGGCACGGGATACATGCGGACGTGCATTGTCCTGTTGGAACAGCAAGTTCCCTTGCCGGTCTAGGAATGGTAGAACGATGGGTTCGATGACGGTTTGGATGTACCGTGCACTATTCAGTGTCCCCTCGACGATCACCAGTGGTGTACGGCCAGTGTAGGAGATCGCTCCCCACACCATGATGCCGGGTGTTGGCCCTGTGTGCCTCGGTCGTATGCAGTCCTGATTGTGGCGCTCACCTGCACGGCGCCAAACACGCATACGACCATCATTGGCACCAAGGCAGAAGCGACTCTCATCGCTGAAGACGACACGTCTCCATTCATCCCTCCATTCACGCCTGTCGCGACACCACTGGAGGCGGGCTGCACGATGTTGGGGCGTGAGCGGAAGACGGCCTAACGGTGTGCGGGACCATAGCCCAGCTTCATGGAGACGGTTGCGAATGGTCCTCGCCGATACCCCAGGAGCAACAGTGTCCCTAATTTGCTGGGAAGTGGCGGTGCGGTCCCCTACGGCACTGCGTAGGATCCTACGGTCTTGGCGTGCATCCGTGCGTCGCTGCGGTCCGGTCCCAGGTCGACGGGCACGTGCACCTTCCGCCGACCACTGGCGATAACATCGATGTACTGTGGAGACCTCACGCCCCACGTGTTGAGCAATTCGGCGGTACGTCCACCCGGCCTCCCGCATGCCCACTATACGCCCTCGCTCAAAGTCCGTCAACTGCACATACGGTTCACGTCCACGCTGTCGCGGCATGCTACCAGTGTTAAAGCCTGCGATGGAGCTCCGTATGCCACGGCAAACTGGCTGACACTGACGGCGGCGGTGCACAAATGCTGCGCAGCTAGCGCCATTCGACGACCAACACCGCGGTTCCTGGTGTGTCCGCTGTGCCGTGCGTGTGATCATTGCTTGTACAGCCCTCTCGCAATGTCCGGAGCAAGTATGGTGGGTCTGACACACCGGTGTCAATGTGTTCTTTTTTCCATTTCCAGGAGTGTATATGGCGTACGTCATAGACCTTTCTCCAGGTCTCTGTTTTCAGCTGTTCTACAGTTTTGACATTGGCGTGTATGACCCTAGTCGTTTTGGCGCCCTAAAACAAAAACAACACGTTTGTCGATAAACACCGCTTTGTAATGCTTGCCGCGTTCTGTGCTGCATCTACCTCTACATCGATGCTCCACACTCCACCTTACGGTTTGTAGCGAAGTTACCCCTTATAGCTATTCTTCATTTCCTTTCCTGTTCCACACGCAAATAGAATAAAAGAAAAACGACTTTCCATATGTCTCCTCTCTGTCTTTTTTTTCATCAGTCTTCTGACTAGTTTGATGCATCCCGCCACGAATTCCTCCCCTCTTCATCTCAGAGTAGCACTTGCAAACTACGTCCTCAGTTATTTGCTGCATGTATTCCAGTCTGTCTTGCTCTACAGTTTTTGTCCTCTACAGCTCCCTCTAGTACCATGGAAGTCATTCCCTCATGTCTTAACAGATGTCCTATCATCCTGTCCCTTCTCTTGATCAGTGTTACCCGCATGTTCCTTTCCTCTCCGATTCTGCGCAGAACCTCCGCATTCTTTACTTTATCAGTACATGTAATTTTCAACATTCGGCTGTTGTAGCACATCTCAAATGCTTCGGTTCTCTTCCGCTTTTCCCACAGTCCATGTTTCACTACCCCACAGTGTTGTACACTCAGATGTACATTCTCAGAAATTCCTTCCTCAAATTAAGGCCGATATTTGATGTTAGTAGATTTCTCTTGGCCAGGGATGCTCTTTTTGCCATTGCTAGCTACTTTTGATGTCCTCCTTACTTCGTCCGTTTTTGGTTACTTTATTGTCCTTAACTTCATGTAATTCGTGGGCATCAATCCTGATATTAAGTTTCTGCCTGTTCTCATTTATACTACTTCTCATGACCTTCGTCTATCTTCGATTTACCCTCATTTCATACTCTGCACTCATTAGACCGTTCAGCAGATCACGTATTTCTTCTTCACTTTCACTCAAGATAGCAATGTCATCAGCGAATCGTATCTTTGATATCCTTTCACCTTGAATTTTAATTCCACTCCTGAACCTTTCTTTCATTTCCATCATTGCTCCCTCGATGTACAGTAGGAGCGAAAGGCTACATCCTTGTCTCCCGCCATTTTTAATATGAGCACTTCGTTCTTGGTCGACCACTCTTATTATTCCCTCTTGGCTGTTGTACATATTGTATGACCTCCACCCTTTTTAATATGAGCCCTTCTTTCTTGGTCGTTCACTCTTATTATTCCCTCTTGGCTGTTGTACATATCGTACATGACCTGTCTCTCCCTATAGCTTACCCCTGCTTTTTTCAGAATTTCGAACATTTGCATCATTTTACACTGTCGAACGCTTTTTCTAGGTCGAGAATGTGTCTTGATTTTTGTTTGGTCTTGCTTCCATTATTAACTGCAACGTGGAAATTGCCTCTCTCATCCTTTTACCTTTCCTAAAACCAAACTTATCGTCATCTAGCGCATCCTCAATTTTCTTTTCCATTCTTCAGTATATTATTCTTGTAAACAGCATGGATGCATGAGCTGTTAAGCTGATTGTGCGATAATTCTCGCTCTTGTCAGCTTTTGCGTTGTCGGAATTGTGTGGATGATATTTTTCCGAAAGTCAGATGGTATGTCGCCAGACTTATACATTCTACACACCTACGTGAATAGCCGTTTCGTTGCCACTTCCCTCAATGATTTTAGAAATTCTGACGGAATGTTATCTATCCCTTCTGCCTTATTTGATGTGAAGTCCTCCAAAGCTCTTTTAACTTCTGATTCTAATACTGGGTCCCCTATCTCTTCGAAATCGAATCCTGTTTCTTCTTCTATCACATCACCTCATAGAGGCTTTCAATGTATTCTTTCCACCTTTCCGCTCTCTCATCTGCATTTAACAGTGGAATTTCCTTTGCAATCTTAACGTTATCACCCTTGCTTTTAATGTCACCCAAGGTTGTTTTGACTTTCCTGAATGATGAGTCTGTTCTTCCGACACTCATTTCTTTTTCGATGTCTTCACATTTTTCCTGCAGCCATTTCGTCTTAGCTTCCCTGCATTTCCAATTTATAACATTCCTCAGCGGATTTTATTTCTGTATCCCTTAGTTTCCCGGAACATTTTTGTACTTCCTCCTTTCTTCGATCAATTGAAGTATTTCTTCTGTTACCCATGGTTTCTTCGCAGTTACCTTCTTTGTACCTATGTTTTCCTTCCCAACATCTGTGATGGCCTTTGTTAGAGATGTCTGTTCCTCTTCAACTGTAATCCCTACTGAGCTATTCCTTATAGTTGTATCTATAGCCTTAGAGAACTTGAACTGCATCTCGTCATTCCTTAATACTTCCGTATGCCACTTCTTTGCGTATTGATTCTTCCTGACTTATGTCCTAAACTTCAGCCTACTCTTTATCACTACTATATTGTGATCTGAATATATATCTGCTCCTGGGTACACGATACAATCCAATATCTAATTTCGGAAACTCTGTCTGACCATGATGTAATCTAACTAAAATCTCCCCCTATCACACGATTTTTTCCAAGTATACCTCCTCCTCTTGTGATTCCTGAACAGAGTATTCGCTAGTACTAGCCGTAACTTGTTACAGAACTCAATTAGTCTTTTCCCTCTCTCATTCCTTGTCCCAATCCCATATTCTCCTGTAACCTTTTCTTCTTCTCCTTCCCCTACGACTGCATTCCAGTTCCCCATCACTATTAGATTTTCATCCCCCTTTACATACTGTATTACCCTTTCAATATCCTCATACACTTTCTCTATCTCTTTATCTTCAGCTTGTGATGTCAATTACATAGGACGATAAAGGTAGTTACGAAGCACGGAATCAACGCTCAACACATAAAATGATGACGCACTGGTTGTATGGTCTAGGCAAATTGGTTAGCTGAGGGAGTAAACTACTGGATCGTTAATATTCCTATGGTGTATCTGCCTATCACATGCTCTATTACATCAGAACTGTGAAGCAAACCAATCGGATGTGTGGCTTACAGGACTACCATCATTCTGATCACACAATTGCAATCGGCAAACCGTTGTTTCTCTACCGCTGTTATCACAAGTGAAAACACATGCCAGAATTTTATAAATTAGTTGGAAGACACCACAAGGTTAATCCTCTGAAACACTGTTCTGTATGATAAACTTCACTGATATCTATATATTTCTACAAATTAAATGTCTGTTCTTACAAATTCACTATTTGCAGCTGTTATCCGATCTGTACTTCATTCATCCAGCGGACTCATTCGCTAGGGTGGTGGCGAACTCCAGCAGTGTACCTGTTCACTTCTATTATTTTGACTACAATGGCACCGGCCCCTCGGATTACGGTAAGCGTTCGCCATTTGGCATTGCCTTTGTCCAAAAATAAACGTTACTGAAAAGAGTGATCGCAAACTTAAATATAATGTTAATAACTTCCATGAAATTATCTAATAATTCGTAATGTATCCACTAAACTTTATTTCATGGAGTGTAGTCTTGTACGCACTCTTAGTTTCATTGTTGACTAAAACTCAATTACAGAATAATGTTGTTTGTTTGTTAACACTACTACGTTAATAAATTTCTCGTACATTTCTAGTAATATTGTTTATTACACAGTGTATATATATGTCAATATTGTTTCTTCATCACTCGTAAATGAAGGCAGTTCAGATTTAACCCACATCTGTCAGCTAACAACCATACGATACATGTGTTATAATTTATATGTGTAAGCTTCTCGTAGGTCAATAGAACTTTCTAGTTTACTAGCCATGGCTACGAAGGAAGAACATCTTCCTTTCTTTAATCAACAACAGGTAGCACAAAATCAGAATGATAAAATTCGCCAGTCTAACTGTAAGAGCACGTTGGTCCGGAATATTGCGTATAAAGATGATTTCTTCACAAAACGTTCGCCCAAAATTCACATATGGTAATATCTAGATAACCTCAGTGTCAAAATACGTTATCAGTGTATCCTTTATCAATCTGAATACAGTTAAGAAAATACGTTACTAGTGCTTGCATTATCACAGCGGAACCCAGTCATACAAGTAACTTATGAATAATACGTTCTCGGTTTTCCAGCCCCGTCAATTCGAATAAAATCCTCGAGCTTTCGATGGCCATCATTTTTTTTTTTCGTTATTGTGATTTCAGGGGAGGGCTGTCAGTGGCACAATCCGCTGCTCTTCAGCCGAGTGGCATGACAACTTAAAATAAGAATAAAATGTTACATACATAAGGCGATAAAGGGGAACTTAAAACATAATAATGGGGAAAAATGGAGGTAAAAAAATAGACTAACACGGAGTTTAAAAATAAAAGTCACCAGAAAGTTAAAAAACACAGTTGGCGATTCTTCAAAACTCGGAGAAGACACTGAATGGACATGCACACGTTAAAAGTCGGCCACAGTAGTAAAAACACTCCGGAACAACACATTTAAAACCCACTTCGAGCACACACGACGAAGAATAAAACTGCCAGGTGGGACCTGCTGAGGGACAGGCCAGAGAGGATGGAAAAGGATGGGAGAGCAAGGGGCAGTAGGGGAAGCGGCGGGATGAAGAGAGTAGGGGCGTCAGCAGATACACAAAGAGGCAGGAGACACGTGGGGTGGGAGATGAAGAGGGAAGACAGGGCAGGAGGGAGTGCAGAGACACTGAAAGGAGGCACAAGAGATGGAGGGGAAGTAGGAGGGGGAAGCCGCTCAGGAGGAGGGAGGGGGAGGAGAGGGAGCTCTGAGGACGAGTTAAGAAGATGGGGTTGGAGGTGGTAGGGAGGGTAGATGTCAGGGTGAAGCTCATCATTCAGGAGGGGTAGACAGTGGAAGTTGAATTGGGAAAGGAGATGGAGGGTGTGGAGATGGAGAGAGGGTGGGACACAATGGTAAAGGTGCGGCAACTGGTTGGGGTGGAGAGGAAGGGAGACACCAGGGGGTGAGGGGGATCAAGGTGGCGGACAATTATAGGGTGCGGATGTGTTCAAGGAAAAGGAGAAGGTGGGGGAAGGGGATGAGGTCGTAGAGAATGTGCGTGGGGGACAGAAGGCGGATGCGGAAGGCGAAGCGGAGCGCATGGCGTTCGAGGGTTTGGAGGGCTTTATAGAACCAGGGAGGGGCGGAAATCCAAGCTACACTGGAATAACAGAGAATGGGGCGGATCAAGGATTTGTAGGTGTGAAGGATGGTGGAAGGATGCAGACACCACGTCCGGCCGGCCAGGAGTTTCAGGAGGCGGAGGCGGTTGTTAGCTTTGTTTTGGATGGTAATGAGATGGGGAGTCCAGGTGAGGTGGCGTTCGAGTGTGAGGCCAAGGTATTTGAGGGTAGGAGTGAGGTGGATAGGATGGCCATAAATGGTGAGGTAGAAATCATGGAGGTGGAAGGAGCGGATGGTGTGGCCTATGATGATTGCCTTGGTCTTGGAGGGACTAACACGGAGGAACCACAGGTTGCACCAAGCGGTGAATTGGTCAAGGTGGGTTTGGGGGGTACGTTGGGACCATTGAAGGGTAGGATAAAGGGCTAGGAAGGTGATGTCACCAGCGAATTAGAGAAGATGAACAGGAGGGGAGGTTTGGGCATATCAGCAGTGTACAGGAGATAGAGGAGAGGGGAAAGGACAGAACCTTGGGTCACACCGGCAGAGGAATAGAAAGTACGGGAGTTGGAATTGTGGACAGTCACATAGGAGAGACGATGGGAGAGGAAGGAAGCAACAAGATGGACGAAGTTGATGGGGAGAACATAGGTCTGGAGTTTGAAGAGGAGCCCGGGATGCCAGACACGGTCATAGGCGTTCTGGAGATCAAGGGAAACAAAGATAGTGGAGTGACGGGAGTTGAGTGAAAGAAGACTGGTAAGGTTAAGGAGCTGGTCGTCAGTGGAGAAGGAAGGCTGGAAGTCACATTGGCTAAGAGGAAGGAGGCGGTGCTGGTTAAGATGGCGGTGAATGTGGCAAGAGAGGATGGCCTCGAAGACCTTACTGAACATGGAGGTGAGGCAGATTGGACGATAGGAAGAGGTATCAGAGGGGGGTTTGTTAGGTTTAGGGAACAGCAGGACATGGGAAGTCTTCCACAGGTCGGGGTAAAATCCAGTGGAGAGGAGGGTACAGGGTAGCAAGGACAGACAGGAAGGATGGAGGGGATTCCTTGAGATGGCGGTAGGTGACGCCATCATGACCAGGGGCAGTGTTGCGTTTGGAGCAGAGGACGAGTGTGATGCCTTGTGCGGTCATGGGAGTGTTGATGTCTGAGGGGGGTAACCGATCCAAGTATTGGAAGCTAGGGGCGAGGGGACAGAGGTGTCAGTGCTGTCAAGGATGGTGGGGAAGAGGGAGTAATCAATATGGGGATCGTCAGGAATGGAGAAGACCTCGGACAGGTGGGAAGCAAAATGGTTAGCCTTACTGAGGTTGTCAGGAAAGGGTCAATCGTCATGGAGGATGGGGTAATGTGGGGTGGGATGGCTACCAGTAAGGCGGTGGAAGGCTGACCAGTACTTGGAGGAGTTGACAGGGAGGGTGGAGTTGAGGCGTGTGCAGGTCTGGCGCCAGTCCCGACGTTTCTTTGCTGTAAGGAGGTTCCGGATATGTCACTGTAATTGCTGGTGGCGGGTGAGAGTATCCCGGTCACGAGTGCGGAGGAAGGAGCAGCAGAGCCTGTGGGATTCCTGCAGAAGAAGGACGGCCTGTGGAGGAAGCGTTAGGCAGTGAGGGTGGATGAGTTTGGTAGGGATATGAGCCTCCACAGCGTCAGTGATGGTCTTCTGAAGGAAGGAAGAGGCATGGGTGAGGTCATCAGGGTGGTGAATAGTGAGGGGGTGGCTTTCGACCTGTAAGGCAATGGATTCCCGGTAGGCATCCCAATTGGCACAGTGGTAGTCATGGACAGACTTTGGAGGGGCAGTTGGGCGGGTAGCTGCAGTGGCGGGACGGGTAGAGGAGATGGTGAGGAGGACAGGGAGATGGTCACTACCAACGGGATCGAGGACATCAACGGCGATGCGACCAAGGAGGTTGGGGGAAGCGAGGATAACATCGAGGGGGGAGTTACTTTCAGGATGGGTGTGCTGTGGAAGAGGAACAAGGTCACCATGGAGGGTGGCAAGGAACTGATGCCACCTCCGAAGGGTGGCAGGGTCACGGCTGTGGATGTTGAGGTCAGCAGCGATCACATAGGTGGAGAAGGTACGGTCAACATGGGAAACGAAGTCAAAGGGGAGAGGAGCTGCGGGACGGATATAGATAGTGGCACAGGTGATGGTGAGGGAGGGAAAAAATAGGCTGAGGAGGTGTTTGGTCAGGTCATTGACGAGGGGTTGTGGCCGGGCAGGGAGATGCCTGAGATGGCCTATAGCAACCCTGCCTCAGGCTAGGGGTAAGGGATTGTCAGTGCAATGTAGGAGATAGGGGGAGGTGCGGACAACATTGTGGGGTTGGAGGAAGGTTTCATTAAGGATGAATGAGTCAACCTGGTGTTCGGAGATGGTATGCATGAAGAGGTATTTGTTTGCAGGGAGGGAGCGAATGTTGAGGTAGAAGAGACGATACTGTTGACGCGCCAGGAGGTTTGAGGTGGGAAGGGTGCGGGAAGGGGAGACGGGCTTAAACGAGGGTGTCGAGGTGGGTGAAGGTAAAGTGGGCCTGGTTGTGGGAGTAGGGCCGAGGCTGTTACAGTTTCTAGCTTATATAGGCAAGATGACATCAGCAGCAGGCAATCAGATCGATCCAATGTGGCGCGCGTGCGTAAGTCGATCCGGGCAGCTAGCAGAGCTATTGCCCGTGGCAGCACCGGTGATGTCAGGTGGCATCAGGGGCAGGCGCCACGTTTGAAACTGCCACTCCCGCGTCACGCATCTATCTCTGCTTTCTTTCGATGTCCAACGCCTGTCCCCATGCCCTGCTGAGTGTGTCACTTTTTACGAGGGTGCCATTACAAGATATGCTGGATCTTTTGGCCCAACATTTTCCATCTGGAATCATTAAGTTGTTCCGTCACGTCCTAACGACAACGTACTTTTTGTACTGCGATGAATATTATGAGATGACTGATGGCACAGCCATGGGATCACCACTGTCTCCAGCAGTCGCAAATTTCTTCATGGAGCACTTTGTGGAGCAGGCTCTGCAAACTGCGACATTACGGCCATCTTGCTTTCTACGATATGTTGATGACACCTTCCTGATATGGCCTCATGGTGAAGATACACTGCAGCAGTTCGTCGATCATATGAATGGTGTCCATCCCAACACTAAATTTACTGTCGAGATGGAGAAGCAGGGCAAGCTTCCATTCTTGGATGTTTTCGTTGAGCGGAAGGCAGGAGGCCAGCTTGGTCATTCAGTGTACCAGAAACCAACACACGCTGATCGGTACTTGAACGTCAATAGTTTCCACCACCCTGTACACAAGAAAGCTCTCCTGAACACGTCGGTTCATAGAGCCAAGATTATTTCTTACGACGACCACCTTCAGTCTGAACTGCAGAACTTAAAACGTGTTTTCGGGGAAAATGGGTACAGAAAAAGAGACATCGCAAACGCTTTCAAGGGCCGCCGATGAAAGACACCGATTGAATCAGTAGAAGAGGCCAAATGAACTGTATTCCTGCCATATTGTGGAGCAACTAGCAGTAAGTTAGGACGTCTGCTGCACAAACATGGACTAAGACCAGTGTTCCGGCCCGCCCCCAAGATACGAGATATGTTGCGCCATGTTAAAGACGACATTGCTCTTCAAGTGTCCGGTGTGTATGGTGTACCCTGTGAATGTAGGAACACGTATATTGGACAAACAATTCGCACGGTTGTGGAGCGTTGTACTGAGCACAAGCGCCATATAAAACAAAGGGAGCTTGACAAGTCGGCCATAGCCGAGCATTGCCTAGGAAACGGACATGAAATTCAGTTCGAAAATACAAAAGTGTTGACTCATGCGTCTACATATTATGACTCCGTTATAAAGGAAGCGGCTGAGATTCGTTTAAACAACAACAGTTTCAACTGAGACCAGGGATACACACTCAGCAGGGCATGGGGGCGAGCGTTGGACATAGAAAGAAAGCAGAGACAGATGCGCGACGCGGGAGTGGCAATTTCAAACGTGACACCTGCCCCTTGCGCCACCTGACGTCACCGATGCTGCCAAGGGCAATAGCTCTGCTAGCTGCCCGGATCGACTTACGCACGCGCGCCACATTGGATCGATCTGATTGGCTGCTGCTGATGTCATCTTGCCTATATAAGCGAGAAACCGTAACAACCCTGGTAGGCGACTTCGTCCCCATTCCCCAGCCCTGAATCCAACTCCAATCCCGATGTCATCCTCTCCTTCCCTAACCTCCTTGGCCGCATAGCGGTGGATGTCCTGGACCCCATTGGTAGTGACCATCTCCCTGTCCTTCTCACCATTTCAGATGGTCGTCGCCCCCGCCCCGACCCTCGTAATGACCCTCCCCTGAAATACGTCCATGATAATTCCCGTGCCGACTGGAATGCCTACTGGGATACCCTCTCTACCCAGGTCGATAGCCACCCCGTCACCTACCACCACCCTGATGACTACCCATGCCGCCTCCTTTCTTGAGCAGACCTTGTCTGAGGCCATGGAGGCCCACGTCCCTTCCATCGCCATCCACCCCCACCGTCCTACTTTACCCCCATAGGCCGTCCTCCTCCTCCTTGAATCCCACAGTCTCTACTGTGCCTTCCTTCACACATGTGACCCAGACACACTATGACACCACTGACAATTACAACGACACATCAGAAACTTGCTCACGGCTAAGAAACGCTGGGACTGGCGACAGACATGCACCCGTCTTAATGCTACACTTCCTATCAACTCGTCCACGTACTGGTCAGCCTTCCGCTGCCTTACCGGATCCAACCCCTCCCCCTACTACCCTCTCCTTCATGATAATTAACCCTTCCCTGACAACCTTAGTAAGGCCAATCACTTTGCCTCCTACCTCTCTCATGTCTTTACCATCCCAGACCATCCCCAGTTCGATTACTCTGTCTTCCCAAATGTCCACGATCGAACTGACACCTCTGTCCCTCCCCTCGCTCCTGGATTCCAGTACTTAGACAACATTGCACACACCAAACTCAGTGCCCCCATCACTACTCAGGATATCATCGCTACACTTCGCACGAGACGCAACACTGCTCCCGGTCACTATCGTGTCACCTATTGCCATGTTCGTGAAGCTCCTGCTTCCTTCCTCTCCACACTGGCCAAGCTTTATAATATTATCCTGTCCACCGGCTACTACCCTGACCTGTGGAAAACCTCTTGCATCCTTATGTTCCTTAAACCCGACAAACCGCCATCTGCTGTCTCCTCCTACCATCCCATCAGCCTTACCTCAGTCTTCAGCAAGGTCCTGGAATCCATCCTTAACCAAAGCATCCACCAGCATCTCTGCCAGCACTACCTCCTTCCCGTTACCCAGTGTGGCTTTTGGCCGTCCTTCTCTACTGATGAACTTCTCCTTCACCTCACTCATCTCCTCTCTGAGCAGCTCAATTCCCGTCACTCCACTATCTTCCTCTCCCTCGACCTCGAACGCGCCTATGACCATGTGTGGCATTCTGGTCTCGTCCTTGAGCTCCAACCTTCACCCTTCCTATCAACTATGTCCGTCTGATTGGGTCCTTTCTTTCCCAACGTCCTTCCTACGTTACCATCCATAACATGGATTCCTACATGTCTTTCCCCTCCGCTGATGTGCCCCAAGGTTCCGTCCTCTCCCCTCTTCTGTACCTTTTGTATATGGCGGACATGCCGCCGCCTTCATGCCCCATCCACCTTCTCCAGCACGCCAATGACACCGCCTTCCTTGCCCTTGCCCCCATCCTGCAGTGCTCCCAAAACCATCTCCAATCCCATCTTGACCGGTTCACAACTTGGTGCAACTAGTGGTTGCTTAAGGTCATTCCTTCCAAAACCCAGGCGATCATTGTAGGCAAAACCACCCCTTCCTTCACCTCCTCGAATTCTATGTCACTATCTATGGCTGTCCTATCGCCCTCACCCCCACCCTTACGTACCATGGCGTCACCCTTGAATGTCGCCTCTCCTGGACCCCCCATCTCTGGACAATCCAAGCCAAGGCACGCTCCTGACTCCATCTCCTCAAGCTCCTTTCTGACTGTGCATGGTGTCTGGACCCCTCCACCATCCTCCACAACTACAAATTCCTCATCCGCCCTACCCTCTGCTACGCCCACCTGCCTGGATCTCCACCCCTCCTACCTTTTACAAATCCTTTCAAATCCTCGAACGCCATGCTCTTTGCCTCACCCATCATATCCGTCTCTCCTCCCCCACACGGATCCTGTACGACCTTATCCCATTCCATTTCCCCACCTCCTCCTTTTCTCGAATGAATACGGTTCCTCTACATCTCCTATAAACTAGATCCCCCTCACCCGGTTGTCTCTCACATCCTCTCCCGCCCCCGTCCGCTGCCGTGCCTGTATTTCCACATCCCACCTGCTCTCTATCTCTCCACTCTCCTTACCCTCTCCCAAGGTGGCTTCTGCCAGCTCCCCCTCCCTGATGATGCCCTCCTCCACTCCATCTACCCCTCCTATCAACTTTGATCCTCCCCTCCCACTGCTTGTATTTTTTCCTTAGGGCACCCTCCCTCCCTTCTCTCTCCCTTCCCTCCCTCCTCCCTTCCTGCCCCCTCCTCCCCCCTCCTACCCCAGGCTTCCCATACCCCCATACCTTCATTCCTCCCACCATCTTGTCTGCCATTGGCATCTCTGCTCTCCCCTCTTTACCACCTTCTTACCCTCTTGGCAGGTCCCTGGACTCGCACACGTTCAGTGGACATTCGCGCGCCAGAGATCATCGCCATAGTTTTTCGTGCGTGCCGTTGTGTTTGTGATTCAGTGTTTTTCGCTGCCCACACTCCTTCGTTCACGTGTGTCGTCTAAATCATCAGTGTTTGTGCACTGTGCCGACAGTTTTCTTGTTTTTCGTCGCATGTGAACGGCTTCATGTTTTTTAATTATTGTATCTACTGTTTTTTAACCACCATTATGTTACTTTTCTGTCTTCATTGGTTTTCTCTTTTATTGTACTGCTTGTGGCTGAAGAGCAGAGTAACATTTTTCCGCTGCCAGCCCACCTTGTATGAGGTGCAAAATAACAACAAAGAAAAAAAAAACCGCCCCGGCAGTCGGATCGCCCAGAAGACATACATACCACGAAGTCCTTCTCTCTCACCAACTCAACCGCCCCGGCAGTCAGATCGCCCAGAAGACAAACATACCGCGAAGTCCTTCTCTCTCACCAACTCAGACTCGGGAAGAGAAGCCGCAAGGCTGGACACTCCGTAAACACACGGCTTGAAGTCATCCCCCACTGAAGATCCTTGGCGAGCCCCGGCAGTCAGTGAACTCCTGACGACGATGGAGGAGATAGATTAGATTAGATTAGATTTACTTTCATTCCAATTGATCCGTAGTGAGGAGGTCCTCCAGGATGTGGAACATGTCAGAAAAACAACAATACATGACAAATATTTAAACTAAAACAAATAAGCTAATGTACCATACTTATTTACAATGAACACATTACTGCACTGAAATGGTGCAGAAGTTAGATTATACTCACACACACACACACACACACACACACACACACACACACACACACACAAATTTTCAGTGAACACATTACTGCACTGAAATTGTGCAGAAGATATGTTGTACTTATATACAAATCAGTTGGTTTTCCTCAGAAATTCATCAATGGAGTAGAAGGAGTTGGCCACCAATAAATCCTTTAGGCTTCTCTTAAACTGAATTTCATTGGTTGTTAAGCTTTTTATGGCTGCTGGCAAGTTATTGAAAATGTGTGTTCCTGAATAATGCACACCTTTTTGTACAAGACTAAGTGACTTTAAATCCTTCTGAAGATTATTCTTATTTCTAGTATTGATTCCATGAATTGAGCTATTGGTTTGAAAAAGTGATATATTTTTAATGACAAATTTCATTAAGGAATAAATATATTGGGAAGCTGTAGTTAGTATCCCTAGTTCCCTAAACAGGCTTCTGCAGGATGTTCTTGAGTTCACACCACATATAATTCTTACTGCACGTTTTTGTGCCCGGAAAACTTTAGCTTGGCTTGATGAATTACCCCAGAAAATAATCCCATATGACATTATGGAATGAAAGTAAGCATAGTATGCCAGCTTTTTCATTTTTATATCCCCTATGTCTGACAAAATTCGCATTGCAAACAGAGATTTGTTAAGACGCTTCAGCAGTTCTGTGGTGTGCTCCTCCCAGTTGAATTTATTATCAAGCTGTAATCCCAAGAATTTAACACCGTCCACTTCTTCTATCTTCTTGTCATCATATGTTAGACATATACTCTTGGGACACCCCTTACAAGTTCTGAACTGCATGTAGTGTGTTTTTTCAAAGTTTAGTGACAAAGAATTGGCTAGGAACCAGTGATTAATGTCTACAAATATTTTATTGGCTGATCTTTCTAAGACTACACTTGATTTGCTATTTATTGCAATGTTTGTATCATCAGCAAACAAAACAAACTTGGCATCTGGTAATGTTACTGATGAAAGGTCATTGATATACACAAGAAAAAGTAAGGGCCCCAAAATGGAACCTTGTGGGACCCCACATGTAATTAGTTCCCAGTTGGATGATGCCTGATAGCGTGATACATGTCTCTTTCCTAATAACACCCTTTGTTTCCTGCCAGAGATATAAGATTTGAACCATTTTGCAGCATTTCCTGTTACACTATAATATTCTAGTTTACTTAAAAGGAGATTGTGATTTACACAGTCAAATGCCTTTGACAGATCACAAAATATACCAGTTGCCTGCAATTTTTTGTCTAATGAATTAAGTACATTTTCACTGTAAGTGTAGATAGCCTTCTCAATATCAGAACCTTTTAGAAATCCAAACTGTGACTTTGACAGTATGTTATTTGAGATAAGATGGTTATAAAGACGACTGTACATTACTTTTTCGAAAATTTTTGAGAATGCTGGCAACAGTGAAATTGGACGGAAATTTGATGCTATTTCTTTGTCTCCCTTCTTAAACAGTGGCTTAACTTCAGCATATTTCAGCCATTCGGGAAATATTCCACTGATAAACGACTGGTTACACAGATAGCTTAATATGTTACTTAGCTCAGAATCACATTCTTTAATTAACTTTGTTGATATTTCATCATACCCACTAGATGTTTTTGATTTTAAAGATTTTATGATGGACATTATTTCTGTTGGGGTAGTGAGGGTCAGATTCATATTATGGAAGTTACTTGAAATGTCTGGTCTAAGGTAATCCATAGCAGCATCTACCAAACCTGACAACCCCATCTTTTCAGTAACAGTTATAAAATGTTTGTTAAAAAGTTCTGCAACACTATACACATCTGTCACCAATGCATCATTTACTCTTAATGCTATTTGTTCCTCTTCATGTCTGGTTCTACCGGTCTCCTCCTTCACTATATCCCATACTGTCTTTATTTTGTTATCTGATATGACTATCTTTTCCTTGTAATATATTTGCTTTGACATCCATATTACAGTCTTTAATATTTTGCAGTATTTCTTATAATGTGCTATAGCATCAACATTGGAAATGTTTCGGATTGACAGATACAGTTTTCTTTTTGTTTTACAAGATACCCCTATTCCTCGAGTAATCCATGGCTTCTTTGTAGACTTTGCTCTAACCTTGGTAAGTTTTGGGGGAAAGCAGTGTTCAAATAAGGTAAGCACTTTATTAGCAAAAATGTTATATTTTTCATTCATGCCATGAGCACTGTAAACATCAGTCCAGTGAATGTCTCTGAGGGGTGTCCTAAAATAATCAATTTTTGGCTTACTGATTACCCTCTTGAGCTCAGATTTAACAGATTTTATATCTTGTTCAGTATTAACATTTAACAGAAGGAACTGCATGTCATGGTCTGAGAGGCCATTGACTATTGGTTTTGTAATATAATTTTGTTCATTTGACTTTTCTATAAAGATATTATCAATGGCTGTTTGTGAGCAAGTGGTTATCCTAGTGGGGAACTTTACTGTGGGAATTAAGTTGAATGATAGTGTTACTAACTCAAATAGGTTCTTATTGGGAGAGTCTTTAAGGAAATCTACATTGAAATCACCAGCAACCACTATTTCTTTGTTTTTGGTTGTTAAATGGGCCAGTACAGCTTCAAGGTGGTTTACAAACAGATTAAAGTTACCTGCAGGTGCTCGATATACACTTAATATTATGAAAGATTTTTTGTGAAATTCTAATTCTGTTGCACATGCTTCCATATGCTGTTCTAGGCAAAATTTATGAATGTCTATGTTCTTAAATTTATGACAGTTCCTGATGAATGTGGCAACTCCTCCTTTCTCCATTTCTGATCTACAATAGTGAGATGCTAACCTAAACCCTGTAACACTTAAAAGTTCTATACCAGTGGTCACATGATGTTCAGAGAGGCAGATTATGTCAGCTGGGTTTGAAGACTCTAATTCATCTATGCAGATAGTTAATTCATTAATTTTATTTCTCAGTCCTCGAATATTTTGATGCAATAAAGATAGCTGACATTTCACATTGACTGACTTAAAATTGGATGGAGTTAAAATATCTGCTGACAGTTGAAAATTCTTAACCAATGGCTGTTTATGTTGATGTAATAAGCTGGAATTATGTTTTTTGATTTCTTTCTCAAACTGAAGGTTTGTCTCAGTTCTAACCTCTCTTAAAATTTGTTTTCTTTCTGTCCTCCCTACCCTAAAAAAGGGTCTTTTCTGAATCCTATAACCACTGGTATTTTACCACTCATGACAGTGCCTCCCCCCTTTAACTTTCCTGCTATTTCCCCAGCCAATTTACCCTTCCCCTTCCTGTTGAGGTGAAGGCCATGCCTAGTATAATCCCACCTACTGACAGAATCAACATGAACCACACCAATGTGTGACCCCGCACCCGACATGAGCAGCCGTTCCAGCTCCAAATTAACTCTCTTGACAGAAGAGTTCAAATGAGGTCGGTCATGGCGCCCAAGAACAGATACAAACTCAACACTGGTATGCCTCGATGCTGATGCAATCTTCGCCAGGTCACACTCTATGCTGTACCCAGGATCTCTGTCAATACTGTTACCTGCCCCACCCACTATAACCACGGTGTCTTCCTTAGTGAAATCTTTGCAAAGTGATCCTAAATCCTCTGTCACCTGCTCCAGACCAGCACTAGGTTTAAAAAAATTGGTGACCTGGTATTCTGATCCTAGTTCATCCTGCAGGAGTTGGCCAACACCTCTTCCATGGGAACTACCTAACAACAACACTTTCTTTCTCTTTACTGATTTCCCTACATTCTTACTTTTCAATTTGCTGCTGAAAGTTTGTTGTGCCCTGTCTACACCTGTAACTGCTTGAGGCTCACCAGCTTCTAACTGAAGCAACAGGTCAAATCTATTTTCCACATTCACCATAAAGCTGTCAGACAAAGTTCTAGGCCTGTTCCTCCTGTTGCCTGTTGCCACTTCCCACCTCTCTTTACCCTTCTCCCTCCTTAACCCTTCGAAAGCCCGAGGATTTTATTCGAACTGACGTGGTTTTATTTAACTATGAAACTTTTTGACAGAATAAACACATACTGACCTCAGATTCGATGACTTCCCCTAGCACTGTGTTAGTAGTTCACTAAAGTGCAAACATCCTAGCTTCCTTCTCCGGGTAACCTTTCATCAATTCTCTGTGAGTTACGTAACAACAAGAGTTACTGATATGGAGAACGCTGTATCAAATGGCTGTGAATAATTCGTAGTTTGCGGGTGCAGACACAACAAAGCAATACTTTTCAATTCGGCTGTTTCCAAAAGATCAAGGATAAGTCAATCAGGTATATGTTTATCAAAACTTAAACGAAGTACTTCCTTCACCTTTACGCGGGAGGAAGCGTTTTGTAAACCAGCTTTTCAATAATTCTGCGTTTACACAGGATAGTTCTGAGACATTATAACATCTCAATCAGGACAAAGTGGGCTATAATTGAATAGGTGTTATGGTGTGGCGAGTTATGATACTGCATGAGCGTATTGAGTGCCAAATCTTTGAAGATGGTACAATCACCGGACAAGCTTTTTGTGACACTATAATTCTATCGCACGTGCGTCTTTTTTTTTCTTTTTTTTTTTTTTGTAGTAAAGTCTTATGTGACCAAACTGCTGAGGTCATCAGTTCCTAAGCTTAAACACTATTTAATCCAACTTAAACTAACTTAGTTTAAGTCGAGAAGGTACCAGTCTGATTTATGTTGCCGCAAGTTAAAGTAGTTATCGAATGGTACCGCTAAATAACCTCCGTCAGAGTACATAGGGCGATTCATGAAGATATGAAAATGTCTTAATATGTTATTCTACAGGTAAAACTAAAGAAAAAAGTTCAGATGAACTAGATTCTCAAATGTTTAGTTACGGAGATACGGCCAATAAAAGATTTTGCCTGAAATTTAACAAATTCGCTAATATGAAGCAATAGCATTACTGTATGAGGTTAAAGCAAAGCACGATTTCCATTTATTTTGTTGTTATTGATCTGGTGAATCTAATAAAAATGGTTGAAATCGCTCTCAGCACTATGTGACTTAACATCTGAGGTCCTCAGTCCCCTAGACTTAGAGCTACTTAAACCTAACTAACCTAAGGACATCACACCCATCCATGCCCGAGGCTGGATTCGAACCTGCGACCGCAGCACCAGCGCGGTTCGGGACTGAAGTGTCTAGAGCCGCTCGGCCACAGCGCCCGGCAATCTAATAAAACATGTCCCAGACGAGCATCTGCAGTAGTTTTACAGAACATCCAGATAAGCAAAGACGTAGTTTCGTAAAATTTTTAATTTATTAACTACTTAGCCCAATTTGGTTTTTAAATTCCATACAATGGCACAAAATTTTCAACAGAAGTTGTAGAGAATTTAATTTTGAGTAAGTGATGGTAATAACGTTAGCTGAAACTGTGTGAATGTGTCAGAGAATTTGCTTTAATTAATGCCATAGCACACGTGAATTCATGTTAAACTGTAAAAAACAAAGCTCAGTGTTAAGGAAATTGTACTGTGTACATACAGTTTCACAATATATTCAATGCATTTAGCTGCACGTTTATGAACAGATTTTTATGCTCGTTCCAGTTTCACGGGGTTGTTGTTAATTTTGTATGTTGCTTTCATAATGCGAGCAAGTAATGCCTCACATGTATTGACTTTGTCCTTATAAACTATGTCTTTCATCCATCCCCATACATAAAAATCCTTTAGTGTTAAATAGGGCGATCTGGATGGCCACAGTCATGTAGCACCACGACCAGTCCATTTCTAGGGACAATGTTCATTTAAATGTGTACTAACGGCGTTGGTGAAGTGTGGTGGCGCGTCGTCATGTTGAAAATACATTTTCAATCGCGTAGCAAGTGGAACATCTTCGAGCAAGAGGGCATTTCTTCTTGAAGGAATTGTAAGCACGTTTCACCAGTTAGACGTCCTGGGAAAACGAATGGTCCAATAAAGTGCGTGTTGATTACACCACACCACACATTTATGGTAAATCGCTGCTGGAAATCGCGTTGCACTGCTGCACGTGGGTTTGCTTCAGACCATATGTGCTCGTTATGTAAACTGTGCATATCATGTCGAGTAAACTGTGCCTCATCACTAAATAAAATGTATTTGTGTAACCACCATTAGTATTTAACAAGTTGGACAACTCTATTTGTTTATGGTACGGATACAGATTATTGTACTTCAGTGTACGCCATACGTTGGTGTGTGAAATGCCTAATCGTTGAGAGATACGGTGTGTACTGGTACTCGAGCTACGTTACACAGCATCCATAATATTCTCAACATCGTCTTCACGTATCGAGCGCTCATAGTGATTATGAACACTAGAAGAGAACCTGTCTCCCGTAACTATCGAAATACTCCGCTAATGGTGCGTGCAATCGGAAACCTCCAAGTTGGATAACGACGCGATATTCGTTAACTGCTGCCGTAGCATTACCATCACATTTGCAATAAATAACACCACATTAGCGAACTCCTCTGTCGTAAATTTGAAAGGCATCCCTATTTCATAAATAGTCTACAAACTACAATACAACAGTTACTATGTGATTTCAATTTGTACACTGTTGTTATGTTCTTGCACTAAACAATACAGAAAAAAAACTAATTTCAAGGTCAGATAACGACTGAAACAACTCACTAACGATTGCCAACAATGACATAACGTTTCTACATTCTTAATGTAAATTAAACAAATTTACTTGTATAATAATCTTTGCTTCTCTGGATGTTCTGGAAAACTACAGCAGATACACATCTGGGACATGTTTTGTTGGATTCACCAGACCAACAACAAAATAAATGGAAATCGTGCTTTAATTTAACGACGTACAGTTTTGCGATGGCTTCATAATAGCGAAGTTGTACTTGTAGAATAACATATTAAATTATCTGCATATCTACATCTACGTGATTACTCTGCTATTCACAATAAGGTTGCATGGGGGCTTAATTAAATATGATTGAAAATAATTTTTAGTTTTTCGTTGCTGTTAGTCCGATTACGCTGTGTCTCGTAAACGGTTGGCCCTGACTAGTATTATTACGCTATCTGACTGCAAAGAACAACAACAAGAATGAAATGAAATTTTTCGTTAACACAATTAATTAATTAAGTCCCCAGCAACTATAAAACCTACAAAACCCAAGCACAAATGTAATTGTTCTGTGTGTGGGAGTGTGACTCAACGTACACATCTGGCACGGTTCTTCTTCAACAAGACAAGAATTTTTAAATACCAGTTATACTGACGTGATAAAAGAAAATTAGAAATACGATAATTGCGTGAGGAAAGCAGAATTACACTCTAATACAAGAACACACGCCAGATGCTTTGTTGACTGAACCTGTAATGACGCATTATTTAGGAAACTGAAATAAAAACAAACGAAGGTAATTACCTCATTTATATTGATGAAAATCATTCTAATCCTTACATTATATCTCAACCAGAACTCTCCAATATCACATCTCAGCAAGCACTGCCTAATAGCACATCTCAACAAACACTCTCTGCTACAACATCTCAGCACAGACTACCACGAGACCTCGACAGGCACTGACTTCTACGAGTTCTTAACAGGCACTGACTTCTACGAGTTCTTAACAGGCACTGACTACTACGAGCTCTCGACAAGCACTGTGCAGGCGGCTTAATAATACTCTTTGGCGCAATCTCTGGCGCAGTGGCTCAGTGTAGCCACCTTTCATATGCCCCTCCTCCACAGGCCAGAATTTGATGGTATTTTTGCCAGCATTGGTGGTGAAAATACCACCAAATTCGTCCACAAAAACACAGACAAAAATAAAAGATAATATTAATACCTAAATATCACATAATTAGTTAAAATTTTGGCTTTGCACTGACCTTTCAATAACCTAATATATAAAATACAGTAGGCAATACAAATTCTTTCATACATGTGACTTTACATAAGAGTTTACACAATACACAAAAAATCAGTGTATACAAATATTCACATAAAATACTTTTAATTATTCAAAAAAAAAAAAAAAACAAATAGTTGATAATTCCACCCCAGCAATGGTCAACAGGTGCAGACACCAACAATTGACATCGTTTCAGCAGAAGCAGTCCATCAGTTGCACCCAGCAATGTTGAGCAGGTGCAGACACCAACAAGTGTCATCATTTCAGTAGAAGCAGTCCATCAGTTGCACCCAGCAATGTTGAGCAGGTGCAGACACCAACAAGTGACATCATTTTAGTAGAAGCAGTCCATCAGTTGCACCCAGCAATGTTGAGCAGGTGCAGACAGCAACAAGTGACTTCATTTCAGTAGAAGCAGTTCCATTAGTGGCACCCAGCAATGTTGAGTAGGTGCAGACACCAACAAGTGACGTCGTTTCAGTAGAAGCAGTCCATCAGTTGCACCCAGCAATGTTGAGCAGGTGCAGACACCAACAAGTGACATCATTTTAGTAGAAGCAGTCCATCAGTTGTACCCAGCAATGTTGAGCAGGTGCAGACACCAACAAGTGACATCATTTCAGTAGAAGCAGTCCATCAGTTGCACCCAGCAATGTTTAGCAGGTGCAGACACCAACAAGTGACATCATTTCAGTAGAAGCAGTCCATCAGTTGCACCCAGCAATGTTGAGCAGGTGCAGACACCAACAAGTGACATCATTTCAGTAGAAGCAGTTCCATCTGTGGCACCCAGTAATGTTGAGCAGGTGCAGACACCAACAAGTGACATCATTTCAGTAGAAGCAGTCCATCAGTTGCACCCAGCAATGTTGAGCAGGTGCAGACACCAACAAGTGACATCATTTCAGTAGAAGCAGTTCCATCTGTGGCACCCAGTAAAGTTGAAGAGGTACACACAGCAACAAGTCACATTAGTTCAGTAGAAGCAGTCCATCAGTGGCACCCAGCAATGTTGAGTAGGTGCAGACAGCAACAAGTGACTTCATTTCCATACAAGTAGTCCATCAGTTACACCTAGCAATGATGAGCAGGTCCAGAGAGCAGTCCATGATATTCACTATCACCGATCACACTGTTCATCAGAGTATATAAGCACAAATTAAACATGTCCTAGTGACACCAATCATGTAGAAAAAGTACAAGTAACAGTCCATAATATTCACTGTCCCTGATCACACTGTTCATCAGCAGAAATTAAACATGTCATAGTGGCACCAATCATGTAGAAAAAGTACAAGTAACAGTCCATAATATTCACTATCACTGATCACACAGTTCATCAGCAGAAATTAATCATTCCTAAGTGTCACACATTATGTTGAAAAAGTGCAGGTACAGTTCATAATATTTACCCTCACTAATCAGACAGTTCAGGCATGAACAATAGTTTGAATGCACATACAAATGCTTTTACACTAAACATACAAATCATAACAAACACACAAATGATGTCAGATAATTTTCATATTAACAATTACAAATACTCAAATATCAGTAAACCTATAATATTTATGGGTGTCAGTGCAAGCCACTACAAACAAATAAAATAATATTTACGAGATAGGTGGGTAGGATTAGGAAAGGAAAACACACAAAACACACTCATTCATCTTTCATCCACATTAAGTACTACTGTGTAATTGAATGGTGTTAACTGTGTAAATGTAATTCTGTCAAAATCTGATGTTCATCATGTGTATCAAGCAGTAGTGGCAGCAATGTATAACAGTCAATAATAGTTAGGTCAACGTCATAGCCATCATGTCAAGACCAATGTTTGCCAAGCCAGATCAAATGTACTGTTGTTGAACAACTGTCAGTGAGCCAAGATATGCAAATACTTCCTCTCTTCAAAAAAAATATATACTGCTTAGTGATTTAACAAAGTGTGTGTATAGACTATCTTCCTTCTACTTTAGTGTTCTAGTCTGCTATCTTCATCCTCCTTGTTCCATAAGACCAACAAAAAAAATATGCATCTCACTTACTTTACCTCTTATCCACCAAAACTCCAATAATCATCAACTTCACACAATCTCAATAATACCTCAATAATACCTCTTCAATGCGTCGATACATACACTCCTGGAAATTGAAATAAGAACACTGTGAATTCATTGTCCCAGGAAGGGGAAACTTTATTGACACATTCCTGGGGTCAGATACATCACATGATCACATGGCCAGAACCACAGGCACATAGACACAGGCAACAGAGCATGCACAATGTCGGCACTAGTACAGTGTATATCCACCTTTCGCAGCAATGCAGGCTGCTATTCTCCCATGGAGACGATCGTAGAGATGCTGGATGTAGTCCTGTGGAACGGCTTGCCATGCCATTTCCACCTGGCGCCTCAGTTGGACCAGCGTTCGTTCTGGACGTGCAGACCGCGTGAGACGACACTTCATCCAGTCCCAAACATGCTCAATGGGGGACAGATCCGGAGATCTTGCTGGCCAGGGTAGTTGACTTACACCTTCTAGAGCACATTGGGTGGCACGGGATACATGCGGACGTGCATTGTCCTGTTGGAACAGCAAGTTCCCTTGCCGGTCTAGGAATGGTAGAACGATGGGTTCGATGACGGTTTGGATGTACCGTGCACTATTCAGTGTCCCCTCGACGATCACCAGTGGTGTACGGCCAGTGTAGGATATCGCTCCCCACACCATGATGCCGGGTGTTGGCCCTGTGTGCCTCGGTCGTATGCAGTCCTGATTGTGGCACTCACCTGCACGGCGCCAAACACGCATACGACCATCATTGGCACCGAGGCAGAAGCGACTCTCATCGCTGAAGACGACACGTCTCCATTCGTCCCTCCATTCACGCCTGTCGCGACACCACTGGAGGCGGGCTGCACGATGTTGGGGCGCGAGCGGAAGACGGCCTAACGGTGTGCGGGACCGTAGCCCAGCTTCATGGAGACGGTTGCGAATGGTCCTCGCCGATACCCCAGGAGCAACAGTGTCCCTAATTTGCTGGGAAGTAGCGGTGCGGTCCCCTACGGCACTGCGTAGGATCCTACGGTCTTGGCGTGCATCCGTGCGTCGCTGCGGTCCGGTCCCAGGTCGACGGGCACGTGCACCTTCCGCCGACCACTGGCGACAACATCGATGTACTGTGGAGACCTCACGCCCCACGTGTTGAGCAATTCGGCGGTACGTCCACCCGGCCTCCCGCATGCCCACTATACGCCCTCGCTCAAAGTCCGTCAACTGCACATACGGTTCACGTCCACGCTGTCACGGCATGCTACCAGTGTTAAAGACTGCGATGGAGCTCCGTATGCCACGGCAAACTGGCTGACACTGACGGCGGCGGTCCACAAATGCTGCGCAGCTAGCGCTATTCGACGGCCAACACCGCGTTTCCTGGTGTGTCCGCTGTGCCGTGCGTGTGATCATTGCTTGTACAGCCCTCTCGCAGTGTCCGGAGCAAGTATGGTGGGTCTGACACACCGGTGTCAATGTGTTCTTTTTTCCATTTCCAGGAGTGTATAAACCTTATTGCCAATATGTGCTCCTCACTTACTTTACCTCTTATCCACCAAAACTCCAATAATCATCAATTTCACACAATCTCAATAATACCTCAATAATACCTCTTCAGTGCGTCGATACATATAAACCTTATTACCAATATCATTTCACTTCCATAACAACTCTTTCCTATAGTCAGTCTCCTCGAACAAGTACAGATAAAATCCTAATGCAAACCTCATCATCCCATGCAATCCGAAGACACATTGTCAACACACAACCTCTGTGTAATCCATCTGAGCCAAATCTTCTACTCATTATGAATTATAAACAAAAGAAATGCATACATGACCTCTAACAGACTTAGATCGAATAACTCTCAGTAATTAAGTACGATTATGGAATGTGAATGATCACAATATTTCACAGTGTGTACACCACTTCAAGAATTATGGCAGAAGCAAACATGTGGAGTATTTCTTGTATCAAGTGTCACTTCCTATTTCAATTGCTCACGAAAAATGCAGTGTAATAACTGTTAATGGTGTAAACCTAGTAATGGTATGTCATGTCGTTAGCTTCCTTCCTATTAGCATAAAGTTATACAGCTTCCATAAAACCTCCAGCTCATGTGACTTCTATGAAGTTTCGTGTACTAATGTCGTTCGTCGAATTATAGCAGTTCATTTCCTTATCTTAAAAATATAAGGCACTTAGCGTAAGCAAAACAAGCAATAGCGAGTAAATATACCAGTAGAGAACAGAATGTCAAAAAGTGGATGCAGCACAATCCTTACAACGAGGCTCTGCCAAGCAAACAATCTATAATTAACACCATACTGTAACCTAAACTCTATGTTCGTACACTGTACATCAGCATTGCTATATACCAAATTAAAGAGTAGTTATGACAACAACAGATATGTATAAATATGCAATCCATACGCATAGCAGCAAGCATATGTTATCTAACATAATAAACAGGTCATTAGCATCATATCAGCATAAGCAAATAAATGTTCATATGTCATCTTAATAAGTAAACATGAAGGCGCAAGCAGATAAATCACAAAGTATAACTTACATACATAATCACAGTCAGCACAATTAATCAGGTTACAATTATAATTTAAATAAATAAGCACAGCAGACACATAATAAAAAAAATATGACATCAGTGAAAAAGCAGTGCAGCCAAGCGATGAATAATATGTACAAATAACAACCCTGTTCATTAATAAAACATTGACAAAAATCAGTTAACGTATGCAAGCACGTCGCTTCACAAGTAATTTCATAGAACATGAAATTAGCACAAAGTATGAATCACGTAATCGTGAGCAGCAAATTTCGTCTAAAGTACGTACCTAAGTGGAAATATGTTACCTGAAAAATGAACTCAATTAATAGTTACCCTTTTTAGTTTATTAGTTTCTTCCTCGAAATTACATTCTTCCTGAAAATTTCTCGATAGCAAGACGTCTTAACGTCGGACACGCCCAGAATTTACCTGAAGTTCTTAAATATTTTATAGAACCGTATCCTGGAAAATACTGAATGTTAATAACATAATTCATCAAGTCACTATAGCTTTATACTGAATGTAGTCGGAGAAATTAAACTGTGTATTTGTGTACGGCTGTCAGTGCATTCGCACTGAGCGCTCGATCAGCTGTAGGCGCGTGACGTAGGAAGCAATTGTTCGCGGTCAACGACTGCCTTGTGCGGCGCGCAGACTTGACTGTTGCTTTGAGTATGTGCCGCCGCCAAAACACAGCGCGGTATCCTTGTACACTCCGCGTGTTTACATGTAGCTGTTAGTTTCTCTAAAGTATGTCATTCCACAAAAATTTTTACGTTAGATATATGATATATTCCTTTAGAGCGTCGAGATTTAAGAGTTTCTACTTCAACAGTGTTATCATGTATAATTTTACGAATTCTATATGGACCGTTATAAAGCAGAAAAAATTTGCGACACAAGCCTTTTCCTTTGTGAGACAAACGGTGGGACTTAATTAACACCTTCTGACCAACTGACAAGATTTTTAAACGACCAGGACGTTTAGCTCTTTTTTCTCTCTTTTCTAGCAGCTGCAGATGCAATATTTCGTAGAGCCAGGTTGACAACTTCAGAATGCCGCAGTTTCCGTGAAGGCGGAAAAGGAACGATTTCAGATATGCGATTTGTCGGTGCTTTATTTTTTAATACCAGTATAGGCGGTAAAGAAGTTGAATCATTAGAGAATTCATTCAGAATGTTTTGAAAAATATGAAGATACTGATCCCACGTTCTGTGATTCTGATGACAATAAAGACGACACAATTTGTTGATTTCCTCATCCATCTCTCTGAAGCGTTAGATTGAGGGTGAAAAAGTGAAATGAAGATTGGTTTAATTTTACGACGCTGTAGAGTACGAAGCCAAATTTTAGAGCGAAACTGTGATCCATTATCTGATATAACCTTATCAACATGACCAACTTCTTTAAGAAAATGTTTGATAAAAGCGTTAGATACTGAACGAGCTGTTGCTTTGCGTAAAGGTGTAAAACATACATATTTTGACGTCAACTCCACTGCTACGAAAATGTACGCAAAACCATTAGTAGAACGAACCACTGGACCGAACAAATCGACTGCAGCCATCTCCTTTAATTTCGCTGGAATGATAGGAAACAACGGTGCTCTGTGAGAAACTGTTGGCGGCTTAGCCTTTTGACATAATTTGCATTTGGCCAGAACAGATCGAATACGTTTTTCCATATTACTGAAATAACAATTTTCTCGTAATTTGTGAAAGCATTTTCTGGGACCAAAATGTGCATAACTGAAATGTGTATACCAAATCAGCTTATTAACCCACTCATCAGGAATACAAACTAACCAAACAGAGTTGTCGACCGATTTTCGTTTAAAAAGAATGTCATTGCGAACTGAATAGCATCTAGTTTCTCTGGCTCAGGAAGAATACCTTCTGTAGCAATAATGTGACCGAGAAATTTCACCTGAGAACGACCAAATTCAGATTTTTCTAAGTTCACTTTAATACCAACTCTTGCAAAAATACGTAATAATGAATCCAAAATTTTGTTGTGCTCACTCCAAGAATGTTTAGCAATAAGAATATCGTCAACATATGAAGTAATATTGTCACGAAGATAAACAGGTAAAATTTCGTTTAAACTACGAATGAATGCTGCTGAAGATACAGTAAGTCCAAACGGTAATTTCCGAAACTGGTAACAGTTACCAAAGGCTAAAAAGGCAGTATATTTTCTACAATCAGGGTGGAGTTCTATCTGCCAAAAACTTGCGCGCATATCAATCGCGGATAAAACTTTAATTCCATGGAAATGTTGAAGAAGTTCATCTAAATTTTGTGGACGGTCAGTTTCAGGAATGATGATATTATTTATCTGTCTGGAATCCAGAACCAAACGAATTGACCCATCCTTTTTAAGAACAACGTGTAATGGGCTAGTATAAGGACTGACTGCAGGCTCAATAATGCCCTGATCTAACATATACTGAAGTTCATTCTTAACCTTGTCTCTGTAAGCCAAAGGAATAGCGTACGTTTTCCCGCGAAATGGTGTGTGTTCTTTTACTTTAAATAAATATTGTAAGCCTTGTATAGTTCCTGTGTGATGACTAAACACTGTAGCATGTGAAGTCAAAATGTGGTGCAGCTCTTCTCTTGCAACGTCATCTGGCACTTCAGCTTTCTTAACCTTTTCATTAATTAATTCTTCGCTATTAATTATATCATCCATCGCGTCTCTGTATCTATTGTCATTGTCATGAATGAACACATTGTCGTCATAATGCTCAACGAAAACATCAGAAGTAAGAAACCTTAAACATTTTGTATCTGACTCAGATCTTGTTAAACACTCGAAAAATTTCAAACATTTCGGCACTCCGGCAACAGTCAAATTCACACTTCCTTCTTTAAAGTTCAAAATTGCCTTATGTGCGTTAAGAAACTCCATACCTAATATAATTTGGGTACTGAGTAATGGAACAATGATAAAATTAGCAGAAAATTCGTATCCTTGACAAATGAAATTTAAGTTGGTCTGTTGTTTGACTTCCACACTTTTTCCAGAAATAGCACCTCGAATTGTAGTTTTAGAAATAGGTAACACAGGACAGGCAATAGTTCTTTCACATATACGAAAAACTGATTCACTAATGACATTCAATGGGCTCCCAGAATCTAAAACTGCAGTGAACTTATTCTTACCCACACATACTTCAATAACAGGATGTAAAAATGCGTCTACATTATTTTCCTTTTCATCTAACAAAATGTCTCTCATGTCTTCCAGGCGTACGTAGTGTAAAGTCGTAGTGTCATTACTTTCTGAACCGTCTATATTGCTGCCAGAAGCCGAAGCTGCAAGTCATTGTCGATTGTTTGCGTCACGTCTTTGAGTATTCGCGTCATTTCGCGGATCAATTTCTACGATTTGCACTTGTCTCTCTGAAGTTCTGTCACGTGGAGGATGCCAATTAGGTCCTTCCTGTCTGTTAGATGCAAATTCTTGGCTGTGTCTGTTATTAAAATTTCTGTTTTCCTGTCTGTCTGCATAACTACTTCTTGTGTAATTTCGACTGTCACTTCTGAAATTATTGTTGTATCTACTACCCTGGTTATTTCTGTAGTAAGAATTTCTATTACTGTATGAATAATTTCTGTCCTGATGATACCGATTACTGTTTCCGTATGATTGATCATTCCGGTACGAATTACCGTTATTATAATTGTCTGTGTAATTTCTGTTAGAACGTCTGTTATTGTCATAAGGCTGGTATCTATTGTCCTGTCTGTTACGTCTGTCATTCTCAAAGTTACTCACATAACGCCCGTTCCGATCACTATCTCTTTTCTCTGAAAATCTATTGTAAATACTGTTACTGAAAAAGTTACAAGAAGTCCCGTCGTCGTTGTCATACTCAAGTTCTTGCAACAAAGTCTTAAAAGTCTCAATGTCGTCTTTACATCTTCCGGCTAAAGCAATTTGTCTTATGAATTGTGGCAGCTTAGTTAAACAAATGCGAATTAATTCAGTCGGGCTGTAAGGGTTGGACAGGAACTGATTCTTTCGAATCATGTCTTCAAAATATTCTGCTGGCGTGCGGAACTCAGACTGTTTGAAATTACGCTGCATAATAAGACTGTGTTTGACTCTGTCTTGCGTGTTTTCGGACCAATATGCCGATATAAATGCATGATAAAAATCATTTAGATTATTACAATCTCTAATGAGTGCGCGCATCCGCGTCGCCGGTTCGTTTTCTAAATATCCACACATAAATTCCAGTTTGTGACTTAGTGGCCAATTTGGTGGAAGTGCGTACATAAATTGATCTAACCATGCACATGGATGTATGTCATTCTTAGAGTTGCGGAAGATCTTAAATTTCCGCACAGTCAAAAAGTGTTTATAGTCAAAATTTTCGCCTCGTGGCGACAAAGACCTACCGCGCCTGTCCCTGTCCTAATGATGATTATTGTTAAATTCACGCGCCTGGCGCTCTCTTGTTGCATCCCGTAAATGAAATAAATTATTTTCTTCAAACCCTTCTGGTACCTGTGATTCTAAATTTCCTTTGCCGTCTTTTCCTACGATTTCGCCTTGAATTTGTTTGACTTGCTTTTTAATACCTCAAATTCCCTTTTCACGCGTTCATTAAATTTTCCCTGATTTTCAACATGCTTATTTATGTTCTGATACTCTTCGGTTTCTGCAAATGGTACTGGAGCTGTATCATCCGAATCTCTGTCCCCATGTAAACTTAGATTTGTCAATTTATCTGATATCTCCTCAACTCTTTCCGGTAAATCACCTATTTTTTCTTTCTGTTTATTTACGTCTTCCGTAAGTGTCGCGACTCGGGTTTCAGTATTGACACATTTGGTAGTTAACTGTTCATATTGTTGTGTTAGATTATTTACTCTGTCATTTGGTACGGATTCCTCGATTCTCTCAAATGTTTCTTTCTTATCGTGTGCACGTTGTAAATTTAACTCTGAAAATTTTTGTACTATCACGCGATCTCTTTCTTCCTGTTCTCTATCCTGTTCCCTTTGTCTAATCTCTACTACAATTAATCTATTATTGTGAGAATTCAAAATCGGTTGTACTTCTTCTCTGATTTCTTTCTTTAACTCATCTTTCATATTTTTGAAACATGTCCCTATTCGTGAGTCTAACCGTGTTTCCAGTGTTCCCATCTCAGTTCTGATTGTCACTATTTGTGAGTCCAACCGTGTTTCCATTGTTCCCATATCAGTTTTTAATTCAGATCCCAAAGTTCCCATCTCGGTTTTAATTGTTCCTATCTCTGTTTTAATTGTTCCCATTTGTGAGTCTAACCGTGTTTTTAATTCTGATCCCAAATTTAATATTACACCCATCAACTGCTCCATATCAGCCGGTTCGAAATTCTTTTCGCCCCTAACATTTCCCACAAAACTAACTTCATTCTGCATAGCCATAAAGCTATCTGTGTTCGATACTATTTCAGAATCTTCTATCGTTGATCTCGTATTCTGTGAATTTTCTGATTGAGAAAAATTTTGAAAAGGTTCCGGACTATTTTCCCGACTTACTACATTGTTTTCCACTTCATTATTCATCACACTGTTTTCCTCTGTTGGCGAGTTCGCCATGTTAACAATTTCGTCATTCTCACTATCCATCATTTTTGCCTTCTTCATCGATCGCGTAATCATTTACAAAACATAAAAAAATTCGTCACTGTACGAAAATTACACACAATGACTCTTTATCTCCAACAATACCATTTACATGAAAAGTTTCCCTCAAACACGATTAATCGAACAATTGAAATAATTGCACTAAATTGTCAAACCCGTATACAAGACAACAAATCAAATTCTGAGAAAAAATGCCATTAGAAGAATGACAATTACCAAATCTACACATGCAAAAGAGACTACAATTACTAACTACAAATTACTACAACAATACTACCGTCTACTATTTTTACAATCAGAAGATTCCAAGGGACGATCCGAAGCAGCGGTCGCCACGTGCATGGGGGCTTAATTAAATATGATTGAAAATAATTTTTAGTTTTTCGTTGCTGTTAGTCCGATTACGCTGTGTCTCGTAAACGGTTGGCCCTGACTAGTATTATTACGCTATCTGACTGCAAAGAACAACAACAAGAATGAAATGAAATTTTTCGTTAACACAATTAATTAATTAAGTCCCCAGCAACTATAAAACCTACAAAACCCAAGCACAAATGTAATTGTTCTGTGTGTGGGAGTGTGACTCAACGTACACATCTGGCACGGTTCTTCTTCTACAAGACAAGAATTTTTAAATACCAATTATACTGACGTGATAAAAGAAAATTAGAAATACGATAATTGCGTGGGGAAAGCAGAATTACACTCTAATACAAGAACACACGCCAGATGCTTTGTTGACTGAACCTGTAATGACGCATTATTTAGGACACTGAAATAAAAACAAACGGAGTTAATTACCTCATTTATATTGATGAAAATCATTCTAATCCTTACATTATATCTCAACCAGAACTCTCCAATATCACATCTCAGCAAGCACTGCTTAATAGCACATCTCAACAAACACTCTCTGCTACAACATCTCAGCACAGACTACCACGAGACCTCGACAGGCACTGACTTCTACGAGTTCTTAACGGGCACTGACTACTACGAGCTCTCGACAAGCACTGTGTAGGCGGCTTAATAATACTCTTTGGCGCAATCTCTGGCGCAGTGGCTCAGTGTAGCCACCTTTCAAGGTGCCTGGCAGAGGGTTCAATGAACCACATTCATGCTGTCTCTCTACCGGTCCACTCTCGAACGGCACGCGGGAAAAACGAGCACTTAAATTTTTCCGTGCGAGCCCCGATTTCTCTTATTTTATCGTGATGATCATTTTTCCCTATGCAGGTGGGTGCCAGCAGAATGTTTTCGCAATCGGAGGAGAAAACTGGTGATTAAAATTTCATGAGAAGATCCCGTAGCAACGAAAAACGCCTTTGTTTTAATGATTGCCATTCCAAATCACGTATCATGTCTGTGACACTATCTCCCCTCTTTCGCGATAATACAAAACAAGCTGCCCTTCTTTGAACTTTATCGATGTCATCCGTCATTCCCACCTGATGCGGATCCCACACCGCACAGCAGTACTACAGAATAGGGCGGACAAGCGTAGTGTAAGCAGTCTCTTTGGTAGACCTGTTGCACCATCTAAGTGTTCTGCCAATGAATCGCAGTCTTTGGTTTGCTCTACCCACAATATTATCTATGTGATCGTTCCAATTTAGGTTATTTGTAGTTGTAATCCCCAAGTATTTAGTTGAATTTACAGCCCTTAGATTTGTGTGACATATCGCGTAATCGAAATTTAGCTCATTTCTTTTAGTGCTCATGTGAATAACTTCGCACTTTCTTTTTTCAGGGTCAATTGCCACTTTTCGAACCATACAGATATCCTATTTAAACCATTTAGCAAGTCGTTTTGATCATCTGATGACTTTACAAGACGATAAATGACAGCATCATCTGCAAACAATCTAAGACGGCTACTCAGATTGTCTCCTATGTCGTTAATATAGACCAGGAACAATAGAGGGCCTATAACACTTCCTTGGGGAACACTGGATATTACCTCTGTTATACTTGATGACTTTACGTCTACTACTACGAACTGTGACCTTTCTGACAGGGCCGGCCGGTGTGACCGGGAGGTTCTAGGCGCTATTGTCTGGAACAGCGCGGCTGCTGTGGTCGCAGGTTTGAATCCTGCCTCGGGCATCGGTGTGTGTGATGTCCTTAGGTTAGGTTTAAGTAGTTCTAAGTTCTAGGGGACTGATGACCTCAGAAGTTAAGTCCCATAGTGCTGAGAGCCATTTGAGTCTTTCTGGCAGGAAATCACGAATCCAGTTGCACAACTGAAGCGATACTCCGTAGGCACGCAGTTTGATTAGAAGACGCTTGTGGGGAACGGTGTCGAAAGCCTTCTGGAAGGCTAAAAATATGGAATCAATTTGACATCCCCTGTCGATAGCACTTATTACTTCATGAGTATAAAGAGCTAGTTGTGTTTCACAAGAACGATATTTTCTGAATCCGTGCTGACTATATGTCAATAAATCGTTTTCTTCGAGGTACTTCATAATGTTCGAATACGGTATATGTTCTAAAACCCTATTGCAAATCGACGTTAGTGATATAGGCCTGTAATTCAGCGGATTGCTCCTACTTCCCTTTTTGGGTATTGGTGTGACTTGAGCAATTTTCCAGTCATTTGGTACGTATCTTTCTGTGGCCGAGTGGTTGTATATAACTGCTAAATATGGAGCTATTTTATCAGCATACTCTGAGAGGAACCTGACTGGTATAGAATCTGGACCGGAGGCCTTGTCTTTATTAAGTGATTTAAGCTGCTTTGTTACACCGAGGATATGGTACTTCTTTGGCGAAGGAGTTTCGGAAAACCGTGTTTAATAACTCTGCTTTAGTGGCACTGTCATCAGTGACTTCACCGTTGTTATCACGCAGTGAAGGCATTGATTGCGTCTTGCCACTGGTGTGCTTTATGTATGACCAGAATTTCTTTGGGTTTTCTGCCAGATTTCTAGGCAGAATTTCGTTGTGGAAATTATTAAAATCATCTCGCATTGAAGTGCGGCACATATTTCGAACTTCTGTAAAATTTTGCCAATCTTGGAGATTTTGCGTTCTTTTAAATTTGGCATGCTTTTTTCGTTGCTTCTTTAACAACGATCTGACCCGTTTTGTGTACTATGGGGGATCAGTACCATTACTTACTAATTTATGTGGTATAATCTCTCAATTGCTGCCGATACTATCCCTTTGAAAACATTCCACAACTTTTCTACATTTACATGATCAGATCTGAAGGAGTGAAGACTGTCTCTTAAAAAGGCATTAAGAGCATTTTTATCAGCTTTTTTAAATACATATACTTTGCGTTTCTTTTTGATGGTTGTAGGTGTTACGGTATTCAGCCTAGCAGCAACTGTCTTGTGGTCGCTAATCCCTGTATTCGTGACGAAACTCACTATTTGGGCAGGATTATTTGTTGCTAAGAGGTCAAGTATGCTTTCGCAACGACTTACGCTTCGAATGGTCTCACAAACTCAACAAAATAATTTTCTGAGAAAGCATTCAGTACAATTTCGGATGATGTTTTACGCCTGCCGCCAGCTTTAAACGTATAATTTTTCCAGCATATCGAGGGTAGATTGAAGTCACCACGGACTATAATTGTATGAGTGGGGTACTTAATTGAAATGAGACTCAAGTTTTCATTGAACTGTTCAGCAACTATGTCTTCTGAGTCGGGGAGGGGGGGGGGGGGGGTCGGTAAAACGATGCAATTAATAGTTTAGTCCGATTGTCAGGTATAACCTCTACCCATACTATTTCACATGAACTATCTACTTCAATTTCGCCACAAGGCAATAAATACTCCATCACCAACTGTATTTATATCTTTGTGAATGACCCTATATATTCTTGTACATCTACATTTATATTTAGCAAGCCACCTTACAGTGTGTGGGGGAGGATACTCTGTGTGTCGGTGTCCCTCCCTCCTTTCTCTGCTCCAGTCGCGTATGGTTCGCGGGAAGAACGATTGCTGGTAAGCCTCCACGTTTGCTCCAATCTCTAATTTTATCTTTTCAAACATACGTAGGAGCAGGCAATATATTGGCTGATTCTTCTGGGATTTTAACTGTAGACCATACCCTGGTACAGAACGCCTTTCTTGCAGCGTCTGCCACACCCGTTTCGCTTTAGTGCTTACTAAATGAACTTGAAACGTGCTGCTCTGCTTTGAGTCTTCCCTATTTCCTGACTCAGTGCTGACCCAGACTGATGAGCAATATACGAGGTGTGGCTAGAAAAAAACCGGACTAGTACTGGTGAAACAATAAAACGAATGCAATAAGGCTGAAAGTCGCGTGGCCTGTCACGTGACTCTCGCTCCGCCTACTGCTCGAGTTTCATCTGCCTCCTGCACTCAGTCTGCCCGTGGCGTCTGTTTTAAGTAGTTGACGTTTTGTCTGTGCGTCGGAAAATGTTGAGTGTACAGAAAGAACAGCGTGTTAACATCAAATTTTGTTTCAAACTAGGAATCTGCAAGCGAAACGTTTGTAATGTTACAACAAGTGTACGACGATGATTGTTTATCGCGAACACAAGTGTTTGAGTGGTTTAAACGATTTAAAGATGGCCGCGAAGACACCAGTGATGACACTCGGACTGGCAGACCATTGTCAGCAAAACCTGATGCAAACATTGAAAAAATCGGTAAACTTGTTCGACAAGATCGCCGTTTAACAATCAGAGCAGTGTCTGAGTTAACAGGAGTTGACAAGGAAAGTGTTAGACAGATTCTTCACGAAAGTTTCAACATGAACAAAGTGTGTTCAAAAATGGTTCCAAAGTGTCTCACAATTGAACAGAAGGAACTTCGAATTATGATTTGTTCTGACATCCTGGAAAACATTGAAAGTGATCCCACCTTCTTACAAAATGTTATTACTTGCGATGAATCGTGGTTTTTTACTTACGATCCCGAAACTAAACGCCAATCGATGCATTGGAAAACTCCTGGTTCTCCACGACAAAAAAAAGCACGAATGTCAAAATCGAAATTCAAGGCAATGATGATTGTTTTTTTTTTGACATCAAAGGGATTGTGCACATTGATTGGGTACCAGAGGGACAAACAGTGAATCAGCATTACTACATTAGCGTCCTGGCTACCCTACGTGAGCGAGTACGGAGAAAACGGAACGATTTGTGGAGAAAAAAGTCATGGATCCTTCACCAAGACAATGCCCCAGCTCACAGTGCGTTGTCAGTGCAGACGTTTTTGGCAAAACACAACATTCCCATCTTAGATCATCCACCCTACTCACCTGATTTGGCCCCCTGTGACTTTTTTCTTTTCCCTAAAGTCAAGTCAGCTTTGAAAGGAACTAGATTTGAGACTGTTGAAGCAGTAAAAGAAAAAGCGACGGAAGTAATGAATGGACTTACCGAAAATGATCTGCAGCATTGCTATGAACAGTGGAAAATTCATATGGAGCGGTGTAGAGACCGAGGAGGAGAGTACATTGAAGGAGAGAACATGAAATTGTAAATAAATGTTTTTTCCAGCATCAGTCCGGTTTTTTTTCTAGCCACACCTCGTACAAATATTGCTCGGAAGAGTGTTTGTAAGCTATTTTCTATGTTGATGAACTACAATTCCTGTGGATTCTTCCAATGACTCTAGCCGGCCGAAGTGGCCGTGCGGTTAAAGGCGCTGCAGTCTGGAACCGCAAGACCGCTACGGTCGCAGGTTCGAATCCTGCCTTGGGCATGGATGTTTGTGATGTCCTTAGGTTAGTTAGGTTTAACTAGTTCTAAGTTCTAGGGGACTAATGACCTCAGCAGTTGAGTCCCATAGTGCTCAGAGCCATTTGAACCATTTTGAACCAATGACTCTCTGTCATCTGCCTTAATAGTGATTAATTGTATATTGTTGACACATTTGAAATCACTCTGTACGCATACACCAAGATATTTTATCGGAGTAACTGGTTCCAGTGACTGTTTTACTTTCGTATAATCATACATCTAAGGGTGTTTCTGTCTATGTATTCGCAATATGCTGTATTTGCTTACATTGCATGTCGGTTGCCAATGCACCAAGCGTCGGTCCTCTGCAGGTCTTCCGGGGTTTCGTTACAATTTTCTAGCGTTGCAAACTCTCCGTATACAACAGCATCAGCCACAAAAGCCTCATGGATCCTTCGACATTATGTAGTAGGGAATTTATATATACTATGAAAAGTAATGGTCGCATAACACTCCCTCGTGGTACGAGCGAAGTTACTATTACGTCTTAAGACATCTTGTTGTGGCTGGGGGCATCCAGTTTGATGAAAGTCTCGCTGCCGCTGAAAAAGGCTAATAAAGTCGCCTTAGTAGGACGGATACGTCGGTTCTAGGACAGAAGACACACACACTCACTCACACACACACACACACACACACACACACACACACACACAATGAAAGTAACACAGAATAGTGAATAGTAATACACAACTTTCGTCACGCTGGTTGCAGCAGTTATTTAATGCAGGTTTAGCTCATCTGCCCTACGTTGACTACAGTTCCATGAACACAAACTAAATAATGCCCTATGAACTGAAGTCGAAGAAAACTAATCTTCTGTCTTGATGTACTGTTCAGAGAACAGTTCCAGACTAACAGTTCTTAGTTAAATCTCTAGGCAGGCGTTCTCTCTCCATACAGGACGATTCTATTCACCGGTCTGTTTCTGCTGAAGGCTAACCACTGTCTGTTTATCTGCGGCTGTTTCTATCTCATTCGACGACTTGATGACGTGAAGACAGAACGACTGTTCTGCATGAACTTCCTGACAACTTCTGCTCGCGCACGGTACCGCAAGAAAAAAGGAATAAAAGTGAGATAGTGTTAATACTTTCATCCTTCTTTACCTCCTCTGAATTACTGCAGATGACGTGTCACTGAGCACATTTGAACTGTGCATGCAGTACACGTGAGATGCCTAGTAGTTTCCACTGCCCTGTGTGGAATACATAAGTTTTTGTACACTTCACTAACCTGCTGTCTTCATGATGATGATGTTCCCAGCGCAGAAAACAGCACGCAGGTCGTGGATTCTTTTTCTAGAGGCTGAAATTAACTTCGCAAGGAACTGCTGCTACGAATAAACTATAACTCATTTGGGATGCCACTCGCATTTTTATTGATATAGACACGACAAACTATTCTTGATCCCAACGTATTGAACATATCTTTCCACAGTCATTATATCTGGCTAAAATAACAAAAAATACATCCTGCCACAGACAACATGTCTGTACCTAGCGACGGTCGGAACTGTAGTAAATAAAATTGCAAGAAACAAATACTGCTATAACAGACAACATGTCTGTCTACTGGAACGGTCAGAACTGCAGAGCCGGACTGCCCGAGACACTTCGCGTGCCAAGCCAGCAAGGCGTGACCCGAACACCACCAAAGTGCATCGGCAGTAATATCGTCAGTCTTTTGTTTTAGTAATACTTCGATTTAATAATTTTGAAATGACTGATTGATAGCTGGCTGTTGAGAGATGTTTATTTTAAAAAATGAAGTAATTTGGATGACAGGTTTAATTAATAATAGCAACTAAAGTTTGAGGGTTTTGGCGCCCTACCGCCGAACACAGCAGCCAATCACAGAGCAGCAGCATCATGGAGGCGGTCTTTCTCACGGGAATGGCACCGAATCTAACATCTGTCACCGGTTCCTCATCCCACATTGCGTCATCTCTATGCTCCTTGCATCTCTACTGCCCTGGAAATAGCTTCCTGGAGCCTAATATGATGGCTGAATAAGCCAGAAATATTACAACGGTCACCTAAGCGTGCGTCTGTCTTAACTGTTGGCGCTGCTGTTCCAAGCCTTGATTCTCGCGGCCAGCGTGACTGGTTTCCGCGCAGCGACGTTACCGCTGCGCATGGGCGTCCACGGTACTTCTGGTACCACCAGTCGCAAACTCTTCTTGTGCGGTTTATCAGTACATCACACTTCTCTCCGTTTACAATGACATGCTGCGTTCTGTTTTCCAGAAACTCTTCAATCCAGCCATACTATTGGTGTGATATTCCGTATACCCGTATTTTGTTCATTAGATGGCAGTGTGGAACTGTACCGAACTTCTTCCGGATGTCCAGCAACGCGGCATCTGTTGGGGCGTCTGCATCTAGTGCTTTCTGGGTCTTGAGTACGAACAGAGCGAGCTGAGTTTCAAATGATCGCTGTTTTTGGAACGTATGTTGACTGCAACAGAGAAGATTTCTGGTTCCGGTCTCGCAATACGACAGTGTGAAACATATTTCAAAATTTTACTTCTGACCGGCGTCAGTCCCCTATAGATCTGCAGTACACAGCTGCTAGAAGAGGGGCAAACTCCTTAGCATACTCTATGTAGCATCGAACTGGTATACCGTCAGTGCATTGTACTTTCCTTTGAAATCTTTATGTCATCAATTACAATTTCAGTCATTTTTCCGTTCGTGTGACAGATTAAAGGAGGAACTACTCCTCTGCGAAAACATTTTTGAGAAAGACGTACTTCAGTTTTTTCTGTCATCCTCTCTTTCAGAGCCATTATGGTCAGAGCGACTGGACTGACGGCTACGATCCTCTTTCTGTTTTAACATAGCACCGAAACTTCTTAGGATTACTTATTCTTTTCGTCATCCTTATTACATCGCGTTCAGATTCTGTGCATGTCTTTTTAAAGATTGTTGATTTTTTTTCATAATAATGAATGTGCCCATGTCACTCGTGTCCAGTCTATCTTACCAGTAGACGTTCCGATCGAAATGTAAAATTTTGTTGTTATTTATTTCTAATTTAAGGCAGCTGTTAAACTAAGTGTCCGATATTTCTCGCACTTGTCGGCTCTTGCTATCTTTGGGATTGTGTGGATGATATTTATTCGTAAATCTGATGGTATATCGGCAGTCTCATACGCTCTATACACAAATGTAAATAGTCGTTTTGTTATAATTTCCCGCAATGATTTTAGAAATTCTGATAGAATTTTATCTATCCCCTCTGCCTTATTTGATCTTAAGACTTTTAATGCTCTTTTAAATTCTAATATTGGATTCCCTACATCTTCTATAACGTCTCCCGTTTCTTCTTCTGTCACGTCATCGGACAAGCCTTTCCCCTCATAGACGCCTTATGTGTACTCTTTCCATCTATCCGCTCTCTCCTCTGCATTTAACAGTGGAATTCCCTTTTTGTTGTTAATGTTACCGCCCTTCCAGATATATTGAGAGATTAATCTCAATGCTTCTATAATAAATAAATGGGACGTACTTTTCGTTGTATGTTCCACTGAATGTACTACCTAGCGTGCTTACAGAGAAGTTCTTGCAACTTGCAAATGTCACGTTCACAATTCCCTTTCTAAACAATTAGTGCTGCATATTGTTGTTGGCTTTAAAATGTCATTCGACTTGCAAACCGTCCCCATTTTTCCTTGCAATGCCAAAAAAAGAAAATAAAAATTACAATACACTTCAACTATATCTACTAGCGCTCATCTACATTAATCTATTTCCAGGTATGATACATGCTGGTGAAACAACGTTTCTGTTTGCGGGTGGCTTATTTAAACCAGACACAGACCCTAATTCCGACGATGGGAAAGTGTCAAATCAGTTGACAACACTGTGGACAAATCTCCCAAAATACGGGTAAGTACGTCATTAAAACTTAGCTTTAGCAGCCAATTACAGCTTGAAAAGAGTGTCGATTAGACGCACTTGTAATGTTACCACCAACTAATTGATATACACTGCATGAATAAAAAGTTAAGCACCACCGATAAAAGTCAGATGTCAATGTAACTTCGTACACCTGCGCACCTTTAGCGGGTGGGTGAATGATTACGGCTGCAGTTCTCTGTGACAGGTAGAACTGCCACCAGAGAGTGGCCTAGTAAGGCACATATGTGGCGTGAACGGTGTCGGTTGTTAAATAGTCACTGTTAAATAGTCACCACGTACTGGTCCGAGAAAGCGTTATCAGCATCCAACAGAGTTTGAAAGACGCCTCATGGTGGGTCTTCATTTTGCGTCCGGTCATTTCATGCACTATCCGAATTTATGCGCCATTCGGATGTGACAGTGGACGCATCTGCGCATGCCGTCCGAGAGTAAATAATGGAATCCCTGACCATTCCGTGCCATTCTGGACCATTTGTCGGAGACCAGCTGCAGGATATCAAAGACCAGTTAAGACAATTATGATATCCTTATCTGCACAATCAGTGCAAACACCTGGACCATGGAGGGAGCATCGTTATGCTGATAAGTGGACTCATACAGCCGAGCTCTCCTTGTATGTGAATCTCGGTATATATAAACTGACAAAAAGAGAGGACAGGTTGACAGAACATGTGTTAAGACATCACGGAATAACCACCATGGACTAGACTGAGGTGTAGACAGTAAACGCAGTTTAGGAAGACAGATATTAGAATATGTCCAGCAAATAACTGGGGACATAGGATGCATGATGAGGTTAGAGCGGGGCGCATGCAACCCGTCGGAAGACTGATGACCCAAAGAAAGTTCTCTTGGACTGTAAAATTCCATTTCGTTTCTTCTTTCTCTTCTGGCGCCTTCACATATGTCAGGCAGAATAATTTTTGTACTTGCGTACGTATGCCACTTTGGCAGGCCTCGGTTAAATCTCCTGAACGTGGGACTGGTAGTCTGAAACAGTTTATAAAGAACAGGAAGTCAAGCATTTAACCATCGAATGACTTCTGACGGACTGCTCATCCGATGAATATGACACTTTACTGTGTGTCTGTCACAGCTTTCTGCACTACCACTGCCTTCCTTTCAGACGTCACTTAGCTGCCACGTGCAGACGACGCTTACTAATCGCAGCGCCGTTCACTGGTATGCAGTACTACCGAGACATCCAAGCATCATCTTTGGTGGCATCGTCTTTATTCGTTCGAGCTTTGGAAGATTTTGTCATTTCTACCAAATCTGTGAAAAATTAGATTTATTTATTTAATTAATTTTCTCAAACACCAACCAAGTCGAGTCATTCCCCAAACGCTTAAAAATTAAGTTTTAAGTTGCCGTTCACTGTTATCAGCGTTATTGTAGCAGATACCCACAGTGTATCACAAAACCGTTAATTTTGTCTTCCAGGGAGCCTGCGCCTTCTGGAAATCCAATGGTCTGGGAAAGGTTGACGGCCAATGCCACCAACTATCTTGATATGAAACTGGAATTTGTGACACGTCAAGACATGCTCAAGGAACGGATGGATTTCTGGAGAGGAATATTAAATTTGTAATGAGTTACACGCTTTAATATTTTGTGTCATGTACTGTTCAACGCAAAATATAAATGGCTTCTATTTAATATGTCATGGCAACATCAGTATCCTTCTGCACGCAGCATACCGTGTCTGCTCACCATACTTCTGCCAAGTGGTCGACGGAATGTTTGTGATCATTATTTTTGGGTTTGGTCTTTAACATTGCATACGACAACCGTACCATTTACATCATGACTTTAGCACAATTCGGCAACCTGAAGATGTTCTACGAACAAAACTAGTAGTAACACAATAAATGTGTGGTAATACAGCTGCGACTGTTCTCACTAACCACTGAAATTAGTATTAGTACAGCTGTGGTGCTCAACTTGACGAAGACTATTGCATTTCACATTCTGTAACACAATTTCTGTAAAGGACGGTTAAAGTGGTGCTGCTACTGTCAGTAACTTATTACTCATAATCCTACAGTATGTGATAAGTACATTGTGTCCTCAGAGTCTTTCACAGTGGTATGCTTCAATAAAATCTTATCGGTTTACAAGCCGCGTCACTTCGAATAAAACACTCGAGCTTTCGATACCTGCTTCCGCCACCGTCATCAGGACTTAAAATCGCTGACTGCCGGGGCTGGCACGGTTTTCTTCTCAAATAGATGGAACAGCAGGAACTGGACCTTTTCAGAGGGGGGTGAAGTGAAGTGACGCATGTGACGCGTGTTGGGCAGCAAATAACAGCTACTTCCCACTGCGGAATCGAGTAACGTCAAGCGGCATGAAGAGAGACGTTTGCCACTCCTGCTTCCCCCTAAGCTTCAAAGCCTCCGTCTTTGCTTTCGCTCGATAACCGAAGCTGACCCCTAAACCCTACTAAGTCTGTAGTCCAGGTCCTGTTAAAGTTGTTGCTGTATATTCTAATTTCGGCCGCTTCTTCCGTGACAGAATCTCAAGATGATGACGTTTGAGCCAGCGCTCTGTTCTTTCCAAACTGCATTTCATTTCCGTTTTCTAGACAATGTTCAGCCATGGCCTACTTCTTATGTTACTCTTGTTTAACACGTTGTGAGTGCTCTGCACAACGCTTAGTCACAGTGCGAAGTGTTCGTACTGTGTAAATGCTACCATATTCACAATGGACACCATACACGCCAGGAACCCGAATACATATGTTGACTTCAATGGGGTGTAACATATCTTGTATCCCAGGGTCGGGGCGAAACACTGGTCTCAGTCTATGCCTCTTCAGCACGCATTCTACGTTCCTAGTCGTTGCTCCACAGTAGGGAATAAATACAGCTGGCTTGGCCTCTTTCCCTAATCAGATCTTTCGTCAGTTCGTCAGTACCACAAATCTTGCGTGTTACATTGAGGGAAGTCAATACCTAACCTCGAACGACTCCATACTCAGTTGGTAGTGGCTGCATATTCTAACTGTAACAAGAGTTATGGTCAATAGCTGGATGAGAGGTAGAGCAGCAATTTCAAAACCTGGTTTAAAACGCAACAGGAAAGGTTCGTAAACCAAACTGAAAATGTTTGTAATTTCACTCAGAACTATGGAGTGAAGTTTCTCAGTAGGCGAGTGAAGACAGTGACAGTGGAGATGAACTTTGTGCGATTTGCCGTGAAGTTCAGGTGCAGCAATCAGGGGCCAGACAAAGGTAACTTGAATCCGAAAAGACGAGATATCATTTTTTATCTATAGGCATGCGAACATAGGATCATTGTACTCAAATGGCACTCCATGCACACTAACTGTTTCCAGAATTTCAGCATAAAAATGCAGATATGAGGCGCAATCAATTTTATCCTGCATATTATACATCCAAAAAGGTATAATGTTGCAGCTTCTAAACAACATTTCACAGAATCCATGTCTTGCAAATTTCCTCCCTCATATTTCATATTTTACATTTTTCCTGGAACAGTGAAATGTGTCACATTCCACGTTCTGCTAATAACAGTCCATACAATTTTATACAAATATAGTATCAATTCATTTCTGTATTTTAAAACAGTTGCTTCCAAATTTAGTTAATTTGGAATGTGTAAGTTTACTTTTGTAAATAACCCTTTTTTAATCCTTCATAAACTGTAAGATGCTACTGTAATTATGTGATGTCACTGTCACATATAACCGTCTGATATTAATTCTGTTTCCTAGCTATTTTCACAGTTATTTCAGTGAGCATATTGGAGCAATGTGCTTGAAAAGGCAGCCTTGCATTCATCATGCTGGAATGGCGTGTCGCCGAAACGTGTCTATGGCCTCTCTTGTCGGCAGAAGGCCGTCTGTGATTCTCAGGAGAGCCTCCTTTTGGATAGGGCAGTTTTGCGGAATTCAGGAAGTGACCCTCTCAGCGGCTCTTGATTGCTGGGCAGGTCCCTGCATCCAATGCCTCTGAACAATGAGGTCACCCCACGGTCCCAGAGATCAATTGAGAACGACGTTTTTACCTTCCTGCATTTATTTCAACAGTCAGACACCAAACTGGGAGAGCCAGTTGCCATTGCCCTAAAATTTTGGTTCAGCTGAAAGCATTACTTACAGTTTAAAAAAAATTCTTTTTTTCAAAAATCTCTTAATTTCGTAGATCTTGTATCGTGTGGTTATAATTAAACTTTCACTATTTAACACGTTATAACAAGGAAACTAATTGCTGCACGAGGACAGAATTTTGTAGCATGAATTTCAAGGATATGGAGAAGAGAAGTAATGTAGAATTAGTTCAGTTGAAACGCTTTGTGAGTGTACTGGTTTAGCTGTGGAGTATCTTTGCGGGCAGACGCGTCTAGAGAGTCGAGCACGGGATACGAAACTGTTATGTTGTGTAGTGTGTAGCTCTTCATGTAAGAAGTATTGTTAGTATGGAGGTTGAAGTGTTGCTACAAGTGCTATTACAGTAAAGTGATTAAATATGGAAGTAATTCAGAGGAAACGTGCGTCAAGGTGTAATTAAAATGAGCAATGCCGCCGATAACGTATTTTGTGTATCCTCTCGTTGCGTGTCGCACAGTATCAATCATCCGCGCCGTGTTCGGTCTCCCAGAATGAACAGATGTGAATCACTAGAAATTAGTTACCATAAAAGAGTGCAGTCAAGTGCCAGTGTCGTGTAGCGAGCGTGAGGACGTGCGTTCGATCATCGCGTTTCCGCATTATCAACAATCAGCCGCCCCGGGACGGTTACGCGCACGCTCGTACAAGTGGGAACCGAGAACTGAAAAAATAACTTTACGACCAGTGTTATATCACTACTAGTGACAAAGAGGACTATTAACAGGTACCTGTATGTGTGACGAGCGTAAGAACTTTCTTTCGATTTTTCGGCTTCAGCATCATCAACAGTCACCCGCGTCGTGTCGGTTACGCATACGCTCGTCCGAATGATATTTTGGACTGTTAATCATCAAGATTGTTAATTGGGATAAACATTTACGATTTAGAGTGTAAACAGTGCAACCTGTGGTTTCCATATCGTCTCAGAATATAGATGTTCATACCAGACATAGGACAGTGTTGTGTTTTAACGTTGAGTGGCTCCCCTAAACCTGCTTGCATATTTCGATAGATAATTGCAGGCAAGCCAACGGGAGTGTGGAGCAGGACAATACGAACGTCGCGGGATTATCAGGTACGTGGTGTGGACAGGGCGCACGGTCACGGAACGAGAAGACAGTTTAAAGTACCCCACCCACTCGTACTCCCAGGCGTGTTACGACTTTTAATGTGCTGCTACGGTACATTACACTATTACAAACCCGTACTATTACTGCTACTAAAGGGGCCCAATATCGAGCCCATCGGTGTCCAGAAGTCTGAAAGTGCAGAATTTCGTCTGCACCGCAGAACGAAGCTTGTCTGTAGTGATGCTGGCTCCGTCTCTTGATATGCTGCGCTTCAGATCAGTATGAGTGCGAATGTTCCCCTTGTAAACCCTGTCCTTCAGGTAGCCCCACAACCAAAAATCAAAAGGAGTGAGATCAGGTGATTCTGCTGGCCAAGCATTTGGAAACGATCAGCTGATAATTCGATCGTTTCCAGATGTGTTTCGGAGAAGCAGGTGAACTTCACGAGCGATGAGCATCTTGCAGTAAAACTGTTGAGTTCAATGAGTCTCTCTCCTGTAAGGCGGGTATGACATGCTGGCGAAGCATATCACAGTAACCCTGGCCAGTCACACTGCACGTCTCTGGTCCTTTGGCACCAACCATTTCAAAGAAGAATGGGCCAATTACGATGTGAAGCCACACCATATGGTGACACGTTCACCATACAGAGGAAATTCATGCACACTGACTGGAGGTGAAGATCCCCACACACGGCAGTTCTGTGTATTCACCTATAAAGAAAGACAAAACTGAGCTTCGTCTGTCCGTAGGATGGTCCACTTCAGTCCTTGCGAGAAAGTGGAAATCGAAGTCAACACGTCGTTGTGTGTCCTGTGGTGCAAGCTGCTGTACTATATGGATCTTGTATGGATACTATTTAAGAAAGGTTCGAAGCACCTTCTGTACAGTGCACCACTGTCATGACACAGCACGCGCACTGCCTGACGATCGGGAATAGCGCACAGCGTTGTCTGCCATAGCAACAGGCATTTCATCAACCACCTGTGATGCAACCGGTCGTCGGCCTCTTCTCGGAGCGACGCCCAGTTCTCCAGTTGATACGAACTTCATCATGCTCCACGCAACAGGTGGCGAAAGATGACCCTTCCGTAATCCGGCGATATTCTCGAAGTGCAGTTGCAGCATTACCGCTGCTTTGATAATACCGGAACTTCACCAATAATGCCCTGCTCGTTTTGTCCAAGCTCATGTTGACATATGAACAAGTGCACTGCGAGTGGTCAAGAGTGTGAGACTGTGAATCACGATGACTAGTCACGGCACTTTCAGTTGTCAGTGAAACCACCCTCAGATCTTGCTCATATGAGAGGCAAGCTGAACAAAAACTAGATCTTCTAGTAAATAACTATGTCATACAGTATATTGCACCATTGCATATTAGGATCATTACTGGTAGCCTCGGGCATGGATGTGTGTGATGTCCTTAGGTTAGTTAGGTTTAAGTAGTTCTAAGTTCTAGGGGACTGATGACCTTAGAAGTTAAGTCCCATAGTGCTCAGAGCCATTTGAACCAAGCCATCATTACTGATACATGCTGTATTTGTTCAACTTGAGTCTCATAAGAGCATGTTCTGAGCATGCTTGCACTGAAACCATAAGTCATATTTTAATTTCTGTATACGTATGTGATTTGGACTATTATTATAAGTTTTTAAGAAATTCTCCAGGTTAGTTTGTAGAACACCAGGGAAGACACAAGATCACCTAGAATCAGCAAAGGGTGCTCGTCATCCCCTGGAAAAAGTAGGAAATACAGGAATCCATGTAGTTGTGGGGAGGTGTACGTGAGGTACTACAAAAGGAACGGTCAAAAAACGGCTAGAAGTCCTCAAAGGCAATTGCAGGAGAGGTTGACAGATCAGCTGTTGTGGAACATGGTTTCCCGTCAGGAGACCACCACATTCATTTTGATAGGGCTCAAGTACTGGCCGCCATAAGCAGATACCATGAAAGACTATATAAAGAAGCCATAGAGATTGTAGAACACAGTAGGAACTTGAATAAGGAGGAAGAAAGCGTGAGAGTGAGTGACATCTGGATTCCGGTGCTATAAAGATGTGGGGTCTAGTGCAGCAGGGGATACAACCCGTCGGCTTTGGACAATGACGTCACAAGTCGCCAGATAGCAGTTTACCATTTTCGCTTTTGCTGTTATGTTTCAGTTTCGTTTTTTTACTGATTGCTTAATAAAGTGGATCTGTTTATTCTATCTCGTGAGATTTTTTTTTTAAAAAATCCGAAAAACACTTATCAGCCACTGAAGGGAGCTACAACACTAAGAAGAATCGCTTCTCGATTGGCGACTTGTGACGTCAATGTCCAAAGCCGACGGGTTGTATCCCCTGCTACACTAGTCCCAAGATGTGTATCAGTCTTCCTTCACGAGGTGACAGCAACAGCGGACGACGGCAGTCGACAAGGCCAATTGCCCTTACTTATTCAAACCATGTGACGTCACGCCACTGCGCTGAGTCAGGCGGAAGTGGAATTTTGCTGTAGTCATTAGCCAGCCAGGGTATGAATCGGACATTCAAGGAAGCTATGATTTCCCTTGAAAAATGTCCTCAGATGAGGACGAAACGTTGGGTTTTAATGTGAAATCCATTCGACCACGGCATATTAGCCCTGAACATTTTATTAATTGTAACATCTTACATTTTACAATCAAACACTGCGTGTGTTTTAAAAATTTATATTAAAAGCAAACTGACTTACAGTTACTGATGTTGCGTTGATATTATTCTAAATTTAACGTAATGCTGAAAAGACGTTTCTATTTATAACTGTCATGATGGTAGTGGGTGAACTTGTGACTTAACAGTTTACAGGTTTCGACTCTTACAATAAATTATCAGAACCAATAACTTATTACGAAAGTAACACGTCTAGGAGTCACCTAACGCCCATCTTGCACTTTATGTCAAAATACTGGTTCTGACGATGCCTTCTAAGGCGCGAAAACGTTAAACTATTGTAAGCCCGTTCTATGTGATCGAGACAACAGTGAAAAAAATGGTTCAAATGTCTCTGAGCACTATGGGACTCAACTGCTGAGGTCATCAGTCCCCTAGAACTTAGAACTACTTAAACCCAACTAACCTAAGGACATCACACACATCCATCGTGCGGTTCCAGAATGAAGCGCCTAGAGCCGCTCGGCCACTCCGGCCGGCAGACGACAGTGAATAAAAAAATAGTTTTCTAGATAGATCATGTGCTCCAGTTCGACATTGTCAGACTTCGTTAGTTCTGAAAATACTTTATTGCAGGATGATTCCGTGATAATGTTACGTACCTTCAGGGATGATGCGTAAATGGATCAATTTGAGGCAAGGGTCCCTAGTCTGGAAACGACGAGGTCGAAAGTTATAAGAGAAAATAGTTTTGTTACCTTTGACAGTGGGCCTCTGATACTGCAAGCTCTTTGCCTTACATATTTTGAGTGGAGGTAGTATGTTCCAAACCAAGAAAAATTTTTCCAGTAAACATGGGTCTAAAGTGCAAGCTATGAGGACATGTTCACATTTCCTACCACGGAACTCACCTCGCCTACTGAACAATTACATTTTACAGCCCATATTTACTGGAGTTTTTTTCTTGTTTTGGTCCGTAGTACCTCCTCCAGAAATATGGAAACCAAACAGCTTTCAGTAGAAGAGATGTGTTTCACAGGACAGAAGGTGAACGAGTGCTCATAGCTCTTAAGGTAAGCATTTTAGAGCAGGGTCTCTTACCTCAGACTGATACATTTACCCTTCTCCATTATCCTTGAAAGTCTGTAACATGATCACGGAATCACCCAGTATATATAGAATCTGGCTACACGAAAGAAGTTACAGAGATTAATACCGAATTACACAAATACCCATAAAAGCTACCAACAGTACTCAGACATGGAGGAGCACATTATGTCACAGGTTTCAGAAAATGTAACGAGCACTCAGTGGTGTATGTATCTTCTGATAACTTGGCTGGATCTTTGAGACCAAAGTGGCACTTGCGATGGCCTGCAGTAGTAGCGAAGCTGCAAGCATATATACAGGGCTATTACAAATGACTGAAGCGATTTCATAAATTCACTGTAGCTCCATTCATTGACATATGGTCACGACACACTACAGATACGTAGAAAAACTCATAAAGTTTTGTTCGGCTGAAGCCGCACTTCAGGTTTCTGCCGCCAAGTTTCACGCGTAGCCCGCGGAAGTCGACGAATAAAGCAAGCAGGGAGCTAAACGTACCACAGCCGACGGTTTGGAAAATCTTACGGAAAAGGCTAAAGCAGAAGCCTTACCGTTTACAATTGCTACAAGCCCTGACACCCGATGACAAAGTCAAACGCTTTGAATTTTCGGCGCGGTTGCAACAGCTCATGGAAGAGGATGCGTTCAGTGCGAAACTTGTTCTCAGTGATGAAGCAACATTTTTTCTTAATGGTGAAGTGAACAGACACAATGTGCGAATCTGGGCGGCAGAGAATCGTCACGCATTCGTGCAGCAAATTCGCAATTCACCAAAAGTTAACGTGTTGTGTGCAATCTCACGGTTTAAAGTTTACGGCCCCTTTTTCTTCTGCAAAAAAAACGTTACAGGACACGTGTATCTGGACATGCAGGAAAATTGCCTCATACCACAACTGGAGACCGACAGCGCCGACTTCATCTTTCAACAGGATGGTGGTCCAATGCACTTCCATCATGATGTTGCCGGCCGCGGTGGTCTCGCGGTCCTAGGCGTGCAATCAGGAACCGTGCGACTGCTACGGTCGCAGGTTCGAATCCTGCCTCGGGCATGGATGTGTGTGATGTCCTTAGGTTAGTTAGGTTTAAGTAGTTCTAAGTTCTAGGGACTGATGACCACAGCAGTTGAGTCCCATAGTGCTCAGAGCCATCATGATGTTCGGCATTTCTTAAACAGGAGGTTGGAAAACCGATGGATCGGTCGTGGTGGAGATCATGATCAGCAATTCATGTCATGGCCTCCACGCCCTCCCGACTTAACCCCATGCGATTTCTTTCTGTGGGGTTATGTGAAAGATTCAGTGTTTAAACCTCCTCTACCAAGAAACGTGCCAGAACTGCGAGTTCGCATGAACGATGCTTTCGAACTCATTGATGGGGACATGCTGCGCCGAGTGTGGGAGGAACTTGATTATCGGCTTGATGTCTGCCGAATCGCTAAAGGGGCACATATCGAACATTTGTGAATGCCTAAAAAATGTTTTTGAGTTTTTGTATGTGTGTGCAAAGCATTGTGAAAATATCTCAAATAATAAAGTTATTGTAGAGCTGTGAAATCGCTTCAATCATTTGTAATAACCCTGTATATATATATATATATATATATATATATATATATATATATATACACTCCTGGAAATGGAAAAAAGAACACATTGACACCGGTGTGTCAGACCCACCATACTTGCTCCGGACACTGCGAGAGGGCTGTACAAGCAATGATCACACGCACGGCACAGCGGACACACCAGGAACCGCGGTGTTGGCAGTCGAATGGCGCTAGCTGCGCAGCATTTGTGCACCGCCGCCGTCAGTGTCAGCCAGTTTGCCGTGGCATACGGAGCTCCATCGCAGTCTTTAACACTGGAGCATGCCGCGAGAGCGTGGACGTGAACCGTATGTGCAGTTGACGGACTTTGAGCGAGGGCGTATAGTGGGCATGCGGGAGGCCGGGTGGACGTACCGCCGAATTGCTCAACACGTGGGGCGTGAGGTCTCCACAGTACATCGATGTTGTCGCCAGTGGTCGACGTGAGGTGCACGTGCCCGTCGACCTGGGACCGGACCGCAGCGACGCACGGACGCACGCCAAGACCGTATGATCCTACGCAGTGCCGTAGGGGACCGCACCGCCACTTCCCAGCAAATTAGGGACACTGTTGCTCCTGGGGTATCGGCGAGGACCATTCACAACCGTCTCCATGAAGCTGGGCTACGGTCCCGCGCACCGTTAGGCCGTCTTCCGCTCACGCCCCAACATCGTGCAGCCCGCCTCCAGTGGTGTCGCGACAGGCGTGAATGGAGGGACGAATGGAGACGTGTCGTCTTCAGCGATGAGAGTCGCTTCTGCCTTGGTGCCAATGATGGTCGTATGCGTGTTTGGCGCCGTGCAGGTGAGCGCCACAATCAGGACTGCATACGACCGAGGCACACAGGGCCAACACCCGGCATCATGGTGTGGGGAGCGATCTCCTACACTGGCCGTACACCACTGGTGATCGTCGAGGGGACACTGAATAGTGCACGGTACATCCAAACCGTCATAGAACCCATCGTTCTACCATTCCTAGACCGGCAAGGGAACTTGCTGTTCCAACAGGACAATGCACGTCCGCATGTATCCCGTGCCACCCAACGTGCTCTAGAAGGTGTAAGTCAACTACCCTGGCCAGCAAGATCTCCGGATCTGTCCCCCATTGAGCATGTTTGGGACTGGATGAAGCGTCGTCTCACGCGGTCTGCACGTCCAGCACGAACGCTGGTCCAACTGAGGCGCCAGGTGGAAATGGCATGGCAAGCCGTTCCACAGGACTACATCCAGCATCTCTACGATCGTCTCCATGGGAGAATAGCAGCCTGCATTGCTGCAAAAGGTGGATATACACTGTACTAGTGCCGACATTGTGCATGCTCTGTTGCCTGTGTCTATGTGCCTGTGGTTCTGTCAGTGTGATCATGTTATGTATCTGACCCCAGGAATGTGTCAATAAAGTTTCCCCTTCCTGGGACAATGAATTCACGGTGTTCTTATTTCAATTTCCAGGAGTGTATATATATTAGGCTGTTCCGAAATGAAACACAGTGCGAAAAAAGCTATTGGCCAGGGATGCACTAATGTCAAGGGCTCACACAAAGGGAAGGAATGCACAATGCCCTATAAGTAAATAAACATTAATTTTAAAAAGAAGTTACGTTTTTTTGAGTGGCCGGTGTATGCTTTTTTCTACCCCGATGTAAACTAGAGGTAAAGCTAGTGATGGCAGACATGGTTTCAATGCTCAAAATCTTACACCTTCTGGAACACTTACATTTTAAATAATGTCATGATGCGGGTTGTCTGCACTATCCTGAAGCCTTTTAAAGGCAATACTTACTCTGCGCCTTACGGCACAAACTGGGTCGCAGTTGTCATCTTTTAAAGTCTACGTGTTTCAGAAGGTATGACATTTACAATTGTGAAAACAGTCTGTCGTCACTAATTGTGCCTCTAGTTTTCATCTCCGTAAAAAAAGACATACATGTGCATTTTTGTTGAAAGTGAGATTTGTTTACATTTATGAATTTGCTTTCCTGCATATTATGTGGGCCCCTGGCATAGAACCATCGCTGGATATTTGTATTTTTCACACTTAATTTCGTTTCGGAAATATATGAGGTGGCAGAGTTGGGTGCGACGACCTGTATACGTGCAAGCTGCTTTACTTCGGATTACAGTCACTCACCCCGTGACATCATGTAAACAGCCAGTGCGCGTCCATCATCTTTATTATGGCCTCAGATCTGTGCTGCTGCATATATGATTTCCGACGACATTGATAAATCAGTATGCGTAATGCTGAGCTGCAGGGATTTACGTATAAACGCACTAATAATCAAAATAACATCGGCATTTGTTTCATAATTAAAAGCAGAACAGCTTTTTAGATGTGGAGATAGTCATAAGCAACGAAATATATGGATTTGTATACAGAAATAAAGAATATCACAACCCATTTCTTGTCAGATGATGTCTTTGGACACATTGCGCGACTTCATCTTCACCTGAATGTCCTCTCTCCTCTTTGATTTGATCCTTCCCCTCTACATCCGATGGCGACAACCTTTTTGTTGATTTTTGGCATGATATAGTTTAAAATACAAGTTACAATGGAAATTAATAAAATAACTTTATTAAAAACAGTAAGAGATGAATTTTTTTCATCCCCATATTTATTCACAATTCATAAGATACATATTCGTAACTAAGTTATATTCTCTTGAGCTTGATACAGTTTTCTACAAGAACAGCTTTTCCAATACGAAACAATGATTGGTGTGTCGCTTTCGTGACTGTCTTCACTCCCAGGTAACTGCGCGTTCTTCGTCATCTCTTTGAATGATTTACTAACGTACATTTATCTTAAATAAGTCTAAAGATAGCGGCTACTTAGATGAATTCTTTTTATCAATGAGTGCTGTTCCTTTGCATATCGGTACGCGTGCGACAGCATGCGTTCCTAATACTTGTACGTTCCAAAATGCTGCACATAAAAACGGAACTTTCGGTGCACAAATTTCGGGCTCTATTGGTGATAAAAAGATATGGTCAAGTGTTTTAGATAGCCCTTGGCATAGGGACCATTTGTATCCCAACAGAAGGATCGCCTTAGTGTCACCATGAATAGTATACTCTTCTTCCTGTTTAAGCAAAGGCAAAAAATCGGTTACTTCTTTTTGCATTTGATGTGGTCTATTGTGGGCTTGATAGGATTTATGGAGCACCATTAGTTCATGGTCGCTCCCTCGAAAAGCCTCCAAAATGGCTTTTTACCATATTTTTGCTGTCACCAGCCGACTAAGACCCAGCCGAGGATTCCAAGACTGCTGTTGTTGTTGTTGTTGTTGTTGTGGTCTTCAGCCCTGAGACTGGTTTGATTCAGCTCTCCATGCTACTCTATCCTGTGCAAGCTTCTTCATCTCCCAGTACCTACTGCAACCTATATCCTTCTGAATCTGCTTAGTGTATTCGTCTCTTGGTCTCCCTCTACGATTTTTACTCTCCACGCTGCCCTCCAATACTAAATTGGTGATCCCTTGATGCCTCAGAACATGTCCTACCAACCGATCCCTTCTTCTAGTCAAGTTGTGCAACAAACTTCTCTTCTCCCCAATCCTATTCAACACTTCCTCATTAGTTATGTGATCTACCCATCTAAACTTCAGCATTCTTCTGTAGCACCACATTTCGAAAGATTCTATTCTCTTCTTGTCCAAAATATTTATCGTCCATGTTTTAACTTCCATACATGACTACACTCCATACAAATACTTTCAGAAACGACTTCCTTACTCTTAAATCTATACTCGATGTTAACAAATTTCTCTTCTTCAGAAATGCTTTCTTTGCCATTGCCAATATACATTTTATATCCTCTCTACTTCGACCATCATCAGTTATTTTGCTCCCTAAATAGCAAAACTCCTTTACTACTTTAAGTGTCTCATTTCGTAATCTAATTCCCTCAGCATCACTCGACTTAATTCGACTGCATTCCATTACCCTCGTTTTGCTTTTGTTGATGTTCATCTTAAATCCTCCTTTCAATACACTGGCCATTCCGTTCAACTGCTCTTCAAAGTCCTTTGCTGTCACTGACAGAATTACAATGTCATCGGCGAACCTAAAAGTTTTTATTTCTTCTCCATGGATTTTAATACCTACTCCAAATTTTTTTTTTGTTTCCTTCACTGCTTGCTCAATATAAAGATTGAATAACATCGGGGAGAGGCTACAACCCTGTCTCACTCCCTTCCCAACCACTGCTTCCCTTTCATACCCCTCGACTCTTATAACTGCCATCTGCTTTCTGTACAAATTGTAAATAGTTTTCGCTGCCTGTATTTTACCCCTGCCACCTTCAGAATTTGAAAGAGAGTATTCCAGTCAACATTGTCAAAAGCTTTCTCTAAGTCTACAAATGCTAGAAACGTAGGTTTGCCTTCTCTTAATCTATCTTCTAAGATAAGTCGTAGGGTCAGTATTGCCTCACGTGTTCCAACATTTCTGCGGAATCCAAACTGATGTTCGGCGTCGTGACGTTACATGCTTTGAATTGCCGGGCACAATAGGCTGTTGTCAGTTCCTGTCACCGGTTGTTGCTTCACCCCATGGTGGATATATCGCACACGTCTTCTTCAGCACCTGGATCTAGATATCATTCAATTTCACGTCCTCCTTCCTACTGAAATTCCTGGGGCGTTTAGCAATCTCTATAGGCTCTCTGTATAGCCTTTCATTGGATCTGCTTGTGTCTACCAGTACTTGAGTCCTATCAAAATGATTGTGAAGGTCTCCTGGCTACAAAGCATGTTCCACAACAACTGAACTGTGAATCTTTCCCCTGCTATATTTGCCCTTGTGAGGTTGTAGTCAGTGTTTGATCGTTGTTTTAGTAGTTTTTGGAGCCAGGAGACCACCAAATTCATTTTGATAGGACAATGTGGCACAATGCACTGATGCATGCTCCTACCCATGCCTCTATGCACGTAAGACGGTGGGGGGGGGGGGGGGGGCGTGAGGGGGGGAGGGAGGTGGGGCTCATCAGCAGCTAGGCTTATCCAAACAGGCAGACACATGACGGCATGTGATGTTACTGCATATACAGTAACTTACTTACTCACCATCACTGATCATAACAAAACTGATATCCGAATACATCCGGAGGTAATAGCTAATCGATAAAATTCTGGTGACCATTGATTGAGCACAAAAGGTACTTACAAGAGTCTGTCCATAGTGACAAATGCAACGATATACAAGAAAAATAAAGGAGCCAGCAGAGTGTAAGCATGCTGGCTAACGAATAAGAATCATGTAGCGAATTTAGGAAAATGGTTTTGAATGCTACAATAGAGATTTCATTTCAAATAATCTGATGTTAATTGCATGTGATGTTCCTTCCCTGCCTTCAATCTTTGAACTGATTTAGCTTTTGGGGGAGCTAGATGCCTTTGAATTGATTTAGCTTTCGGGGGACCTACATTTTAATGTGGACTCCCAACCATGACGGATCTTTTCTTTTCCCATATTAACAAGTCGTTGACACCATGAATGAGGGAGTAAGTGTGAGAGGAACCGACTACTGATCAAACGAAAGACCTATGGATTTGTTGTCTAGAGCTTACCAACTGAAACAGCGATCAACAATTAAGTAAGAAGGGAGCTACGAACAGACACCACCACACATTAGTTTACTGTTCCGTGCTGGATCATTGTGGGTGGTAGCGTAACGTATTTTAATGAGTTTACCTAACGTAGATGATATTCATAGCATTAAATTATTAACAAAAATGTAGATGAACACTATGACAGTAGTCAGTATTTCATAGACACTCTAAAATGCTTGTAGACACTGCCTGCGGCCCTTTGTACATACGCTTTTTCAGATTAACTTGTGGAGACGTTTGAATGCAGAGAATCTATCTAAGCAAACAATACAGCCTTCAGTACGTCAACGAGTATTCGACCTCCAGTGATAACAAGATCTATTAAGAAATAGGACGATGTAATTTTGAAGCCTACATATTTTTTGAAAAACGGCAGCATCCATCGAAAATATTGAAACCCTTTATTTTACACATCGATTTCGGTCACTGTGTGACAATCTTTACTAAAAATTCATAAGACATGTAGGTCTTAACGTAAATGTTGCCCTATTTGTAACCACCCTCAAAAACTACAGAATCAGAAAATATATACAAATATACAGATTCTCGTTCATACTAAATTATTCAAAACTTTTAGGCCCATAACACATTAGTACAACATCTTCTTTGAGATGCAACATGTACTGTGATGATTACTTAAAACAGATATCTTCACTTTTGCTGCATACAATAATTTTAAATTTACAGAAGATCCCGAAACCTTAGCAGCTGCCGATCCAACGTACAGTGAGCTCGTAGTTTACACAGACAACTAACTACGCTCAGTATTGCGAAAACAAGCATCATAGTGCTCTCTATATTCCAAAGTATACAACACGCACACATCAGACACCATCAATAGAAAAACCAAAGCTTACACAAAAATAAAATCATAAGACGACTTTTTTCCCCTCAGAAGCTATAGCAAAACTATGAAAACGCGGTACAGGCATAATAAAAAAATACAATAAATTTACGCCCTCTGACGTAAAGTACAAGATAAAATTTTTATGGGAATATACCTAACCTGAAAGCACATTGTAATTTCTTAAAAACAAATACAGAAAAGTTAATGTCAGAAACAGCATTTTTACATTTCCAAAAACATTGATTACATATTAAAAGATTAACGCTGTACAATGGGACGTTACGCCTTCTCTTATCGTACTCTAAGAGCTGAGCAACCTAATGACTGACATTATCAGCGTACATTCTTATGAGACGTTTACAAAAAATAATAAAAAGACATTTCAAAAATGCAATAGTCTCATATGAGTTGACCATCATAATGTTTGACATTATCATCGTAACTTCTTTAGAAGAATTTTTAAAAAAGTAATAAAAAGATTAACAAAAATGCAATAGTCTCATATGATGTACCGGATTTGTACTACTGCTATTTTTCATGTGAGTAAGACCTAGTTATAACAAATGAAAATGGTAGGCCCGCTTCGGAATACGTAGGAACAATACGTGCACTGAAATAGTTTAAGATTATAATTCTAACCACCCAGATCAGTAGAAAACTAAGTTTTTTTTTTCAATTTAGCGTCAATAAAATGCTTAGATTACCATTATCAGAAGCTATATTGTACATAGCGTGGGTGAATAACTATCCTGATGATGATGTGAGAAATATTTATAACAAGTAAATAAAGAAAAATGAGCAGGAATGTGTGCCAATTAGAATAATAATGGACAGAAAAAGTTTGTTACTTTACCTTACTATGGTATTTTTATTACTAAAATTACTCTGATCTTCAAAAAAATTACGTATGCGCTCCTCATTTTCAATTGAAGATAGGTTCCATAAATTACTAATTAATAATATATACAAATATAATTTTTCCAAGAGTCAGTGGTTTACGGATTACAGCGTGCCGACTGTAACGCTGTTTGTGTGGGACAGACATTGAGAAAACTCGAAAAAGGTAACGTGAGCGTGTTGCGCTGGATAGGAGGGATGTCGCCAATAGATCAAACTTGGGGACACATTTGATTGATCCGAGCCATGCTCCTCCTAATTTGACATCGTAGCTCAAATTGCTACATAGGGGAGAAACAGGCAGATATATCGTTTCCTTGAGGAGATGGAGATTTTCTGCTATTTAAAATCTTGTAATTGCACGTTGGTTACCGAGTGGAAGGTGACGTTAAGTGCTCATTTCTGAGCCACTTTGACAGCTGCCTAGCACACAGCTAGAAAATCAGCAACGAGACAAAATATTAGCTTTTATGTTTTTTTCCCCTATATTGTTATTTCATATACTTGCCCAATGTGGGCAGGAATGGGCTTGCAGTGGCAAAATTCGCTGCTTTTCAGCCAAGAGACTACGTATAACAACAAAGGGGATATAAGATAAAGTTTACTTGTGTGAAAAGGAAAGAATAGGAGTTAAAATATACATATAAGGGGTAGTTTGACGAGGCACGCTTACATAAAATCCACATGTAATTAAAATGACACTCGATGAAGATGTAGCATTTAAACACTGGCGCCACGAAGAGCATAATTAGAAAAGGCGTTCGCATGAATGAGAGCCACACAGGACGACGACACTGAACGCAGACTGCACTGATGTTACATACATGGCGAGCATAAAAACACGAGAACGTAATTGGATTGAAATATGAAAGACCTGTCAAGGGAGGCGAGGTCAGAGAGGAGGGAGAGATGTAAGATAGAAGGATGGTTGCCAGAGGAGCGGGGTGGCAGGAAGGGGCAGAAGGGCAGGAGTCAGTAGCATACCAAGGGACCGGAGACAGGGGGTGGGTGGGGAGGGAGCAGCCTAGGAGGGAGCACAAGGACTGAGAGAGGAGAAGTGAGAAGAAGGTGGTGGTAGGAGGGACGAAACAGCAAGGGGGAGGGGAGGGTAGGAGAAGGAACCCAAGAGACCAGGGTCAGAGTTGGAAGAACGGATAAATATCAAGGTGAGGCACATCCTCTAGGATGGAAGACGTTGGCTGTCTCTTTGGGAGAGAAGGTGGAGTGTGTGTAGATGGAGAGAGGATGGGAAATATCGGTAACGACGCGGAATCAGGCGCCGAGTGGAGAGGATATCAGGGGGTTAGGGTGATCAAGGTGACGATTGGTGTAGAGGATATTGATGTGTTCAAGGAAAAGGAGGGAATGTGGGAAGGGGATGAGGTCATAGAGGATTCTCATGGGGGACACGAGACAGAAATGGAAAGTAAGGCAGAGAACATGGCATTCAAGAGTTTGGACAGCTTTATAGAATTTAGGAGGGGCAGAGATCCAGGTGACACTGGTGTAACAAAAGATGGGACTGATTGAGGATTTGTAGGTATGAAGGATGGTGGAAGGATGCCATCACAATTTCTGGCCAGACAGGAGTTTCAGGAGGTGGAGTCTACTGTAGGTTTTGCATTGGATGGTAAGGAGATGGAGAGTCCAGGTGAGGTGAATATCAAGGATGAGGCCCAGGTGTTTCAAGATGGGAATTAGTTGGATAAAGTGGTCATAGATGGTGAGGTAGAAATCATAGAGCTAGAAGAAGGCAGTGGTACATACTAGAATCTTTGCCTTGGATTTGGAAGGATGATTTGAGGGAGCCATTGGTTGCAGCAATTGGTAAAGTGGTTTCAGTGGGTTTGGAGGGAGCGCTGGGACCATTGAAGGGTAGGACAGAGGGCAACAAAAGCAGTATGATCGACAGATTGAAGGTGATGGATGGGTGGGGGTGGTTTGGGCATCTCAGTAGTCTACCAGAGAAACAGGAGAGGAGAACCATGTATACAACCTTCTTTCATGATTCTTGAACCAAGTGTTAGCTATGATTCGGTTATGCTCTGTGCAAAACTCTACCAGGCGGCTTCCTCTTTCATTTCTTAGCCCCAATCCATATTCACCTACTATGTTTCCTTCTCTCCCTTTTCCTACTCTCGAATTCCAGTCACCCATGACTATTAAATTTTCGTCTCCCTTCACTACCTGAATAATCTCTTTTATCTCATCATACATTTCTTCAATTTCTTCATCATCTGCAGAGTTAGTTGGCATATAAACTTGTACTACTGTAGTAGGCATGGGATTCGTGTCTATCTTGGCCACAATAATGCGTTTACTATGCTGTTTGTAGTAGCTTACCCGCACTCCTATTTTTTTTGTTCATTATTAAACCTACTCCTGCATTACCCCTATTTGATTTTGTATTTACAACCCTGTATTCACCTGACCAAAAGTTAGCAACATTCATTGCCGATTGTGGAATTTAGGTAACCTGTTGTCCACGTTTTGTGAACTCTCTTGCCTCTCCAGGGCTTTTGTATTTGTCTTCCATACCTGAGACCACTCGAGCCTTACTTTTTTTAAAAGATCCATACATGTTGCACCAGTACTAATTATGTTCAATTAAATAGTCCGCGTGACGAGATTAGGCGCTCTATTTCGAATATAGGCTGCATATTGTCTTATGGGCTAACTGTACATGCTTCCATGCCCAGCGGCTAATCTCCCATGAAAAAGTAGTACTACCCTGCGATCCTTTGGTCAAAGGTTATCGAAGCTTAAGCTCGTAACATGTATACAAAATACAAGATGTATTAAGTTAAAATGTTAATCAAAATCGTAAAACGATTAAGTGATCCTGAGTAACTGATATACTCAGCTTCAAAACGTTTATATTGCAGTGATGTGATAGTTTATTCGAACTGTTAGAAAAGCAGACACAAATGAAAATGATGGTTCCACAAATATTGTTTAACCATGAAACAAAATTACAAAAATTTGCTACAGTCCTTCTTCGATGATGATATAACAGCATCAATTACATCTGTGGATTACTGGCACCTATTTGGCAGATGGAGAATGTTGTTACTCAGATTAAAATTTCAAGGATTCAAAATATTCAATTATTCACTCGACAATTTTTACTAGCTAGAACGACAGCTTCTCATTAAATAATTGAGAAGTGTAGGTCCATCGTGTGACCTCGTGGAGCTGCATAATTACCTTCTTATACTAAGCCAGATATGCTACATAAGGACTGCTGTTTATGAAACTGCAGAAAGGTGCTGTAGGTGTTCGGTTACTAGTTAGTCTTAGGTAAAAATACTTAACTAATAAGTACTCCAACTAAAAATGATTGTCTTCCAGGTTTATCGGAAGACTATTATCTCAAAAAAACAATTAATTCAAACTATAACTTCCATGGCATAACAATTACCCTAGTATCCCCTGTTACCTTAATGGAGCCATGTTCGACAATTGCTCATTGTCCCATCCTCCTAACTTTGCGATCGTGTGTAGGTTGTCCACGAACGTCAAAATAACTTCTTCAGACTTACGCAATAAAGAAGGAGCTAATGTGGCGGTTTTAGCTTCTAGGATGGGTAGAGAAACAGTAGGAGAGGATTATTCCCTTCTCATCTTCCACAACCTGTGTAGTTCGTTATGCAATTGTAAACTGTCTGCTCGCTTTTGAACGGCTTGATCAAGTAAATTTGGGATCCATTCCTGAGCAGACACCTCACCACCTTTATTACCAGATGTCCTCTTGCTCAGAATGTATTTCTACCTGAAGCCAAACGGGAAACCATTACAATCAGAATACCGTCAAGCGAAGAGAAAGGGAAAAAAACGACGATACAAGCGAACGCAACGATTACAATCGGCAGTCAACTGTACCATTATAATGAATACTGTTGCTGGCCCACCCATTGGTGGTCTTTATCTTTCATGTCTCCGATGCTGGATTTAAAATGTAGCCCTCACTAGCTCTTCTGAACCAAATGTATCGGAGTCGACGGTGCTTGGTAACGTCGACCACTTTGGAGGGGGAGGGGGGTCAAATGCAGACATAGCAGGGCGACCACTATGACCCTCACACCGTAAGCGGGCAAGATATCCAATGGGAGCAGGATCAAATCCACTGAGGTTAGAACTGATTCACTTCTTTGGTTCAGCGTATGTCACAGACAGGATGCTCACGTCCAGCAGACCAGAGTGAGCGTCGAACCGATGGTCCTTGGAAGCGGTGGCTCCCAGGATCCTAATCACAGGCGTAAACAGTGCAATGTTGCCCGGAATGGTGGGGGCTTCGTAGGCAGTCACACGGTGCGGCTGACTCTCAGTCAGTGATGCAGGTGCGACAACTATATGATGTTGCTGGCCTACATGGTGAAGGCTTGTGACGAAGACGTTGTAATCCAGGGAGCCAACTCCAGCCCCCGATGTCTCGCTGTCAGACCGGGTGACGAAAATACTGAGCAAGTCGGCAGCTAGAAGGGTCGAAATTTCACCCTTGGTCCATCGGAGCTGATGCTGGATCTTACGCCAGCCAATCCTGTAGGATGACGAGCCATTGTGACGGCACCAGTGGATGGTGATAGAGCGACAATGCTTCTCTGGACCACAACATTCGCCGACTTGAAGCGCTTCGCTTGATGGGCGGCCAGTGCTCACACACGCCAGGCCGAGGCGTGTCGACATGCAGTTGTCCCCAGGCGTCACCTGCCTCCACTGTTGCAACGTTACAGGAGCGATGATATACCGATAACGGTCATGAAGGTGAAGCCTTAGCCAAGTCTGCAATCAGCTCGGTTACTGGAGCGGTGAGTTGCTCCAGCCAGTGACTCAACGTTTATTCCCTCTTTAATGAACTCTTACCCCAAATTACTTGCTGCTGTTGAACCTGTAACTGTCTGGACTATGACTGTATACTTTATATACTGTTCATACTGCACACAGTTTTCGGATACCTGTTTACAACAAGCACTATTTCACTTTACTGTTTGTACAGGCAGGCAACTTTCCTGGGCTTTCAGATACTGATGTATCAGTTGTTATATGTACACTGATCAAATTACTAAATAATTACAGATTCTCCTCTGGGTTTTCCCTGTTTTCTTGTCACCTATCATGATGAAGACAAAAGAATTGGCAGAAGTTCTTAATTTAAGGAGTCGACACTGATACTCTCTGCGATACTGCCTGTATCAGAGTATTAGTTCCACTGAAATGCGAAAACTCTGAATTGTTATCGCTTGGTGCAGGAAGGAGAGAAGTTATGAGTCCAAAATTTTGTTTAGCTATTTTAGCTTTTCACTGGGCAGTATCTAGAAAGAAGCATAATCGGGTAAGTAAAGCAGTGAATATGTCAGCATCTTCCTCACTTCTACTACGGCCTACCTCGCGTAGGGAAGGGCATGTGAAACTTCAGATGGACTTCGCACGCGTTGCTGTCTTACCTTTACCTTTACTTTTTAGTACCTCATCTCGTTCGAGGTAGATGCTGGCACCTGAGACGGAGTCCGGGCGTTTTTGGCGGACGGACCCAATCCACTTGCACCATGGTAGCATGCATCATTGGCTACAGCATCAAACAAACTCTGGACATCTCGACCAACTATTGAGGTCCCTGACACAGTGTTATAAATTTATTTTAACCTTAAGGACTGGTTAGCACCATCCATTGTCCATTGTGGAATTTAGGTAGCCATTTTCATCTTTCTATCAACTCTCTTGCCTCTCCAGGGCCTTTGTATTTGTCTTCCATACCTGAGATCACTCGTGCCTTACTTTTTTTAAGATCCATACTCGTTGCACCAGTACCATTGCTGTTCAATTAAAAAAGTCCACGTGACGAGATTAAGCGCTCTATTTCGAATATAGGCTCCATATTGTCTTAGGGGCTAGCATTAGATGCTTCCATGCCCAGCGGCCAATCTCGCTGCAAAAATAATACTAACCTGCGATCCTTTCGTCAAAGGTCATGGAAGTCTAAGCACGTAAAATGATTGCAAAATACAAGATGCATTAAGATAAATGTTAATCAAAATCGTAAAACCGATTAAGGTACCGTGAGTAATTGGTATAGCCAGCATCAAAACGTTTATATTGCAGTGATGTGATAGTTCATTCGAACAGTTAAAAAATCACAGACACATTAAAATGGTGGTTCCACAAACATTGTTTAGCCATGAAAGAAAATTACAAAAATTAACAAATGCAGTAATGTTTGTATGATTGTGTACCTAAAATTGTAGCAGGTTCCCCAGTTATTATCTAACCAACAATGGTCAGAGTAAAAGTTACATTTCGTCTATTATACATAAAATAGTACCCAGCTCATAAGTAATTAAAGCTCACTTTGGCGTCCAACGTATCAGAATTAGCGTAATCGTGAGTAGACTCCCGCAGTGTATTTAATAATTAATCTATATTTTCAGTCGAAAATAATCAAAGTTCAACAGTTCCATTAAGTTCAATGATTCTAAGTTCCTCTATGTGCCGGTTTTCAAGCCAACGCTCACCTCACCCCTTCTTTGCCTGGAAAAACCACCAATTACCTGTCGACGGCCACTATCTCGCCAGCGTCCTGGCGGCTGCTGAAGATGTCGCACCTGCCTGCCCTCGCCTCAGCGCCTCAGCCAAATCTTACAATTCCAAGATCCCAAAACCTTCAAGTGGCTGAATATTCATCAGTATAGGCGTCATGTTACACACGGACGGCTGTGACATCCTCCCCAGGGGGTAGTTCACAGAACACGAAAGGAGAAGGCCTATTCTGCAGACAGACTACGTCATAGGGCGACTGTCCTGCACTATCATGCACCTTTTTCTCGTATGCTGCTACTTGATAAGATGACAAAGCCTCCTATTCTGATTGGTTGGCCGCGCGGAGTGGCCTCGCAGTTTGAGGCGCCATTTCACGGACTGCGCGGCCCCTCCCGCCGGAGGTTCGAGTCCTCCCTCGGGCTCGAGTGTGCCTGTTGTTCTTAACATAAGTTAGTGTAAGTAGTGTGTAAGTCCAGGGACCGATGACCTCAGCAGTTTGGTCTCTTAGGAATTCATGCACATTTGAACAATTGAACAGTTTCCGTTTGGTTATTGTTGACATAGAAAGTGAATACCTTATGATGATATGTGCACTAACGCTGTTATTGCACTAGCCTGTACGTGCAGTGCTGTCTGTAACTTCTGAATTCGTAGTAACCGTCATAATTAAGATTTATTCCCTGATCGGTTAGCAAAGTTTCAGGTATCCCAAACACCGAAATCCAATGGTTAACCCCAGCTTGAGTCACGGCTTCTGCTCGCTGATTTGGTACATGAATCGTGAATAAATAGTGTGAGAAGTGATCAATGAAGGATAAAAGTACCGATTTCCCATTGGTATCCGCGCGATGGGTCCAGGGATATCCAACGGTTGGTTGGCCTCTTTTAATCTCTGCACTGGAACCTGCTGATAGACAAGCACTGCCCTTTTTGTATGGGGTACACCTTCACGTATAGTTCCTTGTCCAACTTGCGCATTCGCCACCAATAAGTCTCTGCTATACAACCCTCGCCTTACCAAGATAGAATCGTGGGTCTGCCTCAGTACCTCTTCGCATTAACTTGCTGGTATGACTAAACGTCTTCCATTCTTGGTCTGCTTATGCAGTATCCCGTCGTCAGCACAGAACTGTGTTTGCATTGAGAACCGTTGAAAGTTTAGGCCAGTGCCCTGGGGCTTTCGCCATTCATCTGTAAAAATGGTAACACAGTCTATTGTGTACACCTTCCGACTGATGCCATATGCGTTAACGTGAGTTTCCTATAGCCCACACAAATTCATTATGACGTAACACCCACAGGGTCAGGCAGCTAGTCAGGTCCTTCAAGCCCATAAGCCATTTCAGTGCTGAATGCAAAGGAAGAGTGGCACAACAACGGTATGGTCGGCTGTTACCGCATTACTGGCAACAACAACACAGAACTTTTGCAGACAAGGTTTGATGCACTTTTCTTTGCTTTGTGTTGTTCGTGCCGCTAACTACGCATTACATGGCCTTTTCACTCTTTTGAAGGTATCTTAACGGTAACAAGGGTAGTTTGGAAACAACGTGAGTAAATCATTATTAAATTATTATCAAAATACTTATACAATATCGTTGAAGAACCATAGCAATTTTCCTCTTCCTTAAAACGTACTGTTAGCAGGTCTCGCTTCTGACAATGTCTCACCATTATGATCTACGTACTAATTTGTTTTTACAAGGAATTCTTCATTTCAACTGGATCTGTTAAGATTTTTCATGTACTATATCTAAGGCATTCTGCAGCTCAAGCAACAGCGCACTAACTTACGGGGGGTAGGATGTTAAACGGGCCGTCTTGGAGCAGGAGAGACACCATAGGACTTTTTAATTCCCACTGTCTATACTTTTACGAATAAATTCATAAAACTTTGTCAGCATGACCAGAAAGGATTCAGGATTCACACTCATAGCAGTGGAAGTTCAGAAACATAACAAAATTAATTTTGTTTTACATGTGAAAGTTCATCATTTTTTCACTTACTATTGGCTGCGTTTGTGGCTGTGAGTACAGGTTTCTTCATAAGTAAGAGAGATTATTCGATGAATTTTGCACAGCATACAAACCATACTTACAGGTGTATGAAACTCTATAAATTATTTAATTTATGAAAAAATGAAGGTACTGTTACATTTTAAACTTCATGTTTAGAAAAAACTCAAATTTTATAGTTAATTATCTCAACTTTTACCACAGTTTTCAATAGATTTGGAAAATTCTAGAGTTTCATACACCTATAAGTATGGTTTGTATTTTGTGCAGAATTCATCGAAGAATCTCCCTTACTCATGAAGAAAAGTGTACATACAGCAACAAATGTAGCCAATGGTAAGTGAAAAAAGGTCAAATTTCAAATGGAAAAAAAATATTTTCTTATATTTTTGAACTTCCACTGCTATGAGGGTAAATCCTGAATCCTTTCCGGTCATTTTGACAAAGTTTTATGAATTTATTCGTAAAAGTATAGACAGTGGAAATTAAAATGTCCTCTGGTGCCTCTCCTGCTCCAAGTCGTCCCATTTGACGTTCTACCCCTCATAAGAGTCCTACTGGATCTCGTGAAAGAGAAGAACAAATTGAGTCTGAAATGATCTGTCCATGAGTAATTTACGTCGATTCCTACAGAGGGCTCATTTTTAATTCAGAAAATGTCAACGTCATAAGACAGGGAGTATAAACACATGTTGGATAAGGAAGATACGCAAATCGGTCATTTAGTTTTCAAAGCAACCATCCTTTCGCTTTAATGGATTTAGGATAAGTTGTAACCTCCCCCTCACTTATCGACCTTAATGACAGTGAAAAATTAAACCGCGTGTACCTAATGGAAATTTGGGAAAAAGCAATCGTCACCGAAGTTAATCTGTCTGTAAAGAGGGAGGAAAGGGTTACATCTAAACGAAAGGAAAAATGCAAATGCAACTGGTGGAAATTAAAAGGGGTAAAGTTAATGAAGAAAGTAAATGTGCGGCCGTTACGTTAACAATTAACTAGCGGTAATTAGACATTTGAGATTTGGGGGAAATTACGGTCGCCAGTCCTAAGGACAATTACTATAGTAACTGAAAAAGAAAGGTAATTACACATATAATTAGCACTAGAAGCGTGGCAACTGAAGGTTGACACGTGTAGTGTGAAAACTGAAAGTTTGTCAGAAGTAATAACTTTCGCTGCACTCTGACTTAATTTAGCAAAAGAATTAATAAAACCGGAAAACTGAAAGTTAATTTAGTGACTGAAATTAATAAGAAGCTTTCTTTCTTAAGCACATCGAAATTCAGTAAAATACGGTTAGTCTTGGACTACCTCAACAATCATTTCAAAAGCAACTTGACTCTGCGCAATTTAGAAATAAGAGATTTAACTTTGAACTTGAATTAAATGATTCTGAACAATTAACAATAGTAAAATTTTGTACGTACCAAGCTGAGCTGCAGTCACAGGTAAGCTAAATTCTGGTAACAAAACTCGCACTCTTAATTTGTGCTTGTGTAATCTAAATATTGTAGCCAGCTATGAATACTTTAACTGAACTTTGAAATTAAGGCAGTGAAATTCAATGATGCTGGCGTTTGAATTTCAACGACACTCGGGTTCATTCCGGAAAAGGAAGGGACCCTGCTTGGTAATGCAATTGGGACAATGAGCAACAAAAGTTCATGCTAAGTTGCTGTAATTTTGCGAGGCAAATGGAACAGTTTGAAAAGCTGAGGTCTGCCATACAGTTCTGAAACTTTACGTGCTTTTAGTCTTCCTTGTTGGTTGATTGAAGGTTTGAAGTCGTCGATCGAGGAGGTGGCGACAGTCACTCATTGTCGGCCGTCGCTGTTGCAGAACCTGGATGTTGGCGCGCCTTCTTCTCGACACGGTCACCAGACGAAACGGGCTCTTGATGTGCGCCAGCTAATGCTTCCTGTCCGCGACGCCATGTCAGAAACTATCATCGCAAGTCGAGCGCAATTACATGCTGCCAAACCCCGAAAGCGCGGCAACTCGCGGGAGTGTCACACAACACACCTGCTCCACTGCACGACTCCAGCCAGACTCCCTCTCTGCCCGCGCTCCACGCGGCAGAGTTCACACTACCAAAGATCCTACACACTTTGATTCTTCACACGACCTATCGATGTAATCGTTCGATAGCAGTTTTCCCTAGGCAAGACCCAGAGTAAAAATACAAATAATATTTACGAAACAAACCAATTATACATCGACATAAATGCATAAATATATATATATACAAATAGTAAAACAATTACAATATATAAAGGCACAGAAATGTCATATATTCAGGTAACAAAATAAGGAAAAAACTTACAGTACAATAGATGGAAATAGGAGGATATGCATTTCCGGCGTTGCAAAGTACGTAAACGGTAAATGATTGTGACGTGATAGAGATTTGAACTCCAGTCCTCCGGCTTACTCTGTGTCTGGCAATGACGGAATATGAATAGCGTTATTTGCAGCAGTGACATTCATTAAACCTGAATGTCAGTTAAAAGCAATGATGAACTGTACCTACGTATCCAGGACATCTCTTCAGGGTTCTTTCCTCAACAACACGTTGGTCGATCGACGATCACGTTTCTCAAAACAGAGATTCTGGCCAAATGTAAAGAACACCAGTGGCAAGAGACAGTCAATATCTTCACTGCGCGATACAATGGTAACGCTACCGATGACAGTGCCAATAAAGTGGACTTACTAATCAAGATTTTCTGAAAGTTCTTCACCGAACGAAACGAAGTCAATATTCGAGGATTCGAATCGAGAACAACTGCTAACCTGAGCAACTAAGGAGTAGATATCCCCAGGGTACTGAAGCAACCTAATCACTTAGTAAAGGGAACCCTTCCGGTACAGACTGCGCAATGAGGTGACAAAAGTTACGGGATACCTCCTAATATCGTTCCGCACCTCATTTTGACCGGCTTAGTGCAGCAGCTTCACGTGCTATGGATTCAACAACTCGTCGGAATTCCCCTGTAGAACTATCGAGCCACGCTTGCCTATAGCCGTCCATAATTGTGAAATTGTTGCCAGTGTAGGATTTTGTCCACGAAATGACCTCTCGATTACGTCACATAAATGTTCTATGTGGACTCATGACTGGCGATCTGGGTGGCGAAATTATTCGCTCGAATTATCTACAATGTTCTTCAAACCAAGCGCAAGCAACTGTGTTCCGGTGACATGACATATTGTTATCCATAAGAATTCAATTATTCTTTGGTAACATAAAATCCATGAACGGCTGCAAATGGTCTCCAAACAGCCGGAAATATCCTAAAAAGTCAATGATCGGTTCAGTTGAAGCAGAGGACCCAGTGCATTCCACGTAAACACAGCCCACATCATTATGGAGCCACCACCAGCTTGCACAGTGCTCTGCTGACAACAGTGCCTTGCTGGCTTAGTGGTGTCTGCGCCACACTCGAACCCTGCCATCGGCTCTTACCAACAGAAATCGGCACTCATCTGAGCAGGCCACAGTTTTCCAACCGTCTATCGTTCCAGCCGATATGCCCACGAGTCGAGCAGAGTCGCTGCAGGAGACGTGCTGCTGTTAGTACAAAAGCAACTCGCGTCGGTCGTGCACTGTCACGCGTTCGCCGTACGTCCCACATTGACTTCTGTTGTTAAGTGAAGGCCGTCGGCCACTGCGTTGTCCGTGCTGAGAGAAATTTCGTATTCTCGGCACACTTTTGACACTGTGGATATCGGAATATTGATTTCCTTACCGATTTCTGAAATGGAATGCCCCACGCGTCTAGTGCCAACTACCATTCCGAGTTCGAAGTCATAATTCCCGTAGTGCGGCCATAACCACGTAGGAAACCTTTTCACGTGAACTACCAGGGTACAAATGACAGATCCGCCCATTCATTGGCGTTTTATTCCTTGTGTAAGCGATATTTATTCCATTTGTATATGTGCATATCACTCTCCCTTGACCTTTCTTACCTCCGCGTACCACTACAGAACAGCGTAGTAGAAAGAATTCGCACAACGTGTTGATACGAAGCTTTGCGGGCGTAAAATCCTCAATCTCGTCTTGTTAGATGCAAAAAATTTCTCCTAAATAACAGACCCTTAGAAAATTTCGTGTACTTTGTCATGAGAAAACAAAAGGTAGTCAATGAAATAGGTTCAGACACAATCAGTGAACTTAGACATTATGTTAAGAATTGTAATCAAGACAGGAAATGGTGGCGTCAATGTGGTATTTCCAAGCTAACTTATCTGCAGATGATAAGGAACATGGAAAGACGTGTGTCACAGAGTGTACTACTCGAGATAAGGCGATCTATGTAACTACAAAAGCTGTTGCGATACAGTGACCTTAGGATAGGCAGTGAGACATCCACAGAAAATTAGATGTGAAACTAACTTGAGCATTACTTACTTGAGTAGAACTAAAAAGTGTTATAGGAGGACCAATGATCTGCGTAACGCACAAGCGACAGTTGCTTAAGTAATATAATGCCCTGTGTTTTAATCGTTCCCGAAACACTGACGACTTAGCAACTTAATTTACGCTGTCTCACCATACTTCACAGATACAGTTGTAGACAGCCTGCTTTCAGGCTTGGTTCTTTGGCGGTTACAAAACCATACAGTGATTTACTCAGCGCATCAGTTTACATAAACGTGACAAAAAATAGCCCAGGCTCTTTCGAGTTCTGGTACAAATAAGGAAAAATACATGCTTGAGGTATAATTTAAGCGGAAATCGAGAAATTTAGTATATTTTATCGTTTACTTCGAATTTTAGTTTCGTATTACACGCTTGGGCAGCAATGAGACCTTACATAACGTTGTTTGATATTGAATTAAAATTCATGTTTTGCTATTAGATTTAAATTTTAGGCACAACATCTACACGCACAGTCATAAAAATATAAACTTCTACGGAATAGAAAATCTGTAGTACTAATTACTCATTTTACAAGAAAATTCCCATCAGTGAATATCGAAGTGAACGTATGATACCTTGATGCTGAGGCCGCTACTCATGTTGTATGGTAACTATTTCAGATCGGCGCAAAGTCTGATATAAACATCAGGTTACAATCAAAGCTAGGAGCACTGATAAAAAATTCTCAGATCACAAAATATCCTTGGAAGCTATCACATATGATTTGGAATATAAATGTTCAAAAATGTGCCAGTACAGTTATAGAAGATTACAGTAATTCGTGGTCGGTACGTATCGACATGACTCTTACGTTCCCACAAATATGATTGTAGTAACTTTCATATCTGTGGGCTAATTAAACAGCCAAAAATTGAGCTTACAATAGGCATTACAGTTCCAATGCACACTACTAACAGTTTTGTTATGGTAGCGAATGGTAATTCTAACCCCGTATTTTGTGGCCAACAGGATGAAGACAGCATGTTATCACATCATAAGCTGATAATCGCGTTTTCAATATATCATTTTCTTCCATGTTTGACCGTTCCGTACAATTTATTTTCAACCAGCTTCCCAATGAGATGGAGACTAAATATTAAGCGTAGCTCAGAGCTGGATGACAACGTAGTATTAACTCGCTTTCTTGTCTGATGTGTGCTGGACTAAACTTTGTGTAATAGCACTTTTTCCATCTTTTCATTCACAGGAAGAACGATTCCTAGTAATCTCGGTGTCCACTAAAACCTCTAATTTTTATCTTAACAACCTTTTCGCATGATGTACGTAGGAGGAAGCAATAGATTGGTTGTGTCAGGCCAAGAAAAACTGAAATAAACCAGAAATTTACCACATATCTCTTTTATAATATCATCAAAATGTTTGAAATCGATTAAAAACTTCCGCACTGCCCTGAATAAAATGAAGGAAACAATTACTTACATAAAATGAATTTTTAACATACCACGTTTTTACATTGGCCTAAAAATGTAAAACAATTTCTAGTAAACGCATACAGATTCCTAATCATATACCGACAGTCCTCAAAATTTGTGATCTTCAATTCGTAATATCTATGAAAATGTTTAAGATTTTTTCTTTCTTTTTTTACAAATAATCAGTTTTAACCACTGATAAAAGGCCCCAAGCCACCAGCAAGAAATCAGTCATAAATACAAAATTGCAACATAATAAAGAAAGACATTTCTTAATTAATGCATTTTGTCTAGGAATAATTAAAAGAATTACTCTCCCAAAACTTTCAGAACAAATCCCAACTTATGGCTCATAAAAGGATTTGTATATATGTAAATTAATTTCAAAATTAATCAGACTAGCCTTTGATGGGAGCATCTGCGACTGCAATTACTAATTACCAAATGATAATTCCAAACATTCAATTTTCAGAACAGACTAAACATAAAAGTTAAGCGCCAACAGTTATGATCCAGCAAGGTTTCCTTTTAGATTCATGGAATGAATATAAAATGAAAGTTATGGCAAAATAATTAGAAAAACATTTCACACATTGACCACTAACGAAAAAAAGCACAAAGTTTCCTAATATTAGCACAATGACTACAGGCTGAAATAATCTCACTTAGAAAATCTGAAGGTTAATCATAAATCTGATAATATTACCCATTTCAGGAGAGACAAAAAATGTTTGGCGGAAAATATGGACATAAGAGCTTGTAAATAAGAGCGTAGGCTAAACAAACTTAACAAATACGGCGCTAGCGTGAATAGCTCTACTAAGGTAATGTAGGGCAGCCACAAATAATCCCGAGAAACACCATACTAATGCATTACAGTAACAGGTCCCCACAGCCAACCACCACCTCAACAACAGACCCGAAACTTGTAAAACTAAGACCGTTAATCGCCATTGAAATGAAACATAGCTAAAATATGCAAGTTAAGGAAATATAATTCGCCCACACCTTTATAACTTAATGATATAAATCCGTTAAATCTGCCATAATAATCAAACAGTAACGTTACTCAAACTTTCACAGAGCAAAAATCGTTTAATAACACTAAACGGTAAAATTATGGTTTTCTATTCGTCTCCCCCAAAAACAACTTAACTGAATAAGTGAAATTATTAATCTCAGAAAGTTAGTTCTAATAGAAAAACAGTCAATAAGTCACCTAGGCTATACAGCCCAACTTGTTTGTGCCAAATTGAAAATTCTGTGAGAAGCTTACCTCTAGGGGGCGGTAGTTAATTGCTACCATTTACAAGTAGAGCTCTCTTCTATGACACATAGGCAGAATGATCTTATGCACAATTTGAACAGCATGCGTTAGTTCGACATATTTCCTTAAAATAATTAAAAAATTAAATAATAAATACAAGAAAATATTCCAAGACGTTAAAACAACTACTTAATAAACCAGATTTACCACAGAGCTCATGAGTAAAATAGCACTAGTTACCGAATTTCAATAAACACTAGGGTAACAACAAACGACCTGACGGCTCACAGGAAAATAACACTGATTTGAAAGCCACCAGGTTTAAAGCTTGTGGCCGGCCGCTGTGACCGAGTGGTTCTAGACTACGGTAGCAGGTTCGAATCCTGTCTCGGGCATGGATGTGTGTGATGTCCTTAGGTTCGTTAGGTTTAAGTAGTTCTAAGTCTAGGGGACTGATGACCTCAGATGTTAAGTCCCATAGTGCTTAGAGCCATTTGAACAATTTTAAAGCTTGTGGCGTAAACAAGTTAAGCCGGCCGGGTTGGCCGAGCGGTTCTATGCGCTACAGTCTGGAACCGCGTGACCACTACGGTCAGAGGTTAGAATCCTGCCTCGGGTATGGATGTGTGTGATGTCCTTAGGTTAGTTAGGTTTAAGTAGTTCTAAGTTCTAGGGCACCGATGACCTCAGATGTTAAGTCCCATAGTGCTCAGACCCATTTGAACCATTTGAGCCATTCGTAAACAAGTTATAGTGCAAGCAGCCACCTTTACATGTGCGGAACAATCACTACCTATTAAATGGATCAAACTCAAACAGACCAGTTGTAGTTAACAATAATTACAATGGGTGAAAAATTTTTGAGAGAGCCATAAAGCGAGAGTCTTAGAGGCGGGCATATCACCGTGCGAGTGATACCAACCATTGCTGCATCAAGAAATCGTTATTCCATAATATCAGCTCAATGCAAAACACCAGCATCCAAAAGCACGCAGCATGAACATAAGGGAAAAGCACACTGAAGGGAGTGGTGAAAACTTCGCTGGAGCCATTAATGGTTCACTCGTAACTAATTGGCCTCCGTGCAAATAGGGCCAAGGGCCCACGCAGCTGACGGGCCGACCACTGTCTGTGTTTCCCCCTCGCCAAGTACTCATACACTTCCCAACTCCACACGCTCCGGTTTGTTTTCAAGATTCCGACAGCTATAACACACAAGAAGCTAAGGGAAATTCATGCCACCTAGCGGGGAGGCAGCAAATCCTGGGGAAAGAAAAGATGTAATGAAGTCACCACGGCTCATACATACAGGGTGACAATTATTGAACTATATGAAAAAAAGTAAAAATTACAAAATATTGCGTGCACAAACATTATTCAACATGTAAACGTCAGCCGGCCGAAGTGGCCGTGCGGTTAAAGGCGCTGCAGTCTGGAACCGCAAGACCGCTACGGTTGCAGGTTCGAATCCTGCCTCGGGCATGGATGTTTGTGATGTCCTTAGGTTAGTTAGGTTTAATTAGTTCTAAGTTCTAGGGGACTAATGACCTCAGCAGTTGAGTCCCATAGTGCTCAGAGCCATTTGAACCATTTTTTGGTAAACGTCACTACAGATTTCGGATATGCCTTATGACAGATTCGATATGCCTACCATCATTGGCGATGATGTGGCGCAGGCGAATAGCGAAATTCTATATAACGCGCGAAAGTGTCGGAACCTCAAAGCTGTCGATGATATCCTGAATGGCTGTTTTCAGCTCATCAAAGGTCTTGCGGTTATTGCCGTACACCTTGTCTTTAATGCAGCCCCACAAAAAAGAGCAGCATGTATTCAGAACCAGAGAATATGGCGGGCAATCGAGGTCCGTGCCACTGGCCTCTGGGTACGCCACAGCCAGTATGCGGTCCCCGTAGTGCTCCACGAGGACATCAAATATTCTCATGCTTCGATGGGGTCGAGCTCCGTCTTGCATGAAACCCGTCGAAATCAGGGTCATTTTGGAGAATGGGGATGAAATCATCTTAATAACCTTCGCGTACCGTTCGGTAGTCACTGTGCCATCAAGGAATATCGCACCGATTATTCCGTGACTTGACATTGCACATCACACAGTCACCAGTTGAGGGTAAAGAGACTTCGCGATAGCGAAATGCAGATTACCAGTTCCCCAGATGCGCCAGTTTTGCTTATTGACGAACCAGTCCATATGTACTGGGGCTTCGTCGCTAAAACAAACCATGCATGAACATACTAATTCCTCTCAAGCCCCACAGCCAACCAAGCAGTGTGAACGTCCTAACGCAAACAGTTCAGAAGTTATGTCTATTTTATCTCATATAGTTCAATAATTGTCACCTTATGTGTGTGTGTGTGTGTGTGTGTGTGTGTGTGTGTGTCTTGAGGAACGAAATGAAGACATGAACCTGTGACCGGAAGCGCCATCCAGCGACGCTAAGAGCGATCATATTTGTATGTATATATAGGGTTTTTCACCATTCGTGCTACACACTTCTAGAGATTGTAGAGGAGACGTAATAGATAAAGTTTTACACGTTCAGAAAGGTCATCCAGCGACGCTACAGAGCGTCAAAATTATAGACGTCGGTGCCTGTAAATGTATAAATGTACAGGGTGATTCCGTGATAATATTATAAATTTTCAAGCATGATGGAGACTGATAAATATGTATATCTGAGGTAAGGGTTCCTGATTTGAAACCGAACAAGTCGAAAATTATAAGCGATAACCTTTCTGGCGTCTCTGACAGTGGGATACATGTATTAGTACTACCGTTGCTAAAATTGTAGGGTATGCAACTTTCAGAAGTGGTAGTACGGACGAAGTCAAGAAAAAATGGGGCTCCAAAAATGCATACATTAAGAGCTAGGAACACTTGTTCAATAGTGGAGATGCTCATAACTCGTCAATTATGCGTTTTAGAGCGTATGTTCAATAGACATTTTTTTCTTGTCTTGGTCCATTCTACCAGCTCTAAAAGTTGCGTATCCTACATGCTTAGCAACAACTGTACTGGTAGATGCATTCCACTGTCTGAGATACCAGAATGATTTTCGCTTGTAACTTTCAACTCGTTCGTTTCCGGGCCAAGGAAACTTACCTCAAATTGGTACATTTAATCTCTATCATCTTTGAAAGTTTGTAACATCGTCAAGGAATCATCCTATATGTACATACTTTTACAGGGTCCGGTGCCTATAATTTTGATTCTTCTTAGCTTCGGTGAAAGACGTTTGCAGACATGAGTTTTTATGTAAAACTTTATCTACTAAGTGCCTCTACAACCTCTAGAAGTGTGTAACATCAATTGTGAAACACCCTGTGCAGTATAATAACGTGATGTTGTTACAAAATTTGAGGGATGACGAAGTACGATATATGTATCAATTTGAGGTAAGGGACCCTGGCCCGGAAACAAACGAGTCGTAAGATAAAAGCGAAAACCGTTCTGATGCATCTTACAGTGGAATACATGTACTCCTGTAGCTAAGACTGTGGGGTAGGAAATTTTCAGTGGCGGTAGAATGGACTAAAATAAGAAAAAAGGCCAGTAAACATGGACTCTAAAATGAATATCTGTATCAGTCCCGTGTGTGACTAATACTGCGTGTGTTACGAGGTACACAGCCTTATCATATTTTGGAGCGCGATCCTTTACTGGTGATAAGATACAGACATTATTTGTGATGCAATGTGTTTCTTTGAACCAGCCGAGGGATACTTGAACTATAGTTAATTATCGCCTTTCATTACAGATCAAATGATAAATAACTCCGCTCCGATCTGTGGGTATATATATTGCCGGGACGGTTGCTGCCGCTCAGAGCTAAACATGCATTCTGCTGCATTGCTGCTAGTCGCTGCTGCCTTCTACACGAAGGTAGTGGCTGTCCCACGCCTTCCCATCGTTCAGGAGGTACGGTAATCGACATCGAAGGAAGCAAAGTTAAAATTGCAGGTAGCTAATTGATAAGAGACATAGGTGCACTTCAGACTGTTACCTTACTTTCCGAATGCGAAGGGCACTAAATACTTTCCAGATATTACGCAGCTTTTGTAGAATTATCCTATGATGAAATCAGTCTTCTGGTTTACAGACTCGCATAGATTTGATATGTATAGGACTCTAGATTTGTCTGCAATCGCAAATGATGTTGTCATTGTAATTCCGTTTCACCATGGTGTTCCTGCAGTCCTCAACCTATTGAGGTGTACTTCCACCCCTTCAGCTGAGTTGTCACCACGTCTGACAGCCGCGCAGCGGACTCGGCTTCTATTCTCGGCTAGGTCGGAGATGTTCTTCACACGATGACTGGGTGTTGTGTTGTCATCACATCATTTCATCATCACCGACGCGCAAGTCGCCCAATATGGCATCAAATGAGAAAATTTAAAGCAGAACTTCCCTATGAAGGGACTCTCGGTCAGTGATGCCAGACGATTATTTCATTTCGTTTCACCAAGTGTATGGTAAATGGCGAAAGTCGGACGTTTTTTTTCCTTAGGTGACAAAATCTATATTCCAGCAACATCGAATATGTGTCAGGATTGAATATCGTGGGTGTGATTCTACGCGTGAAACTCTTCCTTACATAGGGAGCTTTGAAGTGGTGGCTGTGTGTGAGTTCAGTAGGATTGGACATCTGGCTCTTCCACCCTTCCCAGAGGGAGCTGTTTCAACATTTAATGGAAAAATGTCAGTAATGTGATAGTGTCATTGAAGTAAGTTTCAAACAGATTGTCACAGTTCTTTCAGTTTCACTGAGTGCGACACTGACATGCTTTTCGTGGTCTTATGCTTTCGAAAATAGTTTTGAATATTCATTCAACAGCAGCAAAACTTATGTTCACTGCAGTTATCTGCAAATGAACTGGATTGACTCCCCACTTAGTTCCGAAGACAACAATGCCTTATGAAATCACTAAGAAAACCGTTCTAGGTGTCTCCTGAAGTGGTTGGGAGGAACCAAAAACTGTTTTACTTGAAGTCTGCTCCTCTCCAAATGCAGACTGTACATTAACTACGCTATATCCATACTCAGACATTACTCCCTTCTCTGAACAGTTAGTTCCCTAAAATTTCATTAAAGTAACATAATGTTGCCTTTCTGAGGGATAACGTTCTCTTTCTCAGGGACTTTTCTATTTTTTGTAGGTGGTGTACAGAATCAAGTAAGAGCCCCTTGAATTTCCTTTTCTTCCCTCCTTAGGGTAGTTAATAATGATAGTGGTAGAAACTGTCACCGGCAGTGGTATATGAAATAATGCCGATAAATTCTCTTAATGGTGATATATTTAGCCACAGTTAGTGCTACATGTGAGCCTCGTTGATGCTTTCTTCAAATGTGTAATGTGTGTGTATGTGTAGATGGTAATTTGAGAACTTGTTTTAGGGAGATGACGTATTCGTGACTGTAGAAAACGGTGCCTTGAGGGGTGTGGTGGCCACATCACTGAACGGCGCTCTCTACAACCAGTTCCGAGGCATACCTTATGCCACGCCACCTCTGGGAGATCTTCGATTCCGTGTGAGTAACACATATGAGAGTCTTAAAACGGGTTATCATCCTATACTTGTAATCACTTTATTTAAGTAATAACATAACCTGTTCCAAACCCATATGACACATAGCGAGGTCATACTGCCTTATAGGAACAATTTATCTTAGGCTTGAAACTGAGAATACAAATAGTCGTAGCGGGGATATCAATGCTACTTGTTATAACTATTTTTAACAATGTGTTACTACTGTTTAAAAACTTTAAATCGATCATCTTATTTCTATATTTACGTATGAATGTGTAACAAAAATGTAAACTGGCTTGTTCCAAATCATTGCGATTAGTTGTACAAATTATCCATGAATCATAAAACCACATAAAAACACATTTCTTTCCTTAATTTGATAGGTTTCTGTCGTTTGAGGTTATTTTCGTAGATACGAGGGTAGTCTCAAAAGTAAGATCTCCTGTTTTTTAATAAGTACAGAAGTCTGTTTGTGTGGCTGTTGGTCACACTTTTATGAAGTGTACTTCACGCGCTGTGTGTAAACATGCGCATGCCGCGCTGAGGCGCCGAGTCTTGTCTTGGCAGCCGTTGAGAATGGAGCTCCCGTTGGATGTTACCACCAAGTGCGGATTGAGCGCAGTTATTCGGTTTTTGAACGCAAAGGGCTCTGTGCCGATTGAAATCCATCGCCAGTTGACGGAAGAGTATGGTGAGGCGTGCATGGGTGTCAAAAATGTTCGTAAGTGATGTAGAGAGATTGCAGCTGGTCGGACCGAAATTCACGACGAACAAAGGAGCGGGAGACCGTTAATTTCTGAGGAGACAGTGTTGAAGGTTGAGCAAAGCATGAGTGAAGATCGGTGGATCACACTGGATGATCTCTGCACGTTGGTTCCTGAGGTTCCCCGAAGTACCACTCAAAGAATTTTAACGGAAACATTGAACTACCGGAAGGTGTTTGATGGGTGCCGTGCGAGCTGACTGAGGACGACATGTGGCAACGAGTTGATGCTTCCCTCGCATTTCTTCACCGCCTTGCAGCCGAACAGGACAACTTTCTGGACTCAATTGTCGCGTGTGGCGAAAGCTGGGCATACCACTTTATATCTGCTCGCGAGCGTTACACTGCGTATTTAAAGCAAACCTGATATGTGTCCTCATAGTGGCACTATTGGCACCATTCTTATGCGACTGGCGCGAAATTTGAATAGTGCAACCGATCGTGTTGTATGGGTATCTGCATGTGGTGTGGACGACGAAATAAAATACAATCTCTCTCATCAATCCGCCGAAAATCAAAGTTCTAAATGGTTCACAAGTGCTAGATCATCTCGGAGACCCCACGTGCTGCTGCACGAAAAGATTTACCCACACATTACATAGCACAATCACTTCAATGGGCCCCCTTGAATGTGGGTGGACTACAAGTTTGGCTACGTTTCGTCTATGGCGCGCCAATCGCATTCCTCACAATGTACCCAATGTTCCACAAAAGTATTTAATATAAATTCAGGCAGGATTTGCTACGCAAAACTCATGTACAAACCCCCGTATTTTTTAAAGTTTCATAAATTCGAGTTTATTTCCAATAAGAACATAGAATAATTGAAAGTCACACTTCACAATAAATTAATTTGAGAGCCTGACTCAATTTCTTAAGATCTTGGAGGCGGTTTAATAAACTACTATTAATTGCTGGAGTTATCTTTAGAAAACTATTACATTTCCGCCGTATCTCAACTATAAATTCCACAACGGCTACATACTGAAGCCTGACAAGCGCGGCTTGTTCACACGCAACCCGAAAAACACCAAGTCCACCAAATGCGAAAATATTTCTATGTCTGAAAGTAGGAACTCTGAATAATTCACACACGCGAACCAGCAGCTATTTCACAGCTTATCTGATAAAACGTCCTCCTAACACAGTCTGACCGCCTGCAGAGGCGACCGATCCTGGGCTCCTAAAACGGCGCTGTTCACCCAGGAACATGGGTCAGGCGCCACTGAAGTCAGTTAAAACACTAAATATGAAAGTTGCTGAAACTCTTAATTTAACCTTTTATACACATATGATACATCAAATCACAGGGAAATTTTCCGAGATATATTATCAGTTTTCTGTTATCTGCCATAGTTTATTTATAAACAACAATTTCTATAGTTTTCTTCTATTTCCGGATTTATAAGTGTAAGTATTCAGAAACAATTTAAATTAAACATTAATTAATCTGGTATATATGTCAAGTTTACGGTATCGCCGCTAGTTTTAATGTTTCTCTGTTTATTAAGAAAAGCTGTTTTCAATTGCACGAAATCCACTTTTCAGTCTCTCATTTAAATGCATTAATAATTTCAGTGAATCGACTATCACAGTCCAATACAGTTCTACGTGATCTAACCATAAACACCTCGTTTGTCGCAACTGCATAATGCGTTGCCGAGACATTCACTTTTACATTTCAGGAATTATTTATAACATTTAACTTGCCATATCTTATAAACTAATGCGGCTATCGAAGGAGGATTCTCACATGCGTAATTTTCCACTTCAAATGAGGCTATTGGCTCATCAGTGATAGATATGGCTCAGTCTTTATTAATTCTGGGGTAAGCTTTAATTTTGCACTCGACGCGAAACACAGTCACGAGAAACGAGGAGCCACTGGGCTGCCCAACGGACGGGTGTTCCGAGTCACGGGGTCGCCCTAGCGGCCAGTGGAAGTGCCGAGTTAACCCACTATGTGGAGCATAGTGTGAAACTTGCCCTCCGCGTGCTCCTGACAATCTAATTTCAGTTGTCAACACGGATTTGACCCGATCCCAACCGCCGCCTGTGCGTCTGCGGTCGCGTGTTTGTGACTGAATAAAGTCTCTCTTCCCTTTAAAATACACTGTAGTGTTAAAATAGACACTAACTTTCAGATGTAGAAATACGTCTACCAACTTTCGTCTATGTCGCATAACTTCTTCTTGGTGTTATTTTTTTCTGTCAGTGTCCTAAGCAGATGGTCGTACCGTTTTGGCTCGTCGGTATGTCTTACTTCGCCACTATCGCTTGAAAATAAATATATCTTTACCGTAATCTGTAAGCTGTGTGATCTGATTCAAGCGACGGCCTGGAGTCCACAATTCAACGCTTGAAAAAAATCAAGCGAATAAACCTTGAACTTTTTCTTGCTTTACGATATTTAAGTCAATTAATACTGCAATTTTTGCAAAAACACATCTTCCATTAAACAGACACTGGTAATTTGAGCCACTCCTTGCCTCGTGTGTTGACGTCCACAGGCCCCGCAGCCTGCGACCTCCTGGTCCGGAGTTCGAGACGCGCTGTCCTTCGCGGAGAAGTGTGCCCAGCCATCGACTCTCGGCTTGCTACCCGTTGCCGGAACCGAAGACTGCCTCTACCTCAATGTGTACGCGCCGGCTACGAGGAGCGGTCCTTTCCCCGTCATGGTTTACATCCATGGCGGTGCTTTCATAACTGGGTCGTCTTCCAGAGGCACTCCAGACTATTTTGTGGAGAAGGGCGTTGTATTGGTGACAACCACCTATCGTCTCGGTGCTCTTGGTGAGTTAATCCTTTCGTTTACGCTTTTAAGGAGTGAAGTCATGATTTAGGCGTTAAATTTCGATGGTATTACCATAAATCAGTTAGCAATTTATTGCCTGGTTTGATGCCGAATCAAATCATATCGCTATCAAAATTTAAATATTAGAATCTATTTGTAAAAAAAAAAAAAAAAAAAAAAAAAAAAACTATTACTGTTTGGAAGAACGGAATTATTGGAATATTGCCGAACCATCAGTTTGATAATCCATGGCGGTAAAACACTGACACAAACGTTTTTACAGAAGAATGGAGTTATTGTCAATATCTGCACTCATGGAAGATCAGTTTGGATTCAGGAAAAAATGTAAGGAAACGCGAAGCAGTACTGTCGGATTTACCTAGAACATAAGTGAAAGGCAAACCTACGCTTACAGCATAGATTTAGCTAAAGATTCGGGAACTGTTGACTGGAACGCGTCCTTTGAAACTGCGAAGGCAGCAGCGATAGAATACAGGGTGGGAAATGATGCCTACAATTTATATAGAAGTAAAACTGCAGTTATCAGAGTAGGAGGACATGAAAGAGAAACAATCGTTGATAATGCAGAGGGCCAGGGTTTTGGCTAATTCTAGCTGTTATGCAGTCTGTACATTGAATAAGAGGTAAAATAATCCGAGGACGGATTCGGAAAGGAATTTAACCCTAAACAGAAGAAATTACAACTTTTGGATTTACCGACTGCATTGTGGTTCTATCAGAAACGGCAAAAGACTTTGAGAATAGTTGAGAGGAAGGGATTCTTGAAAAGAGATTGTAAGATGAATACCAACAAAAGTAAAAAAAAAAAAGGGATTGAATGTACTCGTGTTAAATCAGGTGACGGGGAAGGACTTAGATTTCAACGAGTTTTGCCCTTTGGGCAGCAAAATAATTGACTCAGGTCAAGGTAGAGGCTGCATAAAATGCAGACTGGCAGTATATAGAGACTCGTACGGAAAAGAGAAATTTGTTAACAGCAAATGTAAGTTTAAGTATTTGGAACAATTTTATGAAGGTATTTAGATGTATTGTTGTCTCCTGCAACGTGAAACGTGGACGACGACAGTTCACACAAGAAGAGAACGTAAGTTTTTAACATTTGGTTCTAATAAAAAATGCTGAATATTAGATGGTTCAAAATGGCTCTGAGCACTATGGAACTTAACATCTGAGATCATCAGTCCCCTAGAACTTAGAACTACTTAAACCTAACTAACCTAAGGACATCACACACATCCATGCCTGAGGCAGGATTAGAACCTGCGACCGTAGCGGTCGCGCGGTTCCAGACTGAAGCGCCTAGAACCGCACGGCCACACCGGCCGGCTCATAAACTAGTGTCGTGAGCTACGTCAAACCGGTATTTGGACTGAAGACCACAACAAAACAAAACCATTGACACTGGAGATCGCTTTATGCTATCACCGTTTGGTAAGAAAACTACATTTCTCCATATATTTCGGATGTACTTGTACCCTGACGTATAACACGCATTCGTACCTAGACTTCGGGGTGCACCAGCCTACACCGGAACTTATCATTCAAAGCAACATTTCCTAATTTTCGACCGTCCAGTGGCGGTGTCTGCTCTAATGGCGAACTCGGTGCTCCGTGGCTTGTGTGCAGGGCATTGAAGGCCAGGTCCCGAAAAGAAAGGCGATGTCACGCGTCTATCCTACGCGACACTCGTCAGTCACGGTGACTACCGGTTAAATTGTGAAGCATATACAGAACTATTATATTTCCTGTGCAGAATTCTCACTTTTTCTCTCTATCTCTCTCACTCATTCGCTCACTCCAACAATACAGCTATGTCTAATTCAGTTGCTCATGAGTGCGTGCTATTGAATTACACTTCTATAGCTTACATGTACGACATAGAAATCAAGTGACATGAGATAATCGCAGCGTACGCCTATTTATAAGAGAGGTAATATATGAACGCATCTGTAAAGTTGAACATTATCGTTAACGTTCGTCTTTAGTAGGATATATTCTGAGCTCCAGTAGACTGCTGCGCCAACATGAAAGCCAATTCATGACAATAAATCAAACACTTATTAGGATCATTTAAAGTTGGTTCACTATAGCGCCATTTTCGGATTTGCGTGAGACAACGGCTTAAATACAAAAACTGAAAACAATGGTGGATTAAAACAAAGAACTTAGTATCAACTGGAGACGATATTCATTAATTAACTAATTAGGAGATATCATTCATGTGAAACATCTAACAAGTAATGCCTTACAAGGCATGCCTAGGCCTCACATGCATAGAGGTCACTTGCGGTGATGTCCTGAAGTCTCCACACTAGAAACTGCTAAATTGTCAGCCTCTATATCAGCAAATTTCTTTGTTAAGATAGGCTATAATTTTATTAGGATTTATTAATATTATACGTAAGAATGTGTATCGACGTCTACTTACCGTGATACAAATCTTTTCGAAATACCGAGCCTCACTAATGTGGCTAATATGTACTGCATATTATATTGCGTTGCAATGGCACACATTTTCTCAGAGTCGCTCTAAAGAGATGTTTACTGTGTTATTAATTACCTATACTTAAGTGTAACAGGAACTGAACGTAATTGTAATGCATTTGTGAAGAACAAGAAACAAAATAATAACCACAGAGCGCAAACGCTGGCAAAGTCAGGTTACATAACCGTATTTCACATAGTAGCGTAACGTCATATCCGGCAGAATGCAGCAAACAAGATGAAAAAAAAATAAATACGTTTGCTCATGAGCGTCAAAAATATACAGGCCTCATGTACACTTTCATAACCACTTAAATCTAATTACTTAGCACAGTAATAGGAATGAACAATGCAGACTACGCAAATGCAATGCAGATGCACAACACTGTTTTCAGATTCAAGTAAAAGCTGCTAGGAGCGATACTCTGTGCGAAATAGTATGCAGATACGACTATGTTACTAGACTCTTCAGTTCAACAGCTTCAGTTCTTAGAATAGCCCATACACCTCATTATGAGGGTCCTTCAATAAGTAATGCCCCACTTTATATTCTCAGAACATATTTATTGCTAAGAGTCAGAATTTGATCACAATATACATGAACATTTCTGGTCCATGTACTACTTGCCTACGTAGTCTCCATCACGTTCTATGGCCGTAAGCGAACGTTGTGGAAGAACATGTATTCCCTGCTGGAAAAAGCTCTTGTCCTGTACGCGTAGCCATGTTTTCACTGCACGACTGACACTCTCGCCATCTTCAAAGCATGTTCCCCGTAGAGAACGTTTAAGCGGCGGTCGGCACGAGTAATGGCATGCGCACGATTCAGCATGTCTGGAGCAGTGGATGTGACAAGACGTCCCGAGCGAGGCTGATCATGGAGCTCTGTTTCTGCATTTCCTGAGGCTGTAACTTTCCTTACCCATCGCCCAACTGTACTATCAACTGCAGCATCGCCATACACTGCACACAAATGTTTATGCATGTTCACGACTATTTCTTTCTCTGCACACGAGAATTCAATAACAACATGTTGCTTGTAAAATGAGCCTTATGTAGACCTCATTTTGACGCTGTACTACAGCTCTGACATCTGCCAGAACGGTTCGAAACTTCACCGGCACCCAGAACAAACAGCAAATGTGAAGCACCAACAAGGACGTTTGTCTATGTATATTAATGGCTTTTTTTGTAAAAAAAAGTGGGGTATTGCTTATTGAACGACCCTTGTGTTATCCTGCACAGAGGAACTGGCTGCAGGCATAGTTAAAACAGCGTGCACTGAATTGCAACGTTAATTTTGAAAGTTTGTTATGTTCTTGGATTATCTATATTTGAAACCCTGTACTGAGAGTAGTCCTATTCGTAGCTTTAGCACACCGTCGACCTTTGCTCTCCTCATTCGTGTATTGCACTCATTGTTTCTCTCGTATACAATTAGTATTTCGAAACTTCGACAATGCCTTAGACAAAATTTGAGATGTTCACAATATTTTTAGATAGAAAATATTTCGTCCAAGATAGATTGTTCAGCAAAGACTCCTCAACTGGCCTCTTACTCACAGTGAACATTGCTCAATTAACCAAAAACAAATGCGAAACAAATGTGATAACAATTTATCCGCGGGACCCTCAGCGGTAGTGACCAAATGGAAACGAAGCCTGATATTGTGGAATGTAATAAAATTGAAAACGCAAATACAAATGCAAAAGGATTATTTTGCGTATCCTTTGTTCACTGCTAATGCTCACTGTTTTCCTTTTTCCTCCGTGGAAGTACAAGTCTACGAAATCCACCTTGACTTCTACGAGTATCTGCACAAGTAAAAGCAGCACAACATGACATTCTGCAGAACGAATGACAAATGTCAAAACGCATCCATACCAATGTTACCGTGTTTACTTCAGAACGGTACTGGCTTCGCGCAGAATACTTCCTTACATGGACTTCGATGACATCGTTCTCAGAAAGAGACATCACGGACTGTTCTGTCCTCCTACATTTTCTTCATGATGTTGTAATCGTGCATTTACTGGTTTAGTTCTAGTTAGTAGCAACATTTTTACTTTCATTTGCTTTCCATGTTTATTAGAAATGGAAGTGTTAGTTAACATACACTTAATCACAATTTTTTTATGAAAATAGCAGCTTTTATTTTTAATTACTGGTCATATGAGTATGTGAATTTTCAGGTCAGATTAAAGCTTGATGCTAGAGTGTGAAACGTCAAATACAAGAAAAGAAATACAGTTTTTTATTTCTTAAGATTGTTTGGTATTATTGATGTACATTTTTTGTTTTTCTTTTAATTTATAACAAGGTATTAATAAGATATTTCTTTTGTCTATATCAAATTTTAATTTATTCTCTTAGGAGCAGTAAAGAAAAAGATATAGCTATTTTTAAAAGAAAGTATTTGCTTAATATCGTTTCTATTTGATAATGTATATAGAATTTGATTAAAAGTAAAAAACGAGAACTGAACCAGATACTTCCGTCACATAACGTTGACACTAAGCATTCAACTACCGGTGTTATGTTCGTATTTTTTAAATACAGGGTGATTCAAAAAGAATACCACAACTTTAAAAATGTGTATTTAATGAAAGAAACATAATATAACCTTCTGTTATACATCATTACAAAGAGTATTTAGAAAGGTTTTTTTTTCACTCAAAAACAAGTTCAGAGATGTTCAATATGGCCCCCTCCAGACACTCGAGCAATATCAACCCGATACTCCAACTCGTTCCACATTCTCTGTAGCATATCAGGCGTAACAGTTTGGATAGCTGCTGTTATTTCTCGTTTCAAATCATCAATGGTGGCTGGGAGAGGTGGCCGAAACACCATATCCTTAACATACCCCCATAAGAAAAAATCGCAGGGGGTAAGATCAGGGCTTCTTGGAGGCCAGTGATGAAGTGCTCTGTCACGGGATGCCTGGCGGCCGATCCAATTTCAGACGATAAGGTTACATAACTAACCTCTTTCGTAGGATTCTCCATACAGTTGATTGTGGAATTTGCAGCTCTCTGCTAGCTCTGCGAGTCGATTTTCCTGGGCTGCGAACAAATGCTTGCTGGATGCGTGCTACATTTTCATCACTCGTTCTCGGCCGTCCAGAACTTTTCCCTTTGCACAAACACCCATTCTCTGTAAACTGTTTATACCAACGTTTAATACACCACCTATCAGGAGGTTTAACACCATACTTCGTTCGAAATGCACGCTGAACAACTGTCGTCGATTCACTTCTGCCGTACTCATAACACAAAAAGCTTTCTGTTGAGCGGTCGCCATCTTAGCATCAACTGACGCTGACGCCTAGTCAACAGCGTCTCAAGCGAACAAATGTACAACTAAATGAAACTTTATAGCTCCCTTAATTCGCCGACAGATAGTGCTTAGCTCTGCCTTTTGTCGTTGCAGAGTTTTAAATTCCTAAAGTTGTGGTATTCTTTTTGAATCACCCTGTATTTTAAGTATCAAAGGCGGTTTTTAGGCTTTTTAGAGTTGCGGGCATTAACTTTCAAACGTTTCGATAGCCGTAGCCCATATATGCTAGACTCTTTTTCTCATAACAAAAAAATTAGAAACTGAATGTTAAGGCGTTTGTATGTACGATAAACGAGGCGATTACGTCTAACAGTCCACATGTTTCAAGAAATCGTATTTGGTAATTTTGTGTCGGCGTGTGGCAGGTTTCCTGAGCCTGCAGAACACCGACATCCCAGGCAACGCGGGGCTCAAAGACCAGGTGCTGTCTTTGCAATGGGTGCAGAGGAACATCGCGGCCTTCGGCGGGGACCCCAGCAAGGTCGTCATCTTCGGGGAGAGCGCGGGTGGCGCCGCCACATCACACCTCTTCCTCTCGCCGGCGACTGGGGGTGAGCACTCTTAAGCTGCCAAGAGCTAAAACTATGTGTATTCATTTAGGAATTAGAAGACCGGTAATCGGATATATTAGCATGTTTGAGAAATTAATGCACATCTTTCAGGTTCTTGCAACCTCTTTGGAGCATTACATTAAAACCTTCTAGATGTACTGACGTCACCTCTTATGAAATACATAAAACAATGAAATACTAAATTGGCTGACCTTCGGTCATTTTGCAGCAGCCTTCTTTAGGTATAGACGAGCTATGAATGGATGCTTCAATATATCGCATTTTTGAACGTTTCATAACACCACTGACGTCACATTTCTTAAAAATTTATTGGGCCTGAAATACTACTGGTCTGTGTTAGTAGAGAGTAACGGGATACATGCTAGACTATTCATAGATAACACAGTTTGCTACTAATTGGTAGCGAACTAGGAATCAGCGTCGAGCTTCCGTGGGAGGGGGGAGCATGCAGTATTCTTCCCCAAGAATTAGTTACGAAGAAAAGAATTGTAAGCAGTGTGTCCCTTTTCCGTTAGGACTGCTTGTGTGAAATTCCAGACTTCAGTGCTACCTAGTGGAGAGTTGTGGCATTACGATCCTTGAAGTTTCAACAACAGCCGTGTAGAACTTCTTCTAGCTTCATTGCAGCCGGAGTACTGCCACGAATCTAATGGTACGTGTCCGACATCTGTCGGAAAACACCAATAGACCAGTGAGCCAGCATCAAGTTTTTTGGGTCCTCCATCCTTTGTTGGCAAGAATTCAACGAATTTGACCCTAATACTGAGATTCAACTTCCTGGTTGCACCTCCACGACAACGCTCTGGACCGCGAAGTGAACCGCTGGGAGCTGTTCTATTATTTCATTTTCTGTACCTGGCTTCCCTTGAACCTTGTAGATCTTATTGTTTTACTGTCGTATCCGTTGCCTCTTTCAGTTCTCGTTTGTTACTATTTTTCTCACTGATGCGGTGGGTTCTGGGGTTGGCGTGTGTAAAATATGAGTCGGATGATGGTGGGATTTAGCGTACAAGTACTGCTTGCTAGGTGGTTTTCCGACAGGCGTTGAGTGCCTATTTGCCGTTGCGAATTCTATGGATTTCCATGGGCCGAGTAGCACCGTTTCTTTCTCGTTCTAGCTTGAACTGCACTGTTTTTATGCAGTCTGTTAATATGCTCATGGAACTCCGATTCTCCATGGCCAACCGACGAATGCGTCCAGGTATGTCGGTTATTTTAATGTTTCAGATTTCCTAGTTTTATAACATGGCATGGTAGTACAGTGTGTTTATTTTAACTGAATACTTTGAAATATCTCGAAAACTCTACATCGGATCAAAAAGAAGTTATAATTCCAATTTGTTTGTCTCGGAGAGGGACATCCAATGATACTATACTCGAATCCCCACCCCACACCATGCGTTGGTGGCGGGGTCAACTTTGAACATTTTAGTCGGAGCTCCTGATTTTTAATGCAGATTACGATTCCACGGCGAAATCTACATCCGTTTTGCTTGAAGCATTTTCTCCGTTTCGTCACAGATGGCGCCATGATCGGAGTAATAGATATGGGTACACAATCATAATTTACGACATGCTACTCAATGGCCCTTCAATACTCAATGACCCGTAGGACCCCACCTCCTTGTTGCAAGGTTATGACAGGCCAGAATTTCATAACTACTAATTGCAAGCCCCATTAGCAACGTTGTATTCCTCCGACGCATCGAACAGGGAACTAATCAACTCTCCACTGTGATCGTGGCTCGAGGCGAACGCTATTTTACTTTTCCAGTTAGAGTAAGTGTACAAACGTAGTACCGCCAACTTCAATATACTTAGTGATCCGCTTTTCAAATGACCGTACACAGGACTGAAGCATATCTGCGGGAATGTCAGCACAGGCGTTTCTGATGTTCTCCACCATGTCTTCACGGCCCGTTGGCACTTGTTGGTAGGCCATACCTTTTAAACATCCGCACAGAAAGAAATAAAACCCGGCCACCCTCTGGGATATCTAACAGGGCTACACCTGCCGATCCATTGACCAACGTAAACACGGTCTAATACCTAACGTTCTTCAGTTGCGTAATGCGCCGGGAAATCGTCAAGCTGAAATCATATACGCTGTCGAACGTCCAGGGTGACATCCTTCAGTAGTGCCGATAGTTCCTGCTACAAAAAATTTCGATATTTGTGTGCAGTCAACAAGTTATGGTTCCGTGAGTTTGTTCCCCATGGTGTCACGATACGTTAACCGACCAAGGCTGTTGCTGGCCAACTTGCCGTAACCACTGGGAATCGTCCACATTCCAGTTATGCCGGTTAACGCTACCATGGTTTGTGAATGTAGACTCATCGGAAATTAGTACCCCAACAAAGAAAGTGAGAGTCGTTTGTATTTGTTGACATGCCCGTTCGCAACACTACCCGGTGATGGAAACCGGCGCCATGAAGTTAATGATGCAGTGACACGGAGTGTTCTGGCGTAACCAAAAACGCCGGAACGAAGATGCGAAACGAAAGACCAGAGAAGGCTGCACATAAACGCAGCTGCTGTTAGCCTCGGCCGCACAAGATCAGCCCGAGTCTGCAACGTGATCAGTGCTACGCTGTCAGTATCGAGTGTTTCTTTAGTCTCTGTGTGTAGCAAGAAATGTTCTGTTTTCACGTCACCTCTCGCTAGCAACATTTGCTGTAAAGAAAGATAAATATTGTCAGTTCGCTTTCTGGAAATAAAACTACTAATGTTATTTGTTTGAAATTGTTGAATAGCATTCCGAGAACGGTGCATACCGTCGGCACACTATCAGCGACGAGTGGGAAAGACCCCACCCGGGGTATAGATGATTCCTACCTACGGACATACCGGAATCGCGGTGTAATTGCCGGGCTCTTATCTGACAGTTGTGAAGCACTTCAGTTATTTCATTAGCTTCTCCTGTAACACGTTTCCTTCGTTTCCTTCTGCTGGTCTGTACGCTGCCATCAGACACAAAGGCGCTCACAACCTTGTAAGAGAACTAACGAGAGACTGCTTTCTCTGGAAAACGTTCGGCCTGATTTCCATAAATCAGAATCGTTGCTATTTTTTCTTGTTTGGTTGCAACATTCATAGTCCACTTGCTCCACTGTTCTGCAAATGATAGGTAGGTGTGCAGGTACTGAACAATGTAGAAGAATTATAATGCTTTGAACCGCGCTCTGCTCCAGTCTGCATAACACGCGAGCTCCGGTCGCAGTGTACTGCCGTAGTTCGCTGCACGACCACGGTGGAGCTCCGAGTAATCACGTGTTCGATATCTCGAAGGAATACAATGTTGGAGTGCGGTTTTCAATTAAAAGTTGCGAAATACTGGCCTGTCCTACTCTCGCTGCATGGAGGTAGGGTCCCACGTGACACTGGATATTCAAGGCCCATTGAGTTGCATGTTGTAAATTATAAATTATCTCTTTTATCCACAATTATTGGTTGATGATTGTAGTTTTATCTTCTCGTAGTCGCCAGTCCTTGGTTTCCCCTTTGAAGGTGCATCTGAAAGCTCACTCCTTGGGCAGATTAACCTTATGCTTATGAAAACTTCTGAAGTAAACTAAGCAAACTCGGTGCCTTTCACAGTTTCTTACTCTTTTCTGTCGTAGAGCGTCCAAGTTGTTTTCACTGTAACCAGTCTCGAGCGCGTCACACTTAACAAATGCGATGTTAATTCACCACTACCATAAATCGCTTTCATAACATCACTCTGTAATCTTCACAGTATTACTTTTGCTTGTATCGTGCTAAGGCCAATGAAAAGAAATCAGTAACTTTAAGACTTTCCTAGCCAGGTACTACAATGTTGAATATCTTCATTGTGTTGTTGTGCTTCCGCTCTCTTGGACGCCTCCTGCCACAAAGCACACCACCTTCCAGGCTCGAGCTGTACCACGACATTCGTAACCTATCCAAACCACCTCTTGGTGGTACAATCTGAGGACACTATCTCTCGAAATGAAACGAGCTGTTATACGGAGTGAAACAGGCATCATATGTTCTCGTATGCGCGTGTATTGGGACCACGGGATCATTTCACGTCTAGTCATTCGTAACCTATCCAAACCACCTCTTGGTGGTACAATCTGAGGACACTATCTCTCGAAATGAAACGAGCTGTTATACGGAGTGAAACAGGCATCATATGTTCTCGTATGCGCGTGTATTGGGACCACGGGATCATTTCACGTCTAGTTACTCTAGTTTAGGATTTGCATAATTGCCCTAGATCATTTATAGTGAATGCTGAGGGGAGGGGTTTTAGGTACATCCTTATTTTAGTTGATGTGGAAGCTTACTACTCGCAAAATGTAGGTATTTGCGCGTAATTGCTGCCTCGACACAAATTTCATTTTAAAGCGTTATCTCATGTAGTCAGTCTGGAACATGTTATATAAATTGAAGAGGGAGGAGGCTGAAAGGAAAGGAAATAGAAGGAAATAATGTGGTCAGGGCTTTGTGCGGAATCAGCGGCAACGAGTAACAGCACATGTTAGACCAGGACACGAACGCTGGATCTCCTACTTACTAGGCAGCCGCGGTAAGCACTGCGCTACACAGACACAGTATTTGTCACAAATGCTCCGACTACCTCGGCACGCTCCCCGGCCGAATCTCACTCCCAACCTGCCCCACCTACCGCAGTCCCCGTATATGTCCTCCATGCTCGCTAGTCTGAGATCTCGCAGGAGGTTTAACGTAACTGTGCATCCGCACTGCAGGTGGAACATTCCTGCCCATCGAGGCGAATCATTTATATGAATGCGTGGTGTCAGTTCTTTTGGACGTGTTCGAAAAACAGAAACCACCACCCATTCTTACAATCTGGAAGAGTGTCGTTCACGAAATGTCGTAATGTGTGTCAAAATAATGGCTTGACACTTTATTTTCTTTTTACGAATGTGCTATACAATCAGTATATCACTGTAGATAAATAATTTTATTCGGAATTCGGACATTGTGGGAGCGGTTTAGCTCTAATGTTAAAGGTTAACTTTCTCGGCAGGTCTCTTCAGCGGTGTGATCATGGAGAGTGGAGTAGCGACGACCCCCTGGGCACTGACAGAGAAACCCCGCGAGAGGGCGTACCGGATGGCGGAGGCGCTCGGCTTCCAGGCGCAGAGCGATAACCACACTGACGACGACGACGCGCGGCTGGCTGCCTTCCTTCGCGCCGCCAACTACACAGACATCGCCGGTGACTCCAATATCGCTCTCTCTGATTTCGTAAGTGCTCCAGTTGTTAGTGCATAACATATTTTCTGTGTAATTTCATCACCTAATTAGACCTGAAATATCGATACAGGCAAATTGTACGAATCAATCAATTCCTATTGTAAAAGATTTTAATTGGACTAAAATTAATGCTCAGCTAATGGCTCCATTTGTCTGTGTAAGGTACGGATTTTACGTGCAGAAACATTCAAACAAACATGTTTTATTGGAGGTTTATGTAGTGCGCCATCTCTACACATCAAACTTACACGAATCGGTTCAAATTATCAAGTGAAAACGAATTTTTATCTTCCAACAATTGTTATCTGCTGTCGAGAAACAATGATTAAATGTAGAGCTAGATGTAGCCCTCTTCTTCTCGGTAGCTTTTCAAGGGCGCCACTTATATATTTTGAACATGTACGAATCGGTTCAAACTTTGCACTAAAGTAGATAAATGAAGAAAGTCAAAACGAAACTTTTTGTCTAATAATATTTACCCGTTGTCGAGATACAATGGTTTAAATTCGAGCTAAACATAGCACACAAGATTAGTTCTCATGTGAATTGAATGTGTGGAATCGGTTAGAAGTGAATGAAACAAATGAAAACGTATTAGTGGGATAAAACTGAAAACTCTGTTTCAAAATTCTAGTTTCATTCGGATTTTAAGTGCAAAAAATACATTTTTTGTTATTTTTTTTACGCACGCCAACAGGTTTTTCTGAGAGGTGTTTGAAGCACGTCACTTCAATGTTTCAAACTTGTGCGAATCGGTACGAATCCTGTAAGAAGGTAGAGAAATACATGTAATCAACGGTCGTCCTGTTGTTTTGTTAAAGCCTTAACCATTGGCACAAAGTTCGAAAGACAATAAAAAACCTATAGCGAGTCAGTCATCGCCAGAATCAACAAAAGTCTACATCGATTGCAAGCTATGGAGGGCTAATGTCAGAATTATGGTAGATTGAGAGTTGGGAACCAGTTTGAAAAACCTTGACGTATTCACACTTTTTTACGAGTTAACCTTATATTTCCCCAAGACAGTGAACTCTCTGAGCTGCACCGTTTTAGTACACCTGAATCTTGCAGTTTATAGGCTACAGTCTCTGATCCTGTGCCCAGAAATTCAGAAGATTCGTCAGCCATAGTAAAGAATACATAACATCATGTGGCGGAAGTGCATAAAATGTTACCTTAAATTTTTTTCTAGGGGAATAAAATTTCTGAGGCTGGATTTGTTCCTGGTGGGAAGCTAAAACAATTTTTGATTTATATGTGGGGGGAGTTGATTTTTTTCCCCGACGGGACCATTTCTCCCCTGTATTCACCCCCTATTACATATATGATGAGCGGTGTGACACATAGGAAGTATTTGGAAGTATTTGGAAGAGGGTGTCCTTCTGTAATATGAAGTATCCCAGAGTGGGGACGCATGCATCCTAAACTTTAATGAGACCATATGCCATCTAGCACGACATGACAAATGCCATGATGGATGACATGATAGCATGTGCCATGTCAGATGACGTAACATCACGTGTAATGGACATGGTGCATTACATTACATGACGACGATGTTAATACTAAGAGGTAAAAAAAGTGCATATCTGTCAAGATGTTTTGATTTAAATGTCTCCAAAGCTGCCAGATATGTCCAAAAGCTAGTTCCCTTCTTGTACATCCCTAACTCTGCCCACGACTTAATCGTTTTTTTTTTTTTGTGCTACGATAGGGGCATTTTTCATTCTGTGCTTCGTTATTCCAGCATCTGACAACTCTACGTCATGTTGCGCCATATATCTTTTTGTCCTCACCGTTGTATATTGCCACTGACCCTGCAGACCAACTATACGCTACCACGCTGTCCTTCCCACTACACAATGGCGGTAATGGGGGTGGGGGAGCGTCCAGAACATCACTGTCTGCCACGCAGCTTTCTCTCTTCTCCAAGCTTGCTTCACGCAAAGAAGTTGTAACCTAGTTCTCGTAGTACTGTACCATTCTGTACTACCTTTCATCTTTACATTTTAACACAGGCAATCTTGTGTAGAGGAACGAATCGCTAACATATGTTGTATTATCATTAACTCTGATTTCACTGTGCAGGAGAAGCGGTGCCCAGGGCAGATAGCTTTCGCGCCCGTCGTGGAGCCAGCATCAGACTCTGCAGTGATCACCGAGCCTCCAGTTGACATCATCAGAGCCGGCAGCTACAACCAGGTCCCCATCATACTGGGCGTCACTTCCGGAGAAGGAATTGTCGGACTCCTCAGTACGTAACAAAATCTGACTCCACTTCCGTCACTTTCAATCATGTGACTCACTTGCAACTTTTTTTGTAGGTTCAATTTGAACATCGTTCTATTTGTCCTTTTTGGTACGCAGGTAAATTCAACGTCATGTGGGTCAGGTTCTCTATGCCTTAGAATGTGTGAATACAGCACATTCTAGTACAAACCTTAGACACTCGTTCATATTACGTCAAGCATATTAGTCGTTGAAGTTTGAAACTGCTCTTTAGCTCGAATATAAATAAACCGGGTTCATCAGATGACAGTGGACGTGGGCGATGCGGCTGGCTGGGATGCCACGTACACACGCAATAATACTATGGTTGATTGCGGACTGCAATTGAAAAAAACATTCACTTCCAAAACTGTTGTCTCAATCTTCTTCATCAGTGGGTCGTGGCAGTAAGACCATTAGATTTAGTCATCGTGATGAGTACGTCAATACCGTCTTGGCAGTAAGACAAGTGGATTTAGTCATCGTCCACTAACGGATGCCCTACAGTAGTCTAGTGATTGATTTTCACTGACGTCTGCTGGGTCGCTAGAACTGATATAGAATTTAACGAAATAATAAGATACACGGTGTATATTTCACAAAACGTTCATTTCCCTTACATATTTTCTATCACTTCCTTTGTGCTCTACCATCGTCATCCCGCTCTTGTGGTGTATTTCGGTTTACAACATCCCTTTTTAGTGGCAGTACATCTGCCAGAAATCACATTTTATTTTTCTTTGTGACATGCCACTAACTTGAATTTTGTGCGTTTAGAAACGTGACATTGCTTCCTGTGTTTTGAAGGCAACTTTAAGCGTCTTGTCAAGGAAAATCGAATCTTAAACGTGATTGACTGCTTCCATGAAGAAAGGTGGGTTAAAATGTCCAAACGATAGCCCACACGCCACTATTGAAACGCATCGCCGTTCATATTATTGAAGTCATCGGTTTATGAACTATCAAATAGCATTTCAAAAAGTACGTATATCGTTAAGAGAAGCTTCACTGTCTCCGTAGGTAAAAACGAAATTTCGAGTATTAACCCACAGCAAAATATGCGCGCATTTGCGGGCTGTATTTAACCCATTCTTTTATCTCAAACCGAACACGAAACGCTGTGAGAGCTGTGGCTTCTACTGTGGCTGAAAGTGATGTGATAAATAGTGTATGGGTTTGACGTAGCGGGCGAGGACCAATTTAAGCGCGACACACCGTAGTGTACCGCCGCTACATGTGGCCTTTACAGTAGCACCACTGCAGTAAAGCGATCAACAAACGTCTATTTCACCTGCTTTGATGTTTAAATGATTAACATTCCAGTAGGCAGGAGTAACGCCATCGACATTTTGCTATAAGAATAAATTACGCAGCAAATTTCTGTATCCACTACGTCTACATGACTACTCTGCACTTCACACGTAAGTGCATGGCAAAAGATATATCGAACCACTTTCACAGTGTTTCTCTACCGTCTCATTCTCGAACAACACACAAGATAAACCAACATTTAAATCATATAGAGTAAGCTCTGATTTATTTTATTTTGTTACGATAGTCATTTCTCTCTATGAGGTGTGCGTGAACAAGATATTTTCGCATTCGGAGAAGAAAAGTGTAGACTTTTGCGGAAAGATCTCACCGCAACGAAAAACGACGTTTGTTTAAATGACTGCTATTGGAACTCGAGTATCATACCCGTGGCATCCTTTCCTCTATCTCGCGAGCCGCCCTTCTTTGAAGTTTTTCGATGTTCTCCGTCAATCCTACTTGGTAAGGACATTACCGCACAGCAACACTCGAGCAGAGGACGGACAATAGTACTGCAGGGAGTCTCTTTAGTTGATTTGTTGCATGTTGTAAGTGCAATAAAGTAATAAAACGTGATCTTTGGTCCGCTTTTCTCACAACATTATCTGTGTGGATGTTCGAATTTACGGTGCTCGTAATTGTTATCTCCAGTTATTTAGTTGTATTGACAGCCTTTAGATTTGTGTGATTTGTTGTACGACTGAAATTTAACGGATTCATTTCAATACTCATGTGAATGATCTCATACTTTTCATTATTTAGTGTTCATTGCCACTATTCGCACCACACAGATAACCTGTCGAAATCTTTTTCCAGTTAGTTTTTATTTTGTGATGACTTTATAAGTCTGTAAATGACAGAATCACCAGCAAATAATCTAACAGGGCTTCTCAGATTGTCTCTTAAACTATTTATGTAGATTACGAACAGCAGAGGCCCTGTAACTCTTCTTTGGGGAAAGCCAGAAATCACTTTTGTTTTACTCGATGGCTTGTCGTCAGTTACTGCTAACTGTGACCTTTTCGACAGAAAATAGCTCCAATCGTACATCTGACTCGATACTCCATAGGGACGCAATTTGATTACAAGGCGCTTTTGAGGAAAGGTATCAAACGCCTTCTGGAAATCTAGAAATATGGAATGAATTTGAGATTCGTTGTCGATAGCACTCATTACTTAATGGGAATAAAGAGCTAGTTGCGTTGCGTAAGAACGATATTTTCTGAATCCGTGCCGACGGTGTAATAGATCTTTTTTCGATTTGTGTTCCAAACACCTACTGCAAATTAGCGTCTCATTCGGAAAAGGAATTTGAAGGTTGGTGTTTGTGAGACATTCGTGTTATGCGTTGTGTAAGAAACAGAAACGTCTGTTAGCATTTGCGTCCTGCCCTGCCGAGGCGGCCGATTATTATTCTGCCACACTGCTGCTGTCACTACGGGTTCCAGCATTTGCTGTGATCGTCGCAGTACACAAACTCAGATTCACCGATAAATAAACTGGAGCTACATGTGAGATGCAGGAACCACCTCAGCTCACTCATGCCCATGTTTCACAATTATACTGACGTTACTGGAAGTCCCATGAATCATCAAATAATAGATTGCGAATATTACTGTTTCGTCAGTAATCGATGTGATTAGACTTTTGCTAAGTATTACTGAAAGCTTTCTGTGAAAATTACGTACGATAATTATTTCCAAAAGCCACTCACAAGGGAAACATGCAATGTGTAATAGCAACAAACATACTTTACCTTTTTTAGGGAGTACACATTGATCACAAGGCAATTGTATTAGAAGTGCTCAATGAAGTACAAAGGACAACTATAACAAATACTAAGATTTATATGTTCAGTTACCGAAATAAAGTGACAATAGTGTCTTATCTGAAGGAAGAACTCAAAATATTCAATTCTGGGATGGAGCATGTAGAAGAACCGCGCCCAAAGCATAGAAAAATAGTTGACCAAGAAGTGGATGAATATGTACCTAGTTGAACAGTTCGTCATGGGCCTTTATGTCACAGTATCTGCGCAGATAAAGTGACTACAACACAACAGGTGTGAAGCAAAGCATGAGGTAATTCTTATTTTCAAACCTTTGGCTGTAAAATGGTCGGTATGTGAACCTTTCAAAGGCTACCGTGGCAGAATATTACCGAAACACCTCTCACAAATCTTGGCAAATTCAGATTATATCAAAAGCTGTTACTGACACCACAGAAAGTGTTCAGGTAGTCATACATGACACGGGAACAGAAACTGAATGTAGCAAACCAAAACAGAAACCCTAAACCCAGTTTTGTAATGCCAATTCACAAGAATGATCCAGGAGTAAGATTTCCAAAGATGAGTGATATGGAAATTTGTATCAGTGGCGCAGAAAAACAGCTAAAATAGCTGAAACTGAAGAAGACCCCGAGGTCCAGTGGAATCCTTGTTTTATTTCGTACAGAACTTTCATCTGAGTAAACTCCACTTTTAAGCACAATATGCAGTAGACCTCTCCAACAAAAACTGTGCTTTTGGTTGGAAGTCATTACAGGTCACACGCATTTACATGATGGGCAATAGAAGTCATCGACAAACCTATCCTCCAAAGTCCTTGACAAACATTTTTTGCCGGCCGCTGTGGCCGAGCGGTTCTAGGCGCTTCAGTCCGGAACCGCGCTGCTGCTACGGTTGCAGGTTCGAATCCTGCCTGGGGCATGGATGTGTGTGATGTCCTTGGTTAGTTAGGTTTATGTAGTTAAGTCTAGGGGACAGATGACCTCAGATGTTAAGACCCATAGTGCTTAGAGCTATTTGAACCATTTTTGAACACCTGGGTGTCTTCGCCTCAAGCAACGAGTCTAAACATAGTAGCCGTCAGTCCCCATTTCGCCACAGCACCAGTCAGCAACCTTACCTTAGATTCAGTTGCGGTGAAATGTTTCCCATTTGCGTACCCAAGCAGCTAATATACGACTTGCCAGTTTGACGTTCGTTGCATGCCATCATCACGGTGTTGCCATTTTAATGGCTAGAAGTGTAATTAATTACCAAGAAACATGGACCTAAAAGTCTGACCATTGAAGTTTTTCAGTCATCATAACATTAAACGGTGTAAGTATAGGCGTATCCTACCATAAGAATTTTAATGAACGAGTCTGCTTCTCCCTGTACGCAGATGAGAGATTTGTTGCGAACGTCAGCTGATGATAAGTACTACATACTAGCGTGTCCTAAAACAGACGTGAAATCGTGGTGTACGTTTCATTAGCCAGCAGAACGCCCTAGGTGCACCTTACTTGGAATTGTAGCGGTGTCATTCTCGCAGAAGCTGGCTGTTACCGTGGAGCTGTTTGTGTGTTCCAGTGTCTCCATTGCTGACAGAAGCGGGGGAAGCCGATATGAAGGAGAACTTCACGATGCTGATCGGCTCCCAGCTGCCGCTGCCCACGGAGGAACAGCGGACTCGTGCGGCGGAACAGCTGCAGCAATTCTACTTCGGGGACGAGGGCTTCTCCATGGATCAGATGCAGGCAGTGGTTGATGTAATTATAACACATTCTCTTATGGCAGAGGATAGTTGCCATATCGTGCCGAGTTGGTTGCAGTCTGGGTCTCCTATATAAGGAGGGATCAAAAAGTTTCCATTTGAGGGCATTGCTGCACCCTGTATGCAACGTATCGCGACTCCAATGCGGTTGTATAAGCACCGATATGTAGGCAAGGCATTATTGAGGCATTCTTGTCATTCCGACGTCCGTGCGGCAACTGCAGAAACTTGAGCTGTGGAAACGTTGTTACTAAATGCGTCCAAACAAAACCAACATGCTGTCATTCTTGCCTTGGCTGTCTGAAGGACAAACACTGGTAGACATCCATCGGAGAATGACGAGTCAGGGTTATTAAGCCTCTCCCAGAGGCTTGGACGACATCCTCTATGACCTCAAGCCGCGAGGAAATCACTGTAACTAGGCTGCTGCTTGGACACTGCCTATTTAGCCATCGCCATTTGTTAAGTGGTGCTTCCCCGCAACTTCGTACACATTGCGCTCAACTTTTGACGGTCCGCCATTTCCTGACGGAATGCCCTTCTCTTGACCGCTTGCGTTCTCGTTTGTGTTCGCCGTGTGAGTTATCGGCCGTTTCAGCGAACGACGGGTAGGCTGTCGATCGCGTTTTACTTTTTTTCCGTCGTAGCAACATGACGAAAGCAATTTAATTTTTAGTTGTGGACCTCCGTTTCTATATGGCGTACTTTATAGACCTTTCTCCAGATCTCTGTTTTCAGCTGTCTTTGTCTTCCGTCGATTGGGATAGATGTGTAGTCGTTTTTAACTCCTCTCTGGTTTCGAGTTCTACAGTTTTGACATGGGCGCCTATGACGCTAGTCCTTTTTGTGCACTAAAACAAAACAACAACAACAGCTCGTGTGTCGAAAACCACCGTTGTGGAATGGTGCGCCAGGTTCCGTGCTACATCTCCATTACGTCTACATCGATACTGCGCAATCTACCGTAAGGCTCGTGGCGAAGGTACCCCTTACCACTATTAGTCTTTTCCTTTCCTGTTCCACACGCAAATAGAATAAAAGAAAAACGACTGTCTGTGTGCCTCCGTATGACCCCTAATTTCTCGTGTCTTATCTTCGCTCCAGGCAAATGCCGGGATGGTTCCTCTGAAAGGGCACGGCCGACTTCCTTCCCCATCCTTCCCTAATCCGATGAGACCGATGACCACACTGTCTGGTCTCCTTCCCCAAACCAACTAACCAACCAATCTTATCTTCGTGGTCATTACGCGCAATGTATGTCCGAGGCAACAGAATCCTTCTGTAGTCAGTTAAAAATGGCCGTTCTCTAAATTTTCTCAATAGAATGTCGCCTTCACTTCAGGGATTCCCATTTGAGTTCCCGAAGTAGCTCCATAACACTTGCGTGTTGTTCGAATCTACCAGCAACAAATCTAGCAGCCTGCCTCTGAATTGATTCTATGTCCTTGTTTAATCCGACCTGGCACAGATTCCAAACACTCGAGCATTGTTCTTTATACATATATAAGTCTTCTGACTGGTTTGATGCGGCCCGCCACGAATTCCTCTCCTGTGCTGACCGCTTCATCTCAGAGTAGCACTTGGAACCTACGTCCTCAATTATTTCCTGGATGCATTCCAATCTCTGTCTTGCTCTACAGTTTCTACCCTCTACAGCTCCCTCTAGTACCATGGAAGTCATTCCCTCATGTCTTAACAGATGTCCTATCATTCTGCCCCTTCTCCATATCGGTGTTTTCCACATATTCCTTTCCTCTCCGATTCTGCGCAGAACATCCTCATTCCTTACCTTATCAGTCGACCTAATTTTCAAAATTCGTCTGTAGCACCATATTTCAAATGCTTTGATTCTCTTCTGTTCCGGTTTTCCCACAGTCCATGTTTCACTACCATACAGTGATGTATTCCAGACGTACATTCTCAAAAGTTACTTCCTCAAATTAAGGCTGATATTTGATATTAGTAGACTTCTCTTGGCCCGGAATGCCCTTTTTGCCATTGCTAGCTGCTTTTGATCTCCTCCTCGCTCCGTCCATCATTGGTTATTTTACTGCCTAGGTAGCAGAATTCCTTAATTGAATCTACTTCGTGACCATCAATCCTGATGTTAAGTTTCTCGCTCTTCTCATTTCTACTACTTCTCATTACCTTATCTTTCTTCGATTTACTCCCAATCACTATTCTGCACTCATCAAACTGTTCATTCCGTTCAGCAGATCATGTAATTCTTCTTCATTTTCACTCAGGATAGCAACGTCATCAGCGATTCGTATCACTGATTTCCTTTCACCTTGAGTTTTAATTCCACTCCTGAACCTTTCTTTTATTTCCATCATTGCTTTCTCGATTACAGATTGAACAATATGGGCGAAAGACTACATCCTTGTCTTACACACTTTTTAATAAGAGCACTTCGTTCTTGATCGTCCACTCTTATTATTCACTCTTGGCTGTTGTACATATTGTATATGACCCGTCTCTCCCTATAGCTTACCCCTACTTTTCTCATAATTTCGAACATCTTGCACCATTTTACATTGTTGAACACTTTTTCCAGGTCGACAAATCCTATGACAGTGTCTTGATTTTTCTTTAGTCTTGCTTCCATTTTTAACGTCACAATTGCCTTTCTCGTGCCATTATCTTTCTTAAAGCCAAATTGATCGTCATCTAGCGCATCTTCAATTTTCTTTTCCATTCATTTGTATATTATTCTCGTTAGCAACTTGGATGCATGAGCTGTTAAGCTGATTGCGTGGTAATTCTTGCACTTGTCGGCTCTACCTGTCTTCGGAATTGTGTGGATGATGCTTTTCCGAAAGTCAGATGGTATGTCGCCAGAGTCACACATTCCACACACCTACGTGAATAGTCGTTTTGTTGCCATTTCCCCCAATGATTTTAGAAATTCTGATGGAATGTTATCTATCCCTACTGCTTTATTTTATGTTAAGTCCTCCAAAGCTCTGTTAAATTCTGATTCTAGTACTCGGTCCCCTATCTCTCCTAGATCGACTCCTCTTTCTTCTTCTTTCACATCAGACAAATCTTCCCCCTCACAGAGGGTTTCAATGTATTCTTTCCACCTGTCTGTTCTCTCCTCTGCATTAAACAGTGGAATTCCCGTTGCACTCTTAATGTTATCACCCTTGATTTTAATGTCATCAAAGGTTGTTTTGACTTTCCTGTATGCTGAGTCTGTCCTTCCGACAATCGTTTCTTTTTCGATGTCTTCACATTTTTCATGCAGCCATTTCATCTTAGCTTCTCTACACTTCCTATTTGTTTCATTCCTCACCGACTTGAATCTCTCTATTCCTGAGTTTCCCGGAACATTTTTCTACTTCCTCCTGTCGTCGATCAATTGAAGTATTTCTTCTGTTACCCATGGTTTCGGCGCAGCTACATTCCTTGTACGTTTTCCTTCCCAGCTTCTGTTTTGGCCCTTTTTAGGGATATCCATTCCTCTTCAACTGTACTGGCTACTGAACTATTCCTCATTGCTGTATCTGTAGCCTTAGAGAACTTCAAATATATCTCGTCATTCCTTAGTACTTCCGTATGCCACTTCTTTGCGTATTGATTCTTCCTGACTCTTGTCTTAAACTTCAGCCTAATCTTCATCACTACTATATTGTGGTATGAGTCTATGTCTGCTCCTAGGTACGCCTTACAATCCAGTATCTGATTTCGGAATCTCTGTCTGATATGATGTAAATTAACTGAAATCTTCCCGTATCACCCGACCTTTTCCAAGTATACGTCCTTCTCTTGTGATTCTTGAACGGAGTATTCGCTATTACTAGCCGAAACTTGTTACAAAACTCAATTAGTCTTTCTCCTCTCACATTCCTTTTCCCAAGCCCACATTCTCCTGTAACCTTTTCTTCTACTCCTTCCCCTCGCAGTCCCCTCGTGAAGATCTGAATGGGGGACTATTTCGGAATCTTTTGCCAATGGAGAGATCATCATGGCAGTTCTTCAATTACAGGCCACATGTCCTGTGGATACTTGTTATGTGTCTTTAATGCAGTGGTTTCCATTGCCTTCTGGATCTTCATGTCGTTGATCATTGCTGATTCTTTCGCCTTTTAGGAGCAGTTTCCCACCCCAAGGACAAGAGAGTTCCCTGAACCTCTGTCCGCTCCTCCGCCCTCTTCGATAAGGCCGTTGGCAGCATGAGGGGTGACTTCTTATGCAGGAAGACTTTGGCCACCAATGTTGATTATTAATCAAAGTTTAAGCAGCGGCGGGATTTGAACCCGGGACCGTAGACGTTTAGCTTATGAACCAAAGACGCTACCCCATCCTTTTTTTTGTTCGTTAATGTTCTTTGTATTTGTTCGGGGCGGACGTCCCATGACGCTAGTTCTCGATCACCGTTGATCCATTAACTCAGTTTTTTTATTACAGATGGCAGCTAACCCTCTGACCGGGCACGCAGAGCTACCGTGTCCGATTTTTTTTTTTTCCGTTGTGTTCGGTCGTTGCGGGAGCTCTCTGACCGTACACAGTTAGCTATTGTGCCGTCTGTCCTAGACCATAGGTGCTTCCGTGTGACTCCCAATTTTTTGTGTCTTATCTTCGGGGTCGTTACGGGCAATGTATGTTAGAGGCAACAGAATCGCTCTGCTGTCAGTTTCAGATGCCGGTTCTCTATATTTTCTCAATAGTGTTTCTCTAAAAAAATGCCACCTTCCCTCCAGGGATTCCCATTTAACTTCCCGAAGCAGCTCCATCACACTTGCGTGTTGTTCCAAGCTACCAGTAACAAATCTATCAACCCGCCTCTGTCTTGCCTCTATGTCTTCCTTTAATCCGACCTGGTACGGATCCCAAACAATTTGTGGTCAAGAATAGGTAGCATTAGCGTCCTGTAATGGATCTCCTTTACAGATGAACCACACTTTCCTAGAATTCTCACAATAACCCGAAGTCGACCATTTGCCTTTCCTACAGCAGACCTGACATTCACGCTCCATTTCATATCGCTTTGCTGGTCGCGTTCCCCATAACTCGCGTCCAGGTGCCACAAATGCCGCAACGTAGAAGTTACGTCAACTCAAGTGGGAGACATTCCAGCATCCGCCCTGTAGTCGTGATGTCTCCTCATGCTATCATCACACCTTCGAGCCCTCAGAGCCCTTGAAGGGTCGATCATTCCTGTCGGACGCGGATGTGCAGCAGACAGTTATGGACTTCTTCACATCGCAGGACACTGTGTTTTAGCAAACGGGTCTCTCCAGCCTGGTGCGTCGGTGGGATAATTGCCTCATTGCCCACCGTGATTTTGCCTGATTAGCATACCGATTCTGTGCTGTACTGTCTTCGAATGGAAGCTTTTTGATCGCTCCTTATAATTCTCCAAAGCTGAATTGGATGGCACGATCGGTTCGCCAATAAGCATCACGCGTAATCGAGTGGCACGGTTTTGACACAAATGATAATTGCTCCGTTGTGATCTTAGGAGTCTGGGAAACAAGTCATTGTAGTTTCATGATGATAATTTATTCATTCATTTGCAGTGAAGTGCGACAGGACAGGGAGCGGTTCATCTACATCTACATCTACATCCATACTCCGCAAGCCGCCTGACGGTGTGTGGCGGAGGGTACCGTGAGTACCTCTATCGGTTCTCCCTTCTATTCCAGTCTCGTATTGTTCGTGGAAAGAAGGATTGTCGGTATGCTTCTGTGTGGGCTCCAATCTCTCTAATTTTATCCTCATGGTTTCTTCGCGAGATGTACGTAGGAGGGAGCAATATACTGCTTGACTCTTCGGTGAAGGTATGTTCTCGAAACTTTAACAAAAGCCCGTACCGAGCTACTGAGCGTCTCTCCTGCAGAGTCTTCCACTGGAGTTTATCTATCATCTCCGTAACGCTTTCGCGATTACTAAATGATACTGTAGCGAAGCGCGCTGCTCTCCGTTGGATCTTCTCTATCTCTTCCATCAACCCTATCTGGTACGGATCCCACACTGCTGAGCAGTATTCAAGCAGTGGGCGAACAAGCGTACTGTAACCTACTTCCTTTGTTTTCGGATTGCATTTCCTTAGGATTCTTCCAATGAATCTCAGTCTGGCATCTGCTTTACCAACGATCAACTTTATATGATCATTCCATTTAAAATCACTCCTAATGCGTACTCCCAGATAATTTATGAAATTAACTGCTTCCAGTTGATGACCTGCTATTTTGTAGCTAAATGATAAGGGATCTATCTTTCTATGAATTCGCAGCACATTACACTTGTCTACATTGAGATTCAATTGCCATTCCCTGCACCATGCGTCAATTCGCTGCAGATCCTCCTGCATTTCAGTACAATTTTCCATTGTTAAAACCTCTCGATATACCACAGCATCATCCGCAAAAAGCCTCAGTGAACTTCCGATGTCATCCACAAGGTCATTTATGTATATTGTGAATAGCAACGGTCCTATGACACTCCCCTGCGGCACACCCGAAATCACTCTTACTTCGGAAGACCTCTCTCCATTGAGAATGACATGCTGCGTTCTGTTATCTAGGAACTCTTCAATCCAATCACACAATTGGTCTGATAGTCCATATGCTCTTACTTTGTTCATTAAACGACTGTGGGGAACTGTATCGAACGCCTTTCGGAAGTCAAGAAACACGGCATCTACCTGTGAACTCGTGTCTATGGCCCTCTGAGTCTCGTGGACGAATAGCGCGAGTTGGGTTTCACACGACCGTCTTTTTCGAAATCCATGCTGATTCCTACAGAGTAGATTTCTAGTCTCCAGAAAAGTCATTATACTCAAACATAATACGTGTTCCAAAATTCTACAACTGATCGACGTTAGAGATATAGGTCTATAGTTCTGCACATCTGTTCGACGTCCCTTCTTGAAAACGGGGATGACCTGTGCCCTTTTCCAATCGTTTGGAACGCTACGCTCTTCTAGAGACCTACGGTACACCGCTGCAAGAAGGGGGGCAAGTTCCTTCGCGTACTCTGTGTCGCGGTTGGCGACTCATGTGTCGTAATCTTCCTCTTTAATTCTGTTGTAGTGAAGGAGTATCGTAGTAGGAGTGTAGAACAATATTCCTGTGTAGAACAACGTTCCTGCTTTCTTTAATCCATAATTTTTAATGTTAGGTATTACAGAAAAGGCGGTGTGTGAGAGAAACTTCCTACACGAGTTACTGTTACTTAGATGTCTAAAAGTCTTTTGTTACTAGACGCTTAAAATACTCGTGACTGCCTAACACCCAATGTTTTGTGAACTCTCAGAGTTTTCGTGTTTGAGGTTTTTAGGAAAATAAATAATGCTGCGTCCTGCTAAAGTCATCAATCCTAACCAGTCACGTTTTATACCAGAACATTCACTTCCTGGGAAGTTAGAACTTTGAAAGCGTCTGATTGTGACGAGGAATAATCTCTTTGTGTAGTCTTTAACGCTTTTCTTGATGGAACAAAAGTTTTCTTGCGAATGATATTTTCATACGCTGAAGAGTCGTTGATACAGACAGGTGATCGATATTTCAATATAAGTACGAATATCGTTTACCGAACTCCGACAGCACAGCAATGTGCTACCAGGATTTTCTTCTCTATGTTCTCATTACCTATGCAATCGTAACACAACAAACAGCAGTACAGGATTTTGGTGAAGAATGATTGGATCTCTCAAAAGCCGCCACCATTTTAGTAGTTACTAGCCTACGTTATGGTTTTTGGTGGTCCATTTATTAGGCAAAGAAGTTGCCTATCATCGTAGCACACGTTTGAGGATTCGCCATATTTCGCGTCGAGTAATCGGAGGAACGTCCCTCACAGTCATCACAGACTTCAGAATCGCATCAATTCCGTCACTACTACCATCATGGAAATCACACAATTGCAATCGGAAAACCGTTGTTTCTGTAATCCTGCTGTCACAAATGAATACACATGGCAAAATTTTATGAATTAGTTGGGAGACATGACAAGGTTAGTCCGCTGAAGCGCTGTTCTGTATGATAAACTTGACTGGCGTCTCTAAATACACTCCTGCAAATTGAAATAAGAACACCGTGAATTCATTGTCCCAGGAAGGGGAAACTTTATTGACACATTCCTGGGGTCAGATACATCACATGATCACACTGACAGAACCACAGGCACATAGACACAGGCAACAGAGCATGCACAATGTCGGCACTAGTACAGTGTATATCCACCTTTCGCAGCAATGCAGGCTGCTATTCTCCCATGGAGACGATCGTAGAGATGCTGGATGTAGTCCCGTGGAACGGCTTGCCATGCCATTTCCACCTGGCGCCTCAGTTGGACCAGCGTTCGTGCTGGACGTGCAGACCGCGTGAGACGACGCTTCATCCAGTCCCAAACATGCTCAATAGGGGACACATCCGGAGATCTTGCTGGCCAGGGTAGTTGAGTTACACCTTCTAGAGCACGTTGGGTGGCACGGGATACATGCGGACGTGCATTGTCCTGTTGGAACAGCAAGTTCCCTTGCCGGTCTAGGAATGGTAGAACGATGGGTTCGATGACGGTTTGGATGTACCGTGCACTATTCAGTGTCCCCTCGACGATCACCAGTGGTGTACGGCCAGTGTAGGAGATCGCTCCCCACACCATGACGCCGGGTGTTAGCCCTGTGTGCCTCGGTCGTATGCAGTCCTGATTGTGGCGCTCACCTGCACGGCGCCAAACACGCATACGACCATCATTGGCACCAAGGCAGAAGCGACTCTCATCGCTGAAGACGACACGTCTCCATTCGTCCCTCCATTCACGCCTGTCGCGACACCACTGGAGGCGGGCTGCACGATGTTGGGGCGTGAGCGGAAGACGGCCTAACGGTGTGCGGGACCGTAGCCCAACTTCATGGAGACGGTTGCGAATGGTCCTCGCCGATACCCCAGGAGCAACAGTGTCCCTAATTTGCTGGGAAGTGGCGGTGCGGTCCCCTACGGCACTGCGTAGGATCCTACGGTCTTGGCGTGCATCCGTGCGTCGCTGCGGTCCGGTCCCAGGTCGACGGGCACGTGCACCTTCCGCCGACCACTGGCGACAACATCGATGTACTGTGGAGACCTCACGCCCCACGTGTTGAGCAATTCGGCGGTACGTCCACCCGGCCTCCCGCATGCCCACTATACGCCCTCGCTCAAAGTCCGTCAACTGCACATACGGTTCACGTCCACGCTGTCGCGGCGTGCTACCAGTGTTAAAGACTGCGATGGAGCTCCGTATGCCACGGCAAACTGGCTGACACTGACGGCGGCGGTGCACAAATGCTGCGCAGCTAGCGCCATTCGACGGCCAACACCGCGGTTCCTGGTGTGTCCGCTGTGCCGTGCGTGTGATCATTGCTTGTACAGCCCTCCCGCAGTGTCCGGAGCAAGTATGGTGGGTCTGTCACACCGGTGTCAATGTGTTCTTTTTTCCATTTCCAGGAGTGTATTTCTACAGGTTAAATGTCTATTCTTACAAATTAACTATTTGCAGCTGTTATCCGACATGTACTTCATTCATCCAGCGGACTCGTTCGCTAGGGCGGTGGCGAACTCCAGCAGTATACCTGTTTACTTCTATTACTTCGACTACAATGGCACCGGTTCCACGAATTACGGTAAGCGTTCGCCATTAAGCATTGCTTTTGACTAAAAATAAATGTCCCTGTAAAGAGTGATCGTAAATTTAAATATAATGTTAATAACGTTCATGAAATTATCTAATAATTCTTAGTGTATCCACTAAACTTTTATTTCACAGAGTGTAGTCTTGTATGCCCTCTTAATTTCTTTGTTGTGTAAAATTCAATAACAGAAGATGTTGTTTGTTTATTTGTTAACACCACTACGTTAATAAATTTCTCGTACATGTCTAGTAATATGGTTTATTACATTGCTTCTTCATCACTCATAAATGAAGGCATCTCAGATTTAACCTACATCAGTCAGCCAATAACCATACGATACAGGTGTTATAATTTATATGTGTAAGCTTCGCGTAAGTCAGTAGAACGGTGTAGCTTACGAGCTGTGGTTACGAAGGAAGAACATCTTCCTTTCTTTAATCGACAACAGGCAGCAGAAAATCAGGAAAATGATAAAATTCACTACCCAAACCGTAACAGCACAATGGTCAGTAATATTCCGTATAAAGATGATTGCTTCACAATACTTTCGCCCAAAATTCAAAAAAATAAATTGTTCACGTATGATAATATCTAGATAACGTCAGGGTGAAAATATGCTATTAGTGTGTCCTTTATCAATCTCAATACAGTTAAGAAAATACGTTACTAGTGCTTGCGTTATCACATCTGAACCCAGTGAGACAAGTGATTTATCTCAAATGTATTATCTAACTAAAAGCATGGCACTTTCTGACAGAATAAACACATACTAATCTCAGATTCGCTGACTTCCCCTAGTACTCTGTTAAAAGTTCACTAAAATGCAAACGTCCTAGCTTCCTTCTCCGGGTAACCTTTCATCAATTCTCTCTGAGTTAGGTAACAATAAGGGTTTTTGATTTGAAGGACGCTGAATGAAATGGCTGCGAATAGTTCGTAGTTTTTGGAAGAAGAAACAACAAAGCAATACTTTTCACTTCGGCTGTTTCTAAGAGCTCAGGAAAAGGTAATCAGGTATATGTTCATCATTACATAAACAAAGTACTTCTCTCACCTTTACGCGGAAGAAAGTGTTTTGTAAACCAGTTTTACAATAATTCTGCGTTTACGCAGGCTAGTTTTGAGAAATGATAATATCTGAACCAGGAGAAAGTGAGCTATAATTGGACAGGTTTAAGGCAGTTTGGACAGTTTAAGTCGAGAAGGTGTGAGTCTAATTTAAGGAGTCGCAAGTTAAAGTAGCCATCTAAGGGTACCACTAAATAACCTCCGTCAGAGTATACATTCTTCTTCATCTACATTTATATTCAGCAAGCCACCTTACAGTGTGTGGCGTAGGGTATTTTGTGTCTCGGTGTCACTCCCTCCTTTCTCTGCACCAGTCGCGTATTGTTTGCGGGAAGAACAGTTGCTTATAAGCCTCCACGTGGGCTCAAATCTCTCTAATTTTATCTTTTCACGAGACATATGTAGGAAGAGGCAATATGTTGGCCAACTGTACTAGAAACGAACGCTCTCGGGACTTCAACCGTAGACCATACCCTGGTACAGAACGCCTTTGTTGCAGCGTCTGCCATATCCGTTTTACTTTCGTACTTACAAAATGAAATTGTAAAGAAACGTGATGCTCTTCTTTGGGTCTTCCCTATTTCCTGAATCAGTCCTATCCCAGACTGATGAGCAATATTCAAATACTGGCCGGACGAGTGTTTCGTAAGCTATTTTCTATGTTGATGGACTACAATTCCTGAGGATTCTTCCAATGACTCTGTCTGTCATCTGCCTTCGTAGCGAATAATGTTATATGGCCGTCACATTACAAATCACTCTGTACGCATACTCAAAGGTATTTTATGGGAGTAACTGGTTCCAGTGATGGTTCTTCAATCGTCTGACCATACAACGAAGGATGTTTCTGTCTATGTATTCGCAATGTGCTATATTTGCTTACACTGTAAGTCAGTTGCCACTTCAACAAGCATCGATTCTTTGCAGGTCTTCCGGCGTTTCGCCACAATTTTCTAGTGTTGAGAAATCTCCGTATATATGAACATCGTCCACACACAAAAAGCCTCAAGGGCAGCACACACACACATACACACACACACACACATACACACACACATGTAATAAAAGTAACACAGAGTAGTGAATAGTAATATGTTACACAACTTTGGTCACGATGGTTACAGTAACTGTATAATGCAGGTTTAGCTTATCTGTCCAACGTTGACTACAGTTCCATGAACACAAACGAAATAATGCCCTATGAACTGAAGTCAAAGAAAACTAATCTTCTGTCTTGATTTACAGTCTCTCCATACACGACAACTATATTCACCGCTCTGTTTCGCAAATTCTTCTTGTGCGGTATATCAGTACATCACACTTCTCTCCGTTTACAATGAGTTACTGCGTTCTGTTTTCTAGAAGTTCTTCAGTCCAGCCACACTATTGGTGTGTTATTTAGTACAGTAGTATTTTGTTCATTTGGTGGCTGTGCGGAACTGTATCGAACGCCTTCTGGAAATCAAGCAACACGACATGTACCGTGCCTGTATATACCCCTTTCTGGGTCTCGTGTATGAAAAGAGCGAACTGAGTTTCAAACGATCATTGTTTTCGGAACCCATGTTGATGGCATCAGAGGAGATTTCCGGTCTCCAGAAATGTCATAATACGAGACGTAAAAGATATTTCAAGATTTTACTACAGACGAACGTCAGAGATATAGGACTGTCTTTCGACGATCTTTCTTGAAAACGAGAATGACCTGTGTTTTCTTTCTTTCTTTTTTTTTTCAAACATTATGAAAGCTTCGCTCCTGTAAACATCTGCGGTACGCAGATTCTAGCAGAGAGGCAAGCTTTTTCGCATACTCTGTGTAGAATCGAACTCTGTTGATACGATTACAGTTGCATTTCTATCCCTGTGTCACCTATTTCGATATCAGTCATTTTTTGTTCGTCCGACAGCTTAAAGAAGGAACTACAGTGCGATCCTCCCCTGTGAAACCTGTTTCGAGAAAGACATATCTCGGCTTTTTCTGTCGTCCTCTGTTTCAGAGCCGTTATGGCCAGAATGTCTGGACAGATGGCGTCGGTCCGTCATCCGAGATTACACAGCATTCTGATTCTGTATGTTTCTCATTAAAGATTACTGAATCTTTTCATGACAATAAATGCGCCGTCGCCACTTGTATCCATCCTACCTTATCAGTAGGCGTTCCAATCTAAATGCAATATTTTGCTGTTATTTACTTCTAGTTTCAGGAGCTATTGAGTTGAGTGTGTGATAATTCTCGTACTTGTTGACTCTCGCTAACTTCGGAACTATGTGGATGATGTTTTTCCGAAAGTTTGATGTTATATCGCCGATCTCATACATTCTACACAGCAACGTGAATAGTCGTTTTGTTGCCACTTCTCCAATCATTTTACAGATACTAATGGAATGTTATCTTACTTGATCTTAAGTCTTCCAAATTTCTTTTAAATTCTGCTTCTACTACTGGATCCCCTATCTCTTCTACATCGGCTCCCATTTCTTCATTTATCACGTCATCAGACATCTCCACCCCCTAGTGGTCTTCAGTATACTCTTTCAATTAATCCGCTCTCTCCACCGTATTTAGCTGTGGAATTCCCATCGCATTCTTAATGTTACCGCCCTCCCAGATAGATTGAGAAATTAGTCTCGACGCTTCTACAATATGTAAACAGTTCGTACTCACGCTTCTATGCTACACTGAATGGACTACCTAGCGTAGTTACAAAGAAGTTTGTGAAACTTATAAAAGTTGCGTTCAGTATTCCTTTTTCAAACAATTAGAGCTGCATACTATTGTTGCCCTTTAAATGTCAGTCGACTATCAAATCGTCCCCACTTTTCCTTGCAATGCCAAAGAAAAAGAAAAAAAATTAATAGAATAAATCAATAGCATATTTCCTAGCGCCTCAACTACTTTAATCTATTTACAGGTATGGTACACGCTGGTGAAACAATCTACTTGTTTGCGCAATCAGACGCAGACCCTAATTCCAACGATGGGAAAGTGTCAAATCAGTTGACAACACTGTGGACCAATCTCCCCAAGTACGGGTAAGTATGTCATTAAAATTTGTCCTTGCTTACATTCAGAAGCCAATTACTGCTTGAAAAGAGTGTTAATGAGGCACACTTGAAATTTATCACCAACAAATGGATATAAACCGCATGAAACAAGAGCACCCAGAATACAAGGTCAGATTGCGAGGTGCCAGGATGAAGAAGAGTTTGTACCTCTTTAATTCTGGCAAATTTTGCATGAGAACTAGACATACACACGACCCCCTCCTTACCTACCACCTAATTAATTATGTGCACAATGGTAACGAAAGTAATTGATAGTGGACCCTGTTAGTTGGCAAAATTAAGAGTGCACACTCACAAAAATTTAATAAAAATAGCAACCTATTCAGTAAAAAAAGGGAATTTTATCATAATAAACGACAGGAAATGGGATTCTGCATCTATTACGATATGATATGCGGATTAAGTATTACAATGAGATTTATTGTAAATCAGAACATATAGGTACTTGATTGTCGATACAAACAACAGGTTAAACAATAGGGTATACTGAACTGTTATGAGAATAAGACTTGGCTCGAGAACAAGGGGCTCCTACTCTCTTGTGATGCAATAGATTGACGATAAAGACTGGAGATCCTAATGAGTCAAATATTACTCCCCGGATCTCAAATGCGAACATATGGAAAACAAAAGGGTGGAACTGTAGCAATGCGAGCGCGCATGATAGGTCCTACAATGTCGGAGTCGCAAAATACTGTACCAGTCCTGAAACCAGAAGCACGTCGTCGGTAGGCAGCGTTCTGACGACGTAGGCGCCGACTTCTGCTGTGCAGAAACTCTGTTTCAACCCGTGGCCTCGAATGCTGTCTGAGGCTTCTAAGTTCTGCTCGCGTGGCCGAAGCAGAGAAATTCATTGATACACGAGGATGTGTCTCCAGGATGAGATCCAGCAAAACCGCTTAAACTCGCCCTGTCGGTACAAGTGCGAAAACTCAGAGTAAGAATCTGGATCTTAATTCGTAGAATGAAACTGGAGTATGTCCGAAGTATGCTCCACAACGATTACGAAAAAGTGCGACCAAGTCGCAACACAGTCCGATTCCGACGAAGATCAGATCCCGAGGGCCTTGCACCCGTACAACGCTAGAGAGAAGCCAACGTTACTCAATTCCCTAGTAGCACCCTCGAAAAGCCGCGAATCAGCATTCAGCGCTGATTCCAAAATTCCACCGCACTATCTCAGAACATTATACGCGCCAATAGCGACCGTTCCCTTCAATTTCGTACAAGGCTTTACGACATCAAAAAATGTTCAGATGTGTGTGAAATCTTATGGGACTTAACTGCTAAGGTCATCAGTCCCTAAGCTTACACACTACTTAACCTAAATTATCCTAAGGACAGACACACACACCTATGCCCGAGGGAGGACGCGAACCTCCGCCGGGACCAGCCGCACAGTCCATGACTGCAGCGCCTAAGACCGCTCAGTTGGTCTCAGTTTAAGTTGACCAATCATGCCTCTGTTATTGAGCTGAGGGCACTGAACTTGCCGTTTGACTGGCTGTGAAAACAGCATGCCAAGACCACCGGCCATTAGGTGCCAGACAGCCGCATTTGGCAGGGCACCGTCCACAAGAATTCTCAGAATCATGAAATCAATACATTCAGTTGGCACCAGCAGTCCTCGTTCCAGACGCACTGGAACGGTAAATACATAAACTGTGGCGACACTCAGACGGCTCACAGGATATTTCGTCCTCCACATAACAGTGGACATTCGACTGAGGTCAGTCGCACCGTCAGGTGCTCAAGCCCAATGAGTACGACCCTCTCCATATTCGCGGAAGTGCAGACTCCCCACGAAAATGCAGTGTGCCGCGTCCTCTAGTGCTCGCCTCGCAACAAGCCACACGGGGAAGTAACAGAGAAAACTAAAAGCAAGACCACATACAGCTCCCAACACGTGAAAAGTAATTTGAGCTATCAGTAAAAAAATATTGTCATCAGAATAACCTTATTCAGCCCGTTTCCACCATGAAATGACATAAAAAATTTAAAAAACTTATAAAGTGAGAGGCGGCATGGAACCTCTCAAAATGTCAATGTAACTTAATATACATGCTTACCTATGGCGGTTGGGTAAATGATAACAGCGGCAGTTCTCTGTGACAGATAGAACTGCCATCAGAGAGCAGAGTTTAGTGCTGTTACCAGACGTGGTAAGGCATATAAGTGGCGTGAATGGCGTCGGTTGTTAAATAGTCACTGCGAGGGAAACAGAGATACCGTGTACCGGTACGAGACAGCGTTATCAACATCTGACAGAGTTTTAAAGAGGCCTCATGGTGGGTCTTCATTTCGTGGCTGGCCATTTCATGCATTATCCGAATTTGTGCGCCATTCGGATGTGACAGTGGGCACATCTGGCCATGCAATCCGAGAATAATTAATTGAATCCCTGAAATATTCTGTAACATTCTGAATCATTGGTCAGAGACAAGCTCCAGGATATAAACGAGCAGTTAAGACAATTGTTGGCGAGGTTTCCTCAGAAGAGGATATGACGGTATTATGACTTCCTTCTCGGCTCAATCAGTGCATACGTCTGCACCATGGAGGGAGCATCGTTATGCCCATACAGTCTACATCTACATATATAACCCGCTAGCCACCAAGCCGTGTGTGGCGGAGGGCACAATTCGCGCCAAAGCCATATGTCCCCCCCCCCCCTCCTCCCCTCTCCGCCCCACCCCTCTGTTCCTCTCGCGGATCGTACGAGGGAAAAACGACTGTCTGAACGCCTGTGTACGAGCTCTTATTTCCGTTATCTTTGAATGATGATCATTACGCAATTTGAAAGTTGGTGGTAGTAATATATGCTCTACATCTTCGGTGAAGATTGGATTTCGGAATTTAGTGAGCAGCCCCTTCTGTTTAGCGCGTCGTCTATCTGCAAGTGTGTCCCACTTCGAACTTTCTATGAGATTTGTAACGCTCTCGCGATGGCTAAATGTACCAGTCACGAATCTTGCCGCTCTTCTTTGGACCTTTTCAATTTTTTGAATCAGACCCAACTGGTAAGGGTCCCATACAGACGAACAACACTCTAAGACTGGACGAACTAACGTATCGTAAGCTACTTCCTTTGTTGAAGGACTGCATCGCTTCAGGATTCTACCAATAAACCGCAGTCTAGAGTTCGCCTTGCCCGTTACCTGTGTAATCTGATCATTCCATTTGAGATCATTTCGAATAGTTACACCCAGATACTTGACTGATGTTACCGATTCCAAAGACTGATCATTTATTTTGTACTCATACATTAATGGAGATTTTCGCCTTGTTATACGCAGTAGGTTACACTTACTAATATTGAGAGATAACTGCCAGTCATTACACCACGCATTTATTTTCTGCAGATCCTCATTGATTTGTTCACAACTTTCTGTGATACTAATTTCCTGTGGAATACAGCATCATCGGCAAACAGTCTAAGGCTGCTGTCAATACCATCAACCAGATTGTTTATGTAAATCGTAAAAAGCAGAGGACCTATTACGCTGCCCTGGGGCACACCTAAAGTTACTCTTGTTTCTGTTGAAGTTACCCGGTCAGGACGACATACTGCTCCCTGTCTGTTCTGTTCTTTTTAAATGTGACTCGATATTGTAATCATCGCAATAACACCAAAGACCCTTTCAATATATAAGGATTGAGGATGTTCTCTGCATAATCGGTGTAAAAAAGGAACGTATGAAAATCAGTGGCAAGAAGAGGTGACAGGATGATAGAACATGTGTTAAGAGATCAGGGCATAACCACCAAGGACTAGAGAGAGCTGTAGACAGTAAACGCAGTTTAGCAAGACAGATATTAGAATACATCCAGCAAGTAATTGGGGACAATGGGTGCATGATGAGGTCCGCATGCAACCAGTCGGAAGACTGATGACCAAAAAAAAGTTCTCATAGACTGTAAAATTGCATTTCGTTTGTTCTTTCTCTTCTGACGCCTTCACATTTGTCAAGCAGCATAATTTTAGTACTTGCATACGTATGACACTTTGCGAGGCCTCGGTTGAATCTCCTGAACGTGGAACTGGTAGTCTAAAACAGTTTATAAAGAACAGGAAATCGAACATTTAACCATCGAATGACTTCTGACGGTCTGCTCATCCGATGAATACGACACTTTACTGTGTGTCTGTCCCAGCGTTCTCCTCTCAATGCTGGAGCACTACCACCGCCCTCCTCTCAGGCATCACTTAGTTGATATGTGCAGAGAACGCTTACTGATCGCATGGCCGTTGGCTGGCATGTAGCAGGGACAAAGACAACCATGTATTACCTTTGGTGTGAACGTTTTTACATTCTTGCGAGCTTTGGAAGATTTTGTCATTTCTTCCAAATTTGTGAAAAATAGGACTTTCTTATTTAATTTTCTCACATACCAAGTTAATCGAGTCATTTTTCATATGCATAAAAATTAATTTTTATGTTGCAGTTCACTAATATAAGCGTTATTGTAGATTCTATTGAGACGGATAAGCATAGTGTATAACAAGACTGTCAATTTATTTTCCAGGGATCCTGCGCCTTCTGGAAATCCAATGGTCTGGGAAGAGTTGACGGCCAGTGCTACCAATTATCTTGATATGAAACTGGAATTTGTGACACGTCAAGACATGCTCAAGGAACGGATGGACTTCTGGAGAGAAATATTAACTTCACAATGAGTGACGTGCTGTGATACATTATGTTATGTACTGTTCAACGCAAAATAAAAGATGCTTCTATTTAATATGTCATGAAAACATCAGTATCCTACTAAATGCAGCATACCGTGTCTGCTCACCACACTTCCGCCAAGTAGTCGGCGGAATGTTTGTGATCATTATTTCTGGATTTGGTCTTTAACATTGCATTCGACAACAGTACCATTTACATCATGATTTCGGCACAACTCGGCAAGCTGAAGATGTTCTACGAACAAAACCAATCGTAACACAATAAATGTGTGGTACTACAGCTGCAGCTATTGTCATTAACCATAAAAATTAGTATTAGTTCAGCTGAGGTGCTCAACTTGACAATATCTATTGCATTTCAGATTCTGTAACACAATTCCTGTAAAGGACTTTTAAAATGTAGCTGCTACTGTCAGTAATTTGTTACTCGTAATCCTACACTATGTGATAAGTACATTGTGTCCTCAGAGACTTTCACAGTGGTACGCAACAACAAAATCTTCTAGGTTTACAAGCCGCGTCACTTCGAATAAAACACTCGAACTTTCGATATCTGTCTTCGCCATCGTCATCAGAACTTAAAATCACTGACGGCCGGGGTTGTAACGATTCTGCTCAAATAGGTGGAACAGCAGCACCTGCAACTTTTCAGAGGGAATGGAAGTGACTCATGCGCTTGACTCGTATCCGGCAGCTAATAACAGTTCCGTCCCACTGCGGGATCGAGTAACTTCAGGTGGCGTCAAATGGCTCTGAACACTATGGGACTCAACTTCTGAGGTCATCAGTCCCCTAGAACTTAGAACCAGTTAAACCTAACTAACCTAAGGACATCACACACATCCATGCCCGAGGCAGGATTCGAACCTGCGACCGTAGCGGTCGCGCGGTTCCAGACTGTAGCGCCTAGAACCGCCCGGCCACTTCGGCCGACTGGTGGTGGCGTCAACGGTCGGCGCCACGTTTGAAACTATCCCTCCTGCTTCCCCCTAAGCTTCAAAGCCTCCGTCTTTTCTTTCGCTCGATAAACGAAGCCCGCTCACAAGCCCTATCAACTCTGTACGCCTTGTCTCTATTAAAATTGTTGCTGTTTATTCTAATTTCAGCCGCTCCTTTCGTGACAGTATGGCAAGATGATGATGTTTAGGATAAATCTCTTTTCTTTTCAAGTTGCATTTTAATTCTGTTGTCTAGACAATGTTCAGCTATGGCCTACTTTGTATGTTCCTCTTGGGTAACATGTCGTGTGTGCTCTGCACAACGCTTAGTGACGGTGCGTAGAGTTCATGGTGTGTAAATGCTGCCATCTTCACAATGGACACCGTACACGCCAGGAACTCGAATACATATGTTGAATTTAGTGGGGTGTAACATATCTTGTATCCTGGAGTTGCGGCGGAACACTGGTCTCAGTCCATGCCTCTTCAGCAAGCATTCTACTTTCCTTGTCGTTGTTCCACAGTAGGGACGAAACGTAGCTGGCTTGGCCTCTTCCGCCTAATCGGGAGGCCTTTCGTCAATAGCGCCTGAAATCGTTTGCAATTTCTCCCTTGCTGTAGATGTTTTCCCTGCACATGAGGTCAAATGCTTAATTCAGGCTGGCCGGCCGCGATGGCCGAGCGGTTCTAGGCGCTTCAGTCCGTAACCGCGCTGCTGCTACGGTCGCAGGTTCGAATTCTGCCTCTGGCATGGATGTGTGTGATGTCCTTAGGTTCGTTAGGTTTAAGTAGTTCTAAGTCTATGGGACTGATGACCTTAGATGTGGAAGTGTTGTGTACGAGGCGGAACTATGGGCCTCATGGAAAAAGGGTGACTCGGCTGAGTCACGCAATTTGACTCTTAGTCTGATCACGAGGTGTGGCCATTAATTTCACGCGTTGATCACGTAGGCAGACGTGAGGATCAATGAACTATACTTGACGGGATGTATATGGAACATCTTAGGTGATTAGAAATTTAGTAGACAGGAATACAATTGAATATTTAGCTTTATTCAGCATCAGCTGTGAACGTCGATCTTGACTTTGTACAATAATATTTACAAGTGCAGTTATAGACTGAACTGGGAATACGTCTCAACAATTCTGTTTGCTTCACACACATATAGGTCAATTGTCAACGCATAAACTGTGTGTGGCACCTGGTTAGGTCGTAGCTACTGACTTAGCTGAAGGCTACGGTAACTAGCATCTCTGAAAATGAGATCTCTGAAGCTATAACAAGTGAACCACGCCTATTAACGTCGGCTGTAAAACTGGGCAGTGCGCTAGGCTGCCGCGTAAGACCAGCCGAGTGGCGGCGCTAGCGTCGACAGTGGCGACTCGCGGGTCCGATGTGTACTGACGGACCGCGGCCGATTTCAGGCCTACAACCTAGCCCGTGTGGTGCTTTGCGGTGACACCACATTAAGTCACATAGTGCTTAGAGCCATTTGAACCATTCGAACCAATTCAGGTTGCATATGGTAGTCGTCTGAAATAACCTTTGCCTGTGTACTAAAGTGTTCAGGAGCGGTTTCTGGAGTACAGAGTGGTGATAACTGTTGGAGTTGAAGTTCCAGTCAGTGTGCGTTGGTTTCGCGTGCACTGAATGACCTCCTGCCTGCCGCTCAACTGAACATCCAAGAACGGATGGGATCCATACCTCTCCATCTCGACAGTAAATTTAATATTTGGGTGAATAGCGTTCAAGTGGTCGACGAATTGCTGCATTTTCACCGTGAAGCCATATAAAGACAGTGTCCTCAACGTACCGTACCAATGAAGATGGACGCGACCTCAGAGAGTTCAGAATGTGCTCCTCAAAGTGCTGCTTGAGAAAGTTCGTGACCACTGGAGGCAGTGAAGATCCCATGGCTGTGACATCCGTCATATCATAACATTCGTTGCGGTACAGAAAACACGTTGTCTTTAAGGCATGGTGGAACAGCTTGACGATCCCAGGTTGCAGACTTTTGGGCCAGAAGATCCAGAGTATCTTTTTACCGGCATCCTCGTAAAAAGTGCTACAACGTCCAGACTACCAATTACATAGGTCTGGACTATCTTCATTTTTCTCTGAGTCTCAACGAACGACTGTTAGTCAACACCGTGAGGTTCGCAGTGGCGAAAGTGCAGAAGAATGGTGTCCCTCCCAACATTAAATTTACTGCTGAGATAGAGAGTTACAGCAAAAACATCCTTTCATAGATTTTTTAATCGAGAGGAAGACATTCGGTGTATGTGAAACCTACGCACACGGATCGCTACTTGAACGCCTACAGTTATCACCACCCTGTACACAAGAAAATGGTCTTGATCTCCATAGTACACAGGACTGAGATTATTTCTCATTAAGACCATCTGGTTCCTGGATTTCAGCTTTTGAAGCGCATTTTCAAGGAAAATGGTTACAGCAATGAGAAATTGCAAAATCTTTTAGATGCCACCAACGAAAGACGCCTCGTTAAACGGTGGAAAAGGACAAGCCGGCTGCATACATTTCATAATGTGGAGCAAGCGCCTAGCGTGCTGAGAGAGAGTGAGAGCAATGTTCCTCCAGGACACCAAGATACGAGATATATTACGACCCATTAAAGACAACAAAAGTCTTCGAGTTCCTGGCGTGTATAGCTTCCCCTTTCAATAGGGCGGCATTTACATACGACAAATTATTCACAAAGTCGCTGAGTGTTGTGTGAAGCAATCACGACACATTAAATAAAGTGAACTTGAGAAGTCGGCCGTGGCTGACCATTGCCTAGAAACAGGCAATAAAATACAAGCTGAAAATACGAGACTTTCTGGCTCTAAGACCATCATACTTGGATTCTGTCACAAAAATAGGAGCCGAAATTAGAAGAAACAGCAACAATTTATAAGAGACTAGGAGCACACAGTAGAGCTTGGGGCTGGCTCCGGACATCGAGTGAAAGCAAACACGGAAGCCTGATACTTGTAGGGAGCTGGGAGCAGCAGTCTCACACGTGACCAACCCGCGGGCGGTTGGAGCTGCTAAATATTGCGCAACTTGCCTTACACACATGCGTCACTTCCAGACTCTGCTAATGCATCTTTTCCTTTTCTTTCTTTCTTTTTTTGTCATCAGTCTTCTGACTGGTTTGATGCGCCCCACCAGGATTTCCTCTCTGGGCCAACCTCTTCATCTTCGACTAGCACTTGCAACCTACGTCCTCAATTATTTGCTGGATGTATTCAAACCTCTGTCTTCTTCTACAGTTTTTGGCCTCTACAGCTCCCTCTAGTAACATGGATGTCATTTCCTCATGTCTCAACAGATGTCCTATAGTGTTTTCCACATATTCCTTTCCTCTCTGATTCTGCGCAGAACCTCCTCATTCCATACCTTATCAGTCCACCTAATTTTCAACATTCGTCTGCAGCACCATATTTCAAATACTTCGATTCTCTTCTGTTCCCGTTTTCCCGCAGTCCATGTTTCACTACCTACAATGATGTATTCCAGACATCCATTCTCAGAAATTTCTTCCTCAGAGGCTGATATTTGAAATTTGTAGACTTCTCTTGGCCAGGAAAGCCATTTTTGCCATTGCTAGCTGCTTTTGATGTCCTCCTTGCTCCATGCGCCATTGGTTATTTTACTGCCTAGGTAGCAGAATTCCTTAATTTCATCTGCTTCGTGAACATCTATCCTCTTAAGTTTGTCGTTCTTCTCAGTTCTTCCACTTCTCATTACTTTCGTCATTCTTCGATTTACTCCCAATCCATACTCTGTACTCATTAGACTGTTCATTCCATTCAGCAGATCATGTAATTCTTCTTCACTGACACTCAGGATAGCAATGTCATCAGCGATTCGTATCACTGATATCCTTTCACCTTCAATTTTAATTCCACTCCCGAATCTTTCTTTTATCACCATCATTTCTTCTTCGGTGTACAGATTGAACACTAGGTGGAAAGACTACATCTCTGTCTTACATCCTTTTTAATCCAGGTACTCCGTTCTTCGTGTCCACTCTCATTATTCCCTCTTTCGAGAGCTTTACCCCTACTTTCCTCAGTATTTCGAACGTCTTGCACGATTTTACATTGTCTAACTCTTTCTCCAGTCGACAAATCGTATGCTCTTGTCTTCAGTTTTCTTTAGTCTTGCTTCCATTATTAACCGTAACGTCAGAATTGCCTCTCCGGTGCTTTTACCTTTTCTAAAGCCAAAATGATCATCATCTGGGGCATCTTCAATTATCTTTTCCATTCTTCTGTATATTTTTCTTGTCAGCAAATTGGATGCGTGATCTGCTAAGCCGATTGTGCGATAATTCTCGCACTTGTCAGCTCTTGCAGTTTTCGGAATTGTGTGGATGATATTTTTACGAAAGTCAGACCGTATGTCGTGAGACTCATACATTCTACACACCAACGTGAATAGCCTTTTTGTTGCCACTTCCTCTAATGATTTTAGAAATTCTGATGGTATGTTACCTATCCCTTCTGCCTTATTTGACCTTAAGTTCTCCAAAGCTCTTTTAAATTCTGATTCTTATACTAGATCCCCTACCTCGACTCATTTCTTCTTCCACTATATCAGAAAAAATTCCCCCGTCATAGAGGCTTTCAATGTATTCTTTCCACCTATCCGCTCTCTCCTCTGCATTTAACAGTGGAATTCCCGTTGCACTCCTTATGTTACCACCCTTGCTTATAGGGTCACCGAAGATTGTTTTGACTTTCCTGTATGTTGAGTCTGTCCTTCCAACTTTTTTTTTCGTGTTCTTCACTTTCTCGTGAAGCCATTTCGTCTTAGCTTCCCTGCGATTCCTGTTTATATCATTCCTCAGCGACTTGTTTTTCTCTATTCCTTAGTTTCCTGGAACATTTTTCTACTTTCTCCTTTCATCGATAATCTGAAGTATTTGTTCTGTTATCCATGGTTTCTTTGCAGTTACCTTCTTTGTACCTATGTTTTTCTTTCCAACTTCTGTGATTGCCCTTTTCAGAGATGTCCATTCCTCTTCAACTGTGCTGGCTATTGAACTATTCCTCATTGCTGTATCTATAGCCTTAGAGAACTTCAAGCGTATCTCGTCATTCCTTAGTTCTTCCGTATGCCACTTCTTTGCATATTGGTTCTTCCTCACTAATCTCTTAAACTTCGACCTACTCTTCATCACTACTACATTGTGATCTGAGTCTATATCTGCTCCTGGGTATGCCTTACAATCAAGTATCTGATTTCGGAATCTCTGTCTGACCATGATGTAATCTGAAATCTTCCCGTATCGCTCGGCCTTTTCCTCCTCCTCTTGTGATTCTTGAACAGAGTATTCGCTAATACAAGCTGAAATTTGTTACAGAACGTAATTAGTCTTTCTCCTCTCTCATTCCTTGACCAAACCCATATTCTCCTGTAACCTTTTCTTCTACTCCTTCCCCTAGTCCTCCATGTCTATTAGATTTTCATCTCCCTTTGCGCACTGTATTACCCTTTCAATATCCTCATATACTTTCTCTATCTCTTCATCTTCAGCTTGCGACGTCGGCATGTATACCTGAACTATCGATGTCCTTGTTGGATTGCTATCGATTCTGATAAGGACAACCCTATCACTGAACCGTTCATAATAACACACTCTTTGCCCTACTTTCCTATTCGTAATGAATTCTACTCCCGTTACACCATTTTCTGCTGCTGTTCATATTAGCCTATACTCATCTGACCAGAAAGCCTATTATTCTTTCCATTTCACTTCACTGATCCCTACTATGTCTAGATAGAGCCTTCGCATTTCCTTTTTCAGATAATCTAGTTTCCCCACCACGTTCAAACTTCTGACATTCCACACCCCGCGTCGTAGAGCGTTATCCTTTCGTTGAGTATTCAATTTTTTTCTCATGGTAACCTCCCTCTTTGCAATCCCCTCCCGGAGATCCAAAAGGGGGACTATTCGGGAATCTTTTGCCAATGGATAGATCATAGTAACAACTTTTCATTTACAGATCACATATCCTGTGGGTGCACGTTATGTGTCTTTAATGCAGTGATTTCCATTGCCTTCTGCACCCTCATGCCCTAGATCATTGTTGAATCTTCCGTCTTTAGCGGCAGTTCCCACCCCTAGGACAATAAAGTGCCCTGATACTATGCCCGGTCCTCCGCCCTCTTTGACAAGGCAGTTATCAAAGTTAGGATGACTTCTTATGCCGGAAGTTTTCTGCCGCCAGTGGTGATTATTAATAAAAATTTAAGCAATGTAGGTGTAGCATCTGGGAGTTAGGACGTTTTGATTACTAATCAAAAACTCTACCACTTATTTTTCTTCTCATTCTGTTCGTTCCATTTGTTCGGGGCGGGCGTCCCATGACGCCCATTCAAGTTCATTGTTGATTATCTCAGGTTTTTTTTTTTTTTTTTTTTTTTTTTTACGGAGGGTGAATAACCCTATCTCTATAACAAGGAGAAACTTCATTAATAGCGTGTAGTTATAATTAAAAATTCGCTGCCTGAGAGGGCCCCCATGAACAACGAGTGGTTGTAGAGAATTAAACTTTGTGGAAACATCTACATCTACATCTTCATGGCTACTCTGCAAATCACACTTAAATGCCTGGTAGAGGATTCATCCATCGATCCACCTTCATAATAATAACAACGAACACCTATATCCTTCCGAGCGAGCTCTGATTTCCCTTATTTTACTATAATGATCGTTGCTACCTACGTAGGTTGGCCTTCGAAGGAGAAAGTTTGTAATTGAAATTTCTTGGGAAGACCCTGCTGCTACGAGAAACGCCTTTGTTTTAATGATGTCCACCACAAATCCTTTATCATCTCCGTGACACTCAATACCTTATTTCTCAATAGTACAAAACGCCCGTCCTTGAACTTTACTGCCTTTAGATATTACTGATTTATCATGTAACAGAAGTTTAACGGATTCCTTTTAGCACTCATGTGGGTGACCTCACAGTTTTCATTACTTAGGTTCTATGTTGTATCTAAATCGTTTACTAACTTTTTTTGTGAACTTCTGATGACTTTACTAGGTGGTAAACCACAGCGTCATCTACGTAACCTAAGACGACTGCCCAGACTGTTTCCTAAATCGTTTACGTAGATAAGAAACAGCAGAGGGTTAATAATACTACCTTGGGGAAAGCTAGAAATCGTTTCTGTTTTACTCGATGTCCTTCTGTCGATTACTACGAACTGTGACCTCTCTGATAGGAAATCACGAATCCAGTCGCATAACTGAGACGATATTCCGTAAGCAAACATGTTGATTACTAGCTGCTAATGGGGTACGGTGTCAAAAGCCTTCTGGAAATCTATAAATATGGAATCAAGTTGAAATCATCTGTAGACAACATTGAACACTACGTGAGCTACCAGTGTTTCACTAGGACGATATTTTCTAAATCCATATTGACTGTGTGTCAATTGACAGTTCTCTGCGAGGTAATTCATAACTTTCGAACACAATTTATGTTCCATAATCCTGCTGCATATCGACGTTAATGAAATGGGCCTGTAATTTGGTGGATTACTCATATCACTTTTCTTGAATATTGATGTGATCTGTGCAACTTTCCAGTCTTTGGGTATGGATCTGTAGTCGATCGATCCGTCGTGTATGATTGTCAAATATGGAGCTATTGCACCATCATACTCTGAAAGGAACCTAATTAGTATGCAATCTGGAGCGGAAAACTTGCTTTTATTAAGTGATTTAAGCTACTTCACTACTCCAAGGATATCTACTTCCAAGTAATCATGTTGACAGCTGTTCTTGATTCGAATTCTGGAATACTTACTCGTCACCTTTGGTGAACGAATTTTGGAAGTCTATGTTTACTAATTTTGCTTTAGCAGCACTGTCGTCGTTGGTACTTCCATTGCTATCGCACAGAGAAGGCACTGATTGTCTCTTGCCGCTAGCATGCTTTATATACGACCAGAATCTCTTTGGATTTTCTGCAGGCTTAGAGACAAAGTTTCGTTGAGGGAACTATTGTAAGCATCTCGCACTGAATTCGCACTAAATTTCAAGCTTCTGTGAAACAAGGTCAATGTTGGGTATTTTGGGTTAGTTTAAATTTGGCATGCTTTTTCGTTGTTTCTGCAACAGTGTTTTGACCTGTTTTGTGTACCATGGGAAACAGCTCCGTCGTTTCTTAATTTGGTCTACATCTCTTAATTGCTGTCGATATTATTTCTCTGAATTCAAGCCACATCTGATCTATATTTATGTTGTTAATTTGGAATAAGTGAAGATTGTCTCTTAGGAACGCGTCAAGCGAATTTTTATCTGCTTTTCTGAATAGATGTATTTTTGTCTGTTTTCGGTGATTTTGGGAGTTATAGTATTCAGTCTCGTTACGACAATCCGGTGTTCACTAATCCCTGATGCTCTTTATTAGCTGAGGATTATTTGTAAGAAGAAGAGGAAAATAAATAACGAATAACCCATTGAAATAATTTTATTGCCTTGTCAGATGGTAACGACTGTTTATTGTGGACCATTTTTACGTTCTAAATTACAAACGTTGCTAAGTGTGACAACCACCTGCATCCACGACAGGCTGGAATTGCACTAGAGACTGCTCCGCTGCTCCACTGCGATCTCTTACCCAACGATGAGGATTATTTTTCCCTCACAGAGGTCGATGGAAGGCAAAATCGATTGTCAAGCACTGCTAGCGCTAAGAGAGTAAGACTATTTATTAGACAGTGAATTCTGGGAGTCTGTTAAGTGTGAGCAGAGGCGCGAGCAACCCCAACGTGGGTTGACCCTCGCCAAACATTTACCGATTATTATCTACTAGCCTACGTCACCTCAAAATTAGAGTTAGACTGCTGTTTCGGTTAATAGCAATCGACGTCATTTTAGTTGGGAGTGTTTCATCTTGGCTTACCGTGAAAGGACAATTACAGTCTTCGATGAAGAATGGGCTACAGGGTACTGTACTTCATCTGCTGCCAAGTTTCAGCTTAGCGACACGTGAAATGGCGACTGCAAGTTTTGGGATGAACAATAATAATTCATCATGAGTCTCCTTCAAAAGTGTAATTTTTTCTGGATAACGGACTAGGAAACGCAATATTTCATTCAGTTGCTCTATTTCGTCTTGGTGTGTGTGAACTGGTAAACATAACATACTGTAACATAATTTGCAAAATCAAAAATCGCTGAAAGAAGTAGTAGTAAACAACATTACGCTGTCTTCAGAACATATACTCGTAAGTGCCTTCATATTACATTTTACATTAATGTAGATAACTGTAAACAGTAGCCATCCATATTCCGTATATGCAATGAATTCTCACTCAAAATTTGCAATTGAAAGGTTCTTGTTTGTGAGGAGAGGGTGTTATGCCTCGATTAAGAAGGAGTTACATCATACAGCGTGTGTCAGAATTCCTCTGTGGCAAGACTGAGACCTACTTAAATTCAGCATATCGGCATGCAATGTTTTTTCTTGCGTCGAAGCAGATCCTACAGCTGTCAGGCATACACAGCATCGACTGGTTCAGGTGAGCCGTACTCAACGACATTACTGATCATAGCAGTCCGGAGCAACTAACGCCCAAGTGGACAGGCCTATTGTCGGATCGTGAAGTCACGTCACCTCACTTGAGGCACATAATGTATTCGTTTGCAACGATTCTCCACACATCCTGTGGGACGAATTGTACATCAGTGTGGACTGTCATCACGGCGACAATTGCTGCGGCATCCTTTGGCGCGGCAGGAGAGAGGCACATTGACACCTATGGCCTCAATAATATCTGTATCCAACGGGGCACTAAGCCCATGGGCGGCCCGTGGTGACGAAACTAGTTGAGGACCCCGAATTGCTTAGAAACTGACGTATTTGTAGAATACATTTAAAAATATGAGTAATGTAGATGTAATGGCTGAAAAAAATCAAGTATTTATAATGTATCTACTCTACAGGATACTATGAACAGCAGCAGAAAATGATATACTGGGAACAGGATTCGTAATGAGTAAGAAAGTAGAGCAGAGTGTGTGCTACTGTGGACAGTTCAGTGTCGAGTTGTTCTCATCAGAATCGACAGCAAACAAATACCGACAACGATAGTTCAGGTATACATGTCAACACCGCAAGCAGATAATGAAGAAATGGATAAAGTATATGAGGTTACTGAACGCATAATTCAGTACATAAAGGGAGATGAAAATCTAATAATCATGAGGGATTGGAACATGGTTGGAGGGAAAGGAATTGAAGAAGGAACTAGAGAGAGGAGAATGACTATTTGAGTTTCGCAATAAACTTCATATGGTAATAGCGAATACACTGTGCAAACATCATATAGCGTCCCCACTGCCAAATTTTTTTATCATGTAGCCGTAAAATAATAATTTCTCTGTGTAGGTTTAGATTGCAAAGAAATAATTTATGACAGAATGATCTAAAGAGACGACAAGATACGCTCTTTTGTTAATTTTTTAGTCGACTTCACTTCTTCGCTTGTCTTGAATGTGTCTAGAGGGACATCTTGCGTGTGCTGACAAATGTAAGCATATTTGTATGAGTTAAACATATAATATAACTATTTAATATTATTGTGCACTTTTAATTTGTAAGAGGTGATCCCGATTTCATGTCCGCCTTCCTTGAATTAACCTGCATTCAAGTAATTTACAGCTCAACAATCGCATCGGCCGATGCAGCCAACGACGCCATTACGTGGCGATATTAACTTATGAAAAATTAGCGGAAGCGGAAAACTCGCCCGCTATTAGCATAATATTAATTTTTCTCCACAGCCGCACGAAGTTGCAGAAATACTTAGCTTTAAGATTCTTATTTTCAGTACCATAGCTGAGAGCCAGAGCCAGGACTCCGACTACAATACAATGGTCAACGGAGGTAAGAAAAATACTCTCGCGCGTGTGTGGGCCGCAATTGTAATTAATAACTAAAGATCTTTTGCTTTAACGTCAACTGACTAGCCGAGGAAATTTATATGAAAAGTTTATTACATTGTTCAACTTAAATATCATTTTTATTAAGGCCCACCACGTAAGTCGGCAACAATCAAAAAATAATAATAACAATAATAATATATACATTAAATTACGACGGCCGACGGACGCGAGAATCACAAGAGGAGGTATACATGGAAAAGACCAGGAGACACGGAAAGATTCCAGCTGGATTACGTCATGCTCAAACAGAGATTCCGAAATCAGATATTGCACTGTAAGGCGTACCCAGGAGCTGATATAGACTTAGATCACAATTTAATAATGATGAAGAGTTTAAGGGGACTTGTACGTGAATAACGGTCAAAAAATTGATTTTTTAATTTTTGTCTTAAAGAATTCTCTGTAGTTTTCTGAAGTTTACTTCCAGGGAAATGGACCACGGAAAGTAACAAAATTAGAGGAATTTACTTATCTTTTGTTTATAAAGAGAATTTAGTCATTGTTTGCTGTTGTTCTGGCGCGAATATTCTGCACACAGCGAAGTAATTGTATTCGTGAGTTTCTTATTGCACTTGAAAGCAATGGGAAGATTTAAGAAGTTCGATCTTCAACAACGTAAATTTTATGCAAATCGGTTTACCAAACGGATTTACTCTGCTAATACTGAAATACAACTTGATACAACACTTGAATCAGCTTCAACTACTCCAAGTGCTACGAAGCTGAAACTGAAATATTTGGACAATGGGCTTGACAACATTAACGCTGATAATATATGATAGCAATACACGTATGTCTGCATTCCTGGATCCATCCTGGCAGCGAAGAGGCAATAGTTCACTAAATGGTGTAATGGCAGCTACCTTCTTGGACAATGGTATAAAGTCATTGATGTAGAGCGTATTACCAAGTACTGCCATGGCTGTACTAGTGGAACTGACAATCACAAAATGTTTGATTAATTTTATTGGTTTTAGTGGAGGGATAGAATCTGACGGTGTTGTGAAGATATTTCACAGGTCAGTGGAGAAATATGGTGTGATGTACACATGTTGCAAAGGAGATAGAGACTCAAAAGTTTCTGAATCCAAACCTTATGCTGACACAAAAGTTGAAAAAATGGAATCTGTTGGACGTATCCAGAAAAGGTGAGGTACAAGATTGAGGAACTTGAAGAGGAATTTGAAGGGAAAGAAATTAGCTGATCGTAAGTGCATTAGTAGACGTGGTTGGCTTACAGACGAAGAAATGACAGGTTGAAGTACTATTGTGGACAAGCCATAAGACAAAATAAAAATGAGCTTGAGAGGACGAAAAACGCAGTGTGTGCTACCTTCTTTCACAAATCCTCCACAGATGACAACCAGTGTCATGCACTCTGCCCACCTGGCATTGATTCATGGTGTGGCTAGTAGTGGGCTGTTACTCAAGGTGAGACCTTCAATCATAAACATTCTTTCCCATTTGCTATAATGGAAGTTATAAAACCTATATATAGGAATCGTAGTGACACAAAATTATTAGAGAAACGTTTACATGATAAGGCCCAAAATCTAAATGAAAGTTTCAACAATTGCGTATGGAAGCGTATACCACAAACTGTTCTAGTAGCACTAAACACTTTGAAAATAGGTGTGCTATATTCTGTTCTATGTTTCAGTGATGGTGTAGCATCAAGGCTTCATGTTATGGAACTGATAAGAGTGGCTGGTGTACTAAATATGCATAGAGCTCTAATAGCCATTGACCGAAGGAGACTCTTTGAAGCAAAAAATCAGTGTTGGAAGCCACCAAAGAAGCAAGAATAAGAAGAAGAAGTGTAAAAACAAGAAGAACAAAGCACGAAACAACATGAATAAGAACCTGGGATGCATAGAGCCGTGCAAGTTTACTACAAAAAGCAAGTTTTAACTTTAACCTGAACTTCCCAAAAATTAAATTATTTCGTGTTCTGGTACACTTTGGCTAGAAACTATTAAAAAGAATCGCCGAGAACAATCAGTATGAGAATAAGTGGGAAGGACTCAGGAATGATAGGACGTAAGTATGTGAATAGTACGATAAGAAATACCAAAGTAGCCAGTTAAGTTGAAGAGAGGGGAGCATTTCAAAAAGGGCACTACAGATGCTGGACAGTCCAACATAAGTACATGGATGGTAACTGCGAAGAAAACTAGGGTAAAAAAGGAAATACTTAGATTGAGCAACGAAAGAAGGAAGTATATAACTGTTCAGGCAGAGATAAGAATACAGTAATATAAATCCCTTAGGAATGAAATAAACAGAAAGGGCAGAGAATCCAACGGAAATGATTGCAGGAAAGATACAAGTAAATCGAAAAGGATATGATCATCGCGAAAACTGACTCAGCAACTAAAAAAGTCAAAACAATGATCGGGGCGTTAAATGCAAGGGTGGTAATATTAAGAGTGCAGTGAGAAATCCTATGTTAAACGCAGAGAGTACGGCGGAGAGCTGGAAAATGTATACTGAACGTCACTATGAGCGGTAAGACTTGTCTGATAAAGTGGTAGAATAAGGAACTGGAGTCGGTTTGGAACACATAGAGGATCCAGTATTAGAGTCAAAATTTAAAAGCGCTCCGGAGAACCTGAGATAAAGTAAGGCAGAATTGATCGACAACATTCCACTGTAATTTCTAAAATCATGGGGAGAAGTGGCATCAAATGATTACTCACGTTGCTTGGTAGAATCTATAACATTGGCGACGTAGCATCTGAGTTTCGGTAAGATGTCATCCACACAGTTCCGAAGATAGTAATGCCAGATAAGTGCGAGAACTATTGTACAATTAGCTTAACAGCTCCTGCAACCAAGCTGTTGACAAAGATGATATACAGAAGAATGGAAAAAAATCTGCAAGGATCTCAATTTTCTCTCCAATTATTGTGTATATTATCCTTGTCAGCAGCTTGGTTGCAAGAGCTGTTAAGCTGATTGTACAATAGTTCTCGCAATTATCTTTCCTTTCTATCTTCAGAATGATAGGATCAGTTTGGCATTAGGAAAGGTGAAGGCGCCAGAGGGGACTGATCAGGTAAGGAATGAGGATGCTGTCCGCAGAATAGACGAGGAAAGGAACATATAGAAAACACTGACAAAAAGAAGAGACAGGATAGATAGGCCATTTGTTAAGACATCGGGGAATAACCTCCATGGTGCTAGAGGGGAGCTGTTGATGGTAAAACCTGTAGGGAAAGACATAAATTGGAAAACATCCAACAAATAATTGAAGACGTAGGGGGAAGGGGCGTAAGAAAACTAATCAAAAAAACCAGAGTCTAGAAAAGAAATCAGCATTTAGCGCAGCAACGGTTTGATACAGGGTAAAGAAATAATTATGCATAAAATAAGAAAGTTACCTTGTTTCCTACGACTGGGAACGGTTATAATATAAGTTCGCTTCGTAACTCATTTCGAGATAGTAGTCATAACTGATATTCAAGGGCGCCGACTTTCCAAACTTTCTGTAGGTGCATATCAATGGTGGAATGTTTTCTGGGCAGTCTCGATATTTTTTGAAATGATTGGCTTTCATTTATAACCTTTTAGTGATCTGTGCTGTCATAAAGTAAAATATACTAGTACTTAAGCATGTGCTGATACTGTCCTAGCTCAGTCGGTAACACAGATGACTTAAGAGCAACAGAAACGAGATCGAACTCAGCTTCAAACGAACATGGACCAAACCACAGACCCAGAGAAGTAACGTACGCGATACAGCCCCATCTGCAAAAATAAAAATTCTGACCCCGTAATATAAAATGTATAACCTACCATTAACTACTGAAACTTTCATTACAGCAAGTAGAAACTCAATGGGGTGCATTGTAAAATTCCATGTAATATAGACAAAGAGATCATTACGTATGTTTTTGGATAGGGTCCGCCTTTAAAAAAACACAGTTTTGTTTTTTAACCAAAACATGTTTCACTGCAGTTGCAGCATCGTAAATGGGGTTTTATTTTTCATCTGTTAAAGATAAAGAGTGTTCTTTGCTGTTTGTATACATGTAGCTATTAGTTTTTAAATCGTAATTACAGATATTTGAAAAAACACATAAACTATGAATTCATACCTTTTTACCACATGGTGTGGTTTTTCTGATGTGTTGTGTTTCTACAGTGACCGTTTTGTTCCACAGTTTGTCATCTGCAACCACTTATACTTTAAAGTAGATAAATTGTTTAAGTCAAAATTACGATTTGAAAACTTGTTTTTTCTATTCCTGAAATTACTTAATTCTATGTGTGTGTGTGTGTGTGTGTGTGTGTGTGTGTGTGTGTGTGTGTCTATTTACATAATGTTTCACTTACATTTTCTTTTTATTCATCTTCATCACTGTCAAACACTATATATTGAGTTGCCACTGTCACTGTTTCACTGTTTACCAGCCGTAAAAACAAACATGGCGGGCAGTGGAACAGTTGAAAGTGTAAAAACAAGATGGCTGACAGTGGAACAGTTGATTGTGTGTAGCTGAGAGGTGAAACACGATGTCCTTCACTCGATTATCGTTTACATTGTCACTAAGCGGCGTGCACTGTCCATGAAGCAGCCATTGCAGCGTAATTGCACTCAATGGTGGCCATGTTGAGCTGGTTAAGTTTAAGTGGCTACTGGCTTGGCTTGGTGTAGTTAATTGTTCACTTTTAACAAGACGCACATTAGATGCACTTGTATATTTATGATCGGAAGTAAAGTCAATTAGGTCTGCTACGATTGCACCAGAAGACACTGGTAGATCCATTGTTCTGAAGACAATGTGGGCTGGCACACGAAGTCTGTTAATGATGACAAGAAGCACAAAATAATTCGCGAACACTCGACAATGATGTTGGGGTCATGGGGTCACCACTGTGGGTAATGCGTGTCGTAGATTGGTAGTAACACACTTTTACAGTCGAATGAACATTTATTTAAACACTGAACAAGGCGAATACAATATGGCTGACGAACATAGAGCGCAGAGAGAGCTAGACAGAAGTAGAGTCAAAGATCGTGGTGTCCAAAGACAAGTCACTTCATGCTATAGGAGCCACAAACTCATCTAAGTACGAAGTTAAATCTGTTTTTCAGAAATAATCTGTAAAAGCTTTTTCTACTCCTTTCACATAAAGTAATTAGTTAGATTAGTTTTACTGACATAATTATTCAGCTGTGTTAAAATACTTGTATATTCAGGTTTTGTAACAACATTTGATAACTTATTCTGTAAATAATGTTTGTTCAGTGCATCCTTTGATTTAATTGGGTCATTCACATTCACAATTCTTCTACCTTTAAAGCCAATATAACCTCCAGTTACTTAAAAAAAGTATTTAATTCTTTATGAAATTCTTTAATTAGATTATTTGTTTTTGTATCTATTAATGATTTAAAATCTGTGATTTTTGATTAAAAACAATCAAATTTTTAAATTAGTTCATTATTTATTTTTGGTTGAAAATCTAAATTGTTATTGTTCTGATTTCCAAAAATGTCCATTTATTAAAGTCAAAATATCAGTAATCTTGTAATTATCTGTCAGCAATTTTAACACAAATAGACATAAGTGACCACATATTACTGCATTAAAATTTTGTATTCTCTCAACATTGTAGAACAGAGTTTTTTCCCAAATAATTAACTAGTTTCATTGGCATATTACCACCAAATGAATCAAAAACATATTTTATATCGTTATTCATATGATAACAAATCCAATGAGAACCAACATGATCAAATGTATCTAAATTAACTTTTTCAGATTCGTATTCTCTAGGATGATTCGGTAATTCATCCATCATAAAAAGCCCTGAAAGTGTTTGATTTTTAATTGTTTAACTAATTCCTCTATATCTAAATTTGACAATGGAATATTATATCTATCAATCATTTCCTCGATATTTTTTTACTCCTCTACCAGCTTTCTTTCCCATTGCTTCATTATGTCTTTTCTGTTCTTCCAATTCTGCATCAGCTTTTTTCTTGTTTATTACTGCATTTGCAATTGCTGCAGATCCACCAGCAAGTGAACCAACAGTTGCTAGATATGGTAATACAGCCAAAAGTAATAGTAAAAATCCACCTTTGTGTTGTGTTAACTCAGCGCCTTCCTTCTTTTTTGCTAGATATTCAATAATCTTTTCAGAACAGGAACACCTAGTATAATAAGTAAATTACCACCAGTTTTTTTTTCTCTCTTGTGCATCAGTGAAAAATGGTTCTACATTATTTAACTGATAATTATTCAGTTTAAATTTAATTGATTTTGGTTTGTTCCTTTGCTGCTAGGTAGCAAAGCACAATCAATTGAAAAGTTAATTATTTATATAGATTAAAAAATTTATGAGGATTAATATTTTTTTACACTCCCCACACCTAATCCCATACCTAATTTTCACTTTCCACTTATAATGCCTCTAACTGCGGTGGCTGCAACTTTTTCTCCTAATGTTGCATCACTTGCATGCATTCTTTCTTTTGCAGCTAATTGAAGTTCTTTATCTGCTTCATGTTCAAATGGCTCTAAGCACAATGGGACTTAGCATCTGAGGTCATAAGTCCCCTAGAACTTAGAACTACTTAAACCTAACTAACCTAAGGACATCACACACACCTGTGCCCAAGGCAGTATTCAAACCTGCGACCATAGCGGTCACGTGGTTCCAGACTGTAGTGCCTAGAACTGATCGGCCACCCCGCCCGGCATCTGGTTCATGTCTTTTTTCTAAATCTTTATTATCTCTGTAGGCAATGTCATGTTGTTTGCAAGCTTCATCTAATGGATGACTTCCTTAATCTCGTCTAGCTAATCTTTCTTCAAGATTAGTGAAATGCCCACAGTAAATGAATCCCTGTAGATGCATCTCAGGCATTGGTACATTATTTAAAACCCAATTGACTAACCCTTTTCCATGTTTTTCACTATTCCAGACCTAAGAGCAAGATTATTCAAAATGCTGATCAAATAAGAAATTCTTTTTGGATTGTTGATCCAATTCAAAATTCAGAAATAACTATAACTGATGAAAATGACAAATTAATTGACTTCAGTGGTGCTTATGTAACAGTTGTTTTAGAAATGTCTTAATAAGTTTTATTCTTATTAAATCGTGAACAAAATCGAGAGTTTTCAGTTTTACTGATTCCCTGTGAATGAGAAGACTAAAAAGAAATTTAAATGTCTGCAATAAGAACACAGAGATAAATAAATATTGTAGATGGATAGGTTCATCCAAATCATACACAATTATATATGAGTTTTAAAATTATGGGAGCTGATGATACATATTATCCATCATATGATGGAAAATCAAATAAAAAAAATTGATAACTATGTGGCAAGGTTGTTTGAGGTCATCACTATAAAAAAGGAAACAATATTTTCTCTAGAATGGAACATCCATTCACTTCTTCATCTGTCCTTATGAGATTAACTTCGACTACAGCCTGTGAGTTAAATATGGAAGGTCATATTCTTTATAATGGTAAGATAAAAAATAAGAAAAATGATGTACCTTGTCTACTAGATTTGTTTGTTGGAGTTTTCAAAGATCATAAAGAAGTGATGTGGGAAGGAGATTTAACAGTAATTTTTACTGGGAGTTCAAGTGCTGGATATGCTGTTCTTAGATGGGCTGATAAAAACGATGCTGGAATTGAAATAAAAGATACATTTCCAAAAGAAGGTAAAATAGTAGTAGAATCTATGGAAATTTGTGTTCCTGTCACAAAGTATGAACCTGAATATTCACTAGAGCCAGAAGAAGAAAAATTAAAAAATACAAAAATTCCAGTTTCTTTCTTTGAATCACCAACAGTTGAAACAGCCAGATTAGAAGGAAAAAGAAATTTTGAAGTAGATATTACTAATTATTATAATTCTTTGGAATTTGAAATGCCTTACTTTATTTTTGTTATTTTCCAAACTAATCGAAAAAATAAGCAACTAACTCATTCTTCTTTATTCCACCATGATGAATTACAAATATGTACGTGAAAAATGGAAAAAATGAAGTTATTCCTCAAGAATTTTGGATTCTTGATCCACCAAATAATTATCTGAAAGCATATGGTACTTTCCTCGATTAAATCCTTCCGATAGGTGCGCCTTCTAGTAGGACAAGGGTGGTCGCGCCTATCTCGCAGATACCACTTTTTGTTAATAAACTTCATGTATTTTTAAACATTAAATGTTTATCAAAAAAGTAATGTTAGGTATTATTCAAGGGTTATAAAAACAAAAGCAAGGTAAAAAAATTATTTAAAAATAAAGTTAAGTCTAAAAAGATATATTTTCCTCCCACAGCTTCTTGAGCTACTGATACCTAATTTCCATGTACAAATTCAAATTTATACAGGATTATGCTTGAAATTTTGGTTTCTCAATTATTTAGAAGCTGAAATATAATCACTGTAAACATTTATTGAATACTGTAAACAAATAAAGTGTCCACATATTTTTTACATTTGGCTCCATTACGACAAGGCGCAATTTTCAGTCACGTAGAGGGGGCAAGATAGCACAGCTTAAGGTAACGCAGCTCGGCACTGCACTGTCCTTCACAGGCACCATACTGGGCCGTCTGGCCACAGGTTGTGAAGTCTGCTAGGGAAGGTGTTAGCGCAGCAACAAATTACCACTGTGCATCGCATGTTTTGACTCACTTGTAACATAAGAAAACAATCACATGAATTTATAGTGTCTGATCATTTGCACATCTCTGAAAGAACATCCAGTTCACGGAATGAACAGCTGTGATATATATAATGTAAATTAAAGGTGGAGAGGGGAAAAAGAAAAGGAAAGGGAAGGAACTAATGATATCAGCTACATAAGGACTTTATGCAGAATCAACGCCGATGAGTGAAAATGTGTACCAGACTGGTACTCAAACCCAGAGCTCCTACTTACTAGGCAGCTGCATTAACCACGGCGGCACTATGACAGAATGTTCATCACCAATGTGCAGACTATTTTGGCAAATTGCCCGGCCAACTCACATTCCCACCTAACTCCATCTATCCACAGTCCGCATCCTTGTCCTCTGTTCTAACTAATTTTAGATTCCTGCTGGAGGTTGAACACATATCTGCATCAGCACTGAAGGTAGTTCATTCTTTGCGCATCAAGGTGAGTCAGCTATACACACATCAAAAAAAGTTTTGCCTCACTTCGGTTGTCCCGGAACCTGAATAGAAAATTGGAATAGAGATCAACATATACATCATTTCCGCGCTTTTTATTGCTCATGAAAACCATACATTAAATGTTGTACCACCACATACAGCGAGACGTGGTGGTCCAGACTGCTGTACACAGGTACCTTTAAAACCCAGCAGCACATCCATCCCCTTGCATTGATGCATGCCTGTATTCATCGTGACATTCTATCCACAAATTCATCAAGGCACTATTGGTCAAGATTGTCCCACTCCTCAACGGCGATCGTCCATAAACAGCCCATTTTCAATGTGTCCCAGGCATGTTCGATAGGGTTCATGTCTGCAGAAGATGCTGGCCACGCTAGTCAAGCGATGTCGTTATCCTGAAGGAAGTAATTCATAAGATGTGCACGATGGGGGCCCGAATTGTTTTCCATGAAGACGAATGCCTCACCAATATTCTGCCGATATGGTTGCACTATTGGTCGGGGATGGCATTTACGTATCGTACAGCCGTCACGGCGCCTTCCACGACCACCAGCGGCGTACGTCGGCCCCACATTATGCCACCCCAAAACAGCAGGGAAGCTCCACCTTGGTGCACTCGCTGGACAGTGTGTCTAAGGCATACAGCCTGACGGGGTTGCCTCCAAACACGTCTCCAACGATTGTCTGATTGAAGGCATATGCTACACTCATCAGTGAAGAGAACGTAATGCCAATCCTGATCGGTCCATTCTGGTGTCGTAGTTGCAAAGATGGACCTCGCCTTGGACGTCGGGAGTGAAGTTGCGCATCATGCAGCCTACTGCGCGCAGTTTGAGTCGTAACATGACCTCCTGTGGCTGCACGAAACGCCTTATTCATCATGGTGGCGTTGCTGTCAGGGTTCCTCTGAGCCATAATCCGTAGGTAGCGGTCATCCACTGCAGTAGAAGCCCTTAAGCGGCCTGAGCAAGGCGTGTCATCGACAGTTCCTGTCTCTCTGTATTTCCTCCATGTCCGAACAACATCGCTTTGGTTCACTACGAGACCTCTCGACATTTCCTTTGTTGAGAGCCCTTCCTGGCACAAAGAATCAATGCAGACATGATCGAACCGCGGTGTTGACCGTCTAGGCATGGTTTAACCTGAGACAACACGAGCCGTCTACCACCTTCCTGGTGGAATGACTGGAACTGTCCGGCTGTCAGACCCCCTCCATCTAATAAGCGCTGCTCATTCATGGTTGTATACATCTTTTGGACGGGTTTAGTGATATCTCTGAACAGTCAAAGAGACTGCGTCTGTGATTTAATATCCACAGTCAGCGTCTGTCTTGAGGAGTTCTGGGAACCAGGGTGATGCAAAACATTTTTTGATGTGTGTATGAATGCATGATGTCTGTTCTTTCAGACATGTCCAAAAGAACAAACACCACGCATTCATATAATGGATTTGCCTCGATGGTCAATGAATCCACAACATCCAATGCAGATGCATATTTGAATTTGACGTGTAAAGGAAATGTCTTAAAGAATAGACATCACGCACTCATATAATTTATTTATCTCGATGTACAATGAATCCTCAACCTAGAGTGCTGTTGCATTTCCATATTTGAACTCAAGTGGGAAACTATAAGTAGCAATCATAGAGGACATGGATGGGGACTGCGGATAGGTTGCGCTGGGTGGGAATTTGAGTCGGCCAGGGAGCATGCCGAGACAGTCAGTGCATCTGTGATAGACACTGTGTCCGGATGGCGCAGGGGTTAACGCAAGTGCCTAGTAAACAGGAGAGCCCAAGCTGGAGCCCCGACCTGGCATACATCTTCATGTGTCGCCCCTGATTCCACCCAAAGTCCCAAAGCAGCTGATATCATTAGTTCATTCCCATTCCTTTCCTTTCTTCCTGCTCCACCTTCAATTTACATGAGCTGTGGGGAGTCTTTGCCCCAGTGATTCCCTTCTCTAGGTGGGGCAGTAATCGCACTCGTTCTGGCACGCCCGTTTTCTCTTTGGTTTTCCTCTTCTGGCCGCTATTGAAGCGCGGCGCTTCCGGCTATGGATCTCTTGGTTTTCCGCTACGGGTCCCTCGTGGTCGTGCTTGCCCGTTGCTTGGGGATATGTTGTGTTGGCGAGTCTTGGAGTGACCGTTACGGAGGAGCGTTGGTTGCCCGCGATGCTGTGCTATGATTCGAGGAGTGTGTGGTGGTGATGGCCTCCAATGCTCTAGTAATTTTATATATTGTACTACCTGATGCCGGATGCCTAAGTACGCTACGTGGATTCTCGTCGGGGCATCAGCTATTTCTTTGAAGTTTCGTTTGTGATCAATCTCATCGTTAATTGTGCTCACAGCCGTAAACAGTGATTTGTATGTGATTATCCCCGCCGTGGCGGGAATAAGGAATTCATTCTTGGTTCCGGCATATGTTGAGTAGTGCTGTTAAGATTGTAAAACATAGCTCAGTGGCGGGGGCACTAAGCGTGAGTAGCGTGAAGGCCGCGTGAGTCATTCTAGGATAGTGCGCAGGCCATTTTTTTGCTAAGACAGTGTGCTTGCAATATTACTTCAGAATCTTATGATTTATTCTGTGGTCTCCGTTAGAAGTGGCCGTGACTTTGCTGTCTTGTATTATGTGTTTTTATGCTCTTGGTGTGGCAGACCGTTAACTTCTCCAGACTTTCTGCTTGTTATTGGGGTTCGCCTGTAAGAGCAAAGAATTTTGAGTTGCAAGAAGCGAATGATTTTCTATGCTATGTCTTCTGAGGTCTTGCAGGTGTTAAGGACATTAACAGGGGGGAAGGGCATAACTCTGAAATAAGAGGATTTGTGTAGTGTGCTTTCGTTTGGTTGTCTGTCCTTTGTGTGTGTGTGTGTGTTTTTTTTTAATGTTACAGTATACTACGGGTGGCGGGCACAGTCAGCTCCGCATTGACCAATACAAAGGGCGCCTCCTAGATTGAAATATGTTCGGGCTACGTTATCTCGGTTAGCTACGTTTTGGTGACGCTCGGCGCTACTTGACTGTATCCTGCCAGTCGCTACTCACCCCAGTAGTTGACAGAAGGTGAGTATTCTCTCTTGTAATTATTTGGAGATTCCTCTCGTTAATGTGTTTGGGCTGCGCCAAGGTGAGTTCCCTGTTCCTAGTAGCTTGGTCACTCTTGTATTAGGGTGGTTCATCCGTTGGTCTATGCCCGCTGTTGCGTGGAACTTAAACTGACTATTAAGATACCTGTTTTCTGCCTAAATATTGTTGTTATACTTCAAAGGGGTTTCACGAATGAGATCAGTGGAATAAGTCACTATGTAATTGGTAGAATTCCGTTGTTCTATGGTCTGTTTATTGGCCTAAGATTCTCGTTGGGGATTTTGCTCTTTTACTTGAAATTTGTTACTTAATATTCGTTACTGTTGCTTGTTTTACCAATGAGGATTTCCTCCCGGTAAATTCCTGTTAAATTTGTGGGCAGTTATATTCGTCATCTATATTTGTCTGGGAATGTTTGTTACTTAGTTAAATTGAAGTATATTTACTTACAGTGGCCGGCCGCGCTGGCCGTGCGGTTCTGGAGCTGCAGTCCGGAACCGCGGGAATGCTACGGTCGCAGGTTCGAATCCTGCCTCGGGCATGGGTGTGTGTGATGTCCTTAGGTTAGATAGGTTTAAGTAGTTCTAAGTTCTAGGGGACTTATGACCTAAGATGTTGAGTCCCATAGTGCTCAGAGCCACTTACAGTGTTTCATTCCGTATAATCTTACAAAGACTGTATAAGGTTTTTCAATTATATTTGTTATTAGTGGTTATTGGAAAGCCGATTTGTAAAAGATTTTGTACAACTGTTTTTGGGGATATGTGTAATAAAACTTTGTGAACTACAAGCCTGTGTTTGCGTTTTCTTGTGATTCACGTCCCATACAAAGTATATAGAAAGAAATACCAGTTGGTTACAAAGTACTGTGAATTTAAACTGACAAAAATCGAAGCGTGACACGGTCAGATGTTACAATGAAATCAACTGTAGAGTAGGTGTTGTTGAGCAGGTGGTCTGCAAGCACTCAATGGCAGTAAGTGGCCTGTTTGTACTTTTTATAAGCACCCGTCAGTGATTGGATAATCTACAGACAAGTAACAGAGATCAAAACCAGAAAACGAGATTTCCTTATAAATCTGGCGGAGGAGCTCCCCAAAGATTGTACAGAAACCATGCTCAGAGCACTGCACGTTGAATCGGCAGACATAGATCGAAGTCATTGCCGCTGACAGGTGCGAAGATCTTGCGAAGAAAGGAAAAGTTCATACAGATGTTCATCATGTAACAAACTAATGTGCAAGAAATATGTTGTTACAGTTTCCTATGTCTGCGTAGATTGCAAAGCTCAATCTACAGACAACGAAGATCTGTAGATAACTAATGAGCATATTTACTTTCACTAAAACTTTTACCTTTATATAATACGTATCAGAGTGTAGACTTGTACTAGACTACGGTAACGTATTGATTCTATGTATTGCTTACGTGTAGAAAATATCATTTTGTGCTGAAAATTTTTTGATTTGCTGTATTTCTACAAAAATGTAAGATTTATTCATGATTTAATGAACAACTTTCAAGTATTTTCGTATTGCATTTGAGATGATTTGGAAGATAATTAAGGAAATATTCAGAGTCTATTTTGTTATATGAAGATATTTTAAAATGAGTTATGACTGTGTAACATGAGTGAACTTAATGTTTAGAATTGAAACAAGGCAACAGCCATTAAAGTGTCTACATTTTTGCAGATAAAACTCATACCTTAAAATTAAAAGAATTTGAGAATAAGCCGTAAACACTTCGAATAGAAATGAGTCAGTTTTGTGCCGATGGTGGTTTTAGGGATTTAAAATGTTTAGTGTTGCAGCGGTTGCAAGATTAATTGCCTTTACCTTTCATTTTCACATCGTCTTCTGCTTTATTTTTGTAATCCCGTAAAGCATTGCGCATCGCTGAACATTTCAGACGCTGTTGTCCGACTTGTTATACACTGCCTGCAATTTTGCATTACTTGGAATCAAAAAGTTCTTCAAAGTTAATAATATTGTAATTTCACAGGCCTTGCTTATGTCCTCGGAATTTATTTGCAACAAATGAGCAGAGACACAAACACGTTAACATTTGTCCTTCAATGGCTCTAACTGCTACATTTGGAATTAGTGCATTCGCAATTCTATGCTTTGCAAAAGTTTCTAACAATACATCAACACTCCACATTTTCAATTTGGAGCCAAAAACGAGGAAACACACAAGGAAGCTAAAGTGAAAAGAGCAGCACCTTCCTGCGAAGGAAATTTAACATCACAATTATCCCACATTTTTGCCGTATGCCAGATATCATGTTAACATTCACGGTAATAAGAATAATACATAGTTGCCTGTCTCAAAGAACCGCACATTATGTTTCATATTTATTACAAAAAGTTACTTCGTCTTTTATGCAATTCATCTTTAAGTGCGAATATAACTTACGATTTGCATCCTTCAGCACTTTGAAAGGTCAGGAAACACACAAGGAAGCTAAAGTGAAAAGAGCAGCAACTTCCTGCAAAGGAAATTTAACATCACAATTATCCCACATTTTTTGCCGCGTGTCAGATATCACATTAGCATTCACGGTAATAAGAATAATACATAGTTGCCTGCCTCTCTTATTTTAGCGTCGTGGTTAGCACGTAAAATACATGCTGAAGTATGTAACGTTTGCTGAGTCGATTTAGAAAGTAGGCGATCAGAATCTTTACGGATCTCCATGATGCACGATACCCGCATAGTAGCTTTTCCTGTAGCTATTTATTGAGCAACTCAGTCTCACTCCCAGACGATTAGCAAGGTGAAGTACATGCCTCTTCCTTGATTTCTCTTTCTCTCTCTCTCTCTCTCTCTCTCTCTGTCCCGTATCAGATCGACGAATGTTACAGAAGCATTCCTTGAACTAATTATTTCTAAAATTTGGAGTTGTGATTTTGAGACTTGGATCTGCTTCACAATAAACAGATGTAGGCGGCCATACTACATTAAATAGCTAAATACACGTAGGTATTTCACCATTACAGCTGTTTCCATTGACTCATCGGATAAATACTGGTGACACGAGTTGGTCGTATGAGGCCAGTCACAATGCATACAGTTTCATTCAACGCTGTACCCACCTGTCTGGCAGGTGTGAAATTTCGCCAGACTGGTGCCGCGTATTCTGCTGCAGAGAAGCATAATGTCATGGCAGAAGTACGGAGCACGTGTAGCTGTGAACCCCAGGTGTGCCAGTAAGTTTACGTATGGTATTTAGCTTTGTTTCTTGGCAATAATCTTTGAATATGAGACTAGAATCCAACTTTACTCCCAGGCATTTCGGAGTGTCGTAGAGCCTTATTCGTTGCCCTCTTCCGGTTTCTTAGATGAAAGGCGAGGGCCTACGTCTTTCCAGGGTTTCGCTTGAGGTGGTTTTCATTATAAAACTTGCCGAGATTTTCGAAATCCGCTATAGACTTCATCTCCACGTCTTCAAAAATTTTGACATCTGGACATGGTTTCACTTTGGTTTCTCCCAGTGTTGAATACACTCGCCACAGCACTCCTCGAACACCCGACAAGTCGTGGAGTTTCTGAAATGCTCGTGTCGAGACTCAGGACTATCAAAATCTGCCCACGGTCAAACTCAGATAGATCGTACGCCTTCCCCATTCTACACATGGACAACAGGCTCACTGATACTACACGCACCGTGCATATCTCTGAGTAGCAGCCATTCAGTCCTAACCAGGTGACGCTGCTACGCCTTGTCGGGTTTATATCAATAGTTGCTTGGCGGTCATAACATTCTGGTTGATCAGTTTTAATTTTTTTTCCAAGGTTGATTGATTGGTCGTTAGTGGAGATGTTTTACATCGGTACACTACCCCAGAGAGACCGTTCTCCAAGGTCCATCATCGGTTCTTCTTATTATGCAGAAAGACAAGAAACCTCCTGGTCTGCCACAAACACTGGGTGAACTGGTTTGAACAGAAGTCTTTTGTGACTGAATATATGTTTCGACTCAACTTCTTGTGGCTGCTGACAGATCTGTGGATGCTATTTCCATCATTTGTCCCCTTTCATATCCATCTTCTATGTACTGAATCAGATTAAGGATTTGACCACCGCATGGGCGGAAAACTGACTGCTCATCCACAGAATAACAGCCACAAAACGGAAAAAAAGAAACAGGAAATCGATCCCAGACACCTCCTGTTCATACATGAACCACAAAACCTAAGCTAAGGTCAAGGAGCAGCTTCATCTACACAGCATCAGCAATCCAATCAGCAGCTGAAATAGCCAAACAGAGATATGGCGAAATTCATTAACCGAAAGGCATGAGGAGGAAGTCAAAAAGGAACCTGACGCGGGATTTCATCTGCCGTACGTGACACCTAAGGAACCGATTGAGGACAGGAGTGTCACAATCCAGGCCGAACCTTAGGTAGTGGGGTTTCATGAATGACGACGTATTCTGCGAGTGTGGTGACCTGCAGGACCTACAACATCTCGTGGTCTGCAGGAACCTGACCGATCTTTGCACCACGAAAACCTTCGTTCACCAAGTGATAAGACCATAAAGACATCGGAATTCTGGAGCTTACTGTCCATTCAATAGAAAATCAAAAATATTCAGTGTCTTGCAGAATTTTGTTATTATTTTGTATTACTGAATTGTATTTTTATTTATTGTATTGTATTTTTATTGTTTTGTATCCTAGACACATAAAATAAATAAAAATTGACTCATTGTCAACTGCATTATCACCCAGTATCAGATATTTTAGTTTATTTGGAAGCTTTACATGACATCTCTTCATACACTGCAGGAAAAAGTTAGTACATCGTTCTAGAGGTTTCCAATTCACGCAAGATTTATTGTTGGAACAGTGCATGTGGAGTACTTGATTACATTTAGAGATCAGTAGCACAAGCAGTTCTGAGGTATCGACCAATGCTGAAACACCCACATTAGTGAGTGGTGTAGGCTCCAATGAAGACGGCATCCAGTCTATCGTACCAATGGCGAACACTATCCTGGGATACCTTATGCCACGCCTGCCCCGCTGTTCACATAGTTCTGTAAGGTTTATTGGTTGACGAGTCGCACGAGTCGCTTCTCGTCGCATCATATCCAACACGTGCTAGATTGAAGACGAATCAGGAGATCGTGATGGCCAGGGAAACTCCTGCTCATCTTGCAGAGCACGTTGAGTTTCACGGTCATTGTGTGAACGAGCATTGTCCTGTTGGAGCAACACATCACCTTTCTGTTGCAAGAACAGCGAAAGAAGGGGTATAACAATATTCTGCCCGTACTGAGCGCTGGTTAGCGTCCCCTCCAGAAACACCAGAGTTGAGCGTGAGCTGTAGCTTATCACACCCCAGACGGTAATCTCCGTGGTGTGGCCAGTGTGCCTTAGGCGAATGCACTCAACGAGACGGTGCTCACCAGGTGTACGTCGCACACGTAACGACCGTCACTTGCTTGCAGGCAGAATTTGCTTTCATCCCTGAAGACTACAGGGCGCCATTCCACCTTCCAAGGCAGCAGTCAAGCGGTGCCATCGAAGCTGTGACGTGAGTGAAAGACGGGCTAGAAGCGTGTGTGTTCCTGTGGTCCTATTGCTATTAACCGGTTCGCAACAGTTCGGGCTGAAATGTCTGGGCTCACAAGCCCTCTTAGCTGTACTGCGGTTGCTATACGGTCTGCCACTGCTGCCCTTACGTTTCTACGATCCTGGCGGGCGTCTCTGCTGCGTAGACGTCCAGAACCTCGCCTACGGGTGTGAGAATTTACCACACCCCGCCACTCGGAATGCCGCATTTTGATCCCTTTCAAACTTGCTCAGTTGGCTGCAGAAAGCACGAGTACGTCTTCGGCATTTCTTAACAGTTTTTCAGCAAGGAATCCACAGAGCTACGGAGATTATTTGCTTATACCTATACACCCCTATCGCTTACAGCAACATTCCTACTACACCACCGTCTGGTATGTCAGAAGTTACCTTCATCTCTGATGAAGATACCTTCCCATAAAGAATCCCGCACATGGTGTACCTTTTCATGAAAGTCGTTAAACATTTGTATGAGAAGCCTCCTGGACCTCATCAATAAAAACGTTAGTTTTACTGTTTACGAGGTCGATAATTGTGGAAATCGTGATGAGCACTATGAAGAAGTTGTTTGTGTTCTAGAAAAGTCATCAGGGTTCAACGTACCATTGACGGCAGGGTTGTTTGGAATGTAGCACATACTAGCATTGGATAAAGATGATATGAAATTTGTCTGTGTCTTTTTCAAGTGATCTCTCATGACATCTCCCATAATGGATCTATAAAAAACCATGGAAAACCTAAATCAGGTTGACTGTACCAAGATCTGGATCTCTGCAAGCCCCTTTCCTTGAGCAGTTCACCATCCCACACAGCAATTCTGTGGGGAGACTGAAGCATTATTTGGTAAAGTGCGGCTCTTTATAACTTTATAATGTCACGGATCTTGCCGTTGGTGTGGAGGCTTGCGTGCCTGAGCGATACAGATAGCCGTACCGTAGGAGCAACGGAGGGGTATCAGTTGAGAGGCCAGACAAACGTGTGGTTCCTGAAGTGGGGCAGCAGCCTTTTCAGTAGTTGCAGGGGCAACAGTCTGGATGATTGACTGATCTGGCCTTGCAACACTAACCAAAACGGCCTTGCTGTGATGGTACTGCGAACGGCTGAAAGCAAGGGCAAACTACAGCCGTAATTTTTACCAATGGCATGCAGCTTTACTCTATGGTAAATGATGACGGCGTCCTTTTGGGTAAAATATTCCGGAGGTCAAATAGTCCCCCATTCGGACCTCCGGGACTACTCAAGAGGACATCATTATCAGGAGAAAGAAAACTGGCGTTCTACGGATCGGAGTGTCGAATGTCAGATCCCTTAATTGGGCAGGTAAGTTAGAAAATTTAAAAAGGGAAATGGATAGGTTAAAGTTAGATACAGTGGGAATTAATGAAGTTCAGTGGCAGGAGGAACAAGACTTCTGGTCAGGTGAAACAGGGTTATAAATACAAAATCAAATAGGTGTAATGCAGGAGTAGGTTTAATAATGAATAGGAAAATAGGAATATAGCTAACACTTGGTTCAAGAATCATAAAAGAAGGTTGTATACGTGGAAGGAGCCTGGAGATACTAGAAGGTATCAGATAGATTATATAATGGTACGACAAAGATTCAGGAACCAGGTTTTAAATTGTAAGACATTTCCAGGGGCAGAGTGGACTCTGACCACAATCTATTGGTTGTGAACTGTAGATTAAAACTGACGAAACTGCAGAAAGTTGGGAATTTCAGGAGATGGGAACTGGATAAACTGAAAGAACCAGAGGTTGTAGAGAGCTTCAGGGAGGGCATTAGGGAACGATTGACAAGAATGGGGCACAGAAATACAGTAGAAGAAGAATGGGTGGTTTTGAGAGACGAAATAGTGAAGGTAGCAGAGGACCAACTAGGTAAAACTACGAGGGCTAATAGGAATCCTTGGGTAACAGAAGAGATATTGAATATAATTGATGAAAGGAGAAAATATAAAACTGCCATAAATGAAGCAGGCAAAGAGGAATACAAACGTCTCAAAAATGAGACCGACAGCAAGTGCAAAATGGCTAGGCAGGGATGGCTAGAGTACAAATTTATGGATGTTGAGGCACATATCACTAGGGGTAAGATAGATACTGCTTACAGGAAAATTAAAGAAACCTTTAGAGAAAAAAGAAGCACTTGCATGAATATCAAGATCTCAAATGGAAAGCCAGTTCTAAGCAAAGAAGGCAAAGCAGAAAGGTGGAAGGAGTATATAGAGGGTCTATACAAGGGCGATGTTCTTGAGGACAATATTACAGAAATGGAAGACAATGTAGATGAAGATGAAATAGGAGATATGATACTGCGGGAAGAGCACTGAAAGACCTAAGTCGAAACAAGGCCCCAGGAGTAGACAACATTCCATTAGAACTACTGACAGACTTGGGAGAGCCAGGCCTAACAAAACTCTACAATCTGGTGAACAAGGTGTATAACACAGGCGAAATACCCTCAGACGTCAAGAAGAATATAATAATTCCAATCCCAAAGAAAGCAAGTGTTGACAGATGTGAAAATTACCGAACAATCAGTTTAATAAGCCACAGCTGCAAAATACTAACGCGAATTCTTTACAGACGAATGGAAAAACTAGTAGAAGCCAATCTTGGGGAAGATCAGTTTTGATTCCGTAGAAATATTGGAACACGTGAGGCAATACTGACCTTACGACTTATCTTAGAAGAAAGTTTAAGGAAAGGCAAACCTACGTTTCTAGCATTTGTAGACTTAGAGCAAGCGTTTGACAATGTTGACTGGAATACTCTCCCTCAAATTCTAAAGATGGCAGGGGTAAAACACAGGGATCGAAAGGCTACTTACAATGTGTACAGAAACCAGATGGCAGTTATAAGAGTCGAGGGAAGCAGTGGTGGGGAAGGGAGTGAGACAGGGTTGTAGCCACTCCCCGATGTTATTCAATCTGTATATTGAGCAAGCAGTAAAGGAAACAAAAGAAAAATTCGGAGTAGGTATTAAAATCCACGGAGAAGAAATAAAAACTTTGAGGTTCGCTGATGACATTGTAATTCTGTCAGAGACAGCAAAGGACTTGGAAGAGCTGTTGAATGGAATGGACAGTGTCTTGAAAGGAGGATATAAGATGAGCATCAACAAAAGCAAAACGAGGATAATGGAATGTAGTCGAATTAAATCGGGCGATGTTGAGGGAATTATATTAGGAAATGGGACGCTTAAAGTAGTAAATGAGATTTGCTACTTTGGGAGAAAAATAACTGATGATGGTCGAAGAAGAGAGGATATAAAACGTAGACTGGCAATGGCAAGGAAAGCATTTCTGAAGAAGAGAAATTTGTTAACATCGATTATAGATTTTAGTGTCAGTAAGACGTTTCTGAAAGTATTTGTATGGAGTGTAGCCATGTATGGAAGTGAAACGTGGACGATAAATATCTTAGACAAGAAGAGAATAGATGCTTTCGAAATGTGGTGCTACAGAAGAATGATGAAGATTAGATGGGTAGATCACAAACTAATGAGGAGGTGGACAACATGGTTGTGGCGAGAAGCAGCGATTAGTATGATTAATTAATAATTCAAAAACAGTAATCGCATTTATTATTATTATTATTATTATTAATATACCGACAACCGGTTGCAACCCGACGTAGGGGTGATCTTCTGGGCGTTTACACTGTGAAATTATAGGTATCCGTCAGAAAGACTCTGTTATACAAGAGCTAAAATAACGTAACTATGTTACCCATTGGTCGACTACTGCTGGTGTCACTCCTGTCTACATAACGGCAGGAAACTATGCGAGACTAACCCTTCGTATGGGATTAAATAGCGTACTGAGATCACGTGAATAGACGGCAACACCCCCAGCGGCGATCAACGGAATTTAATACAGTTTATTAGATTTAATTACTAGTCACCTTGGTTTAACATAAATTTAAGTGACAGTAAATAACAGAAAATGGAGGTATTGAATAGAATTGGAGAGAAGAGAAATTTGTGCCACAACTTGACGAGAAGAAGGGATCGGTTGGTAGGGCATATTCTGAGGCATCAAGGGATCACCAATTTAGTATTGGAGGGCAGCGTGAAGGGTAAAAGTCGCAGAGGGAGACCAAGAGATGAATACATTAAACAGATTCAGAAGGATGTAGGTTGCAGTAGGTACTGGGAGATGGAGACCCTTGCACAGGATGGAGTAGCATGGAGAGCTGCATCAAACCAGTCTCTGGACTGAAGACCACAACAACAATGTCTCAAGGCACCAACTGTGCCCACTATATCTCAACAATAAGGAGCCTATTTCTGTTCACCGAGATATCTAAAAGTACTTCAACGCGACCACAGAACTCCCTGTTTCAGGTTACGTGCACAGAATACTGTTAAAAGGCCATGAGGATGTAAAATATTTGATGCGTGCCTCCAGCAGCAGACCTTTGTTCATCTGTGTAGTGAAACAGCAGTCGAGCCAAACAAAGTGATATGCAACTGAATAATAAAGAATGCAGAACTCATTTGGTGGAGTTCTATGGACCGTGCGTTTAATGCTCCCAATTGTGTGATTCAGTGGCCAACACAAACCTCAAAAAGAATTAAACAAGTTTTCTGTAGTTACACACTGTGGCTGTAGTCAACGAAATGCCCTTAGTCAGTCTCCATGAACTTAGACCTTAATGAGAGTACTCGTAACCGAGACAGGAAATGAATTATCTCTACTTTGCTACATGTCTTACATTCTCACGCCACTCACCTACAGATAAGTAACAACAACGGTTACGTTAATCGCATGATATAGCACTCAGATATTGTGATATATATGGCTATTAGAACAGTAAAGTTGTTAGAGGCTTTAAGATAAATGATGATCGTTTCACGGAACATCAGAATGTGTAGCCAACAAGAGCAATCTTTATATTGAATGGGACTGATAGTGTGATAAGAGGAACGTTTGCCATTCATTACTTTTATCGCTTATCTTTGTGCCCTTCAAACGCACAAACCTCGTATTTATACTCCATTGGCTCACTTAATTCCCACACGTATTCTGTTAGCAAAAATAACTCATCTAAAATAATGCGCTTTCATTTAATGGCTTTACTTCACATTGGTGATGTAACATCAGAATTTTCACTATCCCCCTCCACTTTATAGAAACAACTGAAACTAGCCTGCAATCAAAATTTTCCTCTGGTTGTTACAATGTTCTACAGATTTATGGCGCAGACATCTGTACAAAAATAGTGCTACAGATCTGGAAACATTTATTTTATCATTTGTGTATTTATTTGCAACTTGAATGTCAAATCAGATGAATGGCCATGCTAAAGCTACTAAGATAAACATTCAAGTCGTATTATAGCCAGATATTGTTGCTTCCTGGGTAACTTCTTATTAGACTTTTCGGAAACCATCCCTCACTGAGCAGTTATTTCGAAAGGCATCTTGGAACGCATGGCTTTTAGTGCACTATGATGTGTTGGTAAATGTGCCAACACCTTGTAGATAGAGGAGGCCGAAATGCACGCTATCTAACGCAGACGGGCGTGAATTCTGGAACAGGATAAGTAGTGAATGCTAATAAGAAAAGTATGCAGCTCCTCGAATACTTAACTTTTATTCCTTGTTGTATACATCGTTCTTGATGAGACATTTCATACGATAACTATCAAACTATGTAAGGCTAATGGCGCCTTGCTAGGTCGTAGCCATGGACTTAGCTGAAGGCTATTCTAACTGTCTCTCGGCAAATGAGAGAAAGGCTTCGTCAGTGTAGTCGCTAGCAAAGTCGTCGTACAACTGGGGCGAGTGCTATATCGTATCTCGAGGCCTGCCTTGTGGTGGCGCTCGGTCTGCGATCACACAGTGGCGACACGCGGGTCCGACATGTACTAATGGACCGCGGCCGATTTAAGCTACCACCTAGCAAGTGTGGTGTCTGGCGGTGACACCACACACTAGACTTGAGATCCTTTGCTTCTCTATCTATATTTAGCATCTTCACGATGCCACGTTATGCCAGCACCTTATAGTATTCAGTCGGTGAAAGAATATCTTCCTTTTTGCTGCAGTCTTTTTTTCACTTTGTCAGGAGGCATGTGGCTGTGACCACACCCCAATAGGGAAATAATGCACTGGCTCATTAAGTTTTCTGCTCCCTTCCACGAAGGCCGTTAGTGTGCACATTTTACTGTATTTTAATTTTGACTGGTATAGCAATCACAAGATAAGCGAATTTCATTTGGACTATTTCTGGCTGGGACGTGTCAAGGCTTCTGAGAAAATTCAAAAGAGCAAAGGCTACTGGGTTGCACCCTTTCAGTCTTTCTAATTCAAGCATCAAAAGCAATCCTTTTCTTTGACTGTCTTCAGGAATAAGTCAAAAAGCACAATTTTTTTAGTTATACTTGTCTTAAATAGAGTATATGACCCACAGAGATCTCGGGTATTGGCTTATTCTGTAGTACATCAAAACGTACTTTAACCAAATTTGGATTTTCCTTCTTAATTATTGCATAGAAATTTTTATATGAAGCTTTTGCAACCTGTAGTTTTCTATTAACTGATTCTTTTTCTGCAGATCATGTTCATTTTTTAAGTTCAGTAGCCCAACATTGTATGTTTAGCATGTACCTTTACGGGGAGGTTAAAAGGACTATTTAACACCACGTTAGAAAATATGTTTGTGCTTCTATAAAGACCAAGCAGACAGGCCTCAAGATTGCCTTTTTTTACAGAAATGTTTCCACATTTTATTGCAATCAAATCGGATGGTAAATATTCTCTTTTGGATTTTTTCCTTGAGTTGTGGCACTGTTCAGTTATATGTTTTCATATCATTTTCATAGCTTGTTTAACTTCTTTTTCTTTACTAATGCTGCAGTCACTCCGTCAGTTTTCAGTCAGTAACTTCTCTGTTACATGAAATTTATTGGCCAGACTTGAGAGTCTGTCTTTGAACATCGTTGATGTTCTTTGAAATGTTGTGGTACATGCAGGTACTCGTACCGTGCGGCCATATTTTTCCTTATGCTGTACTTTATAGAAACAGCATTTTTCCTTTTTGCTTCTTTCTCGTGTTCTCTACATTTTGGCGATATCATTATCATGTATTTTAGTATTAATGTATCCTGTTCCGCTCCGTTTAAACTGTTCGCATGTCGATGAATAGTTGTGATATCCACATAATTGGGTCAGCTGCTCTGCATTCTTTTTCTTCCTAAGACCTTTGGGTTCACTGGTATGTCTAGTAGCCCACGTGAACAGGCAATAGCTGGAAGTTTCTTGTTCTTGCTTTTTTTTTCAGAAAACCCTTTCACATTATCATTGACAATCACACTCTACATTGGTACTGACGCGCTGCACTGCTATTAAAAGTTTTCAGTGGCGTTGAGCAATACTTTCTAAAAACTTAAACCGCCATTTGACTGTGTTATTATATTTATCTTTTGTACTATCCACATTTCTGGTTTTATGCCATTATAAAGTACAATACCAAAGGTACTTGATAATGATAAATGCCGAAAATTGGATGTACAAAAGATAATAATAAAGAGGCAAATAGCAGTTTACCCTTTAAAAAAGAATACATTGTTATTGATTGATAGTTTACAATGTTATTCTCCATTCTGGTCTCTCAGGCGCAAAGAACAGTTTGCGTTTATCGACTTTTACTTTATATGGCTGAGAGAAAATACCCAGTTTTGCAAAAACACAGTTTTCGACACCCTATAACAGCAGAAAATATGCGATTTTAACCAAACTGTTTCAACAGATCATATATGAACAACAAGTTTGATTTGTAAACACAAGTGTCTTAATTTTGAAAAACTGAGCATATGAAAAAACGCGTTCGAAAAAACAGTCCTCAGTACAAATTTATGCGTTGTGCAAGGATTTAATTTTTAGGGATAATACACACGTCAAAAAAGTTTTCCATCATCCCGGTTCGGAGAGTTCCGGAACCTGTGCAGAAAATTGGAATAGAAATCAACATAAATATCATTTCCGCCCTTCTTATTGCTCATGAAAACGACACATTGCGAGTTGTACCACCATACAGCGAGACCTTCTGAACTGGTGGTCCAGATTGCTGTACACGCCATAGCTCTAATAGCCAGTAGCACGCTCTCGTGCATTGATGCATGCCTGTATTCGTCGTGGCATACTATCCACAAGTTCATCAAGGCACTGTTGGTACAGATTGTTCCACTCCTCAATGGCGATTTGGAGTAGATAACTCAGAGTGGTTGGTGGGTCACGTGATGCATAAACAGCCAATTTTCAATCTACCCAGGCATGTTCGATAGGGTTCATGTCTGGAGAACATGCTGGCCACTCTAGTCGAGCGATGTCGTTATCCTGAAGGAAGCCATTCACAATATGTGCACGATTGGGGGACGACTGGTCGTCCATGACGACGAACGCCTCGTCAAAATGCTGCCGATATGGTTGCACTATCGGTCAGAGGATGGCATTCATGTATTGTATAGAGCCTTCCATGACCAGCAATGGCGTACGTCGGCCCCACATAATACCACCCCAAAACAGCAGGGCACCTCCACCTTGCTGCACTCGCTGAAAAGTGTGTCTAAGGCGTTCAGCATGATGGAGTTGCCTCCAAAAACGTCTCCGACGATTGTATGGTTGAAAGAATTTGCGACACCCATCGGTCAAGAGAACGTGATGCCAACCCTGGGCGGTTCATTCGGTATGTTGTTGGGCCCATGTGTACCGCGCTGCATGGTGTCATGGCTGCAAAGATGGACCTCGCCATGGACGTCGGGAGTGAAGTTGCGCAACATGGAAAGCGCTGTTGTTCTGCGCAGTCTTAGTCGTAACACAATGTCCTGTGGCTGCACGAAAAGCATTATTCAACATCGTCGCGTTGCTGTCAGGGTTGAGCCATAATCCGTAGGTAGCAGTTATCTGCTGCAGTAGTAGCCCTTGGGCGGCCTGAGCGAGGAATGTTATAGACGGTCCCTGTCTCTCTGTATCTACTCCATGTCCGAAGAACATCGCTTTGGTTCACCGCGAGACGTCTGGACCCTTCCCGTGTTGAGAGTCCTTCCTGGCACAAAGTAACAATGCGGACGCGATAGAACCGCTGTATTGATCGTCTAGGCATTGGTGAACTACAGACAACACGAGCCGTGTACCTCCTTCCTGGTGGAATGACTGGACCTGATCGGCTGTCGGACACCCTCCGTCTAATAGGCGCTGCTAATGCATGGTTGTGCACATTTCTGGGCGGATTTAGTGACATCTCTGAACAGTCTAAGAGATTATGTCTGTGATACAACATCCACAGTCAACGTTTGTCTACAGGAGTTCTGGGAACCGGGGTGATTCAAAACTCTTTTTGATGTGTGTCCATGTACAGGATGAATCACCTAAAACTTGCACTACAAGTATTGCAGAAATGGAAAGCGCTTTTGTTCTGCGGCTTTCACAGTATGGATTGGTAGTCATGGGCTCGTATTGTTAACCAATACACAGATGTAATAACACTTAGAGAGTGTATTTTTGTGCCAAATAAACTTTCTAAATGGAACAAAGCATACTGACTTTAACGAGCTAAAGGTAGGATAAGTTAGAATGTTAGTGGTGTTTGTTGCAGGATTCTAGTGCGAGTCGTTTACGAGATATCGTATTTTGAAAAGTTTCTACACCGACACATGTTCCTGCAATTCAAGCTGCATAGATGCTAGGTACGATAATGTTATGTTTTCTTACAGTATGCTTGTGTGTTACTTGAGAGCACTGCGACTTTCTGGTCAGTTAGTGAGTGACATACAGTACAAGCAGTAGGTCGTTAGTGGATGATGGAATTTACCAACGGAGAAAAAGCTGACTTGCTTATGCTGTATGGAGAGCTTAGGAAGAATGCAGTTCGTTCTCGTATAGTGTATGTGGCAAGATACCCCAACAGACGTCAACCATCTCTGCAGTTATTTATCAACCTCTGTAACCAGTTACGTGTAAATGGTTGTGTAACATGTAGACAACTAAACAGAAAGAAACAAGTGACGACAGAAGAGGAGGAAATAATTATTCTTCCTGCTGTTGCAGTTGATCTGCACGTTAGCTCCCGCGCCATCGCAGGAAGAACTGGCACGTATCAGGCAATTGTAGTACGCATTTTCCATCGGCATAGGTTCCATCCCTCTCACATCTCTCTCCGTCAGGCTCTGCATGAGAACGATTATGAGAATCATGCTAACTTCTGTACATGGGCATCAAGACGGGGACTCCAGATGTGTCAAGTAACTAGGTTAGTAATGAAGCCACATTTACCGATCATGGTCAGGTAAACTGCTGAAACATGCACTATTGGTCTGCTGACAGTCCCCATTGGCTTCGTTAGGTGAAACGTCAGCCTCCATAGGGTGTAAATGTGTGGTGTGGGACAGTTACTATCAGCTCATAGGCCCATTTTTCATAGGCACAACACTGAACACAAGCAAGTATCGCAGCCTTTTAACAGACCATCTTCTACGGATGCTAGAAGATGTTCTGCAAACTAGGAGGAACCTGTGGTGGTTATCTAGCCCACAGTGTTCGAAGTACTACACCATGTCTTCACGAATTGTTAGAAAATCGTTGGATTGGATGCATATGATCTGTATCTTGGCTGGTCCATTTCCCAGATGTGACGCCTGTAGGCTTTCTTCTGTGGGGAAAGCTGAAAGACGTTGTCTGCAAGGAGATACCAACTACACTAAATGATATTCAACGACGTATTACTGCACCCTGCTCGGACATCTCTGCTGAACTGTTAGCACATGTGCAGCAATCGTTCCAATTCAGACTGGAAGCATGTATTACCGCTTCTGGTGATCAGTTTGAACACAGCCTGTGAGTAGTGGAGTTAGGTGGTTTGTGGGACAGCTTGCATAGTTGCCAAGTGTATTCAAAATGACGGATCCAAGACGGCGGCCGTAGATGTGGCAATGTCACATTGACATCATGATGGGACTTTTAAATTTTAGTGGGAAAGTAGGCCAATTGGGCTACCCCCACTAACCTAACTCTCCTCACCCCTTCCAACACTCCTTTATCATTACCCACCCTCCACCACCACCACCTGCGCCACGAAATGGGGGGAAACAGTTTATGTCCAGCTGCCAGAGAGAAAGGTTAGATTAGCGCACTTTATTTATTCTGGGTGGGGAACTGACAGCTGAAGTGTCCTCTACACTCCACCAGCCTCTGTCCCACTTACCACTGTTTCTGCTACTCCCCACCCGCACGTTTATCCATTTGTGGTTGTACAATATAGCGTTGGGTTTGTGTTGCTATCGATGAATGGAAGGGAGAGGGTGCAACATGGTGCCTACTCCTTCTGAACAGCAGCAGGGGCTGCAGAATTTAAAGTCCCCATCCGGCTGACCAATCACCATCAACAGTGTCACATGCCCTCACTTCATGAGATAATGTGAAGAGGTTTCAAATTTATTCCAAGACACTGAAGCAAAAAAGGCGATCAGTAATTTTACGCCACAATCTCACCTTCCTTTGCCTGCCAAATATTGGCAGCGAAAATTTTCTACCACTAGAACTCGAACCAGCTTACCTCCGAACCGAGCGCCACTGCATAGCCGTGCATTAGCATCCTCTGCTACGGAGGGTGCAAACAATGTATAGAACTATTTATAAATAAAGTGCCATACACTAAGGTGAAAGAGGTATGGGATACCTTTAAAATCGCGACGAACCTCCTTTTGCCCGGCTTAATGCAGAAATTCGACGTGGCATGGACTCAACCAGCCGTTGGATGTCTCCTGCAGAAATACTGAGCCATGCTTCCTCTACAGCCGTCCATAACTAAGAAAGTGTTGCCGTTAACGGATTTTGTGCACAGACTGACCTCTTGAATATGTCCTATAAATGTCCCAGCCAGGCTGCACAGTGCCGAGCGGTTCTAGGCGCTACAGTCTGGAACCGCGTGACCACTACGGTCTCAGGTTCGAATCCTGCCTCGGGCATGGATGTGTGTGATGTCCTTAGGTTAGTTAGGTTTAAGTAGTTCTGAGTTCTAGGGGACTGATGACCACAGCAGTTAAATCCCATAGTGCTCAGAGCCATTTGAACCAGCCAGGCTGCACAGTGCCTTGTTGACAACGGATTCGTGAGCTCTGCGTCACACTCCAACACTATCATCAGCTCTTACCAACTGAGATCGGGACTCACCTTACCAGGCCACAGCTTTCCAGCCGGCCTGTGTGGCCGAGCGGTTCTAGGCGCTACAGTCTGGAACCGCGCGACCGCTCCGGTCGCAGGTTCGAATCCTGCCACGGGCATGGATGTGTGTGATGTGTCCTTAGGTTAGTTAGGTTGAAGTAGTTCTAAGTTCTAGAGGACTGATGACCTCAGAAGTTAAGTCCCATAGTGCTCAGAGCCATTTGAACCATTTGAACAGTTTTCCAGTCTTCTAGGGAACAACCAATATGGTCTCGAGCCCAGGAGAGATGCTGCAGGCGATGTCGTGGTGCTAGCAAAGGTACTCACGTCGGTCGTCTGCTGCCATAGCCCATTAACGCAAAATTTCGTCGCAGTGTCATAACGGATATGTTCGTTGTAGCCACACATTCATTTCTGCGGTTATTTCACGCAGCATTGCTTGTCAGCTATCACTGACAACTCTACGCAAACGCAGCTGCTCTTAATCGTTAAGTGAAGGCAGTCGGCTATTGCGTTGTCCGTGATGAGAAGTAATGCCTGAAATTTTATATTCTTGGTCACCTCCATATGGCTGCATTCCCCGTTTCGTTCCACCACCTAGGGCTAGTGGACACATAACACCTCGGACTTCACTACCTCAGCAAAAAATAAAAGGACGTCAACTGTTTATTGACTGAGCCACTGAAAAAATTATACTGGATGTAATCATGGATATAAACCTTACGTTGTTCAAGAAACAACCCTTGAGAAAATTGTGGCTTGGAAGTATCATCTGAATCGTAAAATGAACTATTAGTTAAGAAGATGTGAACAGAAAGGCAGTTGGAAGATAGAGGATGTGTTGGCTAAACTTCACTAAAGAGCTTCCATTTGCTGTGCGATTTAAGGAGGAGTTTGATGATGTTTCGTTTGTTCGACGCTCAACCGCGCGGTCATCAGCGCCCGTGCAAAGTCCCAATTTCTACACAGTCCATTTTCTTTTCACAATCCAATCTAGTCACTCTCACAAATGATGATGATGATGAAATGATTAGGAGGACACAAACACTCAGTCCACGAAGAGTTTTATGAGGAGCTTAGTGCGCTGGAAGGTAAGAAGAAAATAAGTACAGTCAAGAAGCTCTCATCGTCAGACCTCAAATCTTTCCAAACGTCCATCCTGTCTATAACAAAAAAAGTACAATGATTTGATATAACTGTCCAAGTCAGTGCTTCCTGCACTATGATCGGAATATCGGCCATTTTACGAAAACCTTCCTCATGAAAGGGATCCGGAACGATGTGAATCATCCTTGGAGGTGCAATGACTGACTTCTGACAATGACAATAGTTTTTGATATTTTGTGGTGTGTTTGGACGTGAAATAGTGAATGAATAACAACGCATTTCAGAAGCTTCGACATTTAATGTGTGATTAAAACAATTCTTGCATTTCAACATTACTATGTATTTATTTGCAAATGATAGTTCCCAATTGGTTTATGTCGGAAATTACAAGTAGGTACCTCGCCATCTCGAGCAGGACACAAGTAGATATCTCCTCTTTTTGGTTCAAATGGCGCTGAGCACTATGGAACTTAACATCAAAGGTCATCAGTCCCCTAGAACTTAGAACTACTTCAACCTAACTAACCTAAGGATATGACACACATCCATGCCCGAGGCAGGATTCGAACCTGCGACCGTAGCGGTCGCGTGGTTCCAGACTGAAGCGCCTAGAACCGCTCGACCACCACCGGCCGGCTCTCCTTTTTTATTAAAAATAATTTTCAAAGAAAAATCGGAAGAAACCTACCAGTACTGACCATTTTAAATTAATAAACACTTCAGATTGCAGACACTTTGTGTAAGGTGAGGCTTTATAATTCCGAGAAATTTTCAAAAGCGTTTTCTTTCAATAACAGCTATTTTAAGTTATCTAATTGTTGTACTAAGGGGACGAGGTCACCATCTCTCCCACGGTAAAAAAATAAGAACTAAACATCACTTCTAATGCTGCAAGAAAAGAGATAATATGATTCCTCGAACCGGATGTAAGGTACTTGAACTGAAGTTACTGATCGTATTTGCTTTATCGCAAAGCAGATAATAGATAATTCCTCAGCGATCTGTGGATATATATACTGCCACTACCACCGCGTCCGCTCACAGGCAAACATGCATTCCATCGTGCTGCTGCTGATTGCTACGGCCTTCTCAACGCGGGTAGCGGCCGTCCCTCGCCGTCCCGTGATTCAAGAGGTACGCTAATCGTTAAGCTTAGCTTCTCCATATTCAGCCGCTTTTATGAAATTGCCTTTTGTCAACATTAGGTCTTGCTATTTGACGTCTTCGACTAGATTTTGAGAGATGAGGAATTTTTTCAAAATCGAGCCTTGTTCTCAGCTGCCATTATAGTTACAATCCATCATGTTTCTTCCACAGCTCTTGATTTCCGACAGGCACTAGATAAAATTTCGCAACGTTGCTTAGCGATCATAAAACGAGCTTACTGAGTATCAGATTTCCGATTCGATTCAGGACTTCCTTGTAGCTGGAACTCAACAATTCCTTCTTCGCATCAACTTCAGATGTAAATATAACTGTTATAGGGCCACTGCTAATTATCATTTGGACCTAGGTGACAAAAGACATGGGATACCACCTGATATTGTCCCGCAACTCTTTTCCCCGCATACTGCAGAAGCTCGACGTGACATGGATTCAACAAGTCATTGGAAGTCCCTAGCAAAAATATGAGCGACGCTGCCGTTGTATTCGTCATTAATTGTACACTACTGGCCATTAAAATTGCTACACCAAGGAGAAATGCGGATGATAAACGGGTATTCACTGGACAAATATATTGCACTAGAACTGACATGTGATTACATTTTGACGCAATTTGGGTGCATAGATCCTGAGAAATCAGTACCCAGAACAACAACCTATGGCCGTAATAACGGCCTTGGTACGCCTGGGCATTGAGTCAAACAGAGCTTGGATGGCGTGTACAGGTACAGCGGCCCATGTAGCTTCAACACGATACCACAGTTCATCAAGAGTAGTGAAGGGCGTATTATAACGAGACAGTTGCTCGGCCACCATTGACAGGACGCTTTCAATTGGTGAGAGATCTGGAGAATGTGCTGACCTGGGCAGCAGTTGAACATGTTCTGTATCCAGAAAGGCCCGTACAGGACTTGCAACATGCGGTCGTGCATTATCCTGCTGAAATGTAGGGTTTCGCAGGGATCGAATGAAGGGTAGAGCCACGGGTCGTAACACATCTGAAATGTAATGTCCACTGTTCAAAGTGCCGTCAATGCGAACAAGAGGTGACCGAGACGTGTAACCAATGGCACCCCATACCATCACGCCGGTTGATACGCCAGTATGGCGATGAGGAATACACGCTTCCAATATGCGTTCACCGCGATGTCGCCAAACACGGATGCGACCATCATGATGCTATAAACAGAACCTGGATTCATCCGAAAAAATGACGTTTTGCCATTCGTGCACCCACGTTCGTCGTTGAGTACACCATCGCAGGCGCTCCTGTCTGTGATGCAGCGTCAAGGGTAACCGCTGCCATGGCCTCCGAGCTGATAGTCCATTCTGCTGCAAACGTCGTCGAACTGTTCGTGCAGATAGTTGTTGTCTTGCAAACGCCCACATCTGTTGACTCAGGGATCGAGGCGTGGCTGCACTATCCGTTACAGTCATGCGGATAAGATGCCTGTCATTTCGACTGCTAGTGACGAGGCCGTTGGGATCCAGCACGGCGTTCCGTATTACCCTGCTGAACCCACCGATTCCATATTCTGCTAACAGTCATTGGATCTCGCCCAACGCGAAAAGCAATGTCGCGACACGATAAACCGCAATCGTGATAGGCTACAATCCAACCTTTATCAAAATCGGAAACGTGATGGTACACATTTCTCCTCCTTACACGAGTCCTCAGAACAAAGTTTCACCAGGCAACGCCAGTCAACTGCTGTTTGTGTATGTGAAATCGGTTGAAAACTTTCCTCATGTCAGCACTCTGTAGGTGTCGCCACCGGCGCCAACCTTGTGTGAATGCTCAGAAAAGCTAATTATTTACATATCACAGCATCTTCTTCCCGTCATTTAAATTTTGCGTCTTCAGCACGTCATTTTCGTGGTGTAGCAATTTTAATGGCCAGTAGTGTAGATGTTTTGCCGGTGCAGGATGTTGTGCATGAGCTGACTCGATTATGTTCCCTAAATGGTCGATGGGATTCGTGTCAGGCGATCTCGGAGATCAATGCATCCGCTCGAATTTTCCAGAATGTTCTGACTTTACGCATTGTCATCCATAAACATTTAATCGTTGTTTGGGAACATTAAGTCCACGAAAAGTTTATAATGGTCTCCAAGTATCTGAACATAACCATTTCCAGCCAATGATCTGTTCAGTTGGACCAGAGGACCCACACCATTCCATGTAAACACAGCCCACACGATTATGGAGTTACCACCAGCTTGTACAGTGCCTTGTTGACAACTTGGGCTCATGGCTGCGTGGGGTCTGCGCCACATTCGAACCGTACCCTCAGCTCTTAGCAACCGAAATCGAAACTAATCTGACAACGTCACAGTTTTCCAGTCGCCGCGTGGGATTAGCCGAGCGGACTAAGGCGCTGCAGTCGTGGACTGTGCGGCTGCTCCCGGCGGAGGTTCGAGTCCTCCCTCGGGCATGGGTGTGTGTGTTTGTCCTTAGGATAATTTAGGTTAAGTAGTGTGTAAACTTAGGGACTGATGACCTTAGCAGTTAAGTCCCATAAGATTTGACACACATTTTTGAAGTTTTCCAGTCGTCTAGAGACCAACCGATATGATCTCGAGCCTAGGAGAAGTGCTGCAAGGCACTCGCATCGGTCGTCTGCTGCCATAGCCCATTAACGCCAAATTTCGGAGCACTGTTCTAATGGATGTGTTCTTCGTACATCCCCCATTGATTTCTGCCGATTATTGCAAGCAGTGTTGCTTGTCTGTTAGCACTGACAACTTTAGGCTAAGGCGGCTGCACTCACTCGTTAAGTGAAGGCCGTCGGCCACTGCGTCGTTCGTGGTGAGAGGTGATGTCTGGAATTTGGTATTCGCAGCACACTCTTGACACTGTGGATCGCAGAAGCGATTTCCGAAATTGAGTGTCCCATGTGTCTAACCCTAACCACCATTCTGCGTTCAAAGCCTGTTAATTAACGTCGTTCGTCGACAATCACGTCGGCAAGGTTTTCACAGGAATCACCTGAGTACAAATAACAGCTCTGCCAATGCACTGCCTTTTCATACCTTGTGTACGTATACTAACGCCATTTGTACACTGATCGGCCAGAACATTATGACCATATACGTAACCCCTTTAGCATGGATAATAGTGGCCAAGCATCGTGGCATGGAAGCAGTGAGGCCTTAGTAGGTCGCTAGAGTTGGCGCCACACCTGCACACATAACTCACATCATTCCCATAAATTCCGGGAGGGAGGAGGGGTGGGGGGATCTCTGAAGTCACATTCAACCACATCCCAGATGTGTTCCATCGGGTTCAGATCTGGCGAGCGAATCACTCCATCAGACTTCTGGCCTTCTAACATGGTGTATTTTCTTGAAAAAATGGCGCTGCCACCGAGAAACACAATCGTCATGAAGGGGTGTACGCGGTCTGCTACCAGTGTAGGATACTCCTTTGCCGTCATGGCGCCTTGCAATTGAATGTTCCCCAGAACGTTGTGCAGGCGCCACCAGCTTGTCTCGGTCCCGCCGTACAGGTGTCAAGAAGCTGTTGCCCTGAGAGACGGCGAATTCGCGCCCTCCCATCGGCACGATGAAGGAGGTATCCGGATTCATCAGGCCATGAAAAGCTCTGCCGCTGCGCCAACGTCCATTGCCGATGGTCATGTGCCCATTCCAGTCGTAGTTGCCGATGTCGATGTCGTGGCGTTAACATTGGCACATGCGTTGGTCATCGGTTGCGGAGGCCCCTTTTTAGAAGTGTTCGGTGCACTGCGTGTTCAGGCACACTTGTACTTCGGCCAGCATTAAAGTCTGATGTTAGTTCCGCCATAGCTCGCCGCCTGTCCTGTTTTACCACTCTACCCGACAGAGGACGTCCGACATCTGTAATGAGGGTGACCGCCCAACCCCACGACGTCTGGACATGGTTTCACCTTGGTTTTGCCACGTGTTGAGGACGCTCACCACAGCACTCCTCGAACACTCGACAAGTCGTACACTTTCCGAAATGGTCGTGCCGAGCCACCGGGCCATCACAGTCTGCCCTCGGTCAAACTGAGATAGATCGCGCGCCTTCCCCATTCGATATCCACAGTCGGTCATGGTCATAAATGTTCTGTCTGATCAGTGTATGTTCACTGTCCCACGACGTTTTTCACTTCAGTGTACATCATTGTTCAAGTGGATAACACCGGAGCTTTCGTGAGGCGTTGATGCTTTCACAGGAAGCCTACACCGCCATAAGATTGCAGTGAAACGCAGGGAGACTTGCTGCAGATCGATTACTGGTGCAGAGACTGGCAGTTGACCTTGAAAGTAAGTAAACGTAAGGTGCTGCCCAAAAACAGGTGACGAGGTACATTTCTTGTCGATTAAGCTGTTGACAAAAAAAATCCACTAGAAACATTTATCGAAATACCGAGATGTAGACATCAGCAGCGACATAAAGCGGTGTGACCGCATAAAACAGTAGAAAAAGCAGAGGCAAGGCTGACAATAAATTGGAGTATCTTAAGGAAACGTCACGTATCCACACAAGGAGCGGTCTGCAAAGCTTTTTTGTTAGATTCGAGGTTGAGATCTGCATCAAACCAGTCTCTGGGCTGAAGTTAACAACAACAACAACAGATTCGAGATTACTTTTCATCAGACTGTGACACTTACAAAGTAGAATAAACAGAAGAGAGACAGGATATTCGACAAAAAGCGGCGCGTTTCGTCTCGGGATCGTTAAGTCGACACGACAGCGCATCTGAAATATTTGACAAATTCGTCGCAGGCGCTACATTAGAGGCGTTCTGCATGGCGAAGAGGTGTACAGTTGACATTTCGATGTGTGACGTTACAAGAAGATTAGGTCAGCACGTAACTTCCATTTGCTTCTCGCGACATGACGATGACGTGAAAATCACAGAGATAACAGCTCATACGATGCTTTACCGACGTTCCATTCGTAAATGGAACATGTAAGGGGAGAAAAGGTTGTGGAACCGGACGAACCCACTAACGCACGCCGTAAAGTAGCTTGTAGTGCGTGTACGCAGGTACAGAGGTTCAGGTTTCACATATTCCGTGTGCTTCAGTTGGCGTATTTTTTACTGTGCCCACCTGCTATTTTTTCAGCATATGATTCCGTACAGTGTTGAATGTCCAGCCTACACGTTAAGGTCACTGATTCCAGCTCTCTTCACGAAGTTCTTCCTCGACGTGGGCTGTTTGTCATAGGGAAGCCTAGGGTCGGAGTTCTGTTACTTCCTTTCGCGTTCTCTGCTCGTAGCTTTCTTCGCAACTCGAGGAGCAATATCTGCAAAATAATTACAATTTCATTGACTCTGATATTTACCGAGTTAGAGAGTGCTAGCCACACATTAAAGATGTGAATTCACATACCGTCAACTGCCATTTTACCGTCCTGAGAGCCTTCTGTCGAGGTTTAAGGCTGCTATATCGCTCTTAAATCGGCTTAGGCAAACTGGGATGTGGAGTCTGCTCCTCCTGTTATGTAAAATCTAGTTTCTAGTTTCTGTTTCCATATTTTAGATTTTATCTTTGCACTGAGCAGTTAACGATTGTTACCTCGGCTTTTGTTCTCCACAATTCTATTAAAGTAACGTAGCGTTTTCCAACTTGCAGTCTTCTCCATTTATCGCTACACATAACCATAGATGCATCTGATCCAATAACGCTTCCTGCTTCCTCAGGTAGTCCCTTCTGTGCAGCTGATTACAAAAATGGTTCAAATGGCTCTGAGCACTATGGGACTTAACATCTGTGGTCATCAGTCCCCTAGAACTTAGAACTACTTAAACCTAACTAACCTAAGGACATCACACACATCCATGCCCGAGGCAGGATTCGAACCTGCGACCGTAGCAGTCCCGCGGTTCCGGACTGAGCGCCTAGAACCGCTAGACCACCGCGGCCGGCGCAGCTGATTACAGTATTTTAAATTTAGTACTCACCGTTATTTAGAATGAAGACCAGAGCACTTGTTACAGGGAGACGACGCCTTCGTGACTGTAGAGAACGGCGACCTGAGGGGCGTGGTGGCCACGTCACTGAACGGCGCTCTCTACAACCAGTTCCTCGGCATACCGTACGCAACGCCACCTGTCGCAGATCTTCGGTTCCGCGTGAGTACTACACATGAATAATCTATAAACTACAGTAGCCATTTGTATAATTCCACACATTTTGTAGGTACTCAAGTATATAAATGCACTTTATATAACTAATTATTTAAACCACCCCTTGTTGTTGACTTGTTTCAGTGCTATGTCAATCATGCACAGCATCATGAGGTCTTAGCATATTCATTTTGTAGGTTTCCAAAGGAAACAACAAATTAGTAGTGTACATCAGTCGGACGCCAGTTGTTACTATGACCTTAAATAATATGAAAAAACTCTGCGTTTCGCCTCGTTCCATTAACAAAACAACATGACGTTACCTCGTCATGTACAAGGACGCACGAACGCATGTACACACGTATCGATGCTGCAACGTCTTCCATAGCTCTTTGGATTAGAGGGTAGCAGGGCGCGTGCAAAACGTCAGGGGAAGCTTTTTGGTTGCGGTATCCAATCAAACGCATTTTCACGAGAGATCGTTTTTACTACGATTGAACTTCGGCGATTTGTGATAGTCTTGCTCCCGTCTAGCCACTAATAATCCGGACATTTCTCAAAGTTACGAACATTGTCTATACTGAGCGATTTCAGGATTTTCAGCTAAGTAATTATACAGGAGACCGATGGTAAATGTAGCGGCTCAGCCAGCACTCACCGCAGATGGACTCTCACGAAATTCCCATGTAAAAGTTCGTCTTGCATTCATAGATTATTGTTTGTGTAGTGAAAGAATGCTCAGGGTCGTTACAGGTTATTCTAACTACACAAACATGAGCATGTCACGGGTGATTAGCTACAAGGAGATCTCTGGTAGACTTAAAGAGTTCATACTCTGTGACCTCATAGTTAACTAATCTTCTTTATGTGACTAAATAATCATTCTTAGGATCAAAAGTTTCCTTCTAATGCTGAAGACTCTGATTTCTGTTTCTATCGCATAGGTTAATTGTTGTCGCCATGCAAGTAAAAAGGTCTGATGTACCCGCCCGGCTAGCTGCGCTGTCTAACGCGCTGCTTCCCGAGCGGGAAGGCGTGCCGGTCCCCGGCACGAATCCGCCCGGCGGATTAGTGTCGAGGTCCGGTGTGCCGGCCAGTCTGTGGGTGGTTTTTGAGGCGTTTTTCCATCTACCTCGGCAAATGTGGACTGGTTCCCCTTATTCCGCCTCAGTTACACTGTGTCTGCGATTGCTGCGCAAACACCGTTTCCACGTACGCGTAATCATCATTATTTTACCACGCATACATTTGGTGTTACACTCGTCTTCGGTGTGTGACGTTCCCGTGAGGTGTGGCGGTGAGGCCGAGGGGTGGGGGGGGTGGGAGAGGGGATGGTCCACTGGGGGCCGAACAGCACAATAATCCTGGCTTCGGTGTGGGGGGCGACGGTGGAGTGCGCGGACTGTTGTGGCCTGTTGTGGCGATATGAAACACTGAGGGCTATGGCGAGACGAAGCCTCTCCGTCGTTTCTAGATTCCCGATTTAATACGTACATACAAGAGTCTGATACTTATTTCCATAGGCTTGCCAGAAAAACGGCTGTAAACAACCTCAAATAGAACTTATTAGCATTTAGTAATTGATTTTTAAGTCGACCGTTGGCTACGAAAATTTTTTAAGGTTACCTTTATGTGACACACGTTAACATGCAGCTCCTACACTACCAAATCAAAACATTTTGTCTTTAGGCTGAGTTACCTTGTGCTTCACCACTTTGAGGTTCTTACTGTTTACACGATAGTAATACCTTAGGTTACAGTGAGGTACACTGTTACATTGTTCTGATCAACTGATACACATAGTGTACCCTGTTACGCAGTGGAAGTAAATATTATGCTCCTGTAATATTTGTTCCATTGTTTTCGACTACATGTAATAACTGACTCAAGTCATAGAATGAAATGTTTTGGTTTAACGAAATAACTTCTTACTTTCATTAGACTTTTTTCTGACAATCTCCAGTTTTTCCTCGGTGTAAAAATTTCGCAATGTGGTCAGTTTGTCAGTGGGCTAAAGTTCAAATAGGAACCAGTGGGCCCTAGCACAGACCCAGTGCACGCTTATTTGTCAAAATCATTTCTTTCCGCTTATGGACCATCTTGATGTCGTAGGCTTTGGGGAATGATATAATATTTTGTGGGTTAACATGAACTCTAACGGTTGCTCTATGGTAATGAATCTATTTAAGAAGAAGCAGGATCGTCGGTTCATGTAGACATACAATTATCAGTGATCCCCTATAAGGCGCCATATTTGCTCCAACTACCGTTCCACCTTCAACGCCTGTTAATTCGCGTCTTGGGGCCATAATCACGTCTGAAACCTTTTCACGTGAATTGCCCGTGTACAAATCCAATGCCCTTCTAAGCCCTGTGTGCGAGATACTACCGCCATCTGTATACGTACACATCGCTTTCCCATGACTTTGTTACCTCAGTGTATTTTTGTACCGTCTTATCTAAGTGAGAACCTAGCATCCTCAGTCACACCAAGGCTAAACAATCGACAATGACTGAAATTCGAACCTTTCGTTATCTTGCGATATGCAGACAGAGTGACGATACCTTACTGTATTAATATTTAAGTATTTGGAAGAATACGTCGTTTTAAAAGAATCTTACAGTGGCCGCTAAGTATGTGTGCTAGTGTGGACTGGTAAAGCGAGTTGCCGCTTGACCGTACGCCGACGTGTGCAGGCTCCGCAGCCGGCAGCCTCGTGGTCCGGGGTTCGGGACGCTCTGTCTTTCGCGGACGCGTGCGCCCAGCCCGTGTTGGCCGGGTTGCTGCCCTTCACTCAAGGCTCTGACGACTGCCTCTACCTCAACGTCTACGCGCCGGCTACGGCGAGTGGTCCTTTGCCCGTCATGGTCTACATCCACGGAGGAGCCTTCAAGACTGGTAGTTCTTCCGGAGCCACTCCGCACTATTTCGTGGAGAAGGGCGTCTTGTTGGTCTCAATCGCCTACCGTCTAGGCGCCCTTGGTACGTACATGGTTTTCTTTTTTTTGGGGGGGGGGGGGGACTACCTAATCTCATGCATTAACTATGAATATAATCTGAGATAAAAAAAGAACGCTACACGAAGGAATTTTCCAAATGGGACGAATATCGGATGATGCAATATGTGTACAGACAAACAAATGATTACAATTTGAGAAAAAATAAGATGATTTGTTCAAGAGAAAGATCTTCACCACAAATTGAGCAAGTTAATAAAGTGTTAGTTCACCTCTGACCATATACAAGCACTTATGCGTCTTGTCAGTGATTGACTGGGTTGTTAGATATCCTCCTGAGGGATATCGTGCACAATTCCGTCCAACTGGCGCGTTAAGTCGACAAAATCCCGAGCTGGTTGGAGGGCCCCGCCAATTATGCTGCAAGCGTTCTCATTTGGGGAGGTATTAGGAGACCTTGTTGGCCAAAGTAGGGTTTTCTTGGGTAAGGTATGGTCTAGCAAGCACGAAGACATGCAGTAGAAATCCTTGCCGTTTACTGATGCGCATTATCTTGCTGAAATTTAAGCCCAGGATGACTTGTCATAAAAGGCAACAAAACGGGGCGTAAAATATCGTCGACGTACTGCTGTGCTGTGTGCCACGGATGACAACCAAAGGGGCCCTGTTTTAAAATGAAATGGTACACCAGACCATCACTCCTGGTTGTCGGATCATATTGCGTGCGACATCATGTCCATAGGGGCTCAGTCCGAAGCAAGGTTCATAACTGAACACAATTCTACTCCACTCAATGAGATTCCCGGTCGAATTTGTCCAACATCACTGCATGCAGGCTTGTTGGTGTACAGAGATCAGTGGTCGTTTGTGCAAAGACGCGCCGTGATCTCAGACCCCTTTCTGTGATCTGCCTATTAATGGTCCTTGTGGTCACTTAAGCACCAGCCACACTTCGGATCGATGATGATAAATCCGGGGCTCTGAGCGCCTGTCACAACTGCTCGGTCCTGAGGTTCTGTCGTCTCTCTAGCTTCCTTGCTGACGCTGTGTTTGGCCATGGTTAACTTGACATCCGTCCACTCTCAAATGGTGATATCTGCTTATATTGTTCAGGAGTCTGTATACGAGGCGTAGTTACTGACGATCTGAGAATACGGAATTGAAATTCTCAAAGACTTTATGTCCTGGTATCGACATGTCCTCTGTCTACTATCCTTGCAGCCGCACGGTGACATTGCGGGCAACGTACACTTTATCCATCGGCCGCCAAAGATTACAGTTTTGCATTTTCCGTCGATACCTTTACGAAATTAGGGGGAAAACACCTACACGGAATTAAATGAGCGAGAAACAGTGCGACGGCGAAATAGAATACAATAAAATATAAAATCTTTCATCTCATTTCTTACGAATGTATTTATTCTGCAACATCGCACAATGCTGCAACCATCTGTTCGTTTTGGAAAATGACGAAACCATTACAAGGAAATATAGCTTACGTGTTTCCTTCACCAAAAAATTAATATTGTTGGAACTCGTCACTGCCCACAACGTTTCCACACAGTCAACTATTAATATAATATGGAAGAAAGGAAGGAAGGGCAGAAAGACGTGTTGGTTGGTTGTTTTGGGGAAGGAGACCAGACAGCGAGGTCATCGGTCTCATCGGATTAGGGAAGGACGGGGAAGAAAGTCGGCCGTGCCCTTTGAAAGGAACCATCCCGGCATTTGCCTGGAGCGATTTAGGGAAATCACGGAAAACCTAAATCAGGATGGCCGGACGCGGGATTGAACCGTCGTCCTCCCGAATGCGAGTGTCTAACCACTGCGCCACCTCGCTCGGTAGAAAGACGTGTGTTCTGCTTTGCCGTGTTATATGCAAATGTCCACCATGTGAAGTAGTGTGTCCCAATCTCTTTGTTCAACATCAACGTACACGCCTGGAAATGGAAAAAAGAACACATTGACACCGGTGTGTCAGACCCACCATACTTGCTCCGGACACTGCGAGAGGGCTGTACAAGCAATGATCACACGCACGGCACAGCGGACACACCAGGAACCGCGGTGTTGGCCGTCGAATGGCGCTAGCTGCGCAGCATTTGTGCACCGCCGCCATCAGTGTCAGCCAGTTTGCCGTGGCATACGGAGCTCCATCGCAGTCTTTAACACTGGTAGCATGCCGCGACAGCGTGGACGTGAACCGTATGTGCAGTTGACGGACTTTGAGCGAGGGCGTATAGTGGGCATGCGGGAGGCCGGGTGGACGTACCGCCGAATTGCTCAACACGTGGGGCGTGAGGTCTCCACAGTACATCGATGTTGTCGCCAGTGGTCGGCGGAAGGTGCACGTGCCCGTCGACCTGGGACCGGACCGCAGCGACGCACGGATGCACGCCAAGACCGTAGGATCCTACGCAGTGCCGTAGGGGACCGCACCGCCACTTCCCAGCAAATTAGGGACACTGTTGCTCCTGGGGTATCGGCGAGGACCATTCGCAACCGTCTCCATGAAGCTGGGCTACGGTCCCGCACACCGTTAGGCCGTCTTCCGCTCACGCCCCAACATCGTGCAGCCCGCCTCCAGTGGTGTCGCGACAGGCGTGAATGGAGGGACGAATGGAGACGTGTCGTCTTCAGCGATGAGAGTCGCTTCTGCCTTGGTGCCAATGATGGTCGTATGTGTGTTTGGTGCCGTGCAGGTGAGCGCCACAATGAGGACTGCGTACGACCGAGGCACACAGGGCCAACACCCGGCATCATGGTGTGGGGAGCGATCTCCTACACTGGCCGTACACCACTGGTGATCGTCGAGGGGACACTGAATAGTGCACGGTACATCCAAACCGTCATCGAACCCATCGTTCTACCATTCCTAGACCGGCAAGGGAACTTGCTGTTCCAACAGGACAATGCACGTCCGCATGTATCCCGTGCCACCCAACGTGCTCTAGAAGGTGTAAGTCAACTACCCTGGCCAGCAAGATCTCCGGATCTGTCCCCCATTGAGCATGTTTGGGACTGGATGAAGCGTCGTCTCACGCGGTCTGCACGTCCAGCACGAACGCTGGTCCAACTGAGGCGCCAGGTGGAAATGGCATGGCAAGCCGTTCCACAGGACTACATCCAGCATCTCTACGATCGTCTCCATGGGAGAATAGCAGCCTGCATTGCTGCGAAAGGTGGATATACACTGTACTAGTGCCGACATTGTGCATGCTCTGTTGTCTGTGTCTATGTGCCTGTGGTTCTGTCAGTGTGATCTTGTGATGTATCTGACCCCAGGAATGTGTCAATAAAGTTTCCCCTTCCTGGGACAATGACTTCACGGTGTTCTTATTTCAATTTCCAGGAGTGTAGATATACTACAAATACATACTTTCAGAACAGATTTGCGAACAACACTATTTAAATCAGAAATTGTAATAAAGAAGAAACCCACTCCAAGCTTTAATTTTTCATAACAATGTTCCAGAAGAATTATCCCAAATCAAAGTCTTTGCATTCTAGCTACAAGTCGAAGAATAGGAAGGTCATGAATGATATATCTCAGCTGATCAAGCAGTTTTAATGTAGTAAAGGACCGTTTACTATCCCGAGACTCGCATCTGAGTGGACAGTAGCTCAAACCACCGTCCAGCCTTCCAGGTGAATGCTGGGATGGTATTTCTGGAGAGAAATGACACACGTCCTTCTACCCTTCCTTCATTTCTTCCATATTAGATCAATAGTTGACTGTGTGGAAACTGATGAAAAATCAAGTCCAGTGAGTAGCCAAATATGTGTATGGCGTCTGGACATCTGAACCTCTTCATAACTGTCTCTATGAACTTTGGGAACCCGGTTTCTTCCTGTTTGACAATGTCCAAGGTTTGTAAGACATCGTATACGAAAGTGGGGAGAGGGATTGACATGAATGATACTTCCGTATAAGTACTGATTTGTGGTTAAAGGATCCCCTCCATTTTGGTGCATCAGTCTTCCCGCGCTGAGACGTGATAAAGAATCCTGTAAAACATGGACGTTAACTGTGTTCATATACAGGTTTGCTGAATTGTTACTTCAACTGTCTTAGAAATACGAACTGGGTGGGCTTGTTTCATGTAATTACCTTTATCACTAGCAGTCTGACAGAAGCACTATCTGTACACTCTTGGTGGTTTCCTATTTTTTCACCGGGTCTTTTAATTGTAAAATCTTACAAAGAAGAACATTGGAGTTAAAGATGTGACTTTTATGAAACATTGTACGTTGGATAGATGCCTTAGGTATCTTTGGAGCATTCGTCTGTATATTCATGTAGTCAGTAGTAAAGTAAAACATTTGAAACCCTTCGTAATTCAAAATCTGTCCTATTATTGACTGTTTTTATAATTTTGTGATTATTAAGATTCGAGGATTTAAAAACACAGTTAGCATTGTGAGCAATAAGTCTTAATTGTAAATAGGCCACTATTCTTCCATCCTCAAGAAAAAGACTTTCGTTTGTTAATGATGTTGTTGTGGTTGTCAGTCCAAAGAATTGTTTGACGCAGCTCTCCATCCTGATCTATCCTGTGCAAGTTTAGCTCTCCATAGGCCACCACACAGGGTACGCCGTGCTACTAGAAGGAACACTGACATTTTCAGATCTTCAGCAGTCGGCACAGCTTTGGTGACAGCGTAGCAGGTCATGTGTCACAGCAGTTGATTTCTGTTTTTCGATTTTGGGAATCTCCGTAAGACGTCGATTCCAAATCGATGGAATGTCTGGGCTACAGGCAGTACTGTTATCAGATTGCCCGAAGGTAACTACAGTATACGCTTTGTCGCTGGAATTCCACAGTGACTTGTATAGTGTCTAACATGTCGGTAGAGACCTGACCAGTAATACCTGCGTCTGATTCTTCCTAGAATCTTCGTGAATCCCAGATGACCAGATGTTCTAGCGTCGTGGAAATACATCAGGATAGCTGGCTGTCGATGCCCTGGGATGACGAACAGCCATTTCCGCCCCAATGGATTCAATTTGCTCTTACACAACGTTCTATTTATTAATTGGATTTTTCCGTTGGTCGGTTCCCCCATCTTCAAGACTTTAGTGGTGTGCAATACGTAAATCTGCAGAATTATTTAGCAAACGCTACAGCTTTTATCTGAAAGATAACCTCACTTTCACACAAACTTATGCTGGTATACATACTCATACCCCCCTCCCTCCCCCCATGAACCATGGACCTTGCCATTGGCTGGGAGGCTTGCGTGCCTCAGCGATGCAGATGGCCGTACCGTAGGTGCAACCACAACGGAGGGGTATCTGTCAAGAGGCCAGACAAACGTGTGGTTCCTGAAGAGGAGCAGCAGCCTTTTCAGTAGTTGCAGGGGCAAGAGTCTGGATGATTGACTGATCTGGCCTTGTAACACTAACCAAAACGGCCTTGCTGTGCTGGTGCTGTGAACAGCTGAAAGCAAGGGGAAACTACAGCCGTAATTTCTCCCGAGGGCATGCAGCTTTCCTGTATGGTTAAATGATGATGGTGTCCTGTTGTGTAAAATATTCCGGAGGTAAAATAGTCCCCCATTCGGATCTCTGGGCGGGGACGTCGTTATCAGGAGAAATACAACTGGTAGATCCCCTAATCGGGCTGGTAGGTTACAAAATTTAAAAAGGGAAATGGATAGGTTTAAGTTAGATGTAGTGGGAATTAGTGAAGTTCGGTGGCAGGAGGAACAAGACTTTTGGTCAGGTGAATACAGGTTTATAAATACAAAATCAAATAGGGGTGTGCTGGAGTAGGTTTAATAATAAACAAAAAAAGGAGTGTGGGTAAGCTACTATGAACAGCATAGTGAACGCATTATTGGGGCCAAGATAGACACGTAGCCCATGCCTACTACAGTAGTACAAATTTATATGCCAACTAGTTCTGTAGATGATGAAGAAATTGATATAATGTATGATGAGATAAAAGAGATTATTCAGGTAGTGAAGGGAGACGAAAATTTAATAGTCATGGATGACTGGAATTCGAGAGTAGGAAAAGGGAGAGAAGGAAACATAGTAGGTGAATATGGATTGGAGGTAAGAAATGAAAGAGGAAGCCGTCTGGTAGAATTTTGCACAGAGCATAACTTAATCATAGCTAACACTTGGTTCAAGAATCATAAAAGAAGGTTGTATACATGGAAGAATCCAGGAGATACTAGAGGGTACCAGATAAATTATATAATGATAAGACAGAGATTTAGGAACCAGGTCTTAAATTATAAGACATTTCCAGGGGCATATGTGGACTATGACAACAGTCTATTGGTTATGAACTGTAGATTAAAACTGAAGAAACAGAAAAAAGGTGGGAATTTAAGGAGATGGGACCTGGATAAACTGAGTAAACCAGAGGTTGTACAGAGTTTCAGGGAGAGCATAAGGGAACAATTGACAGGAATGGGGGAAAGAAATACAGTAGAAGAAGAATGGGTAGCTTTGATGGATGGAGTAGTGAAGGCAGCAGAGGATCAAGTAGGTAAAAAGACGAGGGCTAGTAGAAATCCTTGGGTGACAGAAGAAATATTGAGTTTAATTGATGAAAGGAGAAAATATAAAAATGCCATAAATGAAGCAGGCAAAAAGGAATACAAACGTCTCAAAAATGAGATCGACAGGAGGTGCAAAATGGCTAAGCAGGGATGGCTAGAGGACAAATTTAGGGATGTAGAGGCTTATCCCACTAGGGGCAAGATAGATACTGTCTACAGGAAATTAAAGAGACCTTTGGAGAAAAGAGAACCACTTGTATGAATATCAAGAGCTCAGATGGAAAACCAGTTCTAAGCAAAGAAGGTAAAGCAGAAAGGTGGAAGGAGTATATAGAGGGTATATACAAGGGCGATGTACTTGAGGACAATATTATGGAAATGGAAGAGCATGTAGATGAAGATGAAATGGGAGATACGATACTGCGTGAAGAGTTTGACAAAGCACTGAAAGACCTGAGTCGAAACAAGGCCCCTGGAGTAGACAACATTCCATTAGAACTACTGACGGCCTTGGGAGAGCTAGTCCTGACGAAACTCTTCCATCTGGTGAGCAAGATGTAGGAGACAGGGGAAATACCCTCAGACTTCAAGAAGAATATAATAATTCCAATCCCAAAGAAAACAGGTGTTGACAGATGTGAAAATTACCGAACTATCAATTTAAAAAGTCACAGCTGGAAAATACTAACGCAAATTCTTTACAGACGAATGGAAAAACTGGTAGAAGCCGACCTCGGGGAAGATCAGTTTGGATTCCGTAGAAATGTTGGAACACGTGAGGCAATACTGACGTTACGACTTACCTTAGAAGAAAGATTAAGGAAAGGCATACCTACGTTTCTAGCATTTGGAGTCTTAGAGAATGCTTTTGACAATGTTGACTGGAATACTCTCTTTCAAATTCTAAAGGTGGCAGGTATAAAATACAGGGATCGAAAGGCTATTTACAATTTGTACAGAAACCAGATGGCAGTTATGAGTCGAGGGGCGCGAAAGGGAAGCAATGGTTGGGAAGGGAGTGAGACAGGGTTGTAGCTTCTCCCCGATGTTATTCAATCTGTATATTGAGCAAGCAGAAAAGGAAACAAAAGAAATGTTAAAAAATATATCGGCTCAACCACTTGTTTATAGTGTAAAACACTGAGATTGACGCGTTTCGGAAGTCAAGCTTCCATCATCAGAATAATAAAAAGTAAAAGAAACTGTTAAAACTCTCTAAAATGGAACATGCGCCAGGCACAATAAAATTGATAATAAAATTAAAACATCGTGGCTACTTCCCTTGTTGCAGCCGTGTCTTCCAAGGTGCATCTCCACATAGTCGTCAAAATATAAAAAAACTCTAAAATGGTGTTGCCTATGGTGTTCAACATCTAACCACATGGCTCTCTCCTCTATCGTCGTAAACTGCCCGTGCGTCTTCGTTGATACCACACACCACGTAGCCAAACACGATAATGAAACGTGTGTGAGCTCACGCGCAAGTAAACAAGGAAGTCACAGAGATGTCTATACAAACAGATAACGTATACATGTTCCAAGGACCTCATGAAATGATGGCATCCTACCATTTGCCTAAAATGTAGTTACTAAAAGAAACCAGTGAAATGTTTGAAAAAGTTATTTGTACCACCAGTTAGCTGTTCATTCAGTGTGTTCTGATTATCCACGCTATGTATTGTAATTTCCAGCTGTTCTAGTAGATCCAGCTTTTTGCCTTTGTCCTGTCTATGTAAAATAACGAGATCCTGATCTATTCCCAACATGGGGTGTCCCGTTTCCCAAATATGCGTGGGTACAGCTGATTTTTCGAAACTATTAAGCCGGAAAGCATCGCTATGTTCTTTGTAACGTACTTCAAAGGAACTACCAGTTTGGCCTACATAGCTTGCCTTGCACGTGTTACACTGTATTTTATAGACCCCAGCTGTCTCATATTTATCGCTTTCCTGCTGCAAATTATTTCTTAGTTTAAACCTCAGCATATTATTGGTCTGAAAAGCGGTATCAACTTTGAAAGGATTGAAAATGTTAGCCACTTTTTGCGAAATATCACCGAAGTATGGTATTGTGACTGGATTTAGATTAGGAAATGAGGCAAATTAGTAAAGGAGTTTTGCTATTTGGGGAGCAAAATAACTGATGATGGTCGAAGTAGAGAGGATATAAAATGTAGACTGCCAATGGCAAGGAAAGCGTTTCTGGAGAAGAAATATTTGTTAACATCGAGTATAGATTTAAATGTCAGGAAGTCGTTTCTGAAAGTATTTGTATGGAGTGTAGCTATGTATGGAAGTGTAACATGGACGATAAATAGTTTGGACAAGAAGAGAACAGAAGCTTTCGAAATGTGGTGCTACAGCAGAATGCTGAAGATTAGATGGGTAGATCACATAACTAATGAGGAGGTATTGAGTAGGATTGGGGAGAAGAGAAGTTTGTGGCACAACTTGACAAGGAGAAGGTACCAGTTGGTAGGACATGTGTTGAGGCATCAGGGGATCAAAAATTTAGCATTGGAGGGCAGCTTGGGGGGGGGGGGGGTAAAAACGTAGAGGGAGACCAAGAGATGAATACACTAAGCATATTCAGAAGAATGTAGGTTGCAGTAAGTACTGGGAGTTGAAGAAGCTTGCACAGGATAGAGTAGCATGGAGAACTGCATCAAACCAGTCTCAGGACTGAAGATCACAACAACAACAACAACAACAACAATGACCACTCCGTGCCACAGACTGCCAGTATTTACTGTCGAATTTCGTATTTAATTGAAACGTTAAAAATATTCTCGTGTGTCGGTTAGAGTTATTGGTTCCCCACTTCCTATATTTTAATAATCACAGATGATAGAAACAGAAACATTTTACTGAGTCTAACAGTGTGTGACCGTGTTTAGTCGCTCCTCTGGACAACCAAGACCCAAGTAATTTAGCAGCCACACATCGTTCGACCAGCCCTGATGCTGAATCGAAACATTTGTTATCAGTTACGTTGCGTAGTGCGATACGTACATCTTACCAGTACGTGATAGTTCTGCTGGAAAGCTATTAATGCCATTCAAAAAGAGGAGGCCCTAAAATGAAAAACCGCTGAAGGGATCGTGCTGCCATTGCCTACGGAATAAGGTGTGGTTCCCACAAGAGCGCTGAGACTCACGGCCTGGACGCAGGGCCACCAGATGACAGGGAGAGCACGTGTACCTGTCGATCGGCTACAGCACTTAGTCGCGCTGAAAGCGGAGAAATGGAGGCTTCAAAAGAATGTAAAATGGGTGTAGTACATTTTCTGACGGCAGAATGAGTGCGGGGAAAGGAATTCTTTAAATAATGGCATAAGTGAACTTAGAGCAATGCATGTCCGTTGGACGATCGAGCCATGGCAGAAGCGAGTCAATGAAGGACGGATGTCGCAGGAGGATTGCGCACGATCTGGAACGAGACACGCATTACTATCTCCCAGCTGGTGGATGCCCTCAGTATTGAAGACCGTCGAGTTTCATTGGCAGCCATGGACCCGTAAGTCATTTTAATGACAATGGTTACTGAAGTCAATAAAGTTATCAACAAGGTAGGAGAGTCTTTTTGCTAGAAAGAGTTCAAATGGTTCAAATGGCTCTGAGCACTATGGGACTTAACATCTGAGGTAATCAGTCCCTTAGAACTTAGAACTACTTAAACCTAACTAACCTAAGGACATCACACACACCCATGCCCGAAGTAGGATTCGACCTGCGGCCGTAGCGGTCGCGCGGTTCCAGACTGAAGCGCCTAGGACCGCTCGGCCACACCGGCCGGCTGCTAGAAAGAGCAGATAAGCACTTGTCTTCAGCCCACTTAGAAAATAAGTGACGACCATTTAGTTCTAGTATTACGGACATAGAGAAATTATGCTTCAAATGGCTCTGAGTACTATGCGACTTAACTTCTGAGGTCATCAGTCGCCTAGAATTTAGAACTAATTAAACCTAACTAACCTAAGGACATCACACACATCCATGCCCGAGGCAGGATTCGAACCCGCGACCGGAGCGGTCGCTCGGCTCTAGAATGTAGGGCCCAGAACCGCACGGCCACTCCGGCCGGCGGAGAAATTATGGGCAAAGTTTAAATGGATTGTAAATGGCGCTCTGGTGATGTATGTGCCGAGTGAGTGGATTTAGGACAGAAAGACCCACAGTGGTTCAGTAACAAAATTCGGAAATTGCTGAGGAAGTAGAGACTGTTGCATTCTCGGTTCAAAAAGGAACACTCAAATGACAGACAATAGTTAGTACAAATTCGTGCCTGTATAGAAAGATCGATGCCGGAAGCATACAAAAACTACGATCGTCACCGTAGAAAAAAAATCTTGCCGATAACCCGAGAAAATTTTGGTCCTACGTAAAATCGCTAAGCGTGTCTAAGACTTCAATCCGGTTACTCGCTGAAAATCTGGTGTGACAATAGAAGACAGCAAAAGGAAAGCCGAAGTTTAAATCTCGCCTTGAAGAAATCATTCAGCAGGAGGATCGTCCACACATACCTTCGTTTCACCGTCGTCCAAACACCCGATGGTGGAAACAGTAATAGGCATCTCTGGCGCAGGAAAGCAGCTGAAAGAGCTGAAAACAAATTAATCGCCAAGTCCGTATGGAGTCCCAATTCTGTTTTACATAAAGTACCGCATTGGCCCCATACTTAGCTTGCATTTTTCGCGAACCTCTCACCCAGTGCAATGTCCCAGATGACTTGCAAAAAGCACAGGTGACTCCTGTACGTAAGCAGCTTACAGGAACGGACCCGCAAAATGAAAGACTAATATTTTTAACATTGGTCAGCTGCAGTATCCTTGAACATGTTCTCAGTATGAACAAAGTAAATTACCCGCAGACGGAAAAACATGTCCAGAGATCAGCACGGTCTTAGATACCATCGATCGCGCAAAATTCAGCATGTCTTTTTCTCACATGATATACAGAGAACCATGGATGAAGGGCAACAATGAGGTTCCATATTCCCACATTTTTGGAAAATGTTTAACGCGGGTCTCCACGACACACTGTTAAAGAAGTTACGAGCATGTGGAATGGGTTCTCAGACATTCCAGTGGCTCGATGAGTTCTTAAGTACGTTGTTCATCAGAGCCAAGGGTATCGCCAGGACTGCACCAGAGAAGTGTGATAGGATTGCTTTTATTCTCTACATACATAAATGATATGACGAACAGGATGAGCATCAGTCTGTGGCTGTTTGCTGATTAGAGTGTGGTGTACAGGAAGATGTCATCTTTGAACGACTGTAGAAAAGACGACTTAGACTAACTTTCTAGTTGGTGTGATGAATGACAGCTTTCTTTCTCTATATGTAAAAAAATGTAACTTATGTGGATGAGTAGGAAAAACAATCCTGCAACTTGCGAATACAGGATTAGCAATGTCACGTCTACTAAATATCTGAGAGTAACGTTCCAAAGCGGTATGGACTGGAACGAGCACATACTGACGGTAGTAAGGAGAGCGTATGGTAGGCTTCAGTTTAGTGGGAAAGTTTCAGGAATGAAGACCGCGTATAAAACACTAGTGCGACCCACTCTTGAGTACTTCTCGAGTTTTTGGGATACCCTCCAGGTGGGATTAAAGGAAGACATTAAAGCAGTTCAGAGGCGGACTGCTAGATTTGTTACGGGCAGGTACGATCAACACGGCAATATTACGGAGATGCTTTCTGAACCCAAATGGGAATCCCTAGAGGGAAGACAACGTTCTTTTCGCGGAACACAACTGAGAAAATTTAGAGAACCGGCGTTTGAAGCTGAGTGCAAATGATACTAGTGCTGCCAATGTGCATTTCGCGTAAGGACCACGAACGTAAGATAAGAGAAATTAGGGCTCCTTCGAAGGTGTATGGGCAGCCATTCTTCACTCGCTTCATTTGTGAGTGGAATAGGAAAGTAAGTGACTATAGCGATTAAAGGTACCTTGCGCCGCGCAGCAGATGATGACATGCGGAGTTTGTGTATGCAGTGTAGAGATCGGATTGAGCTTTGGTATGTAGAGATCAGATTGAGCTTTGGTTTTGGAACAGGCATTCAGTGTCTTCGTACCGTTCTTCGACGAATTTCTGTTCCCTACGCTCCTTCCACTGGCAGGAAAGCCACTACACCCTGTTACTCTACCTTTTAAGCCACCATTTCTCTGTTTCCAGCACGACTGAGTGAAGCAGTCAGCGGACGCATGCTCGTCGCTCTGACGTCACGTGGTTATGCAACCGTGTCTTTCTAGTGACGACTTAGGGGTCTCAGCGCTGTTATAGGGACCACATCTTCTTCTGTTGCAAATAGCATTACGATTCCTTCAGCAATTTTCATTTTACAGCGTTTGGCTCGTTTCTTTTTGAATGATATATTTAATTTTAAAACTATTTTTTACACATTATCTTCTAAACCATACAGCAAGGTTAACAATAAAAACATATTTCATCTGTCTTCTTAGGTAGGAATATAAAAGTTAAACATCGAAGAATTTTAATTTGTTTCCATGTTGACATTTAAGAACTGTTTTCTGGTATCACTTGAGTGAATTGTTCCACACGTAGTCTAGAACGGGTTTGGATTCATTCATTATGACTGTATAGTACTTTCAGATATTTCTTTGGCTTATATTTCGATTTAAGATACACTGCTATCTAATAAAGTATTATCTTCATAGACAAATTCACAAATCACTATTTCTATGAACAACATGTTGGCACATAGAAAAGATACCTTGTAGAACCATGACGAACCATTGCAGGAAGAGATATATGGTCCATTCGCTTGTCTGAAAGGAGAAACTACATTAAAAATTTCACTGCCATTTATGAACCAATAATCCTATCCATTTGATTCTAAAAATTCGTAAGTCACTTTGTGCCTCAGGAGCATCCTTGTACGTTTTCATGTTCAACACTTTTAACCAACACAGTTTAGAATATAATATTGATGACTCTGAGTACAGCAAAGAATCGTCTCCCAATTATGGCTTTCAGGACTTCTAAGATTATTTTTCTGTTGAGTACTACCTATCCTGTTGGATACTGTTTTATATTTCAGAGCAGAAAAACCAGAAACCAGATCTTAAAGAAACTTGTATATTCACTAAACAAAGCAGTTGAAGTCTGATAGTTTGTGTGTGGCAGGGTTCCTGAGCCTACAGAACGAAGATATCCCGGGCAACGCCGGTTTCAAGGACCAGGTGCTGGCCCTGCAGTGGGTGCAGAGGAACATAGCGGCCTTCGGCGGGGATCCCAGCAGGGTCGCCATCTTTGGGGAGAGCGCAGGCGGCGGCTCCACGTCACATCTCTTCCTTTCGCCTGCGACCAACGGTGAGTACCTCCTGGGCTATCAAGACCATAAACCTTCGTTCTAGAACTGGAAGACTCCTAAAAAAGATACGAAAAGGAAATGGGTGGAATGTAGACATTACATTCTTTCTTTGTTTTCGGTATGGGCAGCTTTACTTAAGTTTCCACCATTATCCACATATGCTTCAATCCCTTCATATCAGCATTTCTTCTCTTTCCTGCCCACAGTTACAAGCTGATAGGTGTAAATTATGTGTTCTGGTACCCTTCCACCTACGATTTTTTTTTTTAGTTTGGACATTTTTGTATCCAGTGCATCTTTTTCTGTTGCCAGTTCAGCTTTAAATTACCAGCCACTTATTCACACCACCTAGATTAGTCTTTGAGCCCCCAAAAGCGTTCATAACAATTTTTATCAGACTATTGGCGTTCATGTGGAGTACGTAACTGAAGGAGATAGGTCTTGCCGATGTTAATGTTTCCCGACACTGCTATGCATTTCGTCATTCTTTTCAGACTTCCTACCCTTCTTCCCTAATTCCTTAAAGTTTATTGCATCTGTTCAAGTATTCTATTAGAAGTATTATAAATCAAAAAAAGGTTCAGATGTTAACTGAACCTCAAGTATTTTCGCCATAATCAGCTGTATAGGAGCAGATTGACAAGGCTGATGTTCTAAGCACTTAGGGTTGTTCCCCGAGCCTTTCCAGCTAAGCTTTTGTTGGAGATGATTTTCTTTTCTTTTTCTGGAGCCACCCACAGTCAGGTAAAAATTTCGAAAAATATTTTCTCCACTTGACTGTATTTAAAATCTAGATAGTGAAATAAACACTTTTTAAGAAGATTCTTCTTCTCTAGAGACAGTGTTGTATGAATATCAGTACAACCTCAAGATTTTTCAGGCAGAAATTGTTTCGCTGATCGTCATCAAGCTAAGATACATTCAACGTCCGCAACGTCCGGTCTGTATACTTATCTTGATGGTGGTATGCCCATCATTACGTATTTGATAAGTAAGGCTTCAGGAAATCTCCATTGTAATACTTTCATAATTCTTCTTACAGTTGTAAGTTACTGTTTCACTTCTTAAAAATTTATGTCTTGTGCACCTCCCACAGTACCATAAACGCAAATGATCTGTATTGTCGTTCATTCAATGACCTAGTCATTTGTGTATATGTTGCATAAGAATAGAGCAAGAACAATGTGTTGGGAAAATTATTTTTCTATAATTGCCATCTACTGTTCTTTTTTCCGTGAGAATACTGTCATAAAATAACCGCTTTAATGAGAGGCTCTGATAAGATACGCAAAGTAGGAATCTTTTGTCAACTAATCAGGATTCATTGGCAGAATCCTGTAAAATCTTTTGTCGGCTTATTGAGTTTCGTTGGAAGTTTCTTGTGACCCACTTTATCGCAGTGAGCAGAAAAATCAACAAACAGGATGGCCATGATCTTCCTGTCCTCAAATCATTAATCATCCTACTGCCAAACATTCAACTATTCTCTCACTTTTTATGTGGCATGTAGTTCTTCCAGTTAAGATTCTCAAACCTTATACATTCGCACTGTGCACAATGATTGCCTTAAAGTTTTCTGTTGAGTCTTGGTAAATGTTATGTATCAACAATAACACTGATTGAAGTAAAAATCATTTTCAGACATTTTCAAAGCTTTTATTTTACTCCGATGGCCATCAAAATTACATCACCTAGAAGAACAACATATAACTAAATTTAACTTATTGTATATGAACAGTTTACTAGGAAGAGCACGTGTTTAAATCTGTAAGTTATTAGGGGGTTCGAAGTTTAGCACAGCACCAATGTTTCGAAATCGGCGTATTATCAACCCGAACTGAGATTGGATGACATGATGCCAAACGGAGACCCGAGGCGTGCCTCAAAAAATGTTGTGAAACGCCAGTTTCCAGTGTCATTGTTTAGCGTATCATTGTCAGCGCGCCTCTCGGTGCTGACATGCCAAATGACACCGCAAGAATGGTCACTATATTGTCAGTCCGCGGTGCTTGGACATCGTTGCACTGTCTGTGTGGATACTTCTCTTGGTGCAAACAAGTGCATTTCATGACTCAAGGCACTCATCGTAGCTGTATGATAGTGCATAGTCGAGCAATCAATATATCCATCCTCTTTCAGTGTTGTCGTTCAGCATAGCACTGGCGGCGCGCCTCTCTGTGTTGACGCTCAAAGGAGACTTAAACGATGGTCTCTGTACTGTCATCCGCAATGCTTAGAAATTGTTGCACTACCCATATGGATATTTATCTTGGAGCAAACAAGTCCATCTCATGTCTCAGTATACTGATCGTCACTGTATCATGGTCACAGCTGAGCGATCAGTGTGTCTGTGTCGTCCGCACGACTGTCGTGGGATCCTCACCAACACATGCAGTAACAATGGAAAACCTAAAGTATAGTCCTGGTACGCTACAATCCTGTCACTGCAAAATTCCGACCCGTGTTGATGGACGTTTCTCCTTCTTCCTCTACATTTTTATTTTTTATTTTTATTTATTTATTTATTTGAGTCAGTTTGATGCCGCTATCCATGAATTCCTCTCCTGTGTCAACCTCTTCAGAGTAGAACTTACAACCTACGTCCTCAATTATTTGCTGGATGTATTCCAGTCTCTGTCTCCCTCTACAGTTTTTGCCCTCTGCAGCTCTCTAGCACCATGGAAGTCATTACCTGATATCTTACAGATGTCCTGTCATCCTGCCCCTTCTCCTTGTCAGTGTTTTCAACATTTTTCTTTCCTCTACGATTCTGCACAGATTCTCCTCATTCCTTATCTTATCAGTGCACCTAATTTTCAATATTCATCTGTAGCACCACATCTCCAATGCTTCAGATATCTTCTGTTCCGGTTTCCCCATAGTCCATGTTTTACTACCATACAATGCTATGCTCCAAACGTACATTCTCAGAAATTTCTTCCTCAGATTAAGTCCTATACTATAATACTTCTATTGGCTGGGAATGTCTTTTTTGCCAGTGCTAGTCTGCCTTTGATGTCCTCCTTGTTCTATCGGTCGTGGTTAGTTTGCTGTCTAGGTAGCAGAAGTCATTTGAATGTTAAGCTACTCGCTGTTCTCTTTTCTGGTACTTCTCCTTACTTTCGTCTTTCTTCGATTTGCTCATTAAATTGTTCATTCCAGTCAGCAGATCATGTAATTCTACTTCACTTTCGCTCAGGATAGCATTGTCATCAGCGAATCGTATCATTGATACCCTTTCACCTTGACTTTTAATTACACTCCTGAACCTTTCATTCATTTTCACCATTGCTTCTTCGATGTACAGATTACACAGTACTATTTTTCTCCTGTTTTTAATTTAATAATTTCTTTGGCTGTCTGACTAATTTTTCCTTACTTAGCTTCCATGTGTTCTTTCTCTTATGGTTTTTCGTTTTTTTTATGTTGTACTAGATTAGGTGTTTATACTGTTATAATTGCTGGTTGGTCTTCTAATTCAAATTATTCTTTGTTACGTTCCCTACGTTCTGTTGCTCAATCAAAATCTTATGAAGTTAAATTGGCTTTGATTTTATTACCTTTAATTATTTTGATTGGTAGTTTTAACATGTTTGATTTTATAAATTACCAGCTTTATTGTTGATTTATCATTATTTCTTTCCCTTTAGCTTTAGATTACAACATTATAAATCCGAGCATTTCGTTCTTGGTCGTCCACTCTTATTATTCCCTCTTGGCTCTTGTATATATTGTATATTACCTATATCTCCCTATAGCTTACCCCTATTTTTCTTAGAATTTCGAATATCTTGCACCATTTTATATTTTCGAACGCTTTTCCAGGTGTATAAATCCTATGAAAATGTCTTAATTTTTCTTTAGTCTTGCTTCCACTAACAGTCGCAACATCAGAATTTCCCCTCTGGTTTCTTTACCTTTCTGAAAGCCAAACTGATCGTCATCTAACACGTCCTCAACTTTCTTTTCCATTCTTCTATGTATTATTCTTGTCAACAATTTGGATGCATGTGCTGTAAAGCTGATTGTGCGAATAGTTTCGCACTAGTCAGCTCTTGCAGTCTTCGGAAATGTGTAGATGATATTTTTCCGAAAGTCAGGTGATATGTCGCCAGACACCTGCATTCTACACACCAGCGTGCCACTTCTCCCAATGATGTTAGAAATTCTGATGGAGTGTTATCTACCCTTTCTGCCTTATTCGATCTTAAGTCTTCCAAAGCTCTCACAAATTCTGACTCTAATACTGGATCACCTGTCTCCTCTAAACCGACTGCTGTTTTATCACTTCAGACAAATCTTCCCTCTCATAGAGGCCTTCAATGTACTCTTCCACCTATCCGCTCTCTCCTCTGCATTTAATAGTGGAATTCCCACTGCACTCTTAGTGATACCACCCTTGCTTTCAATTTCACCGAAGGTTGTTTTGACTTTCCTGTAAGTTTCGTCAGTCCTTCCGACAATCATATCCTTTCGATTTCTTCACATTTTACATGCAGGCATTTCGTCTTAGCTTCGGAGCACTTCCTATTTATTTCATTCCTCAGTGACTTGTATTTCTGTATTCCTGAATTTCCCTTAACATTTAACCTATCAGCTGAAATATTTCTTCTGTTAGCAATGGTAACCGTATCCAACCCATTTCCATGTTGATTCCTCGTGACTAATCTCTTAAACTTCAGCCTACTCTTCATTACTGATACAATATGATCTGAGTCTATATCTGCTCCTGGGTACGACTTACAATAAAGTATCTGATGTGGGAATCTCTGCCTACCCGTGTCACCCGGCCTTTTCCAAGCATACATCCCCCTCTTGTGATTCTGGAACACTGTATTTGCTACTACTAGCTGAAATTTATTACAGAACTCAATTAGTTTCTCACCTCTCTCATTCCTTGTCCCAAGCCCATGTCCTCCTCTCTCTGTCTCATCTTCAGCTTGCGACGTCGACATGTATACCTGAATTATGGTTGTCGGTGTTAATTTGCTATCGATTTTGATAAAAACAACCCTATCACTGAACTGTTCACAGTAACACATTCCCTGCCCTACCTTCCTATTCATAACGAATCCTACTCCCGTTTTACCATTTTCTGCTGCTGGCCACATTATTCTATACTCATCTGACCGTAAATTCTTGTCTTCATTCCATTGCACGTCACTGACCCCTTATATATCTGGATTGAGCCTTTGACTGCTAATCAAACATGCCACCCCTATAGCACGGAGAAACTCGATATCGTTATAAACAAATTGCGTTAAAATGCGGTCTATGAATGAGAAGCCTGCTGCGATACGTTATCTTCCATACGTAATGTAAATGACAAATTGCCTACTTACTTCATTCGTTTGTGATGAAATACTAAAGTTTTGAACATGAAAGTATGATTGCACATCTGGCCCATTTGACGTTTGTTGCGTACAGTCTTAATAATGCTTTTAATAGTGGACATTGTCCTTTACACAGTTAGTGCTAGAGGACAATCTTTCCTATAATAATATACAAATTTCCTCGATTATATCCATCACTTTAGCGCCTCTAATACATCTAGATGTGCTGAATAACTTGTAACTCGTTTCTTTAAGGACAAAGGCTCTTTAATTCAGTATGAATTGAATATTCCAAAAGGTCTTTAATTTGTAGGCAAACTTCAGAGGTATCACCAGCAGATGATGGTTTGATGCCACAAATAAATCCGTTAAAAATAAAACCCTTGTAGCCTCACTTTATTGTCAGTGTTTCTATCCGTCCGACCGTTCAGAATCATTTCTCTCAGGAGTGGGTAGATGCATCAAGTCATAATGTATGCTACATATTAAAGTCTATGGTTTCTTGGCAGTGTAAAAATTTTAAGATTATAAGTCACTTCAGTCAAAAGATATGGCCATTTATGTCACGTATTTTGACACTCGAAAACTCACTCATCAAAATCTTCAGGGAACTTTCCGTTCCCCTAGAAACATGAAATTTGGCGAGATGCAAGGTTTCACAGTAAAAATAATGGAAAAAATCCGAAAATCGTTAATTTGTATGAATAAATCCAGCTACACTACTATGCAAATTGTTTATATTTTATCTAATTCACGACTAGCCCATTTCGGCAAATTGCCATCGTCAGGTGCTATGTAACATCGTTGCTGTCATTTCTTGTCTGTTTTAAAATTATTACTTTCTCCCAGATGTACAGTGGAGTTGTATGTCGGATATTACTTGTTTTCCATATCATCCAAGCAGTCAGAAAAATACCACGTATGGAAACGACATACAACTCCACTGTACACCTGGGAGATAGTAATAATTCTAAAACAGACAGGACATGACAGCAACAATGTTGCATAGCCCCTGACGATGGCAATTTGCCGAAATGGGCTCATCGTGAATAAGATAAAGTATAAACAACTTACATAGCAGTGTAGCTGGATTTATTCACAACAATCACATCACTGAAAGACATATTTTGCACTGTGGGCCCCAAAGAACAAATGTTAATTTGTAATTACGTAACACGAAAAAATATTTTTTCTTTTTTCCTCCGTCTATCACTTTACCTGTCGGTCTGCCAAGACCCCTTTTTCTCTGAAAAAATTTGCGTATCGGATTCAAATTTATGTCACATACTAAGATGCATGTTTCATTGGCGATGTAAACCTTTTAAGCTTCTAAGTCAGTACAGACTATAGATATGGCCATTTATGTCACCTGTTTTGATATTCGAAAACTCACTCATCAAATATATATCGTACTTACCGTTGACCTAGAATCATGAAATTTGCCAAGAAGTAAGATTTCACAGTAAAAGTAAAGCAAAAAAATCCGAAAATTGCTAATTGGCAATTATATAGCAAGAATTTTTTTTTCTCGTTTTCCATCTGTCTGTCTGTTGCGACCCCTTTCGTTCTTGAAGAGATTGGCGTATCGAGTTCAAATTTATATCATATGGTCTATGGTCCCTTGGCGGCGTAAAAATTTTCAGATTCTAAGTCAATGCACTCAAAAGATACGGTCATTTATGTCACATATTTTGTTACTCGAAAATCGTACTTTAAACTCTGTAGGGTACTTCCCGTTGACGTACAAACATAAAATTTCACAAGAAGCAAGTTTTCACGGTACAAGTAAAGTGAAAAATCTGAAAATTGCTAAACTGTAATTATGTCACTCAAAAACATATTTTTGCAATGAGAATATACATTGCATTCATCTTCCGTCAAAAGCATAACAGGCGAACATTGCTGCTCACAAACATAAAATGTAAGTTGTAATTATATTTTAGTAAGTAAATAAAAATACTTTATAAAATGTTCTATATTTGCATACATAAAATGAAGTCCCCTCCTCGCTTCATTTTGTACGTCCGGTGTAATTCTGAGGAACTTCTGTAAAGATTTTGATACGGTCTTGGAATTCCCAGCAGTGATATCTTGTCAGTAGCTATATCAAAAACAGGTAAAAATCGTTGAGATTCTCGATTCTCAGGATGAATGTACTATACATAAATAAACATAACTAAGTTTGCAGAGAACCCTCTGTGCGCAAGTCCTACTCACACTTCGCCAATATTTTTTTATATATCTGTATACAGCATGGCTTTTTTTTTTAAAATGATTGTATTGCTTCACTTGGTATCTAGATTTCTGTTGCTTTCTGTTATTATTACGACGGGCAATTTCCTCATCAGGAAATAAGTTTGCCCAGAGGTTAGTGATTTGCACATGCTTACACTACACTCGATTTTTCAATACACGAAAAACTTTATTTAATCTAATTATTTCAACATCAAGAAAAGGCCTGCTGTGAAGACATGTCTCTGATATCTGTGGCCCTTATGTTTCTGGCTTTGATGAAGAAACAACTGAATCGTGACAGTGTTGTATTTGGTGTTTGTTTTCAGCACTAAAATACACATTTTGCTTCATAGAAAAATATACCGCCGCTAACTCATTTTCTTCTTGTTTTGGAGCTCGATTGGCTTCAGAAACAAATGACTCAATTGTAGAACTGGTTTCATCGGAAGGGTGCACTCAGTGAGAAATAGTGGTAGCTGCGGCCACCCGTAGAAAATGCATCCAGACGCATTTGTCATAAAATCTCGAAACTATTTCGTCATTCACCGCGAAACGTACCTGAGTTACTCTCCCTCTATCTCCCGCTATCCCGCTCCCAACCGCCTATATTATCCCTTCCATTCTGTGGTTATTAATTATTATTATTATTATTATTACTAAGTGAAACACGAGAAAGGGATAATATAACAGTAGGTGGCCAAAGATAAATATTAAATTGTGTTTCAAATGAGCGCCAGGCTCCCTAGAAGTTATTTCAAATGCTTTCGGCGAAATGTAATGCAGGCCAAGTTCACTGACCTAGAATAAATCGTATCTTTGAAAGAATACATTTTTTGACGAAATAAAGTTAGTGAAGCTTTGCACTTTAGTTAATTGAATAACTTGAAATGATTCTTTCTGCTCCGGCTGTGGTGATATGTTACACAAAACAATAAATTTAAATACGCCGCGTAATGGCGGCCAATTGCTGCCAGTCAAAGATCACCCCTGCTCGCTTCGCAGAGTCTGAAAAAATGCTAAATAACTTCTTGCAATTATTAATTCAGGAAGAGTTGTTTGCATGGGTTCTTGAAATAACACAATGCACTCACGTTTTATAAATATATTTACACTAAGCACAGAATACACACTTGAATTATTCGCTACGTACGAGAACAAATAGAACAAAAGCTACCCTTTTACAATAGCAAGCGTACATTATATACAACAGAAGAAATGATCTGACTCGAAGTGGTTTTAAATATTGTTTTCTCTTATATATAATGACAAAGATAATAATGTTAGTTTCGAGAACGTTATGCACTACGATCTCATCTAATGTAAATAATGTCTTCTTATTACATTGCAATCGCTAGTCTTTCTTTGATGCTAATTTAATACATTTTCATAATTAAGTTGTCGTTTATGTCCATATAATATTATTCAGAGTCCTTTTATTATTTACTTAAAATATATCGGCTTGAATATTTCAAAAGAGACATTATACGCCCTCCACCCGTCCCCCCTCAGTTCAAAGCTTAGATACGCTATGCTTTCTTATGAGTCGGTAAAGAGATTTATTGCTTCTATGACAGTTTTCACCTCATCGAAGTTTTTGGTGGATTACTTGTTGCATATAATAATGTATTTACTGCATTCAGTACGTTTCCTATAATCCGCGTTTATAAACTGGAAGCTGGTTTAGCTTGAAGTGTAGCGTCCACAACTTCATGTTATTGCATTATATATACTCCCATCTAAATACCATATTACATACCAAGACAAAGGATAGTATTCTCATTATCAGACATCGTATTCGACGGTAAACTAACTGGCCGCTTAATGCACTACAGACGCAGAGTATAACAAAAATGAGCAGGAGTGTGGTGTCTGTTAGGATGTGGCAATATTCTCTTGAACGCCTCCTGTTTAACAAGATTACAGTACATCATTACGGAAATCAAAACAGTCATTTCTATGAAATAAGAAACGTATTCATTGACATTAAAAGGAAATTGGCAACAACTAATACAATACAGTTTAAAAGTGTGGACACCATGAATGTACTCGTACGCAGTATGCAGACGTAGTGCAGATCATTACTTGTCTGGTGAGTTTGATTTTAGCCATTGACGATTTCCTAAATAACTTCTGGCGAATTCTGGGATGAGTACTTGCCGTAAGGCCCACATGTCTCTACTTTTAAGTATAGGAGACAAAATTTAATCTAATTTTCCGAAATTGTCCGATCTCGAGTATAGTTGTTCCCAAAAGTTTCGTATCTATCCTGAAATAATAGCCTGACATAAAATTTAATATTTTACGAATGTTCAATAAAACAGTACTGCGCAGTAGTGTATTACATTCATTCGTTACTGTTTCATTGTGGTGAAATTTCTCTGCAGGTCTCTTCAGTGGGGTGATCATGGAGAGTGGGGTAGCGACGACCCCATGGGGGCTGACGGACATACCACGCGAGAGGGCGTATCGGATGGCGGAGGCGCTCGGCTTCCAGACGCAAGGCGATAACCACACTGACGACAACGACGCGCGCCTGGCTGCCTTCCTTCGCGCCGCCAACTACTCAGACCTCATCAGAGATGATTCTCTCGCACTCACGGACTTCGTAAGTGAACCATTTCCTAGCGCAAAACATGAGTATCACTTAAATGAGCAAATTACGGCCGAACCATCAGTTCAAAGCATACACGCATTATAATGTGGTATGCTCCAAAGAGTATCATCATGGACACAGAAATGTGTCATGCTGGCAAAAAAAATAGTGACTGTAGCTTAGCAATATCAGGTGTACAGAGTTTTAATGTAATGATTCACTGAACTCCCCAACAGACGCCTCTACTTCAGCATGTACACTACTGGCCATTAAAATTGCTACACCAAGAAGAAATGCAGATGATAAACGGGTATTGATTGGACAAATATGTTATACTAGAACTGACATGTGATTACATTTTCACGCAATTTGGGTGCATAGATCCTGAGAAATCAGTACCCAGAACAACCACCTCTGGCCGTAATAACAGCCTTGATACTCCTGGGCATTGAATCAAACAGAGCTTGAATGGCGTGTAGAGGTGCAGCTGCCTATTCAGCTTCAACACGATACCACAGTTCATCAAGAGTAGTGACTGGCGTATTGTGACGAGCCAGTTGCTCGTCCACCTCTGATCAGACGTTTTCCGTTGGTGAGAGACCTGGAGACTGTACCGGCCAGGGCAGCAGTCGAACATTTTCTGTATCCAGAAAGGCCCGTACAAGGACCTGCAACATGCGGTCGTGCATATTCCTGCTGAAATGTAGGGTTTTTCAGGGATCGAATGAAATGTAACTTCCACTGTTCAAAGTGCCGTCAATGCGAACAAAAGGTGACCGACACATCTAACCAATGGCACCCCATACCATCACGCCGAGTGGTACACCACTATGGCGATGAAGAATACACACTTCCAATGTGCATTCGCCGCGATGTTGCCAAACATGGATGCGACCATCATAACGCTGTAAACACAGCCTGTATTCATCCGAAAAAATGACGTTCTGCCATTCGTACACCCAGGTTCGTCGTTGAGTACACCATCGCAGGCGCTCCTGTCTGTGATGCAGCGTCAAGGGTAACCGCAACCATGGTCTCCGAGCTGATAGTCCATGCTGCTCCAAACGTCGTTGAACTGTTCGTGCAGATGGTTGTTGTCTTGCAAACGTCCCAATCTGTTGACTCAGGGATCGAGACGTTGCTGCACGATCCGTTACAGCCATGCGGATAAGATGCCTGTCATCTCGACTGCTAGTGATACGAGGCTATTGGGATTCAGCACGGCGTTCTGTATCACCCTCCTGAACCCACTGATTCCATATTCTGCTAACAGTCATTGGATTTCGACCAACGCGAGCATCCAATGCCACAATACGATAAACTGCAATCGCGATAGGCTCCCTACACGAGGCACCACAACAACCTTTCACCAGGCAACGCCGGTCAACTGCTGTCTGTGTATGAGAAATCGGTTGGAAACTTTCCTCATGTCAGCACGCTGTTGGTGTCGCCACCGGCGCCAGCCTTGTGTGAATGCTCTGAAAAGCTAATCATTTGCATATCACAGCATCTTCTTCCTGTCGGTAGCACGTCATCTTCCTGGTGTAGCAATTTTAATGGCCAGTAGTGTATTTTAATATTAACTACAAAATTTAGTCCATGCTGGGTGCTTTCCTATAAAAACCATGGTTTTGGTTTTCTGCAGTGAAATTTGTAATTTTATATTCGTAACATCTCTAATTCAGTTAATCAACAGCTGCCTGTAAAACACTCTCTTTCCTTGAAATGAGTGTAGAGTAGTTAGTGTATAGAAGTATTTTTAATACTGATGCATAATTTCCTTGTTTGTTGGGCAAGGTTTGAGAGTTTCCAACTAGATCCTAAACAATGATAAATTTTCGGACACGCTGATATCAGATTTCTGTAGTATCCTTCCCACTTACGTACATTCGAGACTTATTCTTAAAACATTACCGAAGGTTTTGTCGGTATCTAAAAATATTTACTGTGTTCCTTGGTTAAACTCTTGTTGTTTTCAGTAACTTGTAAAATTAAAATAGCATGTCTTTTCCAAAAACCCGTACGTTTAGCAAGAATGCTTTGAAATCTGCTGCTTATAATTCTGGATATAGTTTATAATTTGTATCAACAACTTTTATTACTCTTAGTTACAGCAAAATGTTGCTTCTTTTGCCTTACTTGTACTGTTGCTTTTACTTTACCCTTTCTCCGGCTTTGAGGGATATTCTTCTGCTTCCAACAGTTATCAAAATATGTAGCAGTTTAAAATGAAGCAGCATTCCTCCATATGTAATTAAGTCTGCATTAAATCCATCTGTTCCAGTTGCTTTCCTATTTCTTGTGGCCTTTATAGCTGCCATCTTTTATATTAATACATCCACTCATGTTATTTTGTATACTTTCGACACATTATAAAGTTTTATGATATTTTTCTGATGTTGTTTAATCGAACTGTTTCCCTTTCTGACGTGTCTTATGCTTTAAGTTTCAAAGTCTTGTACTTGTATAGGCTGAAAAAAGTATTAAATTTGCAAGTTTTGACAATAGTAAAGGATGATCGTTAAATTATGTTAGAAACAACGAAGGAACCAATTTAGAAACCCGCGGCACACTTCATGTAATTACTTCGACTTAAGACTGCTAAACAACTCTTGACATAATCAGGAAATTCCTGTGAAGCATGTCTAGAGAGTCATGTAAATACTAAACGATAATACTGGCCATTATGAAAAGAAACGCCGTTACTATTGTAGACTAGTTTCTTGTAGTAACATGGTGCTCTAGATCAAGTGTTTGCTTTTACATTGCTTTGGATAGTTTTCTGGCTCAGGTGATACGTTGTATACAGTTATGCCGAACCGTTCTTATTTAGACCAACAAGTAGGTAATATCTTCGGTTTTACTAACATGGCGACCCTCGTACAGGAGAAGCGCTGCCCACTGCCGCTGGCGTTCCTGCCCGTCGTGGAGCCACCGTCGGACTCTGCGATGATCGTTGAGCATCCAGCGGACGTTCTCAAGGCAGGCAGCTACAACCAGGTGCCCATAATTCTGGGCGTCACTTCTGGAGAGGGGATCATCATACCCTTCTGTAAGTAAAAAGATCTGCGAATTCCCTGCCTTTACTTACTCAGCTTGGGTCATATATGACTCAGTTGTATTTTTTGTAATACTTACGATCTGCATAGAGATCTGCAAAGTACAGTGTGACGAAGGGTTTCTTTTCAACGCCCCCGTATTCTGAGTACGAGTTTTGTGTGTTTCGCCGCGTTTTGCCTCAAGTATTCGATTTTCGAGTAAGTATGGTCATTGCACACTACTGAAAAAACGTACTCTTTAATTGATTTAGTTTCGAGAATATTGGTCGCAGCACGTTGAAATTGCACTAGTGTCCAAAATTTATAGTGGCGCTCGTAAATTACCAAAGTCATTAACAACCTTTGTAGGACAATTTCGCGGCTTGCCTTTATTCTCTTTCTTAAGGGGAGTTTTACTATCCTTGACCCGAAAAAAACATTTTCTTTGAGAATTTTTTTTCTCCGGATGTATTATAGATATGAATGTCAAATTTAGTCAAAATGTTTATTGACATTTCCTCTTCACACTGGAATTTCTTCGACCAGAAATGTCGAAGAGCAAAGGCGGAAGTGCCGTCGGAACGAAACAAAATTTTCGATGTAGACCTTCACGAGAAGTATGTCACAGGTTAGCCGCTCGTCTGAAATCAAAATTGAGTTGACGTTAGCGAGGTATATAAGATTCTTTAGGAGTTGTACCTCGCTTAAGTTATGTGGACCATAGGAAACAAAATGGAGGCCATTTGAAAAAAATATGGTTTCTTCCATCGATTTTTCGACTTCGACGGCCAAGTAAAATTACTTATAGTTGATGGATCGGAATAAAAGTGATACAACTCCTAGACAATTTAGTTAGCTTCGCCGGAAACAAAGAATCATGCCAATCGGTTCAGTAGATTTGAAGTTGCGATACCGCGCGGGAAAAAAGTCATTTAGAGAAAAACGCGTTGAAGTTTTGACTACATGTAAATGCAGAATTATGCAACTTACGTTCAATCTGCTATTCCGGGTCCATAAACTAGTTGTTCCTCTTCCTCACAGAGGGCGTTCTGCTCGATCTGGGCCACCCTGCGCTGCTACACAGCCGCTCGTACGGCGAGTGAGAAGCGGTTTTCGGCCTCTTGAATCCGGTGGTCGTCCGAACGCTTGGCGAACTGCATCGAATAGAGCCCCAGGGTGACGTCCATAGTCCCCTTCGTTGAAGCTGCTCACTGCCAGGAAAGTCGCAATCTGCACAGTCTTCGCACCAGAATGCAAATGCTTGGAATCTTGTATGTTTCCTCCCATGCACCGGTACAATAACTCGTCCTCCGAAAGAAAAAAACTGGTGCTTGAAAAAGGCCGATTTATGGCAGGTGCATTTTTTTGTTCAACCGCGAATAACAAACATTTCCGTTCTGTATTCGGAAAAACGGTTTCAGGGGTGGATTCTAAACACTTTTATGGATCCAAAAATGCATTTTAAAAGTATCGATTTTTTTAACTAAAAGAAAGTAAACCTCCCTTTAAGGCTGATCACTTCAGCTCTGATGGACACTCATGTTCAGAAAAAAACAGAAAGCTTGAACGACTAGAGATGGGACGTTCATATTCACAGGATATGTACATTAGTATGTTGTGCAGAAATGATTAGCATTTGAACCATGTCGGCCCGCGGCTTCAAGGCCAACATCGACACTACGACGCAACACCACCTTCCTGTAAAATGCGCCTGTGGCTCTCGTTGTCGCTATAAACCGAGGGTAATGGACCACTGAGTCTTGAGCAGAAGTGCACGATGGCTGGCAGACGTATGCGCGAAACGTACGGTTAAGTCACGGAGTTTGAAAGACGGCGCATTATTGGCATGAGAGAATGCGTTACATCCAACCGGGAAATTACTGCTCGTGTGGGACAAAGAGTTTCGGCAGTGCAACGGCTGTATGCAGAATGATTCACGTAATGTCGTATAACACGACGAGATGGTTCAGGTCGCAACACCCAGACCAGCCCTGAGTAGATCGACACCTAATTCGAATGGCATTACTGGGCAGATCTACGTCCTCCTCTGATCTGGCGCAAGAGTGGAATTGTGTAACACATTGAACACTATCACGGGTGACAGTCCGTCACCGTTTATTACGGCATGGGTTACGTGTGCGTCACCCACTTCTCCGCCTGCCTTTGATAAACGTGCAGAAACATGCTAGACGGCAATGGTGTATAGAAGACATCGCTGGGGACAGGAATGGCATCAGGCAGTGTTTTCGGACGAGTCTAGGAACCCTTGTTTGAAAATGATGGCCGCATTTTGGTTCGCCGCAGACAGGGGGAGCGGCATCACTGTGACTGCATTAGCACAAGACGTACAGCACCAACTCAAAGCCTTATGGTATGGGGTGCTATTGGGTGTAACCACAAATCAGAGTTGGTGTGTGCCCAGGGCACTGTCACCAGTATGACCAATGTGAATGACATCCTCAGACCCCTATCCACATCCTTTCTGTAAAACACTCCAGATGCCATTTCTCAGTACGACAATGCACAAGCACATGTTGCTGCACGAACACGTGCCTTCGTGGTGTCACAGGATGTCAGAATGTTGCCAATGTCCGCCAAATCACCAGACTTGTAGGCAATCGAAAATGTGTGGACTACTGTGAAACGACAGGTGCAACGCTGTGACCCAGTGCCAACCTCCACAGACGAGTTTTGGAACCAGGTGAATGCAGCATGGATAGCTACACCACAGGACGCCATTCGCGCCTTATAAGTGTCGATGATTGAATTCCTGCAGAACATGCGAATGTACCCGTCCTGTGAATATGAACGTCCTGTTTATGGTCGTTGAAGGTGTTCATTTTTTTCTGAATCTTTGTGTATCGTTCTAAGATTAAACAAGGGAAGAAAAGAGGTAAACTGGAAAAAATCAGATGCCAATACGTATATGATCTTCAAAAGCTTCGCGAAGAACCACCAGGCTTAAGTGTTAATCTAACGTTTATAACGTAAACCTGTGTTGTAGCAATCACTCTCAGGGGCTAGAATCTGTCCACCACAGACCATTGTACAAGCTACTAAACATACCTTTTCGCGAACATGTAATGAAATAAATAAAGCAAAAGCTGCCTTGTGCTGGAGAGTTGTTTGTATATTCCAGTGTCCAGTATCCTAACAGAAGAGGGTATCGCCGACATGAAGGAGAACTTCACGGCGCTGATCGGCTCCCAGCTGCCGCTACCCACGGAGGAACAGCGGACCCGAGCAGCGGAACAGCTGGAGCAATTCTACTTTGGGGACGAGGGCTTCTCTACAGAGGATATGCAAGCTGTTGTTGATGTAAGTCTGGTGTGCTAGTTGAGGAGAGCAAAACGGAAGCCTAAGTTTTAAATTAAACGTTCAAGAAGTTGTTCACACACGAGAATGGTACAAACATACCGTCATTTGACCATCGGACAGACTCCCGTATGGACGTCGTTGTAATAAGCATCCCTGGCGTAGAGAAACAACTGAAAGATGTGAAAGAAAATAAATCATCAGCTCCCCATAGAATTCCAATTAGGTTTTAAAAAGAATTCTCTACGGCATTGGCCCCTTGCCTAGCTTTCTTTTATCGTGAATCTCTCGCCCGGCACAAAGTCCCAAGCGACTCGAAAAAAGCGCAGTTCATTCCAATAACTATGTAACAAGGATAAAAGAACGGACCTGCAAAATTACAGGCCAATATCCCTAACTGCAGTTTGCTGCGGAATCATTGAACATATACTCAGTTCGAATATAATAAACTTTCTTGAGACTGAGAAGCTTATGTCCAGGAATCAGCATGGTTTTAGTAAGCATCGCTCGAGCGAAATTCAGCTTGGCCTTTTCTCACATTATACACTGCGAACAGCCGGCCGCTGTGACCGAGCGGTTCTAGGCGCTTCAGTCCGGAACCGCGCTGCTGCTACGGTCGCAGGTTCGAATCCTGCCTCGGGCATGGATGTGTGTGATGTCCTTAGGTTAGTTAGATTTAAGTAGTTCTAGGTCTAGGGGACTGATGGCCTCAGATGTTAAGTCCCATAGTGCTCAGAGCCAATTGAACACTGCGAACTGCGGATGAATGGCAACAGGCAGATTTGCGGAAAGCATTTGACGCGGTGACCTTTTGTAGGCTGTTAACAAAATTTATGGAAGTTCACAGATATAAGAGTGGTACGAAAACTTCTTAACTAATAGAACCCAGTATGTCGTCCGTGACGGCGAGTCTTCATCAGAGACAAGGGTATCGTTAGGAGTACCCAGGGAATGTGGCGGTTTTTGTGTATCATCAACATCGACATGTGCAATGAATATGGATGATTCGATACTCTATGGTATTCTGCGGTTTGAATTCACTCTGTTTTTTTTTTTTTTTTTTACCAGTTGCATTGATTTGATTTTGCAAATGATACTGACAATATTATACACATGTATAATGCATTATTCAAACTATAACTTCTCCCGGATAATTATTTTGTTCAAATTACACAAGAATTCCACCTGACATAGTGTAATAATGTTGACTGTAAGCTGTGTTCATATCACTAAAATTACAGATAGTACATCAGAGCTTTTGTAATTTTTTTTGTCTTCGATGGATTTAATTATTCTTAGCAAATTGATCATGAAAGGGAACCACAGAATACCACCCGCACACAACACTGACGTATGCTACCAGAAATATTTTTCCCCGTGATTCGTGCGTAGTTTAATTTTGGCCACATACATCAGCAATGAAATCTTGTTCAACAATAAATACCATCAGCACTGTTCTTAGAAAATGCAGTCTGATTCGATTAATTTGTTCTTTTATAAATAGAGTTCAGTATCACCGGTGCACATTTATTTCTCACATCGGAATATTGCTTGCAGTTCCAAGTAATTTAAATTTGCCGCTTTAATAAAAGTTAAGATGGCGGCCAACAAAAGATAGAGGATTTCTTTTTTAATTAAGATTTTCCTTTTCCCAATAACTATTTAATCATTTAAATTGATGCCACCGATAAAAAATTATTAAATTGTTTTGAAAATTAGTTTAACACAAACCCATGCTATTTTCAACTAGAAGTACAGACGAAGTTGCTATATAATCTCAACTAAGAATGGCTGCGTTTCTTGCAGCTATGATAAAGCAATTAATACAAAATTATAATTAAAACATGATGTGAATTTTCAATAATTAATCATAAATAGTTTTAACGCACTTGGCTCTATTTGTTTTTACCAGCAAATGAACATAAAAGTACAATAATTTTACATTAAATGTTTTTCATTTAACAGACTTCAAATCGATTCGCATCTTGCGTCGGCGATGTACATCAGAAGAAGACAACAAAAGGGTACAAAACAAAAGAAAAGAATGACATAGATTAACAAAGAATGTGAGACAAATATTGTCTCTGTTTTACATAATTATCATCTTTTTAAGAAATAATTACATAATTGAATGAATATTATCCACACGTTCATATTCCACTCGTAATAAATATATGTATATATATATCGTGGATGTTATAGGAAGTGTGATAGGACCGCTGTTGTTGTCTATATACATAAATGATTTGGTGGACAGGATGGGCAGCAATCTGCAGTTGTTTGCTGATGATGCCGTTGTGTCCGGTAAGGTGTTGAAGTTGAGTGACTGTAGGAGGGTACAAGATGACTTAGACAAAATTCTAGTTGGTGTGATGTATGGCACCTAGCTCTAAATATAGAAAAATGAAGTTATTGTGGGAGAGTAGGAAAAACAAACCTGTACTGATAGGATACACTGTTAATAGTGTCCTGCTTGACACAGTCAATTCTTTTAAATATGTGGGCGTAAAGTTGCAAAACTGTATGAAATGGAACGAGAATGTGAGATATATGGTAGGGAAGGCGAACACAGTACAAACACTAGAAGCAAATTTCTAGTTCTAACAGAGTTACGCTGTGTTTTATACGTGGAAAAAACTCTTATTTCTTTTACTTAGCTCACGTTTAGGTAAATGTAAGTTGTGCATCTCTTTTCCAGTGAGTGTGATTCTGGGAGGTCAGCAGAGTATCCATCTGCCACTGCCTTAACCCCTTCCTCGGATGGTATGAAGATACAATCCGTCGACAATAGTGTTGTTAAAGGCGAAAATAATCAAGACTCCCCCAAAGATCGGAAAATAAATCGGTCGTGTCCTTTTCAGATTAACCGTGCCGGCATTATCTTGAACCATTTTGGCAAACGACAGAAAATCTAAATATGGAAGATAGGATTGAGACTTGAGCCCCTTCTCCTCCCTAATGGAAATCCGGTGGCTTAAGCACTGCGTCTAAGTTGTGTTCTCCCAATAGTTTTGTTGCACGACGGTTCAAATGTCAAACATTGTATATGCTTACAGGGGGAAATAATCAGTTCTTTGAAGTACTGCTCTGTATGTTTTGATGCGCTTGAATAGCATCTCCAAATTTTTCTACAAAGTAACTTTTTATTTGCAGCTGTTTTCTGACGTGTACTTCATACAACCAGCGGACTCCTTCGCTAGGGCCGTGGCGAACTCCAGCAACATACCAGTTCACTTCTATTACTTCAGCTACAACGGAACTGGCTCGATAGAATACGGTAAGTGTTCCCTACCACGCACTGCTTTTCAGCTACATCTACATCTACATTCCACAAGTCACCTGATGGTGGGTGGCGGTACTTCTGGTACCACTATTTGACCCCCCCCCCCCCTCCCCCCGCCCCCATGTCTGTTCCATTCGTGAATGGCGCGTGATTCTCGATAAATCCCCGTATTAGGTCTAGTTTTTCGAATTTTCACGGTGCTGGTACTGCGAACGGCTGAAAGCAAGGGGAAACTACAGCCGTAATTTTTCCCGAGGGCATGCAGCTTTACTGTATGCTTAAATGATGATGACGTCCTCTTGGGTAAAATATTCCGGAGGTAAAATAGCACTGTGCCTCTCTTGCATCGTCTGCGATTGGGGTTTGTTGAACATCCCCACAATGCTCGCTCACCGACTAAACGATCCCATGACGAGACTCGTCGCTCTTCCTTGGATCTCACCTACCACTTCTATTAATCCAACTCGGTAAGTGTGTCAGACTCATAACTAACACTCAAGAATCCGTCGAACAATTGTTTTGTTAGCCTCCTCTTTCGTGAATCAATTCCTATCACTCTAAGTATGGCATCTCCTTATCCAACTGTTTGTTTTACGTGGTCATTCAACGGAAGATCGTTCCAGATGGTTACTCCTAGATATTTTACTAGAGTCACTGTTTCTATCAGTTTGTCATCAATACTGCGACGGTACCCTAGTGAATTTCTTCTCCTACATATGCTCGTTATGCTACATTTCTTTAGGTTCAGGTTCAACTCCCAACCCTTGCACCATTCATCAACCCTATGCAGATCCACCTATCTTTCGATACAGGCTGCTGACGTTGCTACCTTGTTAAAGGCAACCACATCATCTGCCAACATACTCATGGAGCTTCCGATATTACCCACTAAATCATTTACATATACATTTTGAGAAAAAAAGTGAAACGCCCAGAAGGGCAGGAGGAAATTAAATGAAACTTCGCGGAAGGAAAACAAATGTGATGTTATTTCATTGTTTACTAATAGAGTCAAATTTGAGCCATCTAGGCGGTATGAACCTACTTATCGCTAAGACGTTGCACCCCCTCTGGCCTGGATGCGATTAATGTCATAAAGCTATTGTATCCTCTCCTGAAGCAAGCTGCGTCACAAACGTTGTAACTGGTCCTCGATATCCTAGATTTTTGTATCGCGACAGAGCTGATACCGGAGCTGTTCCCACATATGTTCTATCGAGGATACATCTGAGAATCTTTCTGGTCACGAGAGTATCTCAACATTACCGTGTCATTTGATAGAGAAACATGCCATGTATGAAGGAGCATTGCCCTGTTGAAAAATGGCACCACGATATTGTCGCCTGAGACTTGAGAACGCAGGATGTTTGTGACGTACCGCTGTGCCATCACAGTTCGCTCAACCACTACAAGCCGTGTCACAAAGTCATGCCCGACGACTCCCCAAACCATGACGCCAGCAGTGACCCTGCACAGGGTCTCTAAACCGTTGGAAAACTGCGACCTTTCCTCAGGTCGCCACTGTACTCGCAAACATGGTTATTCTGGGTTGTGCACACCTATTGTTTATTTCCGAACACCGTGAACCCCATGGGCCCACATTCCACACTTCCCAGTCATGGCATCTCTCCAAACACAGCAGTGTGTTTTGTGTTGTTAACAGCAGTCTACGCATGGGACAATGACCTCATAGTCCGGGTTCTCTATACTACAACCAGCTGTTCGTGATAGCCCAGAATGTTGCAGGGGGTCCATTACTTCTTCTCGAATGGCGGTCACAGATGTGGAGAGGTTACGATGTGATTGGTTCACATTACGGCGATCCTCCCTTGTGATGTCCAGACTTGTTGGAGCGGCGTCTTGACGACACATCAGCCTGCTCTGACGTCCCCATGCAGTCCAACATCCGAATGTCTCACAAATCTGGATACTGCACGACTTGACCATACGGGCCGAAGGAGCCCCACAATGAGGCCCTTTTCACAATCTCTTGACTGTTGATAACGCTGCCTCATTCTAGTACGCAGCATCTCCCTGTCCTTCACAGTTATCATTCGACGTGTAAACGCTATTCAGGCCCCTTGTATACTGTGACAGGTCTAGTAACAATACTTAAGACGAACAGCAGCCGGCCGCTGTAGCCGAGCGGTTCTAGGCGCTTCAGTCTGGAACCGCGCGAGCGCTATTGTCGTATGTTCGAATCCTGTCTCGGGCATGGATGTGTGTGATGTCCTTAGGTTAGTTAGGTTTAAGTAGTTCTAACTTCTAGAGGTGTTAAGTCCCATAGTGCTCAGAGCCATTTGAACCATTTTTTGAACGAACAGCAACAGCACTAATGCTCTCTGGTGATCGTTCTGTTTATTTACATGCCAGCCGAAATTGTGTACGTGTACGAAGTAACATTAACATCCGACCACATCTTCAGGATGCTTCACTAGTCTGCCAGGCTGTGTATGCACTGACGGAAGAAAATCGCAGGAAAAACCTCTCCAATTAGGCTGCTGGATCCGCCCATCTTGTTGTACCAGCCAATCATGCGATAGGACTTAACTTTTTACTTTTCAGTTGCCCAGCCATATAGCAGTCGAAAGTAGCAACTGTCTACCTGTCGCTCGAAAAACTGTTTCAGAAGACTGTATTTAATATTTCAGTATTGTTGTAATGTTGTTTCAGTGTCATCATAGTGAGCGAGCATCAAGCCAGCAATTCTGCTCCACGAACTGTGGACCAAAAACCGCTATCTATATGGTCATTCATTATTATGACATCGGAACGAAAGAGCATAGGATCGATCTCTATCAGAAGGTGTTAATCGTTTATCGCTATTGACTTTCCCGACCATTTATCTGTCAGCAAGGATTCGGCCTCTTTCAATCTGCTACGCCGCATTACCTGATTTCGCAGTAATTCTCAAATATAATTCAGCACAGACTTCTACGGCACAAACGTATATACTGTGGTCTCTAATTGTCAGCCGTGTTAAGGAGATATACCTTCCTACTTTTTCAAATTCTAGTTCATTACTATTGATCAATTATACACAATATTTTTGTCGTGACCTCCATTGAATACGAAAGTTCGACCGTGTTTGTTGGCAATGTATCTAGCTTGTTAACTCACGAGTAAGTAGCTAATACAGTTTCCGAGGCAGTTTTAGAACACTATCTCGAAACTATTTGTCCCTGTTATCCATTCTAAAATCATGCCTCTAACAACGCATAGCTGACAGTCTGAAATATTCTCCTAACCACTTCCGGATGATCGAGGACATTATACGTTATAATTCTAACGCTCTCTTCAAAGTGTTCACATTTTGTTTTTTTATGTAGGTGACGATAGAAAGAAACAATTATTGTTTTGTGTTTCTAGTTTGACGCATGTCTTTCTTCGTTATCTCGTAGTTTGACTCCATATTTATCACACCAAGCATTGCTGAGTTTTTCATGTAAAGTGACAGTCTATAACTACTGGTGTCCTTCCCTTCCACCGAGCGAGGTGGCGCAGTGGTTCGACACTGGACTCGCATTCGGGAGGACGACGGTTCAATGCCGCGTCCGGCCGTCCTGATTTAGGTTTTCCATGATTTCCCCAAATCACTCCAGGCAAATGCCGGGATGGATCCTGTGAAAGGGCAAGGCCGACTTCCTTCCCTGTCGTTCCCTAACCCGATGAGTCCGATGACCTCGCTGTTTGGTCTCTTCCTCCAAACAACCCAACCCAAACTTCCCTGCCTTACCGATGTGTATTGCATTCGAAATTTAAGATTTCGCTGCTGTTTATTGCTAGTTACAGTCAGCTTTCTGTAGCGGGTATAACTTGCCGCGTTAGTACTATTCACAAGTGACGAAAATTCTGTAATCTTTTCCAGCACGCTTCTGTAACAATTAAGCGGACTCACTATTGACTATACGCTTAGCCTAAAGTAGCTGTAGGTGTCAGGCGTAATCCTTGCCAATGTACCGGTCGCTGTTGTCACTGTAGGTCATGTCTGCCTTTGTAAACGTAACGAAGTAGTTTTCCCAGCATAAAATTCACAATCTTTGGTTTTCTCTTCCTTAAAAAACTACTAATTTTGTATTTAGCTGTTCTCAATATAGTATGCATCGGTAATCGAATCATTCTATTTAGCACTTCTCTGGCAATAAGAAACAACGACGTCGTGGCTCCATAGATTACCATTTGCATACTTAACACATTTTTATTGGCTGACTGAACTATGTTGTTGGACAGTTAGCGTCAGTTAGAGAAACTGTTGCACATTCTACGACGTTTTTTTAACAGAAGTACTGGAAATGCATACGCATCTGTGTAGCACTTTTCAAGAAAAATATAGTTAGGCTTTGATAGTCTGAAACATTCTTAACTATAGCTGAAGTAAAAATATTTTGCAGGTATGATGCATGCCGGGGAAACGGCGTATCTGTTTCCGAATGGCGTATTGGGACCAGACACGGACCCTAACTCCAACGATGGGAAGGTGGCAAGTCAGTTGACAACACTGTGGACCAATTTCCCCAAATACGGGTAAGTCCTGTGAATAATAATTCTGCTTACTTAGTTTTAGCTGGCAATAGCGGCCTGAATCACCAATCACTTGAAGAGAGAGTTAATCAGGCTGTAACAGCGCCAGACTAAGGCAAGAGGGCTCGTTCCCGCGAGGAAGTCACTCGCCGTAATACGATTTGCTGGCACAGCAGTGTGCCACGGCACCCACCTGGGCTTCACTGCCAACCTATCACTCAGTGAGCAGCGAGTTACCGAAACACGGAACACTTCGATACAAGGCGCACATCATATATGACAAAAGTCATGAGCCACCGCCTAACGTCGTGTCGGATCTCCTTTCACCCGGCGTAGTGCAGCAACTCAACGTGGCATGGACTCAACAAATAGATAAATCATTGGAGCTCCCCAGCAGAAATATTGAGCCATGCTGCCTCTACCGCCGCCCATTACTGAGAAAGTGTTGCCGGTGCAGGATTTTGTGCACAAACTGACTTCTCGATTTACGTCCCACAAGCTGTGATACCCGGCTTCGCTCAGGGGGTTGATGTGCGATTGTTTAGTAGTTGTAATGAAAGGATAAACTTTAAAGCATAAGAGGTAAAAACATATTGGAAACATATTCTAACTATTTACAGTATTTGTTAAAGTATAAGAGGTAAAAAGTTGTCATTGATAACATATTCCGAGTATTTACAGCACTTGTTTACAAACAACGTTTGCCATTTTGTTATTCGGTGTATAAATGTACAAATTTTTCGAATTTGCTACTCGACGGCAAGCTAGGTATAGTTGACCGTGATAGAAGCAGTAGTCTTCGAGGTTGATGCAGCAGTATTTTAAAGTTTGTGCCTGAGCTTTGCTAAATGCAGAACTGTAGGCTAATGTGATTGGAATTTGCAGGATTTTAAAATGGAATGGCCGCTCAGTAGAGATCAGTAGCATTCTGGGGATAAATAGTGTGTGTCCTTTGTACTTTCCAGTCATGATTTCGGCTTTGATGATGTTATTCGATATCTGTTTACCGATCATCCTTGTTCCATTACATACTTTTGGTGAATTGAGATTTCTGAGTTTTGTGATCTGAGATACAACTTTAAGTCGAAGTCAGTGTAATGGCATTCCCGCTAGTTGTAAAGAGTTTAGAAATTTTGTAGGAAGTTAACACTTTCATCAACGTTTACCATCGTGTTAATCGATTTGTATATTCTCTCTTCATCAGGAATCTTCTCTTGAATATTAAAGTTGATGTAGTCGACGATATTATTGTTAGCTTTCGAATAGCCAGTCCGGATTGCTACAGTTGTGAACAATGTTTGCATCAGTTTGATAGATGAGTTCGTTTTCAGAAGTGGCTGTGTTGCAGAAATCCCTGTTCAGTTTAATGAGGCCAGTCGTCTGGTACGTAGGATATGTGCCTTCGAATATTTGTAACATTGTTGAGTAAAATGACCTGTTGTGTCATCCTTCGATGGTTCAGTTCTCATATTTTTTGTTAGTCGCAGTTTTTGTATGTGTGGCCAGAGACGCGATCTTTTTCAGTATGTATTGATCTCGTCTGCTGGGGATAACTTGAAGTGTTTGTAGAAAACTTCCTGTGACTATGAACGGAGCTCCTCCGACCACTTCAGTTTCCTCGCAAAACTTGTAATGTTCTGTCCACGGCTTCGAGTGGTTTGTTATGAGCCATTGTGGATTTGTCTCAGAAAATAACTTTAGCTTGCTTTATAAATTCACCCCGTCCACATGCTCTTGAGATTTTACATTCGTAATTGTTATTCGTCTGTATTCAACGGTAGTTGTATGGTGGAATCGCCAGTTGGTCCTCCTTCCGTAAGTGTGGCTGCAGCATCGGATGATGGCAGAGCAAGTGCGATGTGTTGTTTAGCACGTATTTCCGCCAGAAATCGATTAATTAGAAACGTTGTCCTGGTGCCACCTGGTGCATCCAAGTAAATAATTCCGCCATTGTTGTCGTCGATCTGGGCCATAATAACGTTGTTAATTTCCTTTTGTCATTGTGGAGTGTTTTTTTTGTGACCAATGTATTAAAGTAGTTCGTTGATGTTGTAGCTTTTTTCCTATGTAATTTAGACGTTTAGCACACTGATAGCATCTTTTCGTGGTGCTTGAATCCCAAGTCGTACTAAGGTTTGATTGTTTATTACTAAACATTTATCTTCTATTCGAATCAGTGTAGTTTCGGTCAAGCGACAGTGGATTAACAATATATGAAGTTTAAGGAAGGTTCCATCACATCAGATACTGAACGGTTTGTTAGTTGGAGTGTTGCCCGGTACACAAGCGTGTGTTACACACTTTCGAATAGCCACCAAGTGCAAAAGCCTGTGCAGTAAACGAACCACGTTTATGGAACGAATGCAAATACACAGTACGCTTAGTACTGTAATAAATAGTCGATTTTTACACTACTTGACTGCTGTAAAAGATACAGGGTGTTACAAAAAGGTATGGCCAAACTTCCAGTAAACACAAAGAAAGAAAATATATTATGTGGACATGTGTCCGGAAACGCTTACTTTTCATGTTAGACGTCATTTTATTACTTCTCTTCAAATCACATTAATCATAGAATGAAAACACACAGCAACAGAACGTACCAGCGTGACTTCAAACACTTTGTTACAGGAAATGTTCAAAATGTCCTCCGTTAGCGAGGATACATGCATCCACCCTCCGTCGCATGGAATCCCTGATGCGCTGATGCAGCCCTGGAGAATGGCGTATTGTATCACAGCCGTCCACAATACGAGCCCAAAGAGTCTCTACATTTGGTACGGGGGTTGCGTAGACAAGAGCTTTCAAATGCCCCCGTAAATGAAAGTCAAGAGGGTTGAGGTCAGGAGAGCGTGGAGGCCATCGAATTGGTCCGCCTCTACCAATCCATCGGTCACCGAATCTGTTGTTGAGAAGCGTACCAACACTTCGACTGAAATGTGCACGAGTTCCATAGTGCATGAACCACATGTTGTGTCGTACTTGTAAAGGCACATGTTCTAGCAGCACAGGTAGAGTATCCCGTATGAAATCATGATAACGTGCTCCATCGAGCGTAAGTGGAAGAACATGGGGCCCAATCAAGTCATCACCAACAATGCCTGCCCAAACGTTCACAGAAAATCTGTGTTGATGACGTGATGGCGTACGGATTCTCGTCAGCCCACACATGTTGATTGTGAAAATTTACAACTTCATCACGTCGGAATGAAGCCTCATCCGTAAAGAGAACATTTGCACTGAAATGAGAATTGACACATTGTTGGATGAACCATTCGCAGAAGTGTACCCGTGGAAGCCAATCAGCTGCTGGTAGTGCCTGCACACGCTGTACATGCTACGAAAACAACTGGTTCTCCCGTAGCACTCTCCATACAGTGGCGTGGTCAACCTTATCTTGTACAGCAGCAACGTCTCTGACGCTGACATTAGGGTTATCGTCAACTGCACGAAGAATTGCCTCGTCCATTGCAGGTGTCCTCGTCGGTCTAGGTCTTCCCCAGTCGCGAGTCATAGGCTGGAATGTTCCGTGCTCCCTAAGACGCCGATCAATTGCTTCGAACGTCTTCCTGTCGTGACACCTTCGTTCTGAAAATCTGTCTCGATATAAACGTACCGCGCCACGGCTATTGCCCCGTGCTAATCCATACATCAAATGGGCATCTGCCAACTCCGCATCTGTAAACACTGCACTGACTGCAAAACCACGTTCGTGATGAACACTAACCTGTTGATGCTACGTACTGATGTGCTTAATGCTAGTACTGTAGAGCAATGAGTCGCATGTCAACAGGCACCGAAGTCAACATTACCTTCCTTCAATTGGGCCAACTGGAGGTGAATCGAGGAAGTACAGTACATACTGACGAAACTAAAATGAGCTCTAACATGGAAATTAAGCGTTTCCGGACACATGTCCACGTAACATCTTTTCTTTATTTGTGTGTGAGGAATGTTTACTGAAAGTTTGGCCGTACCTTTCTGTAACACCCTGTATAGTAGAAGCATGTGACAGTGACACATTCTGCAACTAAAAAAATTACGTATTCAATTACTACGAATCTTCTTTATACTTTGTAACGTCCCAACAGAAAAAATATGTATAAAATTATCTATACATTTATATTTAGTGTAATCTCCCAACAGAATACTGTTCCGTAACCTCGCAATAATAACGTGACTAACCGCCCAATAAGAAAAATGTGACTCATATATAACCTATCAATAATTAACTGACTGTGAATCTAAACTAGTAAATTTGTACGTCAGCAGTGCTGCGTCATGGCCCTGAAAGATCATTCTGAATAAATTGAAAATTCTTACCTCAAAGAAGTCACCGGATAACGCGGATATATCTGCTCCTATAAGAATTTTTTCTGGCACAGCCCAGTGCAATGCTGGCCGCTAGATTTGTCATGTATAAAAAGAAACAACTCATTTTTCTTTACGATAATCAGGATGACAACGGATTGCAGAAATTAGTAAATTCTTTAAATTCAGATATATGATTGTCAAAAGTTAATTTCATAAGGAAGATTATTATTAAAAGATTTTTTAAAGTATTTACATGGGACTTGATATAACAATAGTACAAATTTAGTTGTAACAATATGCGCGCGACTATTTTTACCGTATACTACATTGCACAGGCACGACCGGCCCAACCGCCCGACTGCGAGCTACCAACACTACTGCCGACACTGCTCCTACTGCAGCCGACACTGTTCTCTGGACTGCGATTCTGTTACAGCTTGCATATCGCAGGCAGCGCGTGAGCGATCTATCGAAACTACATCTGCTCGTGTGCGCTAGCAATAAATCCCTTAGTCACTGACCTCCTACAACTTGATGTAACGTTAATCGGCGACTAGACTCCTGAAAATGAATAGTCATTACTACCGTTTTTGGGTTTTCCATGATACCGTTATTTTGTAGAGAGGTTTGTGTCATGCAGCCTTGCCATGGAGTAAATTAGGGTAATATAGATTGGGCATCAATTTACTCATTGAGACATTCTTTTCGCAGATGTTTCATGGATGGCAATAGAAAAAACTTCTAGCTTGATCTAGCCTGCTTTCCTACTCAAATACACTCATCCGATTGGACGTCCGTGTACCACTTTCAACAAGCCTTTTACATACTATTGGCAGTGACACTGATATTTCACTGTATTTATAAGAAAAGACCGAAGTTTTATTGAGCTTTCACTTCGAATGAGTAACATCGAATACAGATTATAGAATCTTGGTCTTTCTTGGCCTAATCTCCTATAGTTCAAAATCATTAACAAGGTCTATAGATTCCAAAAAGAGAAGCATTTAACCACCTATCGTCTTCAGACTCAACTGCCTCTATAGTTACCACTCACCCACCCTCACTGTTCATCCTTCCCTTATTCTCACAGGATCTACTAGGTTCCACTTTCGGACAACCAGTTGTCTTCCAGGTGCAATTCATGTCTATCACACTGACATTGGTCTGCGTGTGGAACTTCTGTATAGGTGCACCTAGACAGTAACTTATCAACTTTGATGTCCATTTTCTTAAATTTTTTAGAACATAGTTTTTATTTCTTATTCCAGATTTGTGACAAAATGCTATTGTTCTTCATTATAGTTTGCTGTACACTAAAAATTTTGGCTCAGCTCGCACACATATACAAAATAAGTGAAATGTTGAAGTTATTAGAGAGCAGCGTAGTTGTAGGTTATACTTCTCGTGGCTGCACGTGTTATATCACAGAACTGTCATTCGTTTTCCAGGGATCCGGCTCCATCTGGAAGTCCAGTGGTATGGGAAAAGTTGAGGGCGAATGCATCCAACTATTTGGATATGAAACTGGAATTTGTGACTCGTCAAGACTTCCTTAAGGAACGGATGGATTTCTGGAGAGAAATACTGTCTTCCTGATGAGTTATATGCTATGATATTCTTTGCCATGTACAACTCAGTGATAAATAAACGTTGATCTGTTAGGTTTATAAAACAATAAATCATTACAATTTAAGTCTCATTTCCGTTAACAGTTCCAGTTCACAGCTTGTCTTTGAAAATCCTGCTTCATATGATAAATGCACTACTACGCTCAGTGAAGGCCACAAACATTTTTTTAAGTTTTTAGATGCTTACCACTCTAACATATGCACTCTGAATACAAAAACCACAGTGCTCATCTGTGTAATTTCTCTCTCGTAATTATTTAAATAAATCAGTAGTTCCCTTACAAAAATGTGAAGTTATACAGCTTATTGCCAACTGGTTGTGCTCCAAGGACTTACACGTCACACTTCGCAGCTCTAGAATCACCGAAACAGCTTTCCGAAAAACTTAAACAGAGAGATACTCAAATTGTCATTAGCAGGGCGATCCATAGGTGTAGAATCGCCTTGTAAAACAAGCCAGATGGATAAACAGAAATTTAGTGTTTGCTGGGTGAGGGAGAAATCCTGTGAGACTCTGTTACCAACTAACTCGTCATATGGGAGCCCGCCAGTTGGACGCACCTCGCAATTTTCAGATCAAATAGGCGTCATTTGACATAGCAGACAGACAGAAATCAGCACGAGAAAACAGTTGTGCCCTTCATCTGAGCATAGCTTTATCAAATCTCGCCTTACTTAATATTTTGTGCCGGCCGATGTGGCCGAGCGGTTCTAGGCGCTTCAGTCCGGAACCGCGAGGCCGCTAAGATTGCAGGTTCGAATCCTGCCTCGGGCATGGATGTGTGTGATGTCCTTAGGTTAGTTAGGTTTAAGTAGTTCTAAGTTCTAGGGGACTGATGACCTCAGATGGTAAGTCCCATAGTGCTCAGAGCCATTTGAACCATTTTTTAATATTTTGTCCGAAGCATGCAAATGCTTGTGACAACACATAACGGCTACACAGTGTACTAGACGTGTTCTCTGGCAAGTTAAAAGACTGTCGATACCCTCTTCATCCATTCCTCATGGACTTTAACCAACACGTACCGGAACGCAATCTCAAATATCTACAGAGCGCTTCCTGAAGTGCGCAAAGTTTCTTATCTTCACTGCATGCACAGTTACCTTCACATGCCTCCACAGAGAGACCGCTAATGGACTTAGATCCAGTGAATGCGGCGGTCACTCCTCAAGATCTCTACGGCACACCAATTTTGAGGGTAACTGAATATTCAGATATGTCTAGGAACCTAGCTCGTGATATGGTGTGGCATCATCGTCCTGTACAAACGTCTTCAAACATCAGCGACGGCAGAGCTTCTTCGTCTAACAAGTATTGCAAACGGAGTGCTATTAGAATAACCTGAATGTAAAACGGCCTGACAACACGAGAATACCATCTTCAATATCTAACTATCGCTTTAGAAGTAGAGGAGAGTGTTGTACCTAGAGGATAGTGTACCTAGGAACACTTGATGTTTCCTGGTCTGTGTTTCAATCTAGTGGCTGATTTTAGAGTCACATGAAGAAATGCGCACCAGAGAAAGACATAAGCAGTTTCCGGAATTTTATACTGTTTATGTTATTATGAGACATGAGGTTGTGTTTTGTGGAACATTTGTAAATATAACGTGGGCTAAATATTGAGTGCTCTATGACATATTAAAGCAATTGGTAATACTGTAAATTATTCAGTTACAGAGTTTTAGGGTGAGTAAAATTCTGTGTATTTTTAATACTAGTTACATAAAATGTGGACAGGTAAGTCATATTCATGGGTTGTGCAGCGTCTTGTACCATCAAGCACGGCTGGTCCCAGCGGAGGTTCGAGTCCTCCCTTGGGCATGGATGTGCTAATGAGCAGAGCTTTCTGAAAGTCAAGAATTTTCTCTGCTTTGGAAACAGAAATTTGTACTGAATGCCAGTAGTGTCTATTTCAGAAAGTTTTTAACTTGTAACTGGTTTTTGATAACATTTCTTCTTAATTTCGTTTCACATAATGATTATTGGTGGATAGTACAGTAAAATGTCAAAAAACTAGAACTAAACTCAATCGGAACAGGCCTCGAAAGGCAGAACGGTATCAACCGACCACGATGTTATCATAAGTCGATATGTGCCACTGGATGCGAATATGGAGGGGCATATGGTCAGCATACCACTTTCCCAGCCATTGTCAGTCTACGTGACCGGATCCGCCAGGTCTCAGTCAAGTAGGTCCTCAACTGGCCTCACAATGGCTGAGAGCACCTCGCTTGCCAGCAGCTCTCGGCCGACCCAGAGCTGACAGCGCTTCAGTGATCTGACGGAAACCGGTGTTAGAGGCCGCGCAGTGATCAATTTTCGTCCAAAGTGCTAGGCGAGTTCATTCGTTTGCTTGGAAGGAGAGGCCGATATTGTTTGCTGGCCTTTGGACAGTCGGCGATCCTCCTGTAATATTTCTCAATCGATTTTACAGAAACTACACTCATGCTCATAAATTAAGGGTAATGGTGATATATGGTGAAGCCACGCTCTGGTGGGCGGTTTGCGGGTTTAAGTCTCCTTGGGAGACCATGCGGTGCATTGGACCTGCGGTCGTCGCACTGTGGCGCTGGCAGGAGTCCACATACGCAGAGGTGTGCTGGTGCATGTCAGAGTGCAGTGCAGCAAGTAAGTGTGCAGACGTTTTCAGACGTGCTAATGGTGACTGTGTGTTGAAAATGGCTCAAAGAACACGTATTGATGACGTTACGAGAGGCAGAATGGGGCGACTGGAGGCTGGTCAAACACAGCAGGTCGTAGCCCTCCGTGTGCCACAAATTGTGATCTCAAGATTATGGCAACAATTGCAGCAGACAGGAAACGTGTCCAGGTGCTACAGCACGGGGCGTCTACAGTGTACAATACCACAAGAAGACCTATATCTCACCAACAGCGCCCGCAGACGGCCACGGAGTGCTGCAGGTAGCCTTGCTCGGTACCTTACTGCAGCCGCCGGCTGATGTGGCGCTAAAGTCTGGAACCGCACGATCGTTACCCGGTCGCAGCTTCGAATCCTGCCTCGGGAATGGATGTGTGTGATGTCCTCAGGTTAGTTAGGTTTAAGTAGTTCTAAGTTCTAGGGGACTGATGACCACAGCAGTTACGTCCCATAGTGCTCAGAGCCATTTGAACCATTTTTTTACTGCAGCCACTGGAACAGTTTTCTCCAGACGCACAGTCTACAGACGACTGAACGGACATGGTTTATTCGCCCGAAGACCTGCAAGGTGCATTCCACTGCCCCTGGTCACGGGAGAGCCCGTAAGGCCTGATGTCAAGAACACGGTACATGGTCATTGGAACAGTGGTCCCAGGTTCGGTTCATGGACGAATGCAGGCATAGTCTGAACAGTGCTTCTCGCCGGATTTTCATCTGGTGTGAACCAGGAACAGGATACGAACCCCTTAATGTCCTTGAAAGGGACTTGTATGGAGGTCGTGGTTTGATGGTGTTGGGTGGGATTATGATTGGTGCACGTACACCCCTGCATGTCCTTGACAGAGGAACTGTAACAGGTCAGGTGTATCGGGACGTCATTTTGGACCAGTATGTCCGCCTTTTCAGGGGTGCAGTGGGTCCCACCTTCTTCCTGATGGATGATAACGCACGGCTCCACCGAGCTGACATCGTGGAGTACCTTGAAACAGAAGATATCATGCGAAACGAGTGGCCTGCCTGTTCTCCAGACCTAAACCCCATCGAGCACGTCTGGGATGCTCTCGGTCGACGCATTGCTGCACGTCTTCAAACACCTGAGACAATTCAGGAGCTTCGACAGGCACTGGTGCAAGAATTGGAGGCTATACTCCAGCAGCTGCTAGACCACCTGATCCAGAGTATGGCAACCCGTTGTGCGGCCTGTGTACGAGTGCATAGTGACCATATGCCATATTGATGTCGGGGTACATGCGCAGGAAACAGTGGCCTTTTGTAGCACATGTGTTCTGGGACGGTTTTCTCAACCTATCACCAATACCGTGGACTTACAGATCTGTGTCGTGTGTGTTCCCTATGTGCCTATGCTATTAGCGTCAGTTTTTGTAGTGCTACGTTGTGTGGAACCACATTCTGCAATTATCCTTAATTTATGAGCATGAGTGTATTTGGCAAATACATTTCATTTATGCGTTACTTATAGATTTATATGTCAGCTTCATGATGACGTACCCATCATTTCGTTAATGGTTAGAGTTATATATTTACATTCAAGTAAGACACTGCCCGAAATTCGAAAAAGTTTGCAATGAAAAATGGGTGTGGCCACGATTTTGCGCTTGGTAAATATTACCTAGTAATATGTTTCTGTGTACGAAATTTAACTAACGAATTGAATTTTTCTTTTGACTTGATTGGAGATCTCTGTCTGTCACCAATTTCGAGAAAACTAATGTGGTATAGCAGACTTATCTGCAAACGCATGCACCAGCGATAAAGCCAGAATTAAACATCCACAACATACCTGGTATTCCATAAACAACCTTGAGACGTCAATTAAGATTTTGGCTAATGATAGCACCTTGTGCCATAAGATTATTGTGCACAATTTCGTTATCTACCGTGTTATTCCAGTCACTAAGACTTTTTCGATGAAAGAATGTAATTTTTAAGGGCCATCAATAGCTGGTGAAACGAGAGATGCCGTGGGTTTTTGGAACAGATGAGTGAAGATATTACACGTATTTTTTTATACTGAGGATGTGCTTTTTCATAAGCCATTGACCTTACTTTTCCTTAGCTCCTCACTTAATAAGCTTAATAAATCACTGTTTCAGAATCCTCTCTCAACTGCGTTTCCAAAAAATTTTAGGGAGTTGATGTTGTGTAATCTTTACAGATTTTTGGCAAGGGAAGCAAATTTTAACCTGGCTACAAGAGAAATGTTTGTTCTACTCATAATTCGCCATTTATGACGCTTCTCTGAAAGCTACAAATGGTTGCTAGGCCAGACGATAACAACTTGATGCTTTTGTTGCGTTTTCTGCGGAATTATATTTAGATAGTAAGCAAATAAGAGGCGACAGTAGATCTATTTGAATGGTCACCATGCAAGATTGGGCACAGAGGAGATCCAATTAATATTTACCAAAAAAGTGAGTGTAGGAATCAGTCTAGAAGGGCACTTATCCTCCAGCACTCGTCATTTCCCCTACAGCACCTGCCCACAACCCCCACCACTGCCACTCTCACCCCCTCACCACACATGTCCTGCTGACTGCACCTCTACTGGCCACGTTATTCTGCTTGCACTCCAGCACTGTGGCAAAGCCGTTAGCGACAATGTAACACACAGATTATTAAATACAGTGCTCAAAAATTTTCGACTGCAGTACTTTTAAATTTGAATTGACCATTTAGTACCTTGGAACAGTTTTTCACATTTGGAAAATCCTTACTTTCCTACACTATTTGTATAATTTCAAAAAATCACCAGAGCACACACAAAGTGAATTCCATCGCTTTGTTGCGTCATAGCCAGACTTAACGAATTCTCCACTATATCAAGAGAAATAATTACTAAATGACTGCTTAAGTGAAAGACGACTTAATTTTGCTAATTAAAACATCTATGCAATGCAATGATGTATGAACCTTGTTACTGACACTGTGAAAAAATCACGCAAAGATAACACTGTTAAAATGTTATAACTGCACGTGTACGAGTGTGAAAAGCTCTCTTGTACTTTAGCTCTCTCTCGCGATCGTGTTCTCTTACAATTTGATCTTTTGGGAATTAGGTTTCTCTTGATCACTGTCGCTGAGCTGTATTATTATACGTGAGCTATATTTACGTGTGTAGATTGAATGTTCATCAAAGTATAAGAAGTAATGTGTGTATCACGACCGTGTTATTTGAAGGACCTCTTTCAATTTGGATAAAAAGAAAAAAATAGATTTTATTCATAAAAAGTGAGGATATTAAATGCGAAAGCTTATCGTTTGGTTCGTGATTATTTCAAAAGCCATTTTGTATGTAATTACTATTTTCATATTACATTCATTAGAATGTACAGTTATTTATTTTTCTTAAGTCCCAACTTTTTCTGAGAGCAATTATTGCGGTAGTAAACTTAATTTCTTGTCATGGTCATAGGATACCAAACCAATTAGTTCCAAGCTAGTGTGGACTGTAGCTATTTTGAAGTTCTAATGTAAGTAAAAGTTAACAGTACTACTATCATTCTTGATTTTGAAGAAAGTAAGTGACATTAAACAAAAGTTAAAAATAGGTTCCAGTTTTTTTGTGACGTTGCTGTCACAGGCACAAACCAATAAATATTTTCAAAAAACATTTAATGTCTTGATATCACATTCATAATATAAAGAAAAGTCACGTAATTACAAGTGGTAATGCTATGGCTTCAAAGTGGAATAAGAAAATATATTAAATCTCCATTACAGGACTGGCTAGAGGCAACTGTCTAAAAGTGTTCTAAGGTACAGCACTCTCTCTTATCAGTTACCTTCGATGGATACTTCCAGTGAGGCCTGACATCCGACCAGAATCAATGATTCTGTTTACTGATCCTTCCGTTCAGGCAGAAATTAGCGTCGTCCGCAAACCGCGGATCTGAGGAGAAGCGATGGTAACCAGACGTTGTGGCCGAGCGGTTCTAGGCGCTTCAGTCCGGAACCGCACTCCTGCTACGGTCGCTGGTTCGTATCCTGCCTCGGGCATGGATGTGTGTGATTTGTCGTTAGGTTTGTTAGGTTTAAGTAGTTCTAAGTCCTGACCTCAGATGTTAAGTCCCATAGTGCTTAGAGCCATTTTTGAAACGATGGTTACCATAGAATATTCGTGTCGCCACTTGTTCAAGTTGAAACCGATAGTCTGAATCGTCCTCGGAGATACATCGTAATATTTGCAATTTTTGAGGGTGCAATTTATGGTTGGTCAAAATTCTCATTACTAATGCACGGCTGATCGCAGTTTACTGCAGAATGCGGCGGGAACTGCGCTCTGGACGGTGCCAGGGTTACCGGTGACGTCGCTTCATCGAGAGCCGTTTCCGATCGACTAGCTTTCTGTTCGTCTGAGACACAGTCTGTTTTAAGGAATATCCGAGAAGTTTCACCACCGCACTGTCCCGCTAGCATTGACTGTAATCATCTGTGATAGTACGGATGCTCCCCTCTCCTGACAGAAGATTATCTTGGGAATTTGTCACCTTATAGAGTAGGGTAAACATAGTCATGTGTAGGGACTGTGGTTGTTGTGAGCGGACGCAAGGAGAATTGGCCACTCTTCGGGGGCAGGTGGAGGCTTTGTCTGTTAGGCTCATCGAGCTCGAGGCGCAGGCGTCGGCTCGTAGTGGCGTTGGGGCAACTGTGGTGAGACCTATGCCTACTTCGGTGGCCTTGGAATCACATGGAACCCCTGATGTCGCTGCGTCTTCCGGCAGTGAGCATCTTACCGGTCAGCCATCACTCCAGGGTGAATGGCGGACAGTGGTGGGCTCGCGCGTGCCTGGCCGAAAGGCGAAGGTGGGATCTGGCCGCGTGGCAGCTGCCTTACCCCTTTCCAACAGGTACGGGGTGCTTCCTAGTGGTGATGACATCGTTTCCGAGCCACCACAGGGTGCCTCGCCTGTTGGGCCAGTGGCCGATTCTCCGGCAAGGTCCCGACAGTCACAGAGGGCGGGCCTATTAGTTATAGGGAGCTCCAACGTTAGGCGGGTTATGGAGCCCCTCAGGAAAATAGCGGGTAGGTCGGGGAAGAATGCCAGTGTGCACTCGGTGTGCTTGCCGGGGGGTCTCGTCCGTAATGTGGAGGAGGCCCTTCCGGCAGCTATTGAACGCACTGGGTGTGACCGGCTGCAGATAGTAGCACATGTCGGAACGAATGACGCCTGCCGCTTGGGTTCTGAGGCCATCCTTGGTTCCTTCCGGCGGCTGGCTGATTTGGTGAAGACAACCAGCATCGCACGCGGAGTGCAAGCTGAGCTTAATATCTGCAGCATAGTGCCCAGAGTCGATCGCGGTCCTCTGGTTTGGAGCCGTGTGGAGGGTCTAAACCAGAGGCTCAGACGACTCTGCGACTATAATGGTTGCAAATTCATCGACCTCCGTTATTGGGTGGAGAACTGTAGGGCCCCCCTAGACAGGTCAGGCGTGCACTACACACCGGAAGCAGCTACTAGGGTAGCAGAGTACGTGTGGCGTGCACACGGGGGTTTTTTAGGTTAGAGGGACCCCCCCCTTGGGCGAAACGATAAAATACCTGACGGCTTACCAGAGAGGGCATTATCATTATCATCGTTGATAAAGAATGTCCGTCCTCGGAGACCAAAAACAGGAAAAGTTAACGTAATATTGGTAAACTGCAGGAGTATCCAGGGCAAGGTTCCTGAATTAGTATCTCTTATTGAAGGAAATAGTGCGCATATAGTATTAGGAACGGAAAGTTGGTTAAAACCGGAAGTGAACAGTAACGAAATCCTAGACACAGAATGGAATATATACCGCAAGGATAGGATAAACGCCAGTGGTGGAGGAGTATTTATAGCAGTAAAGAATTCAATAATATCCAGTGAAGTTATTAGCGAATGCGAATGTGAAATAATCTGGGTTAAGTTAAGTATCAAAGGTGGGTCAAATATGATAGTCGGATGCTTCTATAGACCACCTGCATCAGCAACCGTAGTAGTTGAGCGCCTCAGAGAGAACCTGCAGAACGTCGTGAAGAAGTTTCGTGATCATACTATTGTAATAGGGGGAGACTTCAATCTACCAGGTATAGAATGGGATAGTCACACAATCAGAACTGGAGCCAGGGACAGAGACTCTTGTGACATTATCCTGACTGCCTTGTCCGAGAATTACTTCGAGCAAATAGTTAGAGAACCAACTCGTGAAGCTAACGTTTTAGACCTCATAGCAACAAATAGACCGGAACTTTTCGACTCCGTGAATGTAGAAGAGGGTATCAGTGATCATAAATCAGTGGTTGCATCAATGACTACAAGTGTAATAAGAAATGCCAAGAAAGGAAGGAAAATATATTTGCTTAACAAGAGTGATAGGGCACAAATCGCAGAATATCTGAGTGACCACCATCAAACGTTCATTTCTGAGGAAGAGGATGTGGAACAAAAATGGAAAAAATTCAGAAACATCGTCCAGTACGCCTTAGATAAGTTCGTACCGACTAAGGTCCAAAGCGAGGGGAAAGATCCACCGTGGTATAACAATCATGTACGAAAGGTACTACGGAAACAAAGAAAGCTTCATCATAGGTTTAAGAGTAGTCGAATCATAGCTGATAAGGAAAAGCTGAACGAAGCGAAAAAGAGCGTAAAGAGAGCAATGAGAGAAGCATTCAACGAATTCGAACATAAAACATTGGCAAACAATCTAAACAAGAACCCTAAAAAGTTTTGGTCATATGTAAAATCGGTAAGCGGATCTAAATCCCCTATTCAGTCACTCGTTGACCACGATGGCACCGAAACAGAGGACGACCGAAGAAAGGCAGAAATACTGAATTCAGTGTTCCGAAACTGTTTCACTGCGGAAAATCGTAACACGGTCCCTGACTTCAGCCGTCGCACGGACGCCAAAATGGAAAATATTGAAATAAACGATATCGGAATTGAAAAACAACTGCTATCACTTAGTAGCGGAAAAGCATCCGGACCAGACGAGATACCCTTAAGATTCTACAGTGATTATGCTAAAGAACTTGCCCCCTTTCTATCAGCAATTTATCGTAGATCGCTGGAAGAACGTAAAGTACCTAGCGACTGGAAGAAAGCGCAGGTCGTTCCCATTTTCAAGAAGGGTCATAAATCAGATGCGAATAATTATAGGCCTATTTCGCTTACGTCAATCTGTTGTAGAATAATGGAACATGTTTTGTGTTCTCGTATTATGACGTCCTTAGATAATACAAATCTCCTTCATCATAACCAACATGGATTCCGCAAACAGAGATCATGTGAAACTCAGCTCGCCCTATTTGCCCAAGAAATTCACAGTGCCGTAGACACTGGCGAGCAGATTGATGCCGTATTCCTGGACTTCAGGAAGGCATTTGATACGGTTCCGCACTTACGTTTAGTGAAAAAAATACGAGCTTACGGAATATCGGACCAGGTTTGTGATTGGATTCAGGATTTCCTAGAAGAAAGAACACAACATGTCATTCTTAACGGTTCAAAATCTGCAGATGTAGAGGTGATTTCGGGAGTACCGCAGGGAAGCGTGATAGGACCTTTATTGTTTACAATATACATAAATGACTTAGTTGACAACATCGGTAGCTCCGTGAGGCTATTTGCAGATGACACGGTTGTCTACAAGAAAGTAGCAACATCAGAAGACTCGTACGTACTCCAGGAGGACCTGCAGAGGATTAATGCATGGTGCGAAAGCTGGCAGCTTTCCCTAAACGTAGATAAATGTAATATAATGCGCATACATAGGGGCAGAAATCCATTCCAGTACGATTATGCCATAGGTGGTAAATCATTGGAAGCGGTAACGACCGTAAAATACTTAGGAGTTACTATCCGGAGCGATCTGAAGTGGAATGATCACATAAAACAAATAGTGGGAAAAGCAGGCGCCAGGTTGAGATTCATAGGAAGAATTCTAAGAAAATGTGACTCATCGACGAAAGAAATAGCTTACAAAACGCTTGTTCGTCCGATTCTTGAGTATTGCTCATCAGTATGGGACCCTTACCAGGTTGGATTAATAGAAGAGATAGACATGATCCAGCGAAAAGCAGCGCGATTCGCCATGGGGACATTTAGTCAGCGCGAGAGCGTTACGGAGATGCTGAACAAGCTCCAGTGGCGGACACTTCAAGAAAGGCGTTACGCAATACGGAGAGGTTTATTATCGAAATTACGAGAGAGCACATTCCGGGAAGAGATGGGCAACGTATTACTACCGCCCACATATATCTCGCGTAATGACCACAACGAAAAGATCCGAGAAATTAGAGCAAATACGGAGACTTACAAGCAGTCGTTCTTTCCACGCACAATTCGTGAATGGAACAGGGAAGGGGGGATCAGATAGTGGTACAATAAGTACCCTCCGCCACACACCGTAAGGTGGCTCGCGGAGTATAGATGTAGATGTAGATGTAGATGATCTCAATGCATTTGACATATGTTGAAGCCATCAGATTTTATGTAACATATACGGGACAAATGTCAGCCATATCTAGAGTGTGGATAAAGTTAGGCTTAAATGTAAGGCACGTATGTTTTTCCCGTATAATTCCCTGTGTTTCATACGTTACATTATTTCTTACCATTTCAAAGTTACAAGCTGCATCCAAGATATGGGCTTCTAAAATGGCTGCCAAGTTGGTAAAAGAGCCAAAGAGAATAATTCAGTATATTTAATCTAAACGACAAGAATTAATATACATGGATAATTTTGAACCGAACCAGGAAGTAAATCGGTCATATAGTTTCCAAACGTATTCTACAACTCGATGTCTTATAGAGAAATGGTATCATCGTAGGATACGGTTCAAATGGCTCTGAGCACTATGCGACTTAACTTCTGAGGTCATCAGTCTCCTAGAACTTAGAACTACTTAAACCTAACTAACCTAAGGACATCACACACATCCATGCCCGAGGCAGGATTCGAACCTGCGACCGTAGCGGTCGCTCGGCTCCGGACTGTAGCGCCTAGAACCGTAGGATACGTTTGGCAACTACGTGACCGATTTGCTTCCTGATCTGGTTCAAAATTATATGGTTTTGAGTTCAGGAACCTAGTTGCAACAGAAACTGCTGCTTATTTCGCCATCTAAGTTGTGAATTCTATGTTTTTTCCATTTTTCGGGCAACAAGATAGCGCAATTTGATGCAGCTGTATGCTAGTTTAGTGATATAGGATTCACCCTTCAAGGTGGAAGACAGCGTCAGTTTCAGGTCATAATGTCACTGGAGACAAGATTTTTACCTCTTCTGTGAAAGGGCCAATAGCAAGCAGATCGAATATCATTAAAGAAATCCCAAGAAAACATTTTCTTCAGAAGTTTTATTGCTACCTTGATGCTGTACTCAGTAGATTTACGGGTGAAAAACTTGCTGAATTGCGCGCTGGTTAATGCCTGCTTATCCTGCTTCTGTCAACTATATTGAGTTAATTATGGCAAGGAATTATTGGTTAATTGTATTTTGTTATGAATCTACCACTACTGCTACATGTGGAGTCTAGTAACGCTACTTCTGTATGACTGTGGACTGAACTTAGGGACAGACCGTTGCGAAGCGAAAGTGCGTATTATCCAGCTAATTCGTGTCGGCTTGGGATAGGTTGTTTTATCAAATCGACTTCTTTTGCATCCTTATCATGATAACTTGTAATTCGTTTGTATTATGACAGTCGATACAACAGAGGCTTTTCGTCAGTTTATTGAACACATCAGATAAACGTAAGAGATAAATGAATCAGCATCATTACAGTATCCCACATTATCTAAAACCGTTTGACAGTGTTCGGATAGTTTTTCGACTTCACGTCTATAGACAATATGTTGGCAGCACTTCTTCTGCTTGAACGCTATGCTGTGATAATAGACAGTAAAGTTGTGCGGCTCAGCATAACGATGAGGCGAGGAGTCCCACAAATTCTCTCACCGACTGTACATAGTCGCCTATGAGAACTTAATCTTGTTTGTTTGGTCGAACATTTGGTGAATCCAGAACTGCAGGCCTTTTCTGTGTTGTGTAGATATTACCCAGAAAAAAGGGCCGCTGGGGTAACAAACTGGGCAATGCATAACTACAGTATTACGGTGTAACAAGTCGCCAGAGACTGTGGGCCCCTTATATCAAAATACTCAGAAGGTATACCTGAACAACCTCTGAATGTTGGTCGAGGGAGTTCTGGTTCACCCTGTATAACTATGCATATTTAATTTTAGTTGTTAATTTGTGTAAGTGTACATCGATTATAGTATTGAGAGGTATTGGCACACGAACCATTTATAGCACCAAGTTTATTATAGACAGCAACACGATAGTCGTTTGATTAGTTGATATTATCAGTTGCTACAAGACAATCTGAGATAACGCAAAGGTATTCGAGCTTATTAAAATTTAACCGTCTTAACTAGTTAAGCATATGAGAAGGTAAGTAGGACTATTTTAGTCAATGTTCATTGCATTGAGAGAAATATTCTAGTATCAACTTCTCTGGTCAGGACAGGCAGTCGCGAGCTCTTTCGTGGAAAATATTTATGGAAGATTTTGCTATTACTGGAGGTTTAAAAACTAAAATGTATTATGTTTGGGCTTTCATTAGTCCAATAATTTTAGCAGACGGACGATAATCTGTTCAAAAAAAAAAAATGAAGGATTTGACTCGATATTTAGGCTCTGGTTTTACGCCGTACAATGTTTACTATTAGTTTATTACACTTCTGGCTATTAAAATGCTACACCACGAAGATGAGGAACTACAGACGCGAAATTTAACCGACAGGAAGAAGAGGCTGTGATATGCAAGCGATTAGCTTTACAGAGCACTCACACAAGGTTGGCGCCGGTGGCGACACCTACAACGTGCTGACATCAGGAAAGTTTCCAACCAATTTCACACACACAAAAAGCAGTTGACCGGCGTTGCCTGGTGAAACATTGTTGTGATGCCTCGTGTAAGGAGGAGAAACAAGTACCATCACGTTTCCGACTTTGAGAAAGGTTGGATTGTAGCCTATCGCGATTGCGGTTTATCGTATCGCGACATTGCTGCTCGCATTGGTCGAGATACAATGACTGTTAGCAGAATATGGAATCGGTGGGTTCGGGAGGGTAATACGGAACGCCGTGCTGGATCCCAACGGCCTCGTATGACTAGAAGTCGAGATGACAGGCATCTTAACCGTATGGCTGTAACGGATCGTGCAGACAGCTCTCGATCCCTGAGTCAACAGATGGGGACGTTTGCAAGACAACAACCATCTGCACGAACTGTTCGACGACGTTTACAGCAGCATGCACTATGAGCTCGGAGACCGTGTCTGCGGTTGCCCTAGACGCTGCATCACAAACAGGAGCGCCTGCGATGGTGTACTCAACGACGAACCTGGGTGCACGAATGGCAAAACGTCATTTTTCTTTTCGGATGAATCCAGGTTCTGTTTACAGCATCGTGATGGTCGCATCCGTGTTTGGCGACATCGCGGTAAACGCACATTCGAAGCGTGTATTCGTCATCGCCATACTGGCGTATCACCCGGCGTGATGGTATGGGGTGCCATTGGTTACACGTCTCGGTTATCTCTTGTTCGCATTGACGGCACTTTGAACAATGGACGTTACATTTCAAATGTGTTACGACCCGTGGCTCTACCCTTCATTCGATCCCTGCAAAACCCTACATTTCAGCAGGATAATGCACTACCGCATGTTGCAGGTCCTCTATGGGCCTCTCTGGATACGGAAAATGTTCGACTGCTGCCCTGACCAGCACATTCTCCAGATCTCTCACCAATTGAAAACGTCTGGTCAATCTTGGCCGAGCAACTGGCTTGTCACAATACGCCAGTCACTACTCTTGATGAACTGTGGTATCGTGTTGATGCTGCATGGGCAGCTGTACCTGTACACGCCATCCAGGCTCTGTACGACTCAATGCCCAGGCATATCAAGGCCGTTATTACGGCCGGAGGTGGTTTTTCTGGGTACTGATTTCTCAGGATCCAAGCACCCAAATTGCGTGAAAATGTAATTACATGTCAGTTCTAGTATAATATATTTCTCCAATGAATACCGGTTTATCATTTGCGTTTCTTCTTGGTGTAGCAATTTTAATGGCCAGTAGTGTATTTGCTTTCCTTTTTTCTATTCTTCTTTTCCATTTTTTAATCTTAATTCTTGAAATTAAAATTCTTAATGTTTGAAATGGAAGATAGAAAAACGTACGTTTTCCGGTGTTAGGATGCTGTCACAGTTAATAATATGTTCGGGCTATTACCGTGGTCTAAGGCATTTCGCTTCTAATCCCGACGTTTCGTCCCCATCTGCGGAGGACATTTACAAGGAGGATCGTAGCTTTGTTGAATGTCCGATTCACACACTGGCTCGCCACTGACTGCAGCAATATTCCACTTCAGCGAGATTCCGCGCAGTGGTGTGAAGCCACATGTTTTGAATAGGTGGGCGCAACTGGCCGTTGTCGACTGTCGTCGTCCGCTGTTACTATCATCCCATGGCGGAAGACTGGTTCACATCTCTTCAGCAGCGGAATCCAAAATTCATTCAGTTTCACGCACTCCATGTATACCTCCCCTACTGTGACTCCTTAACAGAGTATTCGCTGTTACTAGCTGAAATTTATTACAGAACTCAATTGGTCTTCCTCCTCTCTCTCATTCCTTCTCCGCCTACAAGACGATATACAATTAGATCGGGGTACACAGCGTTGGAGTTGAATCAAACCAAACTATATACCACGTAATGCAATCCAGGCATACTACAACTCATCGGCCCCTTTGCGATTCCAAAGGGCCAAATACATAACACACAAAACGCAATTAAAGAATGTATAATATAGCAGTAACAAACCTGTACACCAGCCCAGTTGCCCCTGATATGGCTTGCTCGAACCTCTGAACATATGCAGAATATGGAGGACCCAAACCCTAGACTATCAAGCCCATCAACGTAGAAAAACGACCGCAAATTTTACGTCACGCTCCAAGTAATAAGCACCTGGAGCAGTATTTCCACGATTTTTTGAAAGAGGTTTTGGAACTTATGGACAACAGCACCCGCTGATTTCCAGTGAAAATATTAATGGTGTAACCTTACCGGAAACATTCACTGGGGAATCACCTTCCTTAGAACCACGCAAAGCACACCGAGAATCTTATAGAATTATCTAACCATCACCTACTTACACGCTGACTTCAAGCCGTTTACCCGGAAACTTAAAGGACAAATGCGGATAGTTATACCACCTAACAATGGGAGAGGGTGAATCTAGCGATACCGGGTCGATTCATGGGAGAGGGTCCTACACTACATAGAGAAGCTGTATCAGTTGCGCGGCATGTGGAAACTTCCTTGCTTTTCACTTTTTTCGACCACAGGATCGCATGGAGACACTGTCTACTGAATTACAGCTTTGAGTCCAATTTCGTTCAGACTGTCATGAGGTGTATGTTGCAGATTGAGCCGTGGCAGGGTTGTGGCGTTGTCTTTCGAGTTCCTGGCGCCAATAGCTCGCTCTGTCGTGTAACATCCGTCTGGTTTGAGGACACTAAGACCTTTGCTCAAGTTTGTTGATGGGGACGGGTGTGTTGTGGAGTGGCGAGTTGGCTCGTGGTATCAAAGCGAGGAGGACTGTGTGAGAGGTCCGCCCAACGAATAAGACGGGCACTTGCGCAAGCGTCTTGGGCACGGAGTCCAGCGCGTGGTTGCTGGACAAATTTGTGAGCCGATTTGAATCTATGGCTGGTCTCGAATGTCGTCTTCGTGCATAGCTTGGCGAGCCAGCTCAGGGCGTTGCACAGCGATGAGAGAGTTGAAGCCAGTTTCACTGTGCTGAATTCTGGGGCCCCTTTGGAAATGACGAGCTTCACCTTCGATTCGTGAACTTCAGTTAATTTATGCATTTTGACGTCATAACTGTTATTTTCTTATTGATACTTACAGATCTGTTGCGACCATTGCGATTTCTTAACATTGCATATGACACCGCTCTGTTAATTATATTGGCTTTGGAGGTTTCTATTGCCGAATTATTGAGATGTAATATGTTACTCAATCTCTGTTGTACACTTACTGGACATTAAAATTAATACACCACGAAGATGACGTGCTACAGACGCGAAATTTAACCGACAGGAAGAAGAGGCTGTGATATGCAAATGATTAGCTTTACAGAGCATTCACACAAGGTTGGCGCCGGTGGCGACACCTACAACGTGCTGACATCAGGAAAGTTTCCAACCGATTTCTCATACACAGACAGCAATTGACCGGCGTTAACTGGTGAAACGTTGATGTGATGTGTCGTGTAAGGGGGAGAAATGCGTACCATCACGTTTCCGACTTTGATAAAGGTCGGATTGTAGCCTATCGCGATTGCGGTTTATCGTATCGTGACATTGCTGCTCGCGTTGGCCGAGATCCAATGACTGTTAGCAGAATATGGAATCGGTGGGTTCAGCAGGGTAATACGAAACGTCGTACTGGATCCCAACGGCCTCGTATCACTAGCAGTCGAGATGACACGCATCTTATCCGCATGGCTGTGACGGATCGTGTAGCCACGTCTCAATGCCTGAGTCAACAGGTGGGGACGTTTTGCAAGACAACAACCATCTTCACGAACAGTTCGACGACGTTTGCAGCATCATGGACTAACAGCTAGCAGACCATGGCTGCGGTTACCCTTGACGCTGCATCACAAACAGGAGCGCCTGCGATGGTGTACTCAACGACGAACCTGGGTGCACGAATGGCAAAACGTCATGTTTTCGGATCAATCAAGGTTCTGTTTACAGCATCATGATGGTCGCATCCGTGTTTGGCGACATCGTGGTGAATGCGCATTGGAAGCGTGTATTCGTCATTGCCATACTGGCGTATCACCCGGCGTGATGGTATGGTGTGCCATTGGTTACACGTCTCGGTCACCTCTTGTTCACATTGACGGCACTTTGAACAGTGGACGTTAAATTTCAGATGTGTTACGACCCATGGCTCTACCCTTTATTGGATCCCTACGAAACCATGTACGGGCCTTTCTGGATACAGAAAATGTTCGTCTGCTGCCCTGGCCAGCACATTCTCCAGATCTCTCACCAACTGAATACGTCTGGTCAATGGTGGCCGAGCAACTGGCTCGTCACAATACGCCAGTCACTGCTCTTGATGAACTGTGGTATCGTGTTGATGCTGCCTGGGCAGCTGTACTTGTACATGCCATCCAAGCTCTGATTGACTCAATGCCCAGGCGTATCAAGGCCGTTATTACGGCCAGAGGTGGTTGTTTGGGCACTTATTTCCCAGGATCTGTGCACCCAAATTGCGTGAAAATGTAATCACTTGTCAGTTCTAGTATAATATATTTGTCCAATGAATACCCGTTTATCATCTGCATTTCTTCTTGATGTAGCAATTTTAAAGGCCAGTAGTGTAATTAACTGAAATTGTGATTGCCTAAGGCCTACCTGTTTCAGAGGAATTTATTTCAATAAGGTAATAATAGGACACTACACATGATGGTACATGGGCCTAACCTTACGCCTTACAGCCCTTTATCCATAATTGTAGGTTTCACAAACTAAAACAAGAATTAGTATTTATGAGTCCCACGCATCTCACATAACATTCCATCGAGGTATACGACACTGATCGATGCTATCAGCAACATTGTATGCGTTATCCATTGAACCATTTATGCGATGCCACTCTTCAAACGTCCAGTACTTCACAGTACACTAGCATAAATATGGAGTGCAGGCATATGCAAACTATCTTTATTGGCGAAAAATATCTAAGTCTCACACAACAATTCAGTCAGAAACATAAATAAGGCAGCGGCGCTGTGTTACAGGAGGGCAGTGAACAACCCATGCTCAATAGCAGTGTCTCCCAAACGTCACGTTCCGTAACCAAATGGGGATAAGCATCTCAGTCAACCAAAAGCTGGATGAATAAAATGCGGTCATTTTGGATACCACTACAAGAGCACAGACTACGGTATTTTACAGACTGCAAAGGTCACATTTACATTAATACCATTACTTTCCGTAAGCTGCACCACGTCGCATCAGTTTACACTGTCGCGGCCAACACAGCGAAAAACATTATGGCAGCCACTGCTCGGCCAATCTGATCGCGTAACACCTTGAAGTTACCCTATCTAGCGACAGCCACATCCATTACCGAAGGCGGTTTGAGTATGCGCAATCCTCTTACGCCAGAACTATTTTCAATTTCTAATCAGTCAGTAGAAATTCCGTGTCTGAAACCCTGCTCAACACCTTTAGGCTAGTAAACCCGTCACCGCCAATATTCATGCCTGAAATAAAACTCCAGCCACTTTCTGTGCAGTCGCATTTCATTACGGCAGGTTGCAACGGCGAGGAATTCCTCCATCGTTCCACAGTATTTACGTACTTACAAGCTGTCCAGCAATAACTAGTACACCACCTTTGCAGGAATTACCCATTGACAGACTGGAGCGGGGTTTGGCGAAATGTTCATCAAAAATTCCTGTCTTCAGATGTCAGATGCACTTGGATCTATAGGAAGCTGTGTAACATCATTATGACAACAGACACTCTCTACAGAGGTCTCTACTGAGACCCTCTCGCAAGGATTAATTTTTGGAGACCAAAATGCAATTTGGTCGAGTTCAGGAAATAAATTGGTTTTCATTATAACTATATAGCTGAATGCCATTTTCTCGCTTGACTGGCACGTGTTCCTAGGAACCAAACACCGCAGTACGCTTTGTTCGTGACTCAATTTATTCAGTACTCGATTACCGAAGCCACTCTGCGCAAATTGGACTTTCAATGTATCTGCAACAGCAACATTACACTATGCAGCAGCACCATCACCAAACTTAACCTACGCAGTACACGTAACCACAATGCAACACCACACATATTATTTGGTTTTGATGTGGTGTCGCTATTCACTATGGTTCCACTCAATGAAGTGTTGCAAAAGCTGAATCAGATTTTTCCTCCCGATATTGCGGAACTGTTTAAATATTGCCACACAAGCACGTATTTCAAAGGTAACGAAGACTTGTATGAACAGACGGACGGTGTCGCTCCGGGGAGCCCCTTAAGCCCGGTTATAGCAAAAAATACAAGTCGCTGATGAATAAAATAAATACGAAGTGCAGGGAAGCTACGACAAAATCATTGTATTAAGTTTGTGAAGAAATGGAAAAAGAATCGATTGTCGGAAGGACTGACTGAGCATATATCAAAATCAAAACAATCTTCGGTGAAATTAAAATCAAGAGTGGTAACGTTAAGAGTGCAACGGGAATTCCACTGCTAAGCGCAAAGGAGACAGCGGATAAGTCCAAAGAGTATACTTAAGGCCTCTGTGAGGGGGAAGATTTCCCTGATGTGACAAGAAGAAACAGGAGACGATTTAGAAAAGATAGGGGATCCAGTATTAGGATTATAATTTAAGAGAGTTTTGGAGGACTTAAGACGAAATAAGGAAAAAGTATAGATAACATTCCATCAGCAATTCTAAAATCGTTTTGGAAATGGCAGCAAAACAAAATATTCATCTTGGTTTGCAGAATGTATGAGTCTGGCGACATTCCATCAGGCTTTCAAAAAAAATATCATCAATACAATTCCGAAGACTGCAAGTGCTGACAAGTGCGACAGTCATCGCACAATCAGCTTAACAGCTCATGCATCCAACTTGTTGAGAAGACTAATATATAGAAGAATGGAAAGGAAAGTTGAGGATGCGTTATATGACGATCAGTTTGGCTTAAGGAAAGGTAAAGGCACCAGAGAGGCAATTCTGACGTTGCGCTTGATAATGGAAACAAGACTAAAGAAAAATTGAGACACGTTCATAGGATTTGTCGACCTGGAAAAAGCGTTCGACAATGAAAAATGGTGCAAGATGTTCGAAATTCTGAGAAAAACAAGGCCAAGCTATAGGGAGAGATAATTAATATACAATATGTACAAGAGCCACAGTGAATAATAAGAGTACTCGGATTAAAAAGGGTGTGAGACATGGATGTCATTTTCGACCCTAGTGTTCAATCTGTACATCGCGGAAGCAGTGATGGAAATAAGAGAAAGTTTCAGGAGTGGAATTAAAATTCAGGGTGAAAGGATATCAATGGTACAATTCGCTGATGACATTGCTATCCTGAGTGAAAGTGAAGAGGAAGTACAGGATCTGCTGAATGGAATAAACAGTCTAATGAGTACAAAATACGGACTGAGAGTAAATCGAAGAAAGATGAAAGTAATGAGAAATAGCAGAAATGAGAACATCGAGAAACTTAACATCAGGATTGATGGTCACGAAGTAGATGAAGTTCAGGAATTCTGCTACCTAGGCAACAAAATAACCAATGACGGACGGAGCAAGGAGAACATCAAAAGCAGACTAGCACTGACAAAAAAGACATTCATGACCAAGACAAGTCTACTAGTATCAAACACAGACCTTAATTTGAGGAAAATATTTCTGAGGGAGGTGCACTGCATACCCGGGCTGTGGGAAAATCAGAAGATAAGAGAATTTGAGATTCGGTGCTACAGACGAATTTTGAAAACTGCGTGAACTAATAAGGTAAGGAATGAGGAGGTTCCGTGTAGAATCGGAGAGGAAAGGAATATGTGGGAAACACTGACAAGGAGAAGGGATAGGATGATAGGACATTTGTTAAGATATCAGGGAATGAATGGCACTAGAGAAAGCTGCAGAGAGCAAAAACTGTAGAGGAAGACAGAGATTGGAATGCATAAAGCAAATAAGTGAGGACCTAGGTTACAAGAGTTACTCTGAGATGATGAGGCTGGGGCACAGGAGAGACATTCGTAGCGGGCCGCATAAAACCAGTTGGAAGACTGATGACAAAAGACAAGAGTAGAGAGTAAAAATCACTAGTGTACAGCAACCCCACTTATACTCCGCTGTATACAACAGATTAGGATAATAAAACAATAAATGCCATCAACAATGAAAGACGAACTTAAAGTAAACAGAATATAACGAATAGAAAAATTTATTTTGAATTTACCAGGCCCAGCAGGGGCCTCATTGTGCATTAACAAACGTGATCACTTGATGCCTTGATTTGGATAGCCAAAACACAGTTGTCTGCACTACAAACTAATACTGATCACACCAAATACATTTTCCCCTAACCGTCCTAGCAAGAAACACAGCAGTGGTAGCTACATTGACTCCCTGTCGCTCTACTTTCCTTGGTTCCACGAATGCAAGCTGTGTCCACTCTTCCAGACTGCAACTATGCCCATGTCGAGAGTCACGCTATCGCTAGCCGTGACTGGAGTCTACCAGGGCTGTCTTTCTGCCAAGCTGCACTCTTCTAATTTCAGACATCCAGCAAGTTGATTTTTCTCTTCAAGATGCTTGTAGACTTGCATGTGCGCTGGCAACACACGTCTTCTTACCTTGTGAGTATGTAATAGAGACTCAGATGTCTCATTAATTCCGACACAAAATTGATGCATCGCAAGTCCGAACTTCCATAAAGAGTTATTTACCACTGCCTGTGCCACTGTGTCAGCCTGCTGATTGAAGATTGCTACCAAGCAATGCGACAAATATTGTGCTAGGGTTAGCGATCTTGATTAGTAATCAAAACCACTTTGGTCCTAGTTTCGAACCCCGCCACTGCTTAGATTTTGAAACCACATCATTAGTAATGATGACCGGAGATTTCCAGTATCAGAAGTGACTCTACTTCTTCAATGGCCCTGTCAAAGAGCGTGGAGGAGAGGACAAAGGTTCAGAGGACTTCTAGGATTAGAGCGGGAAACTGCCTCTGAAGACGGAACAATCAAAAGTGATCAACGGCATGAGGATGCAGAAGGCAATGGAAACCGATGCGTTAAAGACACATGTGTATATACAGGACATATGGAGTGTAATTGAAAAGTGTCATGAAGATCTCTCCATTGGCAAAAGATTCCGAAATGTTCCCCCTTTCGGATCTCTGGGAGGGGACTGCCAAGGAGGAGATGATCATGGGAAGAAGATTGAACAGCCAACAAAAGGATATCGTTCTACGTGTCATGGAGGGAAATGTCAGGAGTTTGAACGTGATAAGGTAGATAATCTGAAAAGGGAAATGATAAGGCTCAGTGTAGATATAATGGGAGCCAGTGAAGTGAAATGTAAAGAAGACAAAGATTTCTGGCCAGGTGAGTATAGGACAATATCGACAATATCAACAGCAGCAGAAAATGGTATGGCAGGAGTAGGATTACTTATGAATAGGAAGATAGGGCAGAGACAGTGTAACTGTAAAATGTTCAGTGATCACAAGGTGAATCGACAACAAAAACAAGACGCCGACAATGATAGTACAGGTATACACGTCGATGTCACAAGCTGAAAATGAAGAGATAAAGAAAGTATATGAGGATATTGAACGGGTAATTCAGTATGCAAACGAAGATGAAAATCTAAGAGCCATGGGGGGATTGGAATGCAGTTGTAGGGGAAGGAGCAGAAAAAAGGATTACTTGCTACTAGAAATTAGAGAGTAGAAAGACTAATTGAGTTCTGCAATAAATTTCAGCTAGTAATAGCGAATACTCTGTTCAAGAATCACAAGAGTAGGAGGTATGCATGGAGATACGAAAAGGTTTCACTTAGATTACATCATGATCAATAATAGATTCCAGACTCAGATCAAAATTTTGTGATAATTAAGGGTAGGCTGAAATTTAAGGGATTAATCAGAAAAAACCACTGCACATAGAAGTGGGATACAGAAGTACTAAGGAATGTAGAGATACGCTTTAAGTTCTCCAAGACTATAGATATTGCATTAAATAATAGCTCAGTTGAAGAGGAATGGTCATCTCTAGAAAGGGCAGTCGTAGAAGTTGGAAAGAAAAACATAGGTACAAAAAAGGTAACTGCGAAGAAGCGATGGGTAACAGACGAAATACTTTATTTGATCGATGAAAGAAGGCAGTACAAAAATGTTCAGGGGAACTCGGGAATACAGACACACAAGTCTCTTAGAAGTGAAATAAACAGCAAGTTCAGGGAAGCTAAAGGGAAATGGCTCTATGAAAAATGTGAAGAAATCGAAAAAGAAATGGTTGTCAGAAGAACTCACTCAGCACACAGAAAATTCAAAACAACCTTCGATGAAATTAAAAGCAAGGGTGGTAACATTAACAATGCAATGGTAAATCGACTGCTGAGTGCAGAAGAGAGAAGGGATAGGTGGAAGGATTACATAGAAGGCCTCTACGAGAGGGAAGTCTTGTCTGATGACGTGATAGAGGAAGAGTCAGGAGTCGATTCAGACGAGACAGGGTCTAGTATTAGAATCAGAATTTGTAAGACCTTTGGAAGACTTAAGATCAGAGAAGTCTGAAGGAATAGATAACATCCCATCGGAATTTCTAAAATCGTTGGGGGAAGTGACAACAAATCGGCTATTCACGTTGGTCTGTAGAACGTATGAACATAATGTACCATCTCGCTTTCGAAAAAACATCATCCACACAATTCCTGAGATTGCAATAACTTACAAAAACGAATATTATCACACACTAGGCTTAACAGCTCATGCATCCAAGTTTCTGACAAGAATAATATACAGAAGAATGAAAATTAAAATTTATTATTTGTTAGATGACGATCAGTTTGGCTTTAGGAAAGATAAAGGCGCCAGAGAGGCAGCTATGACGTTCCAGTTGGTAATGGAAGTAAGACAAAAGAAAAATCAAGACACGTTTGTAGAACTTAACAAACCTGCAAAAAGAGTTTGACAACGTCAAATGGTGCAAAATCTTATAAATTCTAAGAAAAACGGGGATACGCTATAGAGAAGATAGATAACACATAATATGTACAAAAACCAAGAGGAAACAATTAGAGTGGGAGACCAAGAACGAAGTGCTCAGATTAAAAAAGGTGTAGACAGGGATATAGATTTGCAGCTTCTGTTCAATTTATACATCGTAGAAGCAATGATGGAAATAAAAGGAATTCAAGAGTGAGATTAATTACAAGGCGAAAGGATATCAATGACAAGATTATCTGATGACACTGCTGTCCTAAGTGAAAGTGAAGAAGAATTACAGGATCTGCTGAATGGAGTGGAAAATCAAATGAGTACAGAATACAGATTGAGGGCATGATGGATGGGGTAAAGTGGACAGCAAAAACAGACTAGCACTGGTAAAAAAGGCATTCCTTGGCAAGATAACTCTAGCAGTATCATTTGGGGAAGAAATTTCTGAGAATGTATGTCTGGAGCACAGCATTGTGTATGCTAGTGAAGTACTGACTGTGAAAGAATCGGAAAAGAGGAGAATCGAAACACTTGAGATGTGGTGCTACAGATAAATGCTGATAATTAAGTGAAATGATGAAATAAGAAATGAGAAGGTTCTGCGAAAAATCGGAGAGGAAAGGAATGTGGAGAAAACTTTAACAAGGAGAGGGGGCAGGATGACAGAACATTTGTTAAGACATCAGGGTACTACAGGCAACTGAAGAGGGTAAAATTGTAGGGGAAGAGTGAGACTCGAATACATCCAGCAAATAACTGAGGACGTAGTTTGCAAGTGCTACTCTGAGATGAAGAGGTTGGCACAGGAGAGAAATTCGTGGCGGGCAGTATCAACCATTCAGAAGGTTGATGACTAAAAAAAAAAAAGCTCTCTCTGGTTCCATGAACGTTATCCCTGGTGTCTTCACCCTTGTCCTATTACCCTGTCTGTATTTCTTATCAGTTTTCCCATGTGTTCCTCCTTTTCCATTTCAGCGAAACCTCCTCATTTCTTATCTGTCCACGTAGGCTCCAACATCCTTCTATACTGCCACCTCTTAGACGCTTCAATTTTGATGTTACCTGTAAAGCTAATCACATTTCTGCTACTCCTGAGTACGTCGCCTTTGTTTGGTTTACTCTCAGTCCGTACTATATACTCATTCGACCGTTGCGTTTAGCAGCCGCGCAGGATTAGCCGAGTGGTTTAGGCGCTGCAGTCATGGACTGTGCGGCTGGTCCCGGCGGAGGTTCGAGTCTTCCCTCGGGCATGGATGTGTGTGTTTGTCCTTAGGATAATTTAGGTTAAGTAGTGTGTAAGCTTAGGGACTGATGACCTGCCGGCCGCGGTGGTCTAGCGGTTCAGGCGCTCAGTCCGGAACCGCGTGACTACTACGGTCGCAGGTTCGAATCCTGCCTCGGGCATGGATGTGTGTGATGTCCTTAGGTTCGTTAGGTTTAAGTAGGTCTAAGTTCTAGGGGACTGATGAACACAGATGTTAAGTCCCATAGTGCTCAGAGCCATTTGAACCATTTGACTGATGACCTTAGCCATTAAGTCCGATTAGATTTCACACACATTTGAACATTTGCGTTTAGCAGATTCCAAATGCGATTTTGTCAAATAAAGGCGCGACTGGAAGCGATGCCTGATAATGGCGCTAATGTTGCACAGCAGGAACCAACCACAAATGGGAGTTGGTTTACTTTATTGAGAAAGTACCACTACTGATTTCGAATTATAAGTTCGTCAACAGACAGCTTGCACGCGTTTGTAAAAGCGCACGGTACATTTGTTTTCAGCTGAGTTTCCCTACGATAAGCATTAATTCACATTTGTAAAAATGTAATAGCAATAGTTGCACTTCAAATTTGTTACAATGAAACTTACATGAAATGTCCACCTGGAACATTTACTTGTATAGTTTTTTTTCGACAAATCTTATTCAGGTTGTTTTTTCTACAACACGCATGTTGGTTACGATTATTATACACTTTCGTTGGGCCACAAAATAATGTTAGATGTGAGCAGCCTCATGATCATCAGGTTCACCTATTACTCCAAAAATGGTTCAAATGGCTCTGAGCACCATGGGACTTAACATCTGAGGTCATCAGCCACGTTGAACTTAGAACTACGTAAACCTAACTAACCTAAGGACATCACATACATCCATGCCCGAGACAGGATTCGAACCTGCGACTGCAGCGGTCAAGAAGTTCCAGACCGAAGCGCCTAGAACCGCTCTGCCACAGCAGCCGGCTGTTTATTAATCACTGACAGATAGCAACTCAGGATGATGCGATGGGCGATGGGTGTGAACCAATTCGCTAGCAGCTAAGGATAGAGAAATGCACCGATATAAACATCAAACTTCATTTAGCAAGAACCTGTACACCAGGCGGAGCATTTCGATATTGTGCATTGACTTGGGCACGAGAGCCCTTTCAGCATAATACAAGGCAATGTGTTAGCACCACACTATTACAGTAGACAGCACATTGGCATCAGCAGAGTTGCTGTGCCAGTGTCCTTGCAAGCTTGTCTCTATGACAGGCCTACAGCTAATAGCAAGGAGAGGAAGCGCCTAACAGTCAGCAGCTCCAGGAGTACACTCTGACACACGCTTTTCTACCCAGGGCGCCTCAGAGACGTCCAGTAGTTGACTGAAGACAGCTGGGAGGAGACTCAAGTCAATGGCGCCTGATCAGGCATCGGCAGCATCAGGCCTTACAGTGGCTCACACACCAACAGCTGGCGGATGTAGTGGCTAGTTGTACGGAAGGCTAAGTGGCGTATATCGGGTCAGCAGCTGGTGGGGAGTTTTTCCCTCCACAGTCAGTAGTCGACGAAAGACCTTGTGCTTCACAGTGGCCACTATTTATACTCGCTCAGCTTGGTTCCATTATGACAAGGCACCATTTTCAGTCACGTACAGGGGGCGAGATAGCACAGCTTAAGGTAACACAGCTCGCTACTGCGCTGGCCTTCACAGGCACCATAGTGGGCCGTCTGTCCACAGGTTGTGAAGTCTGCTAGGGAAGGAGTTGGTGCAGCAACAAATTACCATTGTGTATCACATGTTTTGACTCACTTGTGAAAACAGTTATATGAATTTGTAGTGTCTGTTCATTTGGACGTGTCTGAAAGAACAGCCACTGCACGGGATCAACAGCTGTGATATATATAATGCAAATTCAAGGTGGAGGGGGGAGAAAGGGAAGGAACTAATGATATCACCTGCATAAGGACTTTATACAGAATCAACGCCGATGAAAGAAAATGTGTGCCGGACTGGGATTCAAACCCAGAGCTCCTGCTTACTAGGCAGCTGCATTAACCATTGCACCACTCTGACAGAGTGTTCATCACCAATGTGCAGACTATTTCGGAAAACTCCCCGGCCGTCTCACATTCCCACGTAACCCCATCTATCCACAGTCCGCATCCTTGTCCTCCATTCTAACTAATTTTAGATTCCTGCTGGAGGTCGAACACATATTTGCATCAGCGCTGAAGGTAGTCAATTCTTTGCGCATCAAGGTGAGTCAGCTATACACACATCAATAAAGTTTTGCCTCACTTCGGTTGTCCCGGAACCTGAACAGAAAATTGGAATACAGATCAACATAAACATCATTTCCGCGCTTTTTATTGCTCATGAAAACCACACATTACATGCTGTACCACCATACAGCGAGACGTGGTGGTCCAGACTGCTGTACACAGGTACCTCTAATACTCAGTAGCACATCCCCTTGCATTGATGCATGCCTGTATTCGTCGTGGCATACTATCCCCACAAGTTCATCAAGGCACTATTGGTCCAGATTGTCCCACTCCTCAACGGCGATTAGGCGTAGATCCCTCAGAGTGGTTGGTGTGTCACGTCGTCCATAAACAGCCCATTTTGAATCTATCCCAGGCATGTTCGATAGGGTTCATGTCTGCAGAAGATGCTGGCCACTCTAGTCGAGCGATGTAGTTATTCTGAAGGAAGTCATTCACAAGAGATGCACGATGGGGGCCCGAATCGTCGTCCACGAAGACGAATGCCTCGCCAATATTCGGTCGATATGATTGCACTATCGGTCGGAGGATGGCATTCACGTATCGTACAGCCGTTACGGCGCCTTCCATGACCACAGCAGGGAACCTTCAGCTTGCTGCACTCGCTGGACAGTGTGTCTAAGGCATTCAGCCTGACGGGGTTGCCTCCAAACACGTCTCCGACGATTTTCTGGTTAAAGGCATATGCGACACCCACCGGTGAAGAGAACGTGATGCCAATCCTGTGCGGTCCATTCGGCATGTTGTTGTGCCCACCTGTACCGCGCTGCATGGTGTCGTAGTTGCAAAGATGGACCTCGCCATGTACGTCGGGAGTAAAGTTGCGGATCATGCAGTCTACTGCGGTCAGTTTGAGTCGTAAGATGACGTCCTGTGGCTGCACGAAACGCTTTATTCAACATGGTGGCGTGGTTGTCAGGGTTCCTCGGAGCCATAATCCGTAGGTAGCGGTCATCTACTGCAGTAGTAGTCCTTGGGCGGTCTGAGTCAGGCATGTCATCGACAATTCCTGTCTCTCTGTATTTCCTCCATGTCCGAACAACATCACTTTGGTTCACTGAGAGACTCTGGACAGTTCGCTTGTTGAGAGCCCTTCCTGGCACAAAGTATCAATTCGGACGCGATCGAACCGCGGTATTGACCGTCTAGGCATGGTTTAACTTCAGACAACACGAGCCGTGTACCTCCATCCTGGTGGAACGGCTGGAACTGAACGGCTGTCGGACCCCCTCCATCTAATAAGCGCTCCTCATCCATGATTGTATACATCTTTGCGCGGGTTTAGTGATATCTCTGAACAGTCGAAGGGACTGTGTCTGTGATACAATATCCATAATGTCTGTCTTCAGAAGGTCTGGGAAGCGGGGTGATGCAAAACTTTTTTTGATGTGTGTATGAATGCACGGTGTCTGTTCTTTCAGACATTCCAAAAGAACAAACCACGCATTCATATAATTGATTTGCCTCGACGGGCAATGAATCCACAACATCCAGCGCAGATGCATATTTACATTCGACGTGTAAAGGGAATGTCTGAAAGAACAGACATCACGCACTCATATAATTTATTTATCTCGATGCACAATGAATCCTCAACCTTCAGTGCAGTTGCACTTTCACATTCGACCTCAAGCGCGAAACTCTAAGTAGCAAGCATTGAGGACATGGATGGGGACTGCGGATAGGTTGCGCTGGGTGGGAATTTGAGTCGGCCAGGGAGCGTGCCGAGACAGTCAGTGCATCTGTGATAAACACTGTGTCCGGATGGCGCAGGGGTTAACGCTGCTGCCTAGTAAGCAGGAGAGCCCGAGCTGGAGCCCCGACCTGGCATACATCTTCATGAGTCGACCCTGATTCCACCCAAAGTCCCAAAGCAGCTGATATCATTAGTTCATTCCCATTCCTTTCCTTTCTTCCTGCTCCACCTTCAATTTACATGAGCTGTGGGGAGTCTTTGCCCCAGTGATTCCCTTCTCTAGTAGGGGCAGTAATCGCACTCGTTCTGGCACGCCCGTTTTCTCTTTGGTTTTCCTCTTCTGGCCGCTATTGAAGCGCGGCGCTTCCGGTTATGGCTCTCTTGGTTTTCCGCTACGGGTCCCTCGTGGTCGTGCTTGCCCGTTGCTTGGGGATATGTTGTGTTGGCGAGTCTTGGAGTGACTGTTACGGAGGAGCGTTGGTTGCCCGCGATGCTGTGTTATGATTCGAGGAGTGCGTCGGCGGCGAGATGGTGGTGATGTACTACAATGCTCTATGAAGTGTGCATATTGTATTACCTGATGCTGGATGCTTAAGTATGCTACGTGGATTCTCGTCATGAGCTATTTCTTTGAAGTTTTGTTTGTGATCCATCTATCGTTACTTGTGCTCACAGCCGGAAATAGTGATTTGTATGTGATTATCCCCGCCGTGGCGGGAATAAGGAAATCACTCTTGGTTCCCGTATATGTTGAGTAGTGCTGTTAAGATTGTAAAACATTGCTCAGTGACAGGGGCACTAAGCGTGAGTAGCGTGAAGGCCGTATGAGTCATTCTAGGATAGTGCGCAGGCCATTTTTATCGCTAAGACAGTGTGCTTGAGTGTCTCATGATTTATTTCGTGGTCTCCGTTTGAGGGGGCTGTGAATTTGTTGTCTTGTATTATGGGTTTTTATGCTCTTCTTTCGGCAGGCTGTTAACTTCTCCAGACTTATGCTTGTTATTGGGGTCTGCCTGTAAGAGTAAAGAAATATGAGCGAATGATTTTCTATGCTATGTGTTTTGAGGTCTTGCATGTGTTAAGGGTATTTAATTTTTTAATTTAAAGGGGGGGGGGGGGGTAGTGTGCTTTGGTTTGGTTCTCTGTCCTTTGCGTGTGTGTGTGTGTGTGTGTGTGTGTGTGTGTGTGTGTGTGTGTGTCTGTGTCCGTGTGTGTGTGTGCGTTTAAATATTACAGTGTACTACGGGCGGCGGGCACAATCAGTTCCGGATTGACCAATACAAGGGGCGGCGCCTTGATTGAAATACACTCCTGGAAACTGAAATAAGAACACCGTGAATTCATTGTCCCAGGAAGGGGAAACTTTATTGACACATTCCTGGGGTCAGATACATCACATGATCACACTGACAGAACCACAGGCACATAGACACAGGCAACAGAGCATGCACAATGTCGGCACTAGTACAGTGTATATCCACCTTTCGCAGCAATGCAGGCTGCTATTCTCCCATGGAGACGATCGTAGAGATGCTGGATGTAGTCCTGTGCAACGGCTTGCCATGCCATTTCCACCTGGCGCCTCAGTTGGACCAGCGTTCGTACTGGACGTGCAGACCGCGTGAGACGACGCTTCATCCAGTCCCAAACATGCTCAATGGGGGACAGATCCGGAGATCTTGCTGGCCAGGGTAGTTGACTTACACCTTCTAGAGCACGTTGGGTGGCACGGGATACATGCGGACGTGCATTGTCCTGTTGGAACAGCAAGTTCCCTTGCCGGTCTAGGAATGGTAGAACGATGGGTTCGATGACGGTTTGGATGTACCGTGCACTATTCAGTGTCCCCTCGACGATCACCAGCGGTGTACGGCCAGTGTAGGAGATCGCTCCCCACACCATGATGCCGGGTGTTGGCCCTGTGTGCCTCGGTCGTATGCAGTCCTGATTGTGGCGCTCACCTGCACGGCGCCAAACACGCATACGACCATCATTGGCACCAAGGCAGAAGCGACTTTCATCGCTGAAGACGACACGTCTCCATTCGTCCCTCCATTCACGCCTGTCGCGACACCACTGGAGGCGGGCTGCACGATGTTGGGGCGTGAGCGGAAGACGGCCTAACGGTGTGCGGGACCGTAGCCCAGCTTCATGGAGACGGTTGCGAATGGTCCTCGCCGATACCCCAGGAGCAACAGTGTCCCTAATTTGCTGGGAAGTGGCGGTGCGGTCCCCTACGGCACTGCGTAGGATCCTACGGTCTTGGCGTGCATCCGTGCGTCGCTGCGGTCCGGTCCCAGGTCGACGGGCACGTGCACCTTCCGCCGACCACTGGCGACAACATCGATGTACTGTGGAGACCTCACGCCCCACGTGTTGAGCAATTCGGCGGTACGTCCACCCGGCCTCCCGCATGCCCACTATACGCCCTCGCTCAAAGTCCGTCAACTGCACATACGGTTCACGTCCACGCTGTCGCGGCATGCTACCAGTGTTAAAGACTGCGATGGAGCTCCGTATGCCACGGCAAACTGGCTGACACTGACGGCGGCGGTGCACAAATGCTGCGCAGCTAGCGCCATTCGACGGCCAACACCGCGGTTCCTGGTGTGTCCGCTGTGCCGTGCGTGTGATCATTGCTTGTACAGCCCTCTCGCAGTGTCCGGAGCAAGTATGGTGGGTCTGACACACCGGTGTCAATGTGTTCTTTTTTCCATTTCCAGGAGTGTATGTTTGGATGCCGTTATCTCGGCCAGCTATGTTTTGGTGACACTCGGCGCTACTTGGCTGTATCCTGTCATTTTCTAAAAGAAAACTCTGCACTGGCTGTATGAAAGATTTTTATTAAATCTGCTACCGGTGCATCCTCAGGCAATCTGTACAAAAAAATAGTGTAATAAGAGCTCCTTTAAACTATTCTATCCCCCAATTCTGCGGTCTATCGTGTCTGTCGCTGTTCACCTGCTCGCCCCAGTGGTTGACATAAGGTGAGTATTCTCTCTTGTAATTATTTGGAGATTCCTCTCGTTAATGTGTTCGGGCTGCGCCAAGGCGAGTCCCCTGTTCCTAGTAGCTTGGTCACTCTCGTATTAGGGTGGATCATCCGTTGGTCTGTGCCTGCTGTTGCGTGGAACTTAAACTGACTATTAAGATAACTGTTTCCTGCCTAAACATTATTGTTATACTTGAAAGGGGTTTCACGAATTAGTGCAGTGAATAATTCACTATGTAATTGGTGGAATTCCGTTTTTCTATGATCTGTTTATTGGTCTAAGATTCCCGTTGGGGATTTTGCTCTTTTACTTGAAATTTTTTACTTAATATTCGTTACTGTTGCTTGTTTTACCAATGAGGATTTCGTCCCGGTAAATTCCTGTTAAATTTGTGGACAATTATGCTTGTCATCTACGTTTATCTGGGACTGATTTTTACTTAGCTGAAAGGAAGTATTTTCATTTAAAGTGTTTCATTCCGTATAATCTTACAAAGACTGTATAAGGTTTTTTATTATATTTGTTATTGGTGGCTATTGGAAGGTCGGTTTGTATAAGATTTTGTACAACTGTTTTTGGGGTATGTGTAATAAAACTTCGTGAACTGCAAGCCTATGTTTGCGTTTTCTTGTGATTCACGTCCCATACATAGTATATAAAAACAAATAACAATTGGTTACAAAGTACTATGAATTGAAACTGACAAAAATCGAAGCCTGACACATTGAAATGTTACAATGAAACAATGTATAGAGTAGGTGCTGTTAAGCAGGTGGTCTGCAAGCACTCAGTGGATGCCACTGGCAGTAAGTGGCCTGTTTGTACTTTTTATAAGCACGCATCAGTGACTGGATAATCTACAGACAAGTAATAGAGATCAAAACCAGAAAACGAGATTTCCTTATAAATCTGGCGGAGGAGCTCCCCAGAGATTGTACGGAAACCATGGTAAGAGCTCTAGCTATTCACGTTGAATCGGCAGACATAGGTGGAAGTCATTGCCACTGTAAGGTGCAAATATCTTGCAAAGAAGGGAAAAGTTCATACAAATGTTCATCGTGTGCCAAACTAATTTGCAAGAAATGTGTTGTTACAGTTTCCTATGTCTGCGTAAATTGCAAAGCTCAATCTACAGACAACGAGAATCTGTAGACAACTAAAGAACATATTTACTTTCACTAAAACGTTTACCTTTTGATAATATGTATCAGAGTGTAGATCTGTACTAGACTACAGTAACGTATTGATTCTATGTATTGCTTACTTGTAGAAAATATCATTTTGTGCTGAAAAATTTTTTATTTGATGTATTACTACAAAAATGTAAGATTTATTCGTGATTTCATGAAAAACTTTCAAGTATTTTCGTATTGCATTTGAGATGATTTGGAAGATAATTAAGGAAATATTCAGTGTCTATTTTGTTACATGAAAATATTTTTAAATGAGTTATAAGTATGTAGCGTGACTGAACTTAATGTTTAGAATTGAAACAAGGCAACAGACCACTAAAGTGACTACATTTTTACAGATAAAACTCATGCCTTAAAATTTTAAAAATTTTCGACTAGAGATGAGCCACTTTTGTCCCGATGGTGGTATTAAGGATTCAAAATATCTAGTGTTGCAGCTGGTTGCAAGATTAATTGTCTCTACCTTCACATCATGCTATGGTTTATTTTTGTAATCCCGTAAAGCAATGTGCATCGCCGAACATTTCAGACGCTGTTGTCTGACTTGTTACACACTGCCTGTAATTTGGCATTACTTGGAATCAAAAAGTTCTTCCAAGTCATAGGCCTTGCTTGTGTCCTCGGAATATATTTACAACAAAATGAGCAGAAACACAAACACGTTAACATTTGTTCTTCAATGGCGCTAACTGCTGCATTTAGAATTAGCGCATTCGCAATTCTATGCGTTGCAAAAGTTTCTAAGAATACATTAACACTCCACATTTTCAATTTGGAGCCGAAAACGAGGAAACACACAAGGAAGCTAAAGTGAGAAGAGCAACACCTTCCTGCAGAGGAAATTCAACATCACAATTATCCCACATATTTTGCCGTATTTCAGATATCACGTTATCATTCACGGTAATAAAAATAATACATAGTTGCCTGTCTCAAAAAACCGCAAATTATCTTTCATATTTATACCAAAACTTCGTCTTTTATACAATTTATCTGTAAGTGCGAATATAACTTAACGATCTGCATCCTTCAGCAATTTGGAGGGTCAGAAAATCCATAGCAGCACACAGAACCTTTTTTTTCCATCCATAACCGCCGAGGAAGACTGTCGACAGACTACATATGCTCGAATTTCTCTTATTTTGGGGTCGTGGTTAGCACGTAGAATACATGCTGGAGTATGTAACGTTTGCTGAGTCTGTTTAGAAAGTACACGGTCAGAATTTTTACGGATCTGCATAATGCACGATACCTGCATACTAGCCGGCCGGTGTGGCCGTGGGGCTAAAGGCGCTTCAGTCTGGAACCGCGTGACCGCTACGGTCGCAGGTTCGAATCCTGCTTCGGGCATGGATGTGTGTGATGTCCTTAGGTTAGTTAGGTTTAAGTAGTTCTAAGTTCTAGGGGACTGATGACCACAGAAGTTAAGTCCCATAGTGCTCAGAGCCATTTGAACCATTTGAACCTGCATACTAGCTTTTCCTGTTGCTGTTTATTGAGTATCTCAGTCTCACTCCCACATGATTAGCAAGGTGAAGCACATACCTCTTCCCTGAATTCTCTCTCTCTCTCTCTCTCTCTCTCTCTCTCTCTCTCTCTCCCTCTCTCCCTCTGTCCCTCTCTCTCTGTCCCATTAAACCAACGTATAAGAATGTCAGATCTTCCAGTGTTACTCAAACATTCCTCGAACTAATTATTTCTGAAATTTTCAGTTGAGATATTGAGTCTGGGATCTGCTTCACCATAAACAGATGTAGGAGGCCATAGCACATTAAATAGCTAAGTACACGGAGGTATTTCACCATTACAGCTGTTTCCATTGACACATCGGATAAATACTGGTGACACGAGTTGGTCGTAGGCAGCCAGTCACAATGCATACAGTTTCATTCAACGCTGTACCACCTGTTTGGCAGGTGTGAAATTTCACCAGACTGGTGCCTCGTATTCTGCTGCAGAGAAGCATATTGTCGTGGCAGATGTACGGAGCACGTGTAGCCGTGAGCCTCAGGTGTGCCAGTATTTAGCTTTGTTTCTTGGCAGTGATCTTTGAATATGAGACTAGAATCCAACTTTACTTTCAGGCATTTCGGAGTATCGTAGAAGCTTGGTCGTTGCCCTCTTCCGGTTTCTTAGATGAAAGGCGTGGACCCACGTCTCTCCGGGGTTTGACTTGAGGTGGTTTTCATTATAAAATTTGCCGAGATCTTCGGAATCCGCTATAAACTTCATCTCCAACTCTTCAAAGATTTTGCCTTGAGCTGCGGTTGCTGTGTCATCTGCACGAATACGCTGATCGGCCAGAACATTATGACCGCCTGCCTAATGGCCAGAAGTCCTCCTTTGGCACGATTAACAGCGTCGAAGCGTCGTGTCATGGAAGCAGTGATGCCTTGGTTGGTCGCTGGAGGGAGCTGACACCATATCTGTGCACACAAGTCACATAATTCCCGTGAATTCCGGGGAGGGGCGATGAGCTCTGACGCCATGTTGAATCACACCCCAGGTGTGTGCGGTCGGGTCCAGATATGGCGATTCTGGGGACCAGCACATCAACCGCAACGCGCCATTTTGTTCCTCGAACCATCCCATCACACTCCTGGCCTTGTGACACGGCGTGTTTTCTAGCTGAAAACTGCCTCTGCCGTTGGGAAACATGACCATATGGATTGGTGTACGTGGACTGAAACACATTGGGCGTCAAGGTACCATGCACGAACTTCACTGTACCCGTGGATACCCACGTGAATCTTCCGCAGCCGCCGCCAGGATGTCTCCATACTGCATTACAGGTGCCAAGGAGCTGTTCCTCTGGAAGACAACGGATTTGCGCCCTCCCATCAGCATGATGAAGAAGGTATCGGGATTAATCAGACCATTCAACGTTCTGCCACTGCGCCAGCGTCCAGTGCCGATAGTCACGTGCCCTTTTCAGTCATAGTTGTCGATGTCGTCGTGTTAACTTTGGCACATGCATTGGTCGTCGGCTGAGGAGGACCATCATTAGGAGTGCTTAGTGCACTGTGTGGCCGGCCGGAATGGCCGAGCGGTTAAAGGCGCTACAGTCTGGAACCGCACGACCGCTACGGTCGCAGGTTCGAATCCTGCCTCGGGCATGGATGTGTGTGATGTCCTTAGGTTAGTTAGGTTTAAGTAGTTCTAAGTTCTAGGGGACTTATGACCACAGCAGTTGAGTCCCATAGTGCTCAGAGCCATTTGAACCATTTTTTCCACTGTGTGTTTAGACACACTTGCACTCTGCTCAGCATTAAAGTCTGATATTAGTTCCTCCACCGTTCGCCGCCTGTCCTGTTTTACTAGTCTGCCCATCCTACGACGTCCGACATCTGTACTGAACGGTGGCCGCCCAGCACCCTCGACATCTGGACATGGTTTCACTTTGGTTTGCCAAGTGTTGAAGATACTCACCGCAGCACTCCTCGAACACCCGACAAGTCGTGGAGATTCTGAAATCTCGTGTCGAGACTCTGGGCTATCAAAATCTGCCCTCTGTTAGACTCAGATAGATCACACGCCTTCCCCAACACGCTCACTGATACTACACCCACCGTGCATGTCTCTGAGTAGCAGTCAGTCCTCACCAATTGACTCTGTTATCGCCTGGGCGGGTTTATATCAATAGTTCTTTCTCGGTCATAATGTTCTGGTTGATCAGTATAAATTTTTTTGTTCCAGGGTTGATTGGTTGGTCTTTAGTGGAGACGATGTGCAGCGGTACACTACCCCAGAGAGACCAGTCTTCAACGTCCATCATCGGCTCTTGTTATTATGCAGTGTGACAAAAACCTCCCGGTCTGCAGCAAAAACTGAGTGAACTGTGTTGAACGGAAGTCTTTTGTGACTGAATATATGTTTCTACTCAACTTCTTGTGGCTGCTGACAGATCTATGGATGCTATTTCCATCATTTGTCCTCTTTCATATCCATCTTCTATGTTCTGAATCAGATTAAGGATTTGACCACCGCATAACTTTCATGGGTGGAAAACTAACTACTCATCCACAGAACAACAGCCACAAAACGAAAAAAAAGTAACAGGAAATCGATCCCAGACACCTCCTTTTCAGACATGAACCACAAAACCTAATCTAACGTCAAGGAGCAGCTTCATCCACACAGCATCAGCAATACTATCAGCATCTGAAATAGCCAAACAGATATATGGCGAAATTCATTAACCGAAAGAAGTGAGGAGGAAGTCAAAGAGAAACCCGCCGCGGTATTTCATCTGTCGTACGTGACATAGACGGAACCGATTGAGGACAGGACTGTCACAATCCAAGACAAACCTTAGGTAGTGGGGCTTCATGAATGACGACGTATTCTGCGAGTGTGGTGAACTGCAGGACCTACAACATCTCCTGGTCTACAGAAACCTGACCGATCTTTGCACCACGCAAAACCTTCGTTAACCAACTGATAAGGCCGCAAAGACATCGGAATTCTGGAGCTAGCTGTCCATCTAATATAAAATTAGAATCCGCAATGTCTTGCAGAATTTTGTTATTATTTTGTATTACTGAATTGTATTTTTATTTATTGTATTGTAGTTTTATTGTTTTGTGTAATAGACATATAAAATAAATAAAAATTCACTCATTGTCAACCACACAATCACCCAGTATCGGATATTTTAGTTTATTAGAAGCGTTACATGACATTTCATTATACACTGCCGGAAAAAGTTAGTACACCCTTTTAGAGGTTCCTAATTCACGCAAGATTTATTGCTGCAACAGTGCATGTGGAGTACATGAAATGATTAGATTTTGAGTTCATTAGCACAAGCAGTTCTGAGGTACCAGGTATAGACCAATGCTGAAACACCCACATTAGTGCGTGGTGTAGCCTCCAATGAAGGCGGCATCCAGTCTATCGTACCAATGGCGAACACTATCCTGGGATACGTTATGCCACGCCTGCCCGACCATTCACGTAGTTCTGTAAGGGTTTTTGGTTGACGAGTCACACGAGTCACTTCTCGTCCCATCATATCCAACAAGTGCTCGACTGGAGACGAATCCGGAGATTGTGATGGCCGGGGAAGCTCCTGCACACCTTGCAGAGAACGTTGAGTTTCACGGTCAGCGTGTGAGCGAGCATTATCCTGTTGGAACCACACATCACCTTCCTGTTGCAAGAACGGCGAAAGAAGGGGTATAACAATATTCTGCAAGTACTGAGCGCTGGTTAGCGTCCCCTCCAGATGAGCGTGAGTTGTAGCTTATGACGGCCCAGACGGTAACGTCCGTGGTGTGGCCAATGTGTCTTAGACAAATGCACTCTACGAGACGGTGCTCACCAGGTGTACGTCGTACGCGTAACAAACGTCACTTGCTTGCAGGCAGAATCTTTCATCCCTGAAGACTACAGAGCGCCCTTCTACCTTCCAAGTGATCCTCTGACGGCAGCAGACAAGCGGTGCCATCGAAGCTGTGAGGTGCGTGAAAGACGGGCTAGAAATGCACTTGCCTGTGGTCCCACTGCTATTAACCGGGTCGCAACAGTGCGGGTTGACATGTCTGGGCTCACAAGCCCACTTAGCTGTGCTGCCCTTACGTTTCTACGATCCTAGCGATCGTCTCTGCTGCGTAGACGACCAGAACCTCGTCTACGGGTGTGAGAATTTTCCACACCCCGCCACTCAGAACGCCACAGTTTGGTCCCTTTCAGACCTACTCATTTGGCTACAGAAAGCACGAGTACGTCTTCGGCATTTCTTAACAGTTTTTCTGCAGGGAGCCCCGCAGAGCTACGGACATTATTTGCTACATCATACCTACACGCCCTTATCACTTACAGCAGCCTTCCTAACGCAACACCGTCTGGTACGCCAGGAATTACCTTCACCTCTAATGAAGATGCCTCCCCATTAAGAATCCCGCACGTGGTGTACATTTTTATGCAAGTCCATAAAAATTACTCTGAGAAACCTCCTGGACCTCATCAAGAAAAAGGTTAGTTTTACCGTTTACGAGGTCGGTAATTGTGGAAATCGTGATGAGCACTCTGGAGAAGTTGTTTGTGTTCTATAAAAGTCGTTAGAGTTCAACGTCCCATTGACGGCAGAGTCGTTAGGCATGGAGCACATAAAATGGCTCTAAGCACTATGGGACTTAACATCTGAGATCATCAGTCCCCTAGACTTAGAACTACTTAAACATAACTAACCTAAGGACATCACACACATCCATACTCGAGGCAGGATTCGAACCTGCGACCGTAGCAGCAGCGCGGTACCGGACTGAAGCGCCTAGAAACGCTCGGCCACAGTGGCCGGCATGGAGCACATACCAGCATTGGATAAAGATGAGATGAAAATTGCCTGTGTTTTTTTCAAGTGATCCATCATGACATCTCCCATAATGGATCTATAAAGAACCATAGAAAACCTAAACCAGGTTGATTGTACCCAGATCTGTATCTCTGCAAGCCCCCTTCCTTGAGCAGTTCACCATCCGCACAGCAAATTTGTGGGGAGAGTGAAGCATTATTTGGTAAACTGCTCTTTATAACTTTATAATCTCTCAAGACACCAACTGTACCCATTACGCCTAAACAATAAGTTCGATCATCAAGAAGCCTATTTCTGTTCACCGACGTATCTAAAAGTACTTCAACGCGTCCACAGAACACCCTGTTTCAGGAAACGTGCACAGAGTACTGTTAAAAGGCCAAGAGGATGTATAATATTTGACGCGTCTCGCCAACAGCAGATCTTTGTTTAACTGTTTAGTGAAACAACAGTCGAGCCAAATAGAGTGATACGCAGCTGAATAATAAAGGATGCAGATCGCAACTGATGGAATTCTATGGACCGTGCGTATTACGATCCCAGTTGTGTGTTTCAGTGGCCAACACAAACCTCCAAAAGAATTAACCACGTTTTCTATCATTACACACTGTGGCTGCAGTCAACGAAATGCCCTTAGTCAGTCTCCATGAACTTAGACCATAATGAGAATACTCGTAACCGAGACAGGAAATGATTCATCTCTACTTTGCTACGTGTCTTACATTCTCACGCACACTCACATATAGATAAGTAACAACAACTATTACGTTAATCGCATGATATAGCACTCAGATATGGTGATACAGATGGCTACTAGAACACTAAATCTGTTAGTGGCTTTAAGATAAATGATGATCGTTTCACAGAAAATCAGAATGTGTGGCCAACAAGAGCAATCTTTCTACTGCATGGGACTGATAGCGCGCTGAGAGGAACGTTTGCCTTTCATTATTCTTTTATCGCTTATCTGCGTGCCCTTCAAACGCCCAAACTTTGTATTTCTACTCCATTGGTTCACTTAATTCCCACACATACTCTGTTAGCAAAAATAATTCATCTAAGATAACGTGCTTTCATTTAATGACTTGACTTCACATTGTCGATGTAACATCAGAATTTTCACTATCCTCCACCGCTTTATAGAAACAGCTGAAACTAGCCTGCTATCAAAATTTTCCTCTGGTTGTTACAATGTTCTACAGACTTACGGCACAGACGTCTGTACGAAAACAGTGCTATAGATCTGGAAACACTTGTGCATTGATGTTTTGTGACATGACCAACGGAGAAACTGCCAAATTATATTTATTTGCAACTCGAATGTCAAATCAGACGAATGAACATGTTAAACCTAATAAGATGAACATTCAAGCCGTAATAGCCAGATATTGTTGTTTCCTAAGTAACTTTTTCTTAGACTTTTCGTAAACCATCCCTCACTGAGCAGTTATTTCGAAAGGCATCTCAGATCGCATGGCTTTTAATGCACTGGACTTGAGAACCTTTGCTTCTCTATCTTTATTTAGAATCTTCACTACGCCGCGTTTTGCCAGTATAGTATTCAGTCGGTGAAAGAATATCTTCCTTTTTGCTGTAGTCTTTTTTCGCTGTACCAAACTCTTTGTCAGGAGGCTTGTGGCTGTGACCACACCCCAAAAGGGAAATAATGGACCGGCTCATTAAATTTTCTGCTCACTTCCATGAAGGCCGTTAGTGTGCACATTTTACTGTATCTTAATTTTGACTGGTATAGCAATCAGAAGATAAACGAATTTCATTTGGACTATTTCTGGCTGGGACGTCTTAAGGCTTCTGAGAAAATCCGAAAGAGCAAAGGCTACCGGGTTGCACCATTTCAGTCTTTCTGCTTCAAGTATAAAAAGCAACCCTTTTCTTTGTCTGTCCTCAGGAATAAGTCATAAAGCACAAATTTTTTAGTTATACTTGTCTTAAATAGAGTACTTGACCTATAGAGAGCTTGGGTATTGGCTTATTCTGTGGTACATTAAACCGCACTTTAACAAAATTTGGATTATCCTCCGTCATCATTGCTAGAACTTTTTATATGAAGTTTCTGCAACCTGTAGTGAACTGATAGTTCTGTACTGACAAGTTACTCTGTAACTGCAACATATGCTATGTTGGTATGTAATACATTCCAAAAAATTTCTTCCTGTTATTTACGATATTTCTATCAGTAAATGTATCTCTCTTGTTAATTATATTTTTAACTTCGTCTAACATATCTGAAGATTGGCAGCTAGCCTCAAACCGGTCATTGAAAATAAAAAAATAGCGATCAAAGACTGAAATGCCATATTTTAATTTAAAGAACGATTGCGGAAATCCCATTAAGCCAATCACGTCTAGTTTTGATAAATGATTCACCCTTCATGTGGAAGAATGCGTCATAATCTCACTCGAGACAATATTTTTAGCTCTTCTGTGAAAGAGCCAATAGCAATCAGATCGAAAACCATTAAATAAATCCCAAGACAACGTCTCCTTCAGAAGTTATATGTCTACCTTGATGCTGTACTCTGTAGATCTAAGGATGAAAAACTAGCTGAATTGCACTCTGGTTAGTGCCTGTTTATCCTGCGCCTGTCAACTGTATTGAGTTCATTATGGCAATTAATTATTGGTTAATGGTATTTTGTTATGAATATACCACTACTGCTACATGTGGAGTCCTGTAACGCTACTTCTGTACGACTGTGCGATAAATGAATCAGCAGCAATACAGTATCCCACATTATCTAAAACCGTTTGACAGTGTTCGGATAGTTTTTCGACTTCATGTCTATACACAATATGTTGGCAGCACTTCGTCTGCTTGAACGCTATGCTTGATAATAGTAAAGTTGTGCGGCTCAGCATGACGATGAGGCGAGGAGTCCCACAAATTCTCTCACCGACTGTACGTAGTCGCCTATGAGAACTTAATCTTGTTTGTTTGGTCGAACGTTTTGGCGAATCCATACAGCAGCCATGTTCTGTGTTGTGTATGTATTACCCAGAAAAAAGGGTCGCTGGGGTAACAAACTGGATAAACCATAACTACAATATTACGGTGTAACAAGTCGCCAGAGACTGTGGGCCCCTTATATCAAAATACTCAGGAGGTACCCCTGAACAACTACTGAGTGTTGGTCGAGGGAGTTCTGGTTCACCCTGTATAACTATGCATATTTAATTTTAGTTGATACTTTGTGTAAGAGTGCATCGATTATGGTATTGCGAGGTACTGGCACACGAAACATTTATAGCACCAAGTTTATCACAGACACTGAGATGATGGCCATTTGATTAGTTGATATTATCAGTTGCTTCAAGCCATAGTCTGAGATAACGCAAAGGTGTTCGAACTTAATAAAATTTAACCGTCTTAACCAGTTAAGCATATGAGAAGGTAAGTAGTACTATTTTAGTCAATGTTCATTGCATTGAGAGAAACACTCTAGTGTAGAGCTACAGACGCGAAATTTAACCGACAGGAAGAAGATGCTGTGATATGCAAATGATTAGCTTTTCAGAGCACTCACACAAGGTTGGCACCGGTGGCGACACCTACAACGCGCTGACATGAGGAAAGTTTCCAACCGATTTCTCATACACAAACATCAGTTGACTGGCGTTGCCTGGTGAAACGTTGTTGTGATGCTTCGTCTAAGGAGGAGAAATGCGTACCACCACGTTTCCAACTTTGATAAAGATCGGATTGTAGCCTATCGTGATTGTGATTTATCGTATCGCGACGTTGCTGCTAGTGTTGGTCGAGATTCAATGACTGTTAGCAGAATTGTGAATCGGTGGGTTCAGGAGGGTAATACGGAACCCCGTGCTGGATCCCAACGGCCTCGTATCACTAGCAGTCGAGATGACAGGCATCTTATCCGCATGGCTGTAACGGATCGTGCAGCCACGTCTCGATCCCTGAGTCAACAGATGGGGACGTTTGCAAGACAACAACCATCTGCACGAACAGTTCGACGACGTTTGCAGCAGCATAGACTATCAGCTCGAAGATCGTGGCTGTCGTTACCCTTGACGCTGCATCACAGACAGGAGCGCCTGCGATTGTGTACTCAACGACGAACCTGGGTGCACGAATGGCAAAACGTCATTTTTTCGGATGCATCCAGGTTCTGTTTACAGCATTATGATGGTCGCATCCGTGTTTGGCGACATCGCGGTGAACGCGCATTGGAAGCGTGTATTCGTCATCGCCATACTGGCGTATCACCCGGCGTGATCTACATCTACATCTACATTTATACTTTGCAAGCCACCCAACGGTGTGTGGCCGAGGGCACTTTACGTGCCACTGTCATAACCTCCCTTTTCTGTTCCAGTCGCGTATGGTTCGCGGGAAGATCGACTGCCGGAAAGCCTCCGTGCGCGTTCGAATCTCTCTAATTTTACATTCGTGATCTCCTCGGGAGGTATAGGTAGGGGGAAGCAATATATTCGATACCTCATCCACAAACGCACCCTCTCGAAACCTGACGAGTAAGCTACACCGCGATGTAGAGCGTTAACTCTTGCAGAGTCTGCCACTTGAGTTTGCTAAACATCTCCGTAACGCTATCACGGTTACCAAATAACCCTGTGACGAAACGCGCCGCTCTTCTTTGGATCTTCTCTATCTCCTCCGTCAACCCGATCTGGTACGGATCCCACACTGATGAGCAATACTCAAGTATAGGTCGAACGAGTGTTTTGTAAGCCACCTCCTTTGTTGATGGACTACATTTTCTAAGGACTCCCCAATGAATCTCAACCTGGTACCCGCCTTACCAACAATTAATTTTATATGATCATTCCACTTCAAATCGTTCCGCACGCATACTCCCAGATATTTTACAGAAGTAACTGCTACCAGTGTTTGTTCCGCTATCATATAATCATACAATAAAGGATCCTTCTTTCTATGTATTTGCAATACATTACATTTGTCTATGTTAAGGGTCAGTTGCAACTCCCTGCACCAAGTGCCTATCCGCTGCAGATCTTCCTGCAATTCGCTACAGTTTTCTAATTTTGCAACTTCTCTGTATACTACAGCATCAACCGCGAAAAGCCGCATGGAACTTCCGACACTACCTACTAGGTTATATATATATATATATTGTGAAAAGAAATGCTCCCATAACACTCCCTTGTGGCACGCCAGAGGGAAGTTTAACGTCTCTCCATTGATAACAACATGCTGTGTTCTGTTTGTTAAAAACTTTTCAATCCAGCCACACAGCTGGTCCGATATTCCGTAGGCTCTTACTTTGTTTATCAGGCGACAGTGCGGAACTGTATCGAACGCCTTCCGGAAGTCGAGGAGAATAGCATCTACCTGGGAGCCTGTATCTAATATTTTCTGGGTCTCATGAACAAATAAGGCGAGTTGGGTCTCACATGATCGCTGTTTCCGGAATCCATGTTGATTCCTACGGAGCAGATTCTGGGTTTCCAAAAACGAGATGATACGCGAGCAAAAAACATGTTCTAAAATTCTACAACAGATCAACGTCAGAGATATAGGTCTATAGTTTTGCGCATCTGCTCGACGACCCTTCTTGAAGACTGGGACTACCTGTGCTCTTTTCAAATCATTTGGAACCTTCCGTTCCTCTAGAGACTTGCGGTACACGGCTGTTAGAAGGGGGGCAAGTTCTTTCGCGTACTCTGTGTAGAATCGAATTGGTATCCCGTCAGGTCCAGTGGACTTTCCTCTGTTGAGTGATTCCAGTTGCTTTTCTATTCCTTGGACACTTATTTCGATGTCAGCCATTTTTTCGTTTGTGCGAGGATTTAGAGAAGGAACTGCAGTGCGGTCTTCCTCTGTGAAACAACTTTGGAAAAAGGTGTTTAGTATTTCAGCTTTACGCGTGTCATCCGCTGTTTCAATGCCATCACCATCCCGGAGTGTCTGGATATGCTGTTTCGAGCCACTTACTGATTTAACGTAAGACCAGAACTTCCTAGGATTTTCTGTCAAGTCGGTACATAGAATTTTACTTTCGAATTCACTGAACGCTTCACGCATAGCCCTCCTTACGCTAACTTTGACATCGTTTAGTTTCTGTTTGTCTGAGAGGTTTTGGCTGCCTTTACACTTGGAGTGAAGCTCTCTTTGCTTTCGCAGTAGTTTCCTAACTTTGTTGTTGAACCACGGTGGGTTTTTCCCGTCGCTCACAGTTTTACTCGGCACGTACCTGTCTAAAACGCATCTGTTTGTTATCAATAGGTCCAAGATGTTATGTCCACGAGTCGGTTCTCTGTTTAATTGCTCGAGGTAATTTTCGGATAGTGCACTCAATATAATGTCACTCGATGCTCTGTCCCTACCACCCGTCCTAAACATCTGAGTGTCCCAGTCTATATCTGGTAAACTGAAATCTCCACCTAAGACTATAACATGCTGAGAAAATTTATGTGAAATGTATTCCAAATTTTCTCTCAGTTGTTCTGCCACTAATGCTGCTGAGTCGGGAGGTCGGTAAAAGGAGCCAACTGTTAACCTAGCTCGGTTGTTGAGTGTAACCTCCACCCATAATAATTCAAAGGAATTATTCACTTCTACTTCACTACAGGATAAACTACTGCTAACAGCGACAAACACGCCACCACCGGTTGCATGCAATCTATCCTTTCTAAACACCGTCTGTGCCTTTGTAAACATTTCGGCAGAATTTATCTCTGGCTTGAGCCAGCTTTATGTACCTATAACGATTTCAGCTTCGGTGCTTTCTATCGGCGCTTGAAGTTCCGGTACTTTACCAATGCAGCTTCGAAAGTTTACAATTACAATACCGATTTCTGCTTGGCCCCCGCATGTCCTGACTTTGCCCCGCACCCTTTGAGGCTGTTGCCCTTTCTGTATTTGCCCGAGGCCATCTAACCTAAAAAACCGCCCAGTCCACGCCACACAACCCATGCCACCCGTGTAGCCGCTTGCTGCGTGTAGTGGACTCCTGACACCTGGGGGACTGATGACCTTCGCTGTTTAGTCCCCCTTAAACATCCAACAACAACCACCACCACTCCTGACACATCCAGCGGAACCCGAAACCACACCACCATATGGCGCAAGTCGAGGAATCTGCAGCCCACACGGTCGCAGAACCGTCTCAGCCTCTGATTCAGACCCTCCACTCGGCTCTGTACCAAAGGTCCGCAGGTCCGCAGTCAGTCCTGTCGACGATGCTGCAGATGGTGAGCTCTGCTTTCATCCCGCTTGCGAGACTGGCAGTCTTCACCAAATCAGATAGCCGCCGGAAGCCAAAGAGGATTTCCTCCGATCCATAGCGACACACATCATTGGTGCCGACATGAGCGACCACCTGCAGATGGGTGCACCCTGTACCCTTCATGGCATCCGGAAGGACCCTTTCCACATCTGGAATGACTCCCTCCGGTATGCACACGGAGTGCACATTGGTTTTCTTCCCCTCTCTTGCTGCTATATCCCTAAGGGGCCCCACTACGCGACTGACGTTGGTGATGGTATGGAGTGCCATTGGTTACACGTCTCGGTTATCTCTTGTTCGCATTGACGGTGCTCTGAACAGTGGACCTTACATTTCAGATGTGTTACGACCCGTGGCTCTACCCTTCATTCGATCCCTGCGAAACCCTACATCTCAGCAGGATAATGCACGACCTCATGTTGCAGGTCCTCTATGGGCCTCTCTGGATACAGAAAATGTTCGACTGCTGCCCTGGACAGCACATTCTCCACACCTCTCACCAATTGAAAACGTCTGGTCAATCGTGACCGAGCAACTGGCTTGTCACAATACGCCAGTCACTACTCTTGATGAACTGTGGTATCGTGTTGAAGCTGCATGTGCAGCTGTACCTGTACACGCCATCCAAGCTCTGTTTGACTCAATGCCCAGGTGTAGCAAGGCCGTTATTTCCGCCAGAGGTGGTTGTTCTGGGTACTGATTTCTCAGGATCCAAGCACCCAAATTGCGTGAAAATGTAATTACATGTCAGTACTAGTATAATATTGTTGTCCAATGAATACCGGTTTATCATTTGCGTTTCTTCTTGGTGTAGCAATTTTAATGGCCAGTAGTGTATTTGCTTTCCTTTTTTCTATTCTTCTTTTCCATTTTTTAATCTTAATTCTTGAAATTAAAATTCTTAATTTTTGAAATGGAAGATAGAAAAACGTACGTTTTCCGGTGTTAGGATGCTGTCACAGTTAATAATACGTTCGGGCTATTACCGTGGTCTAAGGCATTTCGCTTCTAATCCCGACGTTTCGTCCCCATCTGCGGAGGACATTTACAAGGAGGATCGTAGCTTTGTTGAATGTCCGATTCACACACTGGCTCGCCACTGACTACAGCAATATTCCACTTCAGTGAGATTCCGCGCAGTGGCGTGAAGCCACATGTTTTGAATAGGTGGGCGCAACTGGCCGTTGTCGACTGTCGTCGTCCGCAGTTACTATCATCCCATGGCGGAAGACTGGTTCACATCTCTTCAGCAGCGAAATCCAAAATTCATTCAGTTTCACGCACTCCATGTATACCTCCCCTACTGTGACTCCTTAACAGAGTATTCGCTGTTACTAGCTGAAATTTATTGCAGAACTCAATTGGTCTTCCTCCTCTCTCTCATTCCTTCTCCGCCTACAAGACGATATACAATTAGATCGGGGTACACAGCGTTGGAGTTGAATCAAACCAAACTATATACCACGTAATGCAATCCAGGCATACTACAACTCATCGGCCCCTTTGCGATTCCAAAGGGCCAAATACATAACACACAAAACGCAATTAAAGAATGTATAATATAGCAGTAACAAACCTGTACACCAGCCCAGTTGCCCCTGATATGGCTTGCTCGAACCTCTGAACATATGCAGAATATGGAGGACCCAAACCCTAGACTATCAAGCCCATCAACGTAGAAAAACGACCGCAAATTTTACGTCACGCTCCAAGTAATAAGCACCTGGAGCAGTATTTCCACGATTTTTTGAAAGAGGTTTTGGAACTTATGGACAACAGCACCTGCTGATTTCCAGTGAAAATATTAATGGTGTAACCTTACCGGAAACATTCACTGGGGAATCACCTTCCTTAGAACCACGCAAAGCACACCGAGAATCTTATAGAATTATCTAGCCATCACCTACTTACATGCTAACTTCAAGCCGTTTACCCGGAAAGTTAAAGGACAAATGCGGATAGTTACCACACCTAACAATGGGAGAGGGTGAATCTAGCGATACCGGGTCGACTCATGGGAGAGGGTCCTGCACTACATAGAGAAGCTGTATCAGTTGCGCGGCATGTGGACACTTCCTTGCATTTCGCATTTTTAGGCCACAGGATCGCATCGAGACACTGTCTACTGAATTACAGCTTCGAGTTCAATTTCGTTCAGACTGTCATGAGACGCATGTTGCAGATTCAGCCGTAGCGGGGTTGTGGCGTTGTCTTTCGAGTTACTGGAGCCAATAGCTCGATCTGTCGTGTAATGCCCGTCTGGTTTGAGGCCACTAAGACCTTTGCTCAAGTTTGTTGATGGGGACGGGTGTGTTGTGGAGTGGCGAGTTGGCTCGTGGTATCGAAGCGAGGAGGACTGTGTGAGAGGTCCGCCCAACGAATAAGACGGGCACTTGCGCAAGCGTCTTGGGCACGGAGTCCAGCGCGTGGTTGCTGGACAAATTTGTGAGCCGATTTGAATCTATGGCTGGTCTCGAATGTCGTCTTCGTGCATAGCTTGGCGAGCCAGCTCAGGGCGTTGCACATCGATGAGAGAGTTGAAGCCAGTTTCACTGTGCTGAATTCTGGGGCCCCTTTGGAAACGGCGAGCTTCACCTTCAATTCGTGAACTTCAGTTAATTTATGCATTTTGACGTCATAACTGTTATTTATTTATTATTTATCTGTTGCGACCATTGCGATTTCTTAACATTGCATATGACACCGCTCTGTTAATTATATTGGCTTTGGAGGTTTCTATTGCCGAATTATTGAGATGTAATATGTTACTCAATCAGTGTTGTAATTAACTGAAATTGTTATTGACAAAGGCCTATCTTTTTCAGAGGTATTTATTTCAATAAGGTAATAATAGGACATGACACATGATGGTATATGGGCCTAACCTTACGCCTTACAGCCCTTTATCCATAATTGTAGGTTTCACAAACTAAAACAAGAATTAGTATTTATGAGTCCCACGCATCTCACATAACCTTCCATCGAGGTCTACGACAGTGATCGATGCTATCAGCAACATTGTATGCGTTAGCCACTGAACCATTTATGCGATGCCTCTCTTCAAATGTCCAGTACTTCACAATACTCTAGCATAAATATGGAGTGCAGGCATATGCAAACTATCCTTATTGGCGAAAAATATCTTTGTCTCACATAACAATTTGTGCAGAAATATAAATAAGGCAGCGGCGCTGTGCTACAGGTGGGCAGTGAACAACCCATGCTCAATAGCAGTGTCTCCCAAAAGTCACGCTCCGTAACCAACTGGGGATAAGCATCTCGTCAACCAAAAGCTGGATGAATGAAATGCAGTCATTTTGGATACCACTACAAGAGCACAGACTACGGTATTTTACAGACTGCAAAGGTCACATTTACATTAATACCATTACTTTCCGTAAGCTGCACCACGTCGCATCAGTTTACACCGTCGCGGCCAACACAGCGAAAAAAATTATGGCAGCCACTGCTCGACCAATCTGGTGGCCTAGGATCTTGATGTTACCCCATCTAGCGACAGCCTCATCCATTACCGAAGACGGTTTGGGTTTGCGCAATCCTCTTACGCCAGAACTATTTTCAGTTTCTTATCAGTCAGTAGATATTCTGTGCCTGATTCCCTGCTCAACACCTTTAGGCTAGTCAACACGTCACCGCCAATATTCATGCCTGAAATAGAACTCCAGCCGCTTTCTGTGCAGTCGCATTTCATTACGGCAGGTTGTAATGGCGAGGAATTCATCCATCGTTCCACAGTTTTTACGTACTTACAAACTGTCAAGCACTAACTAGTACACCACCTTTGCAGGAATTGCCCATCGATAGAGAGGAGCGGGGTTTGGCAAAATGTTCATCAAAAATTCCTGTCTTCAGTTGTCAGATGCACTTGGATCTATAGGAAGCTGTGCAGCATCATTATAACACCAGACTCTCTCTACAGAGGTCTCTACTGAGACCCTCTCGCAAGGATTAATTTGTTGAGACCAAAATGCAATTTGGTCTATTGCAGGAAATAAATTGGTTTTCATTATAACTACAGAACTGAATGCCATTATCTAGCTTGACTGGCACGTATTCCCAGGAACCAAACACCGCAGTACGCTTTGTGCGTGACTCAATTTATTAAGTACTCGATTACCAAAGCCACTCTGCGCATATTGGACTTTCAATGTTATCTGCAACAGCAACATTACACCATGCAGCAGCACCATCACCAAACTTAACCTACGCAGTGCACGTAACCATAATGCAACACCACACGTATTATTTGGTTTTGATGTGGTGTCGCTATTCACTATGGTTCCACTCAATGAAGTGTTGCAAAAGCTGAATCAGATTTTTCCTCCCGATGTTGCGGAACTGTTTAAATATTGCCTCACAACCACGTATTTCAAAGGTAACGAAGACTTCTATGAACAGACGGACGGTGTCGCTACAGGAAGCCCCTTAAGCCCGGTTATAGCCAACAATACAAGTCGCTGATGCATAAAATAAATACGAAGTGCAGGGAAGCTGAGACAGAATCAGTGTATGAAGGTTATGAAGAAATCGAAAAAGAATCGATTGTCGGAAGGACTGACTGAGCATATAGAGAAATCAAAACAATTTTCGGTGAAAAAAAATCAAGGGTGGTAACATTAAGAGTGCAACGGGAATTCCACTGTTAAATGCAAAGGAGAGAACGGATAAGTGCAAAGAGTATGGTACACTGAAGGCCTCTGTGAGGAGGAAGATTTATCTGATGTGATAGAAGAAGAAACTGGAGTCGATCTAGAAAATATAGGGGATCCAATATTAGGATTAGATTTTAAGAGAGCTTTGGAGGACTCAAGACGAAATAAGCAGAAAGGATTGATAACATTCCAACAGAATTTCTAAAATCATTGCAGAAGTGATAACAAAACAAATATTAATTTTGGTGTGTAGAATTTATGAGTCTGGCGACAGACCATCAGGCTTTCAAAAAAAATATCATCAATACAATTACGAACATCGCAAGAGCTGACAAGTGCGACAATCATCGCACTATCACCTTAACAACTCGTGCATCCAAGTTGTTGAGAAGACTAATATATAGAAGAATGGAAAGGAAAGTTGAGGATGCGTTATATGACGATCAGTTTGGCTTAAGGAAAGGTAAAGGCACCAGAGAGGCAATTCTGACGTTGCGGTTGATAATGGAAGCAAGACCAAAGAAAAATCAAGACATGTTCATAGTATTTGTCGACCTGGAAAAAGCGTTCGACATTGTAAAATTGTGCATGATATTCGAAATTCTGAGAAAAACAGGGGCAAGCTATAGGGAGAGACGGGAAATATACAACCTGTACAGGAGCCAGAGTGAATAATAAGAGTGGACGACCAAGAACGAAGTGCTCGGATTAAAAAGGGTTTAAGACATGGATGCGGTTTTCGACCCTACTGTTCAATATGTACATCGAAGAAGCAGTGATGTAAATAAAAGAAAGGTTCAGGAGTGGAAATAAAATTCAGGGTGAAAGGATACCAACGGTACGATTCGCTGATGACATTGCTATCCTGAGTGAAAGTGAAGAGGAATTACAGGATCTTCTGAATGGAATGAACAGTCTAATGAGTACAGAATACGGATTCAGAGTAAATCGAAGAAAGACGAAAGTAATAAGAAGTAGCAGAAATGAGAACAGCGAGAAACTTAACATCAAGATTGATGGTCACGAAGTAGATGATGGTCACGAAGTAGATGAAGTTCAGGAATTCTACTACCTAGGCAACAAAACAACCAATGACGGACGGAGCAAGGAGAACATCAAAAGCAGACTAGAACTGACAAAAAGGGAATTCATGGCCAAGAGAAGTGTACTAATATCAAACACAGACCTTAATTTCAGGGAGAAATTTCTGAGAAGGTGAGCAGCATCGTATCGTAATGAAACCTGGACTGTGGGAAAATCAGAACACAAGAGAGGTGTGGTGCTACAGACGAATTCTGAAAACTGGGTGGACTGATAAGGCAAGGAATGACGAGGTTCCGTGCAGAATCGGAGAGGAAAGGAACATGTGGAAAACACTGAGAAGGAGAAGGGATAGGATGATAGGACATTTGTTAAGATATCAGGGAATGACTTCCATCGTACTAGAGAGAGCTGCAGAGAGCAAAAACCGCAGAGGAAGACAGAGATTGGAATGCATCCAGCAGATAAGTGAGGACGTATGTTACAAGAGTTACTCTGAGATGAAGAGGCTGGGGCACAGGAGAGACATTCGTAGCGGGCCGCATCAAACCAGTTGGAAGGCTGATGGGAGAAAAAAAAAACGGAGAACAGCAGTCTTGTATCTTGTGACAAGTGCTTGCTTTTGTTGCAGTGTGTCAGAATCTTGATACAGTCGTCTGAGTGCTGTAAAATGATACTTTTGAGCTGATCGTCTCTATCGAACCTTCGCCGAAATATAATCCTTTAAAAATTGAGTGATTTTCGGCTTGGCACCGTTGATCCACCACTCAGCTCCGCTTATGTATCTTGGGCGGGAAGGTACTTTTACCATAGTGATATCACCCCATGCTGTAGTTCCTCGTCTGTTAGGCCGCTTTTGTTTAGCCGCCATAAGTTTCTAGCTGTGTAAATAGGGCGTCGTGAATGAAGCCACGGAAAAAGAAAGGCGCAGTGATCCGAGAAACTAAAAGGTAGTATTTCACAGGGCTGCTATATGCCGTAGGGTTTGCGCGTGAGCATGTACCTTATCAAGATAGCTAAAATATCCCACTATAATCATATGTGTTGCGAAACCAGTGAAAAGTTGGGATAGCTGTACTTTAAAGAAATCTGTTCCCTCGCACCGTGCCCTCGAGTCCGATGGGACTTAAATGCTTAGAGATTGTATTTAAAAGAATGGGCATGTTATGTCTCTACCAGATGGAAGCCAATCTGTAGGTGTGCACGGTATTCCTTGCCTGAACAGGACCAATTCTGTGGTGTCTGCAACGTCAGGAGAGCACAGTTCCTGCAAAAATTCGACAGTGACATCTGTTTCCCACATTTCACGTTCTTAGGTAGTAGAAGATATCCTGCATAGTAACTAAACGATTTCTTCGTTTATTCATTATTGTCACCTAAGCAGAGACGTATTCAGTCCAGGCAATGTTTGGAACAAAACGCAAGTCCAGGGGTGCAATTTTACTTTCTGGTTATGGGGCAGCTAACGAGTGCATTCGTCCTCGTATTACTTTTAACTGACATCGAAAGATATCCAGTTTTTCACTTAATTTCCTAATTTTTTGTTGTTTTCTTGCTTCTTATTTGTAAATAACACCTTCTTATGAAGCCAGGACCCGTTTAGCTCTCAACAGTTCAAATGGTTCAAATGGCTCTGAGTACTATGCGACTTAACTTCTGAGGTCAGCAGTCGCCTAGAACTTAGAACTAATTAAACCTAACTAACCTAAGGACCTCACACACATCCATGCCCGTGGCAGGATTCGAACCTGCTACCGTAGCGGTCGCTCGGTTCCAGACTGTACCGCCTAGAACCGCACGGCCACTCCGGCCGGCGCTCTCAACAGTCTCTGATGCGTATCCGGTTGAGATTAAGACGCAACTTTCCACAGATTGTCTGATGATATCTCTTTAAGTACTTATGTAATCACACACTTCAGAGTTTCCATGGTTATCGGAAATTTATCATAGTTGGTAATGCAGCGGGAATCATATTTACATCAAGAAAGGACGTTTCTTTCGTCGTTTGCTGAAATTCTCCTGGCTGTGACTGCAGCTGCAATAGGAACGAAGATTGTTGTCTCATATTTGACGCCATGTCGTAGTAAACAGTGATCTCTGTTGTTATAATAAATCAAGAATCACCGTCTTGACCACTCCTTTTACTACGGAATACCGGCTTCCACCATCGCTGCAGACCATCTTCAGGTCTAAATCGAAATTAGAATTATATATTAATACCTTTAGCTGCTGACGGGCGTTGATATATATCAACGGGGACAGGTGAAAATATGTGCCCCGACCGGAACTCGAACCCGGGATCTCCTGCTTACATGGCAGACGCTCTATCCATCTTTTTTTTTTTTTTTTTTTTTTTTTTGTTCGGGGCGGACGTCCGATGACACCCGTTGTGGTTCATCGTTGATCTGTTCAATCAGTTTTTTTTTTTTTATTACAGAGGATAGCTAATGCTCTGACAGAACACGCTGAGCTACCGTGCCGGCAAGAACACAGGTTAGTGCGACTGCAGGGACTATCTCGCGCATGCCTCCCGCCAGACTCACATTCTTACCTTATATGTCCACACACTACATTCGTAGTGTCTCTATCCAACACACTCATTACTCGTGGAAGACATTCTTACCAAGTCCCGTAAGAGTTCGGGTGATATGTGTGCATCTGCACAGAAGAAGAAGGCCGTGGCCGGTATTGCCAGAACTATATACTTATATGGATATGGTGTCTGTTCTTTCGGTTATGTCCGAAAGAACAGACACCATATCCATATATCTTCAGGTCTAGTTGGAACAGGAAAAAGAAACAACAACAATAAAAATTTCAAAAGGGTGACCCACAAATATTACCATCAGGGACTGCATAACAACAGTATTCTATGAGAACCCGCAAACACCTGGCATCACATGCTATACCGTCACAGAACCGTCTGAGCTCCTGTTTTAGACCTTCCACTCTGCTCCAAACGGGACGACCACGATCTTTTCTGGGAACTATGTGGCAAAACGATAGCTCTGCTTCCGCCCGGCAGTGGAAGCTAGCTCTCTCACCAAATCAGACAACCATCTATAGGAACCGAGGATGAACTCTGAACCTGGACAGTAAGTGTCATTTGTGCCTAGATAAGCTACGATTTTGCACAAGACTACCCTCCAGCAGAGTCAATACTGGCTTTCTTCCCCAACTTGCCTGCTGTTTTCCTCACCACCACCCCCCCCCCCTCCCCTCCCCAGAAGGATCGCCGTTCTTTGGTGGGTTCGTGCTTGGATACCAAGGGACTTGCGCCTTTGCAGCATCTTTCCCCTTCCGTGCCGCATATCTATCCTCTTGTTGTTCCTTTACCTCTCCCTTGAGGAACATGTCGGAGATGTTTGAAATGTGTTCTGCACATTCAGTCGCTGATATCAGATCAGTCTCTCCACTGTCTCTCGTTCCTTCCTCCTTTTTTTCGCCCCTCTTCTCCTATCCTTCCCTTCAGCGTTTAAGATTCCTCTTTTTCTCCTTCCTTCCTGTGCGCTCCTGAAAGCCTGCCCAGGCGTCTGATGCATAACAGGTTACTGGGTAATGCGTAATTCCCTGCCCCAGTCGACAGTTAGGGTTCGCACGTACCCCCTGGTAAAGGCCAGGCCCAGGGAGGGGTAATTGCCTGAGCTGCTACCTACCCTCTTTCAGACGTTCGGGAGGTGTGACCTGAGGTGTGAACGATAACCTAAGGCGGGTACGTCCCCTCCTGAGGGGTCTCCCAGTTGGAAGGAGCTTGCCGTCGGAGACACTGCCAGTCATGGGGGATTTTCTCGCAATGAGCCAATCATCTTTTTCAAAGTTAGCGTTTACCAAATGTAAATGGAATGAGGCTAACTATTCAAAGGCAATCCTAGCTCCACCGTGGTTCCTTGTGGTTTCACGTACTGAAGACGGTCAGTCCTTTGCTATTGTAAATCAGTTTATTATTCAGAAAGGTGTCGATGCAGTTGATGGCCCTGTGAAATCTTGCTCTCGTTTACGAAATGGCGCTCTCTTTTTGGAGGCTACATGTGATTCTCAAGCACAACTGCTTGCAGCTTCGCTCATTAACGGCTATCCTGTTTGTGTCAAGGCCCATTGAGCGCTGAATTCTTCCCACAATGTTGTTTACACTAGGCTGCTTGATGGTCTGACTGAGGCAAAAATCGAAGCGTACCTCTCTGATCAAGGTGTCACTGCAGTCCATCACTGCTCATCAGTGCTCCAAATCACTACACGTGACCTCTGTCCAGACAGCTTTTTGCAAGAAAGCTAAATGATTTGCATTTCATGTTTTAACGTTGCTACCCTATAGGTTAGTCTGCATTGTGTCGCTATGACACAATGTATCTCGAAGAACTTTAAATGTGTGGAAGTAAGAGTATTTACGTTCGATGTTGGTAAAAATTCTAATATCATGAAAATGCTTGCTGAATACCCGGCGTTGCCCAGGTTCCATTTATTTGAATCTCATATTAGTCTGTCTTCTCCTCGCCCTCTCTCCATCTGTCCCCTCCTACCCTCCACTCTCTGTCTGACTCCTCCTTCCCCTCTCTCCGTCCGTCTCTTCATTCTCCTATCTATCTCCTCCTACACCCCATTCTGTCCACTTGCTCCTGCCGCTCTATGTCCATCTACTCCTCCCCATCTGTCCATTTGCTCGTTCTCCATCTGTCCATCTCCTCCCCACTCGCTATGTCCATCTCCCACTCTCCCTCTCTCTGTCCAACTCCTCTTTTCCCTCTCTGTCCATTTCTTCCTTCCCCCCTCTCGCTGCCAACCTCCGCCCTCTCACTGTTCATTGCCTTCTCCCTCAGTGTACTTTCTCCTCTTTCTTTTCTCTGAGCATTTCTATTTCCCCTCTCTTTGTACATCTCTTTCTCTTCTCTTTCTCTGTCCATTTTTTCCTCCACCTCCGTCCATCTCCCCCTCTCCTTCTCTCGGCCGCCGGCCGAAGTGGTCGAGCGGTTCTAGGCGCTACAGTCTGGAATCGCGCGACCGCTACGGTCGCAGGCTCGAATCCTGCCTCGGGCATGGATTTGTGTGATGTCCTTAGGTTAGTTAGGTTTAAGTAGTTCTAACTTCTAGGGGACTGATGACCTCAGATGTTAAGTCTCATAGTGCTCAGAGTCATCTCTTCCTTCTCCTATCTATCTCCTCCTACACCCCATTCTGTTCACTTTCTCCTGCCGCTCTCTGTAGATCTACTCCTCCCCATCTGTCCATTTGCTCGTTCTCCATCTGTCCATCTCCTCCCCACTCACTACGCCCATCTCCTACTCCCCCTCTCTCTGTCCAACTCCTCTTTTCCCTCTCTGTCCATTTCTTCCTTTCCCCCTAACGCTGTCAACCTCCCCCCTCTCACTGATCATTGCCTTCTCCCTCTGTGTACTTTCTCCTCTTTCTTTTCTCTGAGCATTTCTATTTCCCCTCTCTCTGTACATCTCTTTCTCTGTCCATTTGTTCCTCCACCTCTGTCCATCTCCCCCTCTCCTTCTCTCGGCCGCTGGCCGGAGTGGCCGAGCGGTTCTAGGCGCTACAGTCTGGAACCGCGCGACCGCTATGGTCGCAGGCTCGAATCCTGCCTCAGGCATGGATTTGTGTGATGTCCTTAGGTTAGTTAGATTTAAGTAGTTCTAACTTCTAGGGGACTGATGCCCTCAGATGTTAAGTCTCGAAGTGCTCAGAGCCATCTCTTCCTTCTCCTATCTATCTCCTCCTACACCCCATTCTGTTCACTTGCTCCTGCCGCTCTCTGTAGATTTACTCCTTCCCATCTGTCCATTTGCTCGTTCTCCATCTGTCCATCTCCTCCCCACTCGCTACGTCCATCTCCTACTCCCCCTCTCTCTGTCCAACTCCTCTTTTCCCTCTCCGTCCATTTCTTCGTTCCCCCCTCTCGCTGTCAACCTCCTCCCTCTCACTGTTCATTGCCTTCTCCCTCTGTGTACTTTCTCCTCTTTCTTTTCTCTGAGCATTTCTATTTCCCCTCTCTCTGTACATCTCTTTCTGTGTCCATTTCTTCCTCCACATCCGTCCATCTCCCCTTCTCCTTCTCTCGGCCGCTGGCCGGAGTGGTCGAGCGGTTCTAGACGCTACAGTCTGGAACCGCGCGACCGCTACGGTCGCAGGCTCGAATCCTGCCTCGGGCATGGATTTGTGTGATGTCCTTAGGTTAGTTAGGTTTAAGTAGTTCTAACTTCTAGGGGACTGATGACCTCAGATGTTAAGTCCCATAGCGCTCAGAGCCATTTGAACCAACCTCTCTCCATCCATCTCTTCCATCTCCTATCTATCTCCTCCTACACCCCATTCTGTCCACTTGTTCCTGCTGCTCTCTGTCCATTTACTCCTCCCCATCTGTCTATTTGCTCGTTCTCCATCTGTCCATCTCCTCCCCACTCGCTACGTCCATCTCCTACTCCCCCTCTCTCTGTCCAACTCCTCCTTTCCCTCTCTGTCCATTTCTTCCTTCCCCCTCTTGCTGCCAACCTCACCCCTCTCACTGGTCATTGCCTTCTACCTCTGTGTACTTTCTCCTCTTTTTTTCTCTGAGCATTTCTATTTCCCCTCTCTCTGTACATCTCTTTCTCTTCTCTTTCTCTGTCCATTTCTTCCTCCACCTCTGTCCATCTCCCCCTCTCCTTCTCTCGTCCGCTGGCCGGAGTGGCCGAGCGGGTCTAGGCGCTTCAGTCTGGAACAGCGCAACCGCTATGGTCGCAGGTTCGAATCCTGCCTCGGGCGTGGATTTGTGTGATGTCCTTAGGTTAGTTAGGTTTAAGTAGTTCTAAGTTCTAGGGGACTGATGACCTCAGATGTTAAGTCCCATAGTGCTCAGAGCCATTTGAACCAACTTATCTCCGTCCATCTCTTCCTTCTCCTTTCTATCTCCTCCTACACCCCATTCTGTCCACTTTCTCCTGCCGCTCTCTGTCCATCTACTCCTCCCCATTTGTCCATCTGCTCGTTCCCCCTCTGTCCATCTCCTCCCCACTCGCTAAGTCCATCTCCTACTCCCCCTCTCTCTGTCCAACTCCTCTTTTCCCTCTCTCTGTCCATTTCTTTCTTCCCCCCTCTCGCAGCCAACCTCCCCCCTCTCACTGTTCATTGCCCTCTCCCTCTGTGTACTTCCTCCTCTTTTTTTCTCTGAGTATCTCTATTTCCCCTCTCTCTGTACATCTCTTTCTCTGTCCATTTCCTCCTCCACCACTGTCCATCTCCCCCTCTCCTTCTCTCTGCCCATCTCCTCATTTTCCTCTCTGACCATTTCCTCCTCGCCCCCTTTCTCTCTCCAGATTATCACCACTACCCCACTTGGAGGCTGGTGGTTCTTACTCCCAGAGTATTTCTTTTCAGGTCGTAGATAATTTGTGTACCAAATTTGCTTCAGATCTTTCCAGGGGTTTAGGATGAGCTTGGCGTTGCCTGTGTATGCACATGTCAAATATATTACACAGGTATTTAACATATTTAAGACATATTTGTACACACATTTCATCTGTATCTCTAGGGAATTCGCCCTATAGTTTTACTTTTATGCTGCTCAGTGTGTATAACGTCGTATCACCTGAACTATGTGCTGACAATGACATAATTTTGCAGGTACAACGAATGGTATATGTGGCTAATGTCCGTGAAATGTGTTGTTAATAGAGTGAGTCGTAATGAGGTAATAAATTAAAATGTCATCCATGATGCGGAAGGTTTTCATACATCTCTGTATTTGACGTCATATCTCCTGAACTAAGTTCCATACAATGATATAATTTTGTTGGTACATTCGTGTCACATGTGGATTCTTTCTGGGAATAGAGTTAGTAGCAAATGAGTAATAAATTTAAACAATGTAGGAAAAGACAGAATACTACTTACTGTAAAGAAGATACTTCAAGTTCTTTACGGTAAGTAGCAATGTTTTTTCCTACATTGTTGATATTCCTATCTGGCATCTCCATTGTTTAATAAATTTAAACGTCATCCAAAGCGCAGTAAGTTTTCACTCATCTTAGTTTTTTTGACGTAGTATCTCCTGATCTATGTTTTGTGCAATGGTATAATTTTGCTAGTACATTCCGTGGTACATCTGAATACTGTCTGTGTCGCCAGTACAGTTGGTAGTAAATAAGTAATGAATTAAAGCGCCATGTTTCATGCGGCAGTTTTACTATGTGAACAGAGAAAATGTAATAAGCCCGAAACTTTTTTCCTTTCTATTTTGTGGGGGCAGTCAGTGAGAAGAAATTGTTAAAAACGTGAAATTATATGTAAAGCTTGTTTTAAGACCATAATTGCTTCAACTGTAGGATAAATCTTTATTTATGAAGCAGCTGTTTCATCATGGTATAATTCTACAGCTGTGGATGCCCACAATACAAAATTTACTGCAGTAAGTGCCCTCAGTTTCTTATACTGGATGAATGGAATCTGGATACTCGCAGTTCATGGACTACACTGCGTTTCCAGACAGTAAGTTTTACGTGTACCAAGTTTCGTTGAATCGGCCCAGTACTTTTGGATGAAATGTGGAACATAAATATATACACTATGTGATCAAAAGTATCGGAACACCTGGCTCAAAATGACTTACAAGTTCGCAGCGCCCTCCATCGGTAATGCTGGAATTCAATATGGGTGTTTACCCACCCTTAGCCTTGATGACAGCTTCCACTCTCGCAGCATACGTTCAATGTGGTGCTGGAAGGTTTCTTGGGGAATGGCAGCCCATTCTTCACGGAATGCTGCACTGAGGAGAGGTATCGATGTCGGTCCGTGAGGCCTGGCACGAAGTCGGCGTTCCGAAACATCCAGAGGGTTTATATAGGATTTAGGTCAGGACTCTGTGCAGGCCAGCCCATTACAGGGATATTATTGTCGTGTAACCACTCTGCCACAGGCCGTGCATTATGAACAGGTGCTCGATCGCGTTGAAAGATGTAATAGCCATCACCGAATTGCTCTACAACAGTGGGAAGCAAGAAGGTGCTTAAAACGTCAATGCAGGCCTGTGCTGTGATAGTGCCACGCAGAACAACAAGGAGTGTGAGCCCCCTCCATGAAAAACACGGCCACCCCATAACGCCACCGCCTCCGAATTTTGCTCTTGGCACTACACACGCTGGCAGATGAGGTTCACCGGGCATTCGCCATACCACACCCTGCCATCGGATCGCCACATTGTGTACCGTGATTCGTCACTCCACACATCGTTTTTCCACTGTTCAGTCGTCCACTGTTTACGCTCCTTACACGAAGCGAGGCGTCGTTTGGCACTTACCGGCGTGATGTGTGGCTTAAAAATGAACAGCTGCTCGACCATGAAATCCAAGTTTTCTTACCTCCAGCCTCTGTCATAGTACTTGCAGTGGATTCTGATGCAGTTTGGAATTCCTTTGTGATGATGTGGATAGATGTCTGCCTATTACTCATTACGACCCTCTTCAACTGTCGGCGGTATCTGTCAGTCAACAGACGAGGTCGGCCTGTACGCTTTTGTGCTGTACGTGTCCCTTCACGTTTCCACTTCACTGTCACATCGGAAACAGTGGACCTGGGTATGCTTGGGAGTGTGGAAATCTTGCGTGCAGACGTATGACACAAGTGCCACCCAATCACCTGACCACGTTCGAAGTCCGTGAGTTCCACGGAGCGGCCCCTTCTGCTCTCTCACGACGTCTAATGACTACTGAGTTCGCTGACATGGAGTACCTGGCAATAGGTGGCAGCACAATGAACTTAATATGAAAACGTATGTTTTTGGGAGTGTCCGGATACTTTTGATCACATAGTGTACGTACATCCATTTTTATAATATGTATAGATTCAGCGATTTGTGACGATAATGTGTGTGATATAGAAGGACATCTACATGGATTGGTACCTACTCATTTGCACCAGCTACAGGTGTTGGAGTTTCAGCAAAATACCTTTTTACTCTGCAACAATTTGATATTATACAGGTATACTGGCGATGACTTTATCGATATCTTAAGATAGAGAGTTCTCCAGTGCTGAAAAATATGGCACGGACTGTAATGTTGCAAGAACAGAGATAATGTATTCTTGGAACCGGATATAAGGTACTTGAACGTCAGTGATTGTCTTTGCTTTATCGTAAAGCAGATAACAAATAATTCCTCTGTAATTTGTGGATATATATATTGGCAGTAAAGCCGTGCCCGGGGAGAGATAAACATGTATTCCATCGCACTTCTGCTGATCGTTGCCGCCTTCGGCACGCGGATTGTGGCTGTCCCTCGTCACCCCATCATTCAAGAGGTACGCTGATCAATGACGCCGGAAGCAAAGCTGCAATTTAATATGAATAAAATCTTCTCGGTTTTCGAAACGAGACAATTCGAATAAAATTCTCTAGGTTTCGATGGCGGAGACAGCCAATGAAAGCTCGAAAATTTTATTCGAATTGGCGCGGGTTAAGAACCGACAGGATTTCATTCAGACATGCCGCCGCGAAAGACTCCGAGAATACAGTTTAACTTCTCGGTAAATATTGAATCTATACAAGACAGAGCAGTAGCTAAGATAATTACTTTGCTCTTGCTTTCTAAGTCCACAGAACAATAATAAACCTGTTTCTCGACATTCCGCAGCTTTTATCGAATCGTTCTTTGTTAAGATCAGGCATTGCTAATCGACGGTTTCGTCTATGTTTTGGACGTAAAAATTTTCCGATTTCACGACTTGTCCACAGTAGGAATTGTCATTATGGTTCAACTGTCCACAACGTTTTTCCACAGTCCTTGATTCCGGAAGGCGTTTGATACAGTTTCGTAACGTCGTTTCCTGATCACCCCCATGTAAACCCAAATATGTGATTACTTTACAAATGAGTTAATGTCTTAAATATTTGACTCTGTTGGGGAATAGTTACCGTTTACTGGACAGTTCGCCAGTAGGTCGGACTAAACCTCAAACCTCTTCACGTGTCGCCTGTAGTCACACACTTAATGAAGACCTGTCTGCCCTAAGGGATCTGATCCAGAATCGCATCTTATTGCAGTTATTGCTGAAGTTAGTGCTCATGTAGGCGCATGTGTGTGTAAGAGAAAGAGAGAGAGAGAGAGAGAGAGAGACAGACAGACAGACAGACAGAGTAAATTGTAGGTGTAGTATTTTCCGTTTGTCGCAATGGTTAATGGAGAATCTGTTGCAGGGAGACGACGTAATTGTGAATATAGAGGACGGAGCTCTGAGGGGCGTAGTGGCCACATCATTGAACGGCGTTCTCTACAACAAGTTCCTGGGAATACCGTACGCCACACCGCCTCTGGGAGATCTCCGATTCCGTGTGAGTACCACACATGATTGTTCTAACCGCTGTAGTAAGCAAATTACTTTTAAATACATTGTGGGAGTGAACAGCGATCAATGTGTTACAAATAATTACTATGTAAAACAGTCTTGATCACAATTTATTTATTACAGTGGCCAGTTTCGACCACTACTGTGGTCCAATGAGTAAGAACCTGCTTCTGGTGGTAAATCACTACTCAAGTGATTTACCGCTAGAAGGAGGTTCTTACTCATTGGTCTGAAGATGACCACAGTAGTGGTCGAAACCGATCACCGTAATAAATAAACTGTGACCAAGACTGTTTTTGATAGTAAACAGCTGCAGTAAACATTTAAATAGCTTTACACTTACTCTCGATTTTGGACCGCAGCAGTTCTTAGGCATATAAATACACGTTACAGGCACTCTCCATCACTTTATTTAGCTAATTATTTAAACCGTCCTTTTTGTTACCTGTTTCAATCTCATATGAAATACACGGAGGCTTGTACTGTCTTACAACGATCCTATTCTAGAAAGAGAACAACTATGAATTGTACAGAGTCTGAGCTTAAGCAATATGCAACTTGTCCGCATTCCGCCTCGTTTCTTGCACTGTTTTGCGGAGCTCCTTGGACTATCAGCTAGATGTACAAGTGAAATGTCTCACGGGAAACTCTTTGGTTGCAGTGTACAAGCAAATGCTTTTTCGCGAGTGTTTCTTTCTGCCACAGTTGAACTTTGAGTCATGTGCCCACGTGGATATGGATATCCAAGCCTTCTATTGGCATCCATGTCCATAGTAAACACTAAACCTACCTCACATTCGGTAACAACTAAGTCAAACTTTTCATACACCATTATTAATTTGTTCTGTAATGTGACCTAAATTTTGATACTTAGTTTGGACTTCGATGTTGATCAACGACCTTCACCCCATATCTGTTTACTCTGCAACAGAAATTTTTCTTCTAATATAGATGGTTAAAAACAAACAATAATTGTATAGTCAAAACGTCCTTTGTTTTCCCCTCAACCACGTGTTCATGTAAGATTGCAGTCAGCAGGACATACCTTGATCGCGGTCCCGTTTTAACTGTACGACTAGCCACAAATAGTTCGCACATTCTCGATGTTCCTAGTAATAGCACCTATTATGTGACCTTCAACGTTTTCAGATAATTAGCCACACAGATGACTGCCGATAAATGTAGCTACACAACCAGCAATGGCCAGAGATCGACTTTCACCAAATTCTCAGGGAAAAGGTTTTTTGTACTCAGAGGTTATTGATTGTATACTTAATTAATGCTCAGAGTTGTTATACATTATACAAACTGAACAAACAATTGCATGCCATGGGCGATTTCATATAGGGCATCTTCATAAATTATGCACTCCATATTTCACTTACTGTTTCCATGGGACTAAACAACCATTCTCACGATCATTCATTTCCTTCTGATACTCAAGACTTGGTTTTCCGTTGCGCTTGCGAAGGTTAACTGCTTTCACCACATAAAGTAGAAAGGAAGGAAGATGAGGGTTTAGCTTCCCGACAATATCGAGGTCATTAGAGATGGAGCACAAGCTCGAATTGTTCCAAGGATGGAGAAAGAAATCTGCTATGCCCTTTCAAAGGTACCATCGCGGCAGCATTTTCCTTGAGTGATTTAGGGAAATCTCGGAAAGCCTAAATGTGGATGGTCGGATCTACTTCCTCCCGAAAGCAAGTTCAGTATGCGTCGCCTCGCTCGGTACACATAAGAGTCAGATCCCTGTTTACATGGGCTTGCTGTAATTAAACTGCTGCAAATAGCTTGCAAATAATACTTGTTAAGTTTGAGTTATTGATTTTTAAAACGAACGTTCGGTTTCAAATAGTTGTACAAGAAATTTTTTGAAGCTATATCAGTACAGCACACGTTATTACGTAGAATTATTACGTAGAATCCTCATAACAAAGTCAAAATGTTTTTCTTTACGTTGAGTTGCCTGGTGTTTCAGTAATTTGAGGTTGTTACTTTTTACAGACAGAGTAACAACTAACTTTAATGTGAGGTACGTTGTTACATTTGATTTAATAAACGGTTATATAAATACATAGTGCGGCCTATTAAGTAGTAACAAATTTTACGCTTCCGTCGTATTTATTAAATTGCTTTTTTTCTACCTGCATATAGTACCTGATTACACAATTATAAAATAATGATTTTGCTCAATAAATTAACATCTTATTTTCAAAAGCCTTTTTCCTGGTGAGTTCCAGTTATTTCTGGTAGTCTTCAGTTTTTCCAAGTGTGAAAGACTTGTTACTTGTTCGTTTCTGCTGAATGAGGGACAGTTATCTTCTGACTGTTGCACAATAATCAAGCTTTCGAGGATACTGGACAAAACAGTATAAACCATTTATTTCCCCTTATGGAACATCTTGCTCTCGCTGGCTTCATGAAATGATGGAATCTTTTTTAGGTCTGAGGATTCCCATGGTCTTTTTTTTTTATTACGAGTAATATATTTTAGAAGAAGTTGAAGCAGTGTTTCCTATAGACATATAGTTATTACCATTCTGCTTTGAAGCACATCATTTTGCACATTCAGTCGGTTTTGTACTTCTTAACACAGTCATCATCATATACACTATAAGGCAAAAAAGAGGATGCACCACGAAAGAATCATTCGAATGGGACGGAAATCGGTAGATGTGATGTACAGACAAATAAATGATTACAGTGAATTCCACTGACACCGAACCACTGCGATATGCAACTTCAGTGGTGTCAAGTGAAAGCTCATTGGAGGGGAGGGTGAAGCCTGATGAAAGCTGGTCCTGCCTCGGTGCCAGTGACGGCCGTGTATTGGTTAGAAGGATACCAGCTGAAGTCCTGCAACCAACCTGTCTTTGTGCTAGACACACTGGACCTACACCTGGAGTTATGGTTTGGGGTGTGATTTAGAATGACAGCAGGAGCTCTCTCGTGGTTGTCCCACGCACCCTGACTGTAAATTTCTACATCAGTCTGGCGATTCGACCTGTTGTGCTGCCATTAATGAACAGCATTCCAGGTGGTGTTTCCCAACTGGATAACTCTCGCTGACATATCGCTGTTGTAATTCAACATCCTCTACAGAGTGTCGACAAGTTGCCTTGCCCTGCTCGATCACCAGATCTGTCTCCAATCGAGCACACCATCAGACGACTACTGTCATCCACAACCAGCATTAACCGCCCCTGTATTGGCCAACCAAGTACAACAGACATGGAGCTCCATCCCATAAACTGACATCCGACACTTGTACAACACAATGCTTGCACGTTTGCATTCAGCATTCTGACGGTTACACCGGTTCTCTCGCACTTACATTAACTTGTGTTCTTGAAATGTTAATCACTTAAACACGCTACATAGACAAATGTGTTCCCGAATTTTCAATACTCTACATTAATTATTTTTTGGTGATGCGGTTTTTTTTGGTCACTGTATTACAACGCAATGCAGACAAACAGTACTACAGTTACCCCGAAAATGCCAAAAACAGCACAAGATCTGCAGTCAGAAATCACGTGCTTACAAGAGCCTTGTTATAGAGAAGGGCAACTAATATGTCTACCAACACATTTTACCATAATAACAGACATCAATGATTGTAAGATTGCTATAGTAATTTTAAATAGAATTTATAACGTAAAAAGATAAGACAGTTACGCAGCCAACTTTTAGTTACCACGGAGATAACCTATGGGAACGTTCCATGGGCGATTGCATCCATGTACAGCCATCAAATACAACCTTACGCAAATAACACCAGAGATCAAGCAGTGTATCCCAAGGGCAAACAATTAGTGATAAGTGCTAATATTAATTCAAGGTCTCCCCTCGGGAACTCAGACTGAACGGATGACAGGGGAGCCTGCCAGAGTGGCCGAGCGGTTCTAGACGCTACAGTCTGGAACCGCGCGACCGCTACGGTCGCAGGTTCGCATCCTGCCTCGGGCTTGGATGTGTATGACGTCCTTAGGTTAGTTAGCTTTAAGTAGTTCTAAGTTCTAGGGGACTGATGACCTCAGATGTTAAGTCCCATAGTGCTCAGAGCCAACCATTTTGATGACAGGGGACGAATAACTGCTCACCTAATACAAGGAACACAATTACATGTAATGAACACAGACTACGATGCTACGAACAGTAATATCGGCTTTGCGCTACCAAATACTGCAGCAATGGCTTACGTAACAAATTAGACCGTACGCGACAATATAAACAGTAGTGAACACAATATTATGAAAATTCATACTAACACACACTCAGAACAGAAGTACCAAAAACACACACCACTACACTTATTGTTCCACAAAGCAGACTGGAACAAATTAACAGAAATTATCGGACAACACGGTCTACAAACCATCAATGGAGAGATCGATTACAGAGCACACAAACTAAAGCACGTAATACAACAGGCATAAACCACATCAATATCGACGGCAAGGAACACAAAACTATCACCAATATTATGGATCAACGAACTCACAAGACTCAGATAAGATGCCAGAGCGAAACAAAATTATACCAAACAGCAATACCAGGTAGAGACAAACGCGTAAGACTTGAGGCATATAGGCATGCACAAGACTTATGCAGACAGATCCTGTACAACACTCGAAAACAACACTGGGAACGATTTATAACTCCACAAACAGAGCAAAATACTTTGGGAGGAACCATACAATATACTGACACAGAAAATAAAAACCCTACTAGCTCTGGAAACGCTAAGGCAGGATGACGGCACGGTGACGTGGGGATGTAGGAATACAGCGGTGTTTCTGCTGTACAAACTGTTCCCTGACGACGTCATCTATACAGATACATAATATCATGCAACTCAACTCTAAGAGAAGACCTATACACACCATACAACACTGCCACTGTTACCTGCCCTTTTGCGCAAGAAGAGGTTACGCTTGCAATCTCAGAGCCCCCAAAAAAAAAAAAAAAAAAAAAAAAGGTAACCTGGACCAGATGGTATCCATTCGGATACACTGAAAAAAAGACTGATCACCCCCTTCCTGACAAAGTTACTGAACTATGCCTTAATGCTGGCCAGGTTACCTACAGTATGGAAAACCTCCAAAGCAGTCATTATTAAGAAATCAGTAGACAGCGATCCTTCAGATCCTAAGACATACAATCGTATATTGTTAATAAACACCCTCGCAAATATTCAGGAAAAGCTAATGTGTAAGCATTTGCAAGCCCACAGAGCTCTTAGGGGCACGAGCCAACAATTTCGCTCCAGAACAGGCAAATCCATAGGCAATGCCGTCAACCACGCTCTACATGTAGTTATTACTGCAAGACAGAAATACGCCACGCCAATAATGATTGATATTCCAAGAAAATTCCATAACCTTTGGTGGCCCACAATGTTTCAAAGGTTAAGATATCTGGAGGTACCGTAGTCCCTGTAGAGCAGTTTCCTATATTACTGTAAAGACCGAGTAGACGAATGGCAGATGGACAGCCGTAAAGTAATTAAAAGAATTACCAAAGGCTGTTCAAGGGTCGATGTGCGGTCCCATCTTCTGGGATAACAATCGAACCAGTCCTACAACTTCTAGAAGGGGATGACAGATCAGACGAAATTATCGCCCACGCAAATGACCTTTTAGAATATAAAAACAGTACAATACTACAAATAATACATAACGGTGTCGCAAAACAAACTCGGGATAGTAAACAACAACAAAAACATATACATTACTGACAGAATCACTCCAAAGAAATCCTTCAGTTAAAATAGGGGACACAAACGTCTAACAAGCACATGTTAACGCTATCCTTTGGTACACATAAATGAGGAACTGAGTTTCAACGAACACTTAAGCCTAATGACAAAGGAGAAAGAATACTACATGAACTGGTGAGGCTAAATTCAAAACAATACAGGCTACAAATGTTACAAATGTGTGTGAAATCGTATGGGACTTAACTGCTAAGGTCATCAGTACTAAGCTTACACACTACTTAACCTATATTATGCTAAGGACAAACACACACACCCATGCCCGAGGGAGGACTCGAACCTCCGCCGGGACCAGCCTCACAGTCCGTGACTGCAGCGCCTCAGACCGCTAGGCTAATCCCGCGCGGCTACAATACAGGCTAGCTCTACCACTCATATAGCATACCTCTGTGCTCTCTACGAATCAGTACTCAGCTTTACAGCTGGTCACCAACAAAGCGTCAGTCAGACGTGGGCAGAGAAATTGGAATGAAGTGTACTACTGCTTGAATATGTATATGATTAGCATGAAACCAAGAGTAATTAGAAACTGCATTTTCTGTATGAGTAAAGATGAAGCTGCGACTTTCTCCTTTAGGAATCACATTTGAATGTTGATGGTTTTGAGAAGATCGTGTTATGCCTTGTGTAAAAGTGAGACCCGCTGCACCCACGGGCGGCAGTCTGCTTTCCGCAATCGTGCGGCGCGGACGTCTGTTTACGTCCCCACCGCGGTGCTTAGCTCATACTCGGTTGTTTATTTCGTGTTAGCCTTCGCTAGTGCTTGCGCTTTCTAACTAGAATGGCTCATTCGTATCGGCAATCTACTATCAAGATCAGCTTAAATAATGACTTTGCACGACCGAAGGCAATTGAAATAGAACGATTTATTAGTGAAGAAATTAAAGTTGAACCACAAGATATGATTGGCATCTGCTTCTCTATCACAAGCAGTGTGGACTACGTCGAACCTTCCTGGTGTCACAAATTCCGCATTTCGCTCAAGTACTCCCAATGCCGGTGACGACAGCACGACGATTACTGGCGGTGTTCGGTTCCTTTGTGAGTGCAGGTCTACTGTTTAAAGTAAGATACGACGCTCTTACCCTCCCTCTTAGTAGGATGGACTTGGTCTTGTGCATGTTCGTGATCGGGCGGTGGCACTATATTTCAGCACAATGTTAAAACTGTGGAGTAGACGTCAGACTTGTCGGACAGGAATCGTAATAGATGAACTAGCACCAGTGTCTCGCCGGCCGCGGTGGTCTCGCGGTTAAGGCGCTCAGTCCGGAACCGCGCGACTGCTACGGTCGCAGGTTCGAATCCTGCCTCGGGCATGGATGTGTGTGATGTCCTTAGGTTAGTTAGGTTTCAGTAGTTCTAAGTTCTAGGGGACTGATGACCACAGAAGTTAAGTCCCATAGTGCTCAGAGCCATTTGAACCAGTGTCTCGAATGGCGCCAGTGACGGTCCAGCACATCTCCCAGTCACTCCAGCATATACGCACTTTTTTTATAGAGTACAGCTACGTTCAGGCAGCTCTGCAGGGAACCAGACCTGCAACGGCGCGTGACATATATCGGATACTAACGACCGGACGACACAGCCATCCTATTGAGAGGAAGCATCCACATATCAATTGGCAAGCAGTAAGGCGATCGATACACCACGTTTCCTTAGACACAGCGACACGTGAAACTTGGTGCCTAACAGTAAATGGTAAAAATGTCACCCGATCCAGACTCCATGCGATTCATATGAACGATTCACCATTGTGCCCTGTGTGCCAGACTCTGGTCAACGATGAACACCGCCTCATATGCGGCCCCTCGGCAGAAGTCTGGCGTTTGGCGACACGAATGATCTTTCTTTCTCCGAATGGGATAAAACAACATTGAACGAGGGATTATATTCTTCCAGGACGGGACTTACTACCCATGCACCAAAACGAATGCAGTAACGTGGTTTCGAGGCCAGACGGTGCTCTATTTGTTCAGAGCAGGCCCAAAGAATGTAATGGACTTCTGGAGTTTTCTACTGAAACGACATCTAAAGATCGTGAACAATCCGAAATGCCGACAGTATTTCTCTAACTTCCTATGGAGTGCGTTTCAAAAGCCCCCGTATAGCTGGAACGTCCAGGGTAGGAGAAGTTAAATTATAGATGCGAAGAAAGCATGAACGGAAGATAAGAATCGGTGGATACGTTGTACTTATGAGAAGACATACGCGGATGACGGAACAGCGGGGGGCATTGGAAATACGATTCTCCATTGCGATGTGTTTTTTTCTTCCTTATGTAATGCGAGAATAATTTTCAGTTTACTAGCTTCAAGCAATACAGAAATATTATTTGTGGTATGACAAGGCAGTGGTTGATACCGAAATTTCCTTTCTCTTAAATGTTAAATGCGAACTAGGATTTTCTTTAATTTGTGATAGATATTCATTGGAAAACATAGTTAGAGAAGTATTTCTTTTTAACGTAATTTTATTGTGTTTTTTTTCTGGCGTATGTTTACCTTTCAAAGCTTACTCGGGCACGGATGTATGTGTTGTCCATAGCGTAAGTTAGTTTAAGTTAGATTAAGTAGTGTGTAGGCTTAGGGAGCGATGACCTCAGGAGTTTGGTCCCATAAGACCTTACCACAAATTTCCAAATTTCCCCATGGTATGGTCGCAGCGAATCATCAGCATTAGTGCAGCCGGAATGTATGGGCCGACATAATTGGTGACCGTATTTTGGGACCAGTTTTTCCTTCCACGGCGCCTAACAGCCCGTAACTATCGGTATTTCTTGCGGGTGACTTTGCCTCCCCTCTGCAAGAAGTACCAATGATGATTCGAAGCGTGATGTGACTGATACATGATGGTGTTACAGCCCACTTCGCCACTAACGTCCGGACACATCTCAATCGTATCTTACCTGGTTAATGGATCATACGAGTGGATTCAGTTGCATAGCCTGCTCGTTCATCGGATCTCAACACGTGCGATTTGGGGCCATATCAAAATTATCGTGTATGCAGAGCCCATTCTAGATGTGGAGACACTGGAGCACCGTATTCATGCTGCCTTTGACACTCTTTGGATGCAGCCTGGAAGATGCGAACGTGCGAGACACAACATGCTACAGCGCGTGCACATGCGTTGAGGGCACATGAAAACCATTTTCAACACATACTGTAACTGTGGCTGCGTGGTACAACGCGCATTAGATCGCAGTCTCTGTAACAATATATGCGCCAAATCATATCTAGGGCAAGCAAGACGAACTGTGCAGGAACGCATTGTGGAACACCAACGGCATACTCGCCTTCTCCAACCCACCAAGTCCGCAACTGCCGAACATTGTATCTCCACAGACCACTCCATGAATTACAACGACACAAAAATTTTGGCCCATACATCAAACTTTTGGAGCTCGATTATGAATGAATCTGTGGAAATGAGACTGTCTGACAACGAGACTCTGGTCAATCGAGATAGCGGTTATCAGCTAAACTCTGCTTGGAATCCTGTTACAGAGAAACTTCGCAGTCGACGTAGTTGTCTGCATAAAGATGAAAATCAACCTGATATCGCTACGCCAAGGCCGGCCGAAGTGGCCGTGCGGTTAAAGGCGCTGCAGTCTGGAACCGCAAGATCGCTACGGTCGCCGGTTCGAATCCTGCCTCGGGCATGGATGTTTGTGATGTCCTTCGGTTAGTTATGTTTAACTAGTTCTAAGTTCTAGGGGACTAATGACCTCAGCAGTTGAGTCCCATAGTGCTCAGAGCCATTTGAGCTACGCCAAGCTTTCACCGTGGAGGACGCGAGGCGCAGCGCAAGGAGTTGTTATGAAGGCGCACGCTGAGCAGCGCATGCGCAATGTCACCTCGGTATGGCTTTAAATACCAGAGCTCAATGCGTACTCGCCAGTAATACTACAGTGGCACTCGCCTGAAGATGGCCAGAAGACTCTGTGCTGAAATATCGTGGCAGGACGTTACTGACATCCGGCAGTTCTCCCGTGGTTTTATGGAACAATCAGTACGCCGGTAAAGCTTTAAACATCACAATGTTGTTGTTGTTGATGCAGCTCTCCATGCTACTCTATCCCGTGCAAGCTTCTTCATCTCCCAGTACCTACTGCAGCCTACATCCTTCTGAATCTGTTTAGTGTATTCATCTCTTGGTCTCCCTCTACGATTTTTACCCTCCACGCTGCCCTCCAATACTAAATTCGTGATCCCTCGATGTCTTAGAACATTCTTCTGCAGCACCACATTTCGAAAGCTTCTATTCTCTTCTTGTCTAAACTATTTATCGTCCACGTTTCACTTCCATACATGGCTACACTCCATACAAATACTTTCAGAAACTACTTCCTGACATTTAAATCTATACTCGATGTTAACAAACGTCACAATATCTGATTGAATAAATGGTCTCTAGCATGGAAACCATGCGTTTCCGGACATAAGTTCATTAGGCCTTTTTTGTTCCTTATCCTCCCATCGATCAATCGCTAGAGTTTGTATACGGTGGAAAACTCACCCTGTATATGCACACCAGACCAATATTAGTCACCCACAGGAGACATCAGTCTGAAGCCGTATAACATCGCCTCATCGCTTGATTATGGCATTAACTGGATGCAGGAGAAACAAGTTTCTTCAGATATGCCATATCCAGCTGATCCAAAGTACATTGGGGTGACAAAAGTCATTGGGTAGCGATATGCACATACACAGGTGGCTGAAGTGTCGCGTACACAAGGTGTAAAAGGGCAGTGTGTTGGCGGAGGTCTCATTTGTACTCAGGTGATTCACGTGAAAAGGTCTGCAATGTTATTATGGCCGCACGACGGGAAATAACAGACTCTGAATGCGGAATGGTAGCTGGGGCTAAACACATGGGACAGTCCATTTCGGAAGTCGTTAGAAAATTCAGTCCACAGTGTCAAGAGTGTGCCGATAATATTGCATTTCAGGCATTACCTCTCACCGCGGACAACACAGTGCCCGGTGACCTTCACTTAACGATCGAAAGCAAGAACATTTGCGTAGAGTTGCCAGTGATAATAGAAAAGCAACACTGCGTGAAATAACTACAGAAATCAATGTAGTACATACGACAAACGTATCCGTTAGGATAGTGCGGCGAAATTTGGCGCCAATGGGCTATGACGACCACCGCAAGTGTCTTTGCTAACATTACGGCATCGCCTGCAGCGCCTGTCCTGGGCTCGTGACCACATCGGCTGGGCACCAGACGACTAGAAAACCGTGGGCTGGCCATATGAGTTCCGATTTCAGTTGGTAAGGGCTGACGGTAGGTTTCGAGTATGGCGCAGACCCCCACGAAGTCATGGACCCAAGTAACAATCAGGCATAGCGGTGTGGGCTATGTTTAAATGGAATGGACTGGGTCATCTGGCCCAAGTGAACCGATCATTGAGTGGAAATAATTATGTAGCCACTTAAGGACATCATGTTTCCAAAACACGATGGAATTTTTTGGATGACAGTCTGCCATGTCACTGGGCCACAGTTGTTCGCGATTGATTTGCAGATCTTTCTGGACAATTCGAACGAATGATTCGGCCAACACGAATCTCATTGAACATTTATGAGACATAATCGAGAGATCAGTTCGCGCACAAAATCCAGCACTAGCAACACTTTCGCAATTATGGACGGCTATAGGAGTAGTATGGCTCCGTATTTCTGCAGGGGACTTCCAACGACATTTTTAGTCCATGCCAAGTTGAGAGGCTGCACTACGCCAGACAATAGGAGGTCCGACACGATATCTAAGATATTCGATAAGATTTGTCATCTCATTTTAAATGTTTCGTTTCCAAAAATAAATCGTACAATGATCCGTGAGCATGTGTGGTTGGGGCGACTGGTAATACGCAAGCCACTTGAGCGTCTGTTGGCGTTCCCAGGCCCCACAGCCGGCAGCATCCTGGTCCGAGGTTCGAGACGCGCTGTCCTTCGCGGATGCTTGCGCTCAGCCCCTCTTTTTCGGCCTGATACCTATCACTACCGGCTCCGAAGACTGTCTCTACCTCAACGTCTACGCGCCGGCTGCAGAGAGTGGTCCTTACCCCGTCATGGTCTACATCCACGGTGGAGCCTTCAAGGGTGGCAGTTCTTCGAGTTCAACTCCACACAGCTTCGTGGAGAAGAGCGTTGTGCTAGTCACAATCGCCTACCGTCTCGGAGCCCTTGGTAAGTAAATCACATCATTTTCGCTTTTTTTGAGATTCCATTTAGCGTGAGGTCTTAGATGAGAAAATTTGAAAGAAATTTAGATTTTCGAACCAAGGGCAAACAGCTAGCGAAATTAAGGCAACGTGGAATAGTCCCATGCCGATATAGATCCAAGCGCACTACACACATCAAAAAAAGTTTTGCATCACACCTGTTCCCAGAACTCCTGAAGATAGACGTTGACTGCGGATATTGTATCACAGACACAGTCCCTTTGGCTGTTCAGAGGAGTCACTAAACCCACCCAAAGATGTAAACAACCATGCATTAGCAGCCCTATTAGATGGAGGGCCGCCCAAGGGCTATTACTGCAGTAGATGCAGTGGAAGCATAGTTTAATAATAGCTAATACTTGGATTAATAATCATAGAAGAAGGTCTCAGATAGATTATATAATGGTAAGACAGAGCTTCAGGAACCAGGTTTTAAATTGTAAGATATTTCCAGGGGCAGATGTGGACTCTGACCACAAGCTATTGGTTATGAAATGTAGACTAAAAGTGAAGAATCTGCACAAAGGTGATAATTTGAGAAGGCGGGACTTGGATGAACTGAAAGAACCAGAGGTTGTAGAGAGCTTCAGAGAGAGCATTAGAGAATGATTGAAAAGAATGGGGGAAAGAAATACAGTAGAAGAAGAATGGGTAGCTTCGAGAGATGAAATAGTGAAGGTAGCAGAGGATCGAGTAGGTAAAAAGACGAGGGCTAATAGAAATCCTTGGGTAACAGAGGAGATATTGAATTTAACTGATGAAAGGTGAAAATATAAAAATGCAGTAAATAAAGCAGGCAAAAAGGAATACAAACATCTCAAAAATGAGATCGACAGGAAGTGCAAAATGGCTAAGCAGGGATGGCTAGAGGACAAATATAAGGATGTAGAGGCATTTATCATTACGGCTATGATAGATACACCCTACAGGAAAATTAAGGAGACCTTTGGAGAAAAGAGAACTACTGTATGAATATCACGAGCTCATGTGGAAAACCGGTTCTAAGCAAAGAAGGGGAAGCAGAAAGGCGGAAGGAGTATATAGAGGGTCTATACAAGGGCAATGTACTTGAGGCTAATTTCATGGAAATGGGACGTAGATGAAGATGAAATGGGAGATATGATACTGCGTGAAGAATGAAGAATTTCACAGAGCACTGAAAGACCTAAGTGGAAACAAGGCCCCAGGAGCAGACAACATTCCATTAGAACTACTACTAGCAAAATTCGACCAGCTAGTGAGCAAGATGTATGACACAGGCGAAATACCCTCAGACTTCAAGAAAAATATAATAATTCCAATCCCAAAGAAAGCAGGTATTGACAGATGTGAAAATTACCGAACTATCAATTTAATAAGCCACGGCTGCAAAATACTAACATGAATTCCTTACAGACGAATGGAAAAACTGGTAGAAGCCGACCTCGGGGAAGATCAGTTTGGATTCCATAGAAATGTTGGAACACGTGAGGCAATACTGACCCTACGACTTATCTTAGAAAATAGATTAAGGAAAGGCAAACCTACATTTATAGCATTTTTAGACTTAGAGAAAGCTTTTGACAATGTTAACTGAATATTCTCTTTCAAATTCTGAAAAAGCAGTGGTTGGGAAAGGAGTGAGACAGGGTTGTAGCCTACCCCCAATGTTATTCAATCTGTATATTGAGCAAACAGTAAAGGAAACAAAAGAAAAATTCGGAGTAGGAATTAAAATCTACAGAGAAGAAATAAAAAATTTGAGGTTCGCCGATGACATTGCAAAGGACCTGGAAGAGCTGCTGAACGGAATGGACAGGGTCTTGAAAGGAGTATATAAGGCGAACATCAACAAAAGCAAAACGAGGATAATGGAATGTAGTCGAATTCTATAGGGTGATGCTGCGGGAATTAGATTAGGAAATGAGACACTTAAAGTAGTAAATGAATTTTGCTATTTGGGGAGCAAAATAACTGATGATGGTCGAAGTAGAGAGGATATGAAATGTAGACCGGCGATGGAAAGGAAAGCATTTCTGAAGAAGAGAAATTTGTTAACATCGAGTACAGATTTAAGTGTCAGAAAGTCGTTTCTGAAAGTATTTGTATGGAGTATAGCCATGTATGGATGTGAAACTTGGACGATAAATAGTTTAGAGAAGAAGAGAATAGAAGCTTTCGAAATGTGGTGCTACATAAGAATGCTGAAGATTAGATGGGTAGATCACATAACTAATGAGGAGGTATTGAACAGAATTGGAGAGAAGAGAAATTTGTGGCACAACTTGACTAGAAGAAGGGATCGGAAGGTAGGGAATATTCTGAGGCATCAAGGGATCACCAATTTAGTATTGGAGGGCAGCGTGGAGGGTAAAAATGGTAGAGGGAGACCAAGAGATGAATTCACTAAACAGATTCAGAAGGATGTAGGTTGCAGTAGGTTCTGGGAGATGAAGAAGCTTGCTCAGGATAGAGAAGCATGGAGAGCTGCATCAAACCAGTCTCTGGACTGAAGACCACAACAACTAAAGAAGATTGTATAAATGGAATAGATTTGGAGACAAGAGAAGGTTTTAGATTGATTAAGTAATGCTTAGACAGAGATTTAGGAACCAGATTTTAAATCATAAGGCATTTCCAGCAAGAGATGTAGACCCTGACCAAAATTTGTTGCTTATGTATTGTAGATTAAAACTGAAGAAACTGGAAAAGGGTAGGAAATTAAGGAGATGGGACTTGGATAAGTTGAAAGAATCAGAGGTTGTTGAGAGCTTGAGAGGGAGCATCAGGGAACAGTAGACTAGAGCAGGGGAATGGAATACAATAGAAGACGAATGGATAGCTTTAGGAGATAAAATAGTGAAGTTAGAAGAGGATCAAATAGGTAGAAAGGCAAGGCCCAATGGGAATACTTGTATAGGACAAAAGATATTGAATTTAACTGATGAAAGGAGAAAATACAAAAATGCAGCATCTGAAGCAGGAGAAAGCGAAAAAAAAAACGTTCAGGAAATGAGATTGACGAGAAGTGCAAAACTGCTAAGCAGGAGTGGCTATAGGACGAATTTGAGGATTTACAAACATATTTCACTAGGGGAAAGATAGATACCGCCTACAGGAAAATTTAAGAGGCCTTTGTGAAAAAGAGATGCACCTGTATGTATATCAAGACCTCAGATGGTAAACCAGCCCTAAGCAAAGAAGGGCAAGATGAAAGGTGGAAGGGGTGTATAGAGAGTTTATACAAAGGAGATGAACTTGAAAGCAATATTATAGAAAGGGAAGCGGACGTAGATGAAGATGAGATGGGAGATATGACACTACGAGAAGAATTTCACAAAGCTCTGAAAGATCTAAGTCGAAACAATGCCCCAACAGTAGACGGCATTCCGTCAGAACTACTGATAGCTTTGGGAGAGCCAGCCATGACAAAACTCTTCAATCAGGTGTGCAAGATGTACGAGACAGACGAAATACCCTCAGACTTCAAGAAGAATGTGATAATTCCAATTCCAAAAGAAAGAAGCTGCTGTCAGGTGTGAAAATTATCGCACTAACATTTAAGTAAGTCATGGTTTCAAAATACTAACCCTAATTCTTAACAGCAAAATGAAAAAACTGATAGAAGCAGACGTCGGGGGTGATCTTTGGATTTCGAGGAAATGTAGGAACACGCGAACCAGTACTGAGACTACGACTTACCTTAGAAGTTAGATTAAGCAAAGACATTTGTAGCGTTTGTAGACTTAGGGAAAGCTTTTGACAATGTTGACTGGAATACACTTTTTCAAATTCTGAAGCTAGCAGGGGTAAAATACAGGGAGTGAAAGGCTATTTACAGCTTGTACAGAAACCAGACGGCAGTAATAAGAGTCGAGGGGTATGAAATGGACGCAGTGGTTGTGAAAAGAGTGAGACGAAGTCGTCGCCTATCCCCAATGTTATCCAATCTGTACATTGAGCAAGCTGTACAGGAAACCAAGAAAAATGTGGAGTACGAATTAAATTTCATGGAGAAGAAATAAAAACTTTGAGGTTTGCTGACGACATTGTAATTCTGTCTGACGCAACTAGGGACTTGGAAGAGCGGTTGTACAGAATAGACAGTGTTTTAAAAAGAGGATATAAGATGAACATCAAGAAAAGTGAAAAAAGGATAATGGAATGTAGTCGAATGCTGAGGGAATCAGATTAGTAAACGAGTCACTTAAAGTAGTAGATGGGGTTTGCTATTTGGGCATCAAAAAACTGATCATGACCGAAGTAGAAAGGATATAAAATATAGACTGGCAATGGCAAGAAAAGCATATCTAAAGAAGAGAAATTTGCTAACATCAAATATAAATTTAAGTGTTCGGAAGTGTTTCCAGAAGGTATTTGTCTGGATTGTAGCCATGTACGGAAGTGAAACGTAGACGTTAAACAGTTTAGATAAAAAAAGAATAGAAGCTTTCGAAATGTGGTGCTACAGAAGAGTGCTGAGGATTAGATGGGTCGATCACCTAATGAGGAAATACTGAATAGAATTGGGGAGACTAGGAATTTTGTGCCACAACTTGACCAAAAGACGGAATCGGTTGATAGGACACATTCCGAGACATCAAGGGACCATCAATTTAGTGTTTGAGGGAAGTGTTTGTGAGGGGGGGGGGGCAAAAATCGTAGAGGGAGACCAAGAGATCTATACAGCAGGCAGATTCAGGAAGATGTAGGTTGCAGTAGTTATTTAGAGATGAACAGGCTTGCACAGGACAGAGTAGCATAGAGAGCTGCATCAAACCAATAATCCGGCTGAATACCACAACAACAACGACACAACAAAATTCAAGTATTTATTTTACATAGTTGTAAGTATAATTAAGTATCTGACATTAGAGTAAACTAAGTTCGGATCACTTGGCTTGTCGCCGGCCGTTCTTGACATTATCGGGAAATTATAAATTGTTAAGTTTTATTAATCTCGTCGTTGGTTCTCATACGTTCACAACCCTGTTCCCCTACTTTCATAAAATTTCGAAGATATACATACGTAAATAAATACGAATTGTGTTTGTTTCATATACTTGTTTATTTGTATTGTCTTTGGTACTTAGTACTTCTCTTTCGTATGATATCCAGCAAAACAGTCTCCAAGATGCACCGCAAATTTTACACAAGACTTGCACATTAAGTTTGTTGTTCTCCTTTTTTGTTTTTGGAACATACGAGGCAGTTCCTTCGTTTTCGTTTATTCGTTTCTGAAATAAGTATTGGCTGGTACGCGATGTCGTGACAACCCCCAAGTTTTGCTCAGAAGCAGGTACATGGTCTTTTATCCACGAATCAGACACTTTCAATAAAAAATCGTGAAATCGGAGACACTTGTGGTCTGTATTAAAATAGTGCCATGTACGAAATGCATTGAATAATGCACAATTAAAGAGGGACATGCAAACCTTTTTTGACCATTTTATAGTTTTTCTGTATACAGGGTAATAACTCAAATATTGGTCTGCCCGATCAACTCCTTTCATGTATTTGTTGTAGTCTGATACACTTTCGGGTTTTTTTATTGCGCAGTTGGTTTTACTACATTTTCTTTGAGTGTCACTCCAAGTGGCATTATGTACTGTAGCGATCATTCGTATCGTTTTAGTTTTCGAAGCTCTACATACCTGTGCGAGTACTTCACCTTTCCGTTAATGACAAGCTTCAAACATATTGACTTTTACGCACTTTAATTTTTCCGGAAATCCTATATTTTGCCGTATCGTTCCACAAACTCGAATTTTCTTTTCAAGTAACTTCTCTGCAAGTTCTACATTGTTATAATAATTATCCATGTAGAGGTGACGCCACTTCCCATAAGAAGGTGTCAATAGTTCTATCACTATTATTGCTAAAGGCTGTCCAGCACCGCTACATATCTTGAATGAGGAAATGTATCCCGTGCTCGACATCACACAGAATTCGAATGAGTATGCCATATTTCGTAATTTTCGACGGAATGTAAACTTTAAAATTTAACCGCCCACTCCACAGTATCATTCCTTCATCAGTTGAGATGTTTTGACTTGGATTAAAGGTTTCTTTAAACTATTTGGAAAAATAATCAATTACGAATTGCACTTTGAAAAGCCTGTCGGCATTATCCGGTTTACTGTTGTTGTCGAAAAAACGTAAAAATGATAATATTTGTCTGAATCGGTTGCAGGACGTCGTTTCGCGAACGTACTCGTTGACCAATAATCATCGATCCTTGCTTTTTTTTACAATTTCCATAAGGATAGCAAGCCCAAACCATTTTCTAAGTTAGAGTCCCGTAACGTCGACAAATTTGGCATTTTTTATCCACTTTTTTCTATTGCAATTTTGACTGTAGTACTTGTTGGTTTCGTTGCTAATATATTCAAATAGATCGTTCCCAATATACCATTCTACGATATCCTCGACGCTCTGTGTATCTTTGGGAAATACGTGTGAACCTGGAGATCCTTCAGCTTTATTATTGGTCCCCCGTAAATCAAAGTCTGACCACTGTGCACTGTCGTCTTCTTCTGATTCATCCGAATCAGTTGGCAACCGTAGCGTTCGCCGAATTCTTCTTGGACGTATTTCACTATCTTCCGACGATTCTGCTTTACCTTCATATTTTTGATATTCAATGTCTTCTTCCCACTCGGTCAAGTCGTCCGAAACGTCAGACAAGACGTCCGTGCATTCGTCGTAAATAATCGTATCGTCTCTTTCGTCTGCCACGATGAAAGGGCACGTACTTGTTGTCGTGTGTAACTTACTGTTACCTAAACAAAACACCAACAGAATGCAAAGGATACTAAAGTGTTGTCGCCGGCCACTGTGCGATACTATGCACACGACACCATCGTAGTGTCGCCGGCCGTTGACCGCTGTTTCACACACGACATCACTGTGGTGTCGCCGGACAGCATAGTGTTAAAAATTTTTAAAGTTAGGAACAAATGGTCAACCCCAGTGAAAATAACAGGAAAAATCCTTTGGAAAGAATGAGCTAATATTTAATTTTAATGATTTCTTTTAAATTAATCAAAATCAAGTTATCTCGTGACAACATAAATTTAATAAATGAATACTGATGCCAAACAATACCATCATACACCACCGTGATTGGTTCTGGTGGCTGTAGTACACTGTGGTGCAAATAGTTTTAATGTGTATTACAAGAAATAGTTATCACCTTCATTATTCTGAATCTGGGCAGTAAAATTACCAGATTCGGAGGCAGAATGGGGGCTGTGAGTACATAGAGAAGAAGTAGGAATGTTGAGCAAGGGACAGTGTGTCAGCTGCGTATTATCTGAGTGGAATTCACATATAATTTCACTCAGAAATCGTAGTACAAGTTACAGAGACAGACGCTACAACGCTGCAACATTGAACTTTGTTCAGTTCGGTCCGAAAGCACAAGTTTCGGACATAGCAAAATTTTCGTGCAGTAGCAATGAACTTTAGCGATTTACTATGAATCGAAGTAACTCTGATTCTTTCTTTTCAGTTGGTAATTGTCTTCAGCTTAAGAGTGTGGATATCAGAGGATTCATTTGGCAAAACACTATAGCGTAAATCTGGAAGGTAAACTCACACTAATTCTATCTTCGGCTGGGCTATATACTCATGTACGCGCTCTGTGCAATGTTACTAACCAGATGGAACATCACTCACAATCTCGTGTGTCGCCTATGGTTACTGATCGCCCACCTCCTGTATGTTATCAGTCATTGTTGTTGAAAGCAGAAACTTTGAACTTGAGTTTAACTAGAGTGCAAGTGGAACTTCCCTCCTTTAGACAACCAAGAGCCAAACAATTTAGCGGCCATACATTGTAGCAGCAGCCTTGGTGCTGAAAGAAGACGTTTATCATTTGTTATGTTTCACACTGTAATGTGTATATCTGAGTTCTGTTGTGTAGCTAAATTTTCTAGCTTGTTTTACACCTTACCTTCTATGTCAGATAATAATATTAACAGTAATAACATCTTTCATCTATCTAAGGGCAGTAGTATAATTTACTCGAATACCCAAGCAGATACATTTGTTTCTAAAAGTTCACATTTCACTTTGTACTCTAGGGAACGGCTTTAGGAAATTGATATTGATGACGCCGGCCGGTGTGGCCGAGTGGTTCTAGGCGCTTCAGTCTGGAACCGCGCGACCGCTACGATCGCAGGTTCTAGTCCTGCCTCGGGCATGGATGTGTGTGATGTCCTTAGGTTAGTTATGTTTAATTAGTTCTAAGTTCTAGGGGACTGATGACCTCAGGTGTTAAGTCCCATAGTGCTCAGAACCGTTTGAACCATTTTTTTTATATTGATGACTCTGAGTACAGTGAATAATAAAACTTAAAGAGTCATCCTCAAAATACGGATTACAGAACCGCTATGATTAGTATCCTGTTGAGTTCTGTCTGTTATGATGGATAGTGTTTTTTCTTGTTTCAGAGCAGAAAAATCAGACACTGGAAGTTAAGTGACTTTGTATGTCGAGTAAACAAGGCAGTTGACATCTGACAGTTTGTGTGTGTGGAGGATTTACATCTTGTCGGCATGTGTCAGGTTTCCTGAGCCTGTTGAACGACGACATCCCGGGCAATGCGGGTTTCAAGGACCAGGTGTTGGCGCTACAGTGGGTGCAGAGGAACATCGCAGCCTTCGGCGGAGATCCTAGCAGCGTTGTCATATTTGGGGAAAGTGCGGGTGGCGGCTCCACGTCACATCTCTTCCTCTCGCCGGCCACCAAGGGTGAGTACTTCCTGAGCTATCAGGCCTATAAGCCAGATGTAATCAATCAAGAACTGGAGTACTCCGAAACAAGATACGAAAAGAAAATATATCACTTCATTTGACGGAATTTATATCATTCTCTCTTTGTTTTTGTTAGTTCCTATTAGTTTCCATCATTATTCACGTATCTTTCTGTCGATATTAGCTTTTCTTCTCTTTTACTTCCATAGTTATATGTTGATAAGCTTCAGTTCATGTTCTGATACCCTCCTGTCTTTGTTTTATAACGGTGTTTCTATGCAGTGCGTCTTCTTCTCTTTAACCTCATCTTTGAATCTCCAACCACTTCTTTACTCTATTTAGGTTTGTATTTGAGCTCTCAAACGAGTAACGTAATTATTTTGATCAGGCTATCGGTGTTCATGTGGAGTACTTGACTTAGCTAGAGTACCCTGATTGCTGTTTTGTTTCCCGTAGTTGTTAAGCAATTCGTCCTTAATTACAGAGTTCATTTTTTTTAATTCTTCTTAGTTTACGGGTAGCTTAAGCTATTCTATTAGATATGTTTGACTGGAATACTCTCTTTCAAATTCTGACGGTGGCAGGGACAAAACACAGGGTGCGAAAGGCTATTTACAATTTATACAGAAATCAGATGGCAGTTATAAGAGTCGAGGGGCATGAAAGGGAAGCAGTGGTTGAGAAGGGAGTGAGACAGGGTTGTAGCCTACCCCCGATGTTATTCAATCTGTATATTGAGCAAGCAGTAAAGGAAACAAAAGAAAAGTTCGGAGTAGGTATTAAAATCCATGGAGAAGAAATAAAAACTTTGAGGTTCGCCGATGACATTGTAATTCTGTCAGAGACAGCAAAGGACTTGGAAGAGCAGTTGAACGGAATGGGAAGTGTTTCGAAAGGAGTGATTAAGATGAACATCAACAAAAGCAAAACGAGGATAATGAAATGTAGTCGAATTACGTCTGGTGATGCTGAGGGAATTAGATTAGGAAATGAGACACTTAAAATAGTAAAGGAGTTTTGCTATTTGGGGAGCAAAATAACTGATGATGGTCGAAGTAGAGAGGATATAAAATATAGACTGGCAATGGCAAGGAAAGCGTTTCTGAAGAAGAGAAATTTGTTAACATCGAGATTGATTTAAGTGTCAGGAAGTCGTTTCTGAGAGTTAAAAATGGTTCAAATGGCTCTGAGCACTATGGGAATTAACATCTGAGGTCATCAGCCCCTAGAACTTAGAACTACTTAAACCTAAGTAACCTAAGGACATCACACACATCCATGCCCGAGGCAGGATTCGAACCTGCGACCGTAGCGGTCACGCGGTTCCGCACGGCCACACCGGCCGGCTTTCTGAGAGTATTTGTATGGAGTGTAGCTATGTATGGAAGTGAAACATGGACGATAAATAGTTTAGACAGGAAAACAATAGAAGCTTTTGAAATGTGATGCTACAGAAGAATGCTGAAGATTAGATGGGTAGATCACATAACTAATGATGAGGTATTGAATAGAATTGGGGAGAAGAGGAGTTTGTCTCACTACTTGACTAGAAGAAGGGATCGGTTGGTAGGACATGTTCTGAGGCATCAAGGGATCACCAATTTAGTACTGGAGGGCAGCGTGGAGGGTAAAAATCGTAGAGGGAGACCAAGAGATGAATACACTAAGCAGATTCAGAAGGATGTAGGCTGCAGTAGGTACTGGGAGATGAAGAAGCTTGCACAGGATAGAGTAGCATGGAGAGCTGCATCAAACCAGTCTCAGAACTGAAGACCACAACAACAACATTAGATATGTTGTATATCAAACAGTATTCGGGTGTTAACTAAGCCAAGTAGTCCGGAACATTGTGACTGTATTGTAGGAAGCAGAAAAATAACAAATAGCAATACCAGAAATCTTTCTCTCCTCAAATGATTAGGAATCCCATTGCCAAAAGTTCAACCTTCAAATTACTATTGTCCATGAATGGATGCAAAAGATCTCCAGGTAGCCGAACATAACAATTTCCAGTCAATGATCGGTTCAGTTGGACCAGAGGACCCATTCCATATAAACGCAGCCCACACCATTATGGAACCACCACCAGTTTTGCACTTTGCCTTGTTGATAACTCGGCTTCGTGGGATCTGCGCCACACTCAAACACAACCATCAGCTCTTACCAATTGAAATCAGGACTTATCTTTGCAGGCCACGGTTTTCCAGTCGTCCAAGGAACAACCGACATGGTCACGAGCCCAGGAGAGGCGCTGCAGGCGATGTCGTGCTTTTACCAAAGGCACTCTTGTCGGTCATCTGCTGCCATAGCCCATCAATGCCAGTTTCACCGCCCTGTCCTAACGGATACGTTCATTGTACGTCCCATATTGTTTTCTGCCGGTTACTTCACACGGTGTTGCTTGCCTGTTAGGGCTCACAACACTATCTACATAAATGATCTTTTGGATAGGGTGGATAGCAATGTGCGGCTGTTTGCTGATGATGCTGTGGTGTACGGGAAGGTGTCGTCGTTGAGTGACTGTAGGAGGATACAAGAGGACTTGGACAGGATTTGGGCGTAACATTACAGAGCGATATGAAGTGGGACAAGCATGTAATGGCAGTTGTGGGAAAGGCGGATAGTCGTCTTCGGTTCATTGGTAGAATTTTGGGAAGATGTGGTTCATCTGTAAAGGAGACCGCTTATAAAACACTAATACGACCTATTCTTGAGTACTGCTCGAGCGTTTGGGATCCCTATCAGGTCGGATTGAGGAAGGACATAGAAGCAATTCAGAGGCGGACTGCTAGGTGTGTTACTGGTAGGTTTGATCATCACGCGAGTGTTACGGAAATGCTTCAGGAACTCGGGTGGGAATCTCTAGAGGAAAGGAGGCGTTCTTTTCGTGAATCACTACTGTAGAAATTTAGAGAACCAGCATTTGAGGCTGACTGCAGTACAATTTTACTGCCGCCAACTTACATTTGGCGGAAAGACCACAAAGATAAGATAAAAGAGATTAGGCCTCGTACAGAGGCATATAGGCAGTCATTTTTCCCTCGTTCTTTTTGGGAGTGGAACAGGGAGAGAAGATGCTAGTTGTGGTAAGAGGTACCCTCCGCCACGCGCCGTATGGTGGATTGCGGAGCATGTATGTAGATGTAGATGTAGAAGCAAACGCCGTTGCTATCGGTCGTTAAGTGAAGGCCGTAACGACTGCATTGTTCGCGGTGAGTGGTAATGCCTGAAATTTGGTATTGTCTGCTCACTCTTGACACTGTAGACCTCCGAACTGAACCGTCCCCTTAGAAACATTTATGAATTATTGTGCTGATAAACCCCTTACGTTATTTGATTTTCAAACAGCTGAGCAAAATTGAACGTGCACAGACATTTCTCTCTTTACTTATTCAGATCATCAATAAACTGACACACAATATTTTTAGCATAACGCTCTCTACCTTTCAATAATCCCTACAAAAGAATGACCCTGACTAACAATAACCTATACCTTTCATGAATCACTTACCTCACAAAAATCTTCGTTACTCGAACTACTGCAATACAGCGAGCGCCAATACTGTCAGCTAAATAAAAGATTGTAACTACTGAAGTCACTAACTACTGATAGGCATAGTTAGCAAATGAAAGATTTTGATAGTGTTCAAAAGTCATATATCAGTTCATGACATCCAGTCTTACAAATTTACTGTCTCTGATGGACACACGTCCACATCATCCGCTCTCAAAACTCCGCCATCTCTCTCCCCACATCCACCACTGCTGGCGACTCACCTCCAACTGCGCAGCGCTACGCGCTGTTCACATCCAACTGCCCAGCACTACAATAGCGACTATTCCAACAATGCTAACCAGCCACAGACTGCTCACAGCACAGTCAGTGAGTTTCATACAGAGCGCTACATGGCGTTACCAACATAAAAACCTAAACAGCCTACTTACACCTAAACAGCCTACTTACAGAATATTGGATTCCTTAATAATTTTCGATATGCCCCATGCGTCTATTTTAAACTACCATTCCGCGTTCAAAGTCTGTTAATTCCCATCGTGAGGCCATAAACACGTCCGACACCTTTTCATTTGAATCACAGTAGTGCGAATGACATCTTCGCTATTGCGCTGCCTTTTTATACGTTGTGCATGCGATACTAGCACCATCTGTATATGCACATACCGCTATCCCATGACAATCGTCATTCAGTGTACTAATCACTTGCGTACCGAAACATGTAGCGCTTGTTACATGTTGAAATTTTAATGGCTAACGGTTTGCTTAGAAGGCTCTATCATCATCAACATCGTCGTCATCATCGTCGGTGTCAGCCAGTTCGATCACTTGGTGATGTGGTCTGTTTGAGTTGACTTGCAACATAGGATGCAAGCAGATCCTTCCTTATCTACCAATCTTGAACTTTCCGTTGCCATTTAGTCTGGCTTCTTTCTTAGGTCTGTCCCTTCTGTTCTTTTGGTAAGCTGAACTCAAAGCTAGTACTTCATTTGACCGTCTACCGTCTTTTATTCGAGCGAAATGACCAGCCCACTGTTGTTGCAAGGCATTCACTCCTTCCACTGAGCTACTGATCTTTTGTACGTCTGGTATCAACTGCTCTCTTTCCCTGTTTCTTCGTGTAGCCCGGCATTGATCTTTCCATTCCACTTTGGGTTACTATTAGTTTTCTAACAATGAACTCATTTAATGTCCTTGTCTCACAGCCATAAGTTATTACTGGCAGTATAGACTGGTCAACAACTGTTTTCTTCAGCTCACCGAATATCTTAGAATTCAAACCTGAAGAGTATCTTCCACAAGCTTGTCGCCCTAATTTAGTACATTGACTGTTCCTGTTTTTAGGTAGTCTTTCATACTGCAAGTTGACCCAGACAGACATATTCTGTGATCATTTGCAAGTATAAATCCCTGTGGTGTCCATTTATTCATCATGGTCTTTGTTTTATCATATTTCTTTTTAGACCACTTCAGATCGGAATAATGCAAGTTCACTAACTAACGTCTGAAGTCTTTCTATTTACAAATAGAACAATATCAGGGATATTATTTTCCAATTCAGGCATTGCTTTTTCTAGAACTGCTGAAAATAGTTTTGGAGGTAAAGAGTAGCCTTCTTTTAAACATTTTAAATGGGAAATTCATTTGTTTCCTCAACAACACTCACAAATGCTGTGAAGGTTTTGCTTATGTTATATAAATACTTAATATAACCACGTTCTATATCTTTTTCTGTCAGAGTCTCAGACACAGCTGAGTGACTGATGGAACCGAATGCGTGTTCAAAATCAATAAAGACAAGCAAAGAAAAAGATGGCACTCATTTGTTCTGTTAATTGTTTGTGTAGAGTGAGGATATGCTCAATTTACTAAATCCTGGGCGGAACACAGCTAGCTCAGTGGGTTGAACCAGGTCAAATGTAGTGCTCAACCTGGAAGTAAAAATTCTAGTAAAAACTTTGTGCAGTATGGACAGAAGGCTCATAAGGCGAGTTCTGTACATCTTTAGTACTAACTTTCTTATGTATTGGGATTATTTTCGCTTTATTTATTACTTAATGCTAGAGAAAAACCTTTCCCATAACAATGTGCAAATTTCCTTGATTACATGCATCGCTCCAATGCCTTTAACATCTCCAAATGTTCTGAATAACTTGCAACAAAGTTCTGTAAATATCGTCAACTTTTTGTCAAACGTCTGCAGTATCACTAGCAGGTGGCAGTACTGTGCCACAAGCAACGAGTGTCTCAATTTTAGCAGCCACTGTCTCACTCAACATACAAACTTTAGCGTTCACTTTCATTTTTTATGAATATTTTTTGGTGAGCTTGATGGCTGATTTGTATGTTCTTTCACAATCTCTGATAAGTGTTCTTCAGCGAAGCACCACCAGTCAAAACATTAAAGGAAGAGTGAAATAGCTGTACACCAACTTTTTCTGATACATCAAAGCAGTCATAAAAACGGATTTTACCTTCATGTTCTAACTATGGAGTATATTCTAACTACTGAGTAACCACTAGTCACTACCTCATATAAACAATATTTAAATCTTCGTATAGCGGTACACACAAGCACACACTCACTCACACAAACGCAACTTGCACACACGTCTGCAGTCTGCGGTCTTTAGAATTGGAAATGTGATGAGTGGCCCTCAACTACGTACCCTCAGAGTTGAAATATGAAAAGTTGTGGTTGGTTTCGTTGTCTAGGGGCTGGTATACGTAGTTGCCACATTACAGGTCAAATACTGCTGAGTCTACAGTAAAAAATATGAATAAACACTTGAATCGAATGGTCGAAGGTTCCTATCACTCGGCAATTGCGAATTTTGAATGTGACATAGAAATTCATAAATGAAAGACTGCAATTAAATAAAATCTGCAGGTACTTTAAATTATGAGTACGATGGCAGAAGTACCTTTAAGAATAGCCGACCGTTGTGGCCGAGCGGTTCTAGGCGCTTCAGTCCGGAACCGCGCTGTTGCTACGGTCGCAGGTTCGAATCCTGCCTCGGGCATGGATGTGTGTGATGTCCTTAAGGTTAGTTAGGTTTAATTAGTTCTAAGTCTAGGGGACTGATGACCTCAGATGTTAAGTCCCATAGTGCTTAGAGCCATTTGAACCATTTGAACCTTTAAGAATCCCATTTATTACTGTACAACACTTATTGGTGTCGATGGTACAGCAAATTAAATAAAATATAAGTTGAATATCAAGGAAACATTACTACTTCACGTAATTAGTTATAAACAACAACATAGCTCGTGAGATATTCACTTCCAAACGCGTACTACGTCTTCACTGCAGAAGCAACGGAAATCTCACAAGTGCACAAGTCGGCACTAGGAATTATTTCTGTCTCCCGCGATCACGCGCAAACTGCTCCACTCTCCAAGTCCTTCCTGCGACCATACGTCGCTGCTTGCCGTCCAGCCCTCTAGAGTCCTGTGCGACCGTACACCGCGCAGTCCTGTTCAATACCCCCCATGTCTGGTCCAGCACTCAGCTTGTGTCCTGTGCGAACCAGTGCTCCTCCCTCACTTCCATCCAGTCTCCCCATTAACGAGCACTGTGATTGGCTATAGCGTTCCCGCCATGTCTTCAAACCAATGCACACTCACAAACATATTGAAACACATACTAAATACTGGATTTACATTTAAAGAACTTGAAATTAAATAAATATTCCTATGGCTGGACCATAAACACGCTCTAACTCACATTATTAAGTATATAAACAAATTAATAAACGTATATCAAAGGAATCGAAACAAAAAGTAGGCCAGTAGCCTAATGTCTCCGTGCTTTGTAACAGAGTAAATATTTGACCAATTTCTTCATGAATAGTATATATTGGATATAAATAAAGACAAAGGTAAATAGATATATTTATAAGCATGCTGCTACCGTTTTTTCGCGTAACTGTGGAGTACTTATGGCCTGACGCAATTAATAGTAATCGACCACTTTGACCTCCAATAACTCATGTGCTATTCAAGTTACATGCCTGCAATTCATACCAATTTAGCTTTACACTAACAGCTTTCTAAACACACGTCGATCGACAAAATCGGATGAGCCTTTTAGATTTTGGAAACTCGTTGGTGGGTGTTACTTGTATAATTGACAGTCAGATACTAAACTTTAAACCAATAAAGATATCTAAAATCTGATTACCCCATCAGAACCGTCGTGTAAATAATGGTAATGTACATGTTTCCTATTAAGGTATCATGATTCCCCTGGATACTATTATTTTCTACATGAACTGTGAAATGTCTGCTATTATGGTTTCATGAAGTCCACCATCTTTGGCACTCCCGGCATACACGTCTCCTTCATCAACACAAAGCACAGTCCTCGACACCGCGTCGACATGGAATTCCCAGCCACGCGGTCGGCCTGGACCACGCGCTGGGGCTACCCCTCTTGCACTGTCGGATGCTCGGCAACACGTGGCAGCCGACGAGCCGCGGCCCGCCGAAAGGCCTGTGCGGCCACACCAACTCCGAACTATTAATATTTTCAGGGCGCCACAACTCGCCCATTACCTCACAAGTCTCAGATAACTGAAACCACACTACGAGCAGCAGCACCAGTGCGTGATGCGAATGGCGACTGGGTTGGGGTAAGAAGGAGGCTGGGGCGGGGAGGGGAGACACAGTATGGTGGGGTGCGGACAGTGAAGTGCTGCAGTTTAGATGGAGGGCAGGAGAGAAGTTGGGGGGGGGGGGGGGTAAGTAGCGGAAAGGAGAGAAATAAAAAGAAATTAAAAGATTGGGTGTGGTGGCGAAATGACGGCTGTGTAGTGCTGGTATGGGAACAGGAAGGGGGCTGAATGGATGAGGACAGTGACTAACGAAGGTTGAGGCCAGTAGGGTTACGGGAACATAGAATGTATTGCAGGGAAAGTTTTTGTTGTTCCTATCGCGACTCAGCATCTCCGCTATATGGTGAGTAGCAACTTTCCTTTTCTAATAGTGTCACATTCCATCCTGGATTTTCCCTTGTTTGATATTTAAATCTTCTCTAGAAATGCAGGTTTTCAAAACCAATCTCCATATCTTTTAACTATGGAAATGTAAAAGCTATGACTCATGCTGATGCTTTAGCAAAATGGATTAATAGCTGTTCAGAACTTGAAAAGCTGTCCTTAATCGTTATGACCAACAAACTGTTAGCGATCATAACTTTACGTGCATCGCCCACATTCTCTTACTTTGTATCACAGATATAAGAGTTATAATTAAATTTGCCATCAGGGACGTCTCATCCCTAGACCAATTGACAAGTTTATCATTTTCCAAGAACTTCTATGGCTGCTTATTTAAAAGAAGCGTGTTATCATTACTCCCAAGTTGTATTTTCAACTCTTCAACATAATCTAGAAACCAAATGAAGCTATACAGTCACTTATATATGACTGTATTGCTATATAGTCATATGTCTGACTGTATATTTATATATATTTGATTGTATTTCTACATAGACACACACACACACACACACACACATATTGCTGCATAAGGTTCCCAGATTTATGTTGATGTTTATTATTATTATTATTATTATTATTGCAGGCATTTTCCTCATCAAGAAGTATCTTTGCACAGAGTCCAATGATTACACATTCTTAAACTTCAATCACTTTTCCAACATATAAAAACTTTTATTTAAGCTAATTACCTCAACTTCAAAAGATGGCTGTGTTGAAGATTTTAGTGTGTGTGTCTCTGATGTCTGTGGTTCCAATGTTTTTGGCTCTGAACTGTTTATTACAAAGAATAGTCAAGCATCAAGTTTGTCAGTTTTGGCAAAAAGCTGTGCAACAGCAGCTTAAACGTTTTTTTACTGACTGCAATAATTTTTCTAAATGTAGTACTAAAGCAAAATTATTTTAGCCATTTTAACATTGCTGCAAACAGAATGAAAGATTTTTTTTCTATTTTAGACAGTAAAAGAGAGAAGAAAACCTATTACATGGCATAATTCTTGTTTTAGGATTTTGTAACGAAACCATTGTTTTTAGAATTAGGATGAATTTTAATCAGCTGTAGGCTGCACTGCTAATACAAGATAACTAAAAATATAAAATAATCAGCTATGCAGATTCATCATGGTAGGAGCTAACCAGTCCTCATAAACAAACTCCACAGCACGTTCTGCCTCTGCAGTAGGCCAATGTAAAATGGTGTCATAAAAGTTTTCTTATTCCCCCAGTGAGATTTTAGGACATTTAGTCTCATATCTTTGATTGATATCGATCAGAATCTAAAACAATAACGAACTAATCAGGATTCAGACCTGAGCACGAATGAAAAATGGCTAGAAAATGCATTACTTCAGGCTTTAATATAGTATTTTAGTTAAGCTTGTGAATGAGAACGTAACACTGAGCTATACATTTGTAAGCATGCCCATTAATTACATTTATAAGCTTACTTTTTCTGGATGGTAGGCCAAATTGGTGGGCAAGTCAGGAGCAGGATCTGGAAAACTGAATGTTTATTCAATGACTTTATTAATATGTGGATTTACTATCACTTTTGCAGGAGTGTTCTTGTCATAACAAATTTGGTTGTATGTGGATATCTTCAAATTCTCGTTCTGGTCTTTCGGAACACCTCCATCAGAAATTTCGTCTGAGTTCGAAACATTTTTGTATTAAATAGGCCATATTGTTTGAAATAACTGATATCTTTGTTAGAAAGAAACTCTTTAAACAGTAAAACGATTTGTTTTAGTGGCTTTCAGTATATGCTCCCTATATTATATCCCTCTGGTGTACAAATTCGATACAATTTTTTCAGGAGATGCTTTATAGCCCGAAAGTCTATGTTACACGGTATACACGTGTTATTACAAAAAGAAATTTGTGGATGGTATTGTCATGACACAACGCTAGGGTTGTCGTCCTATGTTGCTCGATTGGAGACAGTTCTGGTGATCTTGCGGGTCAAGGCAACATATCGACACTCTGTGGAGCATGCTGGGTTACAACAGCAACATGTGAACGAGAGTTATCCTTTAGGGGGAAAAAAACGTGGAATGCTGTTCATGAATGACAGCACAACAGATCGAATTGAAACGGTACAGTAGTTTCTGCTCTATAAGCAGCAGGTTTCGCTGCTCGCTTTCACCGAGAAATACAAACAGAGGCGGCCCTGCCGCCAATTTTATTGTACGACGTGGCCGGCCGCGGGTGCAACAGAACCCATGTGGACGGGTGGGAAGAAAAGTGTCAGGCTTCATAATACGTATTTATATGTGACATGTGTTATGCATTTCTTGTACTTGAATGTGAATCTGCACATGAACTTTCCTAATCCTCCGCACACCTTCCCGTAAAGCGTGGCCAAATCTTAGTTGGGAAGTAGTTCTGTAGAATAGTAGTGCCAACCTCACTCCTGGGTAGGGGATCAGAGAGACATCACAGGCAGGTAAAAGTCAAAGACATTCCAGTGTTACAAGATTTGCGGTGGAGAGGTTGGTCACAGCAAAGTGGTTCGACCATCCCCTCCGCCGGGGCCCAGGAAGACCTCTGGGTGCTCGCCATACTTGAGGAGTGTTACCGAAGACGGGTAAGTGAGGAGCAGACGTGCCCTCAGTGCGTCTGTCTCAATGCTCACGCACGGAAGAGTGGTATTTGAATATTTGTACTAATTCTGTTATTTCCAGATTCGGATTGTGTAAGGAAATGAATGTTCTCGTTTAATTTCTGAAATTTGACCCCCTGTGTTAATGTATCTGGTCCCAAGTTTGTCCGTTATCCTCCTCACATAGTGGATGTCTCATGCAAAATATTGGGAGACTTTGGTGGTATACATTTGGCCAACGCAATTCCGTCTTGCCCGTAGAAATGTGCGTGCAGATTAGTATATAATATACCCCAGCTATAAGTTGTAAAATTGTAGTATTTGTAAACTGGAGCAGTTGCTGCAATCGCTATAAAGTCGAGTGATAATGTTTGAAATAAATAGGTAACCAATTGTCATCAATCTTTAACATACCTTAAAAATCACAAAGAAGTCAAGTTAAAGGAATTCATTTAAAATAAAATATATAGAATGCAGGGACCCACACATCAGCGTGTGAGCCCTCCAGCCCCTTGCCTAGTATCGTACAGAAAGGGCACACTCTCTAGGTAGCGCTCTCAAGCTCCCCTCCCCAGTTATCCGTTGCGCAATTTTCATTCAGGGCTTGACTACATCAACTTTCATCTGGCGTCCCTAGGCAAGGAGGTTTGACGGTAATCTTTCAGAATCATCAAATCACCAGACTAACGTATAATTTTGCAGTCAGGATGCTTGGGGATGACCACTAGACTCTCCTGTTGTCATACGAAATCCCAACTCAAACCATAACTCCAGGTGTAGGTCCAGTGCGTGTAGCACGCAGAGTGGATGTAGGCTATCATCTGTCCTCCTTCTAACCAACGCAAGGCTATCACTGACACCGAGGCAGAACCAACTTTCATCAGTAAACGCAGCATACCGCCACCCTGCCGTCCAATGAAGCCACTAAACTCGCAAATGGCCGTGATTCAGTGCCAGTGGAATGTACGGTAAGAGGCTCCTAGCTCGGAACTGCCATTGAAGTAATCGATTTGTAGCACTTTGTTGTGTCACTGTGGTGCCAACTGGCGCTCCGCTTGCTGCTTCAGACGCAGTACGATGCGCCAGAGTCATACCCCAAACACGTTGGTCTTCCCTCCTCTCGGTAGTGCCACGTGGTCGTCCGGAGCCTGGTGTTCTTGCGGGCCTACATTCTCGTGACCACAGCTGCCAGCAGTCATACACATGGCTACATTCCTGTCAAGTCATTCTGCAATACTGTAGATGGAACATCCAGCTTCTCGTAGCCCTATCACACGACCTCGTTTAACTCAGTGAGGTGTTGATAATATCATCTTCCACATCTTAAAGGCATCTTTAGCTATCATCAACTCACTACGGCCAATCTCAAAGGTAACTAACACTCACGACACTTTTTTAAAGCAAACCCGATTTGCATCCTCATAGTTGCGCTACTAGGGCCACTCTTATGCAACTGGCGCGAAATTCAAACAGACATAATCTGTCAGACGTAGAAATCCGCCTACCAATTTTCGTTTATGTGGCATAACTCCTACTTGGCTAGCGGTTTTTTCCGTCAGTGTATTTCATCCATCTTCTGCAACTGTCTTTCTACACTACTGGCCATTAAAATTGTTATACCAAGAAGAAATGAGATGATAAACGGGTATTCATTGGACAAATATATTATAGTAGAACTGACATTTGATTACATTTTCACGCAATTTGGGTGCATAGATCCTGAGAAATCAGTACCCACAACAACCACCTCTGGCAGTAATAACGGCCTTGATACGCCTGGGCATTGAGTCAAACATAGCTTGGATGGCGTGTACAGGTACAGCTGCCCATGCAGCTTCAACACGATACCACAGTTCATCCAAAGTAGTGACTGGTGTATTGTGATGAGCCAGTTGCTCGGCCACCATTGACCAGACGTTTTCAATTGGTGAGAGATCCGGAGAATGTGCTGGCCAGGGCAGCAGCCGTACATTTTCTGTATCCAGAAAGGCCCGTACAGGACCTGCAACATGCGGTCGTGCATTATCCTGCTGAAATGTAGGGTTTCACAGAGATCGAATGAAGGGTAGAGCCACGTGTCGTAACACATCTGAAATGTAACTTCCACTGTTCGAAGTGCCGTCAGTGCGAACAATAAGTGACCGAGACGTGTAACCAATGGCACTCCACACCATCACGCTGGGTGATACGCTAGCATGGCCATGACGAATACACGCTTCGAATGTGCGTTCACCGCGATGTCGCCAAACACGGATGCGACCATCATGATGCTGTAAACAGAACCTGGATTCATGTGAAAAAATGATGTTTTGCCATTCGTGCACCCAGGTTCGTCGTTGAGTACACCATCACAGGCGCTCCTCTCTGTGATGCAGTGTCAAGATAACCGCAGCCATGGTCTCCGAGCTGATAGTCCATGCTGCTGCAAACGTCGGCGAACTGTTCGTGCAGATGGTTGTTGTCTTGCTAACGTCCCGATCTGCTGACTCACGGATCGAGACGTGGCTGCACGACCCGTTACAGCCATGTGGATAAGACGCCTGTCATCTCGACTGCTAGTGATACGAGGCCGTTGGGATCCAGCACGGCGTTCCGTATTACCCTCCTGAACCCACCGATTCCATATTCTGCTAACAGTCATTCGATCTCAACCAACGCAAGCAGCCAATGTCGCGATACGATAAACTGCAATCGTGATAGGCTACAATCCGACCTTTTTCAAAGTCGGAAACGTGATGGTACACATTTCTCCTCCTTACACGACGCATCACAACAATGTTTCAGCGGACAACTGCCATTACATGCTTGTCCCACTTCATACCGCTCTGCAATGTTACGCCCAAATATTTAATCGACGTGACTGTCAAGCGCTACACTACTAATGGAGTATTCAAATATTAAAGGATTCTTTTTCCTATTCATCTCCATTAATTTACATTTATCGATATTTAGACTTAGCTGCCATTCTTTACACCAATCACAAATCCTGTCCAAGTCATCTTGTATCCTCCTACAGTCAACGAAGACACCTTCCAGTACACCACAGCATCATCAGCAAACAGCCGCACATTGCTATCCACCCTATTCAAAAGATCATTTATGTAGATAGAAAACAACAGCGGACCTACCACACTTCCCTGGGGCACTCCAGATGATACCCTCACCTCCGATGAACACTCACCATCCAGGACAACGTACTGGGTTCTATTGCTTAAGAAGTCTTCGAGCCACTCACATATTTGGGAACCAATCCCATATGCTCGTACCTTAGTTAGGAGTCTGCAGTGGGGCACGAGTCAAACTCTTTCCGGAAGTCAAGGAATATGGCATCCGTCTGACAGCCTTCATCGATGGTTCGCAAGATATCATGTGAAAAAAGGGCGAGTTGCGTTTCGCAGGACCGATGCTTTCTAAAGCCGTGCTGATTCAGGGACAGCAACTTCTCTGTCTCAACGAAATTCTTTATATTCGAATTGAGAATATGTTCAAGAATCCTGCAACAAACCGATGTTAAGGATATTGGTCTGTAATTTTGAGGATCCGTCCTTCTACCATTGTTATATACAGGCGTCACCTGCGATTTTTTCCAGTCACTCGGGACTTTACGTTGGGCAAGAGATTCGCGATAAATGAAATCTAAGTAAGGAGCCAATGTAGTAGAGTACTCTCTGTAAAACCAATACATAAATAACACATTAGTTACAGGTAAAACTCTCGAGCAACAAATTACATGATTTCCCATTCGACAGAAGTGCCACCTAAGCTGGCAATATTTCCGCGCGTGCAGCCTCCGATTTCGTGTCAGGTGCAAAACGAGGTTAGTGGTTCCGGCACTGCACCCAGCAGCCGACACTGCCTTCCCCTCACCGCTCCTCACTCCTAAGCATCCCTAATGCGGGGGCACGGTCGTTCCCGCCAGCCATCGCGCCAACCGTCAGCTTATCGTGGACAGATAGTACCTTCATCCTCCCTACGTTTCCATCATTAAGCACTAGAACTGCATCATAAGTTGCAATTCTGACAACCGTAGCACATGAAAATGTGGTTTTAGGGCATCGTTTCGGTATGAATGAATTTACTCATTTGGATTCTAGGTTTTTTAGAAGTTCAAGAACGACCACAAACCAGTAAGTGTGTTTGACGACATCCAGAATACAACTTTTAACCCTCTCCTTGCCATCCCTCTGAGCCTGCAGATACACTACTGGCCATTAAAATTGCTACACCAAGAAGAAATGCAGATGATAAACGGGTATTCATTGGACAAATGTATTATACTACAACTGACATGTGATTGCATTTTCACGCTATTTGGATGCATAGATCCTGAGAAATCATTACCCAGAACAACCACCTATGGCCGTAATAAGGGCCTTGATACGCCTGGGCATTGAGTCAAACACAGCTTGGATGGCGTGTACAGGTACAGCTGCCCATGCAGCTTCAACACGACACCACAGTTCATCAAGAGTAGTGACTGGCGTATTGTGACGAGACAGTTGTTCGGCCACCATTGACCAGACGTTTTCAATTGGCGAGAAATCTGGAAAATGTGCTGACCAGGGCAGCAGTCGAACATTTTCTGTATCCTGAAAGGCCCGTACAGGACCTGCAACATGCGGTCGTGCATTATCCTGCTGAAATGTAGGGTTTCGTAGGGATCGAATGAAGGGTAGAGCCACGGGTCGCAACACATCTCATATGTAACGTCCTCTGTTCAAAGTGCCGTCAATGTAAACAAGAGGTGACCGAGACGTGTAACGAGTGGCACCCCATACCATCACGCCGGGTGATACGCCAGTATGGCGATGACGAATACACGCTTCCAACGTGCGTTCACCGCGATGTCGCCAAACACGGTTGCGACCACCATGATGCTGTAAACAGAACCTGGATTCATCCGAAAAATGACGTTTTGCCATTCGTGCACCCAGGTTCGGCGTTGAGTACACCATCGCAGGCGCTACTGTCTGTGATGCAGCGTCAAGGGTAGCTGCAGCCATGGTCTCCGACCTGATAGTCCATACTGCTGCAAACGTCGTGGAACTGTTCGTGCAGATGGTTGTTGTCTTGCAAACGTTCCCATCAGTTGGCTCAGGGATCGAGACGTGGCTGCACGATTCGTTACAGTCATGCCGGTAAGATGCCTGTCATCTCGACTGCTAATGATACGAGGCCGTCGGGATCCAGCACGGCGTTCCATATTACCCTCCTGAACCCACCGATTCCATATTCTGCTAACAGTCATTGGATCTCGACCACCGCGAGCAGCAATGTCGTGATACGATAAACCGCAATCGCGATAGGCTACAATCCGACCTTTATCAAAGTCGGAAACGTGGATGGTACACATTTCTCCTCCTTACACGAGGCATCACAACAACGTTTCACCTGGCAACGCTGTCAACTGCTGTTTGTGTATGAGAAATCGGTTGGAAACTTTCCTCATGTCAGCACGTTGTAGGTGTCACCACCTGCGCCAACCTTGTGTGAATGCTCTGAAAAGCTAATCATTTGCGTATCACAGCATCTTCTTCCTGTCAGTTAAATTTCGCGTCTGTAGCACGTCATCTTCGTCGTGTAGCAATTTTAATGGCCAGTAGTGTATTTACACCAACTAACGTGGCACCGATGAAGACTGGGATGTTCATCTGTCGACACCATGCGGAAATATTTAGCCCATACTGCACTTTTCATGTCACTTACAATGGATAGGTTCTGCCTGACATCCTTACCATGATACACGTACATAAATCTCCGTCAGTATCAAGGAGCAAAACAAAAATTGCTTCTTCATAAACAAAGGAGATGGTCTGTCACTGTTTCTAAGATTCAGAACACTGTCACAGATGATCTATAAAACCAAAGAGTAAATATCACAGCCTTCTAGATGTAAGCTGTCCAAGTTTACTTGAAAGTAATCCATAGAATCGTTATTGCTTCAAAAAGTGGCCGTGTTAGGAAGGTGGCGTCGCAGATTTATTTATTTTTTAGGCATTCGGGTGCGATTTCAGCATTGAAACTTTGGGAACTTATTGTCCATGAGTTCTAATAATAAATAAAAAATAAACTGAAAACTTAATTTCATGTACGTCCCCCTCAACGCGACGCTATCGCAATCTATAACGACAACGAGCAGGAGCGTCGCTTCTGATTCTGCTAGTAGGCTCTTGAACTTCTCCTTCTTAACTATATTCCACTACATCCTCAAAGACATCAAAACTGTTATTTATGTTAAATATAAAACACAATCTTTTACATTAAATGAGAAATTACAATAAATGCTATAAAATAAGTGACTCATGTTATGACAATACGTTTTCGTTACGACATCCAGAAACTTTTTTGAAAACAGCATTAGCCCCTCCTCACTCAACATAAACTGCCATATCGAGTAAACTGGGTTTGGAGTGTGGACACCGCAGCTGAACTCGTATAGGGCCTAGACGTGGAGTAGATCATACCCCTTCTGGTCAGTCTGATTTAGGCTACTGACGATTTCCCTAAATCATTTGTGGTTAATGCTGGGGTGGGTGCCTTCACCAACACCCACTTCCTCCTACATCAAGAGATTTGTGCTCCGTCTCTATTTTTAAATTTCGGGCAAATAAAGTATGTTCCTATTTTCCGAGGGAGGCCGATCTCAAGAGACTGTTGTTCTCAAAAGGTAGGTATCTGTTCTGATACAATAGCCTGACAAACACAGTCTAGCCCTTTAAAAATGTTCCGAGCAGTTAATACAGAGCAGTATAGTATTACCTTAGTTCGTTTCTGTTTCATTGTGGGAGTGTTCTATCTTTGGTGAAATTTCTCTGCAGGACTCTTCAGTGGAGTGAGCATGGAAAGTGGGGTAGCAACGACACCCTGGGCGCTGACAGACAAACCCCGCGAGAGGGCGTACCGGATGGCGGAGGCGCTCGGCTTCCAGGCGCAGGGCGATAACCACACTGACGACGACGACGCGCGGCTGGCTGCCTTCCTTCGCGCCGCCAACTACACAGACCTCACCGATGACGACTCTATCGCACTCACGGATTTCGTAAGTGAATTGTTTCCTAGTGCAAAACGTGGATACCATTTTAATCAGCAAATTGCTGAAGAACCATATGTTCGAAACAAACACACAATTAATAAATACACAGTTAGTTACAGTTATAATTAATTACTTTTCCCATAGATCAAAATCACGACAGACTTGTAATGTGCAGCATGTAAACAGAACTAATATAAAATACACTACTGGCCTTTAAAATTACTACACCAAGAAGAAGTGCAGATGATAAACGGGTATTCATTCGACAAATATACACTCCTAGAAATGGAAAAAAGAACACATTGACACCGGTGTGTCAGACCCACCATACTTGCTCCGGACACTGCGAGAGGGCTGTACAAGCAATGATCACACGCACGGCACAGCGGACACACCAGGAACCGCGGTGTTGGCCGTCGAATGGCGCTAGCTGCGCAGCATTTGTGCACCGCCGCCGTCAGTGTCAGCCAGTTTGCCGTGGCATACGGAGCTCCATCGCAGTCTTTAACACTGGTAGCATGCCGCGACAGGGTGGACGTGAACCGTATGTGCAGTTGACGGACTTTGAGCGAGGGCGTATAGTGGGCATGCGGGAGGCCGGGTGGACGTACCGCCGAATTGCTCAACACGTGGGGCGTGAAGTCTCCACAGTACATCGATGTTGTCGCCAGTGGTCGGCGGAAGGGGCACGTGCCCGTCGACCTGGGACCGGACCGCAGCGACGCACGGATGCACGCCAAGACCGTAGGATCCTACGCAGTGCCGTAGGGGACCGCACCGCCACTTCCCAGCAAATTAGGGACACTGTTGCTCCTGGGGTATCGGCGAGGACCATTCGCAACCGTCTCCATGAAGCTGGGCTACGGTCCCGCACACCGTTAGGCCGTCATCCGCTCACGCCCCAACATCGTGCAGCCCGCCTCCAGTGGTGTCGCGACAGGCGTGAATGGAGGAACGAATGGAGACGTGTCGTCTTCAGCGATGAGAGTCGCTTCTGCCTTGGTGCCAATGATGGTCGTATGCGTGTTTGGCGCCGTGCAGGTGAGCGCCACAATCAGGACTGCATACGACCGAGGCACACAGGGCCAACACCCGGCATCATGGTGTGGGGAGCGATCTCCTACACTGACCGTACACCACAGGTGATCGTCGAGGGGACACTAAATAGTGCACAGTACATCCAAACCGTCATCGAACCCATCGTTCTACCATTCCTAGAGCGGCAAGGGAACTTGCTGTTCCAACAGGACAATGCACGTCCGCATGTATCCCGTGCCACCCAACGTGCTCTAGAAGGTGTAAGTCAACTACCCTGGCCAGCAAGATCTCCGGATCTGTCCCCCATTGAACATGTTTGGGACTGGATGAAGCGTCGTCTCACGCGGTCTGCACGTCCAGCACGAACGCTGGTCCAACTGAGGCGCCAGGTGGAAATGGCATGGCAACCCGTTCCACAGGACTACATCCAGCATCTGTACGATCGTCTCCATGGGAGAATAGCAGCCTGCATTGCTGCGAAAGGTGGATATACACTGTACTAGTGCCGACATTGTGCATGCTCTGTTGCCTGTGTCTATGTGCCTGTGGTTCTGTCAGTGTGATCATGTGATGTATCTGACCCCAGGAATGTGTCAATAAAGTTTCCCCTTCCTGGGACAATGAACTCACAGTGTTCTTATTTCAATTTCCAGGAGTGTATTATACTACATGTGATTACATTTTCACGCAATTTGGATGCATAGATCCTGAGAAATCAGTACCCAGAACAACCACCTCTGATACGTCTGGGCATTAAGTCAAACACAGCTTGGATGGCGTGTACAGGTACAGCTGCCCATGCAGCTTCAACACGATACCACAGTTCATCAAGAGTAGTGACTGGCGTATTGTGACGACCCAGTTGCTCGGCCACCATTGACCAGACGTTTTCAATTGGTGAGAGATCTGGAGAATGTGCTGGCCAGGGCGGCAGTAGAACATTTTCGGTTCCAGAAAGGCCCGCACAGGACCTGCAACATGCGGTCGTGCATTATCCTGCTGAAATATAGGGTTTCGCAGAGATCGAATGAAGGGCAGAGCCATGGGTCATAACACATCTTAAATGTAACGTCCACTGTTCAAAGTGCCGTCAATGCGAACAAGAGGTGACCGAGACGTGTAACCAATGGCACCCCATACCTTCACGGCGGTTAATACTCCAGTATGGCGATGACGAATAAACGCATCCAATGTGCGTTCACCGCGATGTCGCCAAACACAGATGCTACCATCGTGATGCTGTAAACAGAACCTGGATTCATCCGAAAAAATGACGTTTTGCCATTCGTGCACCCAGGTTCGTCGTTGAGTACACGTACACCATCGCAGGCGCTCCTGTCTGTGAAGCAGCGTCAAGGGTAACCGCATGGCGTTCCGTATTACCATCCTGAACCCATATTCTGCTAACAGTCATTGGATCTCGACCAACGCGAGCAGCAATGTCGCGATACGATAAACCGCAATCGCGATAGGCTACAATCCGACCTTTATCAAAGTCGGAAACGTGATGGTACGCATTTCTCCTCCTTACACGAGGTATCACAACAACGTTTCACCAGGGAACGCCGGTCAACTGCTGTTTGTGTATGAGAAATCGGTTGGAAACTTTGCTCATGTCAGCACGTTGTAGGTGTCGCCACCGGCGCCAACCTTGTGTGAATGCTCTGAAAAGCTAATCATTTGCATATCACAGCATCTTCTTCCTGTCGGTTAAATCTCGCGTCTGTAGCACGTCATCTTCGTGGTGTAGCAATTTTAATGGCCAGTAGTGTACTTATGTACAATTAATGTTTTAAAAAAATGTGTAGCCGTATGCTGGCCATTTACAGGTCTTTATTAATGACTCATTACCTTTGATCATAAATTTCTCTATGGTGTAGAAGGAGTCGTTGAGGAGAAACCTCTTTAATCCACATTTAAAAGCACTTCTGCTATCTGTCAGGAATTTTATTTCCATGGGTAACTTGTGAAAGACTTTTATAGCTGCATATTTCATCCCTTTCCGCGGCAAGGTTAAATCCATTATAAGGGAAGGGGAATTATTTTTCCCTCTATTCGAACTTGTGAATATCTCTGTTACTGTGAGACTTACATGTGTCGCTGAAAACAAATTTTCGTAACTGAATAAACGTACTGTGAGGCTGTGGTTAATGTTTCCAGTTACTTTTTTGCCTGAATAAAGAATTGTCCGAGAATATCATTTCACTAGACATCAGTGAATGAAAATATGCCATATAACTTAACAATTTCTTTACACCAAAGTTGGCGTTTATTCTTTTGGCAAAAGTAACCGAACCTAATCGTTTAGCAGGTCCACTGCATGGTTTTTACAGTCGAAGTTTTTAACATAAGCATACCTAACCTTTTTATTACTTCTTGTTGGTAAACTAGGTCAACAGGTGAGCAATTTTTGACAGTACAAAACTGCGTACCTAGCGTTTTATCAGAGCTTAAAGCTAGCCCATTTGTGCAACACTATTTCCTCTGTTAATACTTCTTTGCTCAGCTTCACAACAATGCTTGTATCATCTATAAAAGGTCTACTGTAATGCTTCTTTCTGATTCAAATAAAATGGCAGATCGTTAACATAAACAATAACAGTAGTGGGTTAGTGATCGAACACTATGGTACTCCCATTGCAATCTCTCCCAGTACAGGTGACGTAGTGACCGTGTTTGTATTACTCAAACAGCCTAAGATAACTTTTTGCATTCTATTTCCTAAATAAGAACTGAACCAGGTATGTGCTGAACTACATATTCCATAAAAAATTGACTTCCTCAATAAAATATTATGACTGACACAATTAAATGGCTACGATAAGTCACAGAAGATCGCACTTGGTGATGTTTTATCATTAAAAGATTTTATTATGTACTCAGTTAGTGTACAAATTGCTGACTCAGCAGAATAGTCCTTTTGAAAACCAAACTGTGTTTGGCCAGGTATCACATTGGTACACAAAATTATGTAAGGAGTGACACCGGGCGATAGTCATTGACATCTGACGAGTCACTCTTTTTATAGAGAGGCATAACAATGGCGTATTTCACTCTTTCTGGGCAAACACCCTGAGTTAATAATGCATTAAATAACATTACATATTGAAGAGACACAACAGTTTAGTGTCTTATTGGAAACAGTGCCCTCACACCAATGCGAACTTTTCCTATTTACATTCACCTTTATCTTCCTTACTTCATATGGATGTGTGAGATTAATTCTTATTTCACAAAATGTCCTCTGTATTGCTTCTTCAGTCTACTATTTAGCTTTCTCTTCTGAACTACTTGCACCATTTTCTCATCTATTTTTAAAAAGTAATAGTTAAAAATATCCGTTATACATATCCTTCCTTTTATAGTGCTCTCTCTTTTAACAATACTCCACACCGCTGACAGTCGTTTACCTCCAGATAGGCATGCGTCTCTTTAACTTCTGCTAGCTGAATGATGCATTACCTGCAAGCATGCTGCTATCTTGAGCAACACCGGTAGGTAAATTTTATGTATCCTATTTATAAATGGTTAAAAGCACGTCCAGATTACTTTCCTGCTAGAATCCTTCAGGAATTGATCTCTTCTTTCTGTCTGACAGAAGGGACAGTAATTCATCAACATTTTTTCATGATAACTTCATAAGTAACTAGTGGAGACCTGCATACTGTCACAAAAGTAAATATTATATTTCCCAGTAGTAACTCACAAGCACATGATTTTATATCCTGATAGATACAGAACTTACTTATCTCTATATTTTTGTGTTTACATCCTTTTCTTATGAATCCAACAACTCCTCCTTTATCCATATGGTATCTACATGGGTATACAGTTACCTCATAATCACTTACTATTGTAATTTCCATCCCTCTAGTTATATGGTGTTCAGACAGGCATATGACATGAATTCCTTTCCAACTATTACAATCTTGTAAACAAATTAACAAGACATTTACTTTATTTTTTACCCCCTAATATCATGATGAAGCACATTGAGTTCACTTTTCCCTGAGTTATTACAAGACGAACTGGTAGTTTCTGTCGATTTAATTCCCTTTAATGCTTTGTGTCTAAATTTTGTTCTGATGTAAACTCAGTGTCTCACTTGACCACAGGAATATGCCTCTGCGTACTGGAGGGCACCCTTGTGTTTTCTGCTAATAGATCTACTAATTTATTCTTACTCTTCCCATTCAGATGTAAACCGTGATAAGAATCTACCCATCTTCATATAGCAACTATTGGAACAGCATCAGTACGAGATTTTTCACCCATCCGAAGGACTCCTCTCAGCTTTACGACCGCTCGCCTTATGGCAAACCCAGGGCTGGTCATGGCGCCAGAGAACCTCCACAGAACCCGCGTTTGTCGCTGTTAGCTGCTCCTGTTTCGTTCAGGTCACCCATAATACAGTTTTTTTTTTGTTTTTTTGTTTTTAGCCAGACTCTTTCGAGCTCCCCCAGCTAACAACATCTGGTCTTCTTTGTTGACATCCTTACACATTTGTCCCAAATTTTCTGTTGCCTGTACAATACTAGCACTTGGTTTCACAAAGCTTGTGATCTGGTACTCAGAACATAATTTTTCCTGTAGCTGCTGTTTTACATCCCTCCCATGATTGCTACTTGTGTTCACGTGACTTATCTGTAATTTTCTTAACGTTATTCTGCTCTACCCTACATTTCACAACATCGGTGTGAAGTTCTCCATTCTCCAATTCGGTAGCAAGAGAAATCTATTGCTTAGCAGCATTTCGAAATTTCCCCTGCTCACCCTCTCCTTACCACCTCTTCCAGCACCCCTTCTCTTTTTCCGTTCAGCTGTTATAACTCAAATCTTACCACTTTTTCCAGCACCCCTTCTCTTTTTTCCGTTCAGCTGTTGTAACTCAAATTTCCGTTTTTCTAACTCTGCCTGGCTGACGCAAATACTCGCCCCCTGTTCCTCGATTTTCCGGCCTTCCTAGCATGACAGACAGTTCCATGAAGAGACCCACTGATCACTCCATTCTCTCCCCCACTGTAACCACCCCAATGAAACTTTAACATACAATTTTCGCAAAACACTCACTGTTTACATAATCTGCGAAAAAATCCGCACATATCACACATGGCTGATCGATTTTACCGATAGACAGATTGAAACAAATGTAATAGAAATTTATGTTACATTTTTCATAAGATTGATGCACCTAAATGCAGACCTAAAATTACGACTAGGCACACTAAGAAAATACACTTTTTATGCTCTTTTGCCTTATTTCACACGGTACTAATACTGACACTAAGGTAATTACACTTATATGTACAGCAACAAGAAACACTTAAAAGTAACTTCCAATCTCTTATTTAAGTAATTACGTATGAGAGAAGAACTCCCAACTACCTAACTGTAACACCCCACCCGTCACTTATCCGGTTTTGGCGTGTGTTCTCCACAGCTAATTGACTAACGGATCAACAGAGAGTGCAAAACTGCCGCAATATCGGATAACGCAAAAAAAAGTAATAAGGCCCTGTGACTCCTGATTGAACTGCGGTGGCAGTGTTGACATTAATTGATTCAGAATTGATCACTTTTAATTAAAAAGGGGTGAACATTGATGTTATATTCAGCTATTGAACACCAGATGCAAATGTTGAACATAAAATTAATTAAGAAAGTGACTTGGGATTTCAACTACTTGATTGAAAACCGATGCAGTCGATTAGCACAAATTTATTTTAACTCCCGACCTTCAATCATCACATTACAAGACTCTCCTATCAGGCAGTGGTAATAAATTGCATTTGCGTGGAGTAAAGTGCGATAACTCAAAAGTAATTCCTATCGACTGACCCAGGCGTAATGCGAGGTGCGAGAAGAATTCTACAATACACGGCCAATGAAACCCTCGAGGAAACTTTGCTGACATGATCCAACAAATTAATCAGTGGCTGGAGCAGGCGCAATATCACCGAATACAGCGTGGCAGAGGTGCGTCATTGTGCGGACGTCAGACGACCTCGTGGTGCTGCAAGGCTGCGCTCATCTATTCACTCCTAGCTATCTTGCTCATCACATAGCTGAACCAAAACTTATTATCTCTAAGCTCAATCGTTCCATTTGCTAAGTCCTAAACTGCAGAGATGCTCACTCTTTCTCAGGCAAGCTGAGTAAAGAACGCCACGTCCGCACTCTAGGCAAGCTGGGAATGGAAGACCACTACAGGGACTTCTCCCAGTCTGCTCTTCGCCTCTGTTTCCCCACCAGCAAAATTACTCACGCCAATTGCAGTGCAAGTCGCGTTAATTATGCATCACTTCCCAGTGCCGACCAATGCCTGCTCTGGGAAGTGAACAAATTCCCACAAAATTTCCCTTCCTCTCAACTTCTGCTATTTAGCTCCTCCCAGGCCACCCATCAAGGTTAGAGTCTGCACAAAACACCAATTTTTTTGGAATTCTGACTCCCAGGAGAGTACTTCAAATTCCTTGGTCCCATGTTTCCATCAGAGGCCGGCGTATTTCATTCTGTCGCTCTTCACCTGATTTACTTCAGACTCTATGGACCGTGAATTCAGTGTGAAGTTGCTATAGTCACGAACACACATATTTTGGCCTCTATTGACCGCTCCACCTTAGCTTTGTGTGGCTTACTCGCATGTTTCACTTAAAACAGGATGACGGATATTTATCAACAGGCGTACAAGTTTTCCGTCTGCTTCCTGGTACACCAGCATGGGGTCAACCACCTACTCACTGTCACTCATCTTAAGGCAGCTGGAGGCCACACCCCATTACCGCTTTCTCAGAACTTGAGCCGCCCTAAGCTGCCAATTGCTACTTCCCTTTGCCGCTCCCCAGCCAGCCACGGTCAACTCGAATACTTCCCTGGGATAAACTAGCCTCCAGTAAATCGATGTGTTTCCACAAGGTTTTCATCTCGTGTGAATTACTTTAAAACCATCACCCAACATTAATTATAACAATACGTCCATACTATACCCTCTACAAGATGCATTGTGCCTTGTCAGTCATTTTTGTTCAGGCCTACTGTTCACTCAACATGAGTTAGGTGATCTTTAATGACGTCATGTAAGGGCATAGCCCTTGCCATCTTACATAACTGCTACATGGGGACCTGTGTTTCAGTATTTGAGTGACAAATGAGATTAAAGCTTCAGATACTTAATACTATTGCACTGCAAGCAAAAACATGCATTTTAATGAGTCCCACAACCACAAGACTGAGAGCACAACCTAAGACACATAAACCTCATGTTTCATTGATGCCTATTATTAATTCTAACAGTACACCTGCCTCCAAAGTCTCTCATCTGCTTAATGAAAGTCTGAAGCAGTACTATACTTTTGATAAGTCACACTCAGATAAGAACATAAAATTCAAGATATTGAAATTCCTGCTGGTGCCAGGTTTGCCACGTTTGTTGTAACTAACCATTTCCAAATGTGCCAACTGAAAACTTAGTACAACATAAAAAATTGTTAATTGCAGAAATATCAGAAATCAAGGACATATTGCAGCTAATATTGTCAAACAATTACTTAACATTTAATGTAAAAGTGTTCCAGCAGAAAGAGAGTCTTGCCATGGGCAGTAGTATATCTAGTTTCCTGGCTGATATCTTTCTCAGCCATCTGGAAATTAAGTTCTGTAAAGAAAACAAAAGACTCAAAAGGAAAATAATATTTTACCAGAGATATGTTGATGATAACTTGCTGCTCTTTGATGGAACAAAAGAGAAGACTGAAGAGCTACTACCATTATTCAGTTCTTTCTGCAAATGCACTGACTACAGATAAATTCATCTTCGATCATGCCATATACAATAATATCTTTGAAGAGTTAACAAAAGAGTTTATGGAAATGTACCTCTTGAGTGAAGTGATATGCATTAAAAGGATGAAGAAACCAATGTATGGTGGTGTTAAAAAGTTAAAAACGCTTTTCTTTAATTATGTGGTAAGTTTACACTGTTTTGCACATTTTTCCGTATTTGATGTCGGAAATTCATAACATAACATCAAACCTTTTCATGAGAGGAACGTGCAATTCACCTCGTTCAAGAGCAAAAATAAATCTTGTAGTAAGACAACTTACGCCTGAGGATGGCCCCATGGCATCCGAAATGCATCGTGTAGTTAATAAAACACGAAAATTTTTGAATGAAGACATTTTTAATTCATACTTGTAGTGTAAAGAAAGGCTTTATAACCATTTAACCTGTGATATTGTGTAGTTTAATTATTTATTGTCCTTAACATTGTTTATTGTTTAAAGTGTACTTTCAAAGATAAGAAACAAGTTAGATGCAGGTGATTGCATCTTCGCCTATAATATTTGTTTACCTAAGAGTATTGAATAGACTTGGGGATAAGAGGAGTTTGTGGCACAAGTGGACAAGAAGAAGGGACCGGTTGGTAGGACATGTTCTGAGGCATCAAGGGATCACAAATTTAGCATTGGAGGGCAGCGTGGAGGGTAAAAATCGTGGAGGGAGACCAAGAGATGACTACACTAAGCAAGTTCAGAATGATGTAGGTTGCAGTAAGTACTGGGAGATGAAGAAGCTAACACAGGATAGAGTAGCATGGAGAGCTGCATCAAACCAGTCTCAGGACTGAAGACCATAACAACAACAAGAACCAATGTCCCTTCCAGATGCAAGCCAGCTGTTTCCTGAAGATGGCCTAATAAGACGAAAACTAGTTCGAAATAAACAGGATCATGTTGAGCAAAAAGAATGTACTTGTATTTAACCTTAAATACGGCATTGTTCTACCAAAAAGTATCGCAAGAATCCATAAATAACATAATGCACTGAATTCATCTGTTTTGAATTTACATTAATAAATATCATTTGGCCAGCAAAAGTGCCTGATGTAAGATGTTTCATTAAAACACGCTGTGGGTTTTCATCTAAGGATTTGCCCTGATTGTTTTCCCAAAAACTTAACACTTCGCCTATCTATTTCTTGTATTTCATTGTTTGGATACACAACTGTAATGACTTGAGAAGTTCTATGAGTATTGTTGAATTGGTACATGCTCAGTCTTATAAAAGTTAGCTGTAATCCATTTGTTTTGAACGATCTGTCAATGCTTTCAAATATTTAATTAACTGTCTCTTCAGTAAGAGGACTGGCCAACGTTTTATCCCTATACTTATCGTTTAACTCGGCTTCTTCACTCTCTGTTTTAGCTTATTTACCGCTTCTCGTTATTCCCATCTCTTTTCTTTCGATTTGCTTGTATTTATTTTTACTAGCAATCCACCATGACCCATTCATTGTATATGTTCAGTCAAATTTCTCCTATTTTACTCTGACTTTTCTTTTACACTGCAAATGTTTAACTCATTTCTGTTATCAATATTTTTCATTCTGATTATTTCACGTTTCTTGACACTTCTTAGAAAGCTCTTCTCCATATTTGATTATGCATTTCTTAGTACTTGTTCGCCCTCCATGATTCACTTCCATAAAATAGTATCACTAGGGAAACAGTCTTATAACACTTTAATATTGTAGGTTTCCCTAGGTTTGAGAGTTTTATTAAAAAGCTGCTGATTGTTCCTCAAATTTTACTAAGTGTACTAACTTTATTTTGTATATTGCTTTGTCATAATCTCACGTTACATTACATCCTAAATATTTGAAATGTTTGACTTGTTCTATTATTTTAGTTTAATGACAAATTTTAATCTATGATGGGTACTTTCCTATAAAAGCTATAGTTCAGGTTTTCTGCACAAGAATTTATAAATTACATTTGTAATAAATGTTATTCAATTAATGAACAGCTAGCTGCAGTACATTTTCTTCCCTTGAAACAAGTGTAAGGTATTCAGCGTAAACAAATGGTTTTAATACTGATATGTCAGTCAGCTATGCTACAGTGTTTAAGTATTAAATAGAATGAAAGATACACCAAATTCGATCTCACTTCTTTTGTTTGTATGGATTAAGTCTTTTAGTTTCCAACTAAAACCTGCACACACAATATATTTTCGGACTGGCTCTGAACTGCTGACATAAAATTTCAGAAATATCGTTTATAATCCATTATATACCATAGATAATTCTTAAAAAATTATCGAAAGTCTTCTCAAATTTTAAAAATACTGTGATCCTTGGCTAAACTCTCTTTATTTTTCATTAACTTGTAGTTAAATTAAAATAGTGTGACTAGTTAAATGTACTTTGCAGACTATCACTTGTTCGTCAGTAAGTGAATATTCAGTTGTTGCTTTCACTCTGCTGTTAATAATTCCAAATTATAGTTTGCAAGTTTCGTCAAGTAGTTCTATTCCTCTTAATTATATCAAATTGTTTTTCTCCTCTTATTCGTACGATGGTGTTAGATTTGTCTTCTTCCAGTTCTGAATGATATTCTTTTGCTTCCAACACATATAAAAATATGTAGCAGTCTAAAATAAAGCAGCATTCCCCATGCATAATTAACACTGAATTAAATCAGTCCTTACCATTTGCTTTCTGGCACTTATAGGCGCCATCATTTATTTTATATTAATATCATCCATTCATTTTAGCTTACATACTTTCGTCGGACTGTAAAATTTTATATTTTTATCCAGTCCTTTTCCTATTGTTGTTTAATTTAGCTGTCTTCCTTTCTGGCAGGTCTAATGCTTTATATTTCACAATCCCAAGCTTGTATCCCTGGCAAAAAGTATACAATTTGCGTCTTTTGACAATACTAGTGGAAGATATACGCTTCATATTAGAAACAACAGAGGAACCAAATCAGAAACAATGGAGCACTACATCTCCTTACTTAGAATTTTGATTACAAAACATCTCATAGTATAATCTGGAATATCCCATACAGTACGAGATTAGGAGTAAATGCTAACCAATGAATATTGGTCATTCTGAAAAATGATATCTTTCTTGTAGTTTGTTATAGTAATACGGTATCGTACATAACGTGTTTGCTTTCTCATTACTTTAGAAAGTTTTCTGTTTCAGGTGATTCTGTGGCAGTACATCACATAACGTGATAAAAATGATACTGAATAACTTCGCAAATATAACAAAACGGATGTCATAACGAAATGAATACTATCACAGAAAAACAACAAAGACTGTAATCAATTAATATGATCTGCGAATGTAACTGCAATCTCTGTACCTTTTGCAAAACGATCGCTTTTTCTTCCCTTTTGTTTCTTCATAGTGTGAGATGCCATTTTGTGACGAGGCACGAAAACGTGTAAAGTTTCATTTAATATGTAGCCTAAATATAATCAAATATTACTTAAAAGTGATGTAAAGTTTTATATGTACCAACTCCTATATTCATGAAGCTCCAATATCAACGTTTTTATGCAAATTTTATAGGGGAACGTTGGTGCAGAGGTCAACGCCATTGTTCTAAATGATAACGGCCCAGAGTCGTAATAAATGTCTTAACATTTGCTAATTTTGACAAATAAAAACAAATGTAAACTTAGGAGAACTGTCTTGATTAGCGATTCTTCCTTTGATACAGTAAAAGTAATCAGTTTTTCCAATATTGAATCAAATTTTAGTAAAATGACTTCAGTATATTATTTTGATTACCGCTTAATGGAATCTACGAGAATCCCATACACGGTACCATTTCACTAAAGTAAATCAAATAACTAATAAAATTCAACTGCAGTAATAATTGCAGACATTCTGTAACTGGGTGGTGTCTTTTAATACAAAAACATCGTGTCGGGAAAACTAACTCCGAGAAGTGCCACAACTGAGTCACTGGCGTAAATAATTTTCCAGTTGTGAGACGGCCAGCAAAACACTAACTCCAACGTTTCGTAACATATAAATAACAATACGTGAAAGAACTACCACAATACCTCGTATACAGTTATGCTGAACCGGTCTTATTTGGACCCATGAGTAGTCAATATCTTTGATTCTACGAACATTGCGCCCCTTGTTCAGGAGAAGCGCTGTCCAATGGCGCTGGCATTCCTGCCCGTCGTGGAACCGCCGTCGGACTCAGCGGTGATCGTCGAGCCTCCAGCGGACGTTCTCGAGGCAGGCAGCTACAACCAGGTGCCCATCATGCTGGGCGTCACTTCCGGAGAAGGGGCCGTCGTACTCATGTGTAAGTAAAAAGACTGTAAATTCTCTGGCTCCATTTCCTCTGCTTTTATCATACACGATTCCTTGCATTTTTTATAAACTACAGTAAGACTCTACATCTATACACTGTACTGTGGCGCGGGGATTCTCCTGCCTCCTTTGACATTCTGCATCGAGTTCAGAGTATTTTGCTACGTTTTGGCTCAATTACTTGATTTATAAAGAAGTACGATTATTGCACACTCCGGAAGAACTTACACTGTGATTTATTTGTCCGAGAATAGTGCTCGTCTCAGTTCCAGACTGCATTAGTTGACAAATTTGTCGATGGAGCATGTAAAATCCCAAAGTCATTGATTGACAGTCGTAGGACAAGTCCTCACACTTTACCTTTATTCTGTTTGTTGAGGCTGATTACCTTTGGCTGTGATGACTCCTTCTGTAGTATTGCATGAATTAACAAGACAAGTACACTACTGGACATTTAAATTGCTACACCAAGAAAAAATGAAGATGATAAATGGGTATTCATTGGCCAAATATATTGTACTAGAACTGACATGTGATTACATTTTCACGCAATTTGGGTCCATAGATCCTGAGAAATCAGTACCCAGAACAACCGACTCTGGCCGTAATAACGGCCTTGATACGCCTGGGCATTGAGTCAAACAGAGCTCCGATACCGTGTACAGGTACAGCTGCCCGTGCAGCTTCAACACGATACCACAGTTCATCAAGAGTAGTGACTGGCGTATTGTGACGAGCCAGTTGCTCGGCCACCATTGACCAGACGTTTTCAATTGGTGAGAGATCTGGAGAATGTGCTGACCAGGGCAGCAGTCGAACATTTTCTGTATCCAGAAAGGCCCGTACAGGACCTGCAACATGCGGTCGTGCATTATCCTGCTGAAATGTAGGGTTTCGCAGGGATCGAATGAAGGGTAGAGCCACGGGTCGTAACACACCTGAAATGTAACGTCCACTGCTCGAAGTGCCGTCAGTGCGAACAATAGGTGACCGAGACGTGTAACCAACGGCACCCCATACCGTCACGCCGGGTGATACGCCAATATGGCGATGACGAATACACGCTTCCAATTTGCGTTCACCGCGATGTCGCCAAACACGGATGAGACCATCATGATGCTGTAAACAGAACCTGGGTTCATCCGAAAAAATTATGTTTTGCCATTCGTGCACCCAGGTTCGTCGTTGAGTACACCATCACAGGCGCTCCTCTCTGTGATGCAGTGTCAAGATAACAGCAGCCATGGTCCTCGAGCTGATAGTTCATGCTGCTGCAAACGTCGTGGAACTGTTCGTGCAGATGGTTGTTGTCTTGCAAACGTCCCCATCTGTTGACTCAGGGATCAAGACGTGGCTGCACGATCCGTTACAGCCATGCGGATAAGATGCCTGTCATCTCGACTGCTAGTGATACGAGGCCGTTGAGATCCAGCACGGCGTTGCATATTTTTTTACCCTCCTGAACCCACCGACTCCATATTCTGCTAACAGTCATTGGATCTCGACCAACGCGAGCAGCAGTGTCGCGATAGGATAAACCGCAATCTCGATAGGCTACAATCCGATCTTTATCAAAGTCGGAAACGTGATGGTACGCATTTCTCCTCCTTACACGAGGCATCACAACAATGTTTCAGCAGACAACGCCGGTCAACTGCTGTTTGTGTATGAGAAATCGGTCGGAAACTTTCTTCATGTCAGCACGTTGTAGGTGTTGCCACCGTCGCCAACCTTGTGTGAATGCTCCGAAAAGCTACTCATTTGCATATCACAGCATCCTCTTCCTGTCGGCTAAATTTTGTGTCTGTAGCACGTCATCTTCGTGGTGTAGCAATTTTAATGGCCAGTTGTGTAAAAGGATAAACGCAAAATACCAGGTGCCATTACAAACTTTCCAGAAAACCTCGAGGCCAACCTGTCAGTTTAACGTTGGTAGGTGTGGATTTTCAACCAAACACACTACAGAAATCAGAAACTGTTTATCGCAGAGTGCTTTAGAAGCTGTTAGACACACGTTGCGTAGTCATGTAGCGCCATGATTCACACAAAAGCGGGCTCTTTGTAGAAAAGTGTTCGTATGTTCCAGTGTCCAATCTGCTAACACAAGCGGGGATCGCCGACATGAAGGAGAACTTCACGGCGCTGGTTGGCTCCCAGCTGCCGCTCCCCACGGAGGAACAGCGGACCCGTGCAGCGGAACAACTGGAGCAATTCTACTTTGGGGACGAGGGCTTCTCTATGGACCAGATGCAAGCTGTTATTGATGTAAGCATACGGCATTCGCAGCTCCACTGTGGCAGGGAAACACTGGGATAGCTTCAGCCTGAGTTCCGTATCATTCGCCAAACGTGAAGGATCCGAGCCGATTTAAGAAGCATTCTTGGTTTGCGCACTTGGAAGGGCGGTTTTCTGAACAACAAGTTGAGGTTATTGATTCTGACAAAGAGATGTGTGTAAGTCTCCTCTTGAGGCTCTGCTAAATTTGTTTCTGATGACGTATGAGAGGTGGTGCAAGAGAGGAGATTGTTTAATCTTTAAATGTGTTTTAGTGAGAGAGCCCTTCACAGGTGGCTGATTGTAACAGCCTAGCCGTACACTTGAGGGCTGTAGTTGATGTACTACGTCAGGCACACCTTGGAGTTTTCTGTAGCACTACCATGCGTCTTCTAAAGATAACCTCTCGCTGCAGAATACAACACTCGGTTGCGATTACGTTCATGAAATGGGACTGTAGCTATTACGATCATGAAAAAATACAAGAATATTGTTCAGAGAAGAGTACAAAAATTTGTTACAACGGATACGATTTTAATGAATGCTCTGCTTCTTGAAACAAATTTAAACGTTACACATGAGGCATTACACATCTCACTCGTATAAATAATTACTGGACATTCGTGAGTAATAATGATGTTGAACGTAGATTCTGTACCAAACTTGAAGGTAGGTTTTAGCATATGATCTCAGAAAGATTGACTCAGTTTCATAACATAGTTATACAATGACTTAACTTTTGCGATCGCACCTGGGTTTGGATTCCATCCGACTCTGCTTGCTACCACAAGAGAGTTTCTGTCTCGAGGATTTCAACCAATCACCGTCCACGAAGTCTGCGCTACAATATGCGGTGGTGTTTTGTTCAGCCAATAGCAAGCGACGACGTTTTTTCCAGGTGGATTGTGAAGCCTTGACTCATCACCAATACGCCACCGGCGTCCTTGCCATACAGCAAGTCTTGTGACATATTGCACCATTGTTGGCAACCGGAATAAAATAATAATTGGATCCTTTTACCGACCTCCTAATTCAGATGATACAGTTGCTGAAAGGTTCAAAGAAAACTTGAGTTTGATTTCAAACACGTACCCGACTCATACGATAATAGTTGGTGTTGACTTTAATATACCCTCGATATTTTGACGAAAATACATGTTCAGTTCCGGAGGTAAGCATAAAATATCATCCGAAATTGTGCTAAACGCATTCTCTGAAAATTATTTCATGAGCCCAAGCGAATAGTAAACGGTTGTGAAAACACACTTAACCTCTAAGCAAGAAATAATCCTAAGTTAATAACGAGCATCACAACCGATTCATGGATTAGAATATTGTAATTCCGAAATCCTCGAAAAATAAGCGAAAAATATACCTATTCAAAAAAGCAGATAAAAATTCATTTGACGCCTTCCTGAGAGACAATCTCCACTCATTCAAAATTAATAATATAAGTGTAGACCAGATGTGGCTTAAATTCAAAGAAATAGTATCGGCAGCAGTTGAGAGATTTGTACCAAATAAATTAACAAACGATGGAGCTGATCCTTCTTGGTACACAAAACGGGTTAGAACACTGTTGCAGAAACAACGAAACAAACATGCCAAATTTAAACAGACGCAGAATCCCCAAGATGGGGGATCTTTTACACAAGCTCTAAATTTAGGGCGGACTTCAATGCGAGATGCTTATAACAGTTTCCACAACGGAATTTTGTCTCGAAACCTCGCAGAAAATCCAAAGAGATTCTGGTCGTATGTGAAGTATGTTAGCGGCAAGATACAATCAATGCCTTCCCTGCGCTATAGCAGTGGAGATACTATCGAAGACACTGCTGCCAAAGCAGAATAATTAAATACAGCCTTCCGAAATGCCTTCACAAAAGAAGAAGAAGTAAATATTCCAGAAATCGAATCGAGAACAGCTGCCAACATGAGTAACGTAGAAGTAAATATCCTCGGAGTAGTGAAGCAACTTAAATCACTTATTAAAGGCAAGTCTTCTGGTCTTGACTGTATACCAATTAGGTTCCTTTCGGAGTATGCTGATGCATTAGCTCCCAACTTAACAATCATATACAACCGTTCGCTCGACGAAAGATCCGAACCCAAAGACTGGAAAGTTGACAGGTCACACCAATATTCAAGAAAGGTAGTTGGAGTAATCCACTAAATTACAGACCCATATCGTTAACGGCGATATGCAGCAGGATTTTGGAACATATATTGTGTTCGAACATAATGAATTACCTCGAAGAAAACGGTCTATTGACACACAGTCAACATAGGTTTAGAAAACATCATCCTTGTGAAACACAACTTGCTCTTTATTCGTATTGTGTTGAGTGTTACTGACAAGGGATTTTCGATCGATTCCGTATTTCTGGATTTCCAGAAGGCTTATGACACGGTACCACACAAGCGGCTCGTAGTGAAATTGCCTGCTTATGGAATATCGTCTCAGTTATGTGACTGGATTTCTGATTTCCCGTCAGAGATGTCACAGTTCGTAGTAACTGACGGAAAGTCATCGAGTAAAACAGAAGTGATTTCTGGCGTCCCCCAAGGTAGTGTCATAGGCCCTTTGCTGTTCTTTATCTATATAAACGATTTGGGAGACAATATGAGCAGCCGTCTACGGTTGTTTGTAGATGACGCTGTCGTTTATCAACTAATAAAGTCATCAGAAGATCAAAACAAACTGCAAAATGATTTAGAAAAGATATCTGAATGGTGTGAAAAGTGGCAGTTGACCCTAAATAACGAAAAGTGTGAGGTCATCCACATGAGTGCTAAAAGGAATTCGTTACACTTCGGTTACACGATAAATCAGTCTAATCCAAAGGCCGTAAATTCAACTAAATATCTAGATATTACAATTACGAACAACTTAAATTGGAAGGAACACACAGAAAATGTTGTGGGTAAGGCCAACCAAAGACTGCGTTTTACTGGCAGGACACTTAGAAAATGTAAGAGACCTACTAAGGAGACTACCTACACTACGCTTGTCCGTCCTCTTTTAGAATACTGCTGCGCGGTGTGGGATGCTTACCAGATAGGACTGCGGAGTACATCGAGAAAGTTCAAAGAAAGGCGGCACGTTTTGTATTATCGCGAAATATGGGAGAGTGTCACAGAAATGATACAGGATTTGGGCTAGACATCGTTAAAAGAAAGTTGTTTTTCGTTGCGACGGAATCTTCTAAGAAAATTCCAATCACCAACTTTCTCCTCCGAATGCGAAAATATTTTGTTGACACCGACCTATATAGGGAGGAACGATCACCACTATAAAATAAGGGAAATCAGAGCTCGTACGGAAAGATATAGGTGTTTATTTTTCCCGTGCGCGATACGATAGGAATAACAGAGAATTGTGAAGGTGGTTGGATGAACCCTCTGCCAGGCACTTAAATGTGATTTGCAGAGTATCCATGTAGATGTAGATGTAGATTACGATTTACTCAGTATCAATTTAATGTATGTGTTACACTTGCCGTTCTTAATTCTTTTTTTTTTCTTTTTCTTAATGGGGCATTCTCAAAGACACTAATAATTTTTCAAACTACGAATTAAGCCAGAAACACCAATGCCAATTCACCTTCACTTCAAACCACTCATCTTACACAGTACCTCACCCTTAGGTCTGATTCAGTTCGAAAATTCTTAATTACTACCTTGCTCCTGTTCGAATATTGTACCTTCACATTTCGGAATATTTTCCATCAAGGTTATCTAACTGATTTATAATTTCTTTCTTGATGCATTACTTAACAATTCGTCTTCTTGTTGGCATTGTTGCAGTCACAATATACTACGAGATAATCTTATTCATAATTTTAAGATTTCTTTATTTACAGTCATTTCTCTCTGTTTACTCATCACATTGCCGTCCATGTAAACGTTATCTCTTATCACTTCTCTCACTTTACTTGGTGCATTTCCATAGATACAAAATAAATAGGCACTAATTAAGCAAATAATAATGCACCGAAACCTGCTTCCATCTTCCGGTATTTTCCTGCTTTTTTAACATTTCACATTTCACTAGTTTCCGATGGGATCCAGTTGTTGTGTACTTGCAGGTGAGGGTATCTTGCTATTGGTACCATAAAATTCTTCCATCGATAATGCGTTCTCATTTCAGTGATTCAGCTCTCTGTCGTCTCTCTCTCACCCACCAGGTACATAATTCAGAATTATTATTTGTAACAAAATGTATTAATTAGAGACAAGTAACTGTATTGTAATCCTGTAACAGAAAACCAGATTCATTAATCACTCATATACTACATTATACACTTTAACAGAATTCTTGGACATCATTTAATTTACGTGATTTACGTGTCGTTAAGACTCTGTGTTGTACCGTTACCTTGTCTAGGAACTCACACGTGCCTCTGACCCATATCATACTCGTACACACTACCAGTTTACATCTACGTATTAAATTCATGGAGACTATAATATTTCTTAATGAAATCAAAGCTCCAAAACAGTCGTTCCTTTAAGCTTTACTTCATTAGGATATGCATCCTTGTTGAATGCAAACGTTCTGTCTTCCACCTCAAAGATTCGTCTCCATTGCCACCATCTTTCATTTGTTACTCAGTGCCTGCCCTGTTTTATAACGATCATTTTAACTCTTTTACATCAGTTTTCAGTGCCCAATTGTAACACCCCAAGAAACCAGAAAACCCAAATAAGAATGTCATGATAATTTAAAGTAGGGAACAGTGTTATCCTGACAGGTACGACAACTTTGACAATAATATAACACCTTAAAGTTTCGATGAACACCAATTTCAATAATTACTGAGTATGCCAAGCTATAAAGGTAGAAAGAAAGAAAGGTTATTTTTAATTTGCTATTGTGGGTTGTTGGAGAAAACAATTCCTTTATTCCCACATACATTTAGCAATAACTGAACACTACACACATGAATGAATCGTGTAGACATGAACAGCACGGAATAACTAACTAAAGCTAAGTCACTGTATCACTGCACGTAAATTAACACTTCACGGAATGTTTATGAAGCACTGTACACTTGTAGGGATCGATTGTCAGAAATAGGACACTACATGACTCCCCCCTTTAATGCTAACGATAACGCAGATTAAATTTCACACGCCGTCCAGCTCTTGTAACTACTTCTTTCTTGAAACCGGGCGGTACGTCACGTGTATCAGTGGTTGTGTCAGGGAGTGGTGTAGTAGTCCTCGACGTCGGTCTTGGTGCTGCAGTGACTGGTGTTAGCTGAGCGTTGTGGTGTTCATGAGGTACAAGAACACATCTTGTAGCTTCTCCTGTCTTCTCTGGTTTGTGTTCAGTGGTAGCTGTGGTGTCTGTTGCGTCCAGAAATACAGGCTTGATACGGTCCACTGCAACTGTGGTGGGCGTACCGTTAATCATTATGCGGAAAGTATTGGTATCCCTACTGACTACCAGATATGGTCCGTCATATGGTGGCTGCAGTGGTTTAAGCACAGTATCATTGCGTAAGAATACATGCGTGCACTTGTCTAGCTCCGCAAAAACGAGCGAGTGTCTTCCAAGCTGGTTTCTGGGCATTGTTGGTCTCAATTGGCGTATCTGCTCTCTTAATCTTGTGGCGAATTCTGAGGCTGTGATTGTATCACCTGCCATGCTGTGCAGAAATTCTCCAGGCAGGCGTAACGTTTGTCCATACACCAGTTCTGCTACTGTTGCTTTCAGATCACTTTTGAATGACGTTCGTAGACCCAAAAGTACGATAGGTAGTGTCTCTGTCCAATGCGGTGTTGTGTGACATCTCAGTGCTGCCTTTAACTGTCGATGGAGACGCTCAACCATGCCATTTGATGCGGGGTGGTATGCCGTGGTGCGTATGCGTTTCGTACCTAGTAACGTAGCCAATGCTTTGAAAACGTAGGCTTCAAATTGTCGTCCTTGATCAGTTGTAATTCTCTGTGGAACTCCAAACCGGGCAATCCAACCACGAAAAAATGTTTGAGCTATAGTTTCTGCAGTGATGTCCTTCATTGGAAATGCCTCATGCCACCTAGTAAATCTGTCAATCACCGTGAGGCAATAACTGTAGCCTTCCGATGCCGAGAGTGGGCCGATGATGTCAACATGCACATGGTCAAAACGCTGATTTGGTGGAAGAAATGTGCCTAATGGTGCCCTGACGTGCTGTGTGATTTTATTCCTCTGGCACGTCAAGCATTGCTTCACAAATCCTTTACAGTCTGTGTGCATACATGGCCATACAAATTTTTGTTTCACCAATCTGAGTGTGGCTCTTACTCCTAGGTGTGACAGATTGTGCATTGATGCAATTGCCTGTGTTCTGAATTGCTGTTGCACAAATGGACGTATCTTTCCTCTTGCTACGTCACAGTACAACTCAATGCTTGCTTCAGGAAATGTCACGAGCTGTAGCTTCAATCCTTTCTCTTGTTGCAATAGATCACGCAACTCACTATCACATTGTTGCGCATGCGCGAGGGCGTCGTAATCAATGGCCTTTGTCACTGTTTCCACCTGTGCGATGTCATCTGCTACTGTGGACACTGCTTCAATGCGAGAAAGTGCATCAGCTGGAACATTTCGCTTCCCTTCCACATACACAATGCTGGTCGTGAACTGGCTGACATGATCTAAGTGTCGCAGCTGCCTGGGCAATGCTTTCTCTGGCTTTACCTTAAAGGCATAGGTAAGCGGTTTATGATCTGTGTAAATCGTGAACTGTCGCCCTTCTAATGCGTGTCTGAATTTTTTTACTGCCGCATAAGCGGCGTACAGCTCACTGTCATATGTTCCCCAACGTTGCTGAGATGGTGACAACTTATGACTATAAAATGCAATGGGTGATCTGTTTGATCAATTTGTTGCTGAAGTACGGCACCAATGGCAGTGGACGAAGCATCAACCATGAGAGCGAGTGGAGCATGCGCGACCGGGTGTGCTAATTGCGCGGCCTCTGCTATAGCTTTTTTTATAGCGTGAAACGCGGTGTCCGCCTCGATAGTCCAATGCACACTGTGGTTAGGTTTAGGTACGCCTTTAAGTAGTTCATTCAATGGTGCAGTTATCAGTGCATGATTGCGAATGAAGCGTTGGTATAAATTCACTACTCCAATGAATCGTCGTAATTCTCTGACTGTGACAGGGCGGGGGTATTTGTTTATGGCCTCTACTTTACTGTGTGGCGGTCGAATACCCTGTGCATTCACCAAATATCCTAGAAAGTGGACCTCTTTCTCACCAAAAACACACTTGGCAGGATTAATTACTAGTCAACGTGTGCGTAGGCGGTCAAACACTTGTGCCAAATGCTGTAAGTGCTCCTCTTCCGATGCATACATCACCAATAAATCATCTATATACACATAGCAAAAATCTAAATCTCTTGTAACCTCATCCATAAAACGTTGGAAGGTCTGGGCGGCATTACATAGTCCGAATGGCATTCGGGTGAATTCAAATAGACCGAATGGTGTTGTCACCGCTGTTTTAGGAATGTCTTCTGCAGCTATAGGGATCTGATAGTAAGCTCGAACTAGATCAATGGTAGAAAATATAGTCTTACCGTGAACATTTGCAGAAAAGTCTGCTATATGTGGAACTGGGTACCGGTCTGGAATGGTCCTTGCATTGAGATGGCGATAGTCACCGCAGGGGCGCCATCCATTCTTCTTTTTAGGCCCGATGTGGATTGGGGATGCCCAACTGCTACTAGAAACTCTGCAGATACCTTGTGACAGCATGCTGCGAAATTCCTGCTTTACCACTTTTAGCTTTTCGGCCGTTAAACGTCTAGGCCGAGCGTGAGTTGGCGGCCCTGGCGTGGTCAAAATGTGGTGGATGGTTGTATGCTTGACTGGTGGGAGAGTAGGCGATTGCTGTGTGATCTCGGGGTATCCTCTCAGTAATCGTATATATGGTGTGTCGCCTGTGACTGTGCGTAACTCTAGTGGTGTGATACAACGGACTTTTCCTGTTGTATGCAGACTAGTAGTCAAATCTATTAGTCGCTGACGTCGCAGATCTGGCAGTAAGTCGTAGAAGGACAAAAAATCTGCTCCGATAATAGGCTGTGATATATCTGCCACTGTAAATTGCCATTCAAACACACGGCATAGCCCCAAGTTAAGGAATAATGTTACTCGACCGTATGTTCTAATTTTTGAGTCATTGGCGGCGTATAGATAACAGTCGTCGCAGCTCCGGCGTGATAGGCGGTTTGCTGGATATACGGACTCTTCTGCGCCTGTATCGATGAGAAACTGTAGTTTTGTTTCGCGGCCTGTCACAAAAAGTCGGCGAGTGTTTGCACTGGAAGTTATCGCTGCTACGGTGTCTGCCTCATGTTTCCACTTGCAAGGTGGCGTACACTTTCGTGCATCATTACCAAATGTCTTGTGGTACCAGCATAAGTTCTGTAGTGATTGTGATCGATTGCGACTTCGTGACCGTCAGCGGCGTGGCCGTTGGTGGTTGTGCGTTGTTTGTAATGCAGCTACCTGTGCGGTCAACTCTGCCAGTTGTGATTGTAGGGAGACTAACGTCACTGTGGGCGAATTTTCTTGTTGTGGCGTTAATGTTGAGACACTGGATTTGGGATACACTTCAGTTAACCTGTCGGCCGTTTGTGCCAGTGCGTTTAAATCGCCTGCGCATACCGTGAGTATTTTTTGAGTATCCGACGGCAACCGAGACAACCATATATTTCGTAGCACATCATCAGTTACAGTGTTACTTGCCAGTGTGCGCAAACATCGTAAGAGTTGTGATGCAGTGCGATCTCCGAGTTCTTCAGTGCGCAGTAGTTTCTCTAGCCGTTTTGCCTCTGATTGGCCGGCCAGTGTAGCCGAGCGGTTCTAGGCGCTACAGTCTGGAACCGCGCGACCGCTACTGTCGCAGGTTCGAATCCTGCCTCGGGCATGGATGTGTGTGATCTCCTTAGGTTAGTTAGGTTTGAGTAGTTCTAAGTTCTAGGGGACTGATGACCTCAGAAGTTAAGTCCCATAGTGCTCAGAGCCATTTGAACCATTTGCCTCTGATTGTGACAAACGCGTTATTAATGCGTTTTTAATAGATGCATAACGATCGGTATCCAGTGGTGCGGCTAGGATATCTTGTACTTCTGCTGCTAGATCTTCTGTAAGTGCTGCAACCACATAGCTGTACTTAGTTTCGTCCGCCGATATTTGTGCGAGGACGAACTGGCTTTCTAACTGGGCAAACCACAATAGAGGAGTATGTAACCAGAATGGTGGAGGTTTTATTGTCACCCTGTTAATTGCACTGCTGGCTTCAGGTTGAATTGAGACTGGCGAATCGGTCATGATCGTGCTGAAACGAGCGCGACGCAGCTAGCGCGGAAGTTACAAAAATTAACGTTGCGGAACTTCGTTAAACGCTGAAGCCGACGCGTATGTTAACGTAGTTCGTCGGGTGTCACCAAATGTGGATGTTGGAGAAAACAATTCCTTTATTCCCACATACATTTAGCAATAACTGAACACTACACACATGAATGAATTGTGTAGACATGAACAGCACGGAATAACTAGCTAAAGCTAAGTCAAAGAATAACTATATCACTGCACGTAAATTAACACTTCACGGAATGTTTATGAAGCACTGTACACATGTAGGGATCGATTGTCAGAAATAGGACACTACACTATCAAACATCTCAGTAATAACTGCAAATCAGTACGACGAAAGTTAGGTCCAAAGTAATGTGTCGGTCAGAGATAATATTTATTGTGAAAGAGAGTTGTAAACGCTGCGAAAAGGAAATTCAATGCGTCTACAATGCTCGATCATGGAAATGTTAGTCGCTTGCTAGCTTGCTTGGTATCAAGAGAGAGAGTACCGTTTGTTACAGTACTACAAATGGAACGCTATGAGATTGTTCCTATTTAAAAAAAAAAATACCATTGCGTGATAGAGATGCGTGGACTTTGTTCTCAGTTATTCTGACATGAGAACTTGAACTGTAGTGATGTTCTGACAGTGTACGACGAGTTAATGAACTTTAATTATTGGAGATATTATTGTTGGACTCAGCCTTCATCAAAGTGAACAGTTACAACGAAGAATGGACATAGTATCGAAGACTGCAATACCTGATTAGCCTTGAGTAGGAAACATTAATACGACCACACGAAGATAATACAAATACGCCGATTGTAAAAGTTGTAATTGTCACGATCACCGAACTTGAAAGAATCGTAATTGATCTGATCCTAAGAAGGAACAATAAAAACTTTTCATCAGTAATGGAAATCTCACGTGTTGGCTCCATCATTAATTGAACTGCGTGATAGTTGATGATCAAAATTAATTATCTGTGAACATTTTAATTGAAAGAGTTACTTGATGAACATTGACCACTGAAAGGAGTGTTTTCCCGAAATAATATTACGACGCACGAAAGCAAGATAGCATTATAGATTATCTCTGGATTTGCGTCGTGCCGTAGTGAACAATTTTGCCTAGCAGCGTAACAACAACTACTGATACTGAACCGCAAATGAATTTTTCCTCGCTTCAGTGGTGTGAAACGACGCCGGGGATGAATGGTTCACTCAATACTGCAATAACTAATAACTGGGCATAGCAAATCATCATAAAACCATAACAGACAATTAAAATCAACAGTTCGACAATATCGTAGAAACAAAGTTTAATCCTTGTGTTTCATCCTATCCAAACCTAACCTTAATTTTGCAAATCTCTCTGCACTTCTTAAGTTATGTGTTTTCTTATTTCTGTATTTGTGTTCACATTCGTTATTTCCGCTATTTCTTCATGTGTCTCAATTGTGGTTTGCTTTTTAGATACATTTAGAGAAAAAGTAGCTTTTCACTGCGAAAGATAGTAGAAGACGAACATCTGTTACTTGGTCGTCAAATTTACTATTTATTTTATTAATGGACTTTTCAGTAGCTGCTACCCAACTGTCAATATACAGCAAAGACTGGCCACCCCAAATATATCCTAAATGAATAAACATATTGAGGTTCGGTTTTCGCCGAGTTATAGCGGACAATATTGGGAATCTCTTGACGTTCGAAAGTCATTTTTATTGTTTATAGTCGCCGAATTACGACACTGACTTTGTTTTTTTTTCTATTGGAGCTATATGCTTTTTTTCTGTGCCATTTGACAGAAGCTTCTAAGAGAATTTCAACGACATAAGACTTGTGGCACTAGATCAAATAGTATCAAGGCAACAGCGTCGCAAACCACTGTAACGCCGTCGGGAGATGATGTTCCACAAACGCCTGCCCTATTATGCCAAAGGTAAACAAACACGAAATCAGATATTGTTCTTGCGTTTATCTGTACGCTTGAGGCGCATCAGTCTGTGTTCCGCTGTTGTAGCAATCACACAACTTGCTCGCAAAGCTATTGAAACATTCACTGTACGCAAGACAGTCGAAGACGTGAATATCGTTTATGGCGAATGTCGCTAAACTATTAGAGCAGCTGTTTGGTTGTATATTGAAAAGTGTCCAAATCGTGCCAAGCACTCACAATCTGTCTTCACAAACATTATTGAGAAAAAGTTCCAGAAACTGGAGGTGGAGAATGAAATACCGAGGAAAAAGAAGAGCAAGTGATGAAAGAAACGAAATTAGCATTTTAGCAGCAGTAACATACAATGCAAATGTCACTAGAGGCATCTCGGAAGTACGAGAGAGATCAACCAAACGAGAGTTCTCCGAACACTGCAGTCCATTGCATTTCATTCTCTTCGCATTTCGTTGCATCTACAGCTTCATGGCAATTATTTCCGAAATTGGTTACAGTTGTCCGAATGTTATCCGTAAAAAGTGCAAAGTGATGCGACATATCTCCGCAAATATTTTCTTAAGGACGAAGCATAGTTTACAAATCATGGGCAAGTGAATCTTCGCAATATGCAATAACTGACTAGTTGAAAATCCACGTTGATTCAAAGAAGTGTTTAAAAACAACACTCTTGGTCTGTCAACGTTTGCAGCGTGTTTTTCAAGACCCACATCGTTGGTCTTTATATTAGTGATGACAATCTAAATATACTCGAGTATCTCGAGTTCTTAAGATATGCTGCTGCCGCAGTTGTTGGAAAACATCCCACTGGACAGAAGACTATTAGTGTGGTACCAAAATGACGGATGGCCGTTCCATTCCGCGCATGTAATGACATATGCCTTAAGATAATATATTGAGAGCATTGGAATTTCAACTGTGGCAAAAATTGAAACAGAGTTATACCAGGTTAACACCAACGACTAACGAAGGCATGAAATTCCTTATAACACGGACCTGTACTGCCGTTAACTATAGATGAAATTTAACGCGCAATATTGCTTCTTCAGTATAACTTTATAGCGTGTAGCAAACTCGAGGTGCACATTTTGAGCACTTGGTATGACAGCCGTTATAATAAAGACATGAACTGTACCTGAGTTACCTGTTTGCTTATCTTTGGCATTTGTGGAACCTCTTCTCCTGAAGGTCAGACAGTGGCTGGCGGCGCTGTTACCTTAATACTATTTGATCGTGTCCCGCACATGTTATGTCGTTGACTAGTTCCACTAGGAAAAAAAATCGGTGTCGTAATTCGGCGACTACAAACTATAAAAATTACTTGAGAACGTCAGGAAATTCTCCATATTGTCCGCTATAACCTGGCGAAAACCACACCTCTATATATTTATTCATTCTGGACATACAATATCTGAGGTAGTCTATCTTAACTGTCTTGCCCTGTATACTGTAAATAATAATAGTAACCGTACAGTATTAGAAATAGCTGTAGGGTTGTCAAATTAATAACAAATCAAAAAAGGATACACATTCTAAAATGATATATCGGATACTGGTGATACAAAAACACTTTTCGTCAAAACCGTGTAGTAAGATACTATAGCATGGTCAAAGCACCATTCATCTCACGTAATAATCTTCGCCTTCTGTTCACGAATACAGTTTCCAGTTACTGTAAGAACTTCAATACCAAACTGTACAACGCTTTCATTCATCGCAGTTAAGAACTATAAATGATATTATTAACCACGCTGACACAGTCTTAGATCTAGGTGCCTACCATATAGGAAGTGAAATCAGCTAAATAACGACTGACTGACTTAGAATCAGCCTCGACTAATATTTGAGATTCGAAAATAGTGAGAGGTGCCGGGAATTGAAACATAGTAGTTTATCCCCTACACTTACTAACGAAAATATGTTACAAAGACTAGGATCAAATTTTTAGTTCTGATATGCAATGTAATGTAAGTCGAAAGTCCCCCCAGGGGGCTCACCGCTCTTGTTGAGTACGTGCTTGGCGACCTCAGGGGCCCTGCCCTCGCAGCACCCTTCTCTTTTGGTGCTTCTCCTGTCCTTTTCCCCTCTCTTGGGGAGATGTCTCGTGCCTCCATGGGCTCTTGAAGCTCATTTGCTTTGGTTTACTTGTAGCAATATTATCTCTTGTACTGCTCTTTCCCTGTACTGCTCTTTCCCTGTACTGCTCTTTCCCTTTACTGCTCTTTTCCTGTACTGCCCTTTCCCTGTACTACTTTTTCCTCATTTTGCTCTTTCTCTGTTCAATTTTTTCCCTGTTCTGCTCTTTCTTTGTTCCTTTCTTTCCTTGTTCTGCTCTTCCCTTGTTCTGTTCTCTTTTTCCTCCACTGCGGCGTTTGAGGCCATTCTTTCTTTCTTTCTTTTCTTCTTATCTCTTCTTCTCCTCCCTGTGTGTGCCTGACGGCCACCCAGGCGTTTGGGTAACGGATAATTCCCAGCCCCAGGTTGGTATGTATGGCCTGCACGTACCCCCTGGTACAGGCCAGGCCCAGGGAGGGGTGATTGCCTGGGCTATTACCTTCCTCCCCTGTCGATTGGTCCCTCCGTCTGTCATTAGGGAGATGTGACCTAAGGTGACGACAATCACCCAAGGCGGGGGGCTCCCCTTTGGAGGGCCCCTGGCTGGAAGGAGCGCACCATCGGAGACGCTGGCAATCTCCCCAATGACTGATTTTCCTTCTCTTTCTCCGAGTGTTTCACATAAAAGAAAGTGAAATGAGGCTCCTACCTCAGTGTCTCTTCCTGTTGAACCTCGATATCTAGTAGTCTCACGTTTAGACGAAAACCAGACTTTTGCTATTGTTAACCGCTTTGTTATACAGAAAGGCGTGGATGGCATTGTCGGCCCTGTGAAGTCATGCTGTCGTCTCCGCAATGGTACTCTGCTTTTGGAAATTGATAGTGCTCTCCAGGCCCAGAAGCTACTCAAGGCCCAAACCCTCCACGAATAGCCTATAAAAGTGGAGGCTCATAGGACACTTAACTCGTCGCACAGTGTTATCTACACCCTGCTGTTGGATGGTTTGACGGAGGAAGAAATAACTAGTTATCTATCGGATCAGGGCGTTACTGCTGTTCATCGAGTTATGAAGAAGGAAGCTGCCGATTTGGTGCCCACTCGCACATCGTTCCTGACTTTCCATTGGTTAATGGTTCCTACCAAGATAAAGGCAGGCTATGAAGTCATCTCTGTGCGCCCTTACATTGGCTGTCACTATGGCGGACCTGATGCAGCTTGTTGCTCAGCTTCCTCCACCCTTTCTGCTCCTCGGTGACAAAATGACGCCGGCACTACGGTCTGGAACCGCGCAACCGCTACGGTTGCAGGTTCGAATCCTGCCTTGGGCATTGATGTGTGTGATGTCCTTAGGCTAGTTAGGTTTAAGTAGTTCTAAGTTCTAGGGGACTGATGACCTTAGAAGTTAGGTCCCATAGTGCTCAAAGCCATTTGAACCATTTTGACACCAGTGCCCTTCATCCTCTTTGGGGCTCGCCTGTCGCCTGCCCGAGAGGTTCTCCTTTGGCGGACTTCTTAATCATCTTAATCTTTTGTGCCTTAGCCCCGGTGAAGCTACGTTTCTCCCTGATTCCACATACACTTATTCCCACTGAGACCTCTCGATCTGCTCTGCCCAGCTCGCTCGACATCTCGAGTGGTGTGCTCTTTCCTATACTTACTCGTGTGACCACTTCTCTGGTGTGACTCGCCTGTGCATTCATACCCCTCCACAGTGGCCCGCTCATTGGAAATTCTCTCTTCCTGACTGGAGGCTATATTCCTCCATGGCAGTCTTTGACGACCGGCCGTTTCCCAGCTGTGATGATCAGGTCGAGCACCTCGTGGACGTTATTCTCTCAGCTGCCGAATCCTCTATCCCTCGTACTACTACTTCTCCCCATCGGGTCTCGGTCCCAAGGTGGACTATGAAGTGCGGCAATGTGATTCGTGCCCGACGACGTGCGCTTCATGTCTTTCACCGTCATCCCACGTTACCGAACTGCATCCGTTACAAGCAACTACTAGCACAGTGCCGTCGCACTATTAAGTAAAGCAAGAATGCCTGCTAGGTTTCCTTCACCAGATCGTTCAGCAGATCGTCCTCTCTCGTTTGGGGTGGCCTGCGCTAGCATCCGGGACTACCGCCCACTCCCCGATCCCTGGTCTGACTTTGGCGGGAAACGTCATAGTCGACCCTGTCGATGTTTCCAACGCTTTGGGCAAGTACTTTGCGGAGGTTACAAGTTCCATCCACTACCATCCTGCCTTCCTTCCTCGGAAACAGGCGGAGGAGGCTCGTGCAATCTCTTTTCTCTCTTTGAATCGAGAATGCTACAACACTCCTTTTACTATGAGGGAGCTCGAGCGTGCTCTCTCCTCATCCAGATCTTCTACTCCTGGGCCCGATGTCCTCATGCTGCAGAACCTTTCTCCTGCGGGAAAACGCTTTCTTCTCGATACCTACAACCGTCTTTGGACTGACGATGTATTTCCCACGCTTTGGCGTGAAGCTATTATTGTTCCCCTACCTAATCCTGGTAAAGATAAATCTCTTCCTTCCAGCTATCGTCCAATTTTCCTTACGAGAAGCGTTTGTAAGGTGATAGGACGCATGATCAATGCTCGATTAGTGTGGTGGCTGGAGTCACAATATCTTCTCACTAATGCTCAGTGAGGATTCCGAAAGCGCCGCTCAGCAGTTGATCATCTCGTCACCCTGTCGACGTTCATCATGAATAATTTTCTTCAGAAGCGACAAACAGTGGCCGTTTTATTTGATTTGGAGAAAGCCTATGGTACCTGTTGTCGGACAGGCATTCTACCTACTATGCACACATGGGGCCTTCGTGGTCGTCTTCCCACTTTAATACGGGAATTTTTAACAGACCGAGTTTTCCGGGTACGTGTGGGTTCCTCCTTATCCCACACCTTTTCACACGAGAACGGGGTGCGTCAGTGCTACGCACTGAGTGTCGTCCTCTTCGCCATAACCATCAACCCAATTATGGATTGCCTTCCAGCTGGCACTTTCGGCTCTCTTTTTCGTTGACGACTTTACTATTTATTGCACCTTCCATCGGACGTGCCCCCTGCAACGCTGTCTTCAGCGTTGTCTGGACCGTCTCTATTCGTGGATGTTACAACTGGCTTCCGCTTTTCTGCTACCAAATCCGTTTTGCGTCAACATCTGGCGACTGTGCCAAAATGGTCTCCCGTTCGTGGATGCAACGAAGTTCTTAGGGCTTACGTTCGATAGGAAACTCAGTTGGTCTCCCCACGTGTCCTACCTGGCTGCACGCTGCACCCGGTCCCTCAATATCCTTCGTGTATTGAGTGGTACCTCTTGGGGAGCTGACCAGACTGTCCTCCTCCACCTCTATCGATCTCTTGTCTGCTCCAAGTTGGATTATGGATGCATTGTCTACTCCTCTGCACGGCCGTCTATCTTACGCCGTCCAAATACAATACACATTTGGGGATCCGTCTCGCCACTGGTGCCTACCATACTAGCCCAGTTGAGAGTCTCTACGCAGAAACCAGTGAACTACCACTGCCATACCAGCACGACATCCTACTCAGTAGGATGCGTGTCGGCTTTCTTCCATGCCAGGCCACCCAACTTTTGACCCTTTTTTTTATGACATTCTTGACCGCCAATACGAGATGCACGTTTCTTCTCTATCGCCTCCCGACATCCGCTTTCGTCACCTGCTTCAGCAGCTGCAGTTCACACTTCGTGCCACTTTCCAAATGGGGGAGAGCCCTTCACCACCTTGGCTTCAGGCACAGGTTTGTGTTAATTTTGATCTCAGCTCGTTCCCGAAGGATTCGACTCCCGAGCTGACCTATCGCTGCAAATTTCTCGAACTTCGCTCACAACTTGCCGATGGCATATTTTTGTACACTGATGGATCCAAGTCCTCCCATGGTGTTGGCTATGCTTCTGTTGTCGGGACGGATAAGTTTCAATACCGGTTTCTCGACCAGTGCATTTTTTACCGCAGAGCTTTTTGCCCTCTATCAGGCTATTCACTGCGTCCAGAGGCACCAGTTCACTCGCTGTGTGATCTGCTCTATCTCCCTCAGTGCCCTTCAGAGTCTGGATGATCCAGATCCAGTCCACCCCAGCGTTCGACGGACTCAGGACTGCCTCCATTTGTTCCCAAATGGAGGAGCCTAAGTGAAGTTCATGTGGCTTCGTGGCCATGTTGGTGTGCCTGCGAATGACGCTGCCCCTCGCAAGATATTTGTACTATTCTCTCTCGGTGTATGACGTCACTTTTGCAAGATCATTGGTGCTCCCTTCATGGGAACAAACTCAGAGAAGTCAAACCTCTCCCAGAAGTCTGGTCGACTTCCTCCCGGCCGTCTCGCCATGAGGAAGTAATGTTAGCCGGGTTGCGAGTAGGGCACTACCGCTTTAGTCACCGCCTCTTGTTGAGCAGCGATCCTGCACCCAGCTGTCCTTTCTGTATCCAGCCATTAACAGTCAGACATTTCCTGATCCTCTGTCCCTATTTTAGCCACTTACGTCTCAAGATCGGGCTGCCGCCCGCTTTGTCGGACATTTTCGCGGATGATGTGCGAGCTGTGGCTCGCGTTTTAAGTTTTTTAAAAAGCAGTAATATGACAAAAGAGATTTAATTTCTATCTGGAGACTCCGGTGTCTTGTAGACGTCTCTTAGATACTCTGCCGTAACGTCTTGACGTTTTAGATTTGTTTTTTCTTCCTTCTGTATTGGACCTCGCAACGGTTTTTTACCCTCGCGGTCCCAGCATTCTATGGTTCTATACTGGGCGCTTATGACCTTAGACGTTTTGCACCCTAAAATCCCACCCCCCCAAAAATTAATAAGTCGAAAGTGCACTTATTTTTTTGACTGAGCTGTCTTTTAGCTGAACGCAAGTTGTCCATGCAGTTTCCATGGTGTGTGATTCTAGAAGGTCTGCAAAATATTTATCTGCTGTCGACTAAACTCTTCATCGGAAGAGAGGAAGATAAGTGTTTAGCGATCCGTCGACGAGAATATCATTACAGGCGGCCATAACCTAGAATTCTGCAGTCTGGGGAGGAAATCGGTTGCGTCCTTTGCAAAAGAGCCATTCCGGTATCCATCTTTAACCATTTTGGGAAACCACAGAAAACCTAAATGTGAATGACAGAATAGAAATTTGAGCCCCTCTCCCCTCGAACGCATATCTCGTGGTCTAAGCACTGCGACTAAACACTGTTCTTCCAATAGTGTTGTTGCGAGAGAGTTCAATCGGGAAACATTTTATGTGCTTGTTGCGAGAAACGATTAAGACATCCTTCTGAAGTTCTACTGTTTATCTGTTGATGCGCGTTACTAATGTCTCCAATGTACTTCCCTAATGTACTTGTTTATTTGCAGCTGTTTTCCGACTTGTACTTCATACATCCAGCGGACTCCTTCGCTAGGGCCGTAGCTAACTCCAGCAATCTACCTATTCACTTCTATTACTTCGGGTACAATGGAACCGGATCTTCAGATTACGGTAAGTGTTCGCCAAGAGCGTTGCTTTTGCATACATGTACGTGTTCCTGAGCAGCGCAATCATCACATTTAGTACATTAGAAACAGCCATAAAATTATTAAAACGACTTAGTCCTTCCACTAACTTCTTTATCTGAAACTGTTCCCTTGATAATGACTACAGCGTTTTTTGTCAGCAACCTTCTCATTTCGTGTCATTCCAACGAATGCTCTACATCCTTCTGCAGCACCACATCTCAAATACTTTACTCCTCTTCTATTCCAGTTTTCTCCAAATCCTTGGTTAATTTCCATACGTACAATGCTTCCCTCGGATGTACATTCCCAGGAATTTATTGCACTAACTAGCTAAGTACTCGGCATTGCCTAGGTATGTATTTATAACAGACTTTTGTAGGCGATCTCCTCCTGCCCTCTCTCTGTCCATCTCACCCTTCCCCTCTCTCTCTACATCTCTTCCTCCTTCCTGTCTCTGTCCATCTCCTCTTTCTTTTCTCCTCCTCTCTCCCCTCTCTGTCCATCTCCACCCTTCCCTTTCTCTCAGTTCTTCCCTTCCCCTCTCTCTGCCCATATGCTCCACCCCTGTCTGTGTTCAAAAAAAATGTTCAGATGTGTGTGAAATCTTATAGGACTTAACTGATAAGGTCAAGAGTTTATGTCCATCTCCTCCTACCCCCATATCTCTCTACGTTATCACTTCTACCCTGGTTCTTAACCCTATGGTATCTCTTTCCAGGTAGTAAGTAGTTTGCATACCGAGTTCAGCTGAAATCAACCCAGTGGTTTTGGAGAAGCTTTCTACACGTGACTTTTATCGCTTACGCACATTTGACGCGTAGTTCACACATATTTGTACTCAGAGTTAGCCTATATATCTTGCGAATTTCTTCCTGCAGTTCCGTTTTGACGCAGCTCAGTGTTTATGACACAGTATCTCCTGAACGATGTGTCGTAAAATGGTATAATTTTGTGGGTACACTGGACGGCATATTTGGATCTGTCTGCAAAACGTGTTGCGTATAGAGATAGCAGCAAAGAATGATGTGGCAGTTTTACTGCATGAACACTGAAAATGTAAGCGATAAACTTTTATGTTTCCTCCTTATTTGAGGATTCTCAGCGAGAAAAAGTTTCGTAAACTCTTGGAATTATGTGTAAAATTTACTACGTGGCACTAAATGCTCTTATTTTCAAATACTGGATGAATAGAGTCTGACTATTCGCGTGTCATGGGCTACACTACTTTCTCACCCCGTCATCCCAGCGCCTTCATAGGTAAATGGTTCTTAACCTGACAGCGATTCTTTCCAGATAGTAAGCGATAAGTGTACCAAGTTTGGTTGAAATTGGTCAATTGATTTAGGAGAGATGTGGAATGCCCATACAGATATACATACAATAAGTATATCCATTCTTATGTACGGACCAGCTGAATACGTGGCATTGACTGGGTATGTATTCCTCCGCCTCTCCCCCTCCCCCCTTCCAGTCTCTGTCCGACTCCTCCTGCCCGTATCTTCGTCCAGCTCATCCTCCCCTATCTTTGTCCATCTCCTCCTCCCTTCTCTCTGTCCATCTACTTCTCACCCCTCTCTCCGTCCATCTCTTCCTGCCTCTCTCCCTGTTCGTCTTCTCCTCTTCCCTTTCTCTGTCCATTTCCTCCTCGCCCTCTCTTTTTTCATCCCCTCCTCCCCTGGTCTCTGTCCATCTTCTCCCCCCCCCCTCTCTGTGTCTGTATCCTCCTTCACACTATTCATGTCCATACACCTCCTCCCCCCTCGCTGTCTGTCCACCTCTTCTTCCCCCCCTTCTCTCTTCAAGTTATCGTGCTCACCCCAACAGGACACTGGTGATTCTAAAGCCCACAATATTTCTTTACAGCTCGTAACTCGTGTTTTCCAAATTTGCTGAAATCTTCGCAGGAGTTTAGGATGAGCTTTCTACCTGTGGCTATGCGTGCATATGCACGTCACATATATTTAAAATATCTCATACTTACTTGTCCATATATTTCACCTGTACCTCTAGTTAATTTTGCCGAGTAGTTACATTTTCACGCAGCTGAACAGTGTGGTATATGTCTGTGAAATGTATCGTGGAATGAGATTTTCACTCTGCAGTGGGGTGTGCGCTGATGTGGAACTTCCTGGCAGATTAAAACTTTGTGCCGGACCAAGACTCGAACTCGGGACCTTTGCATTTCGCGGGCAAGTGCTCTACCAACTGAGCTACCCAAGCACGACTCACGCCCCGTCCTCATAGTTTTACTTCTGCCAGTACCTCGTCTCCTACCTTCCAAACTTTAGAGAAGCTCTCCTGCGAACCTTGCAGAACTAGCACTCCTGAAAGAAAGGATATTGCAGAGACATGGCCTTTAGCCACAGCCTGTGTGCACACAGTTTTAATCTGCCAGGAAGTTTCATATCAGCGCACACTACGCTGCAGAGTGAAAATCTCATTCTGGAAACATCCTCCAGGCTGTGGCTAAGCCATGTCTCCGCAATATCCTTTCTTTCAGGAGTGCTAGTTCTGTAACATCCGCAGGAGAGCTTCTGTAAAGTTTGGAAGGTAGGAGACGAGGTACTGGCAGAAGTAAAACTGTGAGGAGGGGGCGTCAGTCGTGCTTGGGTAGCTCAGTTGGTAGAGCAGTTGGCCGCGAAAGGCAAAGGTCCCGAGTTCGAATCTCGGTCCGCCACACAGTTTTAATCTGCCAGGAAGTTTCAAGTGTATTGTGAATATGCCGTACGCTGAAATATTTCTCTAGGTACATTCAGCGTCGTATGTGGATACTATCTGTGAAACGTGTTGCGAATAAAGTTAGTGGCAAAGGAGTAATAAATAAAAACGTCATGCATGATGCAGAAGTATTACTGAATGAACAGCGAAAATGTAACCGATAAACCTTTTTTTCTTTTGTTGCTTTGTGGGGTTCTCAGCGAGAAAAAGTGTCTTTAGGTTTTGAAATTATGTGTTAAGTTTGTTGCGAGTCACTAAATGTTCTCATTCTCAAATATTGGATGACTAAAGTACGGATATTCGCTCGTCCTGGGCTACAGTGTTTTTTCACCACCATCCCCATCCCTTTGATAGGTAGGTAGTTCTTAACCCACAGCGATGATTTCCAAACAGGGAGTAAGATGCGTACCAAGTTTGGTTGAAATCGCTGCAGCGATTTAGGAGGAGATATGGAACATGCATACGTAACTACGTACGTATACACATACATCTAGTTTTGTAATATGTATGGCTTAAGGCCGATGTTTTGATACTAAAGACATCTTCTGGCCAGGATTGCCCTCTTTGCCTGTACTAGTCCGCTGTCTATGTCCTTTTCTTGTCCCTGTATTATTTTGTTTCGAAAGGAGCGAATATCTTCATCTTCGTTCCCAATTTTGATGTTATATTCATCACTAATTTCATTTGTAATTGTAAATGCATGAAACAGCAACCAGTTACTTTTTTGAATAGTTATTTATGATTTTTTGAACCGGTTTTCGAACCTTTTCAGGTTCCTCTACAGATGGTTTTCTGCATGTTACATCACTATTTCTAGCATAATGCTGGGTGCTGGCTTGCGATAGTATGGGCGGCTTTTTTCCGTTAATGCCCGTGTGTCTGCTTCCATTTTGATGGCCAGTTGGTAAATCACTTCACACACAAACAAAAAGCCGCCCATACTGTCGCAAGCTAGCACCAAGCATTATGCTAGAAACACTGATGTGACATCCAAAAACCATCTGAAGATGAACCTGAAAAGTTTCGAAAACCGGTTTATGGAATAATAAATAACTATTCAAAAAAGTGCCTGGTTCCAGTTTTATGTATTTACATTCAATTGGCAGTCACGGGTTCTAAAATATCCGTAATGGATAAGCTTAATTTCATTTGTGCTACTCTTTATTATCTTCGTCTTTCTTCGGTTTGCTCTCAACCGATACTCTGTACTCATTAGATGGCTCATCCCATGAACAGCGCCTACAATAATTATTGACTCTCATTGAGGATGGTAGTGTCGTCAGCGAATCTTCTCTTTCTGAAATTTTCTTTTATATCCATCGTAGCTTCTTCGACGTATATTTTGAACGTTAGAGGAGAAAGACTGCATTCCTGTCTTACATCCTTTTTAATGTGACCATTGTACTGTAGTTTTTCAGTTCTTACTGTTCCCTCTTAGTTTTTGTACATATTTTACATTACCTGTCTTTCCCTATATCTTGCACGCATTTATCTGAACATTTCGAACATCTTTCATCATTTTACATGTCGAAAGATTATTCCAGTTCGTCAAATCCTAGAGAAGGTGTCTTGATTTTTCTTGCTTCCATTATCAGGCGTAACGTCACAACTGCTTCTTTGGTGACTTTACCTTTCCTAAGGCCCCACTGATCATCTAACAGATCCTCAATTTTCTTTTCCATTCTTGTGTATATTATTCATTCTACATACGTCGATGCATGAGCTCTTAAGCTGATTGTACGATAGTTTTCGCACTTATCTACCTTTTCTGTGTTCAGGATTGTATGGCTAGTAATTTTCAGGAAGTCTGATGGCATGCCCCAGTCTCAACAGACTCTAGTCACCAACTTCAGTGGTCGTTTGGTTGCCACTTCCCCTGGTAATTTCAGAAATTCCGAAGAAATGTCTGTGCCACTGACTTATTTGATTTCAAGTTGTTCATTCTTCTGTCTAACTCTCACGTAGATCACGTGGGTAGATCACATAACTAATGAGGAGGTACTGAATAGAATTGGGGAGAAGAGGAGCTTGTGGCACAACTTGACTAGAAGAAGGGATTGGTTGGTAGGACATGTTCTGAGACATCGAGGGATCACCAATTTAGTATTGGAGGGCAGCGTGGAGGGTAAAAATCGTAGAGGGAGACCAAGAGATGAATACACTAAGCAGATTCAGAAGGATGTAGGTTGCAGTAGGTACTGGGAGATGAAGAAGCTTGCACAGGATAGAGTAGCATGGAGAGCTGCATCAAACCAGTCTCAGGACTGAAGACGACAACAACAACAACCACTCTCATACTGGATTACCTAGCATTTCATCTTCCATTACGTCCTAGATGTTCCTCCTACTCGTAGATGCTTTTAGGATATTATTTCCACCTATCTGCTGTGCGTTTAATAGTGGAGGTCCTCTTGCACTCTTAATATTGACACCTCTGGCTTTAATTTCTCCGAAAGTTGTTTTGCATTTTCTGTACGCTAAATGAGTCCATTAGACGATAATGTCTTTCTCAATTTCCTCCCTTTTTTCCATCAGACATTTCGATTTAGGGTTTCAGTATTCAAATCTTTTCATAAACATTTTTGTACTTGCTTTTTAGTCGATCGATTGAAGCCTTTCTTGTGCTACCCAATGATTTATTCACAGTTGCCTACCTTGTACTTAAATTTTCTGACCAAATTTTGTGACTGTCTTTTTTGATAAAACATTCGAGCGGATCGAAAATAAAGGATTTCCCAGAGATTACACAACGGGTTACTGTCCGATTACACATAGCCAAATGAAATTTGGCATGTGGACAAATAGGGTACCAAATTGACCAGCGTAAGGTTTAGTATTGCAAGAAAAGCTTCAATCGTTTGAAAGTAATCACGATAATTAAAAAATTTAATTAATGATTTGAAGGAGAATTTTTGGGCAATTTTCGTAGCCATATATAGAGTGGGATATGGACAAATAGCGCATCTAACTGATTATTGATGCATCTAGTTCCGAAAAAAAACTTATTTGGTTGCAAGTAATCAGGGTGATTAAGAAAAACATTAATAATTTGAGTTAAAACTTTTGTCCGAATTTTCATAGCCAAACTAACTCTGAGGAATGGGCAATTGGGCTATCAAATTGACCAGCGTGAAGCCTAATTCCGAATAAGAAGGTTAACTTCGTGAACCAATCATGGTAATTAATAAAAACTTAAATAGCGATTTGAGTGAAAACTGAAATATTTCACAAACAGCTACTGTGTGCTGTAAAGTGTCAAAGATAACAAATCACAGCATGAATTTAAACTTCTCTACTTTCTTGTGATCTGTGGACTCTTAACAATAATACATTACCGATTTATATTTAAATATCTTATATTTCATGTTTTCGGAATACAATTAGCAAATACAAAAATTGAAAAAGGAATCAATTATTTTGTGAAACGATTTGTCTGAAACAACGAAATAAAATAGATTAGGGAAACATTTGACGTGTCTTTCAGTCTGCTCGAAGTTATGTACAGCAAATGAGGTGCCAAATGACAATTTGAAGTTCAGTGTTTAACTTATGATCTTAGAATTTTAAACAACACTAGATGCTATGTGTCTGGTGGAATTTCACTCAGCGGTCTCCTTCACCTCACTAACGTAATAGCATCTCCGCTGCTATACATACTTCGAGCATCACTTAAAGGTGCAAGTAATGTTTCTCTAATCTATTTCATCAAATAATTTATTTAGAGATGTTTATTCTTCTTCAACTGAACTGCCTACTTTGTTATTCATTATAGCGGTACCTGCACCCTTGGAGAACTTCAAATGCACCCCATCGTTCCTCAATAATTCAGTATTCCACTTACTTCAAGTGTTCCCGGTGGTTCTCTTAAATTTTGGCTTAGTATTCGTTATTACTAAATTGCAGTCTGAGACTATATGCGCTCCTGGGTACACTTTACAATTCACTATTTCATTTCAGAATCACTGTTTGGCCGTGATCTAGTCCAGATGGGAACTTTCCGTGTTTCCAGGGCTCTTCCCAGTACACCTCCTCACTTTCAGCAATGTATTAGCTATTACAAGATGAAATTTAATGTAGAACTTTACTGTCTTCCTCCTCCCTCATTCCTATTATCAAATCTATATTCTCCCTTAACACCATTTTCAGTTCCTTCCCCTACTACAGAGTTTACATACTGAATTAGACGTTGTGCATCCTGATATACTTCTTCTGACCCTTCGTCCTCTGCTTGTGTCTTCGACATATATACCTCTACATCTACATCTACATTTATACTCCGCAAGCCACCCAACGGTGTGTGGTGGAGGGCACTTCACGTGCCACTGTCATTACCTCCCTTTCCTGTTCGAGTCGCGTATGGTTCGCTGGAAGAACGACTGCCGGAAAGCCTCCGTGCCGCTCGAATCTCTCTAATTTTACATTCGTGAGGTATAAGTAGGGGGAAGCAATATATTCGATACCTCATCCAGAAACGCACCCTCTCGAAACCTGGACAGCAAGTTACACCGCGATGCAGAGCGCCTCTCTTGCAGAGTCTGCCACTTGAGTTTTCTAAACATCTCCGTAACGCTATCACGATTAACCAAATAACCCTGTGACGAAACGCGCCGCTCTTCTTTGGATCTTCTCTATCTCCTCTGTCAACCCGACCTGGCACTGATCCCACACTGATGAGCAATACTCAAGTATAGGTCGAACGAGTGTTTTGTAAGCCACCTCCTTTGTTGATGGACTACATTTTCTAAGGACTCTCCCAATGAATCGAAACCTGGTACCCGCCCTACCAACAATTAATTTTATATGATCATTCCACTTCAAATCGTTCCGCACGCATACTCCCAGATATTTTACAGAGGAAACTGCTACCAGTGTTTGGTCCGCTATCATATAATCATACAATAAAGGACCCTTCTTTCAATGTATTCGCAATATATTACATTTGTCTATGCTAAGGGTCAGTTGCCACTCCCTGCACCAAGTGCCTATCCGTTGCAGATCTTCCTGCATTTCGCTGCAATTTTCTAATGCTGAAACTTCTCTGTATACTACAGCATCATCCGCGAAAAGCCGTATGGAACTTCCGACACTATCTACTAGCTCATTTATATATATTGTGAAAAGCAATAGCCCCATAACACTCGCCTGTGGCACGCCAGAGATTACTTTAACGTCTGTAGACGTCTCTCCATTGAGAACAACATGCTGTGTTCTATTTGCTAAAAACTCTTCTATCCAGCCACACAGCTGATCTGATATTCCGTAGGCTCTTACTTTGTTTATCAGGCGACAGTGCGGAACTGTATCGAACGCCTTCCGGAAGGAAAATGGCATCTACCTGGGTGCTTGTATCTAATATTTTCTGGGTCTCATGAACAAATAAAGCGAGTTGGGTCTCACACGATCGCTGTTTCTGGAATCCATGTTGATTCCTACAGAGTAGATTCTGGGTTTCCAGAAACAACATGATACGCGAGCAAAAAACATGTTCTAAAATTCTACAACAGATCGACGTCAGAGATATAGGTCTATAGTTTTGCGCATCTGCTCGACGACCCTTCTTGAAGACTGGGACTACCTGTGCTCTTTTCCAATCATTTGGAACCTTCCGTTCCTCTAGAGACTTGCGGTACACGGCTGTTAGAAGGGGGCCAAGTTCTTTCGCGTACTCTGTGTAGAATCGAATTGGTATCCCGTCAGGTCCAGTGGACTTTGCTCTGTTGATTGATTTCAGTTGCTTTCCTATTCCTTGGACACTTATTTCGATGTCAGCCATTTTTTCGTTTGTCCGAGGATTTAGAGAAGGAACTGCAGTGCGGTCTTCCTCTGTGAAACAGCTTTGGAAAAAGGTGTTTAGTATTTCAGCTTTACGCGTGTCATCCTCTGTTTCAGTGCCATCATCATCTCGCAGTGGCTGAACTATTGTTGGCGTTAGTTTGCTGTCGATTCTGACGAGGATAATACCATCAGTGAGCTGTGCACAGTAACTCACTCTCTGCCCTATCTTCATATTTGTGATGAATTTTACTCTAGTTATACCGCTGGCTGCTGCTATTTCAATAACCCTATATTTGTCTGACGATAAATCCTTGCTTCATTCCATTTCGCTACACTGAAACCACCTATATCTTTAATGGACGTTTGCATTTGTCTGTTAAGATTTTCTAGCTTCTCGTCCACATAAAAACATCTGACATTACACGCTTCGACTCGTTGGTTACATCTTCCTTTACAGTCTCCTTCTGTAAATGTGAATGGAGAACTAATCTTGAATTATTTGCCAGTGGTGAGATCATCATGACACTTAGTGAAATAAAGGCTACATATTTTCATATACATCTATACTCCGCAAGCCCCGCTGTGTGTGGCATAGGGTACTTTATGCATCACTGTCACTTCCCCTCCTTCCTGTTCCAGTTACAAGTGATTCGCAAGAAGAACGACTGCCAGTAAGCAGTCGTCTCAAATCTCTTTTATCTTCATGGTCTTTTCGCGAAGTTTGGAACCGCGTGACCGCTACGGTCGCAGGTTCGAATCCTGGCTCGGGCATGGATGTGTGTGATGTCCTTAGGTTAGTTAGGTTTAAGTAGTTCTAAGTTCTAGGGGACTGAAGACCTCAGATGTTAAGTCCCATAGTGCTCAGAGCCATTTGAACCATTTTTTTCTTTTCGCGAAATATACGTAGGAGGAAGCAATACAAGGTGTCCAAGAAATGTTGCGACAAACTTCGAGGTGTTGTTGCAACTGATTGCCACAATCGCCAATGGAGACATGGAGTTAGTTGTTGTTTAGAGAGTCCTTGTCTCCTATGAGCACAATGCCCTGTTACCTCGATAGATGACGGTTCTGAACACGGGTATCCATCTGCAGTTTATTTTTCTCCAGGAACCCTCTAAAACCTCGAATGTTTCTCGGTATACAGGAGAAAAAACTGCAGGTGGAAACTCGTGTCCAAAACCGTCATCCATCGAGGCAACAGAGCATCACATTCAAAGGAGACAAGGCTGTTCTACGCAGCAACTAGCTTCATCTTCTCCACTGGCGATCGTGTCAACCAGCCACGATCACTGAACAACAAACAACATTGCGAGACATTCCGCCAACCGTCCGTCAGTGTACGAAGTCACGTTTCTTGCCGAAAGGGTGGTCTGATGGCAGGCTCAGGCAAATGTAACTTCGACGTTCTGTAGCGTCTTTGGATGACGTTTCCGGACACGGATTCCTACCCTCGATTTGTTCCTCAAGATACCCTCTACAACCCCTCGAAGTCTGTTCATATATTTCTGGAACGCCCTGTATATTGCTTGATTCTTCTAGGAACGTACATTTTCGGAACTTTTAAAGTAAATCACACAGTGATGCAAAACGCCTCTCTTGTGGCGCCTGCCACTGGAGTTCGTTGATTATCTTCGTGATGCTTTCGTGATTACTAAATGTACCTCTGATGAAACACGCTGCTCTTCTTTGGATCGCCTCTATTTCCTTTATCAATCCTATTTGGTACAGGTCCCATACTGAAGAGCAACATTCAAGTATTTGTCGAACGAGGGTTTTGTAAGCTACCTCCTTCGCTGATGCACTAGATTTCCTGAGGATTCTGCCAATGAATCACAGTCTGGCATCGGCATTTTCTGTGATTAGTCTTACGTTGCGTGGAAATAGAGTGTGTGTCTTTAATGTGTTGTCCCCATTGCCTTCTGCATCCTCATGCCGTAGATCGTTCCTGATACTTCCACCTTTTAGGGACAGTCTCCCATCGCAAAGGCAATGGGTTGTCCTGAGACTGTCGACTCCTCCGACCTCGCGGATGACTCCTTATACCGAAATTCTGCCGCCACCAGTGCTGATTAGTATTATTCGAAATTAAATCAACGCCTGGCCCCGAACACGCAATGCAACGTTATAGTAGCTCTGTGGTTTCTTATCACTACCTCCAGTGAACAGAAAAGTTTCCATACTATCTAATTTGTTTAGCTCTTGAGTAGATACCTAACCAAGACACTTTAAAAGGTACTCTAAATGTGTGTTTCTAACAATCTGTAGCTGACAGACTAAAATATCCTCCCTGCCCCTTCCACGTGATCAAGAACATTCTTCTTCTTTCGTTGCGCCCTACTTTGGGGTATGTTAAATCAATTAATTTTTAACGTTCTCTGCCTTTCGATTAGCCTGGTATTGTTTCATTCTTCCTTATATTGCTTTCCTTTCTTCTTCAGAGACTTACATTGTTCGTTTGGTTTTCACTTTGACTTGGAACCTCTCTTTCTTGTCTGTGGTTCTTTTTTCCAGTTTTATCTATGAGCATATTTTGTGATTTAGAGTTCTCTTACGTCTATCTCTGTTTCATTAAACCAATTTGGTTGTTTTTTGCGGAAGCAGTCAAATGTTATTATTAATCTATTTAAGTTCGTTCTGAGAATGTGTCCATAAAAATCAATTCCTCTTTTCCTCTTTGTGTATGGAAGTTTCTCGGTAGTTTGGTAAAGGGTCTCATTTTTATGTGAATTAGTTTGTTATTGTGGAATCTGGGGCCGGCCGGGGTGGCCGAGTAGTTCTAGGCGCTACAGTCTGGAGCCGCGCGACCGCTACGGTCGCAGGTTTGAATCCTGCCTCGGGCATGGATATGTGTGATGTCCTTAGGTTAGTTCGGTTTAAGTAGTTCTAAGTTCCAGGGGACTGATGACCTCAGACGTTAAGTCTCATAGTGCTCAGAGCCATTTGAACCAGTTTTTGGAATCTGGGGCCACGGATTTTTCTTAATATCTTCCTTTCTTTGATCTCCAGCCTCTCAGCTAGGCCATGGTTGGTGATGGACAATGTTTCGGTTACATAATGACTCTGGTTTGATTACTGTACTATAATACCTTATTTTTACATCCCATGGGAGGGACTGTTTGTTATATGTGTTTTTGGTGAGTTCGAAGGCCAGTTCAACGTAACTTCTTCTAGGTTCCATTGCCTCTTTCTCGAGGGCATTCCAGCTGATTCATTCTGCAAGATCTTTGAATTCTTTTACGATCTCTATTTTTTTGTTCTCCCACTTTAAAACATTTTGGTGGGTTTTTATGTTTTTCATTATCTTGGTCTTTTAAAGGAGATTTTGAGACCTTTTGCTTGAGACCTTGAGCTTGATTTTGTAGGTCTCGGGCTAGTAGGGCCATGTTATCTGCAAAGGCTAGACAATTAACTTTGATGCCTTTGTCTTATGTTCCTAGTCGAGTTCCACTATGTATCTTCATATTCCACTCTCCGATTACTTTTTCTAGGGGGCAGTTAAATAGCAATGGGCAGAGTCCATCTCATTGGCGTACCACAGTTTTTATCTCAAAAGCATAGGAGAGTTCTCACATGAATTTTACTTTGGAGCACGCGTTCGTAATGGTTTCTCTAATTAGGTGTATGTGTGGTTTGCTTCTTTTTATCTAGAGATGAGGGATTCCCCGGCCTATTGGATCGTGTGCTTTCTGAAAGCCTATGAAAGTGATAACATATGATTTTGCTCTTGATTTTTGATAGGCTACGAGGTTTTCGAGGTTTAGATTTTGTCCTGGACAGGATCTTCCTTTGTTGAAACCCGCTTGGTATTCTCCAAGTTGATTGGGGTTCTGCCCAGTGTAGTGCGACTTTAGAGAATATCTTATGGAATGGTTGCATGAGAGACATCTTCCATTCATCTGGGATTCTTTCAGTTATTCAGATGTCTTCGAAGATGTTTTGGAGAGAGTCTATGGCATTTTTTTGACATTTTTCCAAATTTCAGCTGCTATTTGGTTTTCTCCTCAGGCTATAAAGTTTTTTGAGATTTGAAATGACTGTCTATAGTTCCTCGGTGGACGGTAGTTCAGAGTTAGGTAGGTCTGATTGTTGTTGAGGTCTTAAAGTCCATTTTTTTTGTGGGTTCTTCACAGTTGAGATTGTTTCTGAAATATTTTGCAATTAGCGCTGTTGTTGCGGGCAATATTTCCGTTTTTGTTTCGGAGCTGTAGGGCCGGTGGGCTATATTTGATTAGTTCTTGTTTAAAAGTCTTACGAGAGTTCCTTGTCTTGTTTTTGATTAAGTCTTCGTTGATCTGTAAGAGAAGATTCTTTTGATATTTTTGTTCATTAATCTTCTCATGTTTAAGAAGGTTTGTATGTTGTGATCACTTTTTTGTGATTACCGCTGTTGTCATACTTTTCTTCCCTGTTTTTGTTTTGCATGTCTTTAATCCCAGGAATTTATCTTTTCTAGATCGGATTTTTCCTTCTTTTGGGGTTGTTGGTTCCGTTGTTCCTTTTGGGGATAATTTTGAATTTTATTTTAGAAAAGTAGTGATCAGAATCTAGGTCGGCTCCTCGAAGAACTTTGACATTTTGTATTTCTTTGAGGAACTTCAGTTCGATTGTCTCGTGATAGAGTTGAAATTCACCTAGGTGTGGGTTTGTTGGGACACATGTTTTCTGTTTTCGAGATAGCTTCTTAAAGGATGTGAATTTCAGGATCATGTGCTTGGCATAATTCTCTCATCTGACGCCATTTTGGTTAGTTCTGTTACGTGCTGGGTAGCTTCCACTTTTTCTTTCTTTTTGTATTTCTTCTCCTTTTCTCTCTGGGCATACGGCCTTGCCGCAGTGGTAACACCGGTTCCAGTCATATCACTGAAGTTAAGCGCTGTCGGGCTGGGCTAGCACTTGGATGGGTGACCAGCCGGTCTGCCGAGCGCTGTTGGCAAACGGGGTGCACTCAGCCCTTGTGAGGCAAACTGAGGAGCTGCTTGATTGAGAAGTAGTGGCTCCGGTCTCGTAAACTGACACACAGCCGGGAGAGCGGCGTGCTGACCACATGCCCCTCCATATCCGCATCCAGTAACGCCTGTGGGGTGAAGATGACACGGCGGCCGGTCCATACCGTTGGGCCTTCCAAGGCCTGTTCGGACGGAGTTTTATTTTCTCTCTGGGCATTGAAGTCCCTGATAAAACGACATTGTGCTTTTCAGGATTTTTTGCAAAAAATCGAGTTAGTCCCAAAAACCGTTTCATCCTTTCTTTGTCCTTTTTGTTGTCTTCATTTATGGGAGCTTGTGCAGTAACGATGGTGTATGCTTTGTCAGCAGATTTTAAAGAAGTGTGGGAGTCCTTCAGATTGTGATTCAAGGTTGAAGAAGGAGTGCAAAATATTGCGAAGCTAATTCCATGCTGTGGTCTGTTTACCATAATTTTTTGCCTACCTTTCCCCTTGTATATTCTGAAGCCTCCAGAATCAAAATTGTTTTCATCATAAATCTGGTTTATTGTAGGGCCGTTATGAGAATCTTGTGATTCTTGAAAGTGTATGTAAGATGTTCTAATTTTCCAGTTTTTAGAAGAGAATTTTCGCTCAAAGTACCTATGTAACTTCATCTTGCTTGAGGTTCCAGGACTCTCCGACTCGTCTTTGTGTAATGCTGCAGACTCGACAGAATCCGATTGTTAGCTTTTGTGCACTTTGATGCAGTGAATTGTCCACCTGGGGTAATTTTTTTCACATCAAAGTCTTCCATGACTGATAATATTATGTATAGGATGGCTCTTATTGTTAGAGGCTCTAGTTTACGACCACTGTTGTTAACCCTGGAGGTATTTTTCAGCCACCCTTAACCAGGGGAACAGGCGCTGACAACGGGCCACCGAGTCTAGGGACAGCTGCCTTTGGATTTCGATTTCTGTGTTGGTCCGCGACTGATATTTTATTTCCCACCTATCCTGTGTGTCTGCAGAGCCTTTCCCTGTTCGTCACCTGCGCCCGGTAGGGGAACAGAACAACCCCCCCCCCCTCCCCCTCGGATCAAGACCGGAATGATTCTTTCGAAAGGGTACAGCCTCTTTCCTCTCCCATCCTTCCCTAATCCGAGCTTGTGCTCCGTCTATAATGCCCTCGTTGTCGACGGGACGTTAAACACTCATCCGGATGAAGAACATTATATGTTATATTTTTCAAAGTTTATGTAAAGTGTCCGCTGCCGCCATTTCGATATCCTTTTCCTGTGTTATGTTCTATATTTAACGCCTGTCTTCAACCAGATTACCTGGCATTTTGACTCTACTTATATCTCATCAGTCAGTGTTGAATTTTTCATGTAAATGAATATTTCGCAACTGTTGGTATCTCTCCACCTTACCGGTGTATATTGCATTTGAAATTTAAAATTTCGCTCTTATTTATGTCTAGTTTTAGTCACTTTCTGTACGAATTATTGCATCCCTATAGCACTTTTCACAAGTGAAATTAATTGTGTGACTTTAATCCGAACGCTTCTGTGAAAAATTTAGAGGACTCACTATTGACTAAATCCCTCACCACACGTATCTGTAAGCAGCAGTTGCATGTGACGCCGTATCGTTTTTTCTTACACATCTAGCGGTCGCTGTTGCCCCTGCACGTCGTATCACCTTTTGCAAGCGTAATGTAAAATTATTCCTACCACAAGAGTTAGAGATGTCAATTTTCCCTTTTTTTAGCTGTGGGCAACATAATCTGCGTCAGTAATCGAATCATCCTCCTTGGTACTTATTCAGCCAATAAGAAACAATTACGTTGCGGTTCCATCCGTTACCAACCGCAGCTTTAACACGATATAAGTTGTTAACTGAACTAGATGGTTTAACAGTTAGTCTCAGCTAGAGTAATTGTTGTACATTCCACTACATTTGCAGCAGCGACACTAAAAATGCGTCTCAAACTACCTGAGGCGAAAATATACTTTTCGTCAAAAGTACTACATAGTTGCTTAACTCTTGTAGTACTTTTGACGAAAGTATATTTACGCCTCGTATAGCTTGAGACATTCCCAACTATGTCTGATGTACAAATACTTTTCAGGTATGGTTCATGCAGGGGAACTTCTGTATCTGTTTCCGAGCAACTCATCGGGACCAATCACGAATCCTAACTCCAACGACGGAAAGGTGGCAAGTCAGTTGGCAACACTGTGGACCAATTTCCCCAAATACGGGTAAGACCCATCAATAATGATTCTGATTTTTTTATTTTGTTTGTTAATAGTGCCCTGGATCATTAATCACTTAAAAAGAGCGTCAGTCAGTCGCATTTATAACGTTACACCGAACAAGTCGTAAAGGCTATATCAGATACTACAGAATAATCACAAATAATAATGTTTGGTCACTGAAAACAAAACGTTGGCTATTGCAATAGCCGTTGATGCAGTCAGATCTTGTAGAGGACAGCCCGACAGTCAATTGCGAACTGGTGTTTGTATTATCAACTTGCATTCAATTGACGTCTTCAACTGTCTTTGCTGAACTGAATGTGTGATACATCCTAGAGAGAGGGGGTAACATTCATACAAGTAATTTTATTCACTCGCCTGTCTCAGGACCTAGGTCCAACATTATTTTTCCTTACTTGACACCACGTTGGAGCCTTAAGTGTAAGGCGCATAAGTGCAGCTGTTTCGTGTAGGTGGCTGGCAGACTGCGTGTATAACGTAGTGTTTGTGTTGTTGATCGAGTTGAAAGAGAAGGAAGAGGTTGCAAGATAGCGTTGGCACGCAACTTTCTCATCCCAAATGGCACAAACGGCACCAAATAGCGTAACACCACCAATGAGTGGCGAATTTGACTCAAGACATCGAAGTAAAATGTGGTGATCAGGAATTTTTCTTCTTAGGTCAGACAATCCATCGCCCTGGATTCAAAATAGTCACCTCCGAGTCGAATGCCGAAACAATGACGCGCGTAAGCGATCTCGGCTACAAAGGTAGTGATATTTGGCAGATCCACCCCACTACACACACACACACACACACACACACACACACACACACACACTCACACTGCATGAGCCTGGCAACAAAGCAACAAAAGTATCTGTATTACATAAGCCAAGAAAATAATTAAACCCAGAAATCTGAATAATGTTCATCCATAATTCATCCAGCGTCTCCTATTTATCAAATTGTCAATATCTGATCGTTTCTGATAATCTATCATCAGTGACGAACACTACATCGCAAGAAGGGGCTCTGGAGTTTAGGGGCACTTAACGGCTGATCTGTAACTGCAGTGTGCGGAACTCTGCCAACAGTAGTGTGAGTCTCTCTCCAAACTCCTCGCGCCCTGGCAGGCAGGCTAGCGTACCCGTAGGTACAGTCGTCGCCCGAGTGAGAGATGGTTGATAGTAGATTGAGAGATTCGCGCAACGGCGCAAAACCGGCTAAAGCTGCGCCTGACATGAGTATCACATGTCCCTAAGAAAAACGCATGTTCAGTCACTCTTCTTTTAGGGACCATAAATTGTTTAACCATAAGATATAAAGATAACTTAGTGCCGTGGGAAGAGAAATCAATTGACATCAGATGGGATACAGACGCCTGAAATGAGGACGAAAATGAAGATAAATGTTGTTGTTGTTGTGGTCTTCAGTCCTGAGACTGGTTTGATGCAGCTCTCCATGCTACTCTATCCTGTGCAACCTCCTTCATCTCCCAGTACCTACTGCAACCTACATCATCCTGAATCTGCTTAGTGTATTCATCTCTTGGTCTCCCTCTACGATTTTTACCCTCCACGCTGCCCTCCAATGCTAAATTTGTGATCCCTTGATGCCTCACAACATGTCCTACCAACCGATCCCTTCTTCTAGTCAAGTTGTGCCACAAACTCCGCTTCTCCCCAGTCCTATTCAATACCTCCTCATTAGTTACGTAATCTATCCATCTAATCTTCAACATTCTTCTGTAGCACCACATTTCGAAAGCTTCTATTCTCTTCTTCTCCCAACTATTTATTGTTCATGTTTCACTTCCATACATGGCTACACTCCATACAAATACTTTCAGAAACGACTTCCTGACACTTAAATGTATACTCGATGTTAACAAATTTCTCTTCTTCAGAAATACTTTCCTTGCCATTGCCAGTCTACATTTGATATCCTCTCTACTTCGACCATCATCAGTTATTTTGCTCCCCAAATAGCAAAACTCCTTTACTACTTTAAGTGTCTCATTTCCTAATCTAATTCACTCAGCATCACCCGACTTAATTTGACTACATTCCATTATCCTCGTTTTGCTTTTGTTGATGTTCATCTTATACCCTCCTTTCATGACACTGTCCATTCCGTTCAACTGCTCTTCCAAGTCCTTTGCTGTCTCTGACAGAATTACAATGTCATCGGCGAACCTCAAATTTTTTATTTCTTCTCCGTGGATTTTAATACCTACTCCGAATTTTTCTTTTGTTTCCTTTACTGCTTGCTCAATATACAGATTGAATAACATCGGGGAGAGGCTACAACCCTGTCTCACTCCCTTCCCAACCACTGCTTCCCTTTCATGCCCCTCGACTCTTATAACTGCCATCTGGTTTCTGTACAAATTGTAAATAGCCTTTCGCTCCCTGTATTTTACCCCTGCTACCTTAGGAATTTGAAAGAGAGTATTCCAGTCAACATTGTCAAAAGCTTTCACTAAGTCAACAAATGCTAGAAATGTAGGTTTGCCTTTCCTTAATCTTTCTTCTAAGATAAGTCGCAAAGTCAGTATTGCCTCACGTGTTCCAACATTTCTACGGCATCCAAACTGATCTTCCCCGATGTTGGCTTCTACCAGTATTTCCATTCATCTCTAAGGAATTCGTTTTAGTATTTTGCAGCCGTGGCTTATTAAACTGGTAGTCCAGTAATTTTCACATCTGTCAACACCTGCTTTCTTTGGGATTGGAATTATTATATTCTTCTAGAAGTCTGAGGGTATTTCACCTGTCTCATACATCTTGCTCACCAGATAGTAGAGTTTTGTCAGGAATGGCCCTCCCAAGGCTGTCAGTAGTTCTAATGGAATGTTGTCTACTCCCGAGGACTTGTTTCAACTTGGGTCTTTCAGTGCTCTGTCAAACTCTTCACGCAGTATCGTATCTCCCATTTCATCTTCATCTACATCCTCTTCCATTTCCATAATATTGTCCTCAAGTACATTGCCCTTGTATAAACTCTCTATATACTCCTTCCACCTCTCTGCTTTCCCTTCTTTGCTTAGAACTGGGTTTCCATCTGGGCTCTTGATATTCATACAAGTGGCTCTCTTTTCTCCAAAGGTCTCTTTAATTTTCCTGTAGGCTGTATCTATTTTACCCCTAGTGAGATAAGCCTCTACATCCTTACATTTGTCCTCTAGCCATACCTGCTTAGCCACTTTGCACTTCCTGTCGATCTCATTTTTGAGGCGTTTGTATTCCTTTTTCCCTGCTTCATTTACTGCATTTTTATATTTTCTCCTTTCATCAATTAAATTCAATATTTCATCTGTTACCCAAGGATTTCTACTAGCCCTCGTCTTTTTACCTACTTGATCCTCTGCTGCCTTCACTACTTCATCCCCCAGAGCTACCCATTCGTCTTCTACTGTATTTCTTTCCGCCATTCCTGTCAATTGTTCCCTTATGCTGTCCCTGAAACTCTGTTCAACCTCTGGTTTACTCAGTTTATCCAGGTCCCATCTCCCTGAATTCCCACCTTTTTGCAATTTCTTCAGATTTAATCTGTAGTTCATAACGAACAGATTGTGGTCAGAGTCCACATCTGCCCCTGGAAATGTCCTACAATTTGAAAACTGGTTCCTAAATCTCTGTCTTACCATTATATAATCTATCTGATACCTTCTAGTATCTCCAGGATTCTTCCATGTATACAACCTGAAGATAAAATGAAGATAAAATAAAACCTAAATTAGGACATACTGTTTATTACTGTCACACAGAGAAAAGAGGAAATTAAGGTCTAGGTATGATTCCAAAACTGAAAATTAAAATTATTCATAATGAAGGACTTTCAGCCAAGATAGCAATACTTGTTTGAAAAGTAAACAAAAGAAATGCCATGTAAATTATTCAAGTGTTTCCACGAAGATGTTTACATTCTCACCAGGAAATGGAAGCCAAGATGGGAAATTCCATTATGAGTTGAAAATTGAAACTTAATAAGAAAGTACGACATATATTAAATAGCGACTATTTTGTTGAAAACTTTATATATATTACAGTCGACAGAGGTCATACGTTCGTAAAATTTGCAAAGAAGAGCATATTTGTCGTTATCATTTCTTCGACAATGAAACCTGTAGAAACTGACCAAGATCGGGACAAAATGGAATTGAAATGAAATTATATTTTATCAGACAATAAAGTAATTGTGCAGAATGTGACAATCCTAAACCATTTTACAGTTGTAAGTGATCTGAAACTCAAAAGCTCCAGAACAAAAATAAATACGAAATCTAGTACGAATCAGCCTTATCAGCTACCAACTCAGAAATGAATATTAAGAAGATTTGTTTAAAGATCAAAAGGTATTGTAGATTAAAGAAAATGCAGATTTTGCAGGTGCAGATGAATGTGCACATTATTTTAACAAAGCTACTTATGCAGACATAAAAAGATGTTACAGATACGTAGAAAGCCCAAATACAAAAAATTCAAGTGTAACACGGCAGCAATGAAAGAGACGAGAATTTCAAGGCAAAATTTAGAAAATCAGAAACTACTGTTGGCTACACATCACACTTCTTGAGATAAGGTAGCAGATGGAGCCGTAGCTACCAACAGAGTATTAGTATTAGTTTTCCAATACTTCTTTAAACATGTGTAGTTTAAGAGACGAATCTAAAACATAGACAACAACTGATACAACGTTGAGATGATGTATTGGCTTCCAGTTAAAATGAGCAATATAAGAGGAATGGACTAAATTACTTACAGGCTATCTGGAGAAGAATAAATTTCTTGCAAATTACATTAGTGCTGCATTTTTTTAGACCCATCAGACATCTGTCCATACCCTACACTGCCTTGAGAAATAAGAAATTTAACCAACCTACATTAGTATGTTGAAGAACACGTGCCTCTGTTATTAACTGCAACTGATCCGTGGAGGATTTCGAGGAGGGAGCGCTTTAATCAGCTGCCCTTAAACCAAATGTACTTTGGAGGTTTGTGGACGATACTTTCATAGTGTGGCCTCATAGAGAAGATAAATTGATGGAGTTTCTTCGCCACGTCAGCTCCATTTATAATAACATTCGGTTCACCCTGAAAGTAGGGAAGGATGGTTGTTTTGTCTTTCTTGGATGTCTTGGTTAGACGAAAGAATGATGGCTATCTGCAGCATTCAGACTACTGTAAGTCGACTCATACTGATCGGAATTTGCAAGCGGTAAGTTATCACCAGTCGCAAACTGTAAGCATGTTTAAAACACCCATAAACAGAGCTCATTCTGTCTCAGATTTAGATAGTTTGACTAAAAAGGTCGTCCAACTAATGACAGTGGTCAGAAAAAAGTGGGTATTCCACCCAGCAGATTAACAGGAGACTCTCAGTTAAAATCAATAATCAGGAAGTGGATAAAGAGGAGAACACGCCAGCAAAATCTTTTGCTTTTCTTCCTTTTGTGGCCTATATTTCGTTTAAAATATCAAGAACCCTCTGCAAATTTCAAGTGAAAGTGATTTTCCGTCCACCATCTAAGATCTCAGATCTTTTGGGATCGATGAAGGACAACTTGTTGTTGTGGAAGGTGGTAATTTACAAAATATCTTGTCAGTGTGGTATAGTTTACATAAGACAGACTACATGCTCTGTGAAAGACTGCTAAACTGAACATGAACGTTGCATTGACCTCTTGCAAGTCCGCTATTGCCGAACACTATTTCCACTGGACATTCAATGATGTACGATAGAACTATGATTCTGACTGTGGTGTCACCACCAGACACCACACTTGCTGGGTGGTAGCCTTTAAATCGGCCGCGGTCCATTAGTATACGTCGGACCCGCGTGCCGCCACTGTCAGTAATTGCAGACCGAGCATCACCACACGGCACGTCTAGAGAGACTTCCTAGCACTCGCCCCAGTTGTACAGCCGACTTTGCTAGGAAAGGTTCACTGACAAACACGCTCTCATTTGCCGAGACGATAGTTAGCATAGCCTTCAGCTACGTCATTTGCTACGACCTAGCAAGGCGCCATTATCAATAGATATTTAACTTGTGATGCCTGTACCATCAGACCGATGTTCTCCAATTATGCATTAAAGTTAAGTATTACATCGTACTTTATTTGCTACTATAAATTCCCTTAACTGTTCCAGACCTCACGCCAGTCTGCGTGAGCTAAAAGCGTGCATTTCGGCTTCACCTCATAGTGACTTGGCTGTCTTGTCAAGTCACAACACTGACCACAGCAACAACTTTTGGGACTCCATTATTAAAGAATCCTTGGAAATACGTCTGGTGGAAAATCTGATGAACCGTGATAGCGGTTAGCAGATGGACAGTGCTTGGCACCCCATCATATCCACGATTTGTTCCAGTCGAAAACGACAGAGTGCGCCAATGGCCGCGGCGAGCGGTAACACAGAGGACAGCTGAGTCACGCAGTTCCACCAGCGAGGGCACTGCAGTCGGGTAGTGTGGTCTGTCTTGCCAATTTTGACTTTTGCGCATAATACTCGCAACGGTCTACAAAAAGGCGGAACAGAGCAAGTCTTCGTCAGTCTTCGATGGCTCACGTGAAGATGACTGGCAGGTGCCCAGTAGAAATATCGTGCAATGAATTAAACGATGGCCGGCTGCAAGTCCGAAATTTGTTTGAACAGTGATCATGCTCTTAGGATGCGTTTCAATGGACTTCGCCAGTTCCAGCAGGATAATGAGACACCAACCACGTCCAGAATTGCTACAGACTGGCTCCAGCAACACTCTTTTCAATTTAAACACTTCCGCTGGTCACCAAACTGTGATGCCTTGCAATGTACTGCTCATAAGAGATCTCCACCCCTCGTACTCCTACGGATTTATGGACAGCACTCCAGGGTTCATGGCGTCAGTTCCCTCCAATACTACTTCATACATTAGTCGAGTCCATGCCACGTCGTGTTGCGGCACTTCTGCGTACTCGTGGTGGCCCACACCATATTAGGCAGGTATACCAGTTTCTTTCTCCCTTCAATATATTTTCCTGTATGTAAAAAGTGTATTTTCAATTCCCACACACATAAAAGTTAATTGCATATATTGAAGTTATTATAAAGCAACGTTCCATTAACTGTTGGTTATACTTCCTGTAGGTACACAGGCTAGATCACAGACCGGTCTTTCGTTTTCCAGGGATCCAGCGCCGTCTGGAAGTCCAGTGGTGTGGGAGAAGTTGACGGAGAATGCTTCCAACTATCTGGATATGGAATTGGAATTTGTGACCCGTCAAGACTTGCTTAAGGAACGGATGGATTTCTGGAGGGATATACTATCTACCTGATGATTTGTATGTTGTAAGAATCTCTGTCACACAATACACAGTGCTAAATAAACTTTCATCTGCTTAATTTATAGAACAGTATATCCTTACAATATCAGCCTTAATTCCATTTAAGGTTCTTACTTACAATTTATCTTTTAAAATATTGCAAACTACTACACTCAATGAAGAGCACAAACATCTCTGATTTTTTATGTAGTTACCTTTGTTGCGTCTGCAGTCGACAATACAAAAATCACATAGCTATTTAAGCAATTTTACTGTAAATAAATGTTTATAGAAATCAATATTTCCCTTATAAAAATGTTAAGTTACACGTTTAACTGCAAACTGGGTCTGCTCCAACGCTTTACAACATGTTATACCTCCTAGTTAGAGAATCACTGTTTGATATATGATTAGAGAAGATACGAAGAACTCAAATGGACAGGGAAACTCGAATTTTCGTATGCAATGATGGTCCGCAGCTGTAGAGCCACCTTTCTGAAACAAAAAGAAGTGGATGAATAGAAATTTAATGCAGTGTAAGATGGGAGAGGAGAAAACTTATGAGGTTACGTTAGCAACTTGGTGGCCATTTGGAAGACCGCCATCTTCCAACAACTCGCAATTTTTGAATGGAATGAGGGACTTCTGATACATCGAATAGACAGAGAATTGCAAGAGAAAAACAACTGAATTTTTCGTTTGAGCGTAATGTCACACATTCTAGAATTACTTAACATTTGTACAGAACTAAGCAACAACTGGTTATAACACAAGAAGGTGTGTCCCATGTCTTACACAGGACATTGTCAAGTTGTTGTTATCCACTGCACCCATTCCTCATGAAACTTAACCAACACATGTACTGAAATGTGAGCTCAAGCATAGAGTGAACTCAAGCATCCCTGGCGTGTATAAAGTAGATCCATACCTAGCCTAGGTATCCGAGTTGAGGAAATTAATTTAGAATTATTTTGTAAACTTGTGGATTGTCAACAGTGTTCACTCTTTCAGATATCCATGCATGTAAAGCCACATTTACAATGAATTTAGAAACATGCTTCAGTTTACAACACTGTTTGCAGCCTTTCCTGCAACATGTTGCTACGTTATCGTTTTTCTCATCCCCATCCACACCAGCGACAAACATTTCTACATATGAATTCACAACATCTACAACACTCAACCAACAGGAAACTTTTACACTGTATATTCACGTCAAGAGCTGTGCTATGACAATTGAAGAGGAAGAACTGATGATATGTGATCCTGTATTAATAATACTCAACGAAATAAGCAGAGCCGGCCGTCGTGGCCGAGCAGTTTCTCGCGTCCGTCGGCCGTCGTAATTTACTTTATTATTTACTACAGAAATAGATTGGTAGTGGTGACTGTTGCCGACTTACGTGGTGGGCCTTAATCAAAATGATATTTCATTCAATTTTGATTTACAGTATATTAATTTCCTCAGCTAGTCAGTTCACTTTAAAGCAAAAAATCTTTATTTATTAATTACAATTGCGGCCCACATACGCATGAGAGTATTTTTTCCTTACCTCCATTAACCATTGCATTGTAGCTGCAGTCCTGGCTCTGGCTCTCGGCTGTTACACTGAAAGTAAGAATCTTAAAGCTACGTATTTTCTGCAACGTCAGGTGGCTGTAGAGAAAAAAGTATATTATGTTAATAGTGGGCGAGTTTTTCACTTCCGCTACATAATGGCGTCGTTGGCTGCATCGGCCGCTGCGATTGTTGCACTGTAAATTAATCGAATGCATGTTAATTCAAGGAAGGTGGACATGAAATTGGGATCACCTCTTACAAATTGAAAGTGAACAATAATATTAAATCAATATATTACCTACTTAATTAGTACAAATATTCTTACATTTGCCAGCACTCGCAAGATGTCTGTCTACACACAACCAAGACAAGACAAGAAGTGAAGACGACTAAAAAAATTAACAAAAGAGCGTATCTTGCAGTCCCTTTAGATCATTTTGTTATATTTCTCTGCCTTCGAAACTTACACAGAGAAAGTATTATAATACGGATACATGAGAAAGATGTATGTTCGCCTGAGCAGCTAGCGTCCACTTATTATTCAATTTTTAAATGTCTCTTCTTTATAAATAATGTTTTTAAGTCTTTTCTTGGTATTTCACTGGGGATGGTATAAGTTCTAGACGCTTCAGTCCGAAACTGCGCTGCTGCTACAGTCACAGGTTCAAATCCTGCCTCGGGCATGGATGTGTGTGATGTCCTTAGGTTAGTTATATTTAAGTAGTTCTAAATCTATGGGACTGATGACCTCAGATGTTAAGTCCCATAGTGCTCAGAGCCATTTGAATCATTTTTTAAATAAGCAGACAAACAACACAACTTATTTGTCATTGGTGGATAAAAACATATGGTGCTACAGAAGATGTGGCAGGAATTACATGCTGTGTGAGTGGAATTTTGAAGACAGTTCTGGTTTCCGTAACTTCACTCGGATCTTGTCATCCGATTTTGAAATTATAATGAATTTTACAGGACCAGTAGTTCCAAAGAAAGCCATATATTTCAGAAAAGCAATTCCTGTGAAGCAACAACTGCTGTTACATCCGGCTTTTTTTTTTTTTTTTTTTTTTTTTTTTTGACAGCAGGAGGTTCCTATCAAAGCCATGCATATTTATTCCACATTTCAAAACCAGCCATGTCACAAATCAATAGTTACTATAGTTTGTGAAGCTTTGGTTGAAGGATTCAAGGACTATGTAAATATAATTCTTTTATGTTACTAGCATTGTAACATCAATTTATTTGACCATACATTTATTTTTATTTTCATATTGTAATTAACCCTAATTATTATTTTCAATAAAGAAAATTTCTTCAGCCTCAGTTCACTCACACGTCTAGTGAATGTGACAGGGGAATCTTCAGTCTATGATTCCGCTGCCATATCAACATTTAACACTGCTGCCTCCTAGATACATTCATTTCTGTCACATATAAAACGTCTTTTTTTTGTCGCCATCCTTTCGTAGGGCGGCATCTCACATTCTTGCTGAGGACAAATTTTTCCAAAGTCTCAAAAAGAATCCTGCTGTCATTGCTCTTGCTGTGATATTGAGAAATCAATGACTTAACCCTCCAAAGCCCATGTGGGTTCCTGGCGGACCCAAACACACTTTTTTTCCCTGCCCAATCCCCATCTCATCCTTCACTGCTCTCTCCTCAGTAGTGCTTGAGAAGCTGACAGGACAACATCGGTCCTATAGGTCAGTAACTCTTATTTTTTCGATTGTTTTGCTAAAAAACGTGGTTGGTGTCTGAGCAGAGCCCATGTGGGGGTGTGTGTAGAAAAATTTGGCACATGCAAAAATAATTTTTCCTCTTCGATTTTCAATTATTTGAGCTACTTAAGGGTTATTTTCACTCTCTGCGTCATTGATCAAACTGAGATGATCTGAATGGAACGTTTTGCTCATTCAGACTTTTCTTTGTTGAGAAGATGTCAAATCGTTGGATAGGTCCTTGGTTCGTCGGTGAGGAGCAAATCATAGCAGACTGGGAGTGAAAGGAGAGAGAAAATTCACTTCAAGAAGATAATATTGAAGAAATAGACTGTGAAGTGGAGGGCGAAATTTTGCTAAACTATGGTACAGTGTCTGATGAGTTCTTCATTGCTCCTGAAGAAACTTAGATCCCTTGCAACAGCCAGATTTAGACGACTGTGAACATTTAGACTTAGTTTTGCGGAAGGATGGAGAGACAATTTGGACAACTTTGAGAAATTCAGCAACGAAAACTCCCTTACTCACCTTCCTAACGCAAAAGGGGTCACTAGATTAGCCAAAACTGCTCTCTTCTTCTTTTAATTATTCGTGAGTGAAGATATTATTAAGAAAATTATACTTCACGCTAATGAAGTAAACGATAAACAGAAACTTTGCTCCCAAAGTTAGAAAGATACACTGGGCCCACTGATGACGTAAAGCTGAAAGAACTTACTTGATTTACCTTTCTTTGTGGTACTGCTAATATCTCTGATGTGAGTCTTAATGGTCTTTCTTCTCAAAAATTTGGTCGTCCATTTTCATATGTGTAGTGTCCAAAAACTGATTCAAATGCCTTCTTCCACATTTGAGATATGGTTCTAAACAAAGACATAATGAGAGAAGAAGAAATGAAAAATTAGCTGCCATTCGCAAAGTGTAGGACATTTTCAGTGCAAACTGTGGGACATATTATACCACTTCCAAATACGTGGATACTGATGAAACTCTTCTTAGATTCAGTCAGAAGTGTCCCTTCAAAATGCATATCCTTAAAAAACGATAATATGAATTTAAGGTTGTCACTTTGCAACTCTCACACATTTTATTTTTGTGGTGGGATACCCTACACAGGTAAAAATACCTTTCAGATGGATGGCTCCCTTCTTTTGCAAACATGCTACGTTCATCACTTGTGTGAAAACATAAAAAATACCATCGCACTGTAACAGCCGAAAACTGTTTTGCATTGTACAAATTGGCTGAGGAGCTTACTAAACATAAACTCACTTTTGTTGGCACCATGCAGAAAAACGAGAGAAATATCTCCTGGAATGCTCGTTGTGAATGAATTAGATCCTACTACATCCATATTTGATAACCAGCCTGTCATAATGCTCATCCTCTGCGCTGAAAAAAAAGAACAAGAACGTCATACACGATTCAGGAACCATAAATCCGGGTACTTCGGAACCTGATGTCATTGAATGCTATAATCTGGCAAAAGGTTGAGTTGATTGTTTCAACAGAATGTGTCACTCTTACACAACCAAGAGGTATGCTTGTCATTGGCCCTCGCAATATTTTTATGGCTTATTTGATATAATGGAAGCAACCAGCTGTGTTTTATTCACCTTCATTGGAACTAAATTGTCTGGACAAGATTTTTTGAGAGATACTCATATAAAGCATAGGCAAGCTGATGTAAGGATTAGGGAAACCCCATGTCTCAAAACAGGAGTTGTTGTTGGAACTAAAGAAGATACAATGGCCCAGTATCTGGCCTGTCCCCTCAAGAAAATTAGATGGCAAATGAAATAGAAGAAATCATGCTAAACATATGCCAAATTTAACCATCCAATTTCCATAGAACATGAAAAATTGAGTTGGTCATGTCTGATGTGTGATGGAAATGATGATTATGATGATGATGATGTTTCAGATTATGGGGCGCTCAACTGCGTTGTTATCAGCGCCTTTACTCAGTCCAATCTCGCCACTTTCATCAATGATGATGAAACGATGAGTACAACACAAACACCCAGTCATCTTGAGGCAGGTGAAAATCCCTGACCCCGCCGGCAATCAAACCAGGGACCCCGTGCTCGGGAAGCGAGTGCACGATCGAGAGACCATGAGCTGCTGACTGATGCAAATGATTCACAAGTGAATCCAGAGAAGAGAAATTCTGTGATGGGAGTTTGCAGTATTTATTCGTTCCATTTTTATTTTCAAGTATACACTTCTACATTGACAGAGTAGTATAATCTGTAGTATTATGAGTATTGAATAAGTATGCAACTGCTACGACCGCTAAAATAATTTATTCACATAAATTAGTAGTTTTGGCAATTATTTGTTACCATTTTCAGATCTGCAAAAGGTGAGACTGAAAACGCTAGGATACAGCACGTAACATAACAGAACGCACATTTATATCCAAGATTTGCAACACATGGAATAACAATATATGTATGTTTACATCTTCACATAGACTTCTCCTCCAGCACAGCAAGTGGTGCTACACAATGTATGTCCATGTTGGTATTGTGAGCTGTACTGGAAGTTGGCACATTAGTTTTAAAATAACAGCTGTGCACACACATTTTATTGCGTCAATTACAAGTGGTAGCATTCATCAACACTTTACAACTGACAGATCCCAGTGTAAACATTCTTAGTGACACATAAGTAGATCAGGTGGTGCAGAGGTAGTACGAATCAATATTATCATCTCACATTAGATTAAGGCATGGATCTCCTACACCATCAATTCCATATAACTACATGTGCCTAAATTATTATCATAATGCACAAGCTAAGTCAGTATTCTACATTTTCCAAAAACTCTATAAAATCATGTGCACCATTTATAAAACATAATTTATACATAAACCTTTTTGTGTCATGTCAGAAATTATTCAAAAAAATTATAAAAAATTCTTAATAATTCCTTACAAAATTTCCTTTTATATGAAATCACAATCAATGTGATAACCTAAAGCCACTTAAAAGCTCTCTAAGTACAGCTAATGTTATAAACATTTTTTAAATTATGATATTTTTGACACTGACGATATGCTGTTAGATGATGGCATTTTTGACATTAGTCGCCTAAAGTGAATATCTTATCAACATATTTGTTCTTGCACAGGTACATGTAAGAGTGAGCTGCTAATGCTAGACCATGGGCTCAGGTTAGGAGCGATTGCAATCCCACATGGTCTAATAACTATACATTGGTTGTATTAAACATTGTAAGACTGTTCACCTAGATAACAGGTGATCAGATTGCACACAGGTGTCAGATGACAAGATCTCACTTAGATTTCAAGCGATGTGATGTCACGGATAAGGTCATGTAAACACTGTAATTGACAACAAAAGCACAAACACCAAATAGCTCCCTTGTTGGTAGATATACTTTGAATGTATTCTTGATGAAACATCAGATCTGTATCTGTAGATATTGAGCTATTCCTGGATGTATTAAAATTAATCTATTCATTATATCTTTAGCTGTAGGTTGTCACATTGATTGTGGTTTTGTATACCTGTGTACATTGTTGTTATTTTCAAATTTGACACGCCAACTTCTAGTACAGCTAATAATACCAACATGGACATGTATAGTATAGTACCATTCACTGTACTAAAAGAGAAGGCTGTGTAATGATGTAAACCTAGATATTTTGTTACTCTGTGTACTGCAAATCTTGGACATAATGATGCGTGTTAGTATGTTAGCTGCTGTATCCTAGAATTTCCAGTCCTACATTTTACAGATCTGAAGATGGAAACAGAGAGGCGCCGAAACTGGTAATCTATATGAATAAATGATTTTAGCGATCTTGGCAGGTGAAAATTAATTCATTACTCCTATTTTCAAAGTTTATGGACCATTCAAGTTTATACATTTTTCTAAATCTGATTTTGGTATAGTCAGTAATATAAGTTGTTTTTGCTTCATTTCTGAAAAGACAATTTGCAAAATACTTCCAGGTTCATTCAAAGTGTCTTCGAGTTTGCATATATTTTGAACTTCAGTAAGCCTACAATACTTTGAGTTTGAATATTGTTCTAGATCTGATTTCGTAATGAATGTAATTGGTTGGTTATAATTCCTTTTTGAAGGCAATTTTCAAGAAATTTCTGTATTTCATGCCTCAAGTCTGAATTAACGATGAAAATATGTGAAGTTTGACAGGTATCTCTTTTGTACAAGAAATACGCATGTTCTCATATTCAGTGTTCACTCAAGTTTATATCTCTTTCTGGTATCAATAAAATATTTACCATTTTTTTTTTTCATTTGGTATTCAACGATGTACCCACTTCAGCACCATTTATTTGCATTATTGATTTTCTTCAATGACGAAACACTTTTTCCATGTATTTTCAGACCTACAAGCAGCACTTTTGCTTCCTGGAGCTTAAAATTTTGAGATTATATTCGTAAGTACCCCTGAATTCATTCTATGATGTTTTGAGACCCGTCCAATGCGATTACGCCAAAAATATATGTGAGGTCCAGGCAGATCCCACGTGAGAGATGGTGTTCCAGGTACCCACGTGGGTGATGAAGAGATCGGCATTTAGTGGTATTGGGCCACGAATGGTGTTCCCTTGACCTGTACCAACACAGTCATGGAACACTGATTTTGTGTTGCCAACATGTTGCTACTAACTGTAGTCTAGTACTAGCTGTGAACAATGTTGAAGAACATGTTTTGAACTCAGTGTAAATATGTCTTAGGATAAAGTGATTCTTTGAGGATCTTTGGTTAGCAACACAGTAAATAGGATTGCAATACTTCATTGCTTGATTTTTTGGGGAACAAAAGCAGGAAAAATGTAATAGCACACACACAAGTTGAGCGTGTTAGATAAATAAATAAAGACCAAGACGCTGCACAAGCAGAACTAGTGGTACAGTAAATGTGGACACTGGCTCATTTGGGAAGAGAGTAGCCCCCCCCCCCCTCATCGAGAATTGCAGGCAGCTCACCTGCACATGAGTATGGATGTCGAGCAAATAACGAACTCTGCAGCAAAATCCACACTGGATTGGAAGGAAGAATTAAAAAGAAGAGACAAGCTGTCACCATTCAACACCAGCAACAAATACAAAGGAGGTAACGAGTGTGACAACACTCAATAGAGGTATCTCTGAATCTTTCAATTTAAATGAAGGATCAAGTTCCCTTCCTTGCAGGGGGACTTTGAGGTTGGCACTGAATAGTCTTTCATTTAGCACACAACTTACACAAGAAAATGGTAGTGTACCAAAGGAAACTCCTTCACAAACAAATTTACAGCTAATATATTGTCAAAACAAAGGTAATAGATATCACAGTGATGCAGTAGGTCCATTTTATGTATTTATTGAGGGACTTAATTGGGATGTAGGTAAATACCGCCCTGTGGCCTTAATAAAGATACTATTTACCTCTGACTCTGAGTACAAGTCAAAAATCCCAAATCTAACGGTTGTGGGGAAAAACAGAATATGTACTAATTTCTCAACGAAGGAGGCTGCGAACAGATTTGTGGAGGACAACCTGCTACATCATAAACAGATGGCAGCATACATGCCAAACCACAAAACACATTGGCAGGGAGTTATTAGGAATGGAGATCTCGAATTAACAGAGTTAGAGCTCAAGGACACTATTCAAGCTACAATTACAGTCAACCATGTACGCAGAATGATGACCAGAATCAGTAATTTAGAAATGACGAACGACATACCCCAGAAAACGTCTTTGTTTACATTTGCATTGCAGTTCCTACCGGAATATGTGACAATATATGACATGAAGTGTGATGTTGTGGTGTCACCGCCAGACACTACACTAGCTAGGTGGTAGCCTTTAGATCGGCCGCGGTCCGGTAGTATACGTCGGACCCGCGTGTCGCCACTATCAGTGATTGCAGACCGAGCGCCGCCACACAGCAGGTCTAGAGAGACTTCCTAGCACTCGCCCCAGTTGTACAGCCGACTTTGCTAGCGATGGTTCACTGACAAATTACGCTCTCATTTGCCGAGAAGATAGTTAGCATAGCCTTCAGCTACGTCATTTGCTACGACCTACCAAGGCGCCATTATCATTTGCTATTTATCTTGTGATGCATGTACCGTCAGACCGATGTTCACCAACTGCGGATTAAAGTTAAGTATTCCAGAAGCTACATACCTTTTTTTGCTAGTCTCTATTCCTTTAACTGTTCCAGACTTCACGCCATCCTGCGTGAGCTTAAACGCGTGCCTTTCGGCTACCCGTCACAGTGGATTGGCTGTCTTGCCAGTCCACAACAGATGTTATACTGTACATACCCCTCAAGAAGCAGTGTTTTAGACGCCTTCAATGTGACCATCTTAGTAACCACTGCAGTCACAGAGTCGATGTAGTCAATGTCGAGGGATCCATGAGACGGCTCAGTGCACAAGTGACAATATGTGCTGTGTTCATTGTAAAGGGAACCATGCATCAAGAGATAAGTCTTTCCCTGCATATCTCAAATAAAAAGAGATTTCGAAAGCTTCAGCTACATAAAATACACCCTTTAAGGAAGCTGAAGAATATAAACCAAAGGTCTTACGGTACTGTGGCAGGGAATCTTGATAGGAGTAAATTGGAATAGGAGAAAGATTCCCCACACCCCCACCCATAAAAAGCATTCAGCACAGATTCATGAAAACTCATCACCACAGTAGACCAAAACAAATAAAGACTACACCAACCCCAAGTCCTCTTTTTGCAAATATAAATTTACCACTATCTCCTATTAAAGAGAATCCATATGCACCATGACCACATACCCCTGAACCACAAAGGCAATAGTATCAGGAGGGGAGGACAAGAATACAGGAATAATCAAACAGCTAGTATCTGAAATAACAATTTTAATAACACAGCTTACCTCATTAAACAAAGATAGCTTGGATTAAGCTAATATATACAATATGGTTGCTTCGATAGTACCAAAAAATAAACATCGATCAGGACAGAAAGAGGCCATACTTACACTCTGCTCTTATAAACACAATAACAGATATTAAAGTTCTCCAACGGAATGCCAGATCCTTTTATACTAACAGAGAGTAGTCATTCAGGTGCAAACTTTATACTAATGTCTATTGTATTGCTGTTATAACTGAAACATGTATAAAAACTAAACAAGTCTATTAGATGTTGAGGATATCAAGGAATAAGATCGGATTGAGAGGATGGGAAAGGTGGAGTAGCCACACTGATTAGTACAAAAATCGGCTATAAACCAAATACCATGCCAATACCTAACCTCGGCTTTGAAGCAATGGCAGCTGAAGTAAGTACTAACAAATGCTGATTCTCTGTTGCATCTGTATATCGTCCCCATAACCTGTAGGAATTTCGAACAAAACATTCACATAATGTTGCAACACATACTAAAGCCATTCCTAATCTGTGGGGCCTTCAGTGCCCACCACACAGCATGGGACAGTCATAAGAATAATAAGGCAGAGAAGTACATAATACCTTGATGGTTATAACATGATCATTTACACTGAAGAGCCCAAGCAACTAGTACAGCTACCTAATATCGTATAGGGCTCTTGCAAGCACACAGAAGTGCCGCAACACGACATGGCACGGACTCAACTAATGTCCCAAGTAGTACTGCAGGGAATTGACACCATGAATCCTGCAGGGCTGTCCATAAATCCGTAAGAGTACGAAGGGGTAGACATCTCTTCTGAACTGCACGTTGAAAGGCAGCCCAGATATGCTCTATGATGTCAAAGTCCGGGGAGTCTGGTGGCCAGCGGATGTGTTTAAACTCAGAATGTTCCTGGAGCCACTCTGTAGCAATTCTGGACGTGTGTGGTGTCGCATTGTCTTGCTATAATCGCCCAAGTCCGTCGGAATGCACAATGGACATGAATGGATGCAGGTAATCAGACAGGACGCTTACATACATGTCACCTGTCAGGGTCGTATCTTTACGTATCAGGGATCTCACATCACTCCAACCACATACGCACTACGCCATTGCAGAGCCTCCTTCGGCTTGAACAGTCCCTTGCTGACATGTAGTGTCATGTAGTGTGGATTCAAGAGGTTGTCTCCATACCCGTACACGTCCACGTCCATCCGCTCGATACAATTTGGAGCGAGACTCATCCGACCAGACAACACGTTTCCAGACATCAACAGTCCATTGTCAGTGTCGGGGGACCCGTGCAAGGCGTAAAGCTTTGCGTAGTGCAGTCATGAAGGATACATGAGTGGGCCTTCAGCTCCAAATGCCCAGATTGGTGATGTTTCGTTGAATGGGTTGCATGCTAACACTTGTTGATGACCCAACAGTGAACTCTACAGCAATTTGATGCAGGACTGCACTTCTGTCATGCTGAACGATTCTCTGCAGTCATCATTGGTCCTGTTCTTGCAGGATCTTTTAACGGTCGCAGCAATGCCGGAGATTTGATGTTTTCCCGGATTCCTGATATTCAAGTTACACTCATGAAATCGTTGTACCGGAAAATCCCCTCTTCATCGCTACCTCGTAGATGCTGTGTCCCATCACCCATGCGCCAACTATAACATCATGTTCAAACTCACTAAAATCTTGATAACCTGCCATTGTAGCAGCAGTAACCGATCTAACAACTGTGCCAGACACTTGTTGTCTTATATAGACATTGCAGACTGCAGTGCTGCATTGTGCCTGTTTACTTATCTCTGTATTTGAACACCCATTCCTATACCAGTTTCTTTGGCACTTCAGTGTATGATGATGGATCTGTAACATTAAACCGACGACCATAGACGAGACCAATTGTAGTTGATATAATATTAGTTCTCCCTGTATGAACCAAATCACAGCATGATCAGTTCTGCAGGATAAATCAGGATCATATCATTTCCCTACAACTATGAATATACAGTGCAAGAAAAATCACTGGGCACATATTCGCAACAAATTGACTTGGAACATGAACAATGCGGATTGGTATAAATATCGCCAAATTCTTGAAGTAGGGGTAACATCAACAGAAAAAAAACAACCCTCACACAGGTAATACATGCAACTACATAACAACATATATCATGCACCAAATGAATCCATCCCAAAATGATCTCTATCAACAAAAGCAAGATGACTGGGTAATGCATGGCGGAATTAAAACTCCACTATAGCACTATAAGACAGAAGAGCAGCGTTATGTGAATATGCTAAACAACCTAACATGAACACTTTTTTGCTCTATAAACAAATGGCACCTAGAACCAAGAAGATTCTGAAATTCATCAGGAAGAGTATTTGGATAAAATATTCTAATTGTTCGACCAAGAAAAGTAAATCATCAGAGATATGGCAGAAGGTCAACAGATTTAGGAATATCGCTCCTACAATCAATAATATACAATCATGGAAGAATTCTGTGATCTTATTGCCCCACCGAGTGTTCCCAGTAAGTTATACAGCAGACAAAGGGAAACTTCTGCAACTCAACATGCACTAACTACACAGTTCAGTATTGATGAGTTGACATCAGTCTTCAAAGACAGCCCTAATACTGCCCCAGGAATGGATGAGATCAAATATTCTATGATATAAAAACACACCTGACAATGCAGTTGAATTACTTCTTCAAATCTATAATGGAATTTGCATGCATCGAGAATTAGTCCCAGAATGGAAGACACAGATCATAGTCCCTGTACACAAAAAAGGGAAAGATCCATCATGAGCCATTTCTTACAGACAGTCTTCATCCCTACTAGCTGGCTCTCAGTTTGGGTTCCTTAGAGGCAGAAGCTGCATGGACAGCATTTCAATATTAGTTTCTCATGTGTTAGCTCGCTTTGGTGAGAGAAAATATACAGGAGCACTATTTTTAGATATTGCAAAAGCATATGATAAAATTCAGGCAAATATACTATTAGACAAGTTGCTACTGTCAGGAGCCCCACCTACGTTAGTAGAAGGTATGCCATCATTAATTAGTGAACGAACTGTATATATTAGAAAGGCTCCTGGATTCAAGTTCCCACGCGTGATAATGGCATACCACAAGAATTGGCACTCAGCCCACTACTATATACCTATGCTATGGAAAGGGCAGTAACTCAACCAGTTAGAATTATACAGTTTGCAGATGGTATCTGTGTATTTACTTCCCATTTAGTATTACGGAAGGTGATGAACAACATTATGTCTTTGATAAAGAAGTTTAGTTGGTCGAAATGACCTGATGATGGAACAGAAGAAATCTTCAGTAGTGATATTCACTAGGAAATGCACCAATAAATTTTAATACATGTAGATGATAAAATACTACAAATTATAGCACTTATTCGGTACTTAGGTATGGCAATGGACAACAAGCTTACATGGACAGCACATATCACTTTCTTAATCTAAGTCTGTGAGCAAATGCTTTGTATTCTTCAATCAGTTACTACGACATCCTTCAGTGCTGCTGCTTCTATATAGCTCCCTCATTAGATCCAGATTGTAATATGGATGTATATACTACAAATACACAACTTGAAATTTTAGAGAAGCTGGACCGATTGCAGTACTGCTGTATACAAATATACTCAGGAGTAATGAAACCCACACCAACAAATGCACTCTTGATGGAAGCAAAAGAGGTGCCCCTCCACATAAGGAGGAAGATGGTTATGGAACGATACGTAGTAGAGAAATTATCATACTCAATGCATCCAATTCATCAAATCCTACAATTGCACATTTCTTTTCCAGGAGATCGGGGCAGAAAGCTTATTGATTTCATTTCAGCATGTAAAGATTTGGTAGATGAGTGGAAAAATAGTGCCACAAGTATGCAGTGACCTGTTTAGCAATATGACTATTTCATCATCAGGTATCGCATCCCATTCCAATGATAGAAGGAAAATCTGATTTCTTGGAGTCAGTTACAGCACTGCAAAGACATGTGGAGGAAACAAGGCAATGGGTAATACTCATACACACAGAGGGATCAAAGGCAGCAGGAGAGGACAACACAGGATGTGCTATATTTAGTCCGCAATTGCAGATAGTCCAAAAATATAAATAACCAGCAATTACTCCTTCCTATCTGGCCAAAACAATTGCAGTATTAAAGGCAATACAATGGTGTACAAATGAGAAATACACATACTATGCAATATTATCAGACTCGAAAACTACACTTCAAGCAATATGAAATACAAAAGTCTCAAAAACCACCAGTGAGTACCTACTCCAAGTTCGTTATTGGTATTATGAATGTCTCAGAAGGCAGAAACAAATTTCCTTTATGTGGGTGAAAGCCCATTGTGGAATTCCAGGCAATGAAAACGCAGGTCTGCTGGCAAAGCAGGCTAGGAGCAATGGCACACCACTAGACATAGAGCTTCCCTATATGGAATATAGATAACCTATTCAGAAAAAGGTATTCGAATTGTGGCAAGAAGAATGGACACAGAGCTTACGACACAAAGGAGGCTACTATGTGCAGATACAACCACGAATACCGAAACGACCTTGGTTGAGAACATTTATGGATCCTGAAAACCAACATCCACATTAAGCAGAAAAGATTCAATCATGGGACATTTTCAGAGCTTTTATGCCAACTGCGTATGAACCAGACACCAACCTGCAACTGTGATGAAACTGCTCAGGGAGATATGAAAAATTTATTATTGTTCATGTATGGTACACACGAGGTACAATTCATCAATGTCACTTTTAATGGTTGGCCTTCCTTTGTGTCCAAACTTGTTTCATCCTTTCAGAATCAAGTCTCTTTCTTTCATGAGACCACAGTGTTCCAATCAATTTTCTAATTTCCCTTCGACCAACTTTCCAAACAAATATCTTTTACCTGAATGTTTGTCTAACTCATATCAGATACTTCAAGATACTCCTTAATCACAGTGATCCATTTAATTGGCTCAGTCTTGGCCTTACTTCTGTTGTCGTAGAATTCTACTGTTTGCTTTATCAGCGTAGTGGGTGCCATTCTTCTAATGTGCCCCTAAGACTTAAGTCTTCGTTTTCTCATGTCACCATGTAATCAGTGTATTATTCTATTTCCGTTTTACTTCTAAGCCTATAAGTTTCTCCATCAGTAATTTTGGGGCCTAACATTTTGCTAACAATCTTTTGAATTTTTTGAGTATCCCTCTTTCTATTTAAAATTAAATTTTCTGCTCCATAAAGACATTCAGATTCGATTACAGTGCTGTAATGCTTAAGTTTACTGAATTTAGAAAGTGCATTTTATGGAAATATTTTGTGTTAATCTGAATGCAGTTGCCATTTTGTGGCAGCGATCTTCGTTTGCGGCTTTTTCAGACCATTTTCTTGTATGATTTCACCCAAGTATTTAAACTGAGAAACTCTTTTTATTTTTCTATATTTTGTGTTCAAGAACTTTAGTGCTTGTTCATTGCATGTCATATATTCCATTTTTCCGAATGATATTAGCAGTCTTACTTTTTTGCAACTTCTTTAAGAATTTCAATTTGTTTTTGAGGTGTGGTAATACCCTAGTTAAAAATGCCAGATTATCTCAAAGGCTAGGCAATCTGCTCTAATATTACTTCTGCCTAACTTGATTGATTGATCTGTTTTTTTGACTTGACTTTTGCTGTCGCCATTCTGTAATCACCTTTTCCAAAACATGGTTAAACAGTAATGGAGAGAATCTATCTCCCAGTCTAACACCTGTCTTTATATCGAATGGTTCAGAAATTTCTCCCATGAATTTAACTTTAGAGTTAGTGTCAGTTAACGTTTCCTTAACCAGTGTTAGAGTTTTATTATCTAGCCCTAGCTCCTTTAAAATTTGGAAAAGAGATTCATGATCAATTGAGTTGTAGGCCTTCTTAAAATCCACAAATGTACATACAATATTATTACCAGAAATTAAGAATTTGTTCCAGACAGTATCTGGCCTAAAGCCTGCTTGGTGTTCACCAACATTAGGTTCTAGCTGTTCTTGGGCTAGATCAAGTAAACAATGCGAGAGAATTTTGTATATGACTGGGAGCAGAGAGATTCTTCATCATTATGATCACCAATTCTATCCCCTTTTTTATACAGTTGATGAATTAGGGCAGTTTTCCAGTCCTCAGGTATTTTCTCAGTTTGCCAGATATATCCCATTAGTTGAGTGATCCCTTTTATAGTGATAGGGCCAGCTGATTTTAGTAGTCCTGCAATTATACTGACTTCTCCTGATGCTTTATGGTTTTTAACTCTCTTAATTTGTTTAATTATTTGGATTTCGTCAAGTTCCTTAGAGTTAGGGTTGGTGTCATTAGTTTGCTGTGATTGGAATTTATTAGCTGATTCTGGACAGGTTAATAGTTTTTCAAAATAACTTATAATTTTCCTGGTTTTTAAGAGCCAAACAGCAATTTTCATTTTTTAAGCAAAGACTTTGAGGTTGGTAACCAGTTAGTTTTGTTGTGAATGTTTTGTAAAAGTGTCTTCAAATGGTCTTTCGGAAGTCTTTTTCGATTTCTAAATGTTGGGGATTTTTGTAGTTTCTTTTAGTCTGTCGGATTACTTTAGATGTTTCTTTTCTTACAGTTAGAAAGGTGCTGTACGTATTTTCAGTTTTGTTACTATTCCTGTTTTTGAATGCCCCATGCCTAAACTTAACTGCTGTTTCACAATCCGATTTCCACCAAGGCTGTTTTTGTTTCTTTCGAAGCAGCATTAAATTTTATGGTGTTGTGATGAACTTTTCCTTTAGGCTTTGCCAGTTGTTGGATTGTTTTTTGTCAGGTTCACTTGTTAGAGATGGGGTCGTTTTAGCACTATCAAATTTTGGGATAATATTTTTTGTTTTGAAGAGTTTTTGAAGTTGAAGTTTTACTTTTATTTGCATTAAATAATGGCTGGAATCTATATTAGCCCCATTTCTAACTTGGACAAATAAAATTTCTTTGTAGTTAGGGTATGAAATTGCTATGTGATCGATTTAAAATTTCCCAATAAATGTACTGGGTGCCCACCAAGTTTTTTGTTTAGATGTGTTCCTTTTAAAATGTATTGACATGATCTTAAGGTTAAAATTTTTGCATGTTTCAACAAGTCTTTGGCCATTTTGGTTTGTCCCTTTATGCACAGATTATCCACCCAGCGTTTACTTACATTTTTTTTCTTTACCTAATTGAGCATTAAAATGACACATTAAAATTTTAACGTGGTTTGAGGGAATTTTGAAGATGATGCTTTCTAATGCTTCCCAAGCTTCATTATCTTCTTCAACTTTTTTACAGTTATTCTCATTGACTGGCATATGGGCATCAATTAAAGTTTATGCTTTATTCGCACATTTAAGACAAATTGTCATTAGTCTATTATTAATGACTTTTTCCTCCATTATTGAATTTAAAATATTTTTAGATTGTAAAAGCAACTTCCAGATGTGGTGTATTATTAAGTATTCGTTTATCAGTTTTACTTTTATAAAGACAATACTTACAGAAATCCCTGGTGTTATCGTCTGTCATTCATGTTTCTCGAAGTGTCAAAATTTGACTCTTCTGTTCTTTTAATGTATCTCCCAATTTATGAAGTTTACTTGGTTGCAAAAGTGTTTGTATGTTAAGTGTTG